>NC_138531.1:15474737-16674737 GCF_964234715.1 Podarcis melisellensis
TCTAAGATTTCAAATTAAATCTGCAGAGTGGAAGGAAAGGAGGACCCTTTTCTGCCTCCTCATTTGCAGCTACTCTCTGAATACTGGAGAAGATACCCTCTTAAGAATGTTAGGGGGATGGCTAGGAGAAGGACTAGACCATGTGAAAAAATGAACATAATATTTTAGCTGCAGTCCATTCATTTTCAGCTTTGTAATCTTGTTATTTAAAAAGTGTGCCTAGACATTCCAATGTTGCACCCATAACCTAGGTTTAAGGTGCCATTTAGTTCCTACCTTTCATATCCCAGCTTCGAACACAGCTTCACCATCTCTCAACCCATAGCAAGTTTACTCTGGAACAGAGATGAGGAACCTGTGCCTCAGATGTTGTTGGACTACAGTTCTTATCATCCCTGACTGTTGACCACGGCAGCTCCAGCTGATGGCAGTTGGAGCCCAGTAACAACTTGGAGAGTCACCAGTGCCCCGTTCCTGCTCTAGAAGCACAGCCTAGTGCAGGCATCCCCAAACTCGGCCCTCCAGATGTTTTGGGATTACAACTCCCATCATCCCTAGCTAATAGGACCAGTGGTCAGGAATGATGGGAATTGTAGTCCCAAAACATCTGGAGGGCCACGTTTGGGAATGCCTGGCCTAGTGACTTCAACTAAAGAGCTTTAGACCTAGTGGCTCATAGAAGGCATATGTGTGGTTGAACATTAGCTTGGGGGAGGAAGAAGGATAATCTTTGCCATAGGCCTAAGCCACATGGTAGGTCACTCTTTTGTTTTTAAGGCTTTCTGCCTGGTTAATGGGGTTGTAGTCACTTTGTACCCAAGTGTGATATGGCAAAGCTACTCTTAACTCCCTCTTTTGGTTCCACTCTTTCATTTTTTCAGACAGTGCCTGTCTGATGACTGCATATGTCTTTGTTTTTGTGTACACTTAGTAAATTAAGAATGTCATTTATGAAACACAAATTCCTTCGGCATGACTGGAAATGTACTGGTAGGCATCTATCTGAGACATGGTGACCCTTGCCAAGTTAGGTAACATTTCCTAATTATGAAGAACAGAGGGACAGCAACATTGGAGATTGTTCTTATTCTTAATTAATTGAATTTGTACTGTAATGCCCTTCACCCATAGATCTCAGGGTAGTTCACAGCATAAAATTACAGGATAAATAAACAAAGTACAAAATAAAACAATAACCCTGCCCCCCACCCCACCCCATCACACAAACACATCAAAAAGGATATATTAGTCAACCAAAGGCCTGGTTGAAGAGGAATGTTTTTGCCTGGCACCTAAAGGTGTATAATGAAGGTGCCAGGCAAGCCTCCCTGGGGAGAGAATTCCACAAATGCAGAGCCACTGCAGAAAAGGCCTGTTTATGTGTTGCCACCCTCCAGATCTCTGGATTCTCACAATTCTCTGTAGTTGCGTAGGAAACAACTGAACCAATAACTTTTTGCAAGCTACACTTTACCTTGAATGTAAGTGATTCAAAGCAACAAGCACACACACCTCCACCATGAGTGACCAATACATTTGTCTTTGTGGCACTCAGAGGGGGTGGGGGACAAAATGGTATCCATTTATTGTGTGTTTAGAATGACAAGTTTTAAAACTTCCAAGGAAGTTGCAAGTTCCTGGCAACAGTCATTAAGTCACCGCTTTAATTGCTTAATGTGCGCTTACTCGAGTTTATACTCACCTCATTCTGATTTGTTAAGAAAGACATTGTCAAATGATACTAGTAGACTTTGTTCCTGTACAGGTTTTAGCCTGCTTTCTGTTTCCTGTGGTGTACTTCCATTTGGATTTATGCCTGTCAGTAATTTATTTCCAATTTTAGCTACAGCTTATCAGACATAATTGCTGTTTCCTTTCTGACGTAAACTCTCTTGGCTACTTACAGTGACATTACACCAAACAGCCATAGAACTTTGGTAGCTCTCGTCTTTGTTTTTCTGCAGAAATCAAGTACAGTCAACAATTTATTTCCAATTTTAGATAGTACTTACGACTCCAAATGTATCATCAAAGTCTCATTCTGCTCTGGACTATACACACCTTCTGCCCACTCCTCCATCTTCTCTCTCTCTCTCTCTCTCTCTCTCTCTCTCTCTCTCTCTCTCTCTCTCTGTGTGTGTGTGTGTGTGTGTGTGAAAGCTAACTTGATTTCATGTGAGTCTATTCAGATTACAGGAAGCAGTGAACAAATCACCTCCTGAAATGCCAGCACCAACACAAGTTGTATTACTCATGTCAATTTGTCCATGTAGTTCTTATCAGAATGATGTGTGAATGCTGGAATGCTGAATATAATGGAGGGTAACTAATAATAAATTGCAGTCACAAATGCCAATGGAGGAAATAATTCATTGCCAAGGTTTTGTGCCATTTAATTTAGCATCTGAACAAATTCAGGAGTTTTGCTCTCCTGAAAATATTGTCACATACTGCGAAGGGCTGAGCCATACAAGTTGATGAGCATCGCAGGTGCACACATGAATTCTCCATTGGCATTATACCCAGGCCATGATTGTGTAGAGAATCCTTTGTGTGATTCAAGATACAGAAGTTTTCCGCCAGGATCTAAAGAGCCTAATCTTATGTGTGTCTGCTCAAAAATCCAGCTAAATTCAGTGTGCTTACCCTTGTGCATAGAATTGCAGCCTGTTACCAGGAAACATCAGCATGCCTCCCTTTTGCCCTCATACTGCTCATCTTTTCTGGAAAGGTTAATTGGTAGATTATGGCTAATCAGGAGAGGATGAGTGACCTGATTGCAGGACTAGTTATCACTATTTATTAAGGTCAGATTAACGTTGTCAGGCGCTCTGGTGCAGTTCCACCAAAAAAACCTGCTCCCCCAAAAGAATATATGAAATAAGGCACTAGATAATACATCTTGAGGTATCTTAAAGACTGACAACTGTGTTATTTCATGGGGCACCAAAACTATTCTGAGTATGTGCAGGTTCTCAACTCTCAGCAAAACACAAGGAAAAAAGCATTTTGGCAACCTTCATAAAAATAAAACACCCTGAGCATATGCCGTTTCAAATTTTAAACTCACTTCTCATTGTTTTTGGTCACTTCCTTACAATTTGTATCTTATTTTTCTTTATCAATAAAACCTGTTTTTCCCCTAAAACAGAAAAGCTCTGGCCTCATCTCTGTTGCTCCCTTCTGAGTACATTACAAGGGTACTCCATGACCTAGTCCTAGGCCAAAGTCCCTAACATGACCCACATTGTCTTTTGATAAAATGTGCTAGTTTGTGGGCCATTTCTGGTAGACTGACAGCAACATGTCTTCTAGAAGAAGCCTGCAGTGGGAAGAATTTCCCTAGTTCTAAAGTAATGCCAATCGTCATTCATGTTCATGAACATGGAGAAAAAGGTTTTAGGCAATCCATGTCTTGAACAGGCATGGGAACAAGCTACGTTAATTAATTAGTACTCTGCAGTCAAGTGGTGCTATGGGCTCCCCCCCCCCCCGCCGCCTCAAACTGAACTCTTTTCCAATGCCAAAAGGAAGACCGTGTGGCGATCACACAGGGTCCCTGGACGTTAAACGGTCTATTGATCCCTGTGCCACCACTGTGATCGCTTCCCCGCTGCCACCAACCCGTTTCTCTCTGGTACACACAGAGTCCAGACATTTGTTAACATTAAACCAAATACATAAGTTTATTTTATAAGCTTTAACAAGTTTATGGTTTCAGATAATTTTTCCTGTCAGTTTCTTAATCTTAGTTCCCTTACCGGCCTATACCTTCCTAATGACTTCTAACTGGCTACCCCAACTGTCTATCTGACTTCTCTTAACAGATTCTCTCACTCTCTCACATCAAACTATCCCAACCCACAGACTTATCCTCCCTCTCTCTTCTCTAACACCCGACTGACTCCTTAACAACACTAACTCTAACTCCTCCCCTTGGGTTCCCACTTGCCAATCACTTTTCAGGCCAAGAGCACTTCCAGATTGAATCCCACCCCAAAATAGCAGCATTCACAAAATGACAAATTCAGGTGGTGCAATTAAAGATGATTTGGAGGTCTTGGATGGTGAAGCCCAGTTCGTCCCAAATTAATAAACAGGCAACGTTGACTAAGGACTTACAAAGTTTGTGCAAACAAATCTGGATGAATGCTTAAAAAAAACAACAGGTAACCTGGAAGCGATTGAAGATTGTGATGGAATTGTTATATAAAGAAGCACTCAGAAATTCCACAGCACATTTCCCAGCTCTTATGTGGACCTTAGATTATACCATCTCTCTCTTGAGTATATTATAACTCCAAGTTCAAGTTTAAGAGGCAATTTTATATAGGCATACATATCATACAAATAAAAATGAATTTTGCCTAATGGATCCAAGCTGTATATTTCCTAATGTGCTTAGCCATTTTATAGTTATTTTGCAATGTAGCAACAAGAAAGCCCATTTTCCAGATAGTTTGAAATTAAGGAAAAGTTCATCAAACCTCTCTTTTTTTCTTTCGCCAATATCCCGAAATATGCCCCAAACCACTTGTATAATATAGTCCCGTGTTTCATTCAGAGGAACAGCCCATATGCTCCCTAATATTAGTAAATTAATGAGGCTACTTAAACTCAAACAGCCTGGCAATCTATTGTCTACTTTTAAGGGAATCGTTTATCCCCCCGAATTGCATCAAAAGGCAATTTTGGCTAATTATTCAGTGAATATTGAAATGTTAGCTCTGCCCCCATGGGTACTTGCACTAAACTGTAAATGATAGTGCTTCTGAATGTAAAATAACTTGGCATGCTGTGTAACTTAGAAGAAGCCTGCCATTAAAATGATATGAAAATCTTAAACTACTGATACACCATCTCCCAAGCTATTTCCTTGCCTCATCATTTTTTTAAATTTTTTATTTTACAAGATTATAAAACATGAACTACAGCTTTCATATGTGTTTTTATTTTATAACCAATATGTTGTGGTGCTCTCCGCTGAAACGGGGATGTTGCCAGCTAAATTTCCATCTTCTCCCAGCCTTGCCCAGCTAGAGCAAATCAGCAGGCATAGAGAACAGTGGTGATATTGATAATCACGGTCTTCTCTTTAGAGGATATCTTTTGGCCTAGCATTGCAACTGTGGAATATTGAGCAGAGTTGCCAACTATTTTACCAGCCCTTATTTGTTGTGCCAGGGGTGCACAGTGTAAGACAACCTGTTTTCATGCAGATATTGGCAGAGCACAGCCCATCCATCCCTATCACTGGCCATTGGCCATGCTGCATGAGACTGACAGGTCCAAGAACTCTGGAAAACCCTCAGGTTCCTTACTCCAACTATGATATTCTAACGCTGATTTCCATGCCATGAAAAGGTTCATTGGGTGACTTTTGTGGGTCACGCTTGTCTACTTGACGGAGCAGCAGGCTTTTTGTCGTCTGTTGGCAAGCATTGTCTTATTTATTGTTTTTATTTAATAGCTTGCTTTTTCTTCAGTGGAGTACATGGTGCCCCCTCCCAGATGTTAACCTCTGTGTAATAGGTGACTGTGACCCAACTACACACACACAAAAGTAGGTAACTGTGATGTTAACATATGAGAGAGCTGGAGGTGAAATGGTTAAACAGGTTGCCCAATCAGAAGCCAGGGGGTGGAGTCAGAGGGACTATAAAACCAGCTCTGGGAGGGGCGAAGGGAAGAGTTTGTTGGGAGTTGGGTGGTTGGTTGGAGTGGGAGTAAATTGGGATAGGGTCTGTGGGTAGGTTGAGTTAGTGTAGAGAAATAAGCTGAGTCAGGAACAGTTAGGGGCTAGGAAGACAAGTAAATATCTGAGAGGTGGTTTAGTGAGTGAGAGCAGGTAGCAGGAGTTATAGGTCTGGATAGGCACCCCATGATTGTAATTGACCTATACCGTTTATGAAACCACACACTTGTTAACTGCAATAAATAAACAGAAGTTTATGTTCCAATTTAACCCTGACTGGACTCAGTATTGTACCAGGTAGGGCCTGGGTGGTGGCAAGGAGAAATAAAGTGGTGGCACAGGGATCAATAGATGGTGAAATGTCCGGGGACCCTGTGTGATCGCCACAGTGACCTTTATGGCCCTGTGGGAATTTGGTTTCCCCAGCCCTAGCCTGGATCAAGAACAATTTCCCCATGTCATGTTGCATATACTCAGCATCTCATTTAAACCTTTAACTATTAGGTGTGCAAAGCCCAGCAATGTAGATCCTGTTCACAAGCAAGTGCAGCAATCAGATTTAAGTGAGCATTTGTCCATGTGTACGCTATTCTTTGCTTATCTAGCATCATATTTACATTAGGTCATAGATATCATCTAGGAAAATATTTTGTAATTAGAACTCCACGAAAGCCAACTTCTGATCAGATAGAACAGGGATTGGAACCTGTGGCTCTCTGGGTGCTGTTGGACTACAACTCCCATCATCCCCGAAACTAGCCCTGCTGGCTGTGGCTGATAGGATTTGGAGTCCAACAACATCTGGAGACCACAGGTCCTGCATCCCTGAGACAGAATTATTGCGTGGACAGGTGGTGTCTCCAGATCCCGAGCGGCCCCCCCCCCGTCATGTGGAATAACGACTCGAGACAACGTGCTATGGGATTGAATTGGCCACAACTTTATTAAATTTCAATTGTGGGTAGACCTTGGCTCAGGCATTGGGCGTTCTCCCTCCCCAGTCCCCAGCCGGAACTTCCTGCAGCCAATCCGAAGCCATGGATGGCTCTGGGCAGGCGGCAATGCTGGTGCGGCTTTGGATTGGCTGCAGGAACTTCCTGCAGCCAATCTGAAGCCTTGCTGCCCGAGGCTGAGGTAAACCCAGCACGACCATGGATCGCAGGTGGGTGGGCGGTGGGTCTGGGCAGTGCCATGGGCATCACGATGGACACATTGCGGGGCTTAAGTCGGAGCTTGGTGTGCCTGATGGCCCCACGCCTGGCGCCTGGCTCAGCACTGCTGCTGGTGGCGCGCTCAGCGGCCGCACTGGAGCAGCTGGAGGGCTAGCTGCACACCACCTGCCCGGTCCTCCGCATGCGCAGCCTGCCCGCCAACCTGCCCTCAGACGATGGGCCGCAGTGCATGGTGCATGCCGCCTGCAGCTCCACAGGGACAGCCCGATGGGGTGGCTGCTGCTCATCAACAATGCCAGTGAGCGGGCAGAGCCCAGACGTGCTCCTGAGCAAGTGCAGAGTGTGTTCCTCTTCTAGGTCCAGAGGCAGCCGCAGGACCAACTTGCAGGATATTTATATTTTTCAAGATAAAGTCCAGCCCCCCACAAGGTCTGAGGGCTAGTGGACTGGTCCCCTGATGAAAAAGTTTGCTGACCCCTGGTGTAGAATGAGCAGCTGTTTCACTGCTGAGTGATTTTGTAAGGTAGCTGAATGGGTGCCCATCATTTGCAAGGTGAAATATAGGCTGCATCTACACAGATATATATATATATAATGCAATGAAAATGCTATGGAAAAAAAGTTATAAAAATATACATGCAATTTGCCATAGAGCTCTACAACACCATTTGGTGTCATATTTTTATAACATATGTATAACGTTATAATTGCAGCTGTGTAGCTGAGTCCATATATAGCTAAAAGTGAAGACAAATTCAGCCTGCAGGCTGCAGTCCACCAGACTGTGTATATCTGATGTTCCCTACCTCAGTTCTGAAGAAGATGCTTTTGTTGTTCTTGTGAAAACTGGTTGTATAAGACATCTTCCTTCCTTTATGATTCTTTTGCTTACCAATTCTACCTTCATCTCTTAGTTTTAAAAGGATGGAAATAAGAAAAGAAAACAACAAAGAGGCTGCAATGGGTAAATGCACCATCTGGACATCTTGACTAGGAAACCACTATAATAAAGAAAGAACAAGATACTGTTCCACCCTCATATAAATCTATCTTCACATTCCTAAAACTGCCTTTCTGGAGACAGACAGTATTACATACCTCGTATAATGTGCAGCTTTAGAAATCTACAGCAAGCCGATGCCTGAGAACCAATAAAGAGGAAGAAAATGTGTGCTATTACACATCTGTGGGTTCTGTCCCCCTCCTTCATGCCTGGATATTTTACTTTTATTTTCTACAGTTCTGTGAGTTTGAATCTGTTAATTGATGTCGACTTTGGAAACCTGAGAATCCCAGCTAACAATTTTAACTAGGTAAGGGCCAGTGAAATTTCACAAATAGAACAGTGATGGAGTAATAGTGTGTGTCAGCTCTTCCCTAGATAGTTTATGATGCTCACCACAATATGGGATAGCTGTAAAGTGCCGCTACAGCACAGGGCTAGAGAAGATCTGCCCTAGCAGTGAGTACCTAACCATCTGTGTACTTTTTGTGTTCTCCTTGGACACTGCTCCTGAGACAACCAAGACCTTTCCCTAAGTGCTGGAAGAAACACCTTTTCCCCCAACAAAGAGACCAGAGGGCATATATTGATGGCAGGGTTGCTATTGGTGAAGTTGCCACCAAATAAATTTCCCTTTGGGGAAATCCTTTGGGAGTCTTTAGGGTGCTACTACCTTCTATGGAGAAGGAGTCTATGAGGTGTTCCTGCCCAGGTGAGCCCAATGAAGGTTGCCAGGTACCCTGAATTTGACAGCCTGAAGTTGGCAAAAAGCTGGCCTTCCCTGGGTGTGAGACAGGGCACCTGCTTTATGTATGTTATCATAAAAAGGTAAAGGTAAAGGTACCCCTGACCGTTAGGTCCAGTCGCGGATGACTCTGGGGTTGCGCACTCATCTCACTTTACTAGCCAAGGGTGCCGCCGTTTGTCCGTAGACAGCTTCCGGGTCATGTGGCCAGCATGACTAAGCTGCTTCTGGCGAACCAGAGCACTACACAGAAGAAGAAGAAGAAGAAGAAGAAGAAGAAGAAGAAGAAGAAGAAGAAGAAGAAGAAGAAGAAGAAGAAGAAGAAGAAGAAGAAGAGGAGGAGTAGTAGTAGTAGTAGTAGTAGTAGTAGTAGTAGTAGTTTGGATTTGATATCCCGCTTTATCACTACCCGAAGGAGTCTCAAAACGGCTAACATTCTCCTTTCCTTTCCTCCCCCACAACAAAAACTCTGTGAGGTGAGTGGGGCTGAGAGACTTCAGAGAAGTGTGACTAGCCCAAGGCCACCCAGCAGCTGCATGTGAAGGAGTGGAGACACGAACCCAGTTCCCCAGATTACGAGACTACCAACCACTACACCACACTGGTGGTGTTTACCTTCCCGCTGGAGTGGTACCTATTTATCTACTTGCACTTTGATGTGCTTTCAAACTGCTAGGTTGGCAGGAGCTGGGACCGAGCAATGGGAGCTCACCCCATTGTGGGGATTCGAACTACCGACCTTCTGATCGGCAAGCCCTAGGCTCTGTGGTTTAGACCACACTGCCACCCGTGTCCCTCTGTATGTTATCATATCATATTGCAGATCACTTTGGGGTGCCTTGTGGGAAGTGATTCATAAATGAAATAAATTAATTGATATTAATAATATGGTAGCAGCATGCCACCATTTCCTGGACTGCTAGTTTATTGTAGCTGCAGACTGCAAAATGTTAGTGGAGGATCACTTGGCCAATGTATGTTGCTTTCCTTTTCCCCCCATTCCTTAAACGTCTTTACTGCAGTGGTATTCTTTTCATCTCTAACCCTGTCACCTTTTGCTCTGTGTGGTTCTGTCAGCCTCCTCTCAGTCTTCCTGTTTCCGCTGGGACATCTACAAAGGGAAGAAAGTGATATAAAAACACTTGAGGCAGAACAGGGGAGAGGTTCCATCCTTCCTCTTCTACATGAAAGCAGCCAATAGGAAGTGTGCACATGGAAGCAACAGAAAACTGGCATAACTTTGCTCGATAATAGCTCCCAGGGACTCTTCTTTCATCATGTCTGCAAGAGATGCATTAGTCGTACACCAGGAGGCCTTTTCAGCATCTGGTTTCAGTGGCTCGTTCTCCTGAAGGACAGATGTCACCCAGAATGGAGAAAAGGCAAGACTGAAAAGGAACTGCATGCATGCATAGCTAATAAATGAACACATTCACTTTCACATTCCTTCAGAAAGGAAATGCTTAGCAAAGGTTTCTTTGAATCAATGTGAAGATACTGAACAGCGGCTGTTCCACAAGCAGAGCAGCACAGAGGCTCTGGGACTGTGGAGTGGGTAGATATTTTGCCCTTCCTGCTTCCCATTTTCCCCCTCATAATATCTCACAGGATCTCATGAGTCAGGCGGTCGAGTGGGTAACTGTCTCGGTTGTATGGTGAATCGGGACCATTTTGCCCTGCAAGCTTAGCTGAAGACAATTCTCCTCTCAACAGTTCTATCCAGACACCTGCAAAGTGGATGCAGCTTGGTGGGGAATTGTGCCTCGAGCCCCCAAACCCATCCCCCATGGAAATAAAGACACAGTGGAGACAGAATTTAGTTTAAAGGTTAATGGGCAAATTTTGGCCACAACTTTATTAAAATACACAAATGTGACTGGTTTAGGCATTGGTATCAAACTATATCTGGCTCCTGCCCCACCCTGCAGGAAGCCTGGAAGGGTAAACAACCAGTAGGGGGAGCTCCATCGATGTATATAGACTGGTGCTCACCCCTGGGGTTCCCAGGGGTCCTGGCATGGCCCTAGCCCCTCTCCAGGCTTCGGACAAGATCCAGACCCCCAGATTCCTTTAACGGAATACCCTATTCATTGGAGGGCAGGTGATGGCCACACCTCCCCTCCCCACATTCCCCTAAACCAATGCCTAACTGCCAAACCTTACAAAGTTGTGACGATTGCTAAGAGGTAGGCAAAAAACAAGTGGTCACAGCTAATCTGCCACGTTGAAAAAAATTCCTACCTGGCCCCCTTTCCAAAAACAGGTGACCAACCGAAGTCCAAAGCAAGGCCAAACACGACCTAATTGATGGGTGGGTGGGTGGGCATGTGTTCGGCAGCGCAAAGCAAAAGGAGGTCCCTACGTGATGCTGCCAATTGCCAACCTTGCCCAGCTTGTGATTGGCTAAAGGCCATTGGCATAACTGTGGCACCACCGGCTTGAAGCGGGGCAAGCCCAGCCCACAAGCCGGTTAGGGAAGAGTTTCAGGGCCGAGCACAACATGGATCCTCTGTTAGGAGGATCCAACTTAGCAAAGCCATGGCATGCTTTGTGGTTTTCCAGGGTAGCCTGGTGATCCATTGCCCCCTGGATCAGGTATGACTGTGTGGACCTCTTTTGCCCAGATAGTATGCACTGGTTTAAAATGGCCAGTGATGCCTGGCTTGGCAACCTATGTTCTGGCCTCTGTTTGCTTACAGAGGTAGGTGGGGTCCAGTGCCGAGAAACTGCCAAGAGTACCTCCCAGCCACTGAGCAAAGGCAGATTGGAATGATGATCTGATCCTCTCTCTACTGCTCTGCCAACCACATCTGCTGTATAATCAATGAAATTGTGACCTAATTTCACCCAACACTTTTGTCCAGCGTGAATCATTCATGCTGCAGCCACAAGCTGCAAATCTGCAGCTGCTAGACAAAAGGTTATAAGAAGAAATGAAGGGGCATGCCAGGCTACAGCACTCTCGGTGACACCATTATTCTAAAATAATATGAATAATCGGATTATCTTGATGAAAAGTGTGAGAAATACTGGACTGAATATTGTTCCTTTCTTATATCTCTGCTAAATGAGGTATTGTGAACTGCTGGGGTGTGGGGGAAGGAGAGCAACGTCCGGTGCATGTAGCGTATTTTTCGCTCTATAAGACTCACTTTTTCCCTCCTAAAAAGTAAGGGGAAATGTCTGTGCGTCTTATGGAGCGAATGCAGGCTGTGCAGCTATCCCAGAAGCCAGAACAGGAAGAGGGATCGCTGCTTTTGCTGCGCAGCAATCCCTCTTGCTGTTCTGGCTTCTGAGCTTCAGAATATTTTTCTTCTTCTTTTCCTCCTCCAAAAACTAGGTGCGTCTTATGGTTTGGTGCGTCTTATAGAGTGAGAAATACGGTGATTTGCTTGCCAAGAATATGGAATACAGCAGCAGTGGGTAGGGCTGCAATCCCACACAAACTTCCTTGGAACTCAGTGGGACTTAATTCTGGTAAATGTGGGAAGAACTGGCTGAAAAAATGCAAGCAAGAGGACTCGTATCAACCTCTCTGTGCGCAAAGCCCAAGAAACTTGCAGCAGGTCAGAAGCAGAGCACTCTCTGGGGACATGTGCAGGGTTGCCATACAGCCAAATTTTCCCATTATATTGCTGGGATCCAGCAGTTGGAAACAGTGTCTTGAACAGTGTCTTGAACAGTGGCAACCCATGTCAAAAATGTAGATTTTGGCATGTATGGCTACCTTACCACAGTGTGAGTGACACAGAAAGTGGTCAGGAGACAAGACTCTTTAATGTGTATTAAAGTAGACAAAACAACAACAACTTTATTGAGACTTGGCCTTTATTTGACATTATCAACATAATAATGCAGATTCATCTGTCATGTTCTTACTTCATTTCATAAGTATCTGTACATCTTTTGGTATATTTAGGTCTATGGGAGCAATCCAACTAAGATGATTATCTTTAGTTGGCTCATGCCCTATAGTTACATTGCTTAATTTTTATTTGTTTGTTTGTTTGCTTTTTTGGGGTTTTTAAAAATACATTCAGCCAAAGTAACATAAAGCTAGTAAGAATCTTCCACAACAGCAAAATTCATCTCAAAATTGTTCGATCCACTTCCCTGCAGCTTCTCTTCTGAGCGATTCCACTAAAGTTAGCAACTTCGGAGAATCTGCTTTGCTTTCATGGGTATATTGGAGAAAAATCAGTGTGTTATATGAGAAGGCATGAGCAAATGAAGCATATATACCTTTCAAAAAAGATGCTCGTGGTTAGTACAGCTATAGCAACATATTTATTCTATTTTTTTTTAAAAGGAAAGAAAATAATAGATAAACGGGGAGGGATGTTCAATAGAAATATCAGTGTGTTTCCCTTTCTTTTCTGTATCCCTCAACTGCCGTCCCAGTATGGCTTTGTATGAGTAAAGCTGCACCACGGTCCCAATTATGCACTACCTGCTGCTACTTGGATTAACAGAAAACACTTTTCAGAGGGAAATTGCTTCCTAATTACTAGCAAAAAAATTCAAGTAATCGGAACATCTTGAATCTTTCAGAACGGCAAATGCACTGCCATTCATGCCACCTCCTTCCCTCCCCCAAAGAGCACGGACATTACAAAGGCAGTAAACAGAAGTACTTTGTCATTAAATATATATATAAACATGCACATGCTTCCTAGAGGCCATTAAAATCAATTTCCCTGGCTCATGATGAAATATGTCTGAAGATGAGCTGTCATTGTGCATGATGCATCCTCCCATATGCACAGCTGTGTGTGTGCCAGAGGAGATGATAGCTCCAGGGCTCAAGAAACCTCTTTCCCACCCTCTTCCACTGCTAGTAGTCAGCTGGAAGCAAACAGGGATGTAGCTGGCCAGGTGTAACTTCTTGGCTAGAAAAATTTGAATGGAAAAGGTGATATCTGCTGCTTTTGATGGGGCCCAGCTGTTGAATTCAGCCCAGATTCGGCTGCTTTGTTCCTTGCACCTGCAGTTCCAAAGTGACTTGCAGAGTAGACGAAGGTTATTCGATGTATTTTGTTGAAGCCAAAACAGGTCCTTAGTTAACAGCTGTACTTACAAAAAAAAAAGTCATTCATGCTTTTAACTTGAAAAGTGAGCCTCCTTTCTGACTCACTCATACTGGGTGATTAGCTGAAATCTGTGTGTGCTAAACAGAAGCTGGTAAGGAAATGAATGTGATCTGTGTCAAATAGGAAGGAAAGAAAGAAAGGCAAGCAGATTGAGGCAGCTACTTCAAGCATGGTTGCAGCAATGGCGCAGCGTGAGTTGCCAACGCCCGTGGCAAGGTAGAGGGGTGTGTGGGAGGGAAATGGATGGATTACGCATGTGCATTCAACTGCCTAATGGTATCGTTATCACCCAGAAGATTGCAGCTGCAGACATAAGAAAAGAAGAAGAGGAGGAGGAGGAGGAGGAGGAGGAGGAGGAGCATGGATTTGATATCCCGCCTTTCACTCCCTTTAAGGAGTCTCAAAGCGGCTAACATTCTCCTTACCTGTCAGGGAACTGACATCTAAAGCGCCGCAGGTGCAAAGGCTCCCTGAGGTTGAGAGAGCAGTAGCAGCGGAAGAGGGAACCAGTAGAGGGCGAGCAAGAACTCCAAGGGAAAGTGAGTCGGAGGGATGGCTCAGAGACGCTTCAAGCGAAACCAGTGGGGAGGTCTCAGGACCTCCTATAGGGACACCCACACCTCGACGGAAACTGTCACGCCGAGAGGCCAGACGACGTGTTTCCGTTAAGGAGCTTTTATGTTGGAAACGTTTCCGAAAGCAGCCACTTTCGGATTCTACTAGTGATTGACGCAGCCATGCTGGAGGGGCTCCGTCACAGGCAGAGGTTTGAAAACCTGATCAAACTCTGAGGGACTTGCATTTTACGCACAAGCAGCTCATCGTCCCATCACAGCAATCCGAAAGTCACCGAAAGCCAGCTTGTGCAGAGAGAAGCATCATGAGCAACCCAGCCGGAACCGGGGGTGCAGGAGCAGCTGGAGGGGGTCCAAGCCTGGAAGAAAGGTACAGAGCGTTGGAGATCCAGTTGGCGCTGCAAACGGCGAGGCTTGAGGAGAGGAGGGCTCAGGATGCAGAAAAGGGAAAGGAGAAAACCACCCCGCTCGCCAGAAAGGTACCAGGATTGGTGCAGAAATTCGGGGGGGATCCCAGGAACTATCATGCCTTTAGAACAGAGATGCAATACGCTCTAAACTTGCAGTTTGATGACTTCCCCGACGAGGAATCGCGAGTGGCGTATGTGATTGGCCATCTCGAATCCGGGGCGAAAGATTGGGTTAGACCCCTGATGGCAGCGAATAATGAGATCTTAAAGGACACGAGGAAGTTTTTTCGTGCCATGGACCTGATGTTTTCCAGCGATATTGAGCAGGGGGTGGTGCGAAGGCAGTTAATGGCTTGCCAGCAAGGAAGCAGATCTGTCCGTGAGTACTGGACTGAATTTACTATGCTGATTCATAAATTGGGGTGGGACCTATCGGCGGAGCCCATCCAAATGCTTTTCGAAGAGGGGCTTTCTTCAACCGTCAAAGATGAGCTTTCCCGGGGGCCCAGGGCGGAGTCTATGGACCAATTAACCAAATCTGCGCTGGCCATAGGAGCGCGCCAGGAGGCGAGGGCTTTGGAAAGGCGGGAAGGGAAAGGAGACCGTTGGAGGGAGTTCCGCATTCCAGACATTCCAGAGCCATCTTTCCCGCCGGCAGAGCCGATGGAAGTTGGAACAGCGCGGGCGCGCGCAGTTTCAAATCCCAGTGAAGGGCGGAAGAAGGAGGGAAAGAGCGCCAAGAGATGTTATCTCTGCCAACAGCCAGGGCACTTTGCCAGAGTCTGCCCACAAAGAAAGGAATGGCAAGGGATGGCAGGAGCTGTTGGGGGAAAGGAAGAGGAAAGCAAGGAGCAAGTAAAAGCCAACGCCTGGCTGCCACCGTCGGGGCACAGCAGCCAGGCCAAAGAGCAATGAAAGTGCCCATGCCAGAACCTCCCAGACCTGCTTTAGTGATAGAGGTGTTACTAGAACTGCCAAACGGACACCCACTAAAGGTCAAGGCGCTTTTGGATTCAGGCAGCTCCTGTAATTTCATGAGTAAGGAGTTTGCAGCTGAGCACCAGATACAGACCATCCCTTTAAGTAACCCCTTGCAGGTGACTACGATTGACGGCAGAGAGCTGTTGGGGGGAGAAGTTAGCCAACAGACTGTCCCGATGATAATGAGAGTGGCAAGGCACACCGAACAGATAGCGTTTAATGTGGCCATCCTGGGAGGAGCGCCCATCATTTTGGGGATGAGCTGGCTGGCGCTACACGATCCGCTAGTGGGCTGGCATCAGAGGGTGGTCTCCTTTGGGTCAGCGCATTGCCTAGAACACTGCAAGGAGGGGAAGGTCTCGGGAGGAGACAGAGTCACCCTAGCGGGGATGGAAGTGATGGGCAAAGGGAAGGTGCCCCCGCAATACGCAGATCTGAGCAACGTATTCAGCGAAAGGGAAGCAGACAAACTGCCACCGCATAGACCCTTTGACTGTCAAATCAACCTACTCCCAGGGGCCCAACTCCCAGTAGGCAAGCTGTACGCCATGTCAGACAGGGAGATGCAGGAGCTGAGGGAGTTCATTGACAAAAACTTGAAGCGAGGTTTCATCAGAGAGTCCCGAGCGGTGGGGGGCAGCCCAGTGTTTTTTGTGGACAAAAAGAACACAGACAAACCGAGACTGGTGTGTGACTTCAGGGCCCTCAATGCAGTGTCGGAGCCCCTGGCTTTCCCTATGCCCCGAATTGACGACATTTTGACCAGAGTAAGGAAGGGAAAGATTTTTACAAAACTGGACCTGCGGGGGGCGTACAATCTGATACGCATAAGGAAGGGAGATGAATGGAAGACCACCATGTTTACCCCTTTGGGAGCCTTTGAATACCTCGTTATGCCCTTCGGTCTACAAGGGGGCTCCGCCTGTTTTCAAGCTTTTATAAACCACGTTCTGGGACCTTTGCTCTACAAGAACTGTGTGGCCTTTTTAGACGACGTGTTGGTGTATTCGGAAGATGAGGAACAGCATGTGAGGGACGTTCGAGAAGTGTTGGGCAGGCTGCAAGCCAACCAGCTGTGGGTGAAACTGGAGAAGTGCCAGTTTCATACCAAGGAGGTGGAATTCCTGGGGTACCGCTTGTCAGACAAGGGATTGGCCATGGATCCAGGCAAGGTTCAAGCGGTACTGGAATGGAAGACACCGAAGACCAAGAAGGACGTGCAAAGATTCTTGGGGTTTGGGAACTTTTATCGGAAGTTCATCAAGAACTTTGCCCACTTGACGGCGCCCATCACCGACTGCCTCAGCAGCAAGAAGAAATTTGTTTGGACGGTGGAGGCGGATCGAGCCTTTGAAGAACTGAAAAGGGCTTTCGCCTCGGAAGAACAACTTCTGCATGTGGATTTACAAAAACCCATGAGAGTGGAAACAGATGCATCCGACCGGGCTATAGGGGCGGTCCTTCTTCAACCGGGGAGGAGTGCGTCGGAGTGGAGACCGTGTGCATTCTTCTCGCGGAAACTGAATAAGTCCGAGAGGAATTACACGGTGTATGACAGGGAACTACTTGCCATTCACGAAGCATTCCGGAGGTGGAGACATTTATTAATTGGGGCACAACACAAGGTGCAAGTGTGCACCGACCACAAAAATTTAGAGTATTGGAGAACAGCTCGAGTGCTCAACCAACGACAAGTGAGATGGGCACAGGAATTCTCCAAATTTAACTTTGAGATTTGTTATGTGCCAGGCCCAGAAAACGTCAGGGCGGATGCGCTCTCACGCAAACCAGAATATTGGGAAGGGGAGGAGGTGATCGAAGAGAGACATGTCATCCCGGAGGACCGCTGGGTGTGTGGGGCGGCGCTGGTGGGGCAACGGGAACTGGTGGAGGAAACGGAAAATGATGAATATGCCCAGGATAAGCTCAGAGGTCTCAGGGGGGAGGGCGAGAGCCCCGGAGGTTTTGAGGAAAGAAATGGGGCATTGTATTACAAAGGGGCACTGTATATACCCGAAGGTGAATTGAGGGGGAGAGTACTCAAGCAGTTGCATGATAGCCCCACGGCGGGACATTTTGGGCAACACAAAACCATGTGGTTGGTTACCAGGGAATTTTGGTGGCCTAAGGTGAGGGAAGATGTAAGGGAGTATGTAAGAGGGTGTGACCAATGTCAGCGAGCCAAAGGGGAAAGAAGGGCGCCGGCAGGGTTATTAGAACCTTTACCCACACCAGAACGGCCTTGGGAAGCGATATCAATAGATTTTATGACGGATCTGCCAAGGTCCAAGGGGAAAACAGCCATCATGGTAGTAGTAGACCTGTTAACTAAGATGTGCCATTTTGTAGCATGCTCACATGCAGTCACAGCGGAAGAAACGGCGAAGTTGTTTGTGGAACATATCTTTAGGTTGCACGGGGCTCCCTCGAGGGTGATCTCAGATCGAGGCAAACAATTTACTTCCAGGTTCTGGAGGAAGCTCATGAGCTTGCTACACGTGGAAGTTAATTTTTCAACTGCCCGGCACCCTGAAACCAACGGGCAGGCGGAAAGGGCAAATGGCATTCTTCAACAATATCTTAGGTGTTATGTCAATGACAGAGAGAACGATTGGGTCGAAAAGTTGGCGTTGGCAGAATTTGCCTACAATAATGCGGAGAATGTGTCCACAGGGATGAGTCCCTTTTTGGCTAATTACGGGTGTCACCCCAGGGCATTTCCAGGGGAAGGAGGGGAGAGATGGAGCGTTCCAGCGGCTGAACATTTTGTAGAAGAGATGGAAGCCATCCATCAGCAGCTCCAGCTCAACTTAGAAAGGGCCAAGGCACAATATAAGAAGCAGGCAGACAAGAACAGAAGGGAAGGTGAAACCATAAGGGTGGGGGATCAAGTGTGGTTGTCAACCCAAGGGTTGCCGTTCAAAGGGGGTTGTAAGAAACTGAGGCCCAGAAGATTGGGACCCTTTGAGGTGATTCAGCAGGTCAACCCGGTAGCTTTCAAACTCCGATTACCCAACCACATGAAATTGCACCCAGTGTTCCACAGGTCGTTACTGTCACCATACAGGGGGGGACGTGAAGGGGAGCACGTCAGGGGACCAGCCTTGGAAGAGAGGGAACGCCGCAACCATGTAGCGGAAATCCTCGATTCCAGGTGGAAGGGTAATCAGGTGGAGTATTTGGTGGCGTGGGAAGGGGAACCGGAGTCAGAAAACACCTGGGTAAGTGCAGAGGAAGTCAATGACGAGGTTTTAACAGAAACGTTCCACCAAAGGTTCCCGAGGAAACCTCAGCCTATAGCAAGGTTTAGGAGGGAGTATTTCGGCACCACCGATGAGGAAGAGGAAATGGAAGGGTTCGCGGAGTCGGAGTTGGAAGATGGAGTGGACTCTGATGACGAAGAGTACCTAGAGAGTAGGAACAGCAACAAGTGGAAGGAAGTGTTCGCGACGTCGGAAGATGAGGGAGGTTCTTTCAGGGGTTTTACCTCCTCACCGCCAGTAGGAGAGGAGACGGGAGGGGGTGAAGGGGGCCCTGGAGGGGAGGTGGATGTCAGGGAACTGACATCTAAAGCGCCGCAGGTGCAAAGGCTCCCTGAGGTTGAGAGAGCAGTAGCAGCGGAAGAGGGAACCAGTAGAGGGCGAGCAAGAACTCCAAGGGAAAGTGAGTCGGAGGGATGGCTCAGAGACGCTTCAAGCGAAACCAGTGGGGAGGTCTCAGGACCTCCTATAGGGACACCCACACCTCGACGGAAACTGTCACGCCGAGAGGCCAGACGACGTGTTTCCGTTAAGGAGCTTTTATGTTGGAAACGTTTCCGAAAGCAGCCACTTTCGGATTCTACTAGTGATTGACGCAGCCATGCTGGAGGGGCTCCGTCACAGGCAGAGGTTTGAAAACCTGATCAAACTCTGAGGGACTTGCATTTTACGCACAAGCAGCTCATCGTCCCATCACATTACCCTTCCTCCCCCACAACAAACACTCTGTGAGGTGAGTGGGGCTGAGAGACTTCAGAAAAGTGTAACTAGACCAAGGTCACCCAGCAGCTGCATGTGGAGGAGCGGAGATGCGAACCCGGTTCCCCAGATTACGAGACTACCGCTCTTAACCACTGCACCACACTGGCTCTCATTCCAGTGAGAGTCATTCCATTGTCACTTCCTGGTTCGCAAAGAGAAGCTGTTTACAATGGAGTCCAGAACTGGAAGTGCACAGTGGTACTGTCAGGATGCTGTCAGCGGCTCCTGGCTGGTTGCCCAGGAAAATATAAAGACAAGGGAAAGTTTCTTACTGTCCTTTTTTATTTCAATATTACAGAGAGAGGCTATAGAACCCAGCCTCTTTGATAATGGCGTCCCGAGTGAATCTCCACCTCCTGTCTCTCCCACTTCTCATTTGTCACTTCTATGGGTCCTGCTATGTGCCCTCTGTCTTTGAGCTCTTTGCTCTCCTACTTTTAAGGCTCGCCGGGTTCTGGGAGATGTTGGGTCTGGAATACTTTCTAAAGACACTGTGTCAGCCAGCTGCCGTTCCAGTCCTGCCTCCTCCTCTCCCATTATTTCCCAACTTCCCCCCTCATTTGTCTCTAAGCTGTGACCTTCCTCAAACCTCTATTGTCAATCTATACTGTTTTCCTCTTCCTCCTCCCTGGAGGGGTCAGGATGAGGAGACAGTCTCCACCATTCCTCCTCTGCCCAGTCCCTGACAGATACTGAGACAACACCAGGTGTTGAAATTTTGCAGCCCTCATAATTTTGCACCCAGGGCAACTGCCCCTGTGCCCCACCATGCTATACCACTGTGCCGCAGGGGGGTGGAGGGCAGAAAAGTGTTGGGAGGGTGGTGGCAAGATGTTGCCTTCCATTTAGCTCTCCCACCTGCTATCCTGCTGCCCTTCAGAGTCATTTCTGGCACCTCTCTGGTGGGCGCCGTTGCCATTATAAGAGAACATGTGAGGCCTTCATGTTGAGTTCTGACACCTTTTTTCTAAAAAAAAATAGCACTCTTGTCCTACATTTATGTGGTGGATGCTGTCTCATCATCAGTGTGGAATTTAGATTCAACTCCCAGTCAAGTTGGCTTCTGTACCTATCATGGGAGGGGGCCATCTTGTATTTTGTCTCAGGAAGAAAAATGTCGTGAGCCAGCCCTGTAAACAGTAAAATGGTTTAGATGACATTCATTGGTAGTCCTTTCTTCATGGACATAAACATCTATGACTGGAGAACTAGGTGGTGCAGGGTATCATTGATCTGTTGGACCTTGCACCAGCCTCTGATACCTTTGACCACCATGAGAAGGTAAGTTCTGTTGGGTGCTGGATGGTTACAGCAGGTGCCAGTTCCTTGGGTTAGAAGTGGGGTCCCCTCTACCCCAGGAATTCAATTACCCTCTGGTAAATGTTCAAACTGGATCACAGTTTATTTGTGACCTATCTGGTTGTTTAATATATCCCCCCCCCCACTGCGTATAGATACTGCATTGGAATAAATGGCAGAATCTACCTGGAAATACCTCCCTCCCAACCATGACGCCTTGACATCCTTTATAAAAAAGATTTGCAAATTACAGCACTGGTTGTGCTACATCAGCAAGCAAGCAAGCAAGCTCTCTTTTCGGCTGTATAATGAAAGTATCCATCAAAGTCTCAGATTTTTGTATGGAAATTAGGAGTGTATCAGTCAGTCAATCAGTGTCCTGATTTTTCAAAAAGAAAGAAAGAAAATTAAAGTTTAGAAGGGATTGCTTGCATTATGTATAGATGGTTAATGTGTCTGCAGAGATGATCACACACTCACTCTTGAATTCTCTCACTCTGCAGGAAATAAAGGGGGAAATGTATAAAAATTAATTTTAGGAATAGATTATTTGCATTATGTATTGATGTGTAGTTTACAGCAGAGTTTACTGCGTGTTTGCAGTTGTTTGCATTCCCATTTGATTTGCACAGTCCACATCATACTGTATTCTCTTCAAATGCCATTCTCAATGTAAATTTGGCTTTACCTTATATAGAGATATACTCGGGGTTGCAAACAATTTGCTTTGGAGTTTTTGCATAGGTGGATCAAGTCTTACTTTCTGCTACCACTTTCCACCCTCACTACAGTGCTTTCATTCCTTTTCCTGTCATGCTTAAAACTATTTCCAGGATGCTCCTGAACAGATTAGCATGAGTGTGTGTGTGTATATATATATATATACACACACTAAATTTTAATCCCTTAGATTTGCACAAAATCAGAAAACTGCACAAGCAAACCACAGTAAAAATTTCTACACCAGATATTACTGAGCAATCTGAAAAGGTTGTGCTTTTAATATATTTTCTGGTGCTGCTCTTAACATTTCCGGCTCACTCCTGAATGGAAGAATGTGTGTTTATATTTGTGTATTCCCTCAGATTTGCACAAGACCGTCCATGTGTTTTTCCAGTGCTGTTTTGAAATCTGCATTTACAGAGGCAGGGTTGTTAGGTGGCAGCAGGGAGAGCGAACCACTGGCAAGACCAGCGCAGCCAGCTGGGTGCCTTTCAAATGCCTTTAATACCATGAGCAGTGCATCCAAAGATCTTGAGGACTTCTGTACCCGAGACCGTGCTGCAGATGGGATATTTTTTGCATATCTGTGTGTATGGCTAAAACCAGTGTTCTCCAAGTGAAACACTTCATCAGTGAAGTGCTGAGGGTGAAGAAAAAGATATCCAGTGAGCATTCTCTTTTAACACATGCTTTTTATGAATTGCACATGAGAGGGGAGTCCATTTGCTACCAACATTTCATGTAGATCTATGCCTGTGTGCAGTGACATCTTGATTCGGTTCATTTTAGATGACATAATGCATACCATAATAAAATGGAAAGCCATTTGAGAGTTTGGGCACAATGATAATGAAGAATAAACATGTCATGTAGTTAAAGGGTTAATTGAAACTTGTTCTGGTTCTAATTATAGCAGGGCAGCCCACAGGAATGATCTCATGATGAGATACACAAGTGAAGAGAAAGGAAGCAGAACGAACAAGAAAAGGGCTATTTTGCTAAATCACCCCTGAGCTTATGGCTTAAAGACTCCACAAAGGTCTTAGGGGTGTCGGTTTCATTATAGTCAAAGACTTGCAAAAGAAACTCAATGGCAGGCCACCCAATAATTTGCATGATCATTTAGAAAGCACAGACCAGATATTTTTCTGACATGATCATTAGCCACTCTAGTATCTGTCTCAGTTCTCTGTGGATCAGTAGTAATTGCATGCTCAGAGTAAGAAAACAAGGAGCACGTCATTAGCTTTTTTCAAATAAAACTAATTAAAGGGAAAATAACACAGCAGTGTTTGTGAGAGTGTGATAATTAAAAAGAAGAGGACAGATAATCATACAAGGGTAATTAAGTGCTATCAGGTAAGAAAGATTGATGTTGCATATTAAATCACCACAATTGCTGTTTTAAAATCTCATCTTTTGGAAGAGGGGCTGCCAAAAATCTGATGGTAACAAAATTTTGATGAATTCCTAGAGATTGAGCTGAAAAACTTACCAGAATCATTTGGCAAATTTGGCAGGTTTTGATGTGCCTAGGCTTTGATTTCACAGCATGGGGTGAACTTTCCAGAATCCAATGTTTTACAAATTTGGATCTGGAAGTTACACATATTCAAACCTGAGAAAACTGTTTTATCAAATCTTTTTATATCGTCGAAGAAAGTGTCTCCACCCATCTTTATGCTTCCATGCCTTCATCTTGGATGCAGTATCTAGAAGGAAGTTATATAACTATAAGTGCCATTCCAAACTTTTCCGCTGTTGTTTTGTGAAGAGAAGGAATTGCCCTAATTCATGACAGTATGATTCCTAGGGATATTCTTGGGGAAAACAATGGCTGCCTCCACTGGTCAAAGCAGGCAACCTGTCCTCCCCCACCTCACCCCATCCCACCCCACCCCTTGGTGTCATTCCCACTGGGGCATATTAGGAAGAATAGTGGCCTCAGTTTCCACTTTATATATAGACAAAACTTTGCTGCCTTTTCTTTATTGTTAAGCACCCACCAAAAATTCTGAGAACTTGCCTTTCCCTGAAAGTTGCAGAACTGCTTCCCACACACGTTTGTGGGGAACCAGTGACCCCACAAAATTGAAGAGGGAATATTTGGCTTAGCACTGCACCTTCTGCAGATGTTGCCCAATTGTATTGCAGCTGATCCAGTGTCTCCAGGGGCGGATCTACACTCATGGTTTTTAACGCTAAGAAAGAGTTAAGGAATGGTTCTGATAACTGTATAGCTACATGGCGTTCTGCTCTTAACGTTATTAAAATGTGACACCAGAGGCTCTTGCAGAGCAACCAGAAACCAGGGAGGAAATGGGGAAGAAAGCAAAAGAGAACATTTCCTGATCTGACGTTCTAAAGGTAAAGGGATCCCTGACCATTAGGTCCAGTCGTGACCGACTCTGGGGTTGCAGCGCTCATCTCACTTTATTGGCCGAGGGAGCTGGCGTACAGCTTCCGGGTTGTGGTCAGCATGACTAACCCGCTTCTGGCGAACCAGAGTAGCGCACGGAAACGCTGTTTACCTTCCCGCTGGAGCGGTACCTATTTATCTACTTGCACTTTGACGTGCTTTCGAACTGTTAGGTAGGCAGGAGCTGGGACCAAACAATGGGAGCTCACCCCGTTGCAGGGATTCGAACCGCCAACCTTCTGATTGGCAAGTCCTAGGCTCTGTGGTTTAACCCACAGCGCCACCCACATCCCATGATCTGACGTTCTAATAACGTCTAAAAGGTCCATGCAGATCCAGCCCAAGTTTACATCTTTGAGTTTTTAATAGTATTTTCCTTTGCATTTTTATATATCAGCCTGTGAGGTTCCCCATGAAAATGAACACAGCCCTTGTTATCTAAATAGTCCCTTTCCTAAATGTTATTTGTTGTTTGATTTGCGCATAACGAAAAATGCCACAGTAAGAACAACATATAATGCTTCAGCTCTACAGTGCAGAGACAGCTCACTCTTCACTTTTCATTCCACAGACGCAGTGTAGCCATATTTCCAGTTTGCATTCTCCTTTTTCTACCTTGAACGGGATTGTGAGTCCTGGGAGCATGTAATCCCAGGCAGCTCACTGGACTAGTCCCTTGCCTCAAACTGTGAGGTTCAAGCTGCACAATCCTCAACCCTTTTTCTAGTTACAGTTCTCGCCCTTCCCCGTAGTTGTTATTGCTGAAATGTGTCATACCCGCCAACATATTGAGCTCCATTACTGGGATGTGCATCTTCCCACCTGTGCTCCTGCACAAGTCACATGACCCACAAGAGATCATGGAGTCCAAAATATGTGCTGCTTTCTTCTAGAAGTCTTAAAACTACTACAGTGGACGCTCAGGTTGTGAACGTGATCCGTGTGGGATGCAGGTTCACAACCCGCAGCATCTGCAACCCGCAGCGGCATGTCTGTACATGCACGGGTTGTGATTCGGCGCTTCTGTGCATGCACAAAGTGCAATTTAGCGCTTCTTCTGCGCATGTGTGACCGCCGAAATCCGGAAGTAACCCATTCCAGTACTTCCAGGTTTTGGCGGTCCATAACCCGAAAAAACGCAACCTGAAGCGTCTGTAACCCGAGGTATGACTGTACTGCATTTGGGGGAGACTGATTGGGAGAAGAGACAATGGTTTGGAAAATATCCTCATGTGGGAGCTGCTTGCACACTTTGAAGTACCTGTTAATCTCTGGATAGGGCATGTGTGTCTAGTGACCTGCTGATTTGATCCATCTTAACCCACCCACCCAAAGTTATCTAGTTTCGAAAGATTTTGGAGGATAGTTTGTCTCTTATTGTGTTTCCATCACCACCTCTTAAAACTCAATTTTGCCTATAAGTAAATGCATAATCCTTTGCCCTTGTATAGTGACTTGTTGTTCGCAAATCATTAAATGCATCGTGGTGAGATCTGCATACTAATTTTTGTATTCATTATTTGCAGTTCTAGCACAGGATTAGAAATGCCTGCTATTTACTGGCACCCAGAGGTACTAAAGCCTGTTTCTGGCAGATTATCCAGCTTGTTAATTACCTGCAAAAAGTGGTTTGAGAGAATTCATTACCTGCTTAAAACCCAATAATTTCAGGGCAGCGAGAAACATAATTCTTTTGTCTGTAAACAAGACTTATGCAAAGAAGGAAACATTTTGCATCTCTAACAAGCAAAAGGGTGAGTGGAAACTTATTTTGCTGTTATTCATATGTGACCTGAGAAATGGCAGTTGAATCTTGCCAAGTAATCAAAGAAGTCACACATTTGTACTGCTCTGGAAAAGGACACATATCTGTTCAATGATAAATGTTTGTTTGGCATTAGGGAATCGGAAAATGTAAATGCTGAGATCAGAAAGCTTAAAACAAAATTAGTAAATATTTGCTACACATACACACTATTCTATCAGTCTGGAACATTGTGTTGCACAAGTGCCAAGGTGGTTACTGGATTTCAACTAAAGTGATGTCCAAAGTGAATTTGGAGGTTCTACCAGCAATGAAACATCTGAAAATTTTTCAGGGAAGCCAAGTCTGGTCATGTAACAGAGCTTACTCTTGCTCTCCTCTCACTTCCAATCTCATGCAACTTTCCAAAGCTGCTCTGGTTGTTCCAGATTTGGAGATGATATGGGGATTGTGCAGGGGCAGGAGGGAGTGAAATTCCATTGCATGATCATGAAATTGCTCCACTCATGGAATGACTTTGTTGGATTCAACCCATGAGAATGCACCAGAATTTAAAAACATGCGCAGAGGAGGGCAACTAAGATGATCAAGGGTCTAGAAGCCAAGTCTTATGAGGAACAGTTGAAGGAGCTGGGTATGTTTAGCCTGGAAAAGAGGAAACTGAGAGGAGATATGACAGCCATCTTCAAATATCTGAAGGGCTGTCACGTGGAAGCTTGTTTTCTCCTGCTCTGCAAGGTAGGACTTGAACCAATGGCTTCAAGTAACAAGATAGGAGATTCCACTAAACATCAGGAGAAACTTTCTGACAGTAAGAGCTGTTCAACAATGGAACACTGTCCCTTGGGTGGTTGTGGACTGTCCTTTCTTTTAAGCAGAAGTTGTCATGGATGCTTTAGCTGAGATTACTGCATTGCAGGGAATTGGACTAGATGACCCTCAAGATCCCTGTCATCTCTACAGTTCTTTGATTCTATTCTATGAAATGCTCTTAAAAAGGAACTCATGACTACTGTTGTTTCCCTTCAGTTTGGCCTACCTTCCTTTTATTACACCTAGTCTCTTCCAATTACATTAAACCCCAACCAATTTCATTCCCAAATTCCCAGCCCTCTCCAAAGCCAATCCCTAACAAACCCATTTAGACTTCATCAGGTGCAGGAGCAGCAGTAATTAATATCTTTGTGTTTTTTTCCTCCGCAACAAATAATGGCTACTGTTACATTTCCACTCTCAGAACATACAGTGAGAAATCACTCCAAATGCCTACTACACAGCCAGGTTTCTGGGAGTTCAGGGGGAGCTGTCCTGAAACACATACAGTCGTTTATTATTCCAGCAATCCTTTAATCTTGGTAGCTGTATCTGTGAACTCTGGCATGCACAGCAAAGCCTTATGTCTATGGTGCAACTGAGGAAAGACTTGGCTAGTGGCAAGACTGAGATGTCCTGAGCCAAGCAGGATGTCAGCACCTTACCAAGATAAAGGAGGAAGCATCCAGTAAACATGCAGAGAACTGGAAGAGGTTGTACACAGGATAGTTGTAGGTTCAGGGAGGGCTAAAGCAGAACAAAGCAAGGAGCAGCAGAAAGGCCAGCAGGGTTGTGACACAGCCAGAGACATCTAACGAGAGCTGGTGAATAACAGCTCCCAGTTTTCTTCCTTATAAAGACTATTAATAGGCTGGAAGCAGGGAAGCTGAGTAGTGGCATCAGGTAAATCTGTATTCCAAGGCAAGAGTGAGAACTCACCTGAGGCTGCTTGGTCTTGTCTGGCTCTAACCTACCAAGAAACTTTACAAAATGGAAACTAGAGGAGTCATTTCTGAATGACAGGAGGTTCTGCTGATTATTGTCATGAGATCTTGATCCTATCATCCTTCTGGAGGCCAATTCTTCTTCTTCTTCTTCTTCTTCTTCTTCTTCTTCTTCTTCTTCTTCTTCTTCTTCTTCTTCTTCTTCTCTTCTTCCTCCACTAGTAGCTGAGTAAGATTGTCTTTCATGAACACGGTCTTAACAGTGAGTCCGTAAGTGACTGTGGAGGCCAATTCTGGATCCACACGTCCTTCCACAGTTGGGACATAGGTTTCCAGGTGAGAAAGGGTTTGCCAAGTATGCCTTCCTCTTAGCACGTTTCTCCCTTTCATCCTGAGTTTGAGCGTCTTCAAAGCCCATGACACCTTTGGTAAAGGCTGTTCTCCAATTGGAAATAGCCAGTTCAAATACGTTATTTGCAGCCTGGGACTTGTTTGTTGTGATCTATTCCCATGCTACATGAGCATGCGGGCAGTACTAGAGAAATTAATGACCTGGCCATGCAAATGCTTGTATTGCATTTCTGGAACAGCACCGGACCACATCAAAGCAGTTCTAATGTCACAAAGGAAAAGAGATCTGCATCATGCAGTCTTCACATAGTAGGTGGCTTTGGAGCTTTTTATTTTTTTTTACAGTGATTTCATGTAAGTAATTAGGAAATCAGCTGAATGTGCAGGCCAATCAGTTAGTACAATCTGAAACCCCACCCCCTAAGGAAAAAAGGAAAAAGAAATATGTCCTGTTCTGGGAAATCACAACGACAAAACCAATTCATTTATCAGTGCCCTCTAGCCTATGTAGAAACTTGGTGTTACTTCTACAATTCACAGCTAATGTGCAAAGAAAGGACTGTTCCCAGAAACAGAAGCTGAAAAAGCTATTTTGAAATGTGAGATTTTATTGGGGGGGGGTGGAATGGGGATAAGCATGAACAAAAGAGAAAAGGAGGTTTTTCCTATATAAAGAGGTATCCTGGAGGGCTTCAAACGCTCACGTTCCCTGCCTTTAGCTCGAAGTTGGTCCAGTTAAAATTGCCAGAGTGCCTACTTTGCAGCTGACAGCAGAGAATCAGGATAAAATTTACATTCTTTGAGCCTAATTGTAGCACAAGTATGCCTTTTGTTAATAATTTCTGCATGAGAAATGTTAAGGAATATCATAAAAAACCGCAATAGAAAAAGCCAGTGCAACTTTATAACCCTTTCATTTAAAAGAACACAGGAGGGAGTAAATGAATTTCTTTTAGACTTGAATATGCATCTTAATGGTATACTAATTGAATCGAGCTTCCGGAGTGTTAGGAGCCTGAAATAGAAATTTTTCAAAACTATATCGGAAAATTCTTTTGCAAGAAATATGTTATCCCCTATTGCAAAAACAGACTTTTCGATATTCTGCCAACTCATTCCTTCAGCCAGTGAAGATTTGGTCAGATAGTGACATCTAATTAGCTTTCTTTTTATCTTATATTTTAACTTTAATCTCTTGCAATATTTTTCTTTCAGTTGAAAGAAAGAAAGAAAGAAAGAAAGAAAGAAAGAAAGAAAGAAAAGAAAAGAAAAGAAAAAAAACACCCACACAGAATGGACAATGCACCTTTAACATGTGTTTGTTTGGATGCATCAAATACGTTTTGCATTTCAAATGATGTTACTACTATATTGTCTGCCCTTATAGCAGATGGAAGTTTTAGTATGCTTTCCTGCATAGGAAGCTGAAGATTTATTCATTTTAAGCAAACTACTGCAGTATTCCATTGTAATACTTTAAAAAGAATTTGCAAGCACCAGAGTTAATAAGACATTTCAAAACTGTCTCAGGAAGCATTTAGCTATTTCTTTTTTGAAAACATTCAAGGTCTAACATGCCAAATGCTCCACGTTGTTCTGAAGGTGATATTGTTTACTGGATTTCTGTTCCCCTAACCAACAGTTTCAAAAACTGCTGAATAGTTTTATTGCAGTGTGCTGCAGTAAGGAGCAAAGAATTCGGAGAAATTCATGTATATTTTGTGGAACCTTTGCTGCTTCAAGAGAATGTTCAAATCTAAATCCTGGTTGGCCTTCAGCAACTTCATTGCCTCTTACTTCAAAGAGAGCTTCAGGTGCTGAGAGTGTCAGGGGAAGACTCATCAGTCAGCGGATATTTCATACAGGCAGGCCTGCATTTTACAGAAGGATAATGAAGAGCTGGAGGTCTGGATTCAGCAAAGCAGTTACAGCATCTTGTTCTTTCAGCCTGTAAGTAGATCACTGTCTTTTGTATTTTTAATTGTCTCTCCCTAATGTGTTTGCCATGGGTTTGGTCCCGAGGCTGCAAAGAAGCCTTGAGGCACTGCTGACAAATCACTGAACATCCATTGTGTATGATCAGCCCTCTAATTATAGCCCGGGGGAGCAATATCAAAATACTTGCTCTCTGTCAGGTGGTGTGGGATGAAGCACCCAGCTGAGTCATTACATCGCCTTCCAATGCTGGGTCAGGCCTAGTTACTGTATTTTTCGCCCTATAGGACGTACTTTTTCCCCTCCAAAAATGAAAGGGAAATCTGGGTGCGTCCTATGGGGCGAATGCAGGCTTTCGCTGAAGCTTGGAGAGCGAGAGGGGTCAGTGCGCACCAACCCCTCTCGCTCTCCAGGCTTCAGGAAGACATCTGCAGCCTAGGCAGCCCTGCAGGAGTTCCCGCAGGGCTATCTAGGCTGCGGATAGCAGCTTGCTTCCCGGAGCGCTGGGCACACAGAAAGCAGAGCGCCCGGTGCTTCGGGAACACATCCGCAGCCTAGGCAGCCCTGCGGGAGTTCCCGCAGGGCTCTCTAGGCTGCGGATAGCAGCCTGAAACCCGGCGCGAGGAGCACCCTGAAGCAGAGTGCCCCTTGCGCCGGGCAGACATCCACAGTGTGGGGAGCCCTGCAGGAGTTCCCCGCAGGGCTCCCCACGCTGCTGATAGCAGCCTGCTGCCCGGCGTGAGTAGTGCCCTCAAGCAGAGCGCCCCTCGCGCCGGGCAGACATCTGCAGCATGGGGAGCCCTGCAGGAGTTCCCTTCAGGGCTCCCCATGCTGCGGATAGCAGCCTGCTGCCCAGCGGGCAGGGCGCACTGAAGCAGAGCGCCCCGCGCGCCGGGCAGACATCGGCCAGCCCCACAAGGGGGGACAGGAGGGAGGCGCAGCGCCGCCATCCCGCTGTTCCTCGACCTGCCTGGTTCGGTTTCCCTGACCTGGTTTTGGGGGGGGGGAAATAAAGGGGGGAATTTCCTTTATTTCCCCCCAAAAAAACTAGGTGTCTGAGAGTCCTATGGGACGAAAAGTATGGTAGTTAGTTGTATGTTTGGCCCAGGAATATCTGTTACAGGGATGGGGAAACTGTGCATAACCACCAAGATTTCACTTGGAAAATAGGGGTGTCCTGTTCAATAATAATAGTAATAATAAATTTATTATTTATACATAGTCCATCTGACTGGGTTGCCCCAGCCACTCTGGGTGGCTTCCAACATATATAAAAACATAATAAAACATTAAACATTTTTCTAGAAACTTTCCTATACAGGGCTGCTTTCAGATGTCTTCTAAAGATTGTATAGTTACTTATCTCCTTGGCTCATGGGACACATAACTCCATACCCTCCAACATTTATTTCTCCGATGAAAATAGAGCTGTCCTAAGGAAAATCAGGACATTCCATGGTGAAATCAGAAACCGGGTTGGCTTTTGTAAATCCAGGAATGTCACTGGAAACCAGAGACACTTGGAGGGTCTGCATTCTTCAAGCTTTCCACACCTTGCCCCTCTTATCTTTCTTTTAATGCCGTTATTCATGTATGCTACTATGGCGGCGAGAATACTCATAGCACAAAATTGGAAGACTAGAGAAATTCCAACAAAAGAACAATGGCAAGAAAAATTGATGAACTATGTGGAGCTGGCAAAGCTGACGGACAGGAAAAAGACAATAGTGACTTTGAAAAAGAATGGGAACCTTTTATATTATATTTGCAGAAACAAAGAAAGAATATTAACGTGATGGCAGGATTTAAATAAACATTCACCATCTTATTGATAGGGAGGAAATAAAGGGAAGATATGATACATTGTAAAAAACAGCAGAATTCAATAATGAAGATAACAAATAAGAAATGGGAGTTGAGGGAAGTCCAAAGGGAAGGAGGGAGGGTGTTATGTGAATTGTATATTATGGATATAAGTATATTTGTAATGAGAAAAAAGAAAATAAATAAATTAATTAAAAAGAAAAAAGTAAGTATGACCTCTCTTTTACTGATCCAGGCATGGACAAGATATAGACTTGCTGAGTTTCAGCAAGGCAGAGGCCTCCTGTGCCTTCAGATTCTACCCTAAGCTAGCATCACTATGAGAATGTATGTGAGTAATGTCATAATTATTACTATGTTACTTCTCATACTTCTCTGACCCTTTATTGTGGTTGTTGATTGGCAATAGTGGAAGAGATGGATTTAAGTAGTCTTAGGAGACCTAGCTTTTGTGCATGCTATATCGGTAATGTGGCCCTGACTCCTTGGCAGCACCCATGTCACAAAACATTACTATGAATCAGGCTGTAGGTCTGAGTGTATATTACAAGGAAAAGAATATAAACTCTTGAAGAGCTCTCCTGGGTTGCATCCTTGGTTTCACTATTACATGACAGGATCTCCTCTTCTAATTGTGACTTGCAGCTATTTTTATTGATCATAGTTTAGTCATTATTTATTGCCATTGTTAAGAGTGAATTTCTGTTCAATTATTATTTGCTGGTGTCTTGAGAGTTAATTGCATTGTGTACTATTATAATAGATTATTGAATATTACTTTGTTTGATATAAGATGATTATTTTAAAGTTATGTTTTATTATGATGCTTTGCATTGGATCAGATTATTGTAAGGTGTATGTTTTTGTTGTTGCTGCTGGTGTTGCTGTAAACTGCCTTGTGTATAGAAATATAGAACTGCGGTATACAAATTAAAAGTGGAATGAAATATAACCAGCTATCAATATGGAAACAGCATCTTGTCCAGAGAGTCAGCATCCCTTGCAGCGGTTCTCAACCTGTGGGTCCCCAGATGTTGTTGGACTACAACTCCCATCATCCCTGAGCTCTGGCCTTGCTAGCTAGGGGTGATGGGAGTTGTAGTTCAACAACATCTGGTTGAGAAAGGCTGCAAAGGACATCAGGTTGGGAACGGACACTGATTTCACCTGGGCTGAGATTTCAAGGTGAATGTTCTGGTAGAAAGTCTGCAGAAAGAAACAGCAAGATTGATGAGACTTGCAAAATCACCTCCCTCTGCCTTTCTTTCTGCCTGTTCTCAGACTCGTGCCCATATGATTCCTGTTCTCATCAACAAAAGGGTGTGTTTGGACGTTGCCCAGGTCCCCTCCCACCCTGCGTGACACATAATTAGCACTCAGAAAGCGCTGATTTCTGCAATCCAATGGTTGGTGTTCTTCAGGCATTCACAATCTGTCAGTGGGGTGGAAAGGGATGTCCTCTAAATGGCTTTTGTATTGCTGGGACCAGGAGCCGGTGGGGAATGAGAAAATCTTGGCAGACCACTAAAAAACTGGCCAGATGGCTGGCAACCCTAAAAGCTGAGCAAGCTGACAGCTAAGCTGAGCTGTGAGGAAAGAACTTGGCGGATCATAACTCGTGCTCTTAACCATTGTACTGCAGCCGCATATTTAATTCACAGTATTTAGAGTGGACATGATTTCAGGCAAAAAACGCCCCATTATTTTTGCCTTTTCTTTTCTGGCAATATGCATTTCTATTCCATCTGTGATAAATAATGTACAGTCCTCTAGCCTCTCTTCTTTCCTTTCAGAGCAGCAGTGTAAATTCTGATTCTCTACTTTTCTGGCATGAAATCAAGTTCTTTTTTTCTGGAAAAAAAAGAAACCCATCAATTTTTCTGCATCCTGTACAGCACAGGATAAACATTCTAAGTGCCTTTTCTGTCAAATGAAAAAAGAACACAGTTATAGGTTAGCTGTGCCAGCCAGTTCATTTTTGCAATCAACACTGCTGCTGGTGCCAAGTACTTGAAAAGATCAAAAACACAAAAGTAACACCTTGGTTTGAGTGATAATGTTGATACCCTACAAGAATACTTTGGCTGAATGCCAGGCACGTTCCCTATTATTTAATTCCTCCGGCAAATATTTTAACATACTGTGTGCCTACCATCTGAAAAATGGTAGAGTTCAAAAATGTCACCTTATAGAATTGGGAACCCTTTGCATTGTACTTGCAGGAGCAGAAACAGGGAATCAGTGGCTCTCAAGATGTTGTTGGGCTATCTCATCATCACTGGCACCAGGCCATTCTGACTGGGCCTGGTGGGAATAAGAGGACCAGAGCACCTTCTTCCCAGGGAACTCTCTGAATTGTAGCTCTGTGAGGGGAATAGGAGATTCCGAATGAACTCTCGACACTGTTAACAAACTACAGTTCCCAGGATTCTTTGGGGGGAAACCGTGACTGCTTAAAGTGGCATGGTACTGCTTTAAATGTATAGTGCAGAAAGTGTCTCTTATATCATAGAATTATAGAGTTGGAAGGGACCCCAAGGGCCATTGAGTCCAGGAATCTCAGCTAAAGCTTCCATGACAGATGGTTGTCCAACCTCTGCATACAAACCTCCAAGGAAGGAGAGTCCACCACCACCCAAGGGAGACCATTCTACTGTCGGACAGAGTTAACTATCTGAAAGTTCTTCCTGATGTTTCGTTGGAATCTCCTTTCTAGTAACTTGAAGCCAGAGCAGCAGAAAACAATCATTTCATGTTTGCAATGCAGCTGCAATTATTATTGTTTATGTAAGAGCATAAAGAAGGATGATCGCCGAAGAATTGATGCTTTTGAATTATGGTGCTGGAGGAGACTCTTGAGAGTCCCATGGACTGCAAGAAGATCAAACCTATACATTCTGAAGGAAATCAGCCCTGAGTGCTCACTGGAAGGACAGATCCTGAAGCTGAGACTCCAATACTTAGGCCACCTCATGAGAAGAGAAGACTCCCTGGAAAAGACCCTGATGCTGGGAAAGGTTGAGGGCACAAGGAGAAGGGGATGACAGAGGACGAGATGGCTGGATAGTGTTCTCGAAGCTACCAGCATGTGTTTGACCAAACTGCGGGAGGCAGTAGAAGACAGGAGTGCCTGGCGTGCTCTGGTCCATGGGGTCACGAAGAGTCGGACACGACTAAATGACTAAACAACAACAAAAATGTAAGAGCATTTCTCAAAAAAAAAAAAGCTTGTTTAGGTGGGAGGTGGAGATTAGAAGACCCATGTTCACTTTTTTATTAAGCTGAAGTGTATTTCCTAATACATTGTGACACTGCTTTTATGATGGCTCTCACACAAGAGTGTACAGCATAGCACAGCTTTCCCCAGACTGGTGCCCTGTAGATGTTGTTGGGTGATATTTGTTGTAATGCAGCAACATCTGGAAGGTACCAGCCAAGGGAAGCATAGAATTATAGATTCAGAAGGGTCCCTGAGGATCATCTAGTCCAACCCCCTGCAGTGCAGGAATCTTTTGCCCAACATGGTCCTTGAACGCACAACCCTGAGATTAAGCATCTCATGCTCTAACAACTAAGCTAGGATATAGTCAGGTGTGTTGAACTTTCAGCTTTCAAATTTCAACGAGTGGGGCTAACAAGTTGTAACATGACTTTAGGAATTCAAAATATATTTTGGTTAAATCAATATGATTTAATATTACTTGGTAAATAACTGCATTTTAAAAAATGAACATTTTTGTGGAATTTCCAATACATTTAAACTTGTGAGTAAATTTGCATTAGAATTATTTAAAATGATTGCTAAGTTATGATATATATCAATATATTATCCTCACACCCAAAAACATATTTTAAGACCCCTCACTGAAGAAATTTGCAAAAATTAATTTTCACCCCCTATAATGACATGCCGTAAATATAACACTAACACTTTCTCTTCTTCCACTCATAGTTTATTGGATGCAAGCTGATCTGTGAAACAATTCAGGAAGCTTGTTCATTATTTGCCAGTCTTTATCTCATCAAGTAACAAAACTAAGGATGGGTGAATCAGTCTATTTTGGCCTCTTACATGTCCACCCAGAAGTTTGATCCATCTGGTTTCTGTGTTAATCAAATACATATTCCTAAATATCTCAAAGCATGCATTTTTAGTAGAGTTTTAAGTCAAGATCTGTGTTGGAACATCTGGAAAGGGTAAAACTGAGTAAACATAAATAAATTAACATGTACAATCCAGGAGGTGTGGATCAAGTCAGTTTATCAGAATTGGCGAAGATCACATTTCTCAAGCATTCCTACTGCTAATACATTTGTTTTGGGCATCCTGAACCATCTTCATCCTTAGATCTCTTTCTACCCAAGGAACAGCTGTTCCGTAATGTTTGCTGTGCAACAGCCAAGTGTTTCAGGCTACTGCTAACACGCTTCAACTAAATTCATTGGACCTACTTGAGCGAGCAGCAACACTTCACCTCTGTGCTACATCTGCAGGCATCTGTAATGACTGAAGAGATGGAGGCAGTACAGCCTTAACTGTTCTATGATTAATAAATCAAGTCCCCTTGAAGTAGACAGTAAATTTTTGACCTGCAGAACTTTGACAGCCATAAAGAGAGAGACATCATATGGACACCAGCTAATAAAACCCATGACAGATGAGTCTGTAAGCAGGATATGACATGACCCCCAGCAGTGCAGAATCTATCACAATGAGCAAAGCTTGGAGTGGCAGGAACAAAGGCTCAATCAAGTAGGGTTGCCATATTTCAAGAAGTAAAAATCCAGACACAAAAAGTTGTGGGGCTCAACAACTTCCCAGACAACCCAAATTGCCCCCTGGATGTTAAATCCGTCCTTGGAATTGTAGGCGTATGGACACCCCCCCCAAAAAAAACCCATAGAAATTAATAAGTGGTAGGATTTTGGTTAATTGGGATATGAATGAAAGTACAACCTGTAGAGCTGTGCCGGACAGGGAATCCCTGGGCTGGCTTATGCAAACCAGCCTGGCTGGCCTAGCGAAGGGCCAATCTGTTAACATGACAAAAGGAGTTGATAGACCATCTGAGATGTCCTTTGGTCTGGGGAGAAGGATGTTGCCAAGGTGCTGGCGTTTGGTTTTGAGATGACAGGAAACAAGAGTTTATGAGCAAGGTGTTCTGGGAAGAGGAAGAAAGAGTGGGATCCATCTTGGGCAGGCTAGCTGAAGGCTTTGCCGCACTGCTGTGGGGCGCAACAGGCTGAGTGGTAATGTTAGTAACAAATTTCTTTACTGGTTACTTCCTATCATACAAATCAAGTCCAGGATGTATACCATAAACAATCCTTAAGCAAGGTATATAACCAATTTAATTAAATCCAATGCAGATATATTTCTTCCTTTCTTCATACACCCTTGTTTTAGTTCATATATTACACAGTCCTCGAATGTGGTTAAGGAAAGGTCCCCGGAATCTCATGGACAATACAGCTGATGAGGAAACCTTGTTCTACCCTCTACCCTACCCAGCTGCCTGAGCCAGCCTTCCTGTGTTTGCTACCTATGCTAGCGAACCTCATCAGCTGTATTGTCTATGACATTCTGGCGACCTTTCCTTAACCACATTCGAAGACTGTGTAATATACAGCATGAACAAAAACCAGAGTGTATGGAGAAAGGAAGAAATATACAGTGGTACCTTGGGTTACAGATGCTTCAGGTTATAGACGCTTCAGGTTACAGACTCCGCTAACTCAGAAATAGTACCTCAGATTAAGAACTTTGCTTCAGGATGAGAACAGAAATTGTGCGGTGGCGGAAGCGGGAGGCTCCATTAGCTAAAGTGGTACCTCAAGTTAAGAACGGTTTCAGGTTAAGAACCGACCTCCAGAACGAATTAAATTCTTAACCCAAGGTACCACTGTATCTGCATTGGATTTAATTAAATAGGTTATATACCTTGCTTAGGGATGCGGGTGGCGCTGTGGTCTAAACCACAGAGCCTAGGGCTTGCCGATCAGAAGGTCAGCGGTTTGAATCCCCGCAATGGGGTGAGCTCCCGTTGCTCGGTCCCTGCTCCTGCCAACCTAGCAGTTTGAAAGCACGTCAAAGTGCAAGTAGATAAATAGGTACCGCTCTGGCGGGAAGGTAAACAGTGTTTCCGTGCGCTGCTCTGGTTCGCCAGAAGTGGTGTAGTCATGCTGGCCACATGACCCAGAAGCTGTACACTGGCTCCTTTGGCCAATAAAGCAAGATGAGCACCACAACCCCAGAGTAGTCCGTGACTGGACCTAATGGTCAGGGGTCCCTTTACCTTTACCTTTACCTTGCTTAAGGATTATTTATGGTGTACATCCTGGACTTGATTTGTATGATAGGAAGTAACCAGTAAATAAATTTGTTACTAACATTACCACTCAGCCTGTTGCACTCTATATGTTGTAACTATTGTATCTGCAAAACAAAGTATTGTATTTGTTTTTGCACTGCTATGGGGGACAAGCCCCTCTTGAAATGGCCATGCTTTAAGATCTGGACTCACTCCGTGCTGGCTGAAGGTAAAAACAGGTGAATAAATCATATTTCTTAAAGCTACGGCAGTCTATGCCGCTTCTCAATTCTCCAAAGGAACACAGACCCTGGGTGAGTGCAAGGAACCCCATGGATGCTTGCAACCACTTGGCAGAGAGACGGGCACCCAGCTTTTGTAACAATATACTTTACAGTGCTGTTCAGTAATGGGCCATGCAAAAGTAAGGGCAGTAGCCAACTAACATGTTCTGTCAGCACAAGAACTTACGCTTGAATGATGAAATTTCCTTTATACACAGTCCAGATACTCCCCAAATCTGTTCCGCAAGGTTTGGGGAACCCCCAGGACAGATTAAGGGTGTGCAGAGAGGGGAAAGATGGAGGAAAGTCCTATTGCATAGGCTTGAATCCTTATGTTGGTGGAACAAGTTACTTAGTTACTTACTGTGGATACAACCATTAGTCCTGATAAGATGAAAAGATGTGGATTATTATTATTATTATTATTGCAGACTAGTAGGTTGGTGGCTCCAGTGTTGGTATTCCGTACATCCTGGGGAATTTTCCTTCGTTCCTCATCACCTTTCCAGCACTTTGCAGTAGCTAGCTGCGGGGTGCAAAATTACTATCTATTTTTGTGCTAGTCTGTGGAAAACACCTGTGCCCTTAGGATACTTTTGCTGTGTAATAAACCAGGTGAATCCATCAGAGTTACTGTATGTTACTGTGGACTTAAAACAGCAAACCCAGTCCCTGAAATGGGCTGTTTCCAAGAAGTGTCCTTACTTTGTGGTCATGAATCTGAGTGGGAACTTCTTTTAAATAACAGAATTGTTTCATAATCAGCATTTCTCGGTCATATTGCAACTAGTTATGCCGAATGGGGTTTTAGACGCCAATGTTTTGTTTCTGTTTTCCATTTAAATAAAGTTACTAGAAGCCTTTTAGTGTATCATTTAATTAACACTTGGGAGTTATTTCCTAATTATACTTCCTAATTACTTTTATCCAGTCCCTATAATTAATCTCTGATACTGGCAAATGTCCAGTTTTCTATTGGGGGAGGAATTTCTTTTGTTTTCTCAGGCTGTCGTCAATGCATGTCTTAACTACTTCCTTAGTTGTATCATTGAGTTTCTGTAGTAATTTTACATTATCATTTTCCTCATTCTTTGTTAGAGCTACCTCGGTATATAGCCCAAACAGCACAACACCATACATGAGAGGGCGGCATCAGCAAATTTGCAGGAACCCTGTGACTTGTAGAGGAGCAAATCATTTTGTGGGTGTGCATTAAAATGTAAAATAATTTCCTGTGTTGTCCATACTCATTAGTGGCTGGATTTGCTGTGATAGGGACAATACCACATACAATGTTGTCAAAATGAATGCTGTGTGTTGTCATAGAGATGCTTTCGTGTCTTCAAGTATTTGAGCATTTCTCCTTTGGATTCATTTTTTATTAGACTTCCCAGTCCTATTGCATTTTGTTAGATCACCATTTGTATCCAAGTGTATGGTCTGATGGCACAAGAGAAAAGCTAGGAAATTCTGGGTCCAGGGTTTTTCCCGCCCAGCCAGAACTCACTGGAGCTCAGTTCCTGCACCTCTCAGGTGGGTACCATTGCCATTCTAAGAGAACGAGGGAGGCATTCATGATGAGTTCCAGCACCTTTTTTCTAGAAAAATAGCACTGTCTGCCTGGAAACCAATGCATGTGACATTGAATTCTATGGAAGAAAGGAGGAATGTGAATGCATTAACAGAAAAATTCATACTTCTTTATGACAGACATGAGGGGGGATTTATTTCAGCAGAGATATCTCTTGGCCCAGCCCAGCTGCCCTCTTGTTGACTGTTGTGTCACTGGTGCAAAGCCCACCCACCAAATCGTGTCCTCATCACGGAGAACACGTGTTGCAGTGAGATCACTAAGACTGCCCTCGCCGTTTGTGTGGGTGGGAGCGTTTGGATAGCCACAACAACCTGATTGGGTCCCTATGTTGCTGGGGTAATTCTGGCCAATGGGGTTGAGAGAATTTGCAGCCGGGGGGCCTATTTATACTGCTGCATGTTGCATCGAGCTTCCTCTTAGTGCCTCGTGCATCGGATCACCCACACTCCCTATATTTAGGGTCTTGCTATGACCTTGCTGGAACACGGGTGGTGCTGTGGGTTAAACCACAGAGCCTAGGACTTGCCGATCAGAAGGTCGACAGTCCGAATCCCTGCGACAGGGTGAGCCCCCGTTGCTCGGTCCCTGCTCCTGCCAACCTAGCAGTTAGAAAGCACAAAGTGCAAGTAGATAAATAGGTACCACTCTGGTGGGAAGGTAAACACCATTTCTGTGTGCTGCTCTGGTCCGCCAGAAGCGGTTTAGTCATGCTGGCCACATGACCTGGAAGCTGTACGCCGGCTCCCTCGGCCAATAAAACGAGATGAGCGCCGCAACCCCAGAGTTGGGCACGACTGGACCTAATGGTCAGGGGTCCCTTTACCTTTACCTATGACCTTGCTATGCTGTCGTGGGTCAAATGACCCGCTTTGGGGGCAGGGGCCCAATAGGAATTTTACCATTTGGCTGATTGGTTGGTGCCACTTGGGTTTCATCTGCCGCTTAGCAAATTGACACAACTTTGTAAGGTTTGGCGGTTAAGCATTGGTTCAGGTTAAGAAAGGACCTCCAGAATGAATTAAGTTCTTAACCCAAGGTACCAGTGTATCTGCATTGGATTTAATTAAATAGCTTATATACCTTGCTTCGGGATGCGGGTGGCGCTGTGGTCTAAACCACAGAGCCTAGGGCTTGCTGATCAGAAGGTCAGCGGTTTGAATCCCCACAATGGGGTGAGCTCCCATTGCTTGGTCCCAGCTCCTGCCAACCTAGCAGTTTGAAAGCACGTCAAAGTGCAAGTAGATAAATAGATACTGCTCTGGCGGGAAGGTAAACGGTGTGTGAACTTAATTCGTTCTGGAGGTCCTTTCTTAACCTGAAACTGTTCTTAACCTGAGGTACCACTTTAGCTAATGGGGCCTCCTACTGCCGCTGCGCCGTTGCCATGCAATTTCTGTTCTCATCCTGAAGCAAAGTTCTTAACCCAAGGTACTATTTCTGGGTTAGCGGAGTCTGTAACCTGAAGTGCCTGTAACCTGAAGCATCTGTAACCATGGCTTAGCTGGGACTGGGTCAGTTGGATCTCAAACTGCTCCCACTGCTCTCATGGGATCTGGGCCCATTCACTGCACCAGCTCTGCTACCCAATTTCCTCCTTGGTTCAACTAACCTAAGGCTATTGATTTCGATGGATTTCTCTGAATGTGCTTTAGTTAGATGCAGCCCTAAATGAGCACCGGCTCTATGGGGTTTGCAAATGGTTCTGTTTGTTTTCAGCTCTTGTTGTTATGGCCTTTGGGTGAAAAAATAAAATGTATGAATAATATTTATACAGTTGGTAAGAGGTTCTTCAGTACTTGTTTCTAAAATATCCAGACTTCTCTCCCTCCCTCCCTATTATTTTGGAGTGCAGTTAGGATGTGAATAAATGAGCCAATTCGCAACATCTTTGCCTACCCACTGCAAGCTGTTGCTCGTGACAAGTCTCAGAACTATTTGCTTAAAAAGCACAGTTTGCACCATTGCCCCTTTTAAGAAAGGACAGCACATTCTGAAGCATTATTTGTCCTCCATATGTAATAGATAAAGCATGATCTGTCTAACTTGCTCCCGGCTGTATGTACCAGTTTTAATGAACACAAACAGCCATTTTGTTTTCTTTTTCACTGTAAGAAAAAATGCCACAGGCATTTCATACATTATCAGTAAAAATACACAAGAACAAATAAAAAGAATACGCTCCGTCATTTGGTGCTGGAAGTTTCAAAATATACAGTACTTTGGAAGAAAATGTAGATTTTAAACCAACAATTTAAAATATATCTGTACAAATAACTTTTGGATTGGAGTCCCACCATCCCCTCCCCTTGAGATTTCATATGAAATACATTTCATGGCATGGAACAATTGTCAACATCCTATATGTGAAATATTTAAATTACTTTTAAAAAGGGAAAAAAACCAAGGACCTAACTAAGGAAGCAATCCAAACCCAAGATCCACTGGAATGAACGACATTTGGCATAAGCAGATCTCTGGCTGAGCTGGCTCAGTCAGGTCTATGCTGGCTGCAGTTGCTCATCCTGCGACTCAGCTACATTAATAAAAATAAAATGCTTTAAATGCGTTATAACACTGTGACACCAGATGGAGCTGCAGAAATCTATAAAATTTTCCATTGTGAGCTTTAAAACTACTTTTTCAGAGCATTTTTTTTTTATAACTGTGTAGATGCAGCCCTGTTTTAGCCAGAGTTAATGTCAGAGACTGGGCAGAGGAGTAATGGTGGAGACTGACCCCCCCCCCATCTTGAACCCTCCAGGGAAGAGGAAGAGGAAGGCAGTACAGTGGTACCTCTGGTTATGAACTTAATTTGTTCGGGAAGTCCGTTCTTAACCTGAAACTGTTCTTAACCTGAGGTACCACTTTAGCTAATGGAGCCTCCCGCTGCCATCATGCCGTGATTTCTGTTCTCATCCTGAGGTAAAGTTCTTTACCCGAGGTACTACTTCCGGGTTAGCGGAGTCTCTAACCCGAAGTGTTTGTAAACTGAGGTGTTTGTAACCCGAGGTACCACTGTATAGATTGACAACAGGGGTTTGAGGGAGATCACAGCTCAGAGGCAGATGAGGGGGAAAGTTGGGAAATAATGGGAGAGGAGGAGTAGGCAGAGCCACAACAACACCCAGCTGACACGGTGTCATTAGAAAGCATTCCACACCCACCATCTCCCAGAACCTGGCGAGCCTTGAAAGTAGGAGAGCAAAGACCTCAAAGACAGAGGGCAGGTAGCAGCACCTGTAGAAGTCATGAATGAGGAAGTGGGGGAAATGAGGGGTGGAGATTCACTCGGGACAATGTCATTATCCAAGAAGCTGGGTTCTGTAGCCTCTCTCTGTAAAAATTGAAATAAAAAAGGATGGTAAGAAACTTTTCCTTGTCTTTATAATTTCCTGGGCAACCAGCTGGGAGCAGCTGACAGCATCCTGACAACAGATGCCAACAGAAGTCATCTATCCTGACTTAGCCAGGTAAGTCTCAAAAAGGGGTGTTCCAGGGTGGTGATGTTGGGGAGGGGGCAGGGCAGGGCAGGTGGAGAATTACCCCTATTCCAATCTCTGTTCAGCTTGGCCATATGTCCTAGCAACCCAGCAAAAGTGACATCGGTGAAAAAAGTGGCATGAATCAAACTCTATTTTAAAGACTTGTTTTCCATCCTCCAGGCTCAGACAGGCTTAGCTGGAATTAGCTGCACTCCTGAGTGGATTCTGAAATAGAGGCAAGTTACGCCAGCATAATTTACACTAGCAAATTGCACTGGCTTCTTCTAGCTTGGATTGCTCTGCAGGTGTTACATGGCACATTTTTAAAGAAAACAAACAAAAAAACCCCTCCAAACCTGAGAATCTGAATGGAGAAATGGCTACGGCAAAATGGCAACCCTTTCCCCTCTGCGAGGGCCATCTTCTGCTCAAAATGAACATCATGGAATGCTGTATACAAAAAATCAGAAATCTCTATTGCAGGACCAAAGAGATTTTGGATCACAGAAGTCAGTATGGTTGCTTAACACTGGATGCCAAGAGGTCCTGGGGTTAGCCCTAGAATCGGGCAGAGTGAGGTGGCAGATGCTATGGTCAGGAAGCAGACAGTGATATGTCTCACAGATCTGTGCCTCCCTGTGCTAGCATTTTGGCCTCATGTCCAGTGAAGAAATGCTGTCCCATCTGCAGTGTTAAAAGTAAGACTTAGCTGCCATTCTGGTCATCCTCTGGACATCAAATGTGAGTGTTTGAGGGATACTTGAGGAATTAGGTCTTTTTGAGTGTCAGGAGGAACTCACATGCAATCCAACTCCCAGACTAAGGTGCAGATGAGAATTTAGGCTCCAATCCTAGTCATACTTACCTGGGAGTAAAACTAATTGCATTCAGTGAGACTTTCTTATAAGCAGAAATGCATAACACTGTACTAAGAGTTGTATTTCCTTAACATTCTGATGTAGTTATTCCTTAAAAAAAAAAAAGTATTAGATTAGGTTTATTCTGGCAATGCTTTGGAGTGGATTTATGGGTTACAATCCAAATAAATAAATTAGGGCACAATCCAGCCACACTTAAACATTGTTAAGTCTCATTGTATTCAGTGAGAGATCTAGAAGTACATGCTTAACCCCCTCCCTGACATCGATTTGTTTTGATAGTGTTTTATTTCTTAATATCATGCTCATAATGTACCATAAATGTGACTAATATTTGCTAAGGATAATAACCAATTACGTCCTTTCAGACCCAGTGAAAGCGATGGATTTAAGTTACATGATTTCTATGGATCAATTCTGAGTATGACTAGCACTGAATATCACCTTATGTTCAAAATACTTGCAAAAAATGGGGCCTCAGAAAAGTGGTATTTAAAAAAGAAGTGAACAGAAATTATATATATATATATATATATATATATATATATATATATATATATATATGCAGGTTTTGGTGTCCTCGGGTGTCTTCCCGTGTAAAAGTTGGGGTGTCTAGGCGACGTTTCGACGAGGTCTCACTCGTCATCTTCAGGCTGGTGCTTTCGGCTTCTTGTTACTGGAACAGAGCAGGATCTCAGTGTTTGAGTTCCTATAAATACTGTTGAGGGGGTGTGGTGTATAGCCTCCAATGTTCTGGGCAGAGAGGAAGTTCCCAGGCTAGTGTGCCTTTTCTTCTTTTGTTCCTTAATTACTTTAGGGATATCTTGAGTGATTTCTTGAGTGATATCCTGAGTACCACTTAGGTGGGTCATTAGGTGTGGATTAGTTGCTAAAGTCTTTGTGTCTTGACCTCTTGAACTTTGTGAAGAGTTTTTCTGAGAAGATGGCTGTACTGCACTTCCAGAGTGCACACAGAACGCTATCACCAATCAACCACACCAGACCCAAACCCAGACCCTCTCCACAGATAAATTACAGACACCATCCAGTAGCCAAACCATGGTGGCACCTCCGGATGCTGCACCCCCCTGCAATCCCTACACAGATCTGGCTGACACAGGCCACAAAACCACAGCTCGCCCCTATACACGAAGCCAAGCCAGAGCACAACTAAGTGCAGTACAGCCATCTTCTCAGAAAAACTCTTCACAAAGTTCAAGAGGTCAAGACACAAAGACTTTAGCAACTAATCCACACCTAATGACCCACCTAAGTGGTACTCAGGATATCACTCAAGAAATCACTCAAGATATCCCTAAAGTAATTAAGGAACAAAAGAAGAAAAGGCACACTAGCCTGGGAACTTCCTCTCTGCCCAGAACATTGGAGGCTATACACCACACCCCCTCAACAGTATTTATAGGAACTCAAACACTGAGATCCTGCTCTGTTCCAGTAACAAGAAGCCGAAAGCACCAGCCTGAAGATGACGAGTGAGACCTCGTCGAAACGTCGCCTAGACACCCCAACTTTTACACGGGAAGACACCCGAGGACACCAAAACCTGCATTCCTGTACCCGTGAAAATCTACGAAAGCATATATATATATATATATATATATATATATATATATATATATTGCATCACATTCATTGTCTCAACCCAGTCAGATGGGTGGGGTACAAATAAAGCTAAATTAAATTAAATTAAATTATTTTTATTATTTATTATCCTTACAGCAACCCTAAAAGGTAGGTCTGTGTTGCAGATCAGCAGATCAGGATATCAGGCTGAGAGACAGTGATCTACCCAAGGTGACCTATCAAATTCATGGCAGACTTTGGAGAATAACCCTTGGTTTCAATAATGCTACACAAGGCTCAAGAGCTCTCTTTGTCTAAATCTTTCATGCGTGACCTAAAGGAAAACCACAATCTGAGCTTGCTTTGAAATAAAACTGAAACAGTATTTGGAATTACTTGTGACTCTCCTTGGAGATTTCTTTGTTTGAAAACTTGTCAGAGAGGGGGAAACCAAAGTTCATTGGTCTAGTCAACAAGAAACATAGTGGAAAATGAGAAACTGTACAAGTGTACAGGAGTGGGTTTTGTTATGTTAAATTAAAATATGTTTGGATGCAAGCTTATATTCTGTTACTGACAGTAATGTTCTGTATGCTTTATCTCTCTATGAACAGAACTCTCTTGACTAAAAAGTTAGTAGGTATTAAATAATACCTCCTATGTGACTTGGGATCAGGGGTGCAGGAAGGGGGGGCAGTCTTTACAGGATGCCTCACATACGCGGTCCATATGGGATTCCGCTCACGTGGCAGCCTGTATGGTCACCGTGTAAGCGGCAGCCCTTATGGAGCTCTAGACTTCTGCTGGATTCTGCTAGATTTCCAAAATTATGTGAAAGATCACATAAAACATGGACTTTGTTTTGAAGGATGAACGTGATGCAAATATACAAAATAAATACTATACAAATAGGTTTGTGAATTAATAATAATAATAATAATAATAATAATGATAATACAGTGGTGCCCCGCAAGACGAATGCCTCGCAAGACGAAAAACCCGCAAGACGAAAGGGTTTTTCGGTTTTTGCGACGCTTCGCTAGACGATTTTCCCTATGGGCTTGCATCGCAAGACGAAAGCCCATAGGGAAATCTCGGGGACCTTTTTTTAAATGCTGGCGGTGGGGAGCAAAGCCTTTTCCCCCCCTCCGGACTTCAGAAGAGGTCCAGGAAGGCCGGCGGGGGCGAAAGGCTTTGCTCCCCACCGCCAGCATTTTAAAAGCGGTCCGGGATAGCAGGGAAGCGCTTCCCGCTATCCCGGACGGCTTTTGAAGGCAGGCAGGGGGGGCAAAGACTTTTGCCCCCCCCCCCTGCCTGCCTAACCGGGGGCTTTTAAATCGCCCCGGGACTGTCCGCCAGAAGAGGTCGGGGGAAGGCGGTTTCCATAGGAACACATTAATTGATTTTCAATGCATTCCTATGGAAAACCGTGCATCGCAAGACGAAAAACTCGCAAGACGAAGAGACTTGCGGAACGAATTAATTTCGTCTTGCGAGGCACCACTGTATCTTTATTGTCATTGCTCCCTCTCGGGGACCACGAAATTACTTGGCTGCTCCATCCACCCAGGTAGGGCACTCCACACAAAATCAAAACAACTATAGAAACACTAATTAAAACAATACAGTATAATACAGCAAGAAAGATTAGAATTAACAAGAAAGGAAGTGTCAGGAAGACAGAATAAGAGGTAGTCTGAATGTAGCATCAGTGTGAATTTCTCCTAATCTTCCTATATACATAAAAATGTAGGATGTCATCACGCTCCACAATAGGTGACTTCAATAGGCATCTCCTATTCAGGAAGGTCTGCATAGGAATTGGGGGTGTGTGTGTGCCTCTTTAAGACATTATCCATTTGCCCTGAAAGCCCTGAAGAGGGCTTGTATAAAACCTTTCTCTTGTCAAATTGAGAATTCACATTATGAAGGTAGAATATGCTTTTTCTAGACAAATCACAGGAAAGTGTGCATAAATCCGTTAAAATATACAAAGCACCAGTGCACCCTCAGTTTTAATGACAACGATCAGTTCATAGTACGTATATTGACCTCCAGGACACGGCAGAGATCACTAAACGGTTTTGATGTGTTTTCTGCAAGAGATGTAATCTGGATCAATACTCCTTTGTGATAGTGTAACTGTCAATCCAGTGATATGCATGTACATTTGATTACCAGAATGGATAACAGCCAGTAATGAGATTGGGACATAAGTAAAATCCACTGTTATGCAGTCGTCGCTCCTTTCTAACATCCAACCCTTACATTAGGCAGAGTGAGGTGGCTGCCTCAAGCAGCTGGTTTTGCTTGTCATGGAAGAAGGGCAGCAAAGTAATATTTATGTGCTGACAGCCCATATGCTATCAGGTCAGGTTCAAGGTTATTGTCCTGACATAGAATCATAGAGTTGGAAGGGACCCTGAGGATCTCCAACTTACCTCAACTAGAAGTTGAGCATCCCATTGCCTCTCCATGGCTGCTGCTGCTGGCTTTGGACAGCTTGTAGTGGCTGCTAGGAGGAGGTCTGGACAAAAAATGGGGGGTTGAGGAAGGTCAGTTGGAGGGGAGTGAGAAATGTCCCTATTTTCATCTGAGGAATGTTGGAGGGTATGCATTTAGTGTTGCCAGTTCCATACGATGTACTGTAGTACTTCGGGTTAAGTACTTAATTCCTTCCGGAGGTCCGTACTTAACCTGAAACTGTTCTTAACTTGAAGCACCATTTTAGCTAATGGGGCCTCCTGCTGCCACCGTGCCGCCGGAGCACGATTTCTGTTCTCATCCTGAAGCAAAGTTCTTAACCTGAAGCACTATTTCTGGGTTAGCGGAGTCTGTAACTTGAAGCATATGTAACCTGAAGCGTATGTAACCTGAAGTACCACTGTAATACTCTTCCAGCAGAGATTCACTAGGCCGGCAGCAATGCATTATTATTTTTACATTAGCCAGTCTCCTCAATGTTGATCTGTATTTTTATTTGCATTATTAAACAGCATTTTACAGTTTAGCATGGTAAGCTGCTCTAATATTTTACGGTATGGTGGTACAGAAGTACTTTTATAAATGAACTAATTTATATTTTACTCCCAGGGAGAGGCCCTTTGGGGGTCTCACATCTCAGGTGCCAAATAGATTGACTATTATGAACTATGGCTTTGCTTGTGACAAACATGGTGTGTGATAGGGCGGCGCCATTTTCAGTCCCAGCTGCTCCACCTTTTGGTTGGACGTGGGTTCCTCCATTAGAAGTTGTGCAAGGTACTGTAATATTGCCAATATGGTTGGTTTTTCCTTTCTGAAATATGTACAGTTATACTTATGGTCCTTGGTTCCACAGAGAAATAGCTATGAAAAATGAGGTATTAATAGACTCCCACACTTACTACAAAGGAATGTGAACGATTACGTTTCTTTAGGATGTGTGACAGTTAAAAGGATGTTGTTTGGCAGAATGTCTTTATTGGTGCCTCATTTGTGATGCCCTGTATAGCTGACTTTTCATTTTAACGATGAGAATTAAACTGCAGAGGGCTGCTGTCTTTTAGTCTGACCTGTCGTCTTCACTGATAATAATGGTTTCCTTGCAAAAATAAATGAAAACATTAAACAGAACAAAATGAATGCCCATGGCAAGCAGGTTAACAACTGTTCTTTATGACTTAAGGAATAAAGTTTAGCCAAAGATAACGGTTAGCTCCTGAATTATGTTTGAGTTGAACTTATTCTTTCTTTCCCAAGGAATCCTGTTCTGCAGAAACCAGATTTGCTAGGTCTGTTGTTCACGGCGGAGAAAATGATCTCCTGATATATACAGCATGATCACTAAACCCAGTCTGCAAATATCCAAGCATGAAAAGCAACCTGGAGATAAATCAGATGTGTCAGATAATAATACACATGGCTCAGCGGTGGAACAAGCAAACCCAGCGTATGTGTTGGTTTTGAAGGAGTGAGTGTTTTGAAGAAGTCTGACTTAACTGAAACCCATCATACATTTGATGTAGCTACTTTGGGGTAATATAAATGGCTTACAGTTGGGTGAAGAAAAGCAAAGGAAAAATAATAAGGATTATTTGTAACATGTGAAAAAGAATAAAAAAAGACAAATAGTAACACTCAACATTTTAACTAAAATTATATATATATTTGAGTTAACAGTTTTGATGATATTCTAAATAGTGAATAGATTAATTCTATTTACTTGCAAAAGAAATGTAAAGGTAAAGGGACTCCTGACTGTTAGGTCCAGTCACAGATGACTCTGGGGTTGCGGCGCTCATCTCAATTTATTGGCCGAGAAAGCTGGCATACAGCTTCTTGGTCATGTGGCCAGCATGACTAAGCCACTTCCGGTGAACCAGAACAGTGCACAGAAATGCAATGTAGCTTAGTAGTACCCAAATTGCTTGTTGGAAGATACCGATATAATTTATCCATAAACGATCGAGGCTTTTTTTGCCATTCATTGATTAAAGGGAAATCTGTTTTTCTCTGTTTGTTAACAACTTCTGCTACTGCAGTTATAATTACATTAGGCACTAGTTCCCTGTTGCCTTGTTTATCTACTACATCTCACAAATATCCCAGAAGAATAACTATTGGAGCTAACAGGATTGTTTTTAAAGCCTAAAAGAATGCACTGTTTGCATTACACCTTGCTATGAATAACACATAGCAACACTCTGAGGATTTGCTATGGATGCTTTAGAAAATTGATCTGTGTGCATTCTGACCCAATCTGCTCTGCACTTTTTGGACTAAAACGTGTGGGCCATAACTATCTATCAAACTGTGCCTTCTCCAAATGTTCCGATGCTGTTCTCAACTCCAAAAAAATAAATAAATCAAAAATATCAAAATATGTTTAGAAGGAATACAAATTTCAAGAAACTACATGGATAAATATGTATCTTGAAACTATGTTTATAGTTACTTATCTAATTACATATTTGAATGAGAAATCTATCCAATTATTTTAAAGAAAATTACAACCAAAAGGGGATAGAAGAAACTGATGAATGAGCATCTGTAGAAGAGCTGAAACTGGGAAAAGGCTACTGTATCCATTCCTTGGTCCCACTGAGGGAGCTATAAAGTGTGCTTCAGAGTGTGCTTCAAGGCAAACACATTGTTGTTGGCATCTGTCTGTCTTGAGAAGTCAAACCACTATGTTATCAGCATTGATAACCTCCCCAGGCCACAAGCCTGGGCAGTGTGAATAGAGACCCTGGGTGTATGTCAAGACCCCCTCTTGGCCTCGTTGATGTGGTCCGAAGGAAAGTATACTACTGTGACAGAAAAGTTTGCTTTTGCTGGGCAGGTTGGGTCTACAAGTGCTTTCTTTTTCTTTTTCCCTGACAGCAAATGGTTAACGAACGGCAGCTTATGATTGGCTGGGATTCCAGGAAGGGGAGTTGAAAAGGAGAGGATTTGGAGATACAGTTTTTTAGGTTGGGATAGATGTTGGGAGAATAGGTTGGGAGATAGGGAATAAGAGGAGAGAGAGTTGGTTCTGGGTAGAAACATCCACTCTGAGGAACGTATCACAAGCTAGAGAAAGGAGTCTCTGAGCTTAGTGTGAAGGACAGTGTGTGGAGAATAATAGGCCAGGAATTAACTGGGAGGCTGAGGCTGAGCCAGGAGAAGTAGAAGCTGTGAGAATACAGTCTACTTAGGACTCATTCCAGTCAGGAGGGGAGAGATTCTTCTACAAAAAGAGAAGACTCCCAAACCAGTTAAGAGGGGTGTGGAGATCCCTTGGGTCTGTTACTTGGAGTACCTCAGGAGTAGGGTTGTCTAAGGGGTGTGTAACTGACAGGAAGTACCACCTTGTTTAAGAACCAAAGTATTAAGCGGCAACAAATGAGAAAGAACTGAAGTGAAATAATATTGTAATCTGAAGTATCTTATGTTTTACCCACTTTGTGTCATAAACTTCCTTTATTTCATAAAATCATTCTTGTTTATTTGATCAAATCCTGCCTAAGACTCCAAATTATTAAGTTTTCCCTCACACATCCCCCACAAGTTAAACTGGGGTAGTTTGCAGAAATTCGTAGAACTCGTGTCCTGTGAGGTGGGTGCACTATATTTAAGTGAGGGCAGGTGCAATGGCACCAGAGGAAAAAGTGCTGTCATGCCGTCACAACTACATATTGTTATTCTAGCAGTACCAAAGAGACTTGGGCCCAGTTAATGCATTTACAGACCCTCCAAGTGTCTCTATTTTCCAGCGACAGTCCCAGATTTGCAGAACAACCATGTTTCTAATTTGACCCCAGAACGTTGAGCTTTTCCTTAGGACACCCCTGTTTTCATCACAAAAATGTTGGACGGCGTGGAGTTATGTGACCCCTGAGCCTAGGTGAGAAGTAGCTATACAGCCTTTAGAAGATATCTGTAGGCAGCCCTGTATGGGGTAGCTTTTGAATGTTTAATGTTATATTATCTTTTCAGGTAAGGTGGAAGCCACCCTGAGGGTCTGGGGGACTCAACCAGATGGGTGGGGTATTATTGCTGCTATTATTATTATTATTATTATTATTATTATTATTATTATTATTATTATTAGACATTCCTATTTTCATCAGAGAAATGTTGGAAGACATGCATTTACTGGACTGATAGTTTTCTACCATGCTAAAATACTATCAGCAATCTCCTAATTCCTACCAGGCACATTTATTGCATCAATGTGGTTATTGCACAAAAAGGCCTATATGCCTGGAGGCCTGATTTGCACATTTCCCCCCCACCTCAGAACAAAAGGAAAAGGCCATGTAATTTGTATTTACATTCAAATAGGCCACATCATGCCCACCTCACGCATTACATTGTGTGAGGCGTATATGTTCATGTCTCCACAGTTCAAGAGAATTGTCAATTCTGTAAGCATGTTAATGAGTTAACTTGCAGACTGAACTCGGAGACCTATCTATTCTGTAATCTCACAGATTACATCCTTTCTGTGGTGAATTCAGTGTTTGTAAATGTCAGCGAGCCAAGAGCATGCAGAGGAGCCCTCAGATCAACAAATGGTTTTATCAAAAAGAGTGAGGCCTACCAGAATCGTACATGGCTGTTTGATGTGAAGGACAGGGAGAGACACAAAGACCTAAGTAAAAATGGGTTTGAGCTGCTTCAGATTCTGGAACTGCTAGAAACAAAAATTGTTTCAAAAACCTAACAACTGAAGAAGCCAATGTTGCACAGTGTCTTGCCTTCAATCTAAGCAGTGAGTACTCTGTGTGTATTCAAACAATATCATGAAAGGGAAATTTTGAATCAAAAATAGAATCAACAAAGCGGCCTGAGCCTTCCCAAATTAAGGTTTCAACATGTTTATTTAAAAACAAGGGTCTACGAGGCATTAGCTAACAAAAATACCAGTCAGAATAAAGCCCCATAATTCCACAAGATATGCAAACTCCCCTCCACCTGTCCATAGAAACCATGCACTGAAATATTAACTCTGTAGGCATGCTTTGATTCTCCAGGTTCTCTGTGATTCTCTGTGACTCAAACATAAAGGTAAAGGTAAAGGTACCCCTGCCCGTACGGGCCAGTCTTGCCAGACTCTGGGGTTGTGCGCCCATCTCATTCAAGAGGCCAGGGGCCAGCGCTGTCCGAAGACACTTCCGGGTCATGTGGCCAGCGTGACATCGCTGCTCTGGCGAGCCAGAGCTGCACACGGAAACGCCGTTTACCTTCCCGCTAGAAAGCGGTCCCTATTTATCTACTTGCACCCAGAGGTGCTTTCGAACTGCTAGGTTGGCAGGCGCTGGGACCGAGCAGCGGGAGTGCACCCCGCCGCGGGGATTCGAACCGCCGACCTTTCGATCGGTAAGCCCTAGGCGCTGAGGCTTTAACCCACAGCGCCACCCGCCACCCCACTCAAACATAATAGCTAGCAATCTTGGTTTTCCAGAAATGAATCCATGGGACTTTCCCCTAAGATATATAAATCCACACTAGCAGTCAAAGGCAAAATGTAAATCCCCCTGCCACAATCTTCTGCTCATAGAAACCTCTAAATTTTGAATGCATTAGTTAGAAGTGGTAAATCCATTCCACTTCCCAGTGGGGAGGAGTTGCGGTGGACCACGTGGCCACCCACTCCCCTCTGGGGCTGGGGGGATGAAGTCCCACATCACCCGGAGGTTCCCAGCCACGTCATTATCCAGCCGGCCAATCCGCTGGCTGGGGAGGCATGGCCGGGCCCCAAACTGAGGTGCGAGCCAGAGAGCTCCCTCTTACCTCGCATCTGCTCACATTCTGTAACCAATAAAGTTGTGGCCTAAATTTGCCCAATAACATTAACCTAATACCTGTGCCCTTGTGTCTTATTCATCAACGAGGGGGTGGTTTCGGGGTCGCGACATGCAAAATGCAAGTTTCAGCAGTTACCGTCTTCATGAGCCAATGTAGTTCAACTCAGCAAAAACTAGTTAAATGTACACTACACTTAGGTTTTATAGGAGCTGTTACCAAAAAGAGGGCAAGTCAGTCTCTTCTAGTGCCAACAACCTGCCCCCAAAGGAGGGGGTCAGAGAGTCTCCTTGGCTAGAATCCTCACCCTGATGGCCCAGTGAGACCTTGACAGCCTGGCTTGCACCACGACAGGATTCAGCACTGGTCAGCTCCCATCGAACATGTCTGGTATGGTGCAACCTCAGTGGATTCACCAGCATGGGGTGGTGGGAATGTTGAGCTGATCCTGACTCCATTGCCATGCCAACTGTGCCTGTTGCAGTCAAGAAAGGTTGGTCTGATTTTTCAGTGTTTAGGACACTGAATCCTTTGTGGCTGAAAGCAGGTGTGAAATTCTAAACTTACAACAGGTAGTTAAAATTGTATTACAGACAGGCCATCTGTTTCTCAATCCCTCTGAACTCAAAAGCACTGTCAGGTTTTTTTGGTTAATACGAGAACCAGAAAAGGCATCTTGATGTCATCATGAAATACGTAGCTCTTGAAACAAAAAACGAATATTTGGGTGGCGTTTTCTCACTCTTTGTTCATTTATCATTTTTTCTTTCCCCTGATAAACAATTAATTACGATGTCACTTTTAATAGATGCTCCAGCAAATGAATTCAAAATCTTATTAAAAACTCTCTGGTAGAGGCTGAGCAACTAATTAAAGCCCAATAGATACAGAAATCACTGTGTATAAATATCTAATTATAAAAAAAGTTTCGAAAAATACCCCAGTAAACCATCAGTGTTCATTTTAAATTACAGAAGTTTAAAAAAGAAGAAACTATACACCAGCAAAACAAGGTAGTTAATATTCCAGTACTGATCATTTTATTCTCACAACACAAATCCCAGTTTTAAATCTAAACTCCCCTGTCTTTTAATACACTGGTTTTATTATTAATCTCACATTCCACTTTCTAGCATGCACCAAATTACATTCAAATATATTACTGCTCTGTGATTAAAGATGCAAAATGTGCTTTCCTTAATAAAATTGTTAACATATTTTATTTTAAATAAAACTTCCATGGGGATTGTGCCCAGTGTCTTAAGCAGCAAAATCTTGAGTGGGATTTTGTTTTTAGGCCTTGGTTTTAAATCTGGTGCTCCAGACTTCTTTTAATCTCTCCCCATGCACAGGTGATTACCTTTACCTTTAAAGTATGTAAGGTAAAGGACCCCAGACAGTTAAGTCCAGTTGAATTCGACTATGGGGTGCAGCGTTCATCTCTACTTTCAGGCTGAGGGAGCCGGCATTTGTCCTCAGACAGCTTTTCCAGGTCATGTGGCCAGCATTACTAAACTGCTTTTGGCACATGGAGCACCGTGACGAATGCCAGAGTGCACAGAAACACTGTTTACCTTCCCACTGCAGCAGTACCTATTTATCTACTTGCACTGGTATGCTTTCAAACTGCTAGGTTGGCAGGAGACTGGGACAAAGCAACCGGAGCTCATCCCCATCGTATGGATTCGAACTGCTGACCTTCAGATCAGCAACCCTGAAAGGCTCAGTGGTTTGGACTAAAACACAACCCATGTCTCTACAAAAGTCTCTTTAAAAGTAGATCTAGGGTGGGCATGGGTGAATGGGCAGGCTGCAAAGGGATTGTCAAATATGGAGGAGACAACTGGTGTGAGGGAATAACATTGTCAAACTGGCAGTGCAAAAAGTTTAGTATATTTATTTATTTATACATACATACATACATACCCCGCCCATCTGGCTGGGTTTCCCCAGCCACTCTCAGCAGCTCCCAACAGAATTAAAATGCACAATGAAACATCAAACATTAAAAACCTCCCTAAACAGGGCTGCCTTCAGATGTCTTCTAAAAGTCAGGTGGTTACTTATTTCCTTGACATCTGATGGGAGGGCGTTCCATGGGGCCGGCACCACTACCAAGAAGGCCTCTGTCTGGTTCCCTGTAACTTCGCTTCTCGCAGTGAGGGAACCGCCAGAAGGCCCTCAGAGCTGGACCTCAGTTGTCTGGGCTGAACGATGGGGATGGAGACACTCCTTCAGGTATACTGGGCAGAGGCCCAGTGATGCTGGGGAATTTCAGACTCCCCTGCCCCAATAGTTCATATTGGCCCTTTGGCCTCTCTTATTATAAATATGATATATACGTCTCAACTATAAAGCATTTGAAGGTATGCTCACCAGGATGCTGCAGTGATCAGTATGATGGGATGGGTAAACATAGAGTGTACAAGTGGCATTGCATGTTTTCTATGGAGGGTCTTTGGCCCTCATTGCTCCACATGCACCAAGGCCGTCAGTGTTAACAGGGAGCAGAATCAAGCTTGCCTTCCGAAAAGGCATCTCCTACCATGTGCTGTGAACAGGGATGGATGGCTTGAAGGGATATCAGAGGCAAGCAGGCAGCTCTGACTGAAAGCCAGAGCCAGACATAGCTAAAGCCAGAAGAGCATCAAGCAGAGGCATTTGATAGCAACAGGCAAGAGAAGAAACACACAAACACACCGAGGAGAGAGGCAATTTTCTGAAACAGCTGTCAGCCAATCCTCAGCTTGTTATTAGCCAGCTGAGCAGTCTGGCAAAGCAATGGTATGAGCCACGAATGAACAGCTTTTAATTTAAAGAGGGCCAGTTATTTCTAACTGGATTAACTGGATTAGCAACTTGCTCTGTCTCAAAAAAAAAAAAGAAAAAAGAAAGAAAAGACCAGACCTTTAAACACAATATTTTAATCAATTAGCGCGCAGACTTGTGACTCAGAAATAGCTTTCTGTTAGACAAAGGTGCCTGTCAGCCTTCCCTTTCAGCTGGCTCGCTATGTGTGATTCCACAACCAGCAAGTGGAAATTCATTGCATACTTCTGAAAGAAAATTTGCTAACGCTTCAGAGTGCCTCCTTGCTTCGCTTTAGTTCCATTTGCCAAAAGGATTAGACTGCTCATTGTTTAGAAACACAGGGATGCGAGATCTTTAGCGAATCTTTATCCACTCCACAACAACTGCTATAAAGAGGCAGAACGAAACCTCGTTTGATAAACTTGGAATGACTCCACGCACCAGGTAGACAGGGGTAACTTTTCCCTCGGTTGATTGTTGTTTGAATATATCAATAATTACTTCAGTCAAGTAAAAAATTTGACACCTGCCTCCAAAATCGCATTACTCCCTCTGAGCTTTCCTGACGCAAATGATAGGGCAGTCTATAAATTCTAATAATAATAATAATAATAATAGAATAAGGCCACATCCACATCACACTGTTATGATGTGGGGATGGGGGGGCATATGCTGTATTCCAATATCCTTCTAATTCCTGGAATATCCTGGCTAGCTTCCTGGTGAGGCAATGAGTCATTAAGAAAACAAACAGTGGCTCTGTGCTAGATAACAAATGTCTGGAGGGGCCCTTCCCTCAACTCGCTGGTAATTAGAAAGACAAAGTCAAGAGTTGAGAGTTGAGCTATGTGAGCTGGAAGCTGGAAGCAAGGCAACAGGCTGGGAAGGCAGAGGCCGTGCCTGATTTCTGCTGGAATACAAGGCTGCAGCTATGGGAGAAGGAAGACCCTACTGGGGTGTTAATGCTGTGAACTCCTCCATCATAGGCACAGGTTGTGTGTATGTGAAAATAATCCATATATCGTAAAGTCTTGTCTGTATCTCTTACCAAAGGAAACACAAACCCTGGTTAAGTGCCTAGAACCCCTGAACTCTTGTGCTGCTCAAAGATTGGGATGGTGCGCAACAATATTGTTATAAAAGTCGTGTACCACCCCCACTTTCTGCAAGAGTTGAGACACAGTGGAGACTTTAAGAAATATGGTTTATTCACATATCTACACCTTCAGTCTGCATGGAGGGAGCTCAGATCTTACAGCATGGTCATTTCAAGAGGGGCTTGTCCCCCACAGCAGTGCATCCAGCCTTCAGCCAACATGCACAAGATGAATCCCAGTCTTCCCCCCGTCCCTGCTCCTTCTTCCCCTCCTCCTTGCTAAAAACTATCTTTTACTGTCACCTTGCACCCAGTTACCCTGGCAACTTCCCAAACCCCCAGTCTGTGAAGGACAGTTCTCTTACATTGCCAATGCATTGCCAGTCTATCAATGCTATCAATGGTCTTGTATTGTTTCTTAATGGTCCTAGCTTGGCCAGGAATTCCTCTGCAGGTTGTATTTCTCCCTTCACACCCCAAATAATCAAAATCCTGCCATTTATGCAATTTAGTCATGCTGGCCACATGACCAGAAAAGTTGTCTGTGGACAAAACGCCGGCTCCTTCAACCTGAAAGCCTTTGACTGGACTTAACAGTCTAGGGGTCCGTTAAAAAGGTAAAGGACCCCCCCCCCCCGATGGTTAACTCCAGTCAAAGGCAATTAGGGGGTTGCGGCGCTCATCTCACTTTCAGGCCGAGGGAGCTGGTGTTTGTCCACAGATAGCTTTCTGGGTCACATGGCCAGCATGACTAAACCTTTTGGTGTAATGGAACACAGTTACGGAATCCAGAGCACACAGAAACGCCATGTACCTTCCTGCCACAGCAGTACCTATTTATCTACTTGCACTGGCGTGCTTTCGAACTGCTAGGTTGGCAGGAGCTGGGACAGAGCAACGGGAGCTCACTCTGTCATGGGGATTTGAACTGTCAGCCTTCTGATTGGCAAGTCCAAGAGGCTCAGTGGTTTAGACCACAGCACCACCCACTACTGTACCACTTTTACAGTCATCATTTTTTCCAAATCATTCCAGGAAATGTCATTTGTTAAAGATGCTGAAGGAGCCATGACTGTGGCCTCAATTTTGTGAAGGGCCAATGCTCTGTAGGTCTTAGAAAAATGCAGAGGAATTAAAACTTCAGAGTGCAGCATTAGAAAGAACCTGCTTACTGATGGCTGGCTATTTCTGTTTTTGAAATCTGATATTTGCAAGTGTGTTAGCCCACTCAAAAATGAAGGGCTATATAAGACAGTTAATCAGCTTAATTTTTAGCATTTATTATAGCAATCAAAGTCCTGGTAAGTCAATTTGCATCCATACTTGAAAAATATATTTCTTTGGTGTGCACTGAAAAGAAAAAGAGAAAACAGAGGAGCAAAACTCCTTCCGTGCTCCTATGTTCAACTTGACACTTCTTTAGCGACATTTCATGTCACAGAGAATTACTTCTCACCACTTCACATTGCCTGGTATGCCATGTCGCCCTGACTTAACAACAGAAAGGCAAGGCAATGCAATGTGACATAAACTTAGTGTTATTATACAGCATTCCAGGGAAGTAAACAGAGAGACCTGGTATCTTTTGGAAGACCAGAGACTTTAAACTAGGTTTCATGCTATTGAGTAAAACTGAACCAATGCTACTAGATATCACAAAGGTTCATTTTTCTGGAAAGCAGATAAGACCACTTCTTTGGAGTGGGGGAGGGAACAAGTTCTTTACAAAAGATTTCCCACACTTCACATTTTGATGAATTAAATAGGTATTTTCCTTCATTTGTTTCGAAACCTGTGGGAATATTAGTGCTAAAATCCTGACTTGTTCTCAGCCTGTTTAAATGTCTTTTTTCCTAATCTAAAAAAATATGGACTACCACTGCCATAAACCTATGCTGGTTCAGGATGATGGGATCACTAGGCTGAGAGATGCTAGGTTAAGATGTTTGATCCCTGAACTAGCTTCACCTTCTCCCCCCTGCTAGAATGATTTATTAATATGTTTTATTATTGCCCTTCATCAATAAGAATCAAAACACTACTGCAGCAATCCAAATGGGGGCTGTCATTCATTAGCATGGGCAAACAGAAATGTTTTTATTTGAGAGTTAAAACTCATAAAAACTTCACCACCTAGGGACGAACCAATTTGTCCATTTTAAGTTCTCTCTATTTCTCATTTCTACAGTTGTAAACTGAGTCCCCCAAATTTCCACATCAATTTGCATTTTTAAAAGGCAGCATGAAAATTCATCTGCATGTGGATGTGAATTTCTCCCAAATATACATTTTGGATATAACCTTCCCTAAAATAGTAATTTCTGCATCTTATTTTCATCAAATATACATCTCTAGGGACAATAGACCCCTGAATGTGCATGTTTGCACACATTGCTTGACTGGAGAACTGCATTACAAAATTCAGAGAAATGTGAAATTCAAAGGATGGCTGCTTTTTGTTATTGTATTGTTTTGGAAGGTGCAAATAAGTTAAGTTTGCCTTTAAATGTGAACTGAATCAGATTTCTCTCCATCCCTAAAGTCATCCATGCCTGCAAGGAACAACAGAGAGGACCTTATCCTGTGCAATACTGTCAGCTAAACATACTGGGATGACTATGAGAAGAGCATGCCAACTGACTGCAGGGCCTGTGATGGTGGACAGATGAGAAAATGCTTCAACAGATACCTGCGTTGTTCAGCAATGGAATAGCCCTGTTCTGCGTCTCTCCCTTTGTTCTGAAGCCAGATGGTATAGCTGCCACAATGTTATGGCTTTGGCACTGGGGAAGAAAACTCCAAACTGAAAGATCTACATTGGCTCTCAGTACGTTGGACAGTATCTTAAAAAGCAGAGACATCACCTTGCCAACAAAGGTCCGTATAGTTAAAGCCATGGTTTCCCCAGTAGTGATGTATGGAAGTGAAAGCTGGACCATAAAGAAGGCTGATCGCCGAAGAATTGATGCTTTTGAATTATGGTGCTGGAGGAGACTCTTGAGAGTCCCATGGACTGCAAGAAGATCAAACCTATCCATTCTTCAGGAAATCAGCCCTGAGTGCTCACTGGAAGGACAGATTGTGAAGCTGAGGCTCCAATACTTTGGCCACCTCATGAGAAGAGAAGACTCCCTGGAAAAGACCCTGATGTTGGGAAAGATTGAGGGCACAAGGAGAAGGGGACGACAGAGGGTGAGATGGTTGGATGGTGTTCTCGGAGCTACAAACATGAGTCTGACCAAACTGCGGGAGGCAGTGGAAGACAGGAGTGCCTGGCGTGCTCTAGTCCATGGGGTCACGAAGAGTCAGACACGACTAAATGACTAAACAACAACAACAATGTTTCTGAGCACAATTCAAAGTGTTGGTGCTGACCTTTAAAGCCCTAAATGGCCTCAGTCCAGTATACCTGAAGGAGCGTCTCCACCCCCATCGTTCTGCCCGGACACTGAGGTCCAGCTCCAAGGGCCTTCTGGCAGTTGCCTCTCTGCGAGATGTGAGGTTACAGGGAACCAAGCAGAGGGCCATCTCGGTAGTGGCACCCGCCCTGTGGAGCTCCCTCCCATCAGATGTCAAGGGGGAAAATAACTATCTGACTTTTGGAAGACATCTGAAGGCAGCCATGTTTAGGGAATTTTTTAATGTTTGATGTTTCATTGTGCTATTAATTCTGTTGGGAGCCACCCAGAGTGGCTTGGTAAACCCAGCCAGATGGGTGGGCTATAAATAAATTATTATTATTATTATTATTATTATTATTATTATTATTATTATTATATCTTCAGTGCTAAACATTAGTCAGTAAAACCACTGAAATTAATAGAGATAACTAAAGTCCACTGAAGTCAGTGTGTCTACTCAACTTCTTTGGCTAGTATTAGCCACTTTGAAACTCCTTTGGGTAGTGATAAAGCGGGATATCAAATCCAAACTCTTCTTCTTCTTCTTCTTCCTTAAAAGATTGATAAGGAACTGTCACAACTTCTGGCAGTGAAATTAGGGAAACAACTAATTACATAACTGTGGCGTTTGCGCTCCAGCATGTGTGACATCATACTGGGTTCATAGGAAAAGGGTTAACTAATTGTAAAATGACTAACCAATGGGAACCCAAGGGGCAGAGTTAACTATGTATAAGGTTTAAGTACAGAGAGAATTTCTTAAGAGGAGTTAGAGTTAGAGTGGTTGAAAAGACAGTCTGGAGTTAGATGAGAGAGAGAAGATAAGTCTGTGGGTTGGGCTAGTCTGGTGAGAGAGAGTGAGAGAATTTGTTAAGAGGAGTCAGTTAAACAGTTGAGATAATCAGTCAGAAGGTATTAGGAAGGTATAGGCCGGTAAAGAAACTAAAGTTAAGATACTGACAGGAATATTATCTGAGAAAACATAAACTTGTTAACGTTTATAAAATAAACTTCTTTTTTTTTGTTCACTTTTAACAACTGTCTGGACTCAGTGTTTTACTGGTTGGTGGACTGCAAGAAGATCAAACTATGCATTCTTAAGGAAATCAGCCCTGAGTGCTCACTGGAAGGACAGGTCCTGAAGCTGAGGCTCCAATATTTTGGCCACCTCATGAGAAGAGAAGACTCCCTGGAAAAGACCCTGATGTTGAGGAAGATTGAGGGCACAAGGAGAAGGGGACGACAGAGGACGAGATGGTTGGACAGTGTTCTCAAAGCTACCAGAATGAGTTTGACCATTGTTCATCCGATTTCCTAACACAGAGGTTGCTACTTGTAACCAAGAGGGGCGATGTCAGGGATTGTACTGAAGAGGAGGAGGAATGGTGCAGGTCTCTGCCCGCCCTTTTCCTGTAGATTACAAGGAGGGGGGAGGCAGTCTCAAATTACAGCAGGGCTTTGAGGAAGATAGCAGCTCAGAGACAGGGGAACAGCCAAGTTATGCTATGTTAGGAGAAGGAGGGGAGGCAGCATACCCAACCCCCCTTCTCCCCAAAAATGGTGTTCGGTAATGGTGCTAGAACAAAGAGCCCAGAGACAATTGTCCACAGACAGATGCCGTAGAAGCAGGTGTTGTTGCTAGAGGGAAAGGGGAAGAGTTCAGTGCGAGCAACTCCATTATGGAGGAAGGACTGGAATTCTTTGTCTTCCACCTTGATGACTGAATACCGGTGAATCATATGGAAGAACTTTCTTGTTTCTCCCTGCCTCTTGGTGCCGTCGGGGGAAAGGAGAGGATTCATCAAGCCTGACAGGCGATGTGGCAGTGAGGTGGGTGCTATTCATATGCTGCAATTGGAGCATTGATTTGGCTCCATAGTTGTGCCTGCACCGCATCCAATCTCTCCTCTGCCTTGCCACTCTCCAACAGTGACTGTGTGCTGGGAAGCCAGGGGAGCAACATCACCCCAACACTGTGCTATGTCAGACATTACTGACTTCAGAGAGAGGAACCAATTAGAACAGAACTTGTTTTACTGCATGAGGAGTCCAGAAACAAAACTGTAGCGGGGGGGGGGGAGAGATGGGTATATGATGGGCAAACTGCACACAATATTCATTGTGGTTTGTCCTCAATGCCTTCCTCTGTCCCCCTCCCCCAAGCTTTATCAATCTCTTGAATCCTGAAGGGCAAAAAGCAGTTTGAGGGATATTTTTCCATAGAAAAGCCACCAGAGGTGGATAGGTTAAGGAGATCGTCTTTCTGTGTTTCTTTCACTTTAGACAGAAGCCTCCAGGGGTACATTTTGCAAACGAAACCTAGTGGATAAACTACATTGGCTGAGCATCATATATAGTTTGGCCCTAAGTGAACACACAGCATTGCAGTCATTATGTTTAAAAAGCCTTTTTTATCACTTTGTGATCTGACAATACATTAGATGTAACACATATTTTGACACAGTAAACAAAAGGAAAGCTCTTCAGCAATATTGAAAATGTCTCTTTGACAGTACCCTTGCACTCTCATTTTTGGCGCTTCTTTCCTTCTGATTAAATTTTTTTTTAGAGCTGGAAAGGAAGGAGCGTGCGGAAGGGGATTTCAGTAGAGCTGTTCAATTGGGGGCTGGATTAGGCTTGGCAGGGAAGGGGGATTAGGCGCAAATGGCCTTTTCAGAGTAAGAGAAAACAGAGCTACAGGCTAGAAGCCAGGGAGATGGTGAGGTTCATAAAAGCAGAAATAAAGTGAACTGAAATGTTTATATCCCCTGAATATGTATAAAGTTGTGGCAGGGGAGTGGTCAAATCATCAAAACATGACCTAGCATTGTAAGAAATATTTTAATTTGTTTGCTATATCGGAAGAAACACAACAGGAGAATACAAAGAGATGCTGTTTGCCTTCTAACAAAGGGTATAATACCCACTATATTAAGGATGAATCTACATCAGAGATAGGGAAACTGTGGCTCTCCACATGTCTTCTGTTGAACACTAATTTGCGATGAGGCATTTGGGAGGTAGAATTGGAGGCAGGGCGCCTAACTTGAATAAAATATTGGGTGTGTGTGTGTGTGAAAGCTCCACCCTGCATAATCGGTCACATGATGCGGTGCGCACACCCCGTTTGAATGGTAATGCAACTTTGAGAGGCCCAGCTCTCTCAACTATTTTATGGGGGGGGAAAGACCCCTCAGCCCTTAGGAGTTGGCTCCTATGATTGGAGGGCAGGAGGAGATTGCTTAAAGATGCTGGGTTTATATATGCTCCTGGACCTAGAGAGAGGAAGAATGGGATAAAGGCTACAGAAAGGGCTTCTGGGTAGATAGTCAAGTCATCCCGTTTAATAGAGCCAAGTTTGATCTCACGTTCCTTGGTGTATTGGGAGTTGCAGCAGTAGTGGGGTGAGTGTGAATGTGTGTATGTTGCACAGTCAGCTAATGCAGCAAGCGAAAACAACAACACCTTTACATCCTACAGTACAATATGCAGTGAATGCAAAACATTTCTGCAGTAAAAGAGGACATATGTTGCTGGAGACAACAAAGAGCCTTCGCTGTAGCCTTCTTAGACTTTACTGAATGGTGGGGTCTGCGTTGCTCCCGGATGGGAGGAAGGAAGTCAAATGACACCGAAGTTGATTCAGAGAAAGAGTTTATTCTGCTCTCCGGATAGCAGAAGGCACTTGCGTAGTCAGTCCACAGCAAGTCCAAAGAAATGAGAAATTTCATGCAGTATATATATCCTTCAGGCACTCTCTTCCCCCTTCCCCAGGAATCCAACCACGTCAGTGTTGAAAAACTAGCCCCCTTGGGAGAGGCTGGCCCCCCTCTTCTCCTCCCGGGGCTTGTTTACCGTTGATCTGCCCTGGCTGGCATCCCCGCAAGTCCAGGGAGATCGTGATAGGCGACATCTCCCAGCGTGGAAGATGCACACCCCCTTTGCTCCTTGCATACCAGCAGGAGAAAGAAGAAAGTCAAAAAGTCTACATCAACTACGTTTATTTCTGTCTTTACATCTGTACAAAAACATGTCCGTTTAGTTCAGTCTCCTCCAAGCAACTCAGTAAGACTTCCTTCACATGCGCAACAGGAAGGTCTCATATTACACACAGAACAAAGCCCTGTGAACCGCCCTGTGAATTCTTTCCCAGGACTAGCCACATCATGTGATGTAAACATCGGGCTGCTTGTTTGCAGCTGCGTTGTACTCATATCCCAACAGTCAGCTTATACACGTAAGTTGACATCCATGACCATAAACAGATATTCCTCTTGACCATAAAAGGTTGTTCCTGTTCCTATACTCTTATCTTGGGACAGGAGGTCACCAACTCTAGGAACACTCCTGGCGCCGTTCCCGTGTCTCTTGTCAGACAAGGTCTGTGCGTCTTTGTGGTCAGGATGTAAGATAAGACCCAGACGTGCCACCCCTGCTCCACTTTGGAATGGACAAGGCCATTCATTAGGCGTCACGGACTGATAAAGGAGAGAGCTTTGTTTATACAGCTGCGTTCTTGTTATGCATTTGCTCACGAGCTCAAGTTAATGGTTTTTAGCTAATGCATCCTTGGAGAAGGAAAAATGGATTTTGGGGCCCATTTCAGACTGATTTTAGATTTGGGAAACCCATTCCTTCACACAACTATTCCAGCAACACTTTTCTCTGCCAATGTCAATTATATCTACCAACACACTGAAGTTAAAATGTGAAACATGCACACACACATGCGAGCGTGCACACACACACAGCATTCTCATTTCTTCCAAAAAATTATCCTTTTTAGGAAACTCTTTAATTTGGATGCCTAGAGAGGCTTTTACCATCAGCAACATTTCCCAAGTCGCATAGAAAAATGTACCGAAAGAACAAATACAATGAAAATGGCTTGCTGTCTGATCACTGATCTCCTTCCACCAGGCCGTTTCCAACAGCAAGAAACCGAAAACATGTTTCCAACCAACATTCCTTCAACTGAGGTGTGATAGATTCCATATCAGAGTCTGGGCAGCTGTGACATGTTATACAATCGCTGTGAAGGGAATGGAAATGTGGAGGAGCAGCTGTAACTGGTGCACTGTTGTGAGTTAAATGAAGAAAAAGAAAAAGAAAAAACACATGTGAAGGAAGAGCCAAGATTGCCCCACTCACCTCTCCTGTGCCCAGAGGTTTAATATGCATTTCAACTTCACTTTACAGAAGAGCAGTTGATAAGCTGTGAAATGCCCAGATTCCCATCAAAGCAAAACTGGGTGCTGTCAAGGCTGAGAGATTGGAGGCAAGGAGAAAGGGCAGGCTGAGAGCTTGTGACAAGCCATCTTGGTGCTAGCAAGAGTAAAATCATTTTAGTGTGAGACTCCATCATTTGGTACTCCTGACACATTCAGATCCATGGGAAATAAGCAAAGCAGATGTCCCAAGGAAGACAAAGAAATTAGATTTTTTTCCTTAGCTTTAAGGTAAAGGTAAAGGGACCCCTGACCATTAGGTCCAGTCGTGACCGACTCTGGGGTTGCAGCACTCATCTCACTTTATTGGCCGAGGGAGCCAGCGTACAGCTTCTGGGTCATGTGGCCAGCATGACTAAGCCGCCTCTGGCGAACCATAGCAGTGCATGGAAACGCCGTTTACCTTCCCGCCAGAGCGGTACCTGTTTATCTACTTGCACTTTGATGTGCTTTTGAACTGCTAGGTTGGCAGGAGCAGGGACCGAGCAACGAGAGCTCACCCCGTCACGGGGATTCGAACCGCTGACCTTCTGATCGGCACGTCCTAGGCTCTGTGGTTTAACCCTCTGTGGGTTAAACCACAGAGCCACCTGTGTCCCTTTCCTTAGCTTTACTTAGCTGCAAAAAGCACCCACTCAGAGGTTTAAGCACACAAGGCTGTTAACAGAGATAAAAGTGTTCATCCATTCCAAGTGAGGGCAGGAAACACTGCCTTCATTCTGAACTGGCATTGGGAAGTGAAATACAGTAGCTGTTTCTGATTGGCCACTTAGTCACACATTCAGAATGAGGTCAAAAGTTCCCAACTTCAGACTAAACTGACTTTGTATTGGGACCAGCAAGAAGACCAGCCGCTGGAATATATCGTTGCCCTTGATATTATTAGATTGTGTATCTAATTTTAGAAACTCTGCTATTGTTGTTTTATATTGCATTTCTGTTGTTGCATATTGCATATTTGTTGTTTTGTATTGTGAGCTACACTGAATATTATTTTAATAGGAAAGCCGGATATAAATATGAACTCTAATCTAATCTAATCAGGCAAGTCAATCAGGTTGGCAAAACTATGTTGGGACATTGTCACATTCTTTACATAACCCCCAATTGCCTGGGAGACTTCAGAAAAGGACCTGTGTGTGTGTGTGTGTGTGTGTGTATTCTTATTTGGTTTTCAAAAATAGAAAAAGAAAGAAAGTAAACATACATTTAAAAAAACCATACTATATCCACATATTGAGATTACCCTGAATCTCTTGACTTCCCGGCATCCCCTCCTTGGATCTTTTTGGTTCTATTTTCAACTGCATATCAATACTTCTCAATTTTTTCATCTTCCTAAGTTATCTATACATCCTATTACATTAAAAGTGTGTTTAAAATCCTGCTAATGTTTTAACCTGTTTACAATGATTTTATAAATACATTATAAACATTTCCCATTATTTAAAAAAAAATTCTTGTTTTCTTGATTCCTGAGTTTCCCAGTTAATTTTGCCATTTTGGCATAGTCCAGGCTTCCTCAACCTCAGCCCTACAGATATTTTGAGACTACAATTCCCATCATCCCTGACCACTGGTCCTGCTAGCTAGGGATCATGAGAGTTGTAGGCCAAAGACATCTCAAGGACCAAGGTTGAAGAAGCCTGGCATAGTCCATCAGATTGATTTGCTATTCTTCTTTAGTCAGAGTTGTCTCTTCCTTCCATCTCCGGTTACAGACAAGGACATTTGGAGTGGGTGAAGGAGTGCTGAAACAATAGTAATGATGAGAGCAAACTACTAGAATCATAGAATCATAGAGTTGGAAGAGACCACAAGGGCCATCGAGTCCAACCCCCTGCCAAGCAGGAAACACCATCAGAGCACTCCTGACATATGGTTGTCAAGCCTCTGCGTAAAGACCTCCAAAGAAGGAGACTCCACCACACTCCTTGGCAGCAAATTCCACTGTCGAACAGCTCTTACTGTCAGGAAGTTCTTCCTAATGTTTAAGTGGAATCTTCTTTCTTGTAGTTTGGAACCATTGCTCCGTGTCCGCTTCTCTGGAGCAGCAGAAAACAACCTTTCTCCCTCCTCTATGTGACATCCTTTTATATATTTGAACATGGCTATCATATCACCCCTTAACCTCCTCTTCTCCAGGCTAAACATGCCCAGCTCCCTTAGCCGTTCCTCATAAGGCATCGTTTCCAGGCCTTTGACCATTTTGGTTGCCCTCCTCTGGACACGTTCCAGTTTGTCAGTGTCCTTCTTGAACTGTGGTGCCCAGAACTGGACACAGTACTCCAGGTACTCCAGTACTCCAGTACTACAAAACTAAAAATGTTGGTGAGCACTGGGTGCAGTTCTCATTGTTTGAGGGAATCTGATGAAAGAGAAGCCCTCAAAATTGCCTTCAAAATTGCCCTACGGGTAGAAAACACTACAACATCATATGCTGGGTCTCTTTCAGTCTTCAAATATGACAGGAAGATATGGAAGAGAGAGACCTGGGTCACTCTCATCCAGGAAGAATCCTCTTCCAACTGTTCCTGCATCCTGGGGGTGCCCAATATGGGAGGTGCGGGGGATGTTCTCATAATTCAAAAGCAGCTCTTGAATCACCCACACTGTTTGCTTTTTTAAAATGTGAACAGAAATAAATATTCCCATTCCTATTTATCATTTTTTAAATGTTGCAGAGTGTGAAATTTGATTATATAACTGTTATGTAGATTAAATCAATGCCATGCCTCTTTTCCGAGACAAAACAAGAACCAAATCTGGTTTGAAGATGAAGCAAATTGTAAAATATTACACATTGGTTAAAACGCTTATTTTCAAAACTCCTAAGTTAACACAGTGTAAAAAATTCAATGAATTTTTAATTTTTCTTATTACATGCACTGATGGTTATTGTCTCCAAATATCAACTCCCTGAAAAACGATCCAGCCTGAGTGTTACATTATATGTTTGTATGCAAGATAAGAATTTTACAACGGGAAGAAAACTGAGTGGGAGAAAATATGGTGTCTACCTTAAGATTGAACCAACACAACCCAACCTGATTGTCTCTTTGGAAACTTGGTCACAGCTTAAACACATGATGGGGGAGTTGTTCCAAACAGCATATAGTGACTTGTTATGTATATATTAGTCATAGCAGAAGCTTATGTTTTACACATGCTAGCATATGTTAGCCTGCAGTAAACTATTTAAACACTAGATGTAGGCTATAGCATATATTGTATACAGAACCTATATATAGGCTATAGCATATATTGTATCCTGAACAGGATAACTTGTAAGAGTTACGCAGAAAAATAGACACAACATTAAAACTGTAGCCTCATCAGCTTTAAAGCAGAAATCGCAGGATTCTTGATCACAGGGAAGCTAAGCACATTCAGATGATATGCTTAGAAATAGCTTCCAGAGGCACTGAGTTCTGCCCCACAGGGGGGAGGGTCGTCTCATTCAATGAGTGTGACATCACACATACAACACACACGTGTGATGTCACGCAATCAGGAGGAAACTCAGAGGCCTGGAGGGGCCCTCTACCACTGTGAGGAGGCCCTGCAGAGCCCTCCACCACCACAGCCCAGCCCCTCAAAATTGTTAGCATGTTCCTCCTCCCATTGCAAGGATCATCTGATCTCCTTGCTTACTTTCCGTTCCATGAGAAAGGAAGCCAGTCTGTGTGACTTCCATCTCTGGTACTATTGTACTTTTTATTTCTGCTCTGTCTTGTGTCGAAACATGATGTCTGTATGAGGGCTGCTCCTCTCATATGTGTTTGTTATGTTATTTAATCTATAATTAGTAGAAATAAAGTAGGTGTGCCCAGATACCTCCTCAACTCTGTCTACACTGCTTTTACACTGCTATACCAGGTGCTCACAAGAGTTCAGCTGTAAGTCCCAGAACACCAGGACCCCTTCCTGGGAATGCTGTGTAGCTGTTCAAGTGCCAGTGGAGGCCATGGAGTTCCATTAAAAATTGGGGGGCATCCCCACATACATTGGGGGGGGGGGTTCGGCCCCATAGAATTGGCACCTATGGTACCTTCAGATCTTCACACAAAATATGTAATTTTCAAGAGTGAAGAAAAAGGTTAACCTTAACTCTGGCCCTCTATGTATGTTTTGTCCTGCTGCCTTCAGGGCAGGGATCAGGAAGAAAATAATTTCAGTTTGCACTGAAAGGAGAACCTAACAAGTTTTCATTTACTGAACCAACACTAGATTAGTGGAAATGAAATGGACAGAGCCATCCATCTCTAGCAGTTCACACCTACAAAAAAATCTAATGCAGTTCTACATCATCCTAAAGTGGATCTGGCCATAGGATTATCTCCTTAGAAATATGTCTCCATTGATGCAGTTTTTAGGCTAACTTAAATGAGACTATCCTACATATGCTCACAGCTGCTCTACATTCCGCTAAATTTGACGTGTATTTACTTGTCCAAAGATTATCTAAGTTTTCTTTTTTAATTTATGCACACATTAGTCTTAGTCCACCCCTTCTAGTTTATCCGTTTGTAAGAAATTGGGAATGAAATTGTATTTTAATGCATGTGCCCACCCAAACCATTAATATAGCACCTATGAGAAAAGAGAATCACATAATTGACATAGGATGAGCACTGAAGAGTCTTTTTCTTGGGTATGGAGTAAATAAAGCTATTGAATTTTTAATTATTAAAACAGGGCACAAAAGAGACAGAGACAGAAATTCAATGAAAACTAAAGCAAAATGGACATGATACATAATCAGTACTCTCAGTTTTCTGTACATGTTTACCAAAACACTGGAAGCTCTATTCAATCAACATTTAATGGGATAAAATTCCCATTAACTTGGATAAAATTCCATGCTAATCATAATCTTTAGTATAGTGTGAGCTTCAGAAATCTTGCCTTTGATAAATATGCAGCAAACTAACAAAATTCAGGGTCTAAACTATACCATTCCTAAGAGGCTACAGAAATTTTAAAAATGGTCTAATATGTATTATTTATCGGTGCTTTTTCATGCTTTAAAACAGGAATGTATAATACTTTCCACACTCTTCCAGATATTTGGGGCATTGGAGAGAAAATGTGGAAGCTGCCAGTGGAATAAGGCTCATATTTTTTCCTGGAATGCCTGAGAATGAGGAGTTGTCCAGGACATTCTGGCAAAAACAAAATGCCAAAGAGCTGGCAATGTAAAATAAAATAATAATAATAATAATAATAATAATAATAATAATAATCTGGGTGGGTTTCCCCAGCCACTCTGGGCGGCTTCCAATGAAATATTAAAATACAGTAGTCCATCAAACATTAAAAGCTTCCCTAAACAGGGCTGCCTTCAGATGTCTTCTAAATGTTGTTGTTCTTTTAACATCTGGTGCGAGGGCGTTCCACAGGGTGGGCGTCACTACTGAGAAGGCCCTCTGCCTGGTTCCCTGTAACTTGGCTTCTCGCAGTGAGGGAACCACCAGAGGGCCCTCGGAGCTGGACCTCAGTGTCCGGGCAGAACGATGAGGGTGGATACGCTCCTTCAGGTATACTGGACTGAGGCCATTTAGGGCTTTAAAGGTCAGCACCAACACTTTGAATTGTGCTCGGAAACACACTGGGAGCCAATGTAGGTCTTTCCAGACCGGTGTTATGTGCTCTCGGCAGCCGCTCCCAGTCACCAGTCTAGCTGCTGCATTCTGGATTAGTTGTAGTTTCCGAGTCACCTTCAAAGGTAGCCCCACAGAGAGTGCATTGCAGTGGTCCAAGTGGGAGATAAGCAGAGCATGCACCACTCTGGCAAGACAGTCCGCGGGCAAATAGGGTCTCAGCCTGCGTTCCAGATGGAGCTGGTAAACAGTAAGGTTTTCTGCATCTGCTGTCAGAGGTGGGAGAATTTTTTTATTTTTATTTTTGCACAAATTAGAAGGGGAAGCGAATATGAATGCAAATACAAATTAATGAATGAAACTAACAAAAGAGGTGCCAATGAATGAAAGACAAAACAAGGTTTTCTACCTTCAGCAAATGAAATCTGAAAATGAAAAGAACTCTCTCTCACACACACACACTTGCAAAATACACACACATTCTCCTCCAGCCTGTAGCTGTACAAATGGTTATGTGTCTGTGTTTTTTTATACTTCAGGTATATGAGTCAAATATCTGGCACCCACTGAAGGATCGCAATGAAGGTCATTCAGAGATTTGACATAGCTCTACAATGCACTGGTGGTCAGCTATTCCCAGCTTATTGGTTCAGGTATACTTCAGATTCCACTGTTGATCCATGTTTTGCCCCTTCTCTTATTAAGATTATCATAGAAGAAGCATCTTACATCAAGGCACTCCTGTGTTCACACAGCTGTTTGTTTAATAACTAGAAGTCATCATGCTGAATCTGCGCATGGGAAATAATATATATGGAAAATTAGTAGATTTTCCATAATGAAAGCTGAAGCCAAATGCCATATTAAAGCCTGATTTGTTCCGTTGCTGTCAGGAAAGCAACCAAGTTGTTAGAAATGCATAAATAATAGGTTCATGATACCCAAGAAGTCGTAATACATTTTGTTAATCAATAGTTTAGCCTTTTTTCCTGGAATACTAATGCATAGCCTTTCACAAAAATTATGTCACATTGCAGTGATCCAAATAATTGTGAAAGCACTCTTTTCACCGATCTTGCCTGCAGACTTTTGCAAAGCATTTAATCTCTTGACTTCTGTGTTCCATAGGCCCAGCATTGTTGCAGTGAATGCACACAAGCACATCACTGGTAGGTTATAAGTAACTATACAACCTATGGACGTTTTTAATGTTTAATTTTTTGTTGTGTTTTTATATGTGCTGGAAGCCATCCAGAGTGGCTGGGGTAACCCAGTCAGATGGGTGTGGTACAAATAAGAAAATGATGGTGGTGGTGTTTGGGTTCAATGAGAATAGCCTTCTCCTTTGGCAAAGATCCCCTCTGTACTCTTCTAACTCTACCAGAAGCCATGATCTTCTTCATAAGCTTATCGTAACTCTATCTTTTTAGAAAGCTTCTTTCTTCCAGGTTACTCTTGTAGTGTGGCACATATCCATTGTCTGCAGCTCTTCTCAATGTTATAGGTAAAGGTAAAGGTACCCCTGCCCGTACGGGCCAGTCGTGTCCGACTCTAGGGTTGTGCGCTCATCTCACTTAAGAGGCCGGGAGATGCGCTGTCCGCAGACACTTCCGGGTCACGTGGCCAGCATGACGAAGCTGCTCTGGCGAGCCAGCACCAGCGCAGCACATGGAAACGCTGTTTACCTTCCCGCTATAAAGCGGTACCTATTTATCTACTTGCACTTAGGGGTGCTTTCAAACTGCTAAGTGGGCAGGAGCTGGGACTGAAAGACGGGAGCTCACCCCGCCACGGGGATTCGAACTGCCGACCATACGATCGGCAAGTCCTAGGCACTGAGGTTTTACCCACAGCGCCACCCGCGTCAATGTTATACCCTGAGCATTTATAGACAAGAGACAGGATTACAAAAGCAAGCCCTACTCCCAGGAACAGGAAGATCTGAAGAAGGCTTCTAAGGAAAAACCCCTCAGCTACCTTGTTTTTAAAAGCAAGAGTTCTCCTGGAAATTCTTAAAAGGCATCCATCCTCCAGAAGTCACAAAATAATACCCCAGACTTTCATGGAAGATAAATAGTGCAACAAAATTGGAAGTGTGACATTTGGAACACCTTCATCTTACATAATGTACAAATAAGAGTAGGCAGGACCTCTGTTAAAGTTCCATAGGTTGTTTAAACATCCTAGGAACATGCCTGAGAAAACTGGTTATGACTGTTTGCTGTGTGTCAGGAAACTGGCAGTACTATGGGGAGAAGGAAGAGGATCCCAGCAAGGGGTGTAGCCAGGATTGGGCAAGATGGGGAAGGAGAGGTTGGTGTAGGAAGTACTCACAGGATGGTGAGGTAATGAAGAACAGGGAAACATACTGGACTAGTGCTTTGGTACAATCTGAGCATGTTCAACAGCGGTGGGGAAATCCAACCCTGCAATGAAAATCTACCAGACCACGAGGAATTTCCTTTGTCCATAGACAGTTGTGTGGTAAGACCCTCAAACCGACCCCCCATTAGGGTAAATAAATTCACACAGACACGGATATTTTGTTTAAGGTTTTTGGTCAAAAATTTGGCCATAACTTTATTGATTACAGGAATGATTACAGTATTGGCTTAGGCATTGGCAAGACTATATCTGTCTCCTGCCCCCTTTGCAGGAAGTCTGTAAGGGTAAACCACCCAAAGGGAAATTGCTTTGGGGGAACCCGCCTGCATCTCCCCTGGTGTTCCCGGAGGCCTGGCATAGCCCTAGCCTCTCAAGTGGACTTAACAGAATACCCTTGAAACTGGAGGGGCAGGCGATGGCCAACCTCCCCTCCCCCATTCACACTAAGCCAATGCCTAACCGCCAAACCTTACAAAGTTGTGACGATAGCTAAGAGGTAGGCAAAATCCAAGTGGCCCGTGCCAATTTGCCAAATGGAAAAAATTCCTACCCGGCCTCCGACTCAAGCCGGGAAACCAACCAAAGTCCAAAGCACGGCCAAAGGATCTAAATTAAACGGAGGGTGGGCGGGTGTTCGGCAGCACAAAGCAGGAGTCAAGCACACATCACGCTGCCACTTTTATACTTCCCCCCACTATCATCCTTTGACATGATTGGGCAATAGCCCTGGGTGATTCTGGTGCCACCCCGGCATGAGGGCGATAGCTCCACCCACCTCTGGGTGGGGAAAAACAGGTTGAGAGCCTGCCCTCAACCAAGACCATCTATTAAGATGATCCCATCTATTACACATGCTCATGCTGTTTGCAATTCGGACCAATCCCAGGTAGACAGCATGTGCATACCAATGAGCTTTGTAAGAGAGAGAGAGAAAAAAACAAAAATATCTGATTGGGTGACTGAATTTGAAATTTCTGTGATGAATATAAAACCTGTTGGATTCTTTGTTTGAGGTCCAGTATTCACAGAGAAATCCCATTGGATCAAACCTCTGTGCAGAAATAAAAGATGGACTCCTTTTTCACACACCCCACCTCATGTGCTTTTTGGTTTACTCGTGTGAAATGGGGGTCAGTGCACAGGAGCCAGAGCAGCAGGACCCACCACCAGAGGAGCCCCTGTCTCCACAAACATGGTGGGCTCAGAGATGTAGGGAGCAGTAGGTGGGGTGCTCCAGGAGGCTGAGGCAGGCAAAGGCCTACAGCCCAGCTCCTTAGCTGGCCAGGTGGGGCTCGCTAAATCTGGGAGGTATGTGATTTCTCAGCTTGAGTAGGCTGGGAGCTGGTGAGGGTCACATGCCTTAACAAGCCCAGATGCTACAATCAGCAGGCATAGTATAACAGAGCAGCAAAGCTAAGGTGCTGTGTCTGCTCTTTTGCCCATGTTTAAGGACCTCAGCTTGAATGCACCAGGATCTCGGTGGGACTCTGGATTGGATTGACTGGGGACTTGGCATACTGACTTGCTGCCAGGCAGGCCAGGGGGTCAGGACACTGTATAAATAACAACATACACAGTATTTATGGGCTGGCACCTCTATATTATGAAGACCAATAAAAATTCAAGGGTTCCATACTGTTCTACCTGGAAGAGTGGCTGTGAAGGTTTAAAAATCACAAATAAAATGCAAAGTTCACACCCTTATTCCATAATAAGGGTGTGAACTTTGCATTTTATTTGTGATTTTTAATAATAATAATAATAATAATAATAATAATAATAATAATAATAATTTGGTTTTGCAGCACTCTGTATTCCACATGAATAGGCAATTTGGTTTCTGAGCTGATCTCTATAAAAATAAAACCCTCTTTGTTCTCCAGTCACTCTTATGAGGAATCCAAAACCAGGTGTAACTCCCCTTCCGGGGGTAGCAATTGTAGGCACAGGAGTCCCTCCAGACAGAATTAAGCCTACAAAAGTGCAAGTAGGTCTAGGGCCTTTTGTGGGAGAAGTAAAAGGGACCCACTTTCTTCTATAATTCATATACGGACAAGACTTTTATTATGTCAGGTACAATTTCACATCACATTTTTGAGGAGGGAGCAGGGGCTTTTCATTTGGTCTTTCTGACCTTAAAACAATTAAGAGGTGGCTGGATGGTGTATACCAAGCACCCCCAACCTTCGGCCCTCCAGAGGTTTTGGACTACATTTCCCATCATCCCTGACCACTGGTCCTGTTAGCTAGGGATCATGGGAGTTGTAGGCCAAAACATCTGGAGGGCCAAGGTTGGGGGTGCCTGGTGTATACTCTTGCAGGGGTAGAAAGTAATGGCTCATCTGCCCCATAATCTATTTTCAGAGGAACTGAGACCATAGGATTGTTTGGAAATGCAATGAGAAAACAATCAACCATTGTTTTTTAAAGCAAGCCGATAAATACCCTAAGCATTGCAGATGGTGTCAGAGAGATCAAGTAATCCATTGTTGATTTGCTGATTGGCATGTCTGTCAAATGCCATGTGACCTCAGGGGAATGTCAAGTTGGAGAATTTCAACAAGCCCTCTTTTAAGATATGAGTTAGCTCTTCCTCATGTAGTTAATGCGGTATCTTGAAATAAAATGGTCATATTCTGAAGAAGAAAAAATAGTTTTCTTCTCTGTGACAGGGTTTTGAAGTTGGCTTAAACTGAGCCAAAATTGGTTGTGAACATAAGAAGGCAAAGCAAAAGTCAAAGAAAGGAATGTGGAGATAAGTTTGAATATATACATTTAAATAGTGTTGTGTTGGAAAGGATTTCAGACACCAGAAATCAAAGTTGTTGTGCGTTTTTGTAGTGCAGCCAAAGAATGATAAGGTTTTCTAAATGGTTATCAGAGGCTGCAGGAAAGATGTCCTGTGGGTTGTGAATAAGGGAAAAATGTTAATGTCTAGACTGGGAAAGAAAAGAGCAAGAATACTGCTCATAGCACAGTTCCTTAAAATAGACGTTTGTCCCACTGTGAAAGCTTTTGAGCAAGCTGGCCTTTTTATGGTGTTTTTAAAAAGTTGATGGCACTTGACATCTAATGTGTGTAGCAGCCTATCTCTGTGAAGAATATACTTTATGAACTGGCAGTTTTTAAAAAAATCACTGAATCCATAGATCTATGTGGGCACTCTACTTGTGTGCAAACCTTATATGAGCAGGGATGAATGCACTAAGCTCTTCAACTGTGTTGCCATACTTGTAGTCCTCCAGTCTTTGAGGACAATGGTGCGAAGCAGGGAGCCTCCGCTACTAGTGGAGGTTACCGCACAACTTAGAACCTGCACAATCAGGGTCCTAAAGTCATGCCAGAGAAGTATCAGTGAGTACAGCAATAACCAATGAGAGTTCCCAATGCACAGAATGGCTAAGCAAGGCTAGGGCAATGTCTGCAGTCTCTGAAATACGCCTTGCAGTTCTTTTGGAAGAAGTTATCCATGCAGAGTTGAAGAAAATCTATAAAGGTGTAATTATTAGCAGAAAAAGAAGGAGAGAGGGGGGGGCAGCCCCCTTGATAGTTCCTCTGTCTTCAGAAGCTTTGGTCGTGGGCAGCCTGAGAGAGGGCATTTTCTGCGGCAACCTCTAATGCGGGAGTAAAGCCCACAGAACTCAGTGGGACTTTGTCGGCTAATAATAATAATAATAATAATAATAATAATAATAATTTATTTTTATTATTTATTATTTATACCCCACCCATCTGGCTGAGTTTCCCCAGCCACTCTGGGTGGCTTCCAATCGAGTGTTAAAAACAATACAGCATTAAATATTAAAAACGTCCCTAAACAGTTGAAAGCAACTGTCGAAAACAGTAAAGAAAGCAAGCAAATATTTTAGATAAGAATTAGCAACCCAAGGTGTATACAGTGGTACATCGGGTTGCATACCCTTCAGGTTACATACGCTTCAGGTTACAGACTCTGCTAACCCAGAAATAGTGCTTCAGGTTAAGAACTTTGCTTCAGGATAAGAACAGAAATTGTGCCCCAGCGGTGAGGTGGCAGCAGGAGGCCGCATTAGCTAAAGTGGTGCTTCAGGTTAAGAACGGACCTCTGGAACAAATTAAGTACTTAACCCGAGGTACCACTGTAATGGTACCCATTGCTCCCATTGCTCCCATTGCTCCCATTGCTCAGTCCCAGCTCCTGCCAAACCTAGCAGTTCAAAAATATACCAATGCAAATACAGTGGTGCCTCGCAAGACAAAATTAATCCATTCCGTGAGGCTCTTCGTATAGCGTTTTTTCGTCTTGCGAAGCAAGCCCATTGACAGTTTAGCGGATTAGTGCTATTAGCGGTTTAGCGGCTTTTAGCGGCTTATCAGCTTAGCGGATCAGCTGATAAGCGGCTTAGCTGCTTAGAAAAAGGGGGGAGGGGAAAAAACCCACAGGAACTCGCAAGACATTTTCATCTTGCGAAGCAAGCCCATAGGGAAATTTGTTTTGCGAAGCGCCTCCAAAACAGAAAACCCTTTCGTCTAGCGGGTTTTCCGTCTTGCGAGACGTTCGTCTTGCGGGGCACCACTGTAGATAAATAGGTACTGCTGCAGCAGGAAGGTGAACCCTGTTTCTGTGCACTCTGGTTTCCATTGCAGTGTTCTGTTGCACCAAAAGCGGTTTAGTCCTGCTGGCCACATGACCCTGAAAGCTGTCTGTGGACAAACGTTGGCTCCCTCAGCCTTAAAAATGAGATGAGCACAGTGGTGGAGCTTCATGCTCTGGCACTGGGGGGCGGAGAGCATGCGGGGGAGTGTCTGACACGCATCCCGGGGGCGTGGTGCACACCCCAGGAACGTGGCATGCCCGCAGGGGTGTGGCTCGCATCCTGGAGGCATGGTGCATGTCCTGAGGGTGTGGTGCGCTGCCTGCAGTGGTGTGGCATGCTTCCTGGGGGTGTGGCACACCGCCTGCGGGGGGTGGCGCCCAGCACAGGCAGGGGGGCGGCTGTGATGGCAACCCACTGGGATCGCACTGCCAGGGGTGGTGCACTCCCCTGCCCTCCTCTTCCTCCGCCAGTGGCGCCGCAACCCCATAGTCGTCTTTGACTGGACTTAACCATCCAGGGATCCTTTCCCTTACCTTAGTGGCTTATTCCATACAGTTCCACTCAGATGAAATTAGTACCAGTCACTGAGATTAGCCAGTGTGATAAATCAAAATCTATTTTTAATTTTCGCTATGTAGGACTTTAAATCACTGCATTTTAAATCAAAACTTCCCATTTTCTTATGGAAATATTCTGTTACTTTTCACAAAACAGCCTGCCCTCTAGAGAACCTCCTTTAGAGGTTACTGATTTGTGTGTGTGTGAATGTTTAACACAATTATGTAACACACTGAGAGGCATTAAGCATAATTCTAGTACCCTTTTATACTGTTTGAATAATGCTCTTGTTAAAGGCTCAGCCAATGCCTAGAAGTGGAAAACTAAAAAGTAATAAGCTGAGGGAAATGAAAATTGTGTAGGATAACATAAGTTACATTTGACAATATTGGATTCCTTCTTCCTATTTCTTATTCAAATAGCAAGTATCACCCTTACAAAAGAAGTGAGTTTAAAAACCAAAGCTTACACAACTAGTAAAATATGGAAAGGCTGGCAAATAGGCATGAACAAATTGAATGAGTCTCTCGTATTTACATACCTTTTCTGAAAAAGTAAAGCGAATAAATAGAAGAGGCTGGTTTTTTAAAAAATAATAATAATAATAAAAATCCAGGCGGGTAGATCATAGAAGAAATCAGACTGCAAATTGAATTTGTGTATGGAACTGACATTTATTTTATTTTATTTGTTAGGAGCAGATGATTTCCTTAGATTGCCTCTAGAACATCTATCACGCTGGATAAGAATTTATAGGATGTTTGAGACGAATGGTGAGGAACTAGTAATGCTGAAAAACAGGCTGCGGACAAGAGAGAAATACCAACAGTTGAATTCGGATGGGTAGCAGAGTCCAAGCCCTCTTTGCACCACTGGGTGGGTAGGGTTTGCCTTAATGGAGATACCCCTCTGCCTAGCCCTGGCCTCTGCTGGCCTCCTGTAGCCCAGAATAGAGGTAGCCATTAATGTCAAAATACAAATATATTAGGAATATTATGATCAACTACCGTATTTTTCATCCTACAGGACACACTTTTCCCCCTCCAAAAATGAAGGGGAAATGTGTGTGCGTCCTATGGGGCAAATGCAGGCTTTCGCTGAACCCTGGAGAGCGAGAGGGGTCGGTGCGCACCGACCCCTCTCGTTCTCCAGGCTTCGTGCAACTCTCCGCAAGCAGTGGGAGCCCGGCGCTGGGCTCCCACTGCTTGCGGAGAGTTGCCTGCATGCTGAAGCCTGCGCGCGCTGAGCTCAGCGAGTCCAGGCTTCGTGGACCTCTCCACAAGCAGCGGGAGCCGGCGCTGGGCTCCCCCGGCTTGCAGAGAGCTGCCTGCATGCTGAAGGCTGTGCGTGCTGAGCTCAGCGCGTCCAGGCTTCGCGGACCTCTCCGCAAGCAGCGGAAGCCCGCACTGGGCTCCCCCGGCTTGCAGAGAGCTGCCTGTTTGGGGGCTGGGGTCGGGGGAAGCTCAGGCTTCCCCCGCCCCAGCCCCACCCCTGGGGGAAAAATATTTTTTTCCCTTTATTTCCCCCCCAAAAAACTAGGTGCGCCTTATGCGACGGTGCGTCCTATAGGGCGAAAAATACGGTATTTCAGTCCTCTCATTCCTGGAACCCTGGCTTCTGCCGGCCTCCTGCTGCCCGTATTGTGGACAGCATAGCCTCCAGGTGTCCTGATTTTCCAGGTATAGACCTGGAATTAGGAAAGCCATCCCTGCTTCTGATTTGATACTGGAAGGAGGATGATCTCGTGCTTGTATTTGGAAGAAGGGAGTATAGGAAACTGTCTTATACTAGGTCAGATCAATGGTCCATTTAGGTCAGTATCATCTACATTTACTCACATGGGTTTCAGGCACGAGTCTCTACCTGCCTTACCTGGAGTTGCCTATGATTGAACCTTCTGCATGCAAAGTAGATGTTCTAACACTGAGCTACAGCCCTGCCAGAATTTGTTTGCAATTCCATGTACAATTTAGGAGAGCTAATGCTGTGCATGGGTACTACATGTTAAATTGGGATGCAGGTGGCGCTGTGGTCTAAACCACTGAGCCTCTTAGGCTGGCTGAAAAGAAGGTTGGCGGTTTGAATCCCTGCAATAGGGTGAGCTCCTGTTGCTCTGCCCCAGCTCCTGCCAACCTAGCAGTTCAAAAGCATACTAGTGCAAGTAGATAAATAGGTACCGCTGTGGTGGGAAGGTAAACAGCATTTCCGTGCACTCTGATTTCCATCACGGTGTTCCATTGCACCGGAAGCAGTTTAGTAATGCTGGCCACATGACCTGGAAAGCTGTCTGCAGACAAACGCTGGCTCATTCGGCCTGAAGCGAGATGAGTGCTGCAACCCCATAGTCGTCTTTGACTGGACTTAACCATCCAGGGGTCCTTTACCTTTTACCTTTACAGGTTAAATCCTGCTTCTCATTAGCAGGCCTTATCCTTGCTAGTAGCATAGGCACTCTAGAAAATCTGAGATTCAGATTAGATCTAGTTGATGGTTGTGTCTGTGTTTCAGAGTCGACGTTCTCTTGAAATGCTGAATTTCTCTGTTAAATCCCATGATTTTTTAAAAATAAGTTGGGCATTTATAAATGCTCATATAACAACAAAAACACGTTTACATCATTTTCTTAGAATTTCAGAGTGTCTTCCCCCATTTCTTTCTGCACCTAAAACTTTCAAAAATTTAATTTCTGAATGTTAGTATTTAATGTTCATTAACATTAAATTTGGATTTCATTTTATCCCTTATTTGAATAATTGCAGAGGGGTACCTTTAAAAGCCAATTTGAGAGGGGAGAAAAACTAGATTAAAATGATTGAACATTAAGCAGTATACATTCATTAACTAGAGTGCACACTACATTAAACAATATTGCTATAATATGCTTCATTTTTACAAATTTTGCCTCGGCGACCTAACCAATGAATCAAGAAAATTTGTGAGGATGTCATCAGAGACAGATCTCCATCTCACTACTGCTGCCTCATTCTCTCTTAAGCAGGACTCCTTCTACACTGGGGGATATTTTCTTTCAAGGACTATGGTTAGAAAAGTTGAATCTAAGTGAGTTGCTTGGGTATCATCATTCAGAGTTGTCTTACATCATATGAAACAGGGATGGGGAAACTGTGGCCCTCCAGATGTTTTGGGATTCTAATGGCCATCATTCCTGACCATTGATGATTCTGCCTGAGGTTGGGGGGTTGGAGTTCAACAACATCTGGAGGGTCATAGGTTCCCCATATATCCAGTGTAAGAGTGTCATGGTAACCCTGGAATACCTGCTTTAAACCTTACAAAGTAACCTATTTACTTGTCCTTAAAGTACTGACATATTTGCGTGTCGAGGTCCCCAAGCCACCCCCCAAATAACTCACAACGCACACTTAATTTTTGTTTAAGGTTTTTGGCATAATTTTGGCCACAACTTTATTTAAATACAAAACCGTGAGTGGTTGTTTAGGCATTGGTTAAGACTATCTCTCCCCCCACCTGGGGACAGAACTGACTTCCGAGCACCACCGAAAGACAGTGCGGGGGAAAGCAAGTCGGGGAAGAATTGGAGCTGAGACACAGACCCTCAACTCTCACCCGCCTGCTCCCCAAAGGCTTGCCGGCCCTAGTCCCATTCCAGGGATTGGACAAAAAGATGGCAAGCCCCAGGATTCCTTTAACGGAATTCCCTTTCTGCAGCAACCATGGAGGGGCAGGCCCAGCCTATCCTAACCCCTCCATGGAGGGGCAGGCCCAGCCTATCCTAACCTCTCCTCCACCAATTTATAACCAATGCCTAACCGCAACCTTACAAGTTGTGACGATTTGCTACGCCATAGGCAAAAACCAAATGGCCCAGCCAATCAGCCAGATGGACAAAATTCCTACCAGGCCCCCGCTCCAAAGCAGACGACCCCATGACAGGCATAGCAAGGTCAAAGCAACAACCCCTTACTTTAGGGCGGGTGGGCAGGTGATCCGTTGCACACAGCAAAGAGAAAGCTCCAGGCTGTATTCAGAGTATTTAAACATTTTACCCCTCCCACCAAAATTGCAACATAACTTTTACCCCAGCAACCCAGTGAACCAATCACTGCCCAGGCCATCTTTAGAGACCCTGCCTGGTAACAGAGGGGTGGCTCAGCAGACCCCACCGCAACACGTGCTCTCCATGAAGGAGAACACGCTTTGCCCATAATACATAGACAAGTGGGGATCCAGAACAAACCTTCACAGAGAGGGAGAGATGAGGGGTAGGTCAAAGTAGAGTTTTCCCTAATCTCCCTGCTATCGCACTTCCTTGTCATGGTTCCATTGTAGGCAATGAGCTGGGAAGCAGAATACTTCCTCTGAAGTGGGTCTTCCTCAGCTTGGTTTGGTTACATAGATGAGTCTTAGTCATTCTTCTGTCCAAGTTCAGACAGGTCAACTTGAATCGATAAAGTGACTTCTGTAGACGACTGTCTTGGTCTCCTTGCTTGAGCGGCTACTGTGGATACATGCCCTCTGGTATCCTGGCATTCTCCATTTGTGCAAAGGGGCTGTATCCATGGCTGGTGGAAGGCCTCAGGGCCCCCGGACAAAATGCCCTCTGGGGTGCCCCATCGTACCACTCCCCCCCCCCCATTTACCATCATAAGAAGTGAATCATCTTCATATGTTGCCAAATTTTACTATGTAAGCTCCTCTTCTCTCTCTCTCTCTCTCTCTCTCTCTCTCTCTCTCTCTCTCTCTCTCTCTCTCTGTGTGTGTGTGTAAGCTCTGTTGAGGATTCCTCAGGCAGAGAATCACAGTGTGACATCCTCAGGCCTGTAAAGTGTTGGCAGAATGGCTTCCTTTTATGTTGTTGCTTCTAGGGCAGGTGAAGATTAGTTTGACTCACTCTGCAGACAATTTCCTTTTACCAGCTGATTTTTCCTATCAAGTCCACGACTTTATTCTCAGAATAGAGAAATCTGGACCCCAAGGTCAGGACAGAAACATACCCTGTTCATTCTTATTGGGGGGGATATGACCTGTACCCTTAGAAAGTCCATCTTTGACTATTTTGAGTACCCGGTCTGAAGGAAATCAAATGGCAAATGGCTGTCCGAAGGTTTTTAACTGCAAGCTTCTCTCTGATGCCAATGTTCACTGGAAGAACAACAGATGGTCAGCCAGAACTATTCCATGTCCTTGTCACTTCTGCATGTTTTATGATGATTGTTATTAAAGGTCAGAAACAATGCAGAACATAGCCCCAAGGACTAACATTAACCATTTTTCTATTACTTTTTCTCAGTCCTTCCAGATTCAGCAAACCAGGATGCCATCTGTACAGACCAATACTTTGCTAGACACCTTGAGGGAAAGCATTAAAAAATGTTCTAGATTAAAATTCCCATTTGAATGTGTACTTAAAATGCATTTTCTCAGTGTTATGAGTTTGGGGTATTAAGCTGGGTGCCAGACCCCTCTAATTTTTGGATCTAGCAAGTGTTAGAATTAAATCAGGACTTCTGTTTCTTGGAATAGCCAAGCTAGCTTCCTGGTGAGATGATAGCCGGGTGTGTGGGTAAGCCATTAATGGGCAATAAGGGGATCAGTACTGTTGGGAAACTGTGTACGTGCAGCTACTCACACAAAGTCAATTAAGGTTTGGCAAACATCCAGAAGGCAATCTGAAGGAGTAAGTCTGCCTGGTGATAACAGAGACATGGAGACCACTCCCTGATTGGTCAAGTTCTCTCAAGGGAGTGATAATTAATGACTTACTAACTGGTAGTTCAGTAGTTCATGTGTTCAGAGTTCAGTGTTCAGAGTTCTGTGTCAGTGTAGGAGTTGGAGGTTGGGAGTTGGGAGTCATGTATGAGAGAGCTAGTTAAGATCCGTGTTCTGTTCCTGTAAATAGTCCATTGTATATAATAAACACCTAACTACAAGTTCCTGGTTCCTGCTTCGTCTATCCTGTCTGCAGCCAAGTCCCCAATTGCTTCTGTGGATTCTGCGTTTACTCTGCTAGCTCTGGCTAAGGTCCTGCAGCTAGTCAGAAAGTTGTGAAACACCAAATAGGTTTTACCAAGAAGGCAAATGGGTGCAATGCCCTCCCTCAGCAGAAAATGCTAGAGCTTAGAGGGTTTTTGTAGCAATGACGTGACCTGGAAGTGAAGCATCGAGCTGGAGGGAGAATTGGAGCAATGTTTGACCCTTTGAGGTGTTCACGCTGTGAAGCCTCCATCATAGGCTCAGGTTGTATATATGTATAAATACAGCAAATATTATGAAGACCTATTCTCAGCATGACTGGCAACTGGTCACCCAACCAGCTGTTCATGCTCTGTCTCTGTCCTGGGGGACAATCGGCTGGGCCAGTTGGCTCCTTGGAATGGCTTGAGATGTAGCCTTTTCCCTTTGGTCCACTCATAGGTCATATATATGATGAATGGCCTTCAGCTATGGCATAAATATGTTTCCCATCAAATGTTCAGTTTCCAGCACATTTCCTCTCAAAATAAACATTTTTAAAGCACATCTTGATATCTCTTTGGCTGAGAACTACATCAGAATATTTGGGGTTCATGAAGTCTGGTGGAAATGAAGTTCCTTTTTGCACATTATAAATAAATAAATATTTTTAAAAAATAGTTTATACCCCGACCTTCCCGGTTTAAAAACCAGGCTCAGGGTGGCAAATATAAAACATTGATTAGAATGCGACTTAAAAATAGCATAAAATACAATATGAAATGCAGCATCAATATCAATAAAACTCAAAAATTCAGGGGTCAGTTTGGGAAAGAAAACAAACAAACATACCCCAGTCAGTAGACATCAAATGATCACCAGGGCTAACTGGCCAAGTTGGTCCTATTAGGGCCAGCAAGGAGACCAGGGAAGAATTTAAGTGTGGGGTCCCAGAAAGGGTTACTTCATAGAAGAGGAAAGGGGGAAAGGGAATAGAGGATCAGGCTAATTCAAATTGAAGGCCAGGCGGAATAGCTCTGTCTTACAGGCCCTGTGGAAGGAGATCAAGTCCTGCAGGGCCCTAGTCTCGTGGAACAGAGCATTCTACCAGGTTGGAGCCATCACTGAAAAAGCCCTGGTGGAGGATAGTTGAAGAGGCGCAGGTGATCAAATCAGTTCATAGTGGGATTCACAGATTGAATTCCTCAATCATCTCTAACTGCAAGCATGAAGGCAACAGGCATGCACAGACCTTATTCCTGGACAGTTTAGGGGCTTGAGGCTTTAAAAATGAAACATGTTGTGGCAATCACACAGGGCCCCCAGACGTGTGACGGTCTATAGACCCTGTGCCACCACTGTAATTGCTTTCTTCGCTGCCACCAACCCGTTTCTCACGGGTACACATGGAGTCCAGTCAATTGTTAACATTAACAAATAATCAAGTTTATTTTATAGGCATGAACAAGCTTATGGTTTCAGTTAATTTTTCTTGGCAGTTTCTTAATCTTAGTTCCTTAACTGTCCTATTCGTTCCTAAGAACTCAAACTGATCATCCCAACTAACTATCTGACTCCACCTCTCACTCTTTCACCACACAACTCGACCAACCCACAGACTTATATCCTCCCTCTTCCTTCTTCAACTCCCAACTCTCAACTCTCAACTGACTTTCACACAACTCCCTCTCTAACCCTAACTCCTCCTATCAGTTTCCACTGGCCAATCACATCACACTCATTTTAACCCTTTCCTTATGACCCACCTAGGAGGCAAATGCCACATATGTCCTTTCTCAAGTTCAGACCCCCTATTTTAGCCCTCTTCCTCCTTTCATTTCATGGAATCATGGAATCTTAGAGTTGGAAGGGACACCAAGGGTCATCTAGTTCAACCCCCTGCAAGGCCAGAATGAGTGACCACATATGGGAAACACAGTTTACTAATAGGTCTGTGCGATTTTATTTATTTATTATTATATCTGTAACAGAAGCGCACTTAAAAAAATGCTAAATAAATACTGTCCATCATAAATACTTGGTTCTCAAGTGTAACTACCAACAATAACAAAACCTTTTCTCTCTCTAAATGTTTTATGCAAAATAACATCAAATGATTTAAGCAGTCCTGAAAACAAACCACTTGGACATTAGCATGCCCATCCATTCAACAGGTTGTCATGACCTCCTGGTTTCATTTGAAAGTGTTTCAAAGGAAAGGTTTTCATCCTTATTCTGCTTGCAATCTATGTAAGCATTTGTGTAGCCAGTGGTATATGTATTCAATGCAGGTGAACAACTTTTTGAGGGGTGTGTGTGTGAACATATCATCACTAAAAATAATGGAGCAATCTATGTAAGAGATTTCTAGTGTGACCTCTTTACACTAGAAGATGTAGCTTTGGAAATTGTTATCTAGAAATGCTTATCTATAATGCAGCATTGCAAAATGAGCAAACTAACAGACCACGTATACACTGGCATGTTTAGAAAAAGCAGAATTTGCTGGGAAATATTACTCACTGATTCTGTGGCACAACATATGGCCAAAAGACTAATGTGGTCAGATGTAAAACCTGACAGCTTAATATATCAGTGAGGCAAATGTGGAAGATAACTTTGCAACCAATGATGCTCAAAAGTATGGCATTAGAAGCGGGGGGACGACTCAGAAGCACATTCCACAAACCAAGAACTTTGATTGGCCTGCTGTTCTGTTCATTAATATATTTACTTGATTCAGTAATAACAATAAATATATATAATATATTTATGCCTCGCCCACCTGGCTGGGTTTCCCCAGCCACTCTGGGCAGCTTCCAACATAATATAAAAACATAATAAAACATCAAGCATTAAAAACTTCCCAATACAGGGCTGCCTTCAGATGTTTTCTAAAAGTTGTGTAGTTTTTTTATCGCATTGACATCTGATGGGAGGGCGTTCCACAGGGTGGGTGTCACTACCGAGAAGGCTCTCTGCCTGGTTCCCTGTAACTTCACTTCTCACAGTGAGGGAACCACCAGAAGGCCCTTGGAGCTGGACCTCAGTGTCCGAACTGAAAGATAGGAGTAAAGATGTTCCTTCAGGTATAGTGGTACCTTGGGTTAAGAACTTAATTCGTTCTGGAGGTCTGTTCTTAAACTGAAACTTTTCTTAACCTGAGGTACTACTTTAGCTAATGGGGCCTCCCACTGCCACCGTGCGATTTCTGTTCTCATCCTGAAGCAAAGTTCTTAACCCGAGGTACTATCTCTGGGTTAGTGGAGCCTGTAACCTGAAGCGTTTGTAACCCGAGGTACTACTGTATTCAAATAGTATTCTGTGGCTTTGATTCTGTAAATGTTCCATGGATATTCATGGGACTGCTGGGACTCATAATGTTACAGAGAGTATTCTCAGACACAATGGGAGATTACGCATGCTCTCTCACAAGGAAACTCAGCTGGGAGTCACTCCTCAGTAAGATCTACGGACTGGTTTGCTGCCCTTATAACTGCCTTGCTCATTCCTGTACTCATCCTACTGCCTAATTGGTCAGAGCAGCATCACAAGAAGATCAAAGCTTTTTGCAACCGTCCTGCCCTTCTCCTTTGCACCGCTGATATTGGGGTGGGAGAAATGGAGCGGGAGGGCTTTGGGCAAGTTCTAATGGGAAACAGTTTGAGCAAGCATTAAGAGGAGGACAAGCTCCAAGAAAAAATGGGGTGCCTTGAGGGAGAGGAGGTTGGGTGGGTAGGATTGGCACTGTCAACAATGTCATAAATGCAAAAGTCCTTCAAATTTTGGAATTTTGATTGCAAAAAAATTGGAACTTCCTCCTTTTAAAGGAAAATAGCCCAGTTTGCTGAGCTTGATTCTGAAATTGTTGAGCAGAGTTAATCTCTCTCCAGTTTGAATAAACATCCGTTGTGTTCTGAGGCAGTAAATGTGTGTTCACGTTTATAGGAGAGTAAGCCTCATTGAAATACTGTTAGGTTTACTCCTGAGTAAACATGGGTAGGATTAGATTCCACATTTCTGAAATCTGCAAAGAAGAACGAGAGAGCAAATGATGTTTGAATTAAGTTAAAGTTGAATTAAGTTACAGTTTAATTGGATCTGTAAATCTGAGACAGTTCTGGGTACTCCTCCTCAGTATTTGGTCTTATGTCAGCTAGTTTTGAACAAGTCTAAATCGGAACTTTTTTCTGCTAACGGTGAGGAAATATGGAGTATATGTAATACATACACTGCAGTTTTTATGGAATAAAGAGATCTATGATTCATCATTTTGAAACCAAACTCGTACCCTCTGGAGATTTTGGTCACACTTGCACTCAGCAATGACAGATCTTTGCTCCAAACATTTGCCTATAGTGTGCATGTCTTTTTCATGATATTGAACCCTTTAAAGACTGTTTACAGTAGTGGTCAGTGCTCATTGGGACTGGAAAAAAGAGGATGTCAAAGTGGGGAAAGCCAGAGCCCATGACAGGCGTAAAGGTAAAGATAAAGGGACCTCTGACCATTAGGTCCAGTCATGGCCGACTCTGGGGTTGCAGCGCTCATCTCGCTTTATTGGCTGAGGGAGCCAGCGTACAGCTTCCAGGTCATGTGGCCATCATGACAAAGCCGCTTCTGGCGAAACAGAGCAGCGCATGGAAACGCTGTTTACCTTCCCGCTGGAGCGGTACCTATTTATCTACTTGCACTTTGATGTGCTTTCGAACTGCTAGGTTGGCAGGAGCAGGGACCAAGCAATGGGAGCTCACCACATCGTGGGGATTTGAACCACCGACCTTCTGATCGGCAAGTCCTAGGCTCTGTGATTTAACCCACAGCGCCACCCATGTCCCATGACAGGTGTGGAGCCAACTAATTCTGCTATTTCCCTCAGCCTCCTCCCTGCTGCGTTCGACAAGGGCAAATATGAGACAAAGGAGGAAGGAACTCTCAGTCAGCGACTCTGAACTGCTTCTAAGTAAGAAGACAGACTGCTGGGCTTGGAGGAATCAAGACTAAAGTTAGTGTGGCAATGTCCCATTTGCCCTGATAGTCCAGCCTCCACTGCCTGGTTGAGGCCTACATGATGGAAAAAATGAATATTTTCTTATTCCTAAGTATTGATAGACTCTGGAAGACAGCAACACCCACTTCCATCCAATTCCCCCTAAGAGTGACAGAACACCATCAAGTCCTGTCACTCCCAGAGACGCCCTTGCTGTATTTGCATGCAAAATGTGTGACGGCAAGGAGCAGATTTTGAAGTAGACTCACGACTCGATCTGGTTCATAATCTGCCCAGATTGAATGAGATAAATCTGGACCTCTCAGCAGCTTTTGATACAATCAACCATAATATCCTTCTGGACCATCTAGAGGAGCTGGGAGCTGCGCTCCTTCCTCCTGGGCTATGTCCAGAAAGTAGTGGTGGGGGATGAGTGTTCAGACCCCTGGGCCCTCACTTGTGGGGTGCCTCAGGCTTCCATCCTCTCCCCCATGCTTTTAACATCTACATGAAGCTGCTGGGAGAGATCATCAGGGGGTTTGGGCTGGGTGTCCATCAATATGTGGATGATACCCAGCTCTACCTCTCTTTTAAATCAGAACCAGTGAAGGCAGTGATGGTCCTGTGTGAGTGCCTGGAGGCAGTTGGAGGACGGATGGTCGCTAATGGATTGAGGTTGAATCCTGACAAGACAGAAGTACTGTTCTTGGGGGACAGGGGGCGGGCTGGTGTGGAGGACTCCCTGGGCCTGAATGGGGTAACTGTGCCTCTGAAAGACCAGGTGCGCAGCCTGGCAGTCATTTTGGACTCACAGCTGTCCATGGAGGTGCAGGTCAATTCGGTATCCAGGGCAGCTGTCTACCAGCTACATCTGGTAAACAGGCTGAGACCCTACCTGCCCGTGGACTATCTTGCCAGAGTGGTGTATGCTTTAGTTATCTCCCGCTTGGACTACTGCAATGCACTCTACGTGGGGCTACCTTTGAAGGTGACCCTTCAACTAATCCAGAATGTGGCAGCTAGACTGGTGACTGGGGGCAGCCGCCGAGACCATATAGCGTGTTCTCATTAAAGAGAGAGCACGTGTTGCGGATGGGGCCCGACAAACCATCCTCAGTTGCAGCCAGGCTGTGGCAAGGGAATTGAATGATTGGTGTTGGTTGTTGCTGGGGTAAAAGTGATGTTGCCAATTAAGGGGTGGAGTCAAAGGTTATTTATACTGGGCCCACAGCTTGTTCCTTTCTCTTTCGCTGTGGACACCGGATCACCCGCCCGCCCTCCCTTGGTATGGGCTTCTGCTTGACCTTGCTATTGCCTGTCATGGGGTCGTCCGCCTTGGTGCGGGGGCCTAGTAGGAATTTACCAACTGGCTGATTAGTGTGTGCCTTTTGGGTTTTGCCTACTACGTAGCAAATCGTCACAACTTGTAAGGTTGGCGGTTAGGCATTGGTTAAATTGGTTGGTGGAGGGGTATGGATTGGCTGTGCCTACCCCTCCAATGCTGCTGCGGAATGGGAATTCCGTTAAAGGAATTCTGGGGCTTACCATCCCCTTGTCCAAACCCCTGGAATCGGGTGCAGGCCGTGTAAGACCCCAAGGCGCAGGCAGGGAGGAACTGAAGGGTCTGTAACGCAGCTCCAGTTGCCCTGCTTGTTCCTCCACACTGACTTACGCTGGAATCCGGGAGTCAGTGCTATCCCCCAAGGCGGGGGGGATAGCTAGTCATAACCAATGCCTACGCAACCACTCACAAAATTGTATGATAATAAAGTTGTGGCCAAAATTATTCCAAAAACCTTAAACAAAAATTATGTGTGATGTGTGAGTTATTGGGTTAGGGATGGCTTTGGGGGACCTCAGCACGCAAAACACCAGTCCTGAAAGACCTACATTGGCTCCCAGTACGTTTCCAAGCACAATTAAAAGTGTTGGTGTTGACCTTTAAAGCCCTAAATGGTCTCGGCCTGGTATACCTGAAGGAGTGTCTCCACCCCCATCATTCTGCCCGGACACTGAGGTCCAGTGCCGAGGACCTTCTGGCAGTTCCCTCACTTTGAGAAGCAAAGCTACAGGGATCCAGGCAGAGGGCCTTCTTGGCAGTGGTGCCTGCCCTGTGGAACGCCCTCCCATCAGATGTCAAAGAGATAAACAACTACCTGACATTTAGAAGACATCTGAAGGCAGCCCTGTTCAGGGAAGTTTTTAATGTATTTTTAATCTTCATTGGAAGCCGCCCAGGGTGGTTGAGGAAACCCAGCCAGATGGGTGGGGTACAAATAATAAATTATTATTATTATAGTATGTGTGTGTCACCAATAAGAGCCTAGATGTCATGGAAGAAGAATGAAACATCAGCCGATAGAGTCCTGCTTTTCCCTGTCTTAAAACTGTAATTCATTAAAAGGGATGCATTCCGCCCCCTTAAGGATAAATCCTGCAATGCATAATTACGTTCTATTGTGTTATGTTGCATAACTAATTGTGCATTAATTAAAGAAATAAATGGGGGTAACATATATTGAAAAAGGATGTACAAAAATGCTACCTGTGCTAATTTTGGTTGAGGGGAACAGAGGAGTCACAAATCAAGATGGCTTGGTGCCATGTTGTGCTGGAGACAGGCTACAGCTATATAAAGGAACACATCCTCCTTGAAATGCTCCCTAAGGGGCTCTCTGCAACTGGACACAGCGCTCTGTAGTCAGAGATAATAAGATCCTTGTTATGGGAGCTGCAGTCTTCTGCTCTCACAGCATGGCAGTGCATTTGATTTAATAAGCGCGGATCATTATAACATCTGCTTTGCCTCTGTGCTTTAGCGTATGCAGAAATCTGTGCTGTCTCAGGATCCTCAAGATAAGACTTACACATTCATCCCATGAGCCGAGAAACTTGCACTCCTGCTGATGTAGCAAGTTGTTTTCCCATCGCAGCTTGGTGGGAATTTTGACATCCTTTACAGAACAGGTGAGGCAGTGCAAGAGAGGGAGCCTAATGATTACCAATTTTGAAGCACGCCTCTCCTTCATCTCCAGCACTGCTGCTAACACACACTCAACCTCCAACAAGGAAAGACTCGGATAGGTGGAAAACCCTGTGTGTGCGGTTTGTGACTGAATTATGATGTCATAAAATTGGGCTACAGCACCAACTCTCCAAAAGCAGTCATTTAACAGAAGCTATCTGTTGGCTTAATAGCTAACTCTTGTGCGTATTTATTTACCACAGAGATTTTATGGTGGTTTTCCTACTGCATAGTTCAGGGATAATTTTATAAGCAAAAGATGTTGTAAAATGGGATGTGCGGAATGTATACAAATGCCTGTCGAATAATAATAATAATAATAATAATAATAATAATAATAATAATAATAATAATAATTATTTATTTATACCCCGCCCATCTGGCTGGGCTTCCCCAGCCACTCTGGGCGGCTTCCAAAAAAATAAATAAATACTGTAATACATCAAACATTAAAAGCTTCCTTAAACAGGGCTGCCTTCAGATGTCTTCTAAAAGTCTGGTAGTTGTTGTTCTCTTTGACATCTGGTGGGAGGGCGTTCCACAGGGAGGGCGCCACTACTGAGAAGGCCCTGTGCCTGGTTCCCTGTATATATCTTGAAATGGTTTGTGTGTGTGTGTGTGTGTGTGTGATGGCCATCAGTTCTGGTGGCTTTTAAAAGAGAATTACACACGTTCATAGAGGATACAACTATTAGTCATGATTGCTGTGATCTACCTTTAATGTCAGAGGCAGTTTTCTGGGAATCCCAAGTTGGGGGAGAGCTGCTGCACTCAGAATGTGCTCATCGTCTTCCCATAAGCAGCTGGTTAGCAGTCATGAAACAGGATGCTGAAGTAAATAGGTCTTTGTCCTGGCCCATGAGGGCTCATCGTATGGTTCATATGTAATTTGACACTGTGTTTACGTCATACATTTCAATTTTATCCCCTCTCCCTCCAAATAAAGATGATATATTGAGCTTCATAGCTGATATGGAGGAGCTGGATGATAGTCGAAAACTCTAAGCACTATGCCACACGTCTCAAGGATTCAAGTCTTTTAAGGCCGCTTTTTTCAGACAATGAACTGATACACCAACATGTATTTCAAATTCGTCATAACGCACAAGGCACACATTTACAGAAGGGTCAGGAGGTGGCCATCCAAAAGGGCAAATCAACTTAAAGAGCATTCAGCGACATAGTCGACTGTTTTATTCACTTGAGCACTTTGTCAGAGAAAGGCACCACTTCATACAGATTCAGCTGCTAGATAAGGCTGCCGGCAGCCCTTGCCAATTGGACAGATCTAGGGATGCTTGTGGAATTTGAGCTTTGCAAATCCTGATGCAAACTGACATGATCCATGTCTTTTGGACTAATGTGGAGATTGGAGATTAGTTCTCCGCTGGCTTCTGCACGTCTCCCGATGTTTCAATGCAGTTCTCTCCGGCATGCACATACGAGCAAATACAGTTTAAAATCTGTATTTTGAGGGTGTGTGTGTTTATCTTACTTTTTATTTCATAAAATTTATGCACTGCTTGACTGCAAAAAAGCAACAACCAACAAACCCTCAACCCCTGTACTAGTGCCAATTCCACTGGTACCAAGTTGTTAAGTATGCTAATAGTACAGAGGTGCCTCCTTGCGCTTAAGATTGGGGGGGGGGGCAGTGGTAAAGCACGGTGCGTGTGTGATGTCACACACACAATGAGTGCCTGTGACATCATGTACGTGTCACTTGCACATTATTGGGAGGAGGCCTTGCCTAGCACCGCACAGCCTCAATGGCTGCAGCTTCTTCTTTCCTGCGTTTGATGTTGTGCTGCACTCGGCTTGGCGGTCCCCCTCAATATTGTGCGTGTGTGCTGAGTCCCCTATTAAGGAATTTTTCCACCTGCTATAACTGTATAAAGAAGTGTAGCATGATTCCCCCCCTCCCCTCAGACTCTCCTCTCTTGTACACCTTTTTTCCTGTTCTGGGTATTTCTGTATCTGTGTACTTAAATAACAATTGCCAGAAAGTATGCAGGAACCAATGTCCCCAGCCTTGAAAATGTTTCACAGACGGGAAAATGGAGGTTTGTGCTTTGAGTGCATAATATCCATTTGCATTTAAAAATGATAATTCTGAGTTCATGAGCAGGGGTGTCTTGCCCATGGAGGCAAGTGGCACAGGGCACCAGGGAAGAGGCGGAGGCTGGACGAGGTGCCTCCCAGCATCAACTCACCGCCCTTGCCTGCCTCGCTGAAGCAGCGCCACGCCCAGAGCCTCTGCCTCTTCCCCGCCAGAGGAGCCACTCTCCAGCCACTGCCTGCCTCCTCCAGCCCCGCAAAGGTGCTGGCAGCACCATAGAAAGGTCAGCAACTCTGGGAAATGGGGAGGAGTGCACTGGAGGGATCTTTGCACCACAGTGCCAGGTATACTTAAGATGGCCCTGCTCATGAGCAAGCATGACAAAGAATGGCAGGGACTACACTTGAAGGCAGTGGACTCTCCTTCACTGGAAGTCTTTAAGCAGAAGTTGTCCCTATGTAGCGTTTTACCTTCTTTTTTCTTTATTTTGCATTCAAATTTCATCCTCCCCCCATGGCATTTGAGGGGCAGATAATAAACGGGAGGGAAGGAGGGAGGATGGATTAAAATGTGACAGCAGAGGGTGGAGCAAAGCAACCAGCAGCAGAGAGAGAAACAGTGTTTTGGAAAATGGTTTGGCTAGGTATTACGTAAAAATAAAAAAAGAATGTTTTAATTAGCAAGTATGCCCTGTGACGTTTTAGAAGACCATCTCTACTATCGTTCTAATAGGGGAAAATAATGCTAAACAGGTCAGTGGAGATCCAGCCCAGGACTGGATCCTGCATTTGGACCCCCAATTTTTATAGCACATATGGTCCCTGAGAACAGAGAATATAGCCACTCTTGCTTTAACTGAGCCTTCCTCCACCTGATGCCTTTTAGGCATTTTGGACCACATCTCCCATCATTGCTGGTCATTGACTATACTGATTGGGAATTACAAGTATTGCAGCCAAAAACATCTGGAAGGCACTAGGCTGGGGAAAACCACCTTAGAATTTTACCCTGCTGCTGTACAATAAAAATGTAAAGGGGGGGGAGAGAACAAGTTAAATCTATAAGAGATATAATAAGAGACAGCAACAGAAGTGATAGCATGTAATGGCAAGAAACACATTTTATTCACTTTCTCCACATTTTGTCTTCAGTTAATACCAGATGCCAGGCACCTTCAGCATGACCCTGTCTATTTCCTCCATCTACTTCATTTCCAAACACAGCCTCCCATTGTCCTTGACTGCTGCCCATTAACAGCACTCTCCATAAATCTTAATTGAACACAGCAGTGCATCACAGGCTTATCCTTTCTCTAGTGAGTTACTTAACCCTTCAGACACAGAGTCCACAGCAAGTAACAGGTGAAAGTAATGAGGTGTTCAGAGGGGAATGCAAGTGCTCGGGAGATCACTTACAGGCGCAGAGAACACAGAGATCACCAATAGTGGGAGAATGCCACAAAAGGTTGAATTAGCAATATAAATGCAAGGAGTAATTTTTGTGTACATTCTGTCACAGCAAATCCAGGGAAGGGAGGGCAGGCAGAAGAATTAGAGAGCCATCATCTCTGTTTGCAGGAGATGGGAGGTCTAGAAGCCACATTCTAATGCATAACACACAATACTTTTCTTCAGATTCATGACACTTAAGTCCTGAAATACACAAACGATAGCTGAGGTGATGAAATTGTTCCCAGAAAAGTGGACTACTTCAAAACGCAGGTGGGAGCGGTAATAGTTGAATACTCTTCACTACTGAAAAACAAGCAAACCAAAACAAGCCTCTGACACGCTGAGGTCTTTGACATAAGCTCAAGTAGTTTACAAAATGAATGCACAAAGGGGGAATGAGAGGAGGTGAAACACGTGCCCAGGCTCTGCTCTGGACTTCTACACATTTATTTGGAAGTCTGCATCGAGCAAGATTGGAAAGCCATAGGTTTCCCATCAGCAACTACCCAGCATGGCCAGAGACGTCTCTGACATGAAGCCTCCATGATGCAACTTGCTTTTTCAAGGTTCCTGGTTGTGCATAGAGAGTGCTTGGTAGGGAGTGGTGGCATTACTTACTTGGGTCCCCAGTGCATAAGGTGCTGCCAGTAACTGAGAAGGGAAGTGGCAAGTGCAGTGGCAGGGCAGGAATGTTGGGTTGGGCCTACCACTCCACCAAACTCCCCACCATCTCCTCCTTGGTAGCAACCTCTGCATTGGGAAGTCAGGTAAGCAGCACCACACCACCGAGCCAGCCATGACTGGTACAAAAGGGTCTACTGTTTGAAGACCATCAAATGAACACATGAAAGTGAGGATGAGCCTGTTCCTTCAGACTCACATTTGTCTTACACACATACTGCAAGAGGCTAATGGACCCACATTTCCAATGTAGCAATATAGAAATCTGTGGAGCAATTATACTTAAAATACTGAGTACAGTATTGCCTTCTTTCAGAAATGAAGAGGAAGATCAGGGGTCTGGAGTGTTTCTCCTTTGAGAAAAGGCTTTAGAAAAAAGAGAGGAACATGATGGAGTTGTGGAGAAAGATGCAGAAACATTTGTTGCCATAGGATGCAATAACAACACTGTCACTGTATTCATGATTACGCAGAAGTAAGTCCCACAGAGTTCCATGGTACTTACTCCCAAGTAGATGTATACAGATTTGCAGCCTTAATGCATTTTGTTAAAAAAACCCAAAACTGCTGAACTTGTGGGCATGCTGGTGGCAGCATAGACATCAAGAAGAAAAAGAGTTTGGATTTGATATCCCACTTCATCACTACCCTAAGGAGTCTCAAAGCGGCTAACAATCTCTTTTCCCTTCCTCTCCCACAACAAACACTCTGTGAGGTGAGTGAGGCTGAGAGACTTCAAAGAAGTGTGACTAGCCCAAGGTCACCCAGCAGTTGCATGTGGAGGAGCGGAGATGCGAACCCGGTTCACCAGACTACGAATCCACTGCTCTTAACCATTACACCACACTAACTAGGTGCCCAGTTAGCAGAAAGCTGTCCCATGAACCTTCCACCCTGACCACCATGCATGGCACATGTAAGTCCTGGATTCAGAGGATGCTAGGACTCAATAGTGCATGAGGGCTTTCCATAGGCATCTGGTTGGCCACTGGGTGAAAAAAAGCTACGGGACTAGAGAGATGACTGGTCTGATCCAGCAGATCTGTTCTTATGTTCTGATGAGACAAGCGTTTCCTTTATCTCAAGTTCACCCAGAAGTTCTTCCATAATTATGCAATGTCACCCTTTTGCACAGAAGGGCAGGACTCACTTAATTTTTGCAAATGTCAACTTCCTCCTGCATTTTATCTACAGCACTGCTAATGCCTTCAGTAAATCCTGGTAACAACTGCCAGGTAAAGTTCGATGCTGTGATTGAATCAAGAACCTGTTGAACCACAACGAAAGGAACTGACCACTGGATGATGCTGTTGCACTACGGAAAAATGCCAGCTGGCTCATTAAACCGGCTGTAAATCCAAAGAGGCACCAACACAAAAGTTCAGAAGTGATAGTTTCAGGTGTTTTGCTTGTCTTTAATTACTTATAATCATGCAGCGACAGATGTCACATTCTTCCTTTTCTTCCCTGGTAACTGCAATTTGCCCACACTTACATGTCATTTTGAATTCCCAAGCACTACATATGTCTCACCTCAGAGATTTCAGAATCTGTCGCTGTAAAGAGAGGCACCATTCTTAATACGCAAAAGAAGATGGAAACAGTCAATGTTTCACGATTTAGCAGGATTTTAATTTCACAATCTGTTGAAGGTGAAAAAGAGTATTGCACCGTGGAATAGAGCTGGGTTTACAGCTGTTTGCCAAATGTAACGAAGTGTGTGCATTTTTTTTGTTATGCGCTGTCACAGTTTTATTAGCAGGCCATTCCTAACAGCAGGAATTCAATACAAAAATTGGCCACTGAGTGGGAATATTCTTATTTTCATTTCTCGCAGCTTTTTGATACTTTATCTTCCTAACAGCTGTGGGGAGGTGGGGGTTAAGTCTTTTTGAAACACACACACACAAAACAATTTAGGGGTACCTCATAGCTCACTTCCAACACTCACATCTCATCAAAGAGAACTATCTAGATACAGTACTTTAACAATCAAAATATTGTTTGCCTTTGCCTCATGGCCCAGAACTAGAGATTTGCTTTCTGGCTTAACTCAGGATACCACAGTTGAAATATAGGTAAGAGGCCGAGACACACACACACACACACACAGAGAGAGAGAGAGAGAGAGAGAGAGAGAGAGAGAGAGATCTCAGAAGAACAGGTTAGAAAACAGTGTAAAAGAAACTGAAATTAAATGCCTTCAAATTATTGTGGGTGATGTTCAGAGAAGACCCACTGAAATTGATGGACATAACTGAGGTCCACTGATTTCACTCTGAGTAAAACTTAGTTGAATATTGTTATGTATGTATCCAAAATAGAGGTCATTAATCCTGGACTCCTGAAACAAGTTGCTAGCCCCTCACTGCCTCTGCCACTATTACAGCTGGTCCGAAGGAAAATTACAGGTGCCTCAGCAGATCAAAGCATGTTTGGACAAAATGATAATCCTAAAATATGTTTAAAAGTAGGGTAAGACTCAAGCACATTGGGTTGAATCCAGCACATGTTATTATCTGAGCAGAACAACTTCTACTCATGCAACAAAAATATTTTTTCCCTGCTCCCCTTACGCACTCCTTATATCAGAAAGTTGAAGAAACTTCTGGAGGCCTGGGGGACAATGGGAGGAGGAAAGAGAGAGGAATTTACAACCTTTTATTTAGATTTCATTATTCCAAAGTCTTGGAAATGGTAAATATTGGCACATCTTTATCACAAAGGCATATAAAGAGGGTTGGATCTAGTCATGCTTAGAGTAGTCTTGTTTGAATAAAGGTAAGTGACCGACTCTGGGGTTGCAGCGCTCATCTTGCTATATTGGCCAAGGGAGCCAGCGTACAGCTTCCGGGTCATGACTAAGCCACTTTTGGCGAACCAGAGCAGCGCATGGAAATGCCGTTTACCTTCCCGCCGGAGCGGTACCTATTTATCTACTTGCACTTTGACGTGCTTTTGAACTGCTAGGTTGGCAGAAGCAGGGACCAAGCAACGGGAGCTCACCCCATCATGGGGATTCAAATCACCGACCTTCTGATCGGCAAGTCCTAGACTCTGTGGTTTAACCCACAGCGGCACCCGTGTCCCTCTTATTTGAATAAAGAAGGGTTAAATTAGTCAGGACAAACTTAATTCCCATTGAGTTTAGCGAATCTGCCCTAAACATAACAAAATCTGTATTCAAGTCCATTAAGTAAACTCCATGTAAAGTGGTATCTCAGGTTACATATGCTTCAGGTTACATACGCTTCAGGTTACAGACTCCGCTAACCCAGAAATAGCACTACAGGTTAAGAACTTTGCTTCAGGATGAGAACAGAAATCATGCTCCAGTGGTGCGGCAGCAGCAGGAGGCCCCATTAGCTAAAGTGGTGCTTCAGGTTAAGAACAAATTAAGTACTTAACCCAAGGTACCACTGTAAAATGAATCGTTACTGAATCTGTTTTTCTTAATATAATAAGTGCACCCACATTAAAAGTACAGAACATTGCTAAATAATGAGGATGCTCATATTTAGGAAATAAAATCTGAATTACAGGAGGAACACAAACAACAACATTGAGCAGATGTTTCAGAGTGCACAGTGTCTCATACTTATGAAATGCAAGTTTCCAAAAGATTTGAATTTAAAGTTTTCTAGTTCTTTGCTATCACTAATCTAGCTGCAAGCATAAGATCTTAATTAATTGTATTCTTAAACTGAGGAGTGTACCAAGATAATAGGGCTAGTTTGAGATCTGGTTGTAGTAACTGTCGTGTCACCTGATTAATTATTTGAAATATTTCCCCCCCCAAAGGGAATAATCTTTGAGCAAAACCACCTATGTGTATTAGGGAACCAGGCAAATTGCATCCCTGGCAGCAGAATTTGGATGTATTGTGGTTAATTTTATTTAAACCGACTTGGCACATGTACCAGTCATGTGCTATTTTTTGAGTACTTTTTCGAGTCCTAATTGAGATAGATTCCAATGGCAGTCTAGTCCAAATTTATTTCCAAAGTTTTCTTCTCCAAAAGCTTCCCCCCATTTTAGTCTTAATGATATAAGAGGAGGGGTAGTCAATTGTGTGAGGATTTCATATAGTTGGGAGATTATTCCTTTTCTGAGTGGGCTGCTAGAATCAAATAATTGTTTAGGTTGCGTAGTGCCTGAGCCCTTATGTTTGGTTGGTTTAGGAAGTGTATGATCTGATGCATCTCTAACCAGTCATAAGATATATCTCCTAGCGTAAAGTTTTTTTCTGGCCAGACCATGGCCAGATCTAGATGTTATTGCAGATGCATTACTGGTGCCAAAACACCAAAACAGCCCCTTCACTTTTTTTCTCTTGATGACATGTACTAATACAAATGCCTGATGTGATGCTATCATGCTTCAAATTTCTTTGTCCCCCCACTGTGTTTCCTTGCCTGCCTTTTGTGGAATGTGGCTTTCTCCCTATTAAAGTGCAGAGTGTTTGAGGACCAGGACATTTGCAGGGAATCTGAAATGCTTGTTTACAAAGCTATTGTACTACCAACCTTACTGTATGCTTGTGAAATATGGACCACTTATAAACACCACCTCTAACTCCTCGAAAGATTTCATCAACAGTGTGTCCAAAATTTTTTACACATCACTTGGGAAGACAGGCGAACTAATACATGTGTACTGGAAGAAGCAAAGTGTTGAAGCAATGATTCTTCAACATCAACTTCGTTGGACTGGTCATGTTGTGCAGATGCCTGATGGTTGTCTTCGAAAGCAACTACTCTATTCTGAACTTAAAAATGGAAAGCGTAATGCTGGTGGTCAACAAAAGAGGTTTAAAACTGTCTCAAGGTAAATATAAAAAAAAATGTAGTATAAACACTGACCAATGGGAAACACTGGCCTGTGAGTGCTCTAATTGGAGACCAGCTTTTACTAAAGCTGTCATGGGCTTTGAAGACACTTGAACTCAGTTTGTAAGGGAGAAACATGCTAAGAGGAAGGCCCGCTTGACAAATCCACACCATGATCAACTCCAACCCATAAACCAATGTCCCCACTGTGGAACAACGTGTGGTTCCAGAATTGGCCTCCATAGTCACTTACGGACTCATTGTTAAAACCTTGTTTATGGAAGACAATTTTACTCAGCTATGGGTGATTGCCAAAGAAGAAGATAGGGAAACAGGAAGTGTGACAATGATGCCACTCACAGTTTGTTTCACTGAGCACTGGGAGATAAGGAGATTTTGTTACTGGGCACAAATTGGAAAGAGTGAATCTACTTCCTCTCTCTTTCAACATGCACATAATTCTACACTGAAATATATATATTAAATATACGTTTTTCACTTTATTTTTCTCTCAAAATACACATTTGTAAATGCATTGTGCTATGTTTGTGACTGTTTTGTGCCAATACATTTGGGAAGTACAAAACCCAGTGGATCAGTGAGGTTTCAGCGCACACAGTAGTCTGGGAGGTGCAGATCAGGTAAAGTCATATTTGTATTGGGATTCCTACAAATCAAAACCCTCAAGTATCTCTAGTGGCAGCCAATATCACCAGTTAGATCTAGTTATGATTTAACAGGAAATAAACCCTAGGTATATGGTCTGTGCTCCTTGGAGAAAGTGTGGGGTATATAACTGCAATAAGTAAACATATGGTTTTCATGCAGCCATAGAAATAGGTGTGTCTGGGATACAGTATCCCCACTTTCTATAGCTTCTAATGCCTGTTGTGAATTTGTTACTAACCAGTGTTAGGAAGAACTGCAAAGGGGGATGAAAAAAAAAATTAAATAGAGCTGCAAAGAACACGGGCTCAAGTGACACCTCATGATCTTAACTGATGACGTTTACAAATGACATGCGCTGTTCAGTTGTTGTCTGTAAGTAATCATCAGTTCTTATCTGACTGAAACTTTGCAAATACTTTCAGAGTGAAACTTGTTCTTCCCTGATCTGAAAGCAATTTTAGACAACATATTACTGCAGGAGGCTTATCAGGTAAAGTGTCTCAGTCAAAGGAAACTGTAAACAGAATACAGATTTTGCCAGAAGCCAACTTGCCCATTTTAGAGAGCTGCCACCAAACAAACAATATGAAAGATTTGATCGCCGAGCACATTTGTTTATTCTGGAGAAACTGTTTTAAGAGAGGCTGTTTAACAATAAGATTAACAATAAACTGGGCTGCTCTCAGACACCACATTAATTGTTCAACAATACAGCCATAACATATGAATCTCTCAGTGAAGCTGAGTCCTGTTCACAAATCCATGTTCATAACCTGAAAACTGCACCTTCCAGGGGTTCTTCATATGTGAGTATGAGCCTTGATATAAACATTCATTTTGGCTCTATTAAACCCACCCCATAAAGGGATGCAGGTGGCGCTGTGGTCTAAACCACAGAGCCTAGGGCTTGCCGATCAGAAGGTTGGCAGTTCGAATCCCCGTTGCTCGGTCCCTGCTCCTGCCAACCTAGCAGTTCGAAAGCATGTCAAAGTGCAAGTAGATAAATAGGTACCACTCTGGTGGGAAGGTAAACGATGTTTCCATGCGCTGCTCTGGTTCGCCAGAAGCAGCTTAGTCATGCTGGCCACATGACCCAGAAGCTGCCTGCGGACAAACGCCGGCTCCCTCAGCCAGTAAAGCGAGATGAGCGTCATCTGTGACTGGACCTAATGGTCAGGGGTCCCTTTACCTTTAAACCCACCCCATCTGACCTCTTTTCCAAAGGCGTAGTATATCTGCCCTGCTAGATGACTAATCTACTTGCTGTGCAATCACTATCCTCTTACAATTTCACATATTACCTAACACATCTTGCACTACTAATTTTCCAGGGTTCACCTAGACCCAGTATTGCACGAAATGGGTCTAATACTACCAGTTTTTTCCTGCTGTGTATTTTTCCTTCCTACATATGCTTAACTTCGTTCATCAACATGATGCTCCCATTACTTCTCTTTCACACCTCTAAAGAGTCATAGAATTGGAAAGAATCCCAATAATCATCTAATCTCACACCTTGAAGATGCAGGAAATCCAGAATTGCAATATTCTTGATAGGTGGCCACCCAGCCTTTGCTGCTAAACCTCAAATGAAGAAGAGACCACCACTTTCTGAGGCTGTCTGTTCCAAGGTCAGACAGTTCTTTCAATCAGGAAGTTCTTTCTTATGTTAAGGTTGAAATCCTCTTTCTTGCCCACATGTCAATCACCTGATATCACTGTGACGTTAGTTGATGCTGTGCTTTGAAGCTCCAATTGTTGGGACTTCAAAGTACAGTGTGGGCTGTTTGAAAGTCCTTTTGCAAATAGCCATGCTCTTTAAGCAACCAAAAACTGAAATCTTGAAGAGCAGTGCAGGGCTGTTTGCAAAAAGGCTTTCAAACAGCCCACACTGTGCTTTGAACCTTGCACTTGAACCTTCCATGGAAACCACTGTTAAATTGAAATGGAGTGGGGGAATCTATTTTAGCAGCCATTTCAGTGTAGTCACTTTCTCCTCCTAGAGTATGGCACATTCTCACTGCCCACCAACTGACTGAACCTGGGACCTGCTGCATGAAAAGCATGTGTTCTGCCATTGAGGTACGGCTCTTCCCCATTGCCTCTTTAATTGTCAAGGTGGTCACAATGAAATGTAATCCATATGAACACTTCCTCAGGAAGCGCTACACCAAGCTGAGTACAGCTATTATGCCTCTATTGCTATGGAAAAGAAAACAATGAAAAAAATGGGTAGCAGTATTATGAGCCGCATGCTTTTGCTGTGCTTGTGTGATATGGGATGGCAGCCGGCTCCCGTTCTGCAGAGCCTGTCAGAATTTTATCTCGCAAGTCCCTTCATCTCTCAGGTGACCGTATCTGCAATAGTTTCACCCCACCAGACTTCATTGTTTCAAGCCTTCTTAGGGCTGAGTGACAATTCAATCAGAATGCACTTGGGAACAGGATGTACAAACAAATGTCCAATTCCGGCTAAAACATTCTGCAGCACACATCTGCTTTAGTTTCATATACTTTTCTTTATCGTCATATCAGTGATTAGTGGATGGAGTCTGCTATATCAAAAGAGCCAAGCTGTCTGTGAAAACTACAGCTGGGCAGAAAGCAAAAAGAAAAGAAAAGAAAAAGTAAAGTAAAGTAAACATGGTTGCCTCTAAACACCTTGAGAGCAGGAAACAGAGAATAGTATAGAATGATTTCAGAGTACAAAATGTATTCTGGTAGTTCCAATCCAGTCAAGCCTGCATGGAAGAGATTGTGCAGAGTGCACATAGTCCTTTAAAAGAAGTAGTAGCTAGGTCAAGTTAGCCATATTGATTTGTGTGAAATTGGGGAGTTTTCTCATGGGGCTGTGTACATAATGAAGATATCCTCTTCCGTTTATCCCTGTGCTAGCTTCAATTTGTTGGTTAGCTTTTCTAGTAGGGCTGTTTCTCCTACAGTTTGGTACCAGTGGTCCATGTTCATTCCTGACGGGTCCCTCATGTCAAGGAAGCTTGCACATACACTGTGTAAAAGAATGAAAGTTTATAACCCCCTCCTCTCTCCCCCCTCCCCCTCTCTCTTCTTCCCCAACCTTAGCCTGTCTCACATTGAATATAACTGATCTGCAGAAAAGATTCTACGAACGGAAGAAATTGTTAATGTTCACTTATTTGTCCTAAAAAGAAATCATGAATTTATGAATCCCCCCTGCAATGAAACCTGATGTGAAGCATTTTGATGATGCAAACTTATATTTTGTTACTACCAGTTCACAGAATGCTGGACCGAGATTTTTGATATATTGCCCCAGACAGAGGACATATGGTCAGCAAAAACATTCCAGTAAACTTTGTGTCTCACTTGCTTTCCCCCAAGGTATTGCAAGGAATAACATCAAGACTGCTGATTCATTTTAAATATACTTTGCGATTTTGTTCCATTTTAAAACTAGTAGCTAATGGAAATCAATTACAGAAGTGAAGCTTATCCTTTTGAATGATGTTTCCCATAAGCTTAAGCAAAGCGAGGAAGCATAGCAATTAAGTGCAACATATCTCAAGGTAACGTCAGGACTGTATGCTAACTATGATTTATACATTTTTATTACTTACATATTCCAACTGTCAAAATGGCAATCTGACTTTAAAGATAGCTTCCTCAGGGTAGCCTTCACTTTCCTCACTAAATGCTTTGTAGCTGTTAAGATGTTCCTGGAAAAGAGGCAAGCTTTTTGCCTGTATGGAACAAGAGAGAGGGAGGAAAAATATGTCTGCTGTTTCTCAGTACAGTGGTACCTCAGGTTAAGTACTTACCATATTTTTCACTCTATAAGACACACCAGACCACAAGATGCACCTAGTTTTTGGAGGAGGAAAACAAGAAAAAAAAATATTCTGAATCTCAGAAGCCAGAACAGCAAGAGGGGTCGCTGTGCAGTGAAAGCAGCAATCCCTCTTGCTGTTCTGGCTTCTCGGATAGCTGTGCAGCCTGCATTCGCTCCATAAGACGCACACACATTTCCCCTTACTTTTTAGGAGGGAAAAAGTGAGTCTTATAGAGCAAAAAAATACGGTATTTTGTTCCAGAGGTCCGTACTTAACCTGAAACTGTTCTTAACCTGAAGCATCACTTTAGCTAATGGGGCCTCCTGCTGCCACCGCGCCGCCGGAGCACGATTTCTGTTCTTATCCTGAAGCAAAGTTCTTAACCTGAAGCACTATTTCTGGGTTAGCGGAGTCTGTAACCTGAAGCATATGTAACCCGAGGTACCACTGTATATACATTTTCCTTGCTAATCACCCCCCCTTAGAATCATCAGGGGAAAACTTAAAATAGAAACATTAGTATTTCAAAAATACTACACTCAATATTACACAGATTTCCTCATTATATTTAAATATCCAAATTAGCAATGGAGAATTCCACCAATATGTGTTTTATGCACAAATGAGCTTTACCCATTCATTCCTGCTGTGTTTTGCATTAAGAATCTTTGGTCAACTGCAAGTTTCAATGCGGTTTAAAAAAAACCCCAACTCCTAAAACTTTCTCTTAGGCATTCATTACTTTTGTTCTTCCAGCATTTTAGCAAAAGGTTAGTCACATGGTTAGCAATATGTACAACAAATAATTCTGCAGCTGATCTGCAGGACTGGTTTGAGTCTATCTGCGTTTCTTGCACTTTGAATTCTGCTTCAGGTTCTGAGCTGCTGTGTATAAAATGAAGCTCTGTGTTTTCCATACACTGGAATCTAAAAACAACTTTCGTATTTTTCACTCTATGGGACACACCCGACCATAGGACGCATCTTGTTTTAGAGGGGGAGAACAAGAAAAAAAAATCTCCCCCTCTCTGCTCAGCGCCCCTTCAGCGAAGCGGCAGGAGAAACGGAGCCCCTTCCATTTCTTCTTCTCCCGCTTCGCTGAAGGGGCGCTGCGCAGAGAGGGAAAGCTGTGCAGTGCCTCTCCAGCGAAGTGAAGCCTGGAGAGCAAGAGGGATTGGTTGCTCTCCTGGCTTCATCAAAAGGAACCCGAAGCCTCCAGAGCGCAGCGGGACTTCCCACTGCGCTCCAGAGGCTTCAAGTGGCTATCCTTGAAGCCTTCGGAGTGCAGCGGGAGTTCCCGCAGTGCTCGGGAGGCTTTGGGTTGCTTTTGCTGAAGCCAGGAGTCTTGCTCTCCTGGCTTAAGGCGGCTATCCCTGAAGCCTGGAGAGTGAGAGGGGTCGGTGCGCACCGATCCCTCTCTCTCTCCAGGCTTCAGCGAAAGCAACGTGAAGCCTCTGGAGTGCGGAGGGAGTGCTCCCTCTGTGCTTCAGAGGCTTCACGTTGCTATCGCTGAAGCCAAGGAGCCTGCATTCGCTCCATAAGACGCACACACATTTCCCCTTAATTTTTGGAGGGGGAAAAGTGCGTCTTATAGAGCGAAAAATATGGAATTTCTTTTCACCCTTTTGGCCAAAGTAGATGAAATGCTCAGGTTCAGGAGACCTCCTAGAGTGGGCTAAGCCTACCAGTTTGGGGGTGAATGCATCAAAGAGTTTTGCACAGGGTACTTTTAAATTTTGATGATTATTGAAAAAGCTTAATATGGAGTCCAAATGGCCGAAATATTGGGAAATTTTGGAACAAGAAGGGGACAAACTGAAATTGCAGAGTTTTGAGAAATTAAAAGATAAAGTGCGAGACTGGCTTCATTATTATCAAATAATGGAGGTTTATAAGATGGACAGGAAAATTGGCTTCCAGGTGGAAAAATCAAAATTGGAAACTGAATTGTTAGAATCCAATACTAAAAATTTGTCAAAAATGTATAATTTGCTGTTGAAATGGAATACGCAGGATGAAACGGTGAAATCAGCCATGATTAAGTGGGCACAAGACATTGGTCATAACATTATGTTCGCTGACTGGGAAAAGTTGTGGACCACCGGGATGAAATTTACGGCATGTAATGCCCTAAAAGAAAATATTATGAAAATGATTTACAGGTGGTACATGACCCCAGTCAAGCTTGCAAAAATCTACCACTTGCATGATAATAAATGTTGGAAATGTAAAGAAAATGAAGGTACATTCTTTCACCTTTGGTGGACGTGCCCAAAGATTAAGGCTTTCTGGGAAATGATATATAACGAACTGAAAAAGGTATTTAAATATACCTTCCTGAAGAAACCAGAGGCCTTTCTCTTGGGTATGGTCGGCCAATTGGTGCCAAAGAAGGATAGAACATTCTTTATGTACGCTACAACAGCAGCAAGAATACTCATCGCAAAGTATTGGAAGACACAAGATCTACTCACCTTGGAAGAATGGCAGATGAAGGTGATTGACTATATGGGACTGGCAGAAATGACTGGCAGAATCCGAGACCAGGGAAGAGAGACAGCGGAAGAAGATTGGAAGAAATTTAAGGACTATCTTAAGAAATACTGCAAAATTAATGAATGTTAGAATGACGTTGGTTTAGAAAGTATGGGGTTCCCAGCTGCAATGGATAAGTAAAAAAGAAAAAGAGAGACTAAAAATTAAATGGAAAATAAGGGAAAGGATTTGCTGAATTGATAAATTAGAAATTGGAATACAGAAAGGGGAGGTATGAGGAAGTCAGGGAAGTAAATTATAAGAAAATAAGGGATTGAAATTATACCTGTTTTTATTTTTATTTTTTTGTATTATTGTGTTGTTTTGTTATTATAAAATTTTTGAAACTTTAATAAAAATCTTTAAAAAAATAAAAAATAAATTTTGATTATTATCTTTTCAGATATAGGAGAAATCTCTTAACTTTTTGATTTTCTGCTAGAGTTGGATGCAATGTGTAGTCATGGTCATCCCTTTTAACGTGATGAGGCCTGGGAAATTTCAGAATAGTAGCTATCATGGCTTTTGCCAGTAGGATGGTAGAATAGGAATCAAAGTGGGTAAGGGGTTGAAAACAGAACGTGGATCTGCAGGAAAGACTGGATCTGTAGACTGAAAGCAGCAACAGGAACAGATGCGAGTTGTATTCACTGGATTGAGTTCTGTTCCAGACATGGGACAAATAAGTAAACATTAACAATATCTGCTCCCATTTCTGATGAAATTCTTCAACCCCCAGCTCCAAATGAACTTGTTATCTAAATGTTGTTAGTGTTGGAAAAACAAGCCTTCTTCGGGAGAGACTGGCAACTCCCGGCCTGTTTACCAGTGACCTCCCTGGCTGCAATCCCCGCAAGTCCAGGATAGGTCTCAATAGGCGACATCTCCCAGCATGGGAAAATGCACACCCCTTCCCTCCTTGCTTCCCAGCAGGGAAAGGAGATAGCCAGAAATCTATTTACATCTCTTTATTTCTGACTTTGCAGTACTACACAAAACATGTCCGATTAGTTCAGACTTCAGCAAGCAAGTGACAAAGACTTCCTTTACAAACACAACAGGAAGGTCTCATATTACACACAGGACACAGACTTCCAAAGCCTGTGAACTTCCGGGAAGATTCTTTCCCACAGCTAGCCACATCATGTAATGTAAACATCGAGCTGGCAGTTTGCAGCTGCGTTGCTCTCATATCGTAACAGTTAGTAGGGGTTGTTTTCTGCTGCCTCACCTTTTTTTGGGGGGGATACAGTGAAAATCTGACTGTAGTACCCTGTGAAAATAATTCTGTGATAAAGAGACCTATTCATCAAAATGAAAGATTACTCCCCCCCCTTACTGCCCTCTCCTCTTGAAGTATGGGTGTTTCCTCAGTCAGTTTTGCTTTATTTCTTGTGGGGTGGAGAGAATCATGATTTAATCGAGAGAGAGAACTCCACAGGGCTTATTAAATCCCTGTTCCACAAGTTGCCTTGCTAACAGCACAATCTTACTTGGGAACATGAGCACATTCCCCAGTTCACCTCAGTTTGCCTTGTAATTTTGGGGTATGCACAGAGCTGATGTAAATATTTAGTGCATACCCACCACAGATGTAAAAAGGTTGCTCTTTGGATAGAACTATGGCAGATAACAGTTTTTGCATTGGTCCCTCGATCCAAAAGCTGAAAGTTCAACAATTCTGTAAAAAGCACAGCCTTTTTCTTCTTTTTTAAAAAACAAGAAGTCACAACCTTTCTCATAATGAAAGGCATGGTGCTTGCTTAGGATGTGATCTGTTGATATGATGCAGTGTGGGGCGTGAAGGAAGTTAGATTTAATGCATCTGTCCTCTAATCTGAGTGTAGTTAAGTTATGTGAGCTGTACAGTGGTACCTTGGGTTAAGTACTTAATTCGTTCCGGAGGTCTGTTCTTAACCTGAAACTGTTCTTAACCTAAAGCACCACTTTAGCTAATGGGGCCTCCTCCTGCCGCCACACTGCCAGAGCTCAATTTCTGTTCTTAACCTGAAGCAAAGTTCTTAACCTGAAGCACTATTTCTGGGTTAGCGGAGTATAAACGTATGTAACCTGAAGCGTATGTAACCCGAGGTACCACTGTACCACAAAAAGGGATGAGTTTTGGCAATTGTCCCTCAGGCTCAAATAATATCTATGGATCTATGATTCTTTTGTACATGACACTCAATATAAATAAGAACAGCCTACACAAAGGCAGCCAACAAGGGAATGGGCAAATTTGATAGGCTAGACACATCATCCTACCACAAAAACACTGGCAACAACTTTGTGAAAATAAAATTGAGATGTACTGAGCAACTAAAGCAACTAAAGAAGTTTTAAGGGAAGTTTCATGGGTTTCTTCTAGAATTTGACTTTTATTGACAGTATACTTTAATATGCATACAATAATATGTATTGCTCCTTGGTGGAAGAAGCTGTAATGAATTATACAGCTTTGTACTGTTTGACATCCCATCAGATGTCAAACAGATAAATAACTATTTGACTTTTAGAAGGCATCTGAAGGCAGCCCTGTTTAGGAAAGTTTTTAATGTTTTGTTATGTTTTAATATTTTGTTGGGAGCAACCCAGAGTGACGGGGGAAATCCAGTCAGATGGGTGGCAAATAATAACAATAACAACTCAGACTCTTCTGTTACATTTTATTTCTGAGAACTTAATTTTAGTTATTAAGGGTGAGTAATCATTGCCACCTAAAGTAATTGTGAAATCATCTGTTTTGTCCAAATTAACCACCACTGAGTTTTATCCATTTTTCTTTTTCATTTCCCTGGAGGTTTTCAGCCATATGGACTTTGACACAAAGTCACAAAAGAGTAATCAGCAAACTATTCCTTTAAATTCAAATTTATGGTTATTGAGATTAAAGTCCCCTGCAGTATTCCTATTGGAGGTTTCTTTGACACCCGAGAGTACTGGGGGCCACCTCAGGACATGTGGATTGAAATGCTTTCTTTCTAACTATAACCTTGCTGAAGATGTAAGCCAACTTTGGTCCACATATGCAGATACATGGACTTGGAAAAAAGATCAAAATGGGCCTAGCTGAAACAAAATCACAATCCTGTTGTCAGCTCAGAAGTAACTTCCACTGAATTCAGGGAGGACTCAGCTATACAGCTGCAAATAAAACATTTTAAGTGTGTTTTAAGTGCAATATACAATCTGACACTAGATGGCGATGCTGAGCCTTATGGAAAATTCAATGTACAGTGGTAGCTCTGGTTGCGAATGGGATACATTCCGGAGCTCCAGTCAGTTCTGGAGGGATTCACAACCTGAGGTGCCGCTTCTGCGCATGCACGTGGCACAGTTGAGTGTTTCTGCACATGCGTGCAGAGCATAGAGTGCTTCTCCACATGCGCGCAGCAAAACCCAGAAAAATACTTCCAGATTTGCCATGTACGCATCCCGAAGGATACATAACTGGAGGTGAACATAAGTAGAGGTACCACTGTATTTTTAAAAATGCCTTTTTAAAAAGTATTTTCAGAACTTTTTTTATGTGTGTGTGGATTCCTCCTTACTCTCAAGTAAATGTATCTAAATGCTTTTCACTGATGTACTTTAGCACTCTGTTTACTTCTGTAAGTCCAGCGACATTTCCTTCTTGATTATTATTATTATTATTTGACCCTGCCCATTTCTAAAATGATGTGCAAGTTGTAACCAACTATTAGCTATGAACTATTGTTGGCTGCTACTCTCACTTGTACAGTTACTTTTGGATTTTCTTACTAATTTCCTCTATGTTCTGAGAACTAATAACTCCCAGGGCTTCTAATTTTATAGATATTCCTTTAATAAAATCCAATTCATTCCCAATTTTACAAAAAGCTTATTACAAGGATTATGTGAACAATGAAAGTTTTCTGCCTACAACAGAACCATAACACATTTGAAAGAAAGAAAAACACCCGAGGACATTTAAGGCATTTGCTGCCAGCATCGCTTTCTTTTTATTCATTCAGTTGTTTAGTTATATAGTGCTAGGACTATACAGTTATTTTTTGTTTGTACATCCAGGCATGGATCTTAAGGTAAGTTAGCAGCTTAGAGAAATGCACAGAAAAAGAGTTTCACATCTCCTCCTTCCCACCACAGTTCCCTGTGAGGTCCAAAGGCCACTTGGGATCATTGTGGTCTCTTCCAGAACATTGTGCATTGTGTTGAGGGCGCTTGCTGGTACAAAACTCCTTCTGAGAATGTTCTCTAACATTAACTTACCTTACAATCCAATCATGATTTCGGACAATTCTGAGTCTCCCATTAACAGCTGCATCCCACATTGTCCAGGAGGTCTCACAACCTTCCGGACATGTTTTGCAGGGTGCAGGTAGTTTCAGCAAGGGATAGCGAGCTTTTCTTATTTGAACTTCTTTGTCCTCTTGCCTTAGGATCCAAGCCAATGAGAACACAATTAAATAACAGGTCACAATTATATCTATATCTGTGAACAGGATTAAAAACCAAAAAACCAAAATGAGTAGCCAGTTATACCTAGGAGCACTCATGTGCAAAGCTGAAAACTTTGCAACCCTGGTTCTCAGCTGAAACTACTTGTGTGTTTTCATATTTCATATTCCACTAATTGCAAAAAGTGAGCCCGGTCTTTATATGGCCCCCACCCCCCACTGCTGGGCCGGTCAAAATTTACATCTGTGTTTGCTTACAATACAGGAAACCTCACAATGAAATAAGGCACATCAGACCATTCATTCCTGTACAATCCAATGCCCCTTGCATGTTTCCTTAATTGGCACCGTGGCCCATACAAGTGCGTTCACAAAGAAACAAAGTGTGCCTCCAGACAGTCGATATTTTGTGAGAAGGTCTCAAGCACTCACTGTGAATGTAAGTAAAGGTAAAGGGACCCCTGACCATTAGGTCCAGTCGTGGCCGACTCTGGGGTTGTGGCGCTCATCTCGCTTTATTGGCCGAGGGAGCCGGCGTACAGCTTGCGGGTCATGTGGCCAGCATGACTAAGCCGCTTCTGGCGAACCAGAGCAGCGCACGGAAACGCTGTTTACCTTCCCGGCAGAGCGGTACCTATTTACCTACTTGCACCCGGAGGTGCTTTTGAACTGCTAGGTTGGCAGGAGCAGAGACCGAGCAATGGGAGCTCATGCCGTCATGGGGATTCGAACCGCTGACCTTCTGATCGGCAAGTCCTAGGCTCTGTGGTTTAACCCACAGTGCTACCCACGTCCCTTACCGTGAATGTAGGTTTGTGCAATTAAAGTGGATTAAAGCACTCCCTTGCAGCAAATCCACTTAAAACAAACAAACAAAAAACCAAGGAGACTCAGGAGACTGATCTGCCCCACAGAAGACATTCTGTTTCCTCTTATTTTCCATACCTTTCACAAGGCAAATGTAACTAATGGATGAAGCTATCTGAAGCTTCATTTCTCTTTTCCTTCTGCGCTAGGTATAGCAGTGAACTCTAAGAATGGCTGCCGGAACTCTGAAAGTTCCTGAAAGAAGGAGAATAAACAGAATATCAATCAAGGCTGGTGGTGTCAGAGTCCCACTTAACAGGGTCTAGGGGAAACCCCAGCTCTTATGGACAACACATTCCTCCTTGCAAAACATTGCCATTGTTCAGGTATGTTCTTGGATCCTGTACAATTTTTCGATGCTTTCCATATTTTCCTGTAATGTTCATTTTTAGGGCAAGCAGACTTCTGCTTGCTCATCTCTTTTTCAAACAAAGCAGTGAAACTTAAAGTAAAGAAACAGATAAAAGTATCTGTATTCAATGTTGGATCTAATCCTGAGATTAAATGTTAAATCTCATGATAATGTGCCTAATTACCAGGCTTATCTCTATATAGCCTGAAAATCTCTGCAGGAAACTTACTGATTATTAATTAAACTATGAAAATCAACCTTTTAGTTTATCAACCAGATATGAATCCTCGGCTTGAAAGCTCAATTATACTGGATCTTTTAGAGTAATGTTTACATTGTATCATCTTTTAGTTGGAGATCAAATCTAAAATGAGCCTTTTGGAACCAGAATAAATCCCCCAAATTGTCACTTAATAAAAGACCAACTTTGAAGTTCCTCTGCGCTTTAGCAGTAATGTAGTATATTACTACATCGCAGGAAAGAACTGCACTTTGGCTGATCACTATGAAAGGATTTGGGAAAAGACAGCCGTCTGTTTCCACCCCACCCTGCTTCCCGATATAACTAAACAATTCATTAAGTGATTGGTTTCAGTTCTCCAAGTCGTTGCTGTGCTATGCTTTCAACTGAGAGAAATATTTTCCACAAGGCGTGTTCTCCATAACAGAGAGCACGTGTTGCGGTTGGGGAAACAGGCCACCCTGCAGTGACTAGGCAAATTTGGTGAGGAACCCAAGCCTTTAAGTGGTTAACTTTGGGTTGCTGGGGAGTTTTGATTGTTGCCAATTTGGAGGAGGGGCCAGAGTCTTTAAATACAGGGGCCAGACGTAGGACGTCCTCTTGGCCATTTTTGCACCGGATCACATGGAGCACTTGGACAATCTTCTCATTGTCTGGTTACATTTCTTTATTTCTTTATTTCCCCTTTCTTTTTAATCCTCTCTAGTCCCTTAAATAATCTAATTCCCCCCCCCTTCTTCCTGTTCGATTTCCCACCCCACCCCTTACCCTGCCCTGTGGGAAGATTCTCCCTATATCCGTGGCATGCCTTTCCCAACAGGGAGAGAGCCCCCCTTTAGGGGCTTTCTTTCGCAAATGGTTTCCCCCATTTCTCTCCTTGAAATTGTGGGGCTAGTCAGGGCTGTTCCCAGCTTAGCTGGAATCACTTTCGTTTATAGTATCCCCGAAGGTTGGCTTTAATTTGAGTGTGTGCAGCGCTGTTGGCCAAATTTTAAGCTAGCCTTGGGTGGGAGCACTAATTCGGCTTCCTTTAATATTGCTATGAGACTAAGATTCTCAAGAGCAGAAACAGGGAGGCCTATTCGGCCTGCACATTAACTTCCAAGCCTAAGTCTGCTACAGGTAGCAGTTAATTGTTAAGTCTCTGACACGTGACTCATTCTCGCTATAGGAATGTATCTGCTTGCAGGCCCAGTTGCTCCTAATGTATATCTGAGGCAGACAGAGGGCCTCAGAGGCTCTCTGTGCCTCCAAGGATTAGAGCACTCTGTATATGCTCTTGAACTATGCCATTTCTGAACAAGTTTATTTTCTTTAAGTTTGTTTTGCCCTGATAGTGGCGAATGCCATTTTAGAGACGAGCCATTGTGGCTTAGTGGCTAAAGTGTAAGACTAGGACCTGGGAGACAGGGTTCATACCCCCCTCTTAGCCATTGTTATAACAAAACAAAACTAACTGCTCCTTTTAGGCTATTCTGTTGCTGGGTAGTTCTGCCATTTGTGTTAAAAGAACTTTGGGTTTTCTTGAAGGGGTGCTTCCTTCAAAAAGGGCAAGCAGGGGTACCTGGACAAGCTGTGGGCTACCTCAACTCTCCTATTTCACTGGAAACAATTATGCCTGGCCTAGCAGGTGATCCTAGGGCTTTGACCTAGAATTTGATGGCCTGGAAGCGTTTCCGGCCTGAATAGTGTCCCCTTGTGGTCTTTAAGCATTGCTTTCACTGGGTCAGCGCATAGTGCCGGTAATGCCCAGGTTGCAGGATTGGTCCCTGTATGGGACAGCTGCATGCTCCCCCATACTCCCCCATTGGTGGTTATCTCACTGCGAGGGATGTAATGGGCGCCACATTTGCAATATGCAAGTGGGAGAAAGCACCTTTGCGTGCCCACATTGCAATTTGCTCTGTGCGTTGCAGGGCACGGCGCTGCACGGGCTGCAATTGCATTGCATTGCGTGAGAGATTTGCAGTTGCATTGCACAGGGGTGTGTGCATTGCACAGGGAGTGTGTTGTTGCATCGTACGGAAGGTGCGGTTGCATTGCACAGAGTGTGTGTGTGTGTGCATTGCACGGTGTGTGTAGTTGCATTGCACAGAGTCTGTGTGCATTGCATAGAGGGTGTAGTTGCATTGCACAGAGTCTTTTTTGCATTGCACAGAGTGTGTGTGCATTGCACGGAGTGTGTAGTTGCATTGCACAGAGTGTGTCGTTGCATTGCATGGAGTGTAGTTCCATTGAACGGAGTGCGTAGTTGCATTGCACGGAGGGTTTGTGTGTGCATTGCACGGAGTGTGTATTTGCATTGCACAGAGCGTGTTTTTTTGCATTGCAGGGAGTGTGTAGTTGCATTGAACGGAGTATGTAGTTGCATTGCACGGAGGGTTTGTGTGTGCATTGCACAGAGTGTGTAGTTGCATTGCACAGAGTGTGTGTCGGAAAAGGAAGCTGGCTCGGCAGCAGCTTTGTCAGGACTTCTTTAGGGGTTCTGGCCAGCGTCGGCCCTGTAAATTTGCATATCATGATGGCAGCACAAGATGCCCCCTGCCCAAGCGGGGGCTGGAAGCTGGCAAGCAATAGCTCAATACCTTTTGCCCTTATTCCCATTTTATTTAGGGATCCAGTGGATATCGTTGCTAAAACAAACCACTTGCCTATGGAGAAGCTGTCTGCCTTGAAGGAAGTTATTTTGTAATACTTCCTCTGTAGCAAGTGATGCTTCATCAGATCCGATCTTGCTGGGCCACTTAATTAATCTTCCCACTAGGCCAGGCTGCCTGCGGCCTGAGGTCCCCTTACCTTTGTGTATGCCTACCAACTGTGGTGAAGGCAGATATCAGGCGATGGTAGCAATTCCTGAATGGATGCAATAGTAGTTCGGCATGGCAGGATACCTTGAACCCGCATAAGGATTTTCAGGTTCATGCTGGTGCTGCTGGATCTTTGCCCTTTGGTTTTATTTCAAGGGCCGCTGGTGTGCATAGCTATGGCCTCAAGCCCGGTGTGGTGAGGCAATCATGTGACATAACTTTTCTTGAGTTTTCCCCATCGTAGTGGCAGTTCACATGTGGCCCGACGAGTTCAGTGACCATCGGATCTGCTTTTGGCTGATAACCAGGTAGTGGTGAGCGTCTTGGCAAAACAGTCCTCACGCTCCAGCAGATTCTCCGCCCCTCCGCTCACGCTTTCGAACTGCGCCGCTTAAGGTTTAATATTGTGCTTTCTACTCTCCAAATTACGGGATCCTCTAATGATGTTGCTGTCACTCTATCCCATTTTCAGATGAAGCGCTTCAGATCCTGGGCTCCAGACTCAGCTGTTGCCAGACTTTTCCAGACCACCTGTGGCATTTTGACAACAATTAGTATTTACAGAGGGCAGCAGCTTCCATTTCCCCTTCTGCTTTTAGCTCTTATGGGATGGCCTGGATGGATTGCTTAGCCTTAAGCTGGCAGTCCTCGGCCATTCAGATGAATTAGCCCCCATCCTCTGAGCAGATCCTGCAGTATTTGGTCCACCTGCTGCAGATTGGGCGTGCTGTTATAACTATCAGAATTCAGTCCGCTGCAATGTCTGTTACACTGAAGCTTAATTTTCAGAGACCCTTGTATAAAGTTTATAGTGTGCAGGGCCTTGGAAGGTTGGATTAGGCTCCAACCTCATAGGACAGCGGGCAGGAAGTTTGTCAATTTTACCTATGTAGTATCTGCAACAAGTTAAAACTTGTCTGCTGGTTAAAGATCAAGGCGAGATTCCTTTCAGTAGTCCATTGCATTTTCGCACTGAGGGTTGGGAAAATGGTTGTTGGTGCCAGCATGGGGCTGAGAGTCTGGAGGCTTATTGCTTCAGGACTTTTCTTTATCCTTTGGAGCTTGTCTTTAGAATCGGGAACTCAAAAAACAGACTTAGTGGGCAGGAGTGCCACAATCAGGGTTCCCGCCACAAGTGAGGAGGGCCCTTGCCCAGTTATGGATAACAGAATATTTGGCTTTTCATTCCCTGGGGGCTGGCCCGCTCCTAGTGCATGAAAATGGGTTCCCGTTAGCCAGGCATCAATGTGCTTACGTCGTGCACCAGTTATTACGGCCTGCGGCTTGCTTACCGCTGAACATGCCTCATTCCTTTCGAATAGGACTGCTGAAAAGGCTGCAGACTGGGGGCCTGTCAGTAGACAGGATTGTGAATACGGGTCATTGGAAGTCTTACGCTGACAAGGGTTATATCAAAAAGTGTCAAATGATGTCTGTGCTGATGCTTGTCTGTTACTTCCTTTTTCATAGGAGCAGCTGTGCACATTTGGGTAACAGCATCGTACACTAGGCTGGCAAGCATGTTGATGAGTTTGGACTGGGGTGCCATCTCAGTCTTCCTGCCCATGTGAACATTTACTGGATGTCCAGATGGGGAATGCTTTGGGAGGAGATCCTTCCTTTGGTGTAGTCGAGTGTGACCTGTGCAGGTCCTCCCGCAGTGCTGGTGGTACAGCTGGGCGAGAATGTTTGCTGTCTTCCTCCAGCATAAGTTTGCATTCCTGCATGCAAGAGGGCTTGGATTGAGTTGATGGCAGCTCTCCCTGGACTCAAAATAACTTAAGGCATTGGTTCAAGGTGGTCTGGTGGGGGGGTTGGAGCACATGTCCCCTCCAATGCGCAAAGATATTCCATTAAGGGAATCCAAGGATTCGCTATGCTTTTGTCGACCCTTTTCGAGGGGTAGGGCCACACAAGAGTCCCTGGGAGCATTTGGGCGTGAGCTTGAGTCTGATCCTGTTTCATTGCTCCCCCACGCTGTTTATTTGTACTGACGATATGGTGGGGTCCAGTCGTCAGTGCTGCCCTGCTAAGGTCAGGTGCAGCTAGTCAGGAACCAATGCCTAGACAAACTACCACTGAGCAGGCCAGAAAGCATGTTAATAAGGCAGTGGACAATAGAATAAAATTAAGTAAATATAATAAAATAAAATAACAAATAAAATAGGTCCTTGGTTTAGGTGGTTCTCTAATATTGCACCCTGCTATTTTCTTCAAGGCTGTTGCCCTCTTTAGGGCAGATGGGTGCATCTTTCCCCTAAGGGGAACGACACCTGGCGGGATGCGATTGCCTTGGGATTCTTTGCTCCCCCACAATGTTTGCTGGTACTGACGATATGGTGGGGCCCAGTCATCAGTGCTGCCCTGCTGAGGTCAGGTGCTGCTAGTCGTGAACCAATGGGGCCTCTGCTAAGGCATGAGAATGGTTTGCCCCTGTCAAGACACCAGTTTGCAAAGGTGATGCGTAAGGCGATTCTGGCTTGTGGCGGCACAGTACAAGGTTTTGCCCCCCATTCTTTTAGGATAGGGGCTGCCACGACAGCTGCCCACTGGGGCTTGTCAGCTGCCAGAATAAAGGATTTGGGTCGCTGGAAATCAAATGCGTTCAAAGGTTATGTTCGCTGACAATTGGTATCTTACACTGCTTTTATTTTATACTTTTATTAGGTTTAGCGGTGGTCCGCATTTGGATGGTGGGGCACAGTATCGTCCATTGGGCTGGTGTCGCAGCACGGCAATCTGGATGGGGTCCAGATCTCGGCCTTCCTCCACACGTTCGGTTGTCCTGGCTGTCCAGACGAGGAATGCGCTGGTCAGAGTTCCTGCCAAGTATCCGGAGGCAGTTGCTCCTGGAGGGGCCGCCAGCTGCTATTGTGGTGCAGCTGGGCGAGAACGACATGGTGACCATGGACTGCTTGTCACTACGTGCTGCAATTTTGGGTGACCTGGAGACGCTGCGGGCAATGGTGCCAACAGCGAGAATCTTTTGGTCAAAGCTCTTGCAACTCTGCGTTTGGAGGGGCAGTCGTTGCCCGGCCGCCACTGAAAGGGCCAGAAAACGCATCAATGCTGCGGTGGTCAAAAAGGTTTTGGAGCTGGGTGGTGATGTGATTTCCCATCCCGAGATTCTTTTTCAGAGGCCATCCTTTTTCAGAGCTGATGGTGTGCACCTTTCTGCTTCAGGGAATGAGGCTTGGATTGGTGCGGTGGTGACCAAGCTGAGGTCTTGGTTGGGGCTGTGAGTGGTTTGGCGGTGAGCTGAGGGCTCCATGGCGGTTAGGCATTGGTTAAATTGGTGCTTGGAGGGGTAAGTGCCTATCCCTCCAAATGATGCGAAGGGAATTCCGTTAAAGGAATCCAGGGGCTTGCCATTCTTTTCGTCCTTGTCCCCGGAGTCGGACTTGGGCCGTGCAAGCCCCACCGGAACATGAGGGTGAGAAGTGAGGGACTGTGGCCCGGCTCCATTTTCTCACCCAATACTTGTTTCCCACGCTGGCTTCCGCTGGAATCCGGAAGGGCCAGCTCTGTCCCTGAGGGCAAGGACAGATAGTCATAACCAATGCCTAAGCAACCACTCACATTTTTTGTATTTTAATAAAGTTGTGGCCAAAATTATGCCAAAAACCTTAAACAAAAAATCATGTGTGAAGTGTGAATTTTTTGGTGGGTGGCATTGTGGGACTCAACACGCAAGGCGTGTTCTCCATAACAGAGAGCACGTGTTGCGGTTGGGGAAACAGGCCACCCTGCAGTGACTAGGCAAATTTGGTGAGGAACCCAAGCCTTTAAGTGGTTAACTTTGGGTTGCTGGGGAGTTTTGATTGTTGCCAATTTGGAGGAGGGGCCAGAGTCTTTAAATACAGGGGCCAGACGTAGGACGTCCTCTTGGCCATTTTTGCACCGGATCACCCGCCCTCCCTCCCTTTTATAGGGTGGTTTTTTCATATCGCTTGACCTTGCTATGCCTGTCATGGGGTCGTTCGCCTTGGTGCGGGGGCCTGGTAGGAATTTTGCCATCTGGCTGATTGGCTGGTGCCATTTGGTTTTTGCCTACTGCGTAGCAAATCGTCACAACTTGTAAGGTTGGCGGTTAGGCATTGGTTAAATTGGTGCTTGGAGGGGTAAGTGCCTATCCCTCCAAATGATGCGAAGGGAATTCCGTTAAAGGAATCCAGGGGCTTGCCATTCTTTTCGTCCTTGTCCCCGGAGTCGGACTTGGGCCGTGCAAGCCCCACCGGAACATGAGGGTGAGAAGTGAGGGACTGTGGCCCGGCTCCATTTTCTCACCCAATACTTGTTTCCCACGCTGGCTTCCGCTGGAATCCGGAAGGGCCAGCTCTGTCCCTGAGGGCAAGGACAGATAGTCATAACCAATGCCTAAGCAACCACTCACATTTTTTGTATTTTAATAAAGTTGTGGCCAAAATTATGCCAAAAACCTTAAACAAAAAATCATGTGTGAAGTGTGAATTTTTTGGTGGGTGGCATTGTGGGACTCAACACGCAAAGACTATTGAATCTATTTGGTACTTGTGGTGATTGTGGTTTGTGAGAAGAAACACTGTGGATGAGTTGATTCAGACTTCACATACAACAAACAGACTTTTTGTTTTTTAAATCTCACTATTTGTGTGTGTGAAGAGGCATTTTTCTTGCTGATTGTCCACCCTGGAGGGCACACTGCTGTCCTCCAGTGCAATCTCCTATGTTGTTCTGGAGGCTATTATTATTATTATTATTATTATTATTATTATTATTATTATTATTATTATTTACTGCCCTATACCTGGAGGTCTCAGGGTGATTCACAGAAAAGACCATAATATATAAACTCAAAACAAAAACAATAGTTCAGTAACACCCCCCCCCCAAAAAAGAGCCACATTTTAAAAGGGCATAGGAAGTCAATCAAAGGCCTGGTTAAAAGGAACGTTTTTGCCTGACACATAAAGCAGTATAATGAAGGTGCCAGGCGAACGTCCCTGAAGAGAGCATTCCACAGATGGGGAGCCACTGCAGAGAAGGCCCATTCTCATGTTGCCACCCTCCGGACCTCTCGAGGAGGAGCCACAGGAAGGAGGGCCTCAGGAGATGATCTCAGCGTCCAGGTAGGTTCATATGGAAAGAGGCGGTCCTTGAGGTATTGCAGTTCTGAGCCGTTTAAGGCTTTATCGGTCACAACCAGCAGTGGACAGTGTGTGAGGTGGTGCCTGGGGGCCACAGGGGATAATCAGGAAAAAGTCCCCCCTCATGCTCATCAGTGGGAACATCCCTTGAATAAACTGCTGGTTGGAGGATGTTTCCACTCTGCCTCTTGATTCCCCCGCTCCTGCCTCTGATTCTGGACTGTTCTCTGGCACAGCCTCTGCCTGCTCACTAAAGCCTGTCTCCTCCCTCTTCTCTCTATGATCACTCATGGTCATCCCATCAAAAATCCCCTGGATTTTCTTTCTGGGGGTTCCCTTGTGGGTTCCTCAGCTGGTGCCTCCCACCACTCTTTTGCATCCAGCCAGTCCATGACACGAATCTTTGCACCTGGAAGACAGCACACCTCCCGTGATATCCTGTCACCTCTGCACATTGCTACCTCTGTGTCTTGCTCCCAGAATGTGAGGGGAATGTGATTGATTTTGCAGCCCCAGTGAGACAGCATGGATCCTGGCAGTCCGGCTTCTATGTGTCACACATTTGTCTCTTGCAATGAGTAATCTTCTTCCTCCCTTGGGGCAACCCTCCTGCAATGTTGTTTCAGTACCATTCGCTCTGCCCTATCTAGAATTTCCTCATCTTGCCCAGGAGTTTGAAGTGGACAGGTGAACTTCAAGTTGCTGAACCTTCTCTTCCAGCAAAGCAACCAGCTTGCCCTTGCTGCAGGTGTAGTTTTGCACGTTCTCAAGCTGGAAGACAAACATGGCAGAGTAGTTCCTTCACCGTCTATGTTTCCACGAAACCGCACTCTGGGTCTGTCCCTCAAAACACCCTTGCGAATGCCCCAGTTTGCTGGTCATGAGCTTCCAGAAGCTGCAAACAGCTAAATATATCTGCTGCTGGCTGCTAACTCCTCTCATTTCATGTGTGTATCCACAATGTGCCACACAAATAAAACTCTCCGGGGCTATCTTCTCTGCATATCGAAAAGGTGTACAGTATATTTCAGAAGGGGGAAATGTTGGTTTTCTTTGGGAAGTAAATATTTGGACACTCTTGCCAGTATTAAAGTCGACAATTCAGCAGATTTCATCAACCACTGGTTCCTGTTAGACCATTGCAATCATCATTTCCCCAGTCTCTTGCTCATAGTTGCATGGCTTGGGAAAAGCCCTGGAGTTTTGTCCCTTCCCATCTCCTGCTCTCTTGTGCATGACTCCCATTTTCAGTATTGTTCATGGATAAGATACTGACGCAGTATCTTTAGGGACGCAGGTGGCGCTGTGGGTTAAAGCCTCAGCGCCTAGGACTTGCCGATCGAAAGGTCGGCGGTTCGAATCCCTGCGGCGGGGTGCGCTCCCGCTGCTCAGTCCCAGCGTCTGCCAACCTAGCAGTTCGAAAGCATCTCCGGGTGCAAGTAGATAAATAAGGACCGCTTACTGGCGGGAAGGTAAACGGCGTTTCCGTGTGCAGCTCTGGCTCGCCAGAGCAGCGATGTCACGCTGGCCACGTGACCCGGAAGTGTCTTCGGACAACGCTGCCCCCATGCCTCTTAAGTGAGATGGGCGCACAACCCCAGAGTCTGTCAAGACTGGCCCGTACGGGCAGGGGTACCTTTACCTTTTTAAGATACTGAAACAACAGCAGCAACATTGCACTAATTTCCGTGCTAAATTTGCAAGACGGTTTCACATGTTGGCTTAAAGCTAGCCTTGGTATTAATGCCAGCATTGATAGGACACTGTATCACTGTTACTTCTAATTACAGTGTGGAAATAAATACGGAGAATAATAGAAGGTGGAGACGAAGCACAAATTAGAATTAAGAGACTGGGAACATTTACAACTACACAAAGTCATAGCAAGATTACAGATACATACATAGAAACTCTGTTTTCTTTCATGTATTGTATCTGTGTTGATTCACTGAACAGTGGTGAAACATTTTCAGAGTTGCAAGGGCATGGTTTTGCAACAAGGTTACACTCTTGTACTTTGTTCACAATATATTATCAATTTATTATTTTGTTCTTCCACTATATTCTTTCGTAAACACTTTACAGAAACCTTCTTTGGCTCTGAGACTGCTGAGCCCATCATAAAACTACCAACTCTTGCTGAGTTTTAATTTTCACCCTAAAGAAACAATCAATAAAAGTTTTAAATGTTTTTCATTGTTTTTTTTAACCAAGGATATTCTCCTAATCTACACCATTATTAGAAGCCAAACAACATGTTCGGTTTTTTAATGAAATCCCACACTAGGGCTACCATCGGTTAAATTGGCTCTTAACTCTTTGTTATGATTAAAAACACATCATTTTCAACTGGCACCATTAATAAAACATGGTATAAAGTTTCTTATAACTAGTATGATGATGATAATGATGATGATGATGATTTCTTACCTGCCCTGCAACATAACGTCCCAGGTTAGGTTACAGCAATTTAAAAATACAATACACAAATTGTACTGACAAGAATAGAGTGGATCCTAAAATGCATATAACCAAGGTGTCAAATGTCATGGGAAAGAGGTGTGTCTTCAGCTTATGAGCTGTAAATATTTTGCACATAGCAAAAACAGAGTGACTCTGTGGCTTGTGAGGGCCCTGTTCTGACTTCAGATCATAGTACACCATTGTGTCCATATAGTGGAAACCACTATATGTTCCAGATGTAAAAGAGAAACGGAAATGGATCTCACCAACATAGTTAATAAGCTGCACTCCAAGTCCTTCAAGTCTACTGGCTACTGTTTCATTTACTAAACACCAGCCCGGTGTGCCCTTTTGCTTACCTCACCTGTTTATGTGAGTGGTTTAATTTGACAGTTCATCTTGGATTGTATCTGTCCCCACTAGTGGTGTAGCAGCAGTTTCTGGTGCCCAGGGTGAGCACACACCAGGTGTGTGCATGCATGTGCAGGGCGGGGAGCAGTGTGTGGGGGTGCTGGCCCAGCCACCACCACCGATGCCACTGGAGCAGCCCCATGTCCACCTAATTGCCTGCCTGTCTGCACGAGAGTTGGAGGGAGCTGGCTGGCTGATGCAGCCCTTGACAGGCAGAGAGGAGCACCAGACTGGGCCATGCTGCCGTTGTCTGCATGGGGGAACCTAGTTCGTGCCCCCTCAAAAATTGTGCTCCCGGTGCTATGACCCCCCTGACACCCCCATGCTATGCCCCTGGCTCCCATTGCACATAATGTCCAATTGCCCATATTGGACATAAAGATGGGTGCGAGCTCTGCATAGACTGAAGAAAAATGACCTTGTGGAATATGGACCTTCTGAGTACTGAATGAATGCAACTGATCCTCAAAAATGCATAGCAGGGGTACCGATTTGGGCCCAGAGTTATGGGTGCCCAATGTGCGTGACATGATGTCAGGACGTCACGTTGCGACACGACATTAGGACATCACATGCACCGTGGCACCGGAGGTCAGGTTTCGAGGTCTCACAAGGCCTCAGGCAGCATCTCCAAGGTCTTGCGAAGCCTTGGAGATACTGTCTGAGGCCTTGCGAGACCTCGGACGTGACTTCTGGTGCTTTGTGAAGAACCAGAATTTTTTTGTGGGTGCTCTGGCCCCCAGGGCACACTATAGTTGGAGCCCCTGGTGCATGGATAGAGCCAAGCACCCTATCTTGACATGTCATTCTTGTTGTACCACTTGCATGTAGTCACTTGGCTTAAATGTATTTAACCACATTTAGATATAAATAACCACGTTCAGAAAGAAAGGTGCTCAGAACATAATTGTCCCCAAAGTTAGTACCCATAATGAAGTCTAGCAGCAATGTCTCATTTAGAAATACCAGCATTGTCATACCAACTTATTCTGCCAATTTGAATTCTTATTGCTAACTTTAAGTAAATCTTGTGCATACCAGCAGATGCATTAGACTAGGAATGCATCCTTTTGCCATTAATGTTTTGTGGAAGATGCTTAAGACTTCTTTGCTTATACGAAACGGTGGCGAATGCATTCATAATTGCTATCGTGGGGCTGAAGCTGTGCCATATGGTATACAATAAGAATGTGCTCATCTAGATTTACTAGAGCAGAGTAGATTTTCTTAGTCGGACTATTAACTCATACTCATTCATTCCCAGGCATTCTGCTTCAAACCTGCAGTAATACATAGTCATGAACTGTACTGGTTTCTGCTTCGGGTGAATTTAAGAAAACAGACTTCTAAAAATAAGTTTATAACACAGTTTTCAGTCTGTGGAAGCCTTAACTTCTGACATTTAAAATACACCTGTTGTATTGTATTGTATTGTATTGTATTGTATTGTATTGTATTGTATTGTATTGGTTGGAGATAGTTATCCCAGGTATTATAAAGAGAAGCTGCCTTAAATATAGATTTTCCTATGTCAAGGATGGAATGTTTGGATTGTCAGTGAAAATTGGGAAGGGCTGTCCTGGCAAATGTGCACATTTTGATACAAAAGTGGCTTATTGTTGCTGGTTTTTTTTTTTACAGAAGGTTGGGTTCTGTCTTTTTAATTTTAGAAAAGGATAAATAGCAGCCTTTCCTTGTAGAACACACAGAGCAGGCAATGAACTCTTGCCTCTGTGAGATGTCACTGTGACATATGGCATTTGCTTGCTTGATGCTTTTGCTAATAATAATAATAATAATAATAATAATAATAATAATAATAATAATTTATACCCCGCCCATCTGGCTGGGCCTCCCCAGCCACTCTGGGCGGCTTCCATAGAAACCCAAAATACAATGCTTTCTGAATCAAAATCAGGACAGAATGGGGTTGAAATGGTCTTAGTCATAACTTACTCTGTGATCTAGAGAAATTGTGGGAGACAACGTACGCTATACATTGTCAAGATCTAAGGATAATCAGAGTAGCAATGTGTTTAATTAAAACTAAGCCTTCCACAAATATACATGAATAGCAATGGGAAAAAGTAATTAAAACATCTTTTGCAATGCTTGATGAAGTGACATGGGAATACCCAAATACCAACCAGTATTTCAGTACTGTTCCGTAAATGATCATTTGCAGTATTCTACAATTTTTAGAATAGTATTTAGAGTTCAGTGAAAGGGGAAATGTTTTCTCTGCAGAAATACTTTTGGTAAAATAAAAACTTAAACAGGTTACACATAAATCCATCTGAGCATTATAGTACATCCAAGATATCCTATTGTACAGGAATCAAACTTGGTCCAAAAAGCCAAAAGAACATTCTGAGATTAGAGACATTTGAGGAATTCCTTATTTGAGCATTGCTATGCAAAATAGAATACACATTTTGAGAGAAAATTCACATTTTGGATGCAATCCCATGGTCTGTAGAAGGGCATCTTGGGGGTCATAGAATCCCTCCCCTTGATCTATAGGTAGAGAAGGACACCTGCCATTGCAAGCAAACTTCCCTGGTTTTTTTTTTTTTTGCATGGAATTATTATTATTATTATTATTATTATTATTATTATTATTATTCTGTTGCTACATTGCTCCAATAACAGTAATAGCAGGAAGTGCTTTGTGCTAGGGCAGACTTTTAATCTATTGGAATGGGAGAGAAAAGTTCATAATGGAATGGGGAAAGTATGCCAGTGCTGGAGCTGCAATGTCTTTCATCACACTGGAACCAATGAGATGGGATTCTTTTTGGGGGCAGGTTGAAAAGCAAGGCCAAAATGGGGAGATGCCTCCATCTTCTCCCCGGCATAAGCATGACTGGGATTGGGGTTTGAGAGTTTCTCCAGCTTGCATGGATCCTCCCTGGCCAGGTAGGCAAACTAAGACCTGGGGGCCTGATCTGGCCCAATCGCCTTCTCAATCCATCCTGCGGATGGTCCGGGAATCAGCATGTTTTTACATGATTAGAATTTGTCCTTTTATTTAAAATGCATCTCTGGGTTATTTGTGGGGGATAGGAATTCGTTCATTTTTTTTCTTCCAAAATATAGTCCATGTTAAGTTGTGGGTGAACATATCAGACGACACAGCGATTCTTCAAACAGCTCTTCTTTATTCAGAGGCCAGAACAGAACTGAACTGAAGGGCTCAGTCAGCCTGCTTATATAGAGCTCCAGTACCACGTTACTGTAACAACTTTCTAAAACTATCCAATCACTGAATGTCACTTTTGATCCTTCATTTGCATAACTATCTACAGTATCCCTCTGCTGGCCCAGGGTGAGAACCTCAGTACATAACAGTCCGGCCCCCCACAAGGTCTGAGGGACAGTGGACCGGCCCCCTGCTGAAAAAGTTTGCTGACCCCTGGTCAAGAACATGGCCCCCCAGCCTGCAGCTGAGGACTCAGCCTTGAAAAGCGAGCTTAGCGTAGAAGTGGCTGACTCTGCAGCCTGGGCTGCCTTTCTTCCAGGGCAGACTGTTAGCTCAGAAGGAGAGGGAGAATTGGAAGACGGCCAGAGCGAAGCCCAGCTGCCAGCAGAGGTAGAGTCGATATCTAATGGGAGCGGGGAGGGGGAAAGCCAATCCATGAGCCCTTGGAAGGGTAGAGAAGCTCAGAAATCAGCAGAAGGGGCGGGGAAATAAGATTAGGCTCTGGCATCATTCCTGTTGGGGAAGGAGCACTGATTCAGATTAGCCAACTATTGCTACTGAGAGGCAGCAGGAAGACCTGCTCTTGATGTGCTTTTTCTGTAAATAAACCAAAATAGAACTGAAGGCGTCTCATTACTGCTTATCCAACTGCTTGCCTGCCAGAGATCATTATATTAAAAAGGTATTTTGAAAAAAAAAATACATGTGTAAGGATGTAATCCTAACTATGTCTACTCAGAAGGAACTGTGAATAAGTGGAGTCAGGATTGCAGCCTAAATGCAATTTTTACAGCTCTTCTTCTTCTTTTTGGGCAATCACTCGTAGCCGAGTAAGATAATCCACACTCAAGTACACATCTAAAGAGGACTTTAAAAACCCGATTAATGAAATCCTGAGTAATGAAACCTTGAGTAAAAAATGTGAATCGTAAGATGAGCCAGATATTGACAGATTCATCCATCCCCAGCTGAGATGAGTTCACAGACTTTTACGTTTACTTTTGGCTTATACAATTAACATTCTAAAAAGAAGCTGTGACTGACAAGCTGGAAGGTCTTCTTAATATAGCAGGATGTTGAATTAATACATAATATAGCAGCATGTTGAACCCGGCTGTCAAATGCTTCGGAAGTCGAACGTTTTAGCTTTCGAATGTCGACAATCCAGAAGTGAATGCTTCCGTTTTTGAACGTGCCTCAGAAGTTGAATGGCTTCCAAGGTGCGCTTCTCCATTTTCTCCATTGCAATTGCTGACCAGCAATTGCGCCTCGGTTGTCAAATATTTCGGAAGTCAAACGGTCTTCCAGAATGAATTACGTTCAACAAGGTTCCACTGTATGACAATAGGAAGGAAGGAAGGAAGGAAGGAAGGAAGGAAGGAAGGAAGGAAGGAAGGAAGGAAGGAAGGAAGGAAGGAAAGTTTTTATTATGCAATTTGTGCTTTTATATTGTAACTTTGTGTTGTGAACTGCCCTGAAACCTACAGGTATAGGACGATATACAAATTAAATTAACAACAGCAACAGCAATAACAAAAATAATAATTTGCGGTGTATGATGGTTTGCTTACATAGTCATACATTTAGGTGGTGTTGTTTCAAAAAGCAGCCTATAATCTTGTAATGACATGGAGATTAATGTGGTCTGGGCTCTTCTTCTTTTTGGTCTTCTTAATACCCAGAACATGTGAGTTAGCAAAGAAGAGGGTGACTTTGAGTCACCCAGTGACTGGAGTTGAAGAAAAGGGGATGTGAGGTGGCTTTGAAATAAGTGGGGTCATTTCAAAACAGATTTTAAAAGTGAGGTGGTCAGTATGTCCTAATATATATTATCATAGGTGGCATCAAGGAGATGGCATCAAGGCCTCAGCATGGAAAGGCCTGAATTAAAGCCAGTGGGCGAATGGCTGGCCAGGCATCTAGGGCAATAGTTGTTATCCTGTGGCCCTGAGATATTGTTGGACACCAGCTCCCTTCAGCATAGACAATAGCCAGGGGGACAGAAGTAGAGATCCAGCAATATCTAGAGTCCCAAAGGTAATCCAACCTTGGCTTATGGGAATTCTGATAGGCACAAAGGTGTAGCTAAAGAACAACATCCGGCCCTGAGCTTTGTGCAGGTAGAAGAAGTGGGTGATAGGTTCCTCTTGATCACCTGACATTTTGTTAGCAAATCTGTGATTTCTATATATTGCCTTACTGAATGTTCTTCCACCCAGCTTGAATACAGCAGCAAATAAGCTAGTCGGTTGAGCCCACAGCCTGACTCCTTTAGTGCTGACAGTGAGGTAGGGTAGTAATTTCAAGAAAGACAGAAAATGGATAGTGCAAGAATCAAGCCCAGTTCCAATGCCTATATATGTCTCTCTCTCTCTCTCTCTCTCTCTCTCTCTCTCTCTCTCTCTCTCTCTCTGTGTGTGTGTGTATGAATGACACAGTGCTAAATTTGGCTCAGTTCTCCTGGAATGCTGTTTTTTTCAAAAAAAAAAAAAGATTTTCCAAAATTATAAACACACTAACAAACAAACAAACAAAAATCATAACCTTATTAAAACTAATCTTATTAACATTGTTAAGTGACTTCCTCATATCCCCCTGGTTGAATTTCAGGGTATATCATTTTAACGGTTTTCCAAATCAAAATTTTTATAAACTTAACTTAATCACTTAACATCATTCTTTCTTCCCAATTCAGCATTAAACATGTTAATTCATCACCTTACTTATTTAAATCCTAAACCTAACTGGTAATTGCAAGCTTTTTCCAATTAATTTAACTTAACGTATTTAACTAAATAATCATTAAATTTCGTCCATTCTTCCTGGTACTCCTCCTCGTTCTGGTCGCGGACTCTTTTGGTCAGGTCAGCTAGTTCCGAAAAGTCCATCATCTTCATCTGCCATTCTTCCACAGTTGGTATTTCTTGCATTTTCCACTTCTTAGCTAGTAAAATTCGAGCAGCAGTTGTGGAATACAAAAATAATTTAACATTCTCCTGGAATGCTGTTGGTGGGTTTCACCTCCAGAATGGCACAGCTCAATCTTTAGTTGCCCAGATTGCAAGAGCAATTCACACTTTAATTATGAGGCACAGCATGTTTAGATGGCTATGTTTCTCGGGACAGAAAGAAAAAATAGAGAGACCAGTCTGATATGTTCTGTTGCTGCTACCATGCAAAATTCACAAAAAAACCCCTCTTGCACCACATCACTGACAGACCTCTACATGTTTCTTGAACCTGGGTGTCTGTAGCCATCTGGGAAATGGGGACTTACCTGCTATCACAATGGTAGTACCGGTGTGGTACTGTGTTCTTCCTTGAAGATCAAGAAACAAGACTAAATCTGAGCTCCTCTGAGATGCCCACTTCTGACTGACAGTCTTGACACAAAGACAGAGCGTATCTAATTCCTTTACAAAAGTCCCCCAGTTGAAGTACAGAACTTCATTTAGATAGGATAGCAGGGGACAGAGGCACACAGAGACTTTGATACCCTTTGTGATTTCACCCTTTTCCATTATCATAGCAATCAGAGCAATCGTGTTCTGCTCTGTTACAGTGAAACGAGAGTGACATGTGGCTGATTATCTCATATGAGATGCAAATTGTCTATAAGAGGATTAGCTTCTAGGAGCACCAGCGTTTGACACCAGGATGACCATTCAAGAGCTCCTCAGAAGTCAGAATTTGATTATTGAGGAGATGAATTATGCACCAATGCTGGGCTGAAGCAATTTTTATTGCTTCTGAGGAGATAATTATTTTCTCAACACGCTTCTGTTGCAGAGAGCTAGAAGCCTCGGGATTCATTCTCAGTCCCTCTTTCCCTTAATGTTTTCTTCCATGTGACTTCCCCTTACTCTTTTGTTCGTATGTTGCATAGTCTCTTAAATAAACATTGTTTTTCATTTGAGGATCTCAAAGCATCTTGCAGGTACTTTCCTTATATACACAGTGGTACCTTGGTTTAAGAACTTAATACCTTCCGGAAGTCCGTTCTTAAACCAAAGCATTCTTAAACCAAGGCATGCTTTCCTGTAGCAGCGGGGAACTCAATTTACAAATGGGACACACTCAACAGGAAGCGGAACATGTTCTTATTCCAAGGCAAAGTTCACAAACCAAAACACTTATTTCCAGGTTTGCAACGTTCTTAATCCAAGTTGTTCATAAACTGAGCTGTTCTTAAACCAAGATACCACTGTATCATCTAACCCCCAAGGCCATAAGATACCTTTTCCAGAACGGATAAACACAGCAGATGCCAATGATAGAAAATTCCATTTCCCCCAAATAATTTAGTCTATAGCAGGGATAGGCAGATGCTTAGCAGGATTTCCCCACCCCATGCTATTTTATTGGGCCCCTGGAAAATTCTCCATTTCTTAATTACAGTCGGGCAAAGTGTTTGCCATGGTTTTGCTCAAAAGCAAAATAGTGGGAAACCAATTATGTCCTGGCCCTACATTTCAATTTTATAATGGAATAAACTGAATAAAATAGTAGTCAGAGAAACATCAAACAATCATTAATAGATATATATATACACTCCAATACGGTAGCAGTCATAACAAGGAGCTATCAGACCAAGGCACAGTTAAAAAGCATAAAACTTTAATCATACATAGAGGTTGTACTATCTGAATCTCTCATCACAAGATGTGGCTATTCAGCTTCAGTTTTTATCCAAGAAGGTAGTATTGAAATTACAGGTTTTGCATAATGTTGCCCCCCCCCTTAAGCATCATTTGCTCCATTTCCTAATTAATGAATGATCAGGACAGGCATTCTTGTTAAATATTGGTGACCTGTAAAAACCTATTTATATATTTATTTTTGTGGTTGGTTGGATGTTTTCAGTTGGTTTATTCCACTTGCTGAGGTGATTACACAGATAAATGTATTGAATGTGATGTGAACCTTGAATAAAGAACAAGAGTCCTGTGCGGAATGCCAATTTAAAGCTTTGTGTGGTTATTCACCTTAGAGAACACAGCATGGATCTCAGCAAAAATCTGAATTTTAATTTCAGAGATCTGAGTAAGTATTGTGAAAGGTGTCTGCCAAATGAAAATAGCAGAAAAGTAGAATTCTAAGATTGCTTAGATTCAAGGGAACTGATTCTGAAGCGATCAGTTAAGTCCAATGATGCAGTTCTACAATTAAACTTGTTTGCCGATTGTCCCAATGTTTGTTTGTTTTGTTGCAACATATTAAAATAATAATACAGTCTATCCTGATAAATTTTAAAGAAGCAACCTTAGAGAAAATGTGTTTTTCTTCTTCCAGATATATAGTTTTCATCTAAATGAAGTGTAGACACTTCTCCTGACTAGGGAGGGAGGGATGGGCAGATAGGTCTACTTTCTGGTCCCTGTCAGTGTGGTATATCAGTGTGTCATCTGATTATTATTATTATTATTATTATTATTATTATTATTATTATTATTTCACATCTGCCACATTTTAATCCACATTTTTAGCTATACTGCAAAATTTGGAAAAGAGTGAAAACTGAAGAATAACTGCTTTCTGATCTGCTTATTATTACAGGAGTGCAAATTAGATCAGATCCCTTAATAATAAAGAAAGAACATAATCCTCAAGCACTGTTACTCCCAACCTATTGCTGCATGTGCCCACAGATCTACACATAGTGGGCCCTTATCCAAGTTGGTCATAATTAATGCCCCATTGATTTCAAATGGGCTTAAGTGCAACTATCATTCTCTGGATTGATGCCCATATGCTCAGGGGTTCCCATTTACTTCAAGGGTATAAGTCAGAACTCCTGCATCAAAAACGGATAATTGCATCAAGATGAATAACATATCCCATAGGTGCCGGCTCCTAGGGGCTGGGGGCACCCCCTCCCAAATGGTTTTTGAGGGGGCAGAGCCCTGTTTAGATGGTGTTTGGCTCCGCCACGTCTCTTCACGAAATCATGAGTGTGACATCAGGGTGTTGTGTCGGGCCCCCCTATCATCTTGAGTAGATGGAGCCTTTTGTGCCCCACAAGCACAAAAAGGTCCCATATGGGGTTAAAGAAAAATATTCATTCTAGCCCAGGTATGGCTAAAGTCCGGCCCAGAGGGCTAATCTCATTTAATCTGGCCCCTGGGACAAAATTTCAAAAAAGCTCAATAACTTCAATCCTAAATAAAGCTCAACAACATCAATTCTAAAAAAAGCTCAATAACTTTGGTCAGCCTGAAGGAATGGGTTTTCCAAATCTAAAACCTGACTGTGCAGTCAGTCTGAAACAGGCCCCAAAATCCCCATTTTTCCTTCTCCAAGGGTCCATTAGCTTAAAAGCATTAACTTGAGCACTTGAGCCAATGTATAACAGGAACCCAGCTGTATAAACAACGCCCTCTCCTTTATCAGTCCATGACGCTTAATGGATTGCCTTGTCAGTTCCGAAGTGGAGACGGGATGGCAGAGCTGGGGCTTATCTTATCTTGTAGGTTGTAAATATCCTGACACACTGACGCACAGACCTTGCAAGACACCCCCACGCTCAGGGATGGCGCCAGGAGTGCTCTTAGAGTTGGTGACCTTCTTAGCCCAAGATAAGGAATACAGGAACAGGAACATCCTTTTATGGTCTAGAGTACAGGAACAGGAACATCTGTTTATGGTCATGGATGTCAACTTACATGTATAAGCTGACGTGGCTGGATTCTTGGGGAGGGGGCAAGGGGACCAGAAAGGGTATATAAGCTGTGTGTAACCATTCCTTAAGTGCTCTTGCTGTGAACTGACCACGCAAGTGCCTTTCTGCTGCTTCGGAGAGCAGAAATAAAGAACTCTTTCTCTGAAGCAACCTCAGTGTCTTTTGACTCCTTCCTCCCTCTCCGGGAGCAACGCTCACCCAACCAATCAGTAAAGTCTAATAAGGCTACAGGCCCTCATGTATGTTCACTTCCTCAAATCTTGCCCTCTTTGAAAAACGTTTGGACACCCTTGATCTAGCCCCTGATTCATAGATTGAACCAACATGTGTGTCTTTTAGTAATTGGCCAGAATGCTCAGTTTTAAAAACAGCTACTAGGGGAGTGAATTCAGTCTCAAAATTCCCTACTGCTGTTCAACAGTTGATCAGTGCTGCCAAAGCTGCCAGAACCTACTCTCTGTATAATGGGTGTGCTCACAGAGCTTACTGGTGAAGTTGGTTGACTTTGAGGGGAAATAGATAACTGTGAGTGTAGTTCAAGGTAGCACTAAGGCAATCATTCCACCAGTGAAAGCATTTCTGATTGCTCAACAGAACAATCTCCCATCTCCTCTCTTTCCATGCAGTGTTTGGGTGGGGTGAAGGTTTCCCCTGACATTCCAGTTGGGATTTGAGAGAAGCATAGGGGGCACACAGTAGAAGAGGAGGGAAGCCCCATTGCACTTGTATTTGCTTCCAATAGCAGAACGGGTTAGTAGAAACCCATCATAAGAGCAAAAAGTATTCAGTGGCGCTGTAGTCTTATAAACAATATCAGAAGTTATGTAGTACTTGGATACTGGGCAGGAGGTATGGTTGATTTGTAGAAAAATATAGCAATGCTAAGAATCACCCAGAAATAGCAACTCCCGAATGCATAATTTGCGATTGCAAAATGACTCCTCTGTGCTTAGGCTAAAAAGGTCTCACTTCACATTTATAAGTGTTATTGTTTCATTGTCAAGGCAACAAATTGTTCAGTGGAATACCGGAGCCTTCCACCTTTGGAAAAATCAGCGTGTAAGCACAACAAAGACACATTCTTGAGAAAATTAGCTACGGTAGTTAAAATATATATACTTTGGCATAAAGATATTCAAAAGCTATTGAATTCACACTCAAAAATGGAAAGATCAAGAAGTTTTCTGTTATGGGAATAAAAAGAAATATAGTAGAGAAACTTAGTTCAGTGTGTGCACACATTCGTGGATATCTGTTTTGATACTGAAATTAAGGCTGAGTCAAAAGAGGAAGCTCATTTTACAAACTTTTTTCTTTGGATATAAACTTTTTTCTTTGAAGATTACTTTTTTCATTAATCTTCCATACCATTTTGTGAAAGGGAGTAAAAATATTCTGCCCTTGAGACTGACCCAGAAACTCCAGCGGGTGCAGAATGCCGCGGCGAGACTCCTTACGGGGTCCTCGCTGCGAGATCACATTCACCCTATGCTATACCAGCTGCAATGGCTCCCGGTGGAGTATAGGATCAGGTTAAAGGTGCTGGTTTTAACCTTCAAAGCCCTATACGGCCTAGGACCCTCGTACCTACGGGACCGCCTCCCCTGGTATGTCCCACAGAGGAACTTACGGTCTTCAAACAAAAACATCTTGAAGGTCCCAGGCCACAGAGAGGTTAGGCTGGCCTGAACTAGAGCCAGGGCTTTTTTGGCTGTAGCTCCGATCTGGTGGAACGCTTGGTCATAAGAGACTAGGGCCCTGCGGGACTTGACATCTTTCCGCAGGGCCTGCAAGACAGAGCTGTTCCACCAGGCCTTTAGCCAGGGCACAGCCTGACTTCCTCCTTTGGCAATCCTCACAGAATTTCTAGCCCAATGGTTGCCATTAATTTGAATGGAATTAATTTTATAATGAAATGATTTTAGAATGTTTTATCGTTTTACTGTTGTTAGCTGCTCTGAGCCTGGCTTTGGCTAGGGAGGGTGGGATATAAATAAAAATTATTATTATTATTATTATTATTATTATTATTAGGGGGTACATTTCACAGTGGCGCAATCTAGATATCCCCATTGCAGAGACAGTTGGTCAACATAGCTTTATCCTGATCTGGTCACGTTTCGTGGATTAACTGCAGTAGACATACGTACTGTAGGTGGAAGTGGTTGTCTGAATGCACATCCAACTGCATATTCTATAATAGTATCTCTCTGAATAGGATTAAGTGGAGAGAGAGGCTTTTCTTCCACTCCTGGTACTAGAACTTGGGACCATCCAATAAAATTGAGTGTTGGAAAATTCAGGACAGAACAAAGCTGAAGTGCTTCTTCACACGGTACATAAACTGTGTATTTTTTCTCCCACCTACTTGGATGGCTTTAAAAGGATAGACAAATCCCTGAAGATTAAGCCTATCAATGGCTACTACTGAGTGTCGGAGGCAGGATGCCTCTAAATGCCTGTTTTTGGGAATCACAAGTAGGGAGAGCACTGTTGCACTTAGTTCTGGCTTGTGGGATTTCCATGGGCATCTGGTCGGCCATGATGTTTTAATATTGCATTCTCCATTTGCGTGGACAGGTGTAGTCCCCCAGACCCTGGACGACCCCCTCATATGGAATAACGACTCAAGACAACGTGCTATGGGATTAAATTGGCCACAACTTTATTATATTTCACATGTGGGTAGACCTTGGCTCAGGCATTGGGCGTTATCCCTCCCCAATCCCCAGCCGGGGATCTAGGGAACATCAGGGTTATCCAGTGTGGGGGGGGGCAGCTCTGGAGAACATATGTTCAAGCAGAGATAGGCGCCCCCGTTACAATGCCATCACTGGGGAGAGCAATGACGACCTCTTGGCGTATGGTCAAAGGCTCCCCTCAGAAACCCCTTTAAGGGGGAACCCTGGTATCGCTGCTGCAAAGAGGAAGGGGGCGTGGTTCACCACTGCACACACCCCCATTCCAGAAGATAGACTAAAGGATTCCGCCCAAGACTCTGGAGCCAACTGAGGATTCCCAGGTAAGATCTTCCCTCTATTGTGTGGGCAGATAGTCCCTCCCCTACCTGGCCTGGTCTCCTTGGCAACGCTTCCCACAGGCGGGATTGGACAACTGACTGAGGTAGGCAGAGACCTCCAGGTATCCCACCTGGGGGAAGGCAAAGCCAAGCCTGTGCTGATGCAGCCGCTCCAGGTCCGGGGCTGCGCACGTCCACGCAAAGGGCGCCCCCCGTTTAATGCGGGGAGCAGACATTATTTATAAATTTTGTAAGCCACTTTTCACCACACGTGTAGTCCCAAAGCTGTCTCCAACACAAAAGAAAACACAGGATTTATTGCAAAGTGACAGCTGAAACACAAATTAGCAGCAGCAATACATAGTACAAGCAACCCTATAATTCTAGATCAGACTCATCTAAGCCCTCCAAAAACCTGGAAGAACAGATGTGTTTTATAATTAAGTGACTTGTCAATGATGATGCTCATCAGTGATGTAGCCATCTGTGGCATCTAGGGGAGGGAGTTTCACAGCCCAGGAACAATTACTGAGAAGGGCCGATCTCGCATCCCATACAACGATCATTAGCTGGTGGGTCAAGGAGGGACTCTGCCCCTGCTAATCTGGGATCTAGGCTGATTCATATGAGAAAAGGTGCTCTATTAAAGTCTCTCAGGGCTTGATAAGTTGATTTATTGACAAAAGTATCTATATGCCACACTCTCATAAAATATCAGGGCAGCGTAGAGCAACATCATCATCATCATCATTATTATTATAATATAAAAATTAGAAGCTGTACATATCAAATTAGCATCTTGAATTGGGTCGAGTAATTGAGAAGCAGTCCCTGCACATCTCACAAAATAGGTGTCACATGGACTGGCATACATGATAGGAACATAACCATAAGAGAATGCAAATGCTTACTTTGCCCATGGACAGTATTATATTTTATAATGCTTTTTGAAACACTTAATATAATAAAAGTCTTTAAGTGGCTAACAATAAAAATACAGAAACAACTATAAAAATGCAACTAGCATTACCCAAAGAACTGGATAATTGCCTAATTGCCTAAAGAACTAGATGAAACAAGATTAAAAACACAATTGCATATCACAAATAAACCTGTATGGATTTTTTTTTTAAGTTAACGAAGTCCAGGGAAGCTTTGGAACAACAACAACAGTGTATTTTTGTACCCCACCCATCTGACTGGGTTGCTTCAGCCACTTTTAAAAATATAATTTTTAGAGGCGTTTAAAGGCCTTGGCCATTAATATACTAAAGTAGTGCCAATACCTTAGGGACAGACCACTTTGAAATTTATATGCCATTCACCTTAGGTTAATCAATTAAAAAACAACAACTCTGTGTATTCATTTGTACCCCACTAAATGGGTCCCCCCCATTTTACTATGTATTCTGTGTTCTCATTTTGTATTTTTATGTCGTGAACCTCCCTGTAATCTTTGAGTGAAGGGTGGTATACAAATTTAATAAATAGTAATAATGACCGCATTTGCATCATTAGCATTTCCCTGCACCATTTTAATCCTAGGCTGTACAGCACTGTCTAAACATAAAAAGTATTGTGGATCTGCACAGTTGCCTTAGTAGCTGAGAGGGATGCTTTATAGTACGGGGAGCCTTGCATAATTCCATCTGTAGACCTACGGGTCAAGAATATACTAAAACAAATAAAGAACTTTGGTACATGCTTTCACATCCAAATAGCAGGATTTTAATAAATCCCTTTGATACATCTAGTAACACCCACTTTGTGAAGTCTGGCTTCCTCTATTTCCATGCATTCCTCCTTAATTTATCTCTTTCTTTTTATAGCCCTGCATGCTCTTCTCCTTAGATGATTTGTTGTAGCTCCTTCCTTCCTTCCTTCCTTCCTTCCTTCCTTCCTTCCTTCCTTCCTTCCTTCCTTCCTTCCTTCCTTCCTTCTTTCTTTCTTTCTTTCTTTCTTTCTTTCTTTCTTTCTTTGCAGGGGGTTGCTCTAGATGATCCTCGAGATTCCTATCAACTCTGTGATTCTTTCTTTCCCCTTTCTTCAATGCCTTGGGATGGGAGAGCCAGAAAAGGGCGCTTTGACTTGGTATCAGCTGTTCCCTGTCGTTACCCACAAAATCAATAAAAGACTTAATAAAAACATAAGGAAAAGAACTCACGTAGCATGTTTGCAATAGTATCTGTGGCAAAATTTAATCTGGCAGGGCCCCAGATGGTACTTCATTTCTTCTTTTCTATTAAACAAAAAAAATGAAAAAAAGTAGCAGGTATCAGAAAATGATAGGATGCTCAGGAACACCAATGCATCCAATTTAAGACTTATCTCTTTGGAAAATGTATCAATTACAGTGGTGCCTCAGGTTAAGAACTTAATTCGTTCTGGGGGTCTGTTCTTAACCTGAAACTGTTCTTAACCTGAAGCACCACTTTAGCTAATGGGGCCTCCTGCTGCTGCTGCACTGCCGGAGCATGATTTCTGTTCTCATCCTGAAGCAAAGTTCTTAACCCGAAGTGATATTTCTGGGTTAGTGGAGTCTGTAACCTGAAGTGTATGTAACCTGAAGTGTATGTAACCCGAGGTACCACTACTAACATGCTGCTCACATGTAGGGCTGTGCTGTATTGATGGAGAAGTGGTGGCTATGCTTTTAGCTCCACACCTGTTGTTACTGCTCATATTTGCAACGAAGCCTCTCCTCCTTACAGAGTTGTGAGCAGGAGCCGGTTCCTGCCCCCTGCCCAGCTGGCCTGGCTGCCGCGCCATGCCCCCAGGTAGCCAACCAACCAGGTGGAGGCTTGGGGTGGGGTTTTGCCGCTTAAACGTGGCCGTGGCAGCACTTCCCTTTCATTCCGCTGCTGGTGTGATTTATGAGTTTCCTGGATTTTTCAATGGCCATAGCGCTTTGGGAGCCTTGCCAAACCCTTCTCTTCAGAAGGTTGGACCAAAACAACGTTGCCCCAGGGAATAGAGCAGCCAGCTCATCAAAGTCCTTTTTTATGTTCCAAAGCAAGTCCCAGATGGATGATTAGAATGTCAGGAAAACCAAACGAAGCAACTTTCGCCTTCAGCAATGGCACCCGGTTCAGTGAGTTGTCAGTGTTTTGTGATGACGGTGTTCACCTTTCGGATCTCAGCAATGATATTTGGCTAGCCGACATCATCAGAAGCCTTAGGGATTGGTTGCAGCTGTGAGGGTATTGGTGGTGAGCCTCTTTTGGCTCGGGCGGCAGTTAGGCATTGGAATATGCTTGTGTATTAGAGGGCAGGGTGTGGCCATCGCCTACCCCTCCACTTTATGGGTATTCCGGTAAAGGAATCCGGCGGTTGTGGATCCTGTCCGACGCCCTTGCTGGTGGCTAGGGCCATGGCACGACCCCCGGTGACATCAGGGGGAGCTTTCAGTTGTATTTACATCAACAGGCTCCTCCCACCCTTGTTAGACTCATCCCTCCCTGAGGGGATGAAGTCGCTCTCCGTTGTTTTTTCCAATGCCTAAGCCAATACCTCTCACATGCTGTAATCAATAAAGTTGTGGCCTTTTTTAGCCCATTAACCTAATATACTGTGTCCATGTGTCTTTCTTATCCCCAAGTGGGTGGCGGGTCCTCAAATCACAACTTCATGTTGTGCACGGTTGTCACCAGTCAAATTCTAACGTGTGAACTCTTGGTTACGTTTAGGGTTTCCACGTGGTTCTGTGATTGCATAAAACCCCTACGTATAAGCAGGTGTTTGCATGATGGAATCTCACTGCAGAGAACATACTGTACTCCAGCCTCCTCCATAAGACAGAGAGTAGGTAGACTGCTGAAAAATATATGTTTTTCTCAGTTTAAATTAGTGTCTAAACTGGAGAATACATGACCGCTGCTTGACTTGATGAGTCATATGTGTTACTCACATTTACAATCCAAACCACAGAATTACTCATTTGGAGATGTCATGTTGAAGTACTGTAGAAGCACTGAAAGAGCAGGTAGTATTGCTGATGGGCAATTTCATATGTTCTTCGCATAGTGGACAGATATCATTATCAGCTGCATCCTGCTCAACCAATTTGTCATCGACCTGCAGCCCTGTCTGACAAGATACCTTTACATTTTGGTTCCTTGGACAAATGGGTTGAGTAGAAAGTGCCCCCCCCACACACACACAGAGAGAGAGAGAGACAGACAGACAGACAGACAGACAGACAGACAGACAGACAGAGATATTTTGTGTTTGGTTGCAGACCACCGCAATAAAGCGAATATTGCAATAAAGAAAATTGCACAAAGTTTCCCAATACAGTGGTACCTCAGGTTAAGTGTTTAATTTGTTCCGGAGGTCCGTTCTTAACCTGAAACTGTTCTTAACCTGAAGCACCACTTTAGCTAATGGGGCCTCCTGCTGCTGCCGCGCCGCCGGAGCACAATTTCTGTTCTTATCCTGAAGCAAAGTTCTTAACCTGAAGCACTATTTCTGGGTTAGCGGAGTGTGTAACCTGAAGCGTATGTAACCTGAAGTGTATGTAACCCGAGGTACCACTGTATATATAAAAGTTATGTTCACACTATACTTTTAAGCCAGCCAGCCCCCCTTGGCTGCAGGGGTGGGAAGGGGGGAAAAACTAGTGTCCAACCCTATCTAGCTCCACTTGTGTGGCCAGAAGAGGGGCAGAGGGGGCTTCCTTCCCTTGGAAGTGGCTGGGCTTCCTGCCGTTGCACCCGTGTCCTTGTAGTGAGCAATATCTGTGAAGCACAATAAAACAAAGTGAAATAAAATGAGGTATGCCTGTATCATCTTTCCAATGTACAGATGAAAGCCCTATTTTAACCTAGCTTCTGACACATTGGAATCTATGCAATGGCCCAGTCTCCTGGTGTTGTTTGCTCCCTCTGTGCTTGTTAAATTAATTTTGCAATGTAGCTGGGGGAAAGTACAATGCAGTAGTTCATGTTCAAGGTGACAGAGTCAAGGATAATCACACTGTGTTCCGTGTCCAAAATAAAATGGCATAATGCTTTCTGCCAACATTCTCTGTCAAAAAACAGGAGAAACAGCAGTCAATCGACAACTAGACTTGTATGTGTAGCTAGACAGAATCAGGACCTCTATTGATGGTGGTGGTAAAACACGTGTTTTAAAAAGAATACGTGAACGTTTATGTCAGGGGTAGTCAGTGGGGTGTCCACCAGATAGGGATGGAGGAAAAATTCAATTCTGTCTGCATTTAAAGCTGGGTCTATTAAATTTGTGCTTTCCAAAACCATTTGAGAACCAAAACAAAGCTATTCTTGAACTTCATGCTTATCCAGATTTTGCAACACAGTTCTACAACCAATGTTTATGAAAATGCATATATTGATTAACTGAAAATAGCTTGCAGATACCTAATGGGCTTAGGATTTTATTTACCGGTATGTTAAGTGATTAATTAATATGTTTAATTCCATAAGGTGAAGATTTAAGGATGTTAATGTTTAAATAAAATTTCATAAGAATTGGGATTTTGAAAACTGTTAAAAGGACATGCAGTGAAATTCAACCAAGGGGAAGTGAGGAAGTCACTTAACAAAGTTAATAAGTGTAATTTTCAGTAAGGCTATGATTTATGTTTGTTTGTTTGTTTATAATATTGTGAAAACTAATAAAAATTTTTTGGGGGAAATGCATATATTGAGAGAAAATTGTCTAAAAATAAATATACTAGTAAAAGTAGCAAAACAAAAAACATTATATTGGGAGAAGTTGTTCACAAGGATGTGTGCATTAGTAGGGTTGCCATATTTCATTTTTTTAGAGGGGACAAATTTGTTGTGCTTTTTAAAGTTTTGCCCAAAGTTGTTAAGCTTATTTTGCTTTTTTAAAAGAAAATTGGAAAATTACACTGCCAGACATAGCTTCCGATGCGTCTGGATTTTGAAGGAGATTTTGCCAATTTCCGCCCGGACACTGCTTCTAACTACAGTATTCCATGCATGTCCACGGAATTCCAGGCATATGGGAACCCTAACATTAGACAAAACTGCGTATAAAAACTGTATCAGGGTAAATTTGCACTAAGCTGCTGAAGAATTTATGTGAGAACTGAACTGTACAGTTCCTTCCATCTGTCCCATCATCCCTGACCTTGGGCATGCTGGCTGTGACTGATGAGTCTTTAAAGCCCAACAACACCTGAAGCGTATCACATTGGTCACCCATGGTCTATACAAATAGACCCTGATTGTCTCCATAATCCTTAAACTTCCCAGATTATCATTATTTTATTAAATATTTTAAAAGGTGCTCAGCTTTGGCAAAGGCTTCTGAAAATCATCTACGGTTGTGAAGCATGAATCCAGTCTTAGTGATATGAACCCATACATTGCAAGAATGATAAATACAGTGGTACCTCGGGTTAAGTACTTAATTCGTTCCGGAGGTCTGTTCTTAACCTGAAACTGTTCTTAACCTGAAGCACCACTTTAGCTAATGGGGCCTCCCGCTGCCGCCGTACCGCCGTAGCCCAATTTCTGTTCTTATCCTGAAGCAAAGTTCTTAACCCGAAGCACTATTTCTGGGTTAGCGGAGTGTGTAACCTAAAGCGTATGTAACCTGAAGCGTATATAACCCAAAGTACTACTGTATATGCTAACAACAACAACAACAACAACAAATTTGTACCCTGCCCATCTGACTGGGCAGCTTCCAGCATATGTAAAAACATAATAAAACATTAAACATTAAAAACTTCCCTAAACAGGGTTGCCTTCAGATGTCTTCTATAGTTGTTTATTTCCATGACATCTGATGGGAGGGCGTTCCACAGGGCAGGTGCCACTACCGAGAAGGCCCTCTGCCTGGTTCCCTGTAACCTCACTTCTCGCAGTGATTGCACTGCCAGAAGACCCTTGGCACTGGACCTCAGTGTCCGGGCTGAATGGGTGTGGGTGGGGACGCTCCTTCAGGTATACTGGGCCAGGGCAGTTTAGGGCTTTAAAGGTCAGCACCAACACTTTGAATTGTGCTCGGAATCATACTGGGAGCCAATGTAGGTCTTTCAGGACCTTTCTCAATATGCCACTGTCAATCCCAGCCCAGTCTTGTTCAATTAGACCTGAAGTAGCTGTCCCAGGTCTCATGCTAGGATATTTCCCAGCTCTGATACCTTGAAATTTTTAATGGATGATACTCAGTATTGAACCTGCAACCTTAGGGACAAAAAACATGTGTCTTACCACTGCACTATGGAGCCTTAGCTTAATCCCATTGTCAAGCAACCATCTCACAGTAAATACTTATCTGGGAAATGGGAAATATCTTAAGTGAAAATTCAGTCTCTCTGCCACACCAAACTCAATGAGAGTAATGATGATTTAAGTTTTAAATTATTATTTTCTGCATTGTCATATGATTTTCTTTCTTCTTCTTCTTTAAGTGGAAAATGGCCATGAGTATCCCCACGGGGGTGGCTAAAATTTAAATTAAGGCTAAATAACTCAGTAAGTTTAATTTAATATTCCAACCTGCTCATGACCCAGCAGGATCATAAGGCACAAGTTTCTGTCTTGCTTAGGGAAAATGAAAAAAAAATGCTGACAAAAATAAGATTTTATTTTTTAAAAAAAAAAACCATCAGCAGGCTTTACACGCACAAAGAATATAGGGCAAAAAAACAACAACTGTGCTACAAAGCTGAAACAGGCTTTCACTGGAGCTGGTTTGGGGGCACATAACTTTTCTGCTTCCCTTTTTTGTATTAATTTGGAATTTTCTTTAGAAGGAATGTAGATTGCTCCTGAATTAACGATTGAGATCTAGGTGTGTGTTCCTATCATTTGAACTGGAGCAAAAACCATTTGGGCCTTTCCATTAGAATTCAAAGGGCACACATGCTGTTTTAGTGGTTTTTCTAACCACTAGAAAAAGCAGGGTGGAAGCAGCACATACATTTTAAATGAATGTTGATATAGCTATAGGCTTTTCCCCTTTAAAAATGTTTAGGGGTACTCTCATTTTGACTCAAGAAAATCACAGTTTTATAGTTCAAATCAGAGCATATAAATACATTAAATGGACAAAAGTACAAAGATTCACAGAATGTTTAGGGGTATGCGTACCCCAATGCGTACCCCCCAGAAAAAAATCACTGGCTATGTGATTTTTTCCCACCTTCCCCACTCCGTTCTCATCCTGGATTTGGGAGGGCAGATCCATAACTGTTGCAGCACATGAGCTGCCACTGTGTTCATTCACGTGTAAGTTTCCTGTACATTCAAGATGATGTATACAATATGAACAAATACCAGGACCAAAAAACCCAATAGAGGAATAAAAGAGCAAGAGGTGGCAACAGAAATCATTTCATATACATAGGCTGAGCCCAAATGTAATGCTAAGTCTACCTATGGGTTCAACATGAATGAGTAAGTGTGCTGATGCACAGTTAGACCATGATGCTTCTCTCATGATACCATTGCTGTCATGTTAAGTACAGTTACAGATAGGTAGCCGTGTTGGTCGGCCATAGTCAAAACAAAAAAAAATTCCTTCCAGTAGCACCTTAAAGACCAACTAAGTTAGTTCTTGGTATGAGCTTTTGTGTGCATGAACACTTCTTCAGATACCATCTGAAGAAGGTATCTAAAGAAGTGTGCATGCACACGAAAGCTCATACCAAGAACTAACTTAGTTGGTCTTTAAGGTGCTACTGGAAGGAATTTTTTATGTTAAGTACAGTCGTACCTTGTAAGTCGAACGGAATCCGTTCCGAAGTCCATTCGACTTCCAAAATGTTTGGAAACCAAATCACGGCTTTTGATTGGCCAATCAGAAGCTGTGGAAGTCTCGTCAGATGTTTGGGTTCCAAAAGAACGTTAGCAAACTGGAAGAGCCACTTGCAACGTTTGGAAGTCAAAATGTCCGAGTTCCAGGGCGTTCCGGATCCAAGGTATGACTGTTTAGTAATTTAATTCACTGTAATTGTAAATACCTGTATGTATAAATATGTGTTTAAGTTTGATTGGTTGGTAACTGGATTCTAGAGAGTTCCCTAGTAGTTCTCATGTGATTGGCTAATGGTGGTCTCATGGGAGGTATCTAGTGTAGGAGAGACTCCATTTTATGTGAAGTGAGATGACTGTGTTTGAGAATCCACTGTGAACACTGTGAAGTCAAATAGAGTGTTGGAGTGCTGCTTCTCTGCTTGAAAGAGCAAAGGTGCAGGAGAAGTTGAAAGTGGAAATTTCTCATAGGAGCTGCAGGGCATAGCCTAGCTGATATACATAAGACTGAAAGTGCTGAGCTCTAGAAAGAGAGGAAAATAAAGTTGTTTGCAAGTTAGAAGAGACTGTAGGCCCATGCTTGGAGAAGCATGTGACTGTAAATATTATGCTTTAGTTCATCTATATGCAAGGCTTTTGAATGTTAAAGTCTGGACATTGGTTTAATTTCCAAGGAAGAGTGTCAGTCATATACAGTGGTACCTTCGGTTAAGCACTTAATTTGTTCCGGAGGTCCATACTTAACCTGAAACTGTTCTTGACCTGAAGCACCACTTTAGCTAATGGGGCCTCCTGCTGCTGCCGCGCCACCGGAGCCTGATTTCTGTTCTCATCCTGAAGCAAAGTTCTTAACCTGAAGCACTATTTCTGGGTTAGCGGAGTGTGTAACCTGAAGTGTATGTAATCTGAAGCATATGTAACCCGAGGTACCACTGTATATGATTTGAGCTTCTTAGCTGCATTTTTGCTACCCTTACTTCAACATGCCTTGCCACCAGGAGCCAAGAAAAATGCAAAATAAATACCAGAAGGGGAAAACATCCTATTCTTCACTGTAACTAGATCCTGTTAACTGAAATATTTCATTCTAATTTGAACTTGTGGACTTCGTTTTCTCTACATGCGGACCTAGTTTTACAGAGCTTAATATCTGCTTGTTTATTTGAACAAGCCTCACAAGGGGGCAAGTATAATATCGGTCAGCTTTGTGTTAACTTTCAGCTTTTTTCTTTAAGCAGTTAATCATCTTGCATTCTGTTCTTCCAGATGGTCAGAAAATGAAGTCCTTTGAATAAAGTCAAGGATCTAAGTCCTCTTGATTAATAAGGAGTGCCTGCTTTTCAGTGCCCTAGATCAGTTGTTCCCAAACTCCCCATGCCACCCCAGGCCACTTGAAAATTGCTGAGGGTTTTGCCAGACCACTTTCTCTGTTTGATGTACCAACCGTAATGTGATGTCCTTGATGCTATGTGAGTTGTTGGGGAGCTTTTCGTTCATTTATTTCTTGTACAGTGGTACTTAATTCATTCCGGAGGATCATACTTAACCTGAAACTGTTCTTTTTTTTTTTAATATAATTTTTATTAGGTTTATAATATACAGAATTCAAATTGCAAATACATATTTCCATAAATCTAATGGACTCCCCCCATCTTCCGAGCACTGCATTCTCTGTAAATCCAAAACCTCAGCAATTTGTTGACTTATTTTAAACATAGTAATATATCTTCCATTTTATCGTGATATCTGGTCTCTAAACATTTCAATCCAAATCCATTAATTTTTAGTTTCAACACAATAAAATTATTTCAATACACCACTTCTGTCTTGTTGTGCCTTATTTACCAATTCAAAAATTTACCGATACTGAAGCTGTACTTTCCTAGAAAGGAGCATTTTTTAACATTCATACAACTTATAATGCTTTTTCAAATAGTCCTTAAATTTTTCCCAAACTTCCTCCGTTTCTTCTTCTCCCGAGTCTCGAATTCTGCCAGTCATTTCAGCCAGTTCCATATAGTCCATCAGCTGCGTCTGCCATTCTTCCAGTGTGGGTAGATTTTGTGTCTTCCAGTGCTTTGCCATCAAGATCCTTGCTGCTGTAGTAGCGTACATAAAGAAAGTTCTATCTTTCTTGGCCACCCTCTGGTCTACCATGCCCAAGAGGAAGGCCTCCGGTTTCTTGGGTACGGTAAATCTAAGCACCTTTTTTAGTTCATTATGTATCATCTCCCAGAAGGACTTCACCTTCGGGCAGGTCCACCAGAGGTGTAGAAATGTCCCTTCCTCTTCTTTACATTTCCAACATTTATTATCAGACAGGTGATATATCTTTGCAAGCTTGACTGGGGTCATGTACCACCGGTATGTCATTTTCATAATATTTTCCTTCAAGGCACTACATGCCGTGAATTTCATTCCGGTGTTCCATAACCTTTCCCAGTCTTCAAACATAATGTTATGCCCCAAGTCCTGCGCCCACTTTGTCATGGAGGATTTAACAATCTCATCCTGTGTATTCCATTTAAGCAGCAAGTTGTACATTCTCGAAATTAGCTTAGATTTTGGCTCAAGCAACTCTGTCTCTAGTTTCGATTTTTCCTCCTGGAAACCCACTTTTTTATCCGCTTTAAAAACTTCCTGAATTTGAGCATAATGCAACCAATCTCGCACCTTGTTTTTTAACTTTTCCATACTCTGCAACCTCCATTTATCTCCAATTTTTTCAATTATTTCCCAATATTTAGGCCAGTGGGCCTCCATATTGAGTCTTTTACGTGCTTTGGCCTCCATCGGTGAGAGCCACCTAGGAGTTTTACTCTCCAATAAGTCTTTATATTTTGACCAGACCATAAAAATTGCCCTTCTGACAATATGGTTTTTGAACAATTTATGAACTTTAACCTTGTCATACCACAAATATGCATGCCACCCAAAAGCATTATCAAATCCCTCCAGGTCGAGGACATCGGTGTTCTCCAACAAAATCCACTCCTTCAACCAGCAGAGGGCTGCAGATTCATAATATAACTTCAAGTCCGGCAGGGCAAACCCCCCTCTTTCTTTCGCATCTGTTAGTATTTTAAACTTTATTCGGGGCTTTTTGCCCTGCCAGACAAATTTAGACATATCCCTCTGCCATTTTCCAAAACATTCCACCTTATCCACGATCTGGAGGGCCTGAAACAAAAATAGCATTTTCGGCAATACATTCATCTTTATAGCAGCTATTCTGCCCAACAAGGAAAGTTTCAGTCTTGACCATGTTTCCAAGTCTCTTTTGATCTCTGACCAACATTTCTCATAATTGTCCTTAAACAAATTCAAATTTTTGGAGGTCAGGTGCACCCCTAAGTACTTTACTTTTTTAACCACATTTAGTTCTGTTTCTTTTCTGAACTCCTCTATTTCAGTAGTTGTCAAGTTTTTTGCTAAAACTTTAGTTTTTTGTTTATTCAGCTTGAATCCCGCCACCCGACCAAAGTCAGAAATTAATTCTAACGCTCTTTTAGTACTAGAGGCTGGCTCCTGTAATGTTAATACCAAGTCATCTGCAAATGCTTTCAGTTTATATTGTTTCTCTCCGACCACAATTCCCTGTGTCAACCGGTCATTTCTAATCATGTTCAATAGCACCTCCAGGACTGAAATAAACAACAGAGGAGATAGAGGGCACCCCTGTCGTGTCCCTTTTTCAATTTTGAACTCCTCTGTCACCACGTTGTTTACTATCAATTTAGCTTTTTGTTCTGAATAAATTGCTTCTATTCCATTTTCAAACCCCCGCCCTACTCCCATCCTTTCCAAATTTTTCTTCATAAACATCCAAGAAATGTTGTCAAAGGCTTTCTCCGCATCAATAAAGATCAACACCGCTCTTGTATTTGAGTTAGTCTGTAAAAATTCCAAAATGTCAATGATGTTTCTTGTGTTGTCAAATAAATGTCTGCCAGGGAGAAAGCCTGCTTGGTCCTTATGAATCACTTCATTTAATACTTTCTTAAACCTGCTTGCCAAAATGTCTGCAAAGATTTTGTAATCCACATTTAGGAGTGAGATAGGACGGTAGTTTTTAAGTTGAGTTTTTTCAGTTTCTGATTTTGGTATCAACGTGATGAAAGCTTCTTTCCACGTTTCCGGTGCCTTCCTCCCCTCCATAATCTGGTTACAAACTTCCAACAATGGTTGTATCAATGAATCCTTCAATGCCTTGTAATATTTGGAAGTAAGTCCATCAGGTCCCGGAGACTTGCCCAGTTGGAGGTTCTGAATGGCGCATTCAATTTCTTGGATTGTAATATTACAGTTCAGGGTTGCTCTCATTTCCTGGGGTATCTTTTGTAATCCATTAGTTGTGACAAATTGGTCCACCTCCGAGCCTTTTTGTGGCCTTTGTGAATAAAGTTCTTTGAAATATCTCTGGAAACACTTTCTAATTTCCTCGGGTTTCTGAACCATTCTCCCTTCAATCTCTAGATTTGTAACTGTGTTAAGCTTTTGTCTCTTTTTCAACTGCCAAGCCAACAACTTCCCGCACTTATTAGCAGATTCAAAGGATCTTTGTTTCATTTGTTTAATTTTCCATTCCACCTCTTGATTTATCAGTTTCGAATATTGTGCCTGGAAAAACTTCACTTCTCTCAATACTTCCTTTGATTTAGGCCTGGATCTCAGTTTTTTCTCTCCTTCTCTTATTTTCTCCAAAATCTTCTCCTTCTTTTCATTCCAGAGCCTTTTTTAAATCGTATTCTGCTGTATTAGAAACCCTCTCATAACTGCTTTACTTGCGTCCCAGATTGTTCTTTTTTCCACATTTGTCTTTAAGTTTATTTCAAAATAATCCTTTAAAACTTTTTGGGCCTTCTTAACAATCTCCTGATCTCTTAACAAAGCGTCGTTCATTCTCCATCTGAAAGATCCGGTTGTATTTAATCTCAATTCCATTCTCAAAGCGTTGTGGTCGGAGCAGGTTTTTGGGCAGATTTCCACTTTTCTAGTCTTAGGTGCCAGCCCTCTAGTTATCCATATTTGGTCGATTCGCGTCCATGTCATGTGGGCCTCAGAAAAGAAAGTTCCTTCTTTCCCTAGAGGGTTCTTGATCCTCCATATATCAATCAAATCCAAATTGTCAGTCATTTCGAAAAAGGTTTTTGGTAGTCTGCCGTCTTTCGTTATATTAGCACTTTGCGACTTATCCATATTCACTGAGGCGACGCCGTTCATATCTCCCAACATGATAATGTTGTTGTAATCCAAATAGTCCAGCATAGTCTCATACAGCTTCTTGAAAAATTCCGATTTTCCATCATTTGGGGCATATATTCCTAGAATTAAAAACTTTTCTCCTTGTGTCTGAATTTCAATTGCCAAAATTCTACCCTGTTCATCTTTGAATACAAATTTTGGTGACAAGTTCTCCTTTGCATATATCACCACTCCTCTTTTCTTAACTTTGTCCGATGAGATAAATTCTTGGCCTAGCCTTTTGTTAATTAACACTTTTCTGTGGAGTCTTGTCACATGTGTTTCTTGCAGGCAAATAATGTCCAATTGTTCTTTTTTCAAAATATGAAATACTTTTCTCCGTTTTTCTGGAGAATTCCCGCCATTTATGTTCCAACTAAGAAGCTGTAGAGACATCCTGGTCTACTTCTTAGATATCACAGTTGGGTATCTAATTTGTCCTCCGTTCCCGAAGGTTGTGGTGCCGGTCCGCCTCCAGATGGTACGGGTCTTGGTGGTGATCCCGGTGGTGGAGGCCAAGAATCTGCAGCTCTCTTTTGGAGGTCCTCCTCGTTGTCGTGTAGGAACTTCTGGTGGTCTTCTGGTGTTTTAATTCTTACCTTCTTTCCTTTGTAGGTGAATGATAGACCTTGAGGAAATTCCCACCTGTAAGGGATTGCGTTGTACCTTAACAATTTAGCCAAGTCTGTATATGAGGCTCTAAGGTCCAACAGATATTTAGGAATGTCTCTATAAATTTCTGCCCTTTTGCCTTCAACTTCCAGAGATTTTTTAAAATGTTGGCCTAATATCTTGTCTCTTTCCTCTCTTGTTCTCAAACAAACCAAACAGTCTCTGGACTTGTCTTTCTTAACCGATCTTCCCAATCTGAAGGCCGTCACAATTCTGAAGTCTTTATCTTCCTCAACCCCCCAAAATTTAGAAAACAACTGCGTCAAAAATTCCTCTAGGTTGCCCTGCTCCAGCTCTGGGCCGGCCCTCAGCCTAAGATTGCATTCCTTACTTTTCAGTTCCACCATTGACAGGTAGGCTTGCTGTTCTCCTACCTGTCTTTTCAGAGGTCTTACTTCCCCTTTGATCTCCTCCACCTTTTTGCACGCTTGCTCAGCTTTTTGATTGGCTTCCGCAGCTAATTTGTAGTTCTCCGCCGTAGCTCCTTGCAGTTTCTCAATAGCCTGAGTATGCTGGGAAACCTGATCTGTTAACTTGCTGATAGTAGATGTAGCTCTGTCAATTTTAGATGACTGATCGTCCACCTTCTTATTCAAAAGTGCCAGTTGTTCCAAAATTTGTTTCAAGACTGGATCAGTTCCTCCAGTTGCCATATCTTCTGTTGCAAGCGTTTCGACTTCTTCCTCCTGCGCCGTCAGCACAGTTGGTACCGAGGATCTGCGTTGATGAGTCAACGTTGTTTGAACAAGCTGCCCAGCTCTCTTATCTTTTTTCTTTTCTTTAGCTTCCTCAGCTAAAGCTTCCTTAGCTTTAGATGCTCTTGTTTTCCCTGGGCCACTCATTCCCCAGCTGCCTCTGTTCAAGGTCAAATAGTCTTTCAATCCATGAGAAAGGCAAGTCCAGAATGTAAACAATTAAACCACAAAAAATCCCAATAAGGTACAGTTCCCAGACCTCTATGCCTCCGCAAATCCACTAGGGGGGGGTTTCATAAGAAAGAAAGTTTCTTTTCCGCCATCAAAGTTCCTATTTCAACTTTTATAGTCCCCAAGTTCAAAAAGGAGGCTTTCAGATAGTTCTGTTTCAAAATAGTGCCGCAAGGTAACGGAAAGGTTCCAATATCAGTATTAAAGCGATAGTGTATCCATCAATGCAACAATTTGTACTTAAAAAAAAGTTTCAGCAGCCTGACAGTACTCCTTTGCAACACTGGCAGTCCGATAGCTCGGTTATCCCTTTCAATTCCACGTCACTTCACAATAGGGGGAAGATTCCTTAGCGCAATAGACCAACAGATTTAATCCTTCAATCTTTTTAATTTCTAGAAGAACACAGTCTGTTAATGCCCCTTCATACTAATTTCAAAGTCTCTTTTGAGCGCTTCAGCCCACATCGGGTTCTTTGCTTTGCTCTGATTAGCAGGACCGGAAGGCGGACTTCCTGTTACTCGCCTCCCGTTTTCAGCCGAATTAAACGAATTTAAATCAATCTTTAGTCAATCTTTAATACCCCTTACTCACGGGTAAATTGCAGCCAATTACGATGATTTTCAAGAAGAAAGGTCGACGCTCATCAGCAACAGCAGCGCAGCTTCACTTCCGCGAAAAGAGCGATGAACTCACAGCGCCGCTCCCCCGTTCACGTTCCGGAGCCTCTTACGAGGTCCCTTCCTCGTTTCTGGGGGGGCTTCTGGCACCCGCCGAGTCCCACGGCCGCAGGCTCGCTCTGCCTACGGTTTGTCTTAATGGGTCTCCGCTTTGCCGCAGCGGACGACCCTTTTTCGCGGAGCCCCTCTTCACACGGTAAAGAGGACCGCCATTGCCGTTTTGCGCCGCCTCCGGAAGTCTAACCTGAAACTGTTCTTAACCTGAAGCACTACTTTAGCTAATGGGGCCTCCTGCTGCTGCCGCGCCGCCGGAGCACAATTTCTGTTCTCATCCTGAAGCAAAGCTCTTAACCTGAAGCACTATTTCTGGGTTAGCGGAGTGTGTAACCTGAAGCGTATGTAACCTGAAGCATATGTAACCCGAGGTACCACTGTATTACAATTTGAATTCCACAGAACTCAAACTGTGATATAGGAAAATGCAACATAAGAAATAACAGAAGCAATAAAAAATAAGATTAAAAATCAATATGAAGATTTAGTGCAATAGATATGCCACCGCCTGTCTTCAACCACAAATTAACAGACACACCATCGATCACATAAATGAAGCTTGTGGACTACTGGGAACCTCTGCCCTAGATGAAAGTGCACACCTGATTGGGATTATCCCTATTCATACATTTGTCTTCTGCATTAAATAAAAATGTGAGAGTCAGGATGAGAGAGTGCTAGCTCCATTATCACCTGTCAACATCAAATTCCATGAGGTGGGGGGCAATTGTTTGCCATGGAAAGTGTGACTCATACTGCCTCTCTTCATAATATGTAATTTTTGAAAATCTGGGCTATATATATATATATCCTACGGAGAACTTACGCATGTAAGGCCTACTCCCTTGTGTAAGTAGTTTATAGAAGCCAACTGAGCTTCCACTGAATTGCACAGGTCTATTAAGCTGGCAAATGGCAGATTGCCTTATAGAAGATTTTACAAAAATCTAAACGGAAAGGATTCTATAGTACATCTTCCTGATCCAGTTGAGCTTAGAAAAAATGACACGAAACTATAAAAAGCTAGCTACAGAAGTATGATATTTAATGGACCATCTTCTGTGGGTTAAGTGGAATATTAGCTGTAACAGGGAACTTTTCCCCATACCAAAATTGGAGAACTAAAAGGTATTCCAATACTTCATCATTTTTCTCTGAAGCTAATGTAGCAAGAACTTTCTATACATAATAGAGCTCAGAGTGATGCTACCATGGGAACTGGTTCCATTTTGAAAGTTGTCATTCCCTATATAAGACACACGGAACCTCAGCTTCCCATCTTCTCAGAGTTTAATATTCCTGCTGACCAGCAGGAATTACAAACACAATGCAGACAGAGCCAACCTGGTGGAAAGATGAGTAAAACAGTAGACAGTATGTCCATCTTCTGTTATTTATTTTCTTTACGCTAGTTATTAAGGTGCTGAGCTAGGAGACTAATAAGACCCCATCCTGGACACCTTTTGCCTAAATAATAATAATAATAATAATAATAATAATAATAATAATAATAATAATTTATTTGTACCCCGCCCATCTGGCTGGGTTTCCCCAGCCACTCTGGGCGGCTTCCACAGAGACCAAAAATACACTAAGATGTCACACATTAAAAACATCACTGAACAGGGCTGCCTTAAGATGTCTTCTGAATGTCAGGTAGTTCTTTATTGCTTTGACATCTGATGGGAGGGCGTTCCACAGGGCGGGCGCAACTACCGAGAAGGCCCTCTGCCTGGTTCCCTGTAGCTTTGCTTCTCGCAATGAGGGAACCGCCAGAAGGCCCTCGGCGCTGGACCTCAGCGTCCGGGCAGAACGATGGGGGTGGAGACGCTCCTTCAGGTATACTGGGCCGAGGCCGTTTAGGGCTTTAAAGGTCAACACCAACACTTTGAATTGTGCTCGGAAACCTAAAGATGAATAATGGGATCCACTTCTTAATTTTCTACCATGGATGTGTAGTGTTGCTTCCGTAACTCACCTGAGATCAGACGGTAATGCACACCCCCAGCTTAAGACTGTAGTTAAGGAAAATAAGCTGTAACCTGAGCAATCAAATCTTCATTGAGTCTTCAAATCACTGGATAGAAAATCAGAACTTGGCCATGCCCTCATTAGCTTTCTGGCCATGCCCCTATGACATCATAGCATCCCTGTGAGTTCAGTAGGCACCAGTTGACACTGGGACCTGAGTATGACAAAAGAAACTTCAATAATACTATTGATTACTAGTGATTATTGACTAAATCCCTGGTCACATTAGAGCATCCCCCATTTGCAGTGTTCATTTACTTTGTTCATTTACTTTTCAGCTTAGCCCCTCAAGCATCGCCAATTATTTTTGGGCTGAATAAACAGGTTCTCACATATTCCTGCTATTTGATTTTTTGGGGGAACAGATATAGTCGGGTACTGGCTGGATTTTTTTTATATAGATATGCTTTTAAAGACACTCTTATTAATGCCACTTTGGGGTCCAGAATGCCAAGCTAGTTGGGACTCTTGGTCTAATGTAGTAGGGTTCTTATTGTGTTGCATGTCGAGGTCCCCAGGGCCACCCCAAAAACTCACACATCACACCAAATTTTTTGTTTAAGGTTTTTGGCATAATTTTGGCCACAACTTTATTAAAATACAAACATGTGAGTGGTTGCTTAGGCACTGGTTACGACTATCTGCCCCCACTGTGGGGGACAGACTGACATTCCGCATGCCTGTGAAAGTCAGAAAAGGGGAATACACTTGGGGGTAGCGACGGAGCAGGGGACCTGCCTTCAGCCCTCCCCAAATGCAGCCAGGAGCTCTTGCAGTGGCCCAAGCCCCCTTGACAGGGTGGACAAGCAATGGTTAGCCCCCAATTCCTTTAACGGAATCCCTTGCAGCAGCAGCATTAGAGGGGCAGGCACACACAATCCATGCCCCTCAACCAACCAAACCATAAACCAATGCCTAACAAGTTGTGACGATTTGCTACGCAGTAGGCAAAAACCAAATGGCCCCAGCCAATCAGCCAGATGGACAAAATTCCTATTGGGCCCCTGCCCCAAGAGCAGACGACCCCATGACAGGCATAGCAAGGTCAAAGCGAACAACCCTAATTCTAGGGAGGGAGGGACATGCAATCCGACGCATGTGCGAAAAGAGGAAGCCCTAGCCTCGTGCAGGGAGTTTTAGCATTTCTGGCTGTCATTCAACAAATGGCAACATTAACTTCATCCCAACAACAAGGGAAGCCCAACTGCATCAGTGGCCAACGATCAATTAGCCCGCCCCACAACTTTGGAGTGTCCTGGAGGCCCCCACCACAACACGTGCTCTCCATGAAGGAGAACACGCTTTGTGAGGGGCCTTAAGGTGTCTGTTGGAAAGGTGGGATGATGTAGTTTTTTAGTGTACAGACAGGACTTCAGATTTCAGGGACATTTGCATGGGTAGCACAGTTGGTTAGTGTGTGGTGCTGATAATGCTAAGGTTGCAGGTTCAATCCCTGTAAGGGGCAGCTGCATATTCTTGCATTGCAGGGGGTTGGACTAGATGATAAATATATGGGCCATTTTTAGAAGCCTGAAGCTTTTAGATCTCCTAAGTGGTGATTAGCTTCTTACCACATTGCATGATTAAGGCTCATCATTGTATTCAGGCATAAGTTCTATTGTATCAAACGTAAGTCTCAAGCTAGCATCCTTGACATTTAGCATAGCTTGGAGAAAATGCAAGCAAAGTGCTCTCCAAATCATTGAAAAGGTAATCTATTCTTCTCTGCAAATAAACAGCCAATTTAAAAAGAAACCCCAAGGTAATCCGCACTTCTGTTGAACACATCAAATAAGTAGGAACTGAGAATGCTCTTGAGTACTTAAAGCCAAACTTTATGACTAGTTCGAGAGTGGCTGAATTATTCGCCAAGATTTAAAATGCCAGTATTGAGTACTGTAATACAAGCTGGATGGAGGATACCAAATCACCAAACTAATGTCTAAATTATACGAAAACAATGTGGTGAAGATTTGGAAATAAATTGGAGATGTGATTATAATGTCCTTCACTTTCAGTCTTCAGGTTCAACTAGTAGTTTTAGTGGTGCAGACATACTTTCTGGAAACACATTGAAAGTGAAAATGTTCACCCTTTAGGAATCCTGCTTTGTACCATTTTTTTTATTTTTTTGTCATTGATGGCTGCTGTTGCTGAATCTTAAGTGCGTTCCCTCTCCCCCCTTGATAAGAAAATCCACCTCAAGAGAATGCCTCTCTGGATGTTGAAGTTCTGGTTTACCAGATCTGGATTCAAAATTTCAGGATACAGTGGTACCTTGGTTCTCAAGCGGATTAGTTGTTGAACAAATCGACTCCCAAACACTGCAAACCCGGAAGTAAGTGTTCCAGTTTGTGAACGTTTTTTGGAAGCCAATCATCCAATGCGGCTTCCACTCAGTGCAGGAAGCTTCTGTAGCCAATCAGAAGCTGCACCTTGGTTTTCAAACTGTTTCGGGAGTCAAACAGACTCCCGGAATGGATTAAGTTCGAGAACTAAGGTAACACTGTACATGGTTCTTCAAGAGGTGCATTTTTATAATTTTGTGAGTCATTGATTAATTAATACCTCAGGCACAAGATAGGGACAATTAGTAAAGGTACACAGAAAAGTGTTGGCCCTTACTTTGCATGTTGTTTCCCAATAAGAGAATTACCAAATAACTGATATTAACAATATCACAACGTATCATTGACAGAATGTGGCTTTCTCATAAAGACTCTAGGGAACTATGGCAATATTTTCATTTCCCTTATCTTAGCTTTAGGCTGTAATCCTATACATGTGTAGAAATAAGTAAAGGTACCCCTGACTGTTAGGTGCAGTTGCGGATGACTCTGGGGTTACGGCGCTCATCTCGCTTTACTGGCCGAGGGAGCCGGCGTTTGTCCGCAGACAGTTTTTCTGGGTCATGTGGCCAGCATGACTAAGCCACTTCTGGCGAACCAGAGCAGCACATGGAAACACTGTTTACCTTCCCACCGGAGAGGTACCTATTTATCTACTTGCACTTTGATGTGCTTTCGAACTGCTAGGTGGCAGGAGCTGGGACCAAACAACGGGAGCTCACCCCATTGCGGGGATTTGAACCGCTGACCTTCAGATTGGCAAGCCCTAGGCTCAGTGGTTTAGACCACAGTGCCACCTGCTGTAGAAATAAGTCTCATTAAACTCAATGTGCCTTTCTTCTCTGTAGAGATGTGCAGGATTGCCCTGCTTATTACATCAAAAACAGTGGCTTACTATTTCTCTCTACAGATTTCCTTGAAATCTGGTGAATTTGTAGGAATCTCCTGTGCCAGAAGAAGAAGAATTTTCACAAGTTTAGTTTCTCATTGCAGTCTCCCATGCTCTTATTTCTACTGGGATCTAGAGCCAAGATCAGCAGTGCTGTAGAAAGGAGCACGATCACTGATTCACCATTATGAGGGATGACGAGCTGTCAATTTTTTTATTACCTCACAGTTCTTGGGAGTGCAAGTATTAATTTGTTAATTGTACAATCATGTTCTGCTTTCCTCTCTGCAGGCCTAAAATGCTTAGCAAATCATAAATATTAGGGCAGCCTTGAATATTCTCTAGTTGAACCCTCATATCAAAAAGCCCAGCTTCCATACATATCACAGAAAAAGAAGGAAAAACCCTCGCCAGTTTTTTTCTGCAGCTTGAATCTTTTTATTGGTGTGCTTGCAGAGATGGCAACTGCCTCCACTGGTAAATGTCATCCCCTGTTTTTGGAAGAGAGAGCTGACCTCAGGTGCAAGGGAGGGTGATATCCCATCATCAGCAGTGAAGTAGAATACAACTGCAAATTCTGTACATGGAATGGGAATGTGAGAGCATCTTGTCCTTCACCTCCGGGAGCAAAATGTCTTGGACCAGCCCTCTGTGCTTGCTACTGCTTCTCGTCACTTCTTTACTCCTTTTCATTCTCTTGAAAATCCTCACTCCCATTTGATCACACTGCTTAATTTAACACCCTACATAGGAAAATGATATCTGCACATTCTGATAAAAACTTACCTGATCTTCCTTTCTTAGAGTGAAGTACAGATCTGAACTTAGTTATCCTCTTCCCAAATAATCTGATGCAGTTATTGGCTAACTTCCTACCCTCAACATTAATGTTTAAAACATATATTTTGAAGGAACAAGTGCTAAGATCACATGTCACCTTAAAAACCTTACATTTTATTGTGGTGTAGATGCTTATGGCATTTCCGGCTCGAATGACAATATGTTGGGACGCAGGTGGCGCTGTGGGTTAAACCAGAGCCTAGGACTTGCCGATCAGAAGGTTGGCGGTTCGAATCCCTGCGATGGGGTGAGCTCCCGTTGCTCGGTCCCAGCTCCTGCCAACCTAGCAGTTTGAAAGCACGTCAAAGTACAAGTAAATAAATAGGTACCACTCCGGCGGGAAGGTAAACGGTGTTTCCATGTGCTGCTCTGGTTCGCCAGAAGAGGTTTAGTCATGCTGGCCACATGACCCGGAAGCTGTACGCCGGCTCCCTCGGCCAATAAAATGAGATGAGTGCCGCAACCCCAGAGTCGGCCATGACTGGACCTAATGGTCAGGGGTCCCTTTACCTTTACAATGTGCTTATGGCATAGAGCCCATGAAATTGGGCCTCAACAGCATATTCTTCCAACTGTTAGCGTGCTGGAAGTGATTTGCATGCTTATATAGCCTGTGACCAGTTTGTGTCCTAGTTGAGGAATTTTGAATCAACTGAAGTTTCCAAACAGTTTCCAAAGGCAGCCCCCATACAGAACAAATTTTTGTAGTCTAGTTCATGAATTATTAGGTAATAAATCATGGCCAGGTCCTAATCATAAACCATTCATTGTACAAGAAGTCCCAACAGGGTCATACTTCACTCTCCTAGAAAAAGTTGTCCAGAAGTGCAGACAAGGCTGTTTCTGTCCCAGATTCAGGCTGGAAGCCAATTTTAAATGGGTTCAAATTATCACTTTCACCTAGGAATGCCTGAAGATGACCAACAATTACCTCTGTGATCATCTTACCTAATAAAGGGATGCTGACAACTGAATAACAGTCATTTAAATTGTCAGAATCACGTATGGGTTTCTTAAATAGTGGCTTTAGGACTACATCTCTCTGGAGGGACAAGACAAGCATTGCTTGTCTCCAGGATTGAGTCGCCATCTCCAGCAACATATAATTAGTCAAGATGAGCAAAAGGTTGAGTAAGCAACCCATAGACAACTATGACAAGAATCCTAACTGTGTCATTATTTTGCAACAACTGAAAGACTAATAATAATAATAATAATAATAATAATAATAATAATAATAATTTATACCCCGCCCTCCCTGGCCAAAACCCGGCTCCGAGTGGCTAACATTAGCTATATAACATATTAACATAAAATCAATCAATCAATTAAAATACGTCCTAAAATCAAATCAGGATCAAAGTGAAATCCAATCAGATGGCAACCCGCAGATTAGGGTTGGGGCATTAAATGCTCACCAGGCTTAACTGTTTATGCTGATCATATATGAACCTGTGAGAAAAATTAGGGGGCCACTTTCATGTAAGTACCTATAAGGAGAGAGGGGGAGTCAGACTGGACACCGACCAAAGGCCTGTCGGAACAGCTCTGTCTAGAAGGCCCTGCGGAAAGATGTCAGGTCCCGTAGGCCCTGGTCTCTTGTAACAGAGAATTCCACCAGGCCAGAGCCACGGCCAAAAAGAAGCAAATGCCACTTGGCCATAATAATCTCAGAACATCCAGCCGTTGTACTGCCATGGTTGCTGAAAGTCTGTCAGAGTCTCATCCCTGATGAGCAATATTCCCTTCCCTACAGAAAAAAGCTGCCTTGTGCTGACGGAGTGATGGTGGAGGATTAACTCCAGTTCTCTGCATCATTACCTCCTGGCTTGTTATGTTCACTGTGAGTCTTCTTCCACTTGCACTCTAGCTATCTTCTCACCTGTTCTGTTGCCCCCCAAGTTTCCCAGGAAACCAGGGAGTTGATCTGGCTCTGCTTCATCAGATACCACAATACATCCCAGCAGCTCATGACAAAATGAGTTTGTTTGTTTTCCAGGGGCTTTTTGCTGTGTTACGACCCCACAGCCCCCTGCAAGCAGCTTACAGAACCACCCATCTAGAATTTATACATATAGAAAGCAGGTGCATATAGCGTTTGGGCTTCATTGGCCCAAGATGCTCATTGCAAACTGCAACTATAAATCGTGATTGCATTCCTAAATCAGTCAGATGAAATGCTTACAAAAGTAGTATGAATTAAATCTTGGGAATTTGTTATATTAGCATTCTACACATCCACAATCTAGCATTCCATCTCCTCCATTTTCTACTCAGCCTCCCCCTTTAAATCGTGAAATGTGCTGTGACTGGATATTTCTGACCTGTGGAAAGGCTTGCAAGATCATTATTTGACAGAAGCAACTAATTGTTCCCTTTTATAGCCAGTCAGTGGGTGATTTCTATGCTCAGATGGTTCAGTATGTCACAATGTTTTCTAGCTTTGGGGCTTTTTTTATTGGAAGCAAAAAGTAACAAGGATGTGTTTGTATAAATTGTGTCATCATTTGTTACCGTAATAGTTCCTCTGCTTCCAAGTTCACAGTCCAACGTGTTCCTTTCTCCTATATCATTGTAAAGATGCTGGGGTTTCTCTTTTCTTCCTTACATGCTGAATGGTGTATAAAGACTGACTTTGCTTATGGAATAGCCTTAGGTCTATTTTCCACAACTGAGAATGTAAATGGGGGGGGGGGGGAGAGACAGTGAAAATTCATATTTTGATCACTAATTAACAATTACTAATTACTAAATAACAATCACCTTGCCAACAAAGGTCCATATAGTTAAAGCTATGGTTTTCGCAGTAGCGATGTATGGAAGTGAGAGCTGGACCATAAAGAAGGCTGATCGCCGAAGAATTGATGCTTTTGAATTATGGTGCTGGAGGAGACTCTTGAGAGTCCCATGGACTACAAGAAGATCACACCTATCCATTCTGAAGGAAATCAGCCCTGAGTGCTCACTGGAAGGACAGATCCTGAAGCTGAGACTCTAGTACTTTGGCCACCTCATGAGAAGAGAAGACTCCCTGGAAAAGACTCTGATGTTGGGAAAGATGGAGGGCACAAGGAGAAGGGGACGACAGAGGACGAGATGGTTGGATAGTGTTCTCGAAGCTACCAGCATAAGTTTGACTAAACTACGGGAGGCAGTGGAAGACAGAAGTGCCTGGCGTGCTCTGGTCCATGGGGTCACGAAGAGTCGGACATGACTAAATGACTAAATAACAACAACAAATTAACAATTAGCATGGGATTAATGCCCTCTTCTTAAACATCAGCAACAATGTTGGAGCTGTTTCTCAGTGAGGAAAGTCCCAGGCATTTTGCCCTTACTGACTTACTCACAAGTGGTGATGTCACCTGGGGATTTGAAACATGGTGTCACCAACATGCTGATGATACCAAGACCTACCTCTCTGTTCCATCTGAATCAGGAAAGGATGTGCAGGTGCTGTGTCAGTGTGCCATGATGGCAAGGCTGTCTAGGTGGCAGTGTCTTGAATGTGATGAGAATTTGTCCCCATCTTAACAGCCTTTGGCTGTCAACTGTAGATGTATCTGTTGGTCCAAGCTTTGGGGATATAAATGGACTGTGGAACCCAGAGTTTGTGTATAATAGTTTGGAGCATAGTTTGGTTTTCAGATATGTAGCAGTTATATTTACTCTACATTTATCCATTCCCTTTCACTCCCTAAAGGACCATCAAATACCAATATACTTGTACTTCAGAGTATTTCACATTTTCTAGTGCTATTTTTCTAGGAAAAAATAGGTGGCAGAACTCACCATGAACACCTGCCTTGTTCTCTTGTAATGGCATCCACCTGAGCATTGCTGGAACTGTGTTCTGGCAAGCTTTGGCTTAAAAAAAAAGCACAGATTTATTACAATTATATCCTACCTTCTTTCAAGAAACTCAAGATGGCACATATAGTTCTCCTCCCCAGTTTATCCTCAAAACAACCCTGTAAGGGAGTTTAGGCTGACTGAAGGTCACTCAGTAAGCTTCATGGCTGGGTGAGAATTTGAACCCTAGTCTCCATAGGCCTAGCCCAACACTCTAACTCAGCCACACTTCTCATGTCAAGTTCTGCTCTTGAGCTTTATACAGCTGTCTACCTTCGTGACTTTTATGTTCCTATCAGGTTCACCACTGGAATTCTTCATCCAGGACTCAACTCTTGACACTGTATTTCTTGTTCCATTATTATTTCTTCCACATGTGAGGGCTCCAACATTCTTTTATCTCTTTTGTCAGTTGTGGCTGCTCTATCAGTTGAGAAGGTACCACCCTCCAAATCCATTTTCTCCTTTCACATTTCTTTGGACAATACTTTAGAAGGGACCACCCTCTTATTTCTGTTCCCCCTGAGCTGCCTGTTCCGTAAGCAGGGTGGAATGAGTCATGGTGGTTCCACCGTTTCTCTCCAATCTCCTTTTTCTGATTCCCGGGCAAGACTCCACATCCCTCTCAACATTTCTGCTTCATCCTTGCACACCGAGGAGGAAGTCTTGCTGTCCTGATTTGTTTCATCACTGTAGAAAAGCAATACAGTAGCATAATAAATAAAAGAATATAATTTCCCAAGCAATGTCAGATTGCACTATAAGGAAGCAGGTACCAACAACAGCTTCACTTTCTACAGGAGAGCCAACTCTTGGGCTCATGTGTCCTCTATTTGCATGATGTACCCATCAAAACTGATGGGGAAATATGCAAAATCGTGTCAACTTATACAAATTTGCCCATCGTACACCAACATATGCTCCACCAGTACATCCATTTGTTTTTAGTTAACGGATCATGAGGCCTCTACAGCTATAATTGTACATATATAAGCCCCAAATCATGCTTAATGTCTTGCACAGTGTGTGTGTGTGTGTGTGTGTGTGTGTGAGAGAGAGAGAGAGAGAGAGAGAGAGAGAGAGAGAGAGAGAGAAATACAAACATGAGACTTTCTCCTTTGCTCCTTGGAACGTAAAAACTTTCATCTCCCTATTCGAAGCATTATAGGGGGGGAAATCAGCAATATGAGGATGCATTTCATATCATCTTAGAAGCTTCAACAGCATATCTCAATGAATTGTTGGGCAAACAGCCAGAGAGGGAACTATTTTTTTAGGAGTTTCTTTCATGACAGCTAGTCGTCCTGAGAACAAATTATTTAGAAGTTGACTGCAGACTTAAGAAGCAGCTGGTAATTCTATTCCATTAGATATCTAAACATGTGTAGCTTTAGTGAGATATTTTTGATTTACAGATTATACAGCCAGCCTGTAAAAATCCACATCACTTATCAACAAAAGTGCACACACAAATAAATAATAAATAAAAATCAACGCTGTGCGAGCACTGAGGTTGGAATATACTTCCTAATACATATTTTAAGGGCCATATAATGTTCCGTATAAGTTCTTGAAGAAAACCTGTTATGTGTACCCTTGCAGCTCAAATTTAATAATATAAAAGGACTCGGTGAAGAAATATATTGCTTACAGCATGACAAAAAAAAAAAGCCAATGGATAGAGCTAAAATAATGAATAAAATAATTTGTTTTAACACAGCATGCTACATTTTCCAGTCGTAACCAGAGCTACAAGGCTGTACATTTTGCCTTTGTACACATTACAGATTAATATTAAGGGTGAAAAAAGAGAAAGAGATGCTTTTGATCACATTTATAACAAGTGCATGGTCACACAGGACTTCACGGTTGTCACTAAGCTGCAAACCATGGATATGCCAAATTCACAGTGACAGCAGGGAAGGAATGTAGATCATTCTATTCAAAGAGCCACCATATCCCTGCAGTCAAGCAGGTCATGTATTCCATCTGACAAAGGTTAGCACTATTTGTATGAAGCAACCCTTTTATTCCTTGTTCAGCCTTCCAGAATCAAAAGGAAACTAAAGTCTTAACCATCAGAACTGAAGCCCATGATAGTCCGCGCAGCTCACCATCTGAAGCTCCTTATAACAGAATCTTGGTTCATCTAGCTACTGTATGTAGCATCTGTTCTGACCAGCAGTCTCCAAGTTCTCCATTGATCAATGGGACGATGTCATACTTTCCCAAAAGAATCCCCTGGGAATGATGCTATGTAATGATGTACTTTGCTTCCATGGGACTTGCTGTGTGCTGGGAATGAACCAGGTCATTTGAATGAAGTTCACTGAACTATCTCTGAACCACACCTGAAAATAGTTCCCATCATTAACAGGTGAACGAAAAGCAAACTACCATATTTTTCGCTCTATAAGACGCACCAGACTACAAGACGCACCTAGTTTTTTGAGGAGGAAAGCAAGAAAAAAAAAATCTGAATCTCAGAAGCCAGAACAGCAAGAGGGATCGCTGCACAGTGAAAGCAGCAATCCCTCTTGCTGTTCTGGCTTCTGGGATAGCTGCACAGCCTGCATTCGGCTCCATAAGACGCACACACATTTCCCCTTACTTTTTAGGAGGGAAAAAGTGAGTCTGATAGAGCAAAAAATACGATATACTAAATTTTGAACAGAACTGCAAACAATTTTCGATTAATATTCACGTACATGACCCTCTCTAAAAAGCTTTGTGGATTGCACAAATTAAACAGAGAAAGCCGCTTCTTAATACAGTTGTGGGGAAAGCTTCATATGCTGCCATTCTGTATGTCAGACATCTTATTCCTTGTGTATTGATTTGCTTTTGGACACTGAATTTCATCTGTGCAAGATTTTACCATTTTGAACAACCAATATGTGGAGGGGGCGTGTTTCAGTCCCCCCCCCCCCCCAATTTGCAGAGTGCAAATAAACATGCCCTTGGCCTGTTCTGCAACTGTTCTTCCCTCTTCTGGGTCCAAAAGAACCTGAGCATCAGCGATCACACATTATTCGGACCTGCCTAAAACGGTCCCCACCCGTACTAAAATTCTTCTGCTGAGAAGGAATACTATCAGGGGATAGCCTGAACACCACCTGGAGTGATGGCAAAAAGACTAACCTTCTGCCATCTCTTTAAAGGTAAAATCTGCCATCACCCAAAAATTCTAAGACATGCCTCTCCCAGGGAATTCACCCTAATCTTGGTGAAAACTTTATCTTCCATTTGGCCAGTAATAAAGATTGACGTGTCTGGACAATTTCAGGTGAAGCATAATTAAAACAGCAACAACATAAAATGGCTGCAATAGGAGATGGGTGAACATGAATCTGTTCATTGGTAACTTTGTGGAGATGGGTGCAACAGGCTATATATATATATTTGTTTCTGGACATGCAGATCTTTAGCCTCCTCTCTTACCACTTCTGGAGAACACCCAAAGCAGCCCTTATGTTATGCAGATTCCAAAAATGTGACTTCATCCGGGCAATTGACCTGGGTTACAACATAGATTATGATAAATGGACAACTTTATGGAATAAGGGAATGAAATTTATGGCATGTTCTACTTTAAGGGAAAACCTAGAAAAAATGATGTATAGGTGGTATATTACCCCAGTTAAATTAGTAAAAATGTATAAAACGGGAAACAAAGCTTGCTGGAAATGTAAAAGTAAAGATGGAGACCTATATCATATGTGGTGGACACGCGAGAAAATGAAAAGATTCTGGGATCTAATATATAATGAATTAAAGAAAAATTTTAGGTATACCTTTCCAAAAAACTGGAGGCACTTTTATTAGGGATAATAGGGGACGAAATAAAAAAGGTTGATCACAAGTTATTTCAGTATGCAATGGTGGCAGCCAGGGTTCTAGTTGCACAAAAATGGAAGACATCAGAAATCCCAACTGTTATGTAATGGCAGGTAAAACTATTTGAATATACGGAATAAGCGAAAATGACACATAGGATTAGAAACTGAAAAGGAACAAAGTTAGCACAATGATGACAATATGCGTGATTGTAAAGAATTTTTAAATTAATTCTTTGTTTATCATTTTGTATTAGTGTTTTTTTTCTCTTTTCTCTTTTCATGTTTTTTCTTTTTTGGAAAATGCCAATAAAAAAATAAAAAACAAAACAAAACAAAACAAAATGTGACTTCATCCATTTTGCCCATGTATGGGTATACTCCAGCATTAAATCCTGCTGGAACAGATTGTCTTACTCACGCATGCTAAAATGTTATGCAAGAGTGGTTTTAACAGTAACAAGGCTGTGAGGTCACCCAGAATGATCTTTGAACCATGACTTCACCCTTAATATTTTATTGGAATATTAACCACAAACTCCTTCTCAAATTGCTTACTGCAGACATATTTCAACAGAACCAAGGCAAACTATACGATTTTTAGTATTGCATTCATGGTACTGGTTTGTAAAGTCTAAAAGGCATCGTTAATTTTTTATTTCAAATTACAATGCTTTTGAAAGAATGGAAGGAATAAACCCTCTTTCTACATCTACATTTCCTCCCTTTGGGCTCTCTGCCTTGCTAGTCAGAGAACTAAGGGGTTTTAAGGTCCCAGGTGTAGCACATTTGTTTTTACATTTAGCTACACTTTACAGACATTAATATTTAATTTCTTGCTAGGCCTAACAGATGACACTGAGATAGTTCACCAAACAGCTCTCCTACCCTGATTACTTCTGTTAATAAGGCCTGAAGGTTGATTAAGAAAGTTGACAAGATGAATGTCACAATTCAGCATGGACTCGTCTCTCGTAAAACTTCTGTGCCACCCCCCCCCCCACCTTTTAACATATTAGCAACAGATGGGACATCAGAAGGTCACTATCTGGAAACATTTGAGTACTATGGAAGTTCAAGATAGTGTTATTTCTAAAAGTCTAAATTCACACCACTAAATTCACCATATATTACTTTTTTCTCCTTGTCATATAAGATAATGGCAAAAAGGTGAGGTAGACAGATTTCATGTTTTCCTTTTATTTATAAAGCAAGCAGATGCTTTTTTAAAAAACAAAAAAACAAAAACCCTCATGATTTAACAAGCATTCTGGTATAAAATAAAACATATATTCAGCTGGAGAGGGAAGAGGGTAGCCCACCCCAAATCCTTCAAATAGAAACTCATAGCTCTGACAAAGCATGTTTGCTTATTGGAGTAATGCTTCATATTTATGTCATACTTTCTTTGAGCTCTCAAAGCTCTTCATGGGCATTATATAGGCAATAGGGTTCCAATGTCCCTGTAATACAGGCCATTCAAATAACCGTAATAGACTGGAGGTCATTGGCTGTGGTTGAGATGCTGACTTTCACAAACCAACACGAAAACTGCATAGCTGTGGTAAGATGTGAAGAAAAGTGGGGCATTACAAAAAAAAAAAAAAGAGAGAGAGAGAGAGAGAAGGAATCTTCAATCAGTAGGGATGGATTAATCAGACTATTTTCCGTGTTACTATTAAAAAATTATGAGTCTGTTCTGTCCCATTTCTACTTTATTCAACCTGTGACTTTTTTAAAAACAACAACATGCAAGTCCATTAAAAGATCTGCATTTAAATGTGCATTTATACATTTTCTCACAAAACATTGATCCTAGGATTCACAGGTGTTTTAACAATGAATTTTGGCATGTTTTTTGAAGTGAGACCTGTATCTCAAAATTTGAAGAACAGTGAAATTTGAAAAGAAAATTAAAATCCTATTTGTGAATTATTATGAAAGGTGCAAATTATGTTCTCCAGCTCCATCAGCAAATGCCAAGGAATTGTTTATGAAACTGGAACAGTGTGTTTATACTTCTTCAGGGAGGGACAGCATCCATTAACAATTCAAATTGAGAAGCAATAATGTAAAAAAGAAGAAGTTTAGATTTATGTGCAAGGAAGACCTGGTAACCTTGAATGATTTGGATACACTTTTGGAATGGCTGCTATTTCAACCTTTCACCTGTCTCTCACATAGCCTCACGTAGTCAAGTAGGAATATAAAACTTAAAATTCATCTGTCCCATCATGTTCCTACAGTGGTCCCATTCAGATGCACATAGGAAGGTCACAACCAGGGCATGAGCCCTATTAGGACTCCCCTAGTTGGGTTAGCAGGGACGCGGGTGGCGCTGTGGGTTAAACCACAGAGCCTAGAGCTTGCTGATCAGAAGGTCGGCAGTTCGAATCCCCGTGACGGGGTGAGCTCCCGTTGCTCAGTCCCAGCTCCTGCCAACCTAGCAGTTCCAAAGCACATCAAGGTGCAAATAGATAAATAGGTACCGCTCCAGCGGGAAGGTAAACAGCGTTTCCATGTGCTGCTCTGGTTTGCCAGAAGCGGCTTAGTCATGCTGGCCACATGACCTGGAAGCTGTACGCCGCTCCCTCGGCCAGTAAAGCGAGATGAGCGCCGCAACCCCAGTCGGCCACGACTGGACCTAATGGTCAGGGGTCCCTTTACCTTTTTGTTGGGTTAGCAAGTGGTATTCAGAAGCAACTGCATCTAAGGTACATCCCAGAGTGTCAAGGCAAAAGGCAAAATTACAAATGAAATAGAAATGGCAGCAGCAGCCCACTCCCACATCCTTTATTATTTTTATTTTGCTTGTTAACTGAATATTTATAGAAAACCTTTATCCACAAAACGGACAAAATGTGTGGTCTCACTTCTGTTATTTTATTTTTATATTCCTTAAGTGTGAAATTATGACTGCGACTTTATTTACCATTCTTCCCTCTTATTATCTGAGACCATAAATGTTTGCATTGTGTTTCTGGGGGGGAGGAGGAGGACAAAAACAAAACTTGTGTGTGTATGTTTAAGTACTTTGCCTGTTGCAATGAAAAAGTGCTTCAAGCAAAATTAATGGCTGACTTGGGATCCTAGTGAAATAATTGCTTTTTCTGCCTTGGGAACAATTATAGAGAGCTACTTGAAACTGCCCTTATTATTTTCATTCTAAACCAGTGCAACTCACTAATTGGTCTGGAAGCCATGTGGCCCGCTTCCCTCTTGCCTATTCTTTACTTTTTAAAACACAAATGCAACACTGATATGTTTTATTATACTCTCAGGCCTATTAAGCACTCTATACTTCTACAGTAGGTCTTGGCAGTTTCATGTTGAACACAACTGCTCGGAACTGATAGAGGAATGACTAGCTTCCATTCAAAATTATGCACCTGCATCTACTGTATATACTTAAAAGCCTTCATATTATATATCATTTATAAAGAAAACACATTTGCTGGTCTGAGGCCGAATGCCCAAACTTCATGGTGATAACATGAACACAGTGAAAATGTAGTTCTGAGTAAATATGCAAAATATTGTACTGTAAAATGGGATACTTCCAAAGTAGGAAACCAAGTCTTGTAAAGGTCAAGAAAAGATGGGTTGTAGACTGTGCTATTTTTCTAGAAAATGAGGTGCAGCTCCAGCGAGTTCTGGCTGAAAAATTGCCCCGGGTGTAGGAGGGTTGATGGGTGGCAAAGAGTATGGAAATAAATGTTCTCTCTGTTTCAAGTGTTCTTTTCAAATCAACCTCACAACCAAAATAACAACAACAAGTAGCTGGTGGAAATTCACATTTAGGTTTCAGGAATTCCTCTTGAACAAACAATGTTAGAGGAAAGGGATTTATTGTGAAAACCAATGAAACCCAGGGAGAAGTCTCTTTATGGTCTCTTCAAAGACCAAAGCAGCATATGTTATATAGAAAAAAAATGTCCCCTCATTTAAAGTTACCAACTTTTGAAATAAATAGATCTGATATCCATAGCTGTCAACCTTTCCTTTTTTTGCAGGAAATTCCCTTATTCCAGCACCATTTCCCGCTGCTTCCCCCTGCTATCCCGGATTGTTAGATATCCCGTAGACAGTCCCCGGGATAGGTGAGGCTGCTGATCCCTTATTTTCACATCTGAAAGTTGACAGCTATGCTGATATCTGAGTGGGATCTCAGGTGAGCCCATGTAGATTTCTGGATGAGGCCCAGAGTAGGTCCAGTTCTGGAGCCAGACAGCAGGAATCTATGGCATGCATGGGAGCAGAAACCAACAGTTTGCAGTTATTTTCATTATAGAGACTGGGGAACTGATTATACCTGATACAATCTGTTATATCTATGGCAAATCACAGATGTGGGAAACCTACAGGTCTTTAGATGTTGTCAGATTCCAACTCCCATCATCCCTAATTATTGGCCATACTGGGTGAGGCTGATGAGAGATGGAGTCTAGCAAAATATGGAAGCACAAAGAACTCCCGAACAGCTTAGAAAAACACCAAACCATTGGCTGAGGGAGGAAAAAAAAACCTCTTACTTTGTGGCAGCTGATCCCCTCCCAAGTCAAGGCTGTTGCATTTTCATGGTCAGTTGACATCTCTTTACCTATTTGTGACCTTTTTTATAGCAGCCAAACCTGCAGAAACCTGAAGCAATTAAGGCATTCCTGCTTAAATGAGGTCCTTGAATTCAGTTGAATAAAATATTTTTCTTCTGACCTGTGGAGAACTTCCTTCAGATTTCTAACATTTATTATCTGGATCAGTTCTCGGATGCATGACATGTTTTAAATAATTACAAGGAGCAGTTTGTAGGGCTACGTGCTAAAGTGATTGTGACTTCCTTACAAATGTACCGTATTTTTCGCACCATAGGGCGCACCGGACCATAGGGCGCACCCATTTTTTGGGGGGGAAATAAAGGGGAAAAAATTATTTCCCCCCCCAGGCGCGGGGCTGGGGCGGGGGAAGCTCGAGCTTCCCCCGACCCCAGCCCGCAAACAGGCAGCTCTCTGCAAGCCGTGGGAGCACTCCCGCTGCTTGTGGAGAGGTCCGCGAAGCCTGGGCGCGCTGAGCTCAGCGCGCGCAGGCTTCGGCATGCTGGCAACTCTCCGCAAGGAGCCGGAGTGCTCCCGCTCCTTGCGAAGAGGTCCGCGAAGCCTGGAGAGCGTGAGGGGTCGGTGCGCACCGACCCCTCTCACTCTCCAGGCTTCAGCGAAAGCCTGCATTCGCACCATAGGACGCACACACATTTCCCCTTCATTTTTGGAGGGGAAAAAGTGCGTCCTATGGTGCGAAAAATACGGTACTTTTCTTTGAATTACTCTGGCTTTTACCTTTGCAAGCAGATATGACCTCAAACAAACCTGCTCATGAGCAAATATCATTTTTTTTTAATATAACCCACTCATAAACATTAAAAAAAGAAAGATTGGAACACTAGAACAAGCTGAAACTGAAGGAAACTATATGGTTTTCTTATGTGCCCTATGAAATTATTAGTGTGGAGAAATACAATGGATATGACAAGGCAAGACAACAAAGGATCCATCAATATGTAATTGCATCCATTCAACTGAATAAGGGAGAACAGGGGAGATATCTCAAAGCAAATAGAGTATTTACCAAGAAACAAAATATGGAAGTTACTAGGCAGATGTAGGTGAATAGACCAAGGAAGACCAGAGAGAATCCATCACCTTGTATACCGTAACTGCTCACAAGACATGGTGCATGCACACCCTTTGAATGGCAATTCCCATCATTGGGGGGACAGCCCCCTCAAATATTTCATTGGGAGTCCCAAAGAGACCTCACCCCCCTAGGAGTTTGCTCCTATGCTTAAGACACAGTAGAACAGTTTGTAATAATTGTTGTTGCATGTTGACGTCCCCAAGCCACCCTCAAATAAAACACAATCCACACAGAATTTTGTTGAAGGTTTTCTGGCATAATTTTTTGGCCACAGCTTTATTGATTACAGAATGTGAGTGGTTGCTTAGGCATTGGTTCATGACTATCTGTTCCCACCTAGAGGTAGGAACAGAACTGACATCCGCAAGCCTGCAAAAGTCAATAAAGGAAAACATTTTGGGGAGAGAATAGAGCTGGGTGCCAGGCCCTCACCTCTCCCCAAATGCTCCCAGGGGCTCTTGTGTGGCCCTAGCCCCTGGACAGGGGTTCAGGCAAGAGCATGGCGAGCCCCTGGATTCCTTTAACAGAATACCCTTGCAGCAGCAGCATTGGAGGGGCAGGCACAGCCAACCATGCCCCCTCCACCAACCAAATTTAACCAATGCCAAACCGCAACCTTACAAGGTGTGACGATTTGCTAGGCAGTAGGCAACAAACCAAATGGAAAAATTCCTACCAGGCCCCTGCCCCAAAGCAGATGACCCCATGACAGACATAGCGAACAGGGAGGGTGGGCGGGTGATCTGATATGTGTAGTGAAAAGAGGCAGCTCAATGCTTCACACAGGGAATAAATAGGCCTTTGGCTGTCAATCATAAATTGCAACATCAAATTCTCCCCGACGTCCAAGAGGTGCCCAATAAGATTTGTGACCATCCAAACTAACCCGCCCAGCAACAGAGGGATTTCTTGTATGCCCCCACCGCAACACGTGCTCTCCATGAAGGAGAACAGGCTTTGTGCATAGTGGGAGATCTGTGAAATATTAACAAAGGATGATGTTGCAAAATGGGTTAAGTAAAACCAATTAGAATTCCACTGTTACTCAAACCATAGCCTAGCTATGTCATAGAACTAATGCTAAACTCACAAGCTAATAATGCTAAATGACTCTGTGGGGGCAGAGTGCACCAATTAATGTCCCCATCTTGAACAAGTGCTGGGCTGGTTGGGCCATATTTCATGAACAAATGTGCTACTGCGATAGAAATAAAGCCACTTTTACTACTTTCTAAGGTGCTGTTCATTTGTTACAGCAGCAGTATGGGAACTGCTTTTCTGCGTTCGCCCCACAGCATTGCAGCAATATGGAAAGGATTGGTCCTCGTGGGTGAGGCCAACTAACGGATCATTTCCAGTTGACAATCATCCTCCCATTTTGTGGTTGGACAATGATTGCATGGACAGCAGCAGGGTAGTCCTGTCCACATAATACTTTGACTTCAAACATGATGGTACTACTATGAGTTGAAAGAACCGGGGGGGGGGGGGGTTGTTGGAGCTTTCCCCCCAAACACGGTTGGAATGTTATAAGATATAAAAACCCCAACGAACTCCAGAAACCTTGGTGCTTTGTGCATTATTTGTCAAAAACGAACATGTTACTATTCTAGATTACTCAAATCCACAATAATGAAATACATCCTGTAAACCCAAAATAATTCTTTTCACTGTGAACACTTACTAACACAACTTCTTTCTTCCAAATCACATTAGCCCTATTCATATATTACTCACGTGGAGAGGATTCATGTGTAGAATGAAGAGTGAGACCACATTGCTACCTTTGCCACCTATGTCATTTGACTGGGTAACCACACTTCTGATGTCCATCGACTGAGCTCAGCCTGAAGAGGAACCTCTAAGCATGAGCAGCTGCTCATGAAGTCTTCTTCAGATGTCCAAGCTCAATACAAGGATGGTGTCACCAGCAGTTGGGCATTGCTCCTCTTTCTACACATGAATGCCTGTCAAGGGAGAAATGCAAGAAGAGGAGTAATTTCACACAAATTTGTGCCTTTCAGAGCTTCTTTGAGGTTGAGATGAAAATCAAGCCAAATGAGTAGCTGCCAGGAGAAAAGCCTGAAATATAACAAACTACCGTATTTTTCGCTCTATAAGATGCACAGACCATAAGACGCTCCTAGTTTTTGGAGGAGGAAAACAAGAAAAAAAATATATTCTGAATCTCAGAAGCCAGAACAAGAGGGATCGCTGCACAGCGCAAGCAGTGATCCCTCTTGCTGTTCTGGCTTCTGGGATAGCTGCGCAGCCTGCATTCGCTCCATAAGATGCACACACATTTCCCCTTACTTTTTAGGAGGGGAAAAGTGAGTCTTATAGAGCAAAAAATACGGTATATATTGAGACAATGGGAATCATTTACAACTCAGGGAATCTATCGCTTCGGATATGTGAGGGCAACTTCGATTGGGGCAAAAAACACGGGAGGTCTACTGCCTTTATGGACTGCTTGTAAGCTTCTACTGCTCCTATGGTCTGATCTAGTATGGCCTTTCTGCTCTTAAGTTCTCTCACCTAAGTTAAAACTTAGGCCAAATCCCTGTTGGTTCTATCTCAGGCTCAAGTGACTTGTTTAGAGTATGTCCCAGGGTTTCTCAAACTTGGGTCTCCAGCTGTGTTTGGACTACAGATCCCATCATCTCTGACTACTAGTCCTGCTAACTAGGAATGATGAGAATTGCAGACCAAAAACAGCTGGACATCTAAGTTTAGGAAACCCTGGAGGAACCCAACATATGGTTGGGTTGTGGGAAAGGCATCCAGATTTTTTTTTTTTATTAAAAAAACGCTTCTGCATAAGCTGCAGTTTATTTGGGTACGGCAGCTTTTACAAGCTTGATCAAGGCTACAAGACTTGCGATACAAAAATTACATCTACAAGACTTGTTAAAAAGAAAGAGAGTGAATTGAAAAGGGCAGTAAAAAATACTCTGAAAATAGAGACACCTTTTTGAACATTTGCACTAACGAAAGCAAAACTAAAAAGACTATTTCAGCTCTTCAACCTGCTTGTTGTATTTCTTAGAATATTCTCAAGAATGCTACATGGAACCCTGGATTTTTCCTGTTTTTTCTCTCTCTGTGTGTGTGCCTTTGGCAACTTGTGGTTACATGAATTAATATCGAACAGTGCAATGCTGAAATCTCCTTCTATGTGGCATATGCACCTAGTGTTGAAACAGCACTGAAAGCATAAGTTCTCTAAATAATATCTCTTCAGAGTTATTAGCTTTGACATTGGCTTTTTCAAATATGTTTCCAGCTGCAGAAGCCCATTGTTTAACTTTGCTATGTGACCTGAACTGCTCATAAAAAAAAATCTACTACAGCTCTCAGCATTCCTTTAGGATGGCCTGGGTCATTAGTGCCAAAAGTAATGCACAATGTAGCCATAGAGGAGAGCCTCTGACTCACTCATCAGATCTTCCTTCTAGACACTGCACCAAAGGGAACATGAGATCATTCAGCATGAATCTCCATGATGACTTTGAAAAGCTAAACGGAAAGGTTGTTTGCTGTCTCCAATCTTTGTGTTCATGTGTGATGTAAAATACACACAGAGAGAGATAGTAGTGTGGCTCCCCTGGTCCTGCAATTTGCTTGTTATTTGCTGCTTTATGCAGAATACAGGTTCAGGTAATACAGCCCAGCAGTGTCTCCTTCCTGCCCCTTGGTCCTTTTCTTTGTGACAGGCTACCATGGGGCAGGGACTATTGGATCTAATTTATGGCTAACAAAATGCCCTCAAGAAGGGGAGATGAACATCCACAGTTTTCCGCCGGTTCAGTCTTTCACTCAGTAAATGCTGGAAGGGTGGGTACTGGCAATAACAATTTTTGTTTAGCAAGACCAAACAAATTTGGAGACTCTCGTGTGGGGATTAGTAAGTCATGAATGAAACACGGAATTTAAAGCATTTGTGCAAACCATTGTGACTTTAAAGTGGCAGAACCGACTGAATTGTGCCCAGACTTCCTGCTGGAAATACTAATCAAGAGTTGGCCACTGAAATTTCATCCAAACTGAAAAAAAGTAAATGTTGTTGTTCATCTTCTGGCGAGAAGCTTTTTGAAAGAAGCAAATGAGTCCCATTAAAACCAGTAAAATCACCCAGGGAGGTTCTGCATATTTCTAGTTGTCACTAGATTTTACATAAAGTGGATTTTTAAGCAACATATCTGAGATGTTTCAAGTGAAGCTAAAGGAGCTTTGATAAGACAGGTGCCTGTTGCTGATAAAGCAAAAAAGCAAAATAACCTAGCCACTCTAAATGAATTAGTCTTCAGTGCCAGACAAATTGCATCCGAGGATACAAGAAGGAACTTGTAATCCCAGAGCCTACGTCTATAATCTAGAACAGGTGAAGTGTCATGAGACTGGGAACAGACAAATGTTTTTCCCATCTTTTTTTAAGGGAGTGGGCACTAGGCAACCACTAAATCCAGCTTGACATGCTTTGCAATGTTTTAGAATATATTATTAAGATGCTAGTATAGGAGCATTTGGGGGTGAGAACTGTCCTCACAAAGAACCAGAATGGGTTTCTCAGAAAAAAGTCACACCAAACCAACCTTATCTCCTTTTTAAGTTACCAGCCTGATAGATCAAGGGAATGAGCTTCAAGTAATATATCTTGATTTTAGCAAGCCCTTTGACAATGTCTGCCATGGTGATAAGGTTAGCTGCTGGATGTGCTCATCAATGGCTTCTTCACTAGAGAGCCAGTGTGGGGTAGTGGTTAAGATCAGTGGACTCATAATCTGGTGAACCGGGTTTGATTCCCTACTCCTCCACATGCAGCTGCCGGGTCACCTTGGGCTAGTCACACTTCTCTGAAGTCTCTCAGCCCCACTAACCTCACAGAGTGTTTGTTGTGGGGGAGGAAGGGAAAGGAGAATGTTAGCCGCTTTGAGACTCCTTAGGGTAGTGATAAAGCAGGATATCAAATCCAAACTCCTCCTCCTCCTCCTCTTCTTCTTCACAACCTGGATACAAGTGGCAACTGGATACAAGTGGAGTGTCTCAGAGTTTTGCCCTTGGCCCAGTGTTATTTCACACACATAAACACACGAGAGAGAGAGAGAGAGAGAGAGAGAGAGAGAGAGAGAGAGAGAGAGAATGAGATGAAGGGGTAAAAGTGATACTTTCCAAATTAGCAGATGACACCAAACTCAGTGAATGGCTGACATCTTAGAAGACATCATCATTCAAGATGATGTTGTTACAAAGGAGAACTGGGCCAAAACTAACAAAATGAATTCCAACAGAGATAAATGCATTTTTGTAGGAAGACTCTGTCTGATGCACAAATACAGACTGGGTGACACCTGACTTGGGAGCAGTAATGTAAAAAGGTTCTAGAGGTTTTAGTAGCCCACAAGCTAAGCATGTAATATGGTGGCTAGAAAGATTAATGCAATTCTAAGCTCCATCGACAGAAACATAGCATCCAAATTGCAATACTTAATGGTAACTCTGTTATGCTTTGGAGTACTGTCTGGCATCACAGCTTCAGAATGATATTGGAAAACTGGAATATGTCCAGAGGAAAGCAACAAAGACGGGTAGGGGTCAGAAGTCCAAGTCCAAGGAAAGACTGAAGGAGTTGGGTAGCTTTGAGAATTGATGATTAAGAGGATACATAGCAGCTATCTTGAAGTATTACACAGAAAATAGACCATATTTATTTTCTGTTGCTCAGAGAATAGTACCCGCCCACTCTTCTGATAAATAATCATTTAGACGAAACATTACAAAGAACTTTCTTATGGTGTTAAGCTGCTCAACAGTGAAACATGCTGCTTTCGAAGGATCTGATATCCATCAGATATATTTAAGCAGAGGCTGGATGGCCAGCTATTAGTAGTAATGGATTTCCTGCATCTACTGTACAAGGGGTTGTTCCCTTGCAACTCCACTATAGCTTAGATTGGATAATATGCTGACTAGACTACTATCAAGGTTCTCTGGGTAGATTTGTGACTTTGCAGACAATAATTTGATAATAAAGCAGCTGCATGAACATTTGTAAAAGATCGAGTGAAAACGAAAGTGCCCATAATGCATTTCTCATGGAAGAGCTATTTGCATAGACTGGCAATCTTCCAGGAGCGCTCCAATTAAGTCTTTTAAAAGCTACTTTACTTATGTTCTTTAGTAGCAATTTTGGTGTCATTGTAAAGTACAAAGGCTGTTCCAAAAAAGCACTATCCTTCTTCTTATGGTCTTATTACTCTGTTGTAGAAAATGGAATATACAACATTTGTAAACAGTCGTGTTAATGATGATGATGTAAGGTATTTATCATGTCAGCTTAAAACACATAGACTTTTCCCACCCCAAAAAAATTCATTTGACACTATTTACAGAAGAGTTATCCAAATGAGAGCTCTTTTATAATATAATTAAGGATGAGATTACAAGACCGGCTTATACTTCACTGCACTAAAATGAGATTTAATACCTGCTTATCCCATTGAAATATGAGCAGTATTTTTGTACTTTGTAAAGCTTTATATATATATATATATTGTAGTGGCATGGCTCTGCAGAAAGAAGTCAAAACTTTTAATGCTCTGCTCCTATATGCATAGAATTTATTATTTAACTTGCATTAAGGTATCATATTTACATGAAAAGAATAAATTTTAACAACAACAACACTTTCTTCTTTTCAACTTCTTTTAAGAAAGTTGGCTTCCTATGGCATAGTTCATTAGAGCTCTTCCAAGGAAAGCACAAAGGAACAGTTTGAATTGTAATACAGTGGTGCCTCGCAAGACGAAATTAATTCGTTCTGCAAGTTTTTTCGTCTTGCGAGTTTTTCGTCTTGCGAAGCACGGTTTCCCATAGGAATGCATTGAAAATCAATCAATGCGTTCCTATGGAAACCGCCTTCAGACCAGGTCCGGGGACAGTCTGTCCCCCGACCTCTTCTGAAGGCTGCGGGGGGGACAAGGGCTTTTCTTCCCACCCCCAGCATTTTAAAAAACCCTGGGACAGCTGAGGACTTCTCCGCTGTCCCGGGGCTTTTTAAAATGCTGGTGGGCAGCAGCGCTGCTGCCCGCCAGCATTTTAAGATCGCCCCGGACAGCGGAGAAGTCCTCCGCTGTCCCGGGGTTTTTAAAAATGCTGGCGGGCGGCAGCGAAGCCTTCGCTGCCGCCCGCCAGCATTTTAAGATCGCCCCGGACAGCCTCCGCTGTCCCGGGGTTTTTTAAAATGCTGGCGGGCGGCAGCGAAGGGTTCGCTGCCGCCCGCCAGCATTTTAAAATCGCCCCGGGACAGTGGAGGACTCCGCTGTCCCGGGGCGATTTTAAAGCCCCCGGGAAGTCAGGCGGGGGGGAGCAAAGACTTTCGCCCCCCGCCAGCCTTCAAAAGCCGTCTGGGATAGCGGGAAGCGCTTCCCTGCTACCCCGGACCGCTTTTAAAATGCTGGCGATGGGGAGCAAAGCCTTTCGGCCCCCACCGGCCTTCCTGGACCTTTTCTGAAGGCCGGAGGGGGGGTAAGGCTTTGCTCCCCACCGCCAGCATTTAAAAGAGGTCCCCGGAGATTTCCCTATGGGCTTTCTTCTTGCGAAGCAAGCCCATAGGGAAATTCGTCTTGCGAAGCAACTCGCAAACGGAAAACCTTTTCGTCTTGCGGGTTTTCCGTCTTGCGAGGCATTCGTCTTGCGGGGCACCACTGTATTGTAAGTGATACCAGCGTAATTTGCTTCTAACTAGAATTGCTGGTGGAGTAATCCTTCATGCAGGAAGGCTGTCTGAGTAATCTTGATGTTTATAATGTATAAATTGACCGGCCTCTGCACTACCTGGACTGAGTATAGACTGGAACTTATTCCAGTCTATACTCAGTCTATACTGACTGCATTTTCTGAAATGTTCCAATGCAATTCTTGGCTCAGAAAGTATTGACAGTAAGACAGAAAATCTCAAAATCTATTTACAGCAAGACAGAAGATGCATTTACAAATGTGGGTGCTGAGTGAATATATGCTTGGAGTGTACATTTAAATATTATTTAAATGTGAATATTTGTGTAGGGTTTTTAAAAGGGGGGGCAGCAGCAACAACAGCCTGTAAATTAATGATGAAATGAGGCAGAGTGGACACACCTGAATAAATGTACCAAGTGACATGGACAATAAATAAATTCATTAGTAAATCCTTATCATGCAGTGGTCCATGATACTTTTCCTAAAATGAAATTTTGAGACAAAATTGTTAGTTATTGCTTAGGCCAGGACAGGCAACCTCATCCCAAAGTCATGAACCTGGCCCATAGACATGTTTCCTCTACTCTGTATTCAATTTCAGCTGAGCAGCCTGAAGAAACAGTAAAATGAAAGAAAATAAAGTCACACTGTATGCACTACATATAAACTTGTTAAATAAGAACGTAGCAAAACTCTTCTCTTATTAAGTTTTCCAATGTGAGAAAAGGACATTTTTCATGTATTCTACATTCTTGGTGGTTCTGAACAATGCACCCCCCCCTTTTGGCAAACTTTTAGTATTCCTTGGAATAATACTCATCTTTATGGCTTCATTCTCAGGTGATATCAGTGGAATAACCACTGGTTAAGGTAAAGGTAAAGGACCCCTGGGTGGTTAAGTCCAGCCAAAGGTAACTATGGGGTTGTGGCACTCATCTCGCTTTCAAGCTGAGGGAGATGGCATTTGTCCAAAGACAGCTTTCTGGGTCATGTGGCCAGAATGACTAAACCACTTCTGGTGCAATGGGACACCATGGCAGAAACCAGAGCACACAGAAGATAATGATTCACCATTTAAGATGAAGATATCATGCAGTCTAGTGCAGTGTTTCCCAACCTTTGGTCTCCAGCTGTTTTTCAGACTACAATTCCCATCTTCCCTGACCATTGAGCTTGCTAGCTAGGGATCATGGGAGTTGTAGTCCAAAAACTGCTGGAGATCCAAGGTTGGAAAACGCTGGTCTAGTGGATGATCTCTGAGCTAGGGTTGTGCATGTGAAACTCCAAAAGTTGGGAGGGAGGGGGTAAAAAACAGGCTGGGAAAATATTGGGCTGATAGGATTTGGGGTGGAGAAATAAATATTAAATAATGAGAACAGCAAAATTTTCTATACCACAACCATTATTAGTTTTAAGCTGAAGATTGAAATTGGGGGATGCTAGAACAAACCTCTAGTTCTGGTATACTATTGTAACATAGAACGGAAAGGAAAAAGTTAAAACATGGCCCTTACTTCTAACAGTGGATAGTTAATTTTAAGAATCAAATTGTAAGTTGTGTAATAATTCCTTCAGCGTTTCAAAAAGGCATCCATATGGGGTTTTGGCAATATGCAAGATTATTTGCATTCAAACTTATTAAAAATCATATGCTTGATCAATTAAAATTATGCTATCAGTAGATGCTAGACACAAAGAGAGAGATTTCCTAAGAATAAGGAAGAAAAGCAACCAGGAAGTAGAAAGTTAAAAATATGCCAAGCAAACAAAAACCAACCTTTCAGTTTGGAAGCATCTATTCACATGCCATCTCAAATTATCTTCAGGAAAAAATAAAATAAACACTTGCCATATGGTACGCTGATTAAACAGGAAGCCATTCAACTTGAATGATAATTAATAGAGCTGCATTATATGGGCTATTTTTATATAGAACCAAAAATAAAATTACTGCTTTGTTCAATATTTCCCTTCCAAATTGATGCTGTTGTATACAGAATTGTCCTTTCGTTAATCCCCTCTGGGAAAGACAGTCATTCTATAGCAAGGGGTATCTGCACCTGAAAGTGACTGACATGGATGCAGCTGACATGTAAGCTGTGATGGAGCACAGAGTGGGTCCTCACGAATCTCCTCACTTTCAGCTGAATGTGTGGAATGAGCTTACCAATCATCGAATCATCAAACTGTAGAGTTCAAAGACACCCCAAGGGTCATCTTGTCCAACCCGCTGCAATTCAGGAATCTCAGGTAAAGCATCCATGACAGATGGCCACCCAACCTCTGCTTAAAAACCTTCAAGGAAGGAGAGTCCACAACCTCCCGAGGGAGACTGTTCCACTGTCGAATTGCTCTTACCATCAGAAAGTTTTCCCTGATGTTTAGTCAGAATCTCCTTTCTATGCCTGTCATGGGGTCATCTGCTTTTGGGGCAGGGGCCTGGTAGGAATTTTGTCCATTTGGCTGATGCCATTTGGTTTTTGCCTACTGCGTAGCAAATCGTCACAACTTGTAAGCTGCAGTTAAAAAGGTAAAGGTAAAGGGACCCCTGACCATTAGGTCCAGTCATGACCGACTCTGGGGTTGCGGCGTTCATCTCGCTTTATTGGCCAAGGGAGCTGGCGTACGGGAACGGTACCTATTTATCTACTTGCACTTTGACATGCTTTCGAACTGCTAGGTTGGCAGGAGCAGGGACCGAGCAACGGGAGCTCACCCTGTTGCGGGGATTTGAACCACCGACCTTCTGATTGGCAAGTCCTAGGTTCTGCGGTTTAACCCACAGCGCCACCCGCGTCCCAAGTTGCAGTTAGGCATTGGTTAAAAATTGGCTGGTGGAGGGGTAAGGATTGGCTGTGCCTGCCCCATCAATGCTGCTGATGCAAGGGAATTCCATTAAAGGAATCCAGGGGCTCACCATGCTTTTGCCCGAATCCCTGGCATGCGGAGCTCCCCTGGCAGAGAGGTGAGGGTCTGGTGCCCAGCTCGATTTTCTCCCTAATATCATTTTCCCTTACTGACTTTCGCTGGAATCCAGAAGTCAGTTCTGTCCCTGGGCGGGGACAGATAGTCATAACCAATGCCTAAGCAACCACTCACATTTATGTATTTTAATGAAGTTGTGGCCAAAATTATGCCAAAAACCTTAAACAAAAATTCTGTGTGAATTGTGATTTATTTGGGGGTGGCTTGGGGACCTCGACACGCAACTTGAAACCATAGGCACATCTCTTTGCAACTGACATCTGCATGCTAGAATGCAGGTGTCAGGAGTATGGCACTTCTGAATATAATCTTGTTTTCCACATTACATGTTCAGTATATTCACTAACTTGTCACCTATGGCATGGGGTGAATTCAGATATGATAGTTATTGCTTTAGTTTTCCTAGTTATAATGCTAGTGCTGCTGTCCTGTTTTCTAACAGGTACTTTTAACACTGCAGTACCTGTTGAGTTATGATACTCTGGCGCTTTGGTGGGTATACCGACATGTTGCAGTAAATTTCATTCACAACCTTTGGACAAGGTCGCTACCCCACAACCCCTTCAGCACATGTGCGCTTCTCTCTCCCCCCACAAGAAAGCAGCATGAAAGAAATGTATGTCGGTATGGCACCCCAAATGTTGTTATTTTCTGTGTTAATGGAATTCCAAACATTTTTCCCAGAACCAATTAATACAGAAATGAGAGCTAAACTTCCTCTATATTTTGTTACATTTCCAGAAGTCAGTTTTATTTTGTGTAAATGCTCAAATATAATGCTGAAATTATAGGTCATTGGGGGAATTATTGGGGAAACAGAATATACGGACAATTGAATTGAACATAGTTGTGTACAGGTTGAGCATGATTGTTTTCTTTTTATACCCAAAGCAGCTGGGGGTGGGGGGCTGTGTCTGTGCAAAAGGAAGGCACATTTGGAAAGCCAGCACCCTAGTTTCTCCATCCTGGTAACTCCTTTTCCCTCAAACAATTTCACAGATGAATCCACTTTCCCTCTTACCCTCTTGGTCCCTCCCCTTTCTTTTCATCTGCTCAGGTGCTGATTTGAGCCTAGAAAAGCACAAAGAGATGGAAGAAGAATTGGGGTATGTTGCCCTTTGAAGTACCCCTTTATGTTTTACATACTTTTTAGGGTAGTGGGGACAGAAATATAACAACCCTCACCACTATATGACAAAGGGAGCAGTGAATAGGGGATGGCTCAGAGTTCAGTACTGGGGGAAAACTTCAGTGGTACCATTGCTCCCTAAGGAACCACCCTGGGAACCTCAGCTGTACTCCCCATTCCGTGAAGCATGTTATGCTATGGTTATAGTCATTGTGATCACAGAATTGTAGAGTTGGAAGGAACCACATCAATCATAAGATCCAACATATTTCACCCAACTTGGGGCTTGAACCCCAACCCTGTGATTATGAGTTCCATGCTCTACCAACTGAGCTATCTCAGTGTGTTTTTGCTACCGAACTGAAATACCCTGGGGTGTCTATTCTTGTTGTTTGATTTCTTATTACAACTCCTTTAAAGGTAAAGGTAAAGGGACCCCTGACCATTAGGTCCAGTCATGACCGACTCTGGTGTTGTGGCGTTCATCTCGCTTTATTGGCCGAGGGAGCCGGCGTACAGCTTCCGGGTCATGTGGCCAGCATGACTAAACCGCTTCTGGCGAACCAGAGCAGCGCACAGAAACACTGTTTACCTTCCCGCCGGAGTGGTACCTATTTATCTACTTGCACTTTGACGTGCTTTCGAACTGCCAGGTTGGCAGGAGCAGGGACTGAGCAACGGGAGCTCACCCTGTCGTGGGGATTCGAACTGCCGACCTTCTGATCAGCAAGTCCTAGGCTCTGTGGTTTAACCCATAGCGCCACCCGCATCCCTACTTTACAGCTCCTTTACTTTACTTCATTGGCAACGCAGAACTGTGGATTCATTCCCCCTCCTCCCTGCCGGAGCCATTTCATTCAGATGGTTTCTCCTTTTGAAAGATAACTAGATATATTTCAACACACTCATAACCTTTCAGGCCAATGGGTCATGCATATTGACACTGAATCTCAAATGGCAGGATAATGTGCTACGTTTATGCCAGTGGCATCCAATCATTTTTAAATTAAACTGCTCCCATCTTATCACTTACAGATGTTCTTGCTTATGATAATTTAATATAGGATGACATGCTGTAATTATTCATTATTGAAATACACGATATACCACTAACATCTGACACACATAATTTCCCATGTGTTTTATTTATTTTTAGATACGGAGCAGCTATATCAATTAAGTTCAATGTTTGGTATGATTTTTTTCTTCTAATATAAGGCAGCCTGAATCAAGTTGTTTGGTTCAAATCAAAATTCTGACAAAATTAGCATTATGGTAATTCTGTCTTTACCTTATGGTTCAAAGAAACATTAGATGCCCTAACATTATAAAGAAGGTTGTTTTCTTAATAAGCAATACCTAAAGAGATGGATCAGGGTGGGGTGAGGGTGGGAGCGGTGATGTTACTACTGAATTTGCCTTAAATAAAATGTTGAGGCAAAATTGCAGGTTGCTGCTCAGGCAAACTGTTTCCAGACAAACAAAAATTGTGAAAAGACTACCAATTCAGGGAGGATGGAGCTAAGTTCCATAATTCCTATGAAGAATTATAAATCAATTACAGTGGAACCTTGATTTTTGAACATAATCCATTCTGGAAGACTGTTTGACTTCTGAAACGTTCAAAAACCGAGGAGCAATGGGCGGTCAGCAAAATCCACTGGGGAAAAAAGAAAAACACACAGCGGAAGCCATTCGACTTCCAAGGAATGTTCAAAAACAGAAGCAGTTACTTCTGCATTTTTGGCGTTCGGCTTCTGAAATGTTTGGCTTCCGAGATGCTCGGAAACTGAGGTTCCACTGTAGATCAACACACACGTTTCACGAGCCGTCTTAAGAACAGCTTCTTCTCCAGAGCGATCTCGGCCTTGAATGGGAAGCCTGGACTTTGAAAGTCATCTAATCTTCCTTGCTGTATTATACTGTATTGTTTTAATTAGTGTTTTTATAGTTGTTTTGATTTTGTGTGGAGTGCCCGAGAGGGGGCAATGACAATAAAGATATTATTATTATTATTATTATTATTATTATTATTATTATGAAGTCACCAAACAGTGTCTACATTTCAGTATTCATATTCTAGTATTGATACCTTTCAACGGGGAAAATTTGTTGCCAGAAATGGTGTAGTGTGTGGCAAATTAGCATTAAATAAATTAATAATAAAAATTAAAATAAAAAAAAAAAACAGACCAGGTTTACCTTACATACAAGATGTGTGCAGACATTTGTTTGAACACATGAACTCCATATCTATAGACAGCATACAGGGCACAAATAACAAGTCGCTACATGAATCAGCCTGTGCACCGAATCCCTGATCATTCTCATGTTTTAGAAGGGAAAGTCTGTGGGGGTTTCTTTTCACGTTAGCTTCAACATGAGTCAGACCCTTCACATGATCTAACATGTGAGTGTACCCTTTGAGCATTCACGTTTTTAAGGCAAACACTTGATCATGCCTACTGCGTTTTCAGACTATGTACAGAGACTTCTTCCTAGCTATATTAAATCTCCTAAACATTTTGCTGTTGTTATTTAGTATTATGGGACAAAAACCTGCCCTGATACACTTTTCATTGCAGAAGGTACATAAAAAGAGACCTGTAAAAAAAACCCTTCTAGGGCATTGTCACCTGCACAGTAGCGAAGTGTCCCCACATTTCCGCCAAGTTTATTTCTGTAAACATAAAAGCACCCAGGACATGAAACATCATAAGAATTTATTTGCCATTGACACTGGAGCGCTTTTCTAAAACCAGTTAATATGGCGGTGCTCAAACAAAAATTGTTACAGGGATGCAAACTGTATAAAGTACCTGTACCTGTATCAAGTTTTATTTCAATAAACAAACAAAGATCAGCTGCTACATAAAGTATCCCAAGAAATCTATTCATTTTTGCCCATGGGATGTGCTTGTTGCTTCAGCCAATGTAAAGTATTGTGGGATTGGGAAAGCGCCACTGAGTTTTTCAAACAAAATCTGCTGGCTCAGATTTTTCTGCCATCAAATACATGGCTTGGTTTGGCTACATTTTACTACCCCAAAAATTCATTTGAATACTTGGGAACACTATGTGTTTTTCTTTTCTTTCATATTTTGTGTGTGTGTGTTGGGCAGAGGGAATTAGATAGCTATTGGACTTCCCTTAAAATCTCCCAGTTGTTTTGCCTGAGGAAAAACTCCCAAATGCCCCACAAATCTCACTTTAGGAGATCTCTCAGAAATATCACTAATCTTTCCTTCAAAATTCCACACAGAATTTGGCTGAGCAGGAAGTTCAAAATTAACCTCTAATTTCACTTGTGGTGACTGTTCTACTTATTTCATTATCAAATATCCTTTCCATTTTTTTTAAAAAAGGAAAAATCATTAACCGTTTCACATTTTCACATAGTAAAATAAACTACATTTTTATCACAACCTCCTGTCTGTCTATGTCTTGCTTATCCACCCCTCATTCAGTTCCTTCAATACAGAATGGAAAATTTGTATTTCTGTTTGAGCTGTGCCCCCAAGACTTATGTGCCCGGGAAGAAGTATTTCCACATACCATTTGTTTATGTGGAATTTGTTCTTTTGTTGAATTCCAGGTCTCAATTTCTTCCGCCCTGGTCTGCATCACAAATGCCTGCTCACCACAAAGAAAATTGACACCTAGCATGCAACTCCCCAAAAAAGCACTTCACAACTCCTTACAGTATGGATAGTATTGTCTTTCCTCGGGTAAAATTACCAATGCATGAGCTGTCATGAGAGAGGGGAAAATACAAAGCATAAAGACTTCAATTATCTGTATCATCCATTTTCAGACCCACTTCACCAGGAAGGACTCTTCAACACTGCATCCTTCAATCATGCTAAAGACTTAAGCTAGTGCTTCACAAGGCTTTGACAACAGCATTTTAGTTAAGGATTAACTGATTCTGTTGGGGAATGATACAAATCCCAGTAGAATCATACACCTTGAATGCACAAAGGTAACAGGCAGGGTTGTTCAGATTAGTCTACCATTTCTCTTGTCTCTGAAGCAGAAGAGATATTGCAGAGAAGTTGGTATACTTAGCATTTAACAGCCAAAGTTACTTAGCATTTACCAGCCAAAGTTACCATTACTTTAGCTAATGGGGCCTCCTGCTGCTGATCTGTTCTCATCCTGAAGCAAAGTTCTTAACCCAAGGTACTACTTCCAGGTTAGCAGAGTCTGTAACCCAAAGTGTTTGTAATATGAGGTGTTTGTAACCCAAGGTACCACTGTATTAAGCGTCAGAATTTCCTGTTGCGATTCAGTACAGTGGTACCTCGGGTTACATACGCTTCAGGTTACATACGCTTTGGGATACAGACTCCGCTAACCAAGAAATAGTACCTCAGGTTAAGAACTTTGCTTCAGGAGGAGAACAGAAATCCTGCTCTGGCGGCGTGGCGGCAGCGGGAGGCCCCATTAGCTAAAGTGGTGCTTCAGGTTAAGAACAGTTTCAGGTTAAGAACGGACCTCCGGAACGAATTAAGTACTTAACCCGAGATACAACTGTAGTTGCTAGTTGAATGGCTGCCGCTGAAAACAAAACGTGATAGCCAGTGGCGTAGCGTGGGTTGTCAGCACCCGGGGCAAGGCAAGTAATTTGCGCCCCCTAACCCGTGGATTTTAGCACTCGAGTGCGAGCGCGCCCCCCCCAGATGTTGCGGCCGGCCCTCCTGCACCCCCCCACGCTACGCCACTGGGGCTGGGGGCGAGCGAAGGAGCCAAGGACCCCCCCTTAAGGCTCAGCAGGAATTTATTAAATTTATTATTTGCGGAGCCCCCACGAGCCGAGGCAGCTGAAGCCCCCTCCCCTCGGGCGCCTCCCCGCCCCCTCCTCTCCTTGGGCTGTAGGTGGAGTCCGCGCTCCGAGGCGCTCCAGATCCGGGCTTGGCGAGCGCCTCTCCTCCTCCCGGCCGGGTCCGGGGGCTTCCAGCCGCGCTCCATCCTCCCCCCCGGCTGAGACTTGCGCTGAGAGCCGGAGCCAGCGGTGCCCCCTTCCGCCGGGAGACCCTCGCCCGCCCGCCGGCTTCCTCTCGGAGGGTTTTGGGGAGCGCAGGGCGCGGCGAGGCCCCCGGAGTTCTCCTCCCTCCCCGTCGGCAGAAGCAGCCGCCGCCTGTGGCTGGGCCGAGGGGATGGCGACGGCATCGGGGTGCGGAGGCTGCCCGTGCCCGGCCAGGCGGCGTCGGCGCTGCTGCAGCGGCTGCTCCTCCTGCGAGCAGTGAGTGGAGCGCAGCGGCGGTGGCGGCGGGGAGCCCGGTGGAGGAAGGAACTTGTCCCTTCCCTCTGGACTCGCGCCCCCCCAGATGTTGCGCCCGGTGCGGTCGGCACCCCTGGCACCCCCCACGCTACGCCACTGGTGATAGCTCCTCCTGGTTTGTTCTCATTAATGCAAATTAAAATGTGTGACATCATTTCCTCTGCCTTGCCAGTAGTTTAATTTCATTGCCTGCTGTTAGCAGGGGTGCAAATACTCGTGAATGTGAATGCTATTGTGTCATGCATTTCCCTTTGCTAAGCAATTCCAGAGAAGGAAGCAAGAGATACAGGGTTTTCTGCAGGAAACATGCATGTCTGCAGTAACATTTATTTCTGGTGGCGGGCCAGAAATCAGCATGCATAAATGAATGAAAAGAAAACCAGCATATTTTGTAGATCCAGTTAACACACTGGCCTCCACAGGAGCAAAAGCTTCTCTAACACTAGTTGAACGACAGCTTACTGTGGAAACGTGTTTAAAAAGGTAAAGGGTCCCCTGACCATTAAGTCCAGTCGTGGCCGACTCTGGGGTTGCGGCGCTCATCTCGCTTTATTGGCAGAGGAAGCCAGCGTACAGCTTCAGGGTCATGTGGCCAGCATGACTAAGCCACTTCTGGTGAACCAGAACGGCGCATGGAAATGCCGTTTACCTTCCCGCCAGAGTGGTACCTATTTATCTACTTGCACTTTGAGGTGCTTTCGAATTGCTAGGTTGGCAGGAGCAGGGACCGAGCAATGGGAGCTCACCCTGTTGCAGGGATTCGAACGGCCGACTGATTGGCAAGTCCTAGGCACCCACAGTGCCACCTGTGTCCCTAACATGTGTTTACCTGCATGCTTTTAAGCTTACACTGAAATTGTAAAGCCCTGTTCGTGCAGAAGTAGCATATGTGAATTGGAAGTTTGCATGTGTAGCCCATGCTCTCTTAGCTTGCATAAATGCTACCTGCATCTCTTCTAGCAAAGAGTGAGACAATTACCCTCCTCTTCTTTTCCTGGAGTCTCAATAGTAGCTTTTCAGGGTGAGCTGATTGCTCTCAGAAGAATCTAGCAGTTCATCCTGGGCCAGGAGCAGACTGTCACCCAGAGGGGGTGGGAAGGGCTACAGATTTAGTTTGCTGACTTTCATGGGCTTACTTTTGACCGCTTACTAGTATGTGCCGGGAGAGGCCTTTGTTTAAGAAATATAACACAAATAGTTGTTTTTCTTCCTCATCATGTGAATTATGTTAGGCCTTAATAGTGAAGATATATGGCAAAGGGGGAAGGCCTGTAAAGTTTGTGGACTTCTATAGACCTGCTTTTAACCACTTACTAGCATGTGCTGAGATCACAGAAGTCCCCCTTTTAAGAAAAAGAGTAACATTTCTTTGTTTTAGGAAAACTTGCTATTATTGTTGTTTACTATTTTAGAATTATTATAAGCCTTGCAACAGAAAACATACGGTAAAATGAGTTGGGAAGCGCTGCAAAGTTTGGAAACCCTTTTTAGGCCTGCAAAGTTTGCAAGACCTCTGAACCACTTGCTGGATTCAGGGAAACAAGAAAAGTCTGATTTCTTCAGAGGACTAACTGAACATCGATTCTAAACAAATGGGAGCCATTTGGACCACAAGACCTTTCATTTTTATGCTGTATCTTTGCTGTCCTGCGCATCTTAAATGTGCTGGGGATATATGTATTTTATTTATTAACTAGACAAAGGGTTTGTTGCTATAACACAACAGCGATCAGATTGACTAAAAGTATTCAGAGTTATTGCCACTGCAAACTTAAAATGTTTAGGCTTTATGTTTGTTGTCATCCCTTTTCTTTAATATTACAATTCAGGTTTGGGCTAGTCCACTGCTGGGTGGGAGTTGCCCCGTAAATCCTGATCAAACGGCCCAATCCTGCAAACATGAGGATTACATACACGAATACTGCTGGATCATTATTTGCTGCATGTTTAAAATAAGTGGCTAATCTCAACTCAGAAGTTAAGATTCACTGAGTTCAATGGAGTTTACTGCCAAGCACATTTATATTCTTTATATTTATATTCTTATTAATTATTTATTAAATTTGTACACCACCATATACTCATAGGTCTCGAGGAGGGTACGACATAAAATTACAATATAAAAACACAAATTACATAACAAAAACAAAAACCCAGTAAACCGCTCCCCAATACATGTTAAAAGGGTGTTGGATGTCAATCAGCCAAAAGCCTGGTCAAAGACAAACAGTTTTGCCTGGCGCTTAAAGGATTTATATAGGATTTCGGTCCAAATTAACACATATAGGTGGATTTAGGTTTCACTACGTTTTCAGCAGTTCTCCATTGCGAAGTTTCTTTCTGTAGGAATCATTTGTAGCTCAATGTTTAGGCTGTTTCTTATCACTTGATTACTCACATTTGGTTGTGTTGAGAATCATTACATTTGAAGCGATTCCATGTGGTATGAAAATTCTGTCTGTGGTTTTGATCTGTGGTGAATCTATCATCTGTGGCCTGAATCAAGATAATTTATTTTTGTTTTTTTGTTAATGCCACTTCAGGTGTTCATTAAATGCCAAACTGTTTCTGCTATCACCAACGCTGCTTTGTGAATGGGCACTGAGTCTATTTTATGTACATAAGAGATTTAATATTTGTCACTCTGTATTTGGTTTTCTTCCATTCTTATCACTTTCTTTGCACCGTCTCTCTGTGTGTATATATGTGTATACCATCATAAAATAATGCTTGGCTGCATCTCTGAAATTTGGTTGTAGATGGCACAATCACTCATTTAAGTTAAATACTTATGCTGAAGTCATGAGGAGATGAATGCACATGGTGAGCAAGCTAACATGAGACAAGCTCTTCCTGAGCTGCTGGGAGAATTTTAGTCCTCTTCTGGAAAAAAATATTTCACAAAATTTGTCATTTGCCATTTAGGACATGCTTCCTGTCTCCTCCTCACAGCCTCTCCACAGAAGCAGAAGAGACCCCAAGGTTTGCTGCTGCACATATATGTGGAAACAAACTATAGCTTAGGGTTATGTACAATATGGACGATTTGGTTACATCCTTCATTATTTCTTGGTGGGATGCATTATGATTTGTACACTAGCATATCCTGCTTCAGAAAAGAATAATGGACAGGCTTCTTTAGAGTGAATGAACATCAGACAGAGAAAGACCCTCAGCATTGCAGACCCTCCAAGTGTCCCTGTTTTCCAGGGACGTCCCTGAATTAGAGAAACTGTTCCAGTTTCTGATTTGATCCTGGAATGTCCCACTTTTCCTTAGGATTTCCCTATATTCATTGGAGAAATGTTGGAGGGTATGGAGTTATCTGACAACCCGAGCCGCCTGAAGGCAATCCTGTGTCGGGAATTTTTAAAATGTTTAATTATGTTTTTATATATGTTGGAAGCTGCCCAGAGTGGCTGGGGCAACCCAGTAAGATGTGTGGGGTATAAACAGTAAAATTAGCATTATGGAACGGGACGTCCCTATTTTCATCGGAGAAATGTTGGAGGGTATGGCATTGTGGTAGGGTGGAAGTCTGTGAAATGATCATGTATTTAAGAAATGGGGCGATAGAAAAGAACCCTTGTGGTATGGTGATATAGAATTCAGCTAGGAATAGGGTTCAAATCCCCAATCTTCCATGAAGCTTGCTGGTTGACTAATCTACTTCATAGAGTTATTGAAAGGATGCAGTGGCTGGGGGTAGAACATGAGGGTTGGATGAAAATGTAATAGCTTGCTTAAAAATGAGTAAACAGGAGACTCTATTTTGTGGAATGTTGAAGTGTACAGACATTAATATTCTGAATCAAAGTCTACAAATGATGGTTTATAAAGTTAATTCATATCATTCTGAGCAGCAAAATACATATTTGAATCATGAATTTGAAATGGTTATTCATAGAATTAATGATTGTGGTATTTTGTCACATATTGCAATTTTATTCAGTTATGAGCTAAGCTCTTCAGCTAGAATTTAGTTTTGATATGTTTTTCCAAGACTGGTTCTTATCAAGTGAATAATCCTGATGGTGCAACATTCAGAAATTGTGCTTAATGTCTTGTGACTGCTTATTGTGCCACAAGCTACTTGGTGAAGTAATGTATGAAGTGATCTTTGCAAAGCCTCTTCTGTAGTTTTGTAAAGCTGTGAAAGATGAGAATGCCTCATGTCATAAAAATAATTGAAAGGGGTCATGGTCACATCTCAAGGTATGGAACAATATAATATACTTTTATACAACATTAGTCATACTGAATTATTGTTGGAGTAGTATTTGAAGCCTTCAAGAAGCCATTGCCTGTGAAGTAAAGCCAAAAGTTAGAGGTCATGGATTAAAAGTGAACCAGCCTTTGGTTAAAGAGTTCTTTGTCCTTAAGACTGAAGGTATCCAAGTGTGCCATAAAGCGCTTGTTAGATTGAGCTCCTCTGTACCTGCTGGTTACACAAATTATCCAACACTAGCCTACTGGAGGACAATGCTTTTGAATTAGAGATGAATCTTTTATTCATGTACAGAATGGTTCTATGCAGTAGGCTTTATTCTTCCTTCTCTGATGTATGCCTGCAGTGTTTGATAGAATAGATTGAGGTCAGTAAAGAATCTAGAAACTCTGAGCAACCATGACAACCATGTCAGAAGCCAGAAGGAAGAAGAACAGCATCAGGAATATTTTATTCAGCAAAGATCTTGAGTGATAAACAAACACAACAAGTTTGCTCATGGGAAAGTAGCCTCCACCTAAATATGTACACTCAGAAGAAATTCTCAGAAAGCTTGTTATTTACTGCAAAGTAAGAAGACAGTGGTAGTGCATGCAGAGAACTGCTTTATACTGAGTCTGACCATTGGACTATGTAGTCCAGTATTGTATGGTCTTCGGTTAGAAGCTCTTCGTGGCTTAGGCAGAAGTTTCTTCCATCCAAATAGAGATAGCAAGACTAAATGTGTGCAGAACACATACTCTTAATAGGGAGTGATCTGCCCTACCCAGGAGAGAAAAAAGGAAGATTTATATTTTGGAACATAGAAATATAACATATAATTTCACCCCTCCCATATCCAAGAATCTCCTGATGAGTCTGGTGATTCTCCAGAGAGAAGGAGGCGTGTTCTGCTCTCTACTTATTCTACTCCAGCACCAAGTCAGTCAATCAGTCAGTCAGTCAGTCAGTGTGTTGGAGAGAGAGAGACTGAGTGTTAGAGATCGTGTGTAGAGATAAGGTTGCTGCTAAGAGCAGCTGCAGACACTCAGTGCAGTTTAGCATTCATTTATGCTTAGAACCCATTTAGCTCTGTATATAGTTTGTATAATAGTTGTAGATGGAATAAAAGAAGTTATTCTACAGAGCTGCTCTCCAAGTCGTTTATATACTCTGCTATACTCTGCTGTGCGGCGACTGTCTTCTTGTGGGTGTGAATCCGGTGCTCACAACTCTAAGCTGTGAGTCCACAGCACTTTGACCTGTTCCTGTCCAGAAGGTGGTCTCTGGAAGTGCTACCCAGCTCGCCTAGCCCAGTCGGGGCTGAAGTGCATGAGTCCAGTTGGTGGTACTGGCTCAAGGGCAATGCTGACAGAATATAGGGCAGAACCTCTAAATCTGAGAACTCCCTCAGAACACTACAACTTGTGGACCATCCAATGAAGCCGAACATTAAGAGCACAGGGGGAAAAAAGAAAATATTTCATCAGCTTACAAACTAAGGAATTTGCTCACACAAGGGGCAGTGGTGGTTACCAATTTCACTTTAAAAGAGGATTAGACAAATTCATGGAGGATAAATGCCTAATCCTGGGGGCTATTTTCTGCCTCAACTTTGGGAAGCAGTATACTTCTGCATACCAGTTGCCGGAAACTGCAAGAGTAGAGTGTCCTGTTGACCTCAGTCCTTCTTCTGTGCTTCGCATAGGCAACTGGTTGGATATTGTGAAAATAATGGCCAACCAGTTGCCTTCTTAGGTTCTTGCAGGACCAGATGGACCACTGGCCTCCTCTCAAATTTTACCAAAGAACTGTAAAACAGATCACTTTTTAATGTAGTGTTTTGTGATTGTTTTCAATTGTTGTAGATGTTGCTGTGTTATTACAGTGGTACCTCAGGTTACATATGCTTGAGGTTACAGATGCTTCAGGTTACAGACTCCGCTAACCCAGAAATAGTACCTCGGGTTAAGAACTTTGCTTTGGGATGAGAACAGAAATCGTGCAGCGGCGGCGCAGCAGCAGCAGCAGGAGGCCCCATTAGCTAAAGTGGTGCTTCAGGTTAAGAACAGACCTCTGGAACAAATTAAGTACTTAACCTGAGGTACCACTGTATCTTATTATTATTTAGTGAAGTGATTGTTTTTATTATGCTATTGTTTATTCACGTTTGAGATGTGTGTGCATGTGTGGTGGAAAATTTCAAAAATGAAAGTGTAGACTTGGTCTAGGGGATAAAATCTTACCCTCATGGTTACCCAAGGTTGGATAAAGTCTTACCCAACCATGGTTACCCACCAATGGTTCCAACAGCATACTTTTGAGTCCCCTTGTGTTATTTATCTTTCTGAATTTTCATATTATGATGCAGGGTGTACACGTCACATCCATTATTGCATAAAGCTGTATGCGATCCAAAGGAATATATTATGAAACTGAATGTCCGCTCTGGCACAAATCACATTGCCAATGGCAAAGTGGTCATTACATTCTGAAATCATAGCAGGTAAAGTCCAAGGGCAATTTTCAAAGACAAATCTAGCAGTATTTCATAAATGGGGTGGTGGGATGGAATCATTAATGATTATGTCTTTATACTAATCAAACTCCTCTTGAGCTAACATGCTATTCAGATTTCCCTCTTTAGCCTGACAAGATGCATCTGTTTTTGTTATTCTCATTTGGCACAACACATTTTACAAACCAAGCAATTAGAAGTGAGTATTTTAGCCTGACATCCTGATGGTGTAATCAAGAGTGAAATGAGATATGATTTTATTATTGCAATCAATAGGTCATTCTAAAATTACGTCCTGAAAAATGGAAACCAAAATAGTACTCAAAACATAATTAGGATGCTTTAAGTGTCAGATTCTCTACTGATTATTTAAGGAAACTTTAAAGTGATTTATGTATTATGGCATGTCTGACCTTGAGAATAGATTGCTTCAATGCAAAGTGAATTAAATTTGTAGTGCAGGGCTTTTAATATGGCCAGGAGAAGCTACTGTATTATGTAGTAGCAGATGTGCCAAGAAGTTATTGTTTTCATCTCTCCTTAGGAAGCCATATATGACCTTTGAATTTAAAAATGGAGCGTCCTGGTTTTATTTTTACATTTGTCAGCTTTGTTAGACACTTCCAAAATATCTAAAGTTCTGGAAAGTGAAGATTAGAATGAAGCATCTTTTATGCACTAAATATGTAAGTAAAGGTAGATGGAGGTGCTTGCTGTGACTTGTCTTGTGATTTTCCGGTTTTCTGGAGAATTGTCAGGAAAAAGTTCAAAACTTTTCAATGTTTTTTACAATAAAGTTTTAAAAAGTTTTCTCCCTCACCAGCAAATCTCACATATAACACACCCCAAAAACACATCTTAATTTACTTTTGAAGGGGCGGACATCACTGTCAGGGAGAGTTGGGTGGTAGTGATAGGATGTAATTTCTGAATATGGGCTTCTGATCAGATTTCTGAACTTGGAAGGGATCAGTTTCCACAAGCTCCTCCTGATTTTATTCGTTACAACCACAATGACCATTGTGTAGCTGGAAAATGTTTAGGCAACACTTAACTGGAAAGGGGAAGGAAATGAGCAATTAGTTCTTGTTAGGAAAATAGCACAGGAGCATACTAAAAATCATATAATCATCTCTTGCTCCTCTCTAAAACACTTTTGCTTTGAAAAATTCTGAAAGAAAGGAAAGAATGGGACTTCTGAATCCTTCCATGAGGGACATGGGGAATCCGCATTGAGAAGGCCATTACCTTGGTAACCACCAACCTAGAGTTTGATGGAAGTGGAAGTAACAATTCATAGCAATACCTCAGATCATTGCCTAAGCCAGTAGTTCCCTATCTTTTTGGTATGAGGATCCACAAGCCCAAATTTATTTGGTATAGTGACCCATCAATTTATTGTCACATGACTTTTTGACTTTAGGTCTTTGGCAGCTATCGGTTTCATGCATTTTAACTGCAAGTTTCACTATTTTATAACCATTATCATGTAGGCCTGTGTTCAATTCATTCAGATGACCAAACATATGGAAACTTTGCTAGCCAACTTGTGCTCACCAAATGGTTTGCAATCTAGGTTTTTTGTTCCATAGAAACATGAGTACATCCTGTCTTAATTCAAAGCGTTTCTGCAGCAAATGTCTCCTTGACACCCAACAAACATCTGTGTGAAGTAATAAATGTGCCTGTTCAGAACGCATTTCTGAACATAAGATTCCATAGACATATATGTCGAGTGAACTGACTTTGATAAAGTTTACAGTTTTCACTGCACTGGTAAGTATTTTATGATGTAATTCACCTAACTCTAGTTGAAGACTAGAGAAGCGAAGCTACAGGGAACCAGGCAGAGGGCCTTCTCAGTAGTGGCACCCTCCCTGTGGAACCCTTCAGATGTCAAGGATATAAAGCATTATACAACTTTTAGAAGACATCTGAAGGCAGCCCTGTATTGAGATGTTTCTAATGCTTGATGTTTTATATTTTTAGATACACTGCAAGCCGCCTAGTGTGGCTGGGGAAACCCAGCCAGATGGGTGGGGTATAAATAATAAAATTGTTATTGGGGAAACCTAGACAGATGGGTGGGGTATAAATAATAAATTGTTGTTGTTGTGTTTGTTTCCCAAATAAGCTCAAAAGTGAAGGCATTAGAGAGAAGCTACATGTATTGACTGGAATGTATTCATTGTAAATTTTGCTTGCATTTAACATTATGAGTAGAGCTGCTTAGGAAGGGATAGCCGAAGACGGGAGCATGTTAAATATGATGCTGTTTGGTAGGGTAGTTTAGATTTATTACTGCCATCTACCATGCTTATTTGCAGCATCTGCTGACATACGTACAATTAATTTTGTCCTCAAAGTGAAGTAGCTAGAGGCAGCCAATCTGCAAACTCATCTAAGTGCTGAAGTGCACTTTATAAATACAAAAGCGTTACTCATACCAAGTGCAGATACGTCCAAGATAATTATGTAAGCAATAAAGATGAATATGAGAAGATAACTTTGACTGCAATTGGAAATATAGCCCATCTCTGGTTTGCCTTAAGCAAACATGGAATCATTGTATAGAACCCAATAAGGTTTTTCTTAGCAAAGTCTCAGATTTGGATCTGCAAAACCTGGATTCATATAGTTGACTCACACTTAGCTACAGTATTACAGTATATTTAGGGAAACAAAAATGCTTGTTTACAAAGCTATTGTACTACCAACCTTGCTGTATGCTTGTGAAATGTGGACCACATAATCACCAGCTCCAGCTCCTTGGAAAATTCCATCAACAGTGTCGCCGAAAATTTTTACACATCACTTGGGAAGACAGGCAAATGAATGCCAGTGTTACTGGAAGAAGCAAAGATCACCAGTGTTGAAGCAATGATCTTCAACATCAACTTTGTTGGACTGGTGTGGATGTTGTGCGGATGCCTGATTATTGTCTTCCAAAGCAACTACTTTATTCCGAACTTAAAAATGGAAAGTGTAATGCTGGTGTTCAACAAAAGAGGTTCAAAGACTCTCTTAAGGCTAATCTAAAAAAATGTAGTATAAACACTGACAACTGGGCAACACTGGCCTGCGTGTGCTCCAATTGGAGAACAGCCTTTTCCAAAGGTGTCATGGGCTTTGAAGACACTCAGACTCAGGACACATGGGAGAAATGTGCTAAAAGGAAGGCATGCTTGGCAAACCCTCACCATGATCAACTCCCACCTGGAAAACTATGTCCCCACTGTGTAAGGATGCGTGGATCCAGAATTGGCCTCCATAGTCACTTATAGACTCACTTTTAAAACCATGTTTATGGAAGACAATCTTACTTACTCGGCTATGAGTGATCGCCAAAGAAGAGAAGACAAGTATTATGGTCCTCTTGTAATTCTTTGCTCCGTGGAAAATACCACCTACCGTAGGAACTGAATTGAACTTTTGGATTTGGTTGAAGGTACCTCTTTGTAATTCACTTCCAACTTTCCTGTATGTGAAGAACTTTTATTGCTTGGCCTGTCTTGTCCCAAGTTCCGATAACAATGGTAGACAAATGGGGATAATGTTACAGAACTTTCAGAATGCAATGTTCTCCACAGGAGGTTTGGACAGAAAAGTAATTGCAGTTTAAGGCTGCATTTTGCCAGCTTTTGGTACAAAATGTGTGCTCCAAGGAACTTAAGTCATGCATACACATCACTATCCCAATTGGGGGAAAGATCAATCACAGCTGTGAAAGAATCAATCATGAGAGACCCCAGGAGTGAACGTTTACTTTCCAGCTCCATCAGTAGAAAAGTAGTGTAGCTATAGAGAGAGACCTGGAGAGAAGATAATTACTGGGTCGCAAAATAACTTTCCCCCATACATAAAACAGAGTAGTATAGTAGCCACAGAAAGAGACCCCCAAGAACGGTGCAATTAAATAGGAGAACATCAAAAGCATTTAAATGAACAGCCTAGCCGAAGCAAAGAGGGAAGAGAATGGAAACTAGCCATTACTAGAATCCAATTTCTTCAACATTTTGTTGGAAGATGTTATTAGCATCCAAAGGGATTCTCGTCCACTTTCTCCCTGAATAATTAAAATAATTCATGGTCTATATCTAGCAAACCGTTCATCTGTGACGTTATCCAGGTGAAAGAACAGAGAAGGATAAACATGACAATTGTAACTTTGTGGCCCTTGGTCAAATGTTGGTTTGTTCTTCTGAAGTTTTTACATGCTGAGATCAAATCTGGAAGTCGTCTGTTATTATGTTATTCTGGCAAAGTGTGTTCTCCTTCATGGAGCGCACTTGTTGCGGTGGGGGCCGCTAGGACACTCCAAAGTTGGGGGCGGGCTAATTGTTCATTGGCCACTGATGCAATTGGGGCTTCCCTTGTTGTTGGGAAGAGTTAATGTTGCCATTTGTTGATTGACAGCCAGAAATGCTAAAACTCCTTGCACGGGGCTAGGGCTTCCTCTTTTCAACCATGCAGCGGATTGCCCGTCCCCCCCTCCCTAGAATTAGGGTTGTTCGCTTTGACCTTGCTATGTCTGTCATGGGGTCGTCTGCTCTTGGGGCAGGGGACTGGTAGGAATTTTGTCCATCTGGCTGATTGGCTGGGGCCATTTGGTTTTTGCCTACTGCGTAGCAAATCGTCACAACTTGTAAGGTTGCGGTTAGGCATTGGTTTATGGTTTGGTTGTTTGAGGGGAAGTGGTTGAGTGCCTGCCCTTGGTAGGTTGAGTGCCTGCCCCTCTAATGCTGCTGCTGCAAGGGATTCCGTTAAAGGAATTGGGGGCTAACTATTGCTTGTCCACTCTGTCAAGGGGGCTCGGGCCATAGCAATGAGCTCCTGGTTGCATTTGGGGTGAATATCTTTCTCTTTAATTTATGTTCTTGCAAAATTCTTGACAAAGGGCAGCTTGAGCTTTCAACTGGGCTAAAGAGCTACATGGGAATAGCTAGTTCCTCTCTTAAACCTTCACCAAACACACAACAATTGAAAGAATGGAGCTTGCCAGGCATGTTGACATGGGGGCCTAAGGCCATGAGGTGTGTCCCTGCACCATTCCACCCTCAACATATTATTCCTTTGTGTGGAGGGGTGGAATTATGGTTTCTGAGTTGATGGCATGTATGGTAGTAAATACCATTTTGCAGGAAGCCCTGTTCCACTTCTCTGAAGGTATTGGGCAGAAGTCTGAGGGTGGAGCTAGCTCTCTGTTTAAGGAGCTCTCATCCACTTCCTCCCTCTCTTCATGGCAACAGTACTGAGTGGAATAGGAGCAACTGAGCCTTTCAGCTGCGGCAATTTTGGAGACATTGGATAGTGGTGGTGCAAAGAGGAGCTGGAGCTGGGAGAATGGAGATTCTCACTCCTTCCTTTTTGCATGGTAGTGGTTCACTATGACTGTGGTGTAATAGAAACTCCCCTTCGCTCCCCCCCCCCAAAAAAACCCCAGAGTCCTTTCTGTTGGGGATAACTCAGACTGAAATTCCCAGGTGTCCGAAAAGGTTATTCATGTATGCAACAACTGAGCCCCATGTTTTGTTAGCCCCAAAATGGAAAATGAGTGAAGTCCCAACTAAAGATTGGCAGCTTAAGTTGACAGAATATGCACAACTTGCAGGCTTAACATATAGAATAAGAGAACAAGAAGAACATACGTTTAAAGAAGATTGGAAAACATTTAATGAATATATGGAAAATAACTGTGTACAGCTGAAAATGCTGGCAACATTAAGATAAATTCAACAGTGTAAATAATCTTTAACGGATGTAATAATGAAAAAATGATGGGTATAGCTTTTATTATATATGCAGGGACATAAGATATGCAAAATGAACCATGGAAAGAGAAGAAGGGAAGCCATTGATATTTTAAGTGTGTAAAACGTTTATCTGAAATGGTAAAAAAGAAAAGTTAATAAAAAGTATATTAAAAAAAAAGAAAGAAACTGGGAGTGCCAGGAAAATCAGGAATACCATTCACTTGTACAAATAGTAATAATTATAAATGAAGTTGGTTTACAATACATATGAATGAACATAGATATTTTATTAAGTAATATTTTGTCTTTGCACAGTGTTTTTCAGTGCCAGTTTTCTACCTATGTATGGTGAAGCTATGATGAAGTGAAACAGCTTCCTAAAATGAAACCTTGCAAACAAACACAACATAAATTGTTAAGAAATGTAATCATGGTCGAAAATGATGTCTCTCTTCCATTAAGTTCTAGTTTTCAGTGTGCAGTTGCTAAAACTTTACTAATTTGATGGATTTAGCCTTCACTTGTTATTAATTTCTGCAGGCAAGTTTAAGGATTGCACGAATTTTCATCTTCTTGCAACAAAACTTCTGTAAAATAAATAAAAGGCTGTTCGTGCAAAGTATTTCCAGTGGCGTTGAGACTGATGTTTCTAAATCGAATCAGCAGCTTTCACCTGGAACACGAATATAAACAAGGTCTTTGGTTACAGGTTAACAGCAATCTGTTTTTACAACAGGAGTAAATGCCAAAATCATGTCACTCAGGCCTGCCATGCTTCCACAACAGGTGGAGTGGATGGAGCAAGTGCCTCTATTTCCAACAATTCACAGACTAATGCAGTCCCTTGGAAAGCAAGTTACATTATAAATGTTTGCCTATGAATGTTGGAATGGAAGTTAGAACTGGAACCTTTGCCATCTCACTTTAGGAGCTAGGGGACTTTGGGCTAGGGATTCAAATGATGGAGAGTGATTTGTAAGAAGTTTAAAAGCCTGAGGGAAAAAAATGTGTAGAACGTGGTGAATAAATTATTTGGAAGTGACATGAAAGCTGTCTGCTAGTTGGCTAGTTGAATTATTCACTGTAAACAGGATTCATTCATTGCAAATTTAGCCTGCTTTTCCGCTGGTGAATTGTTTGCAAACCAACCGTGAGACTTGTAAATCTATTCAAGATGCATGAGAATTTGTCAATGAGCTGTTTGCAGCTGCTCACCAGTCAAAATTCAATGCAAACCCATTAACAGAAATGTGGTGATCTAGTTTCAGCATACACAGAGGGAGAGGCACTGAGAGACAAAGTGGGGCAACAAAACCATTTTCTAGTAGTCAGATTGTAGAAGCAATGCCCAGACTTATGTAATATATATATATATATATATATATATATATATATATATATATATATATATATATGCTTTCGTAGATTTTCACGGGTACAGGAATGCAGGTTTTGGTGTCCTCGGGTGTCTTCCCGTGTAAAAGTTGGGGTGTCTATGCGACGTTTCGACGAGGTCTCACTGCCTGAGATTAGTAACTAGAAGTATCCAAGCCCAAGCCTGCTTGCTGATTTTGACCTTCAAACCCTTTATGGCTTGGGACCTGAAATATTTTCTTCTTTCTCTTGAGTTTATTACTGTGACTCTAAGGTCATTATCAGAGTGTAACATCTACTTAGGACATTAGCGTTGATTATCCTCTTCTTTCTTTCCCTTTGTTGTCTTTTTCTCAGGAATAGGAGTTTATATTTCCTTTTCCTTATACTTGATATTAAAGGTCTGTGAACTCCTGCGAACTAAAGCCAGTAATTTCTGGTATGCGTATGAGAAAATTATTACAGGATGCTGAAGGTTTCTACCAAGCACATGAGGTCCATTATGAATTATAATCAAAGTTGCTTTTAGGTTGGAGACAGAGTTTGTTAAAAGAAATTATAGCTTCCTAGAACGTTAGTGAACACCTGGCTAGAGAGGATGAAATTACTGGTTGAGGCACTGATAGAATTCCTAGAAAACTACTGCACCTAGAAGTTGTACTTCTGCACCAAAAAATAATGGTACTACTTCACTCTTAAGACATTTAGAATTTGGTGCATTAATCCCAGTTACCTAAAATTCAGGTGTCTTTTAAAATTTGTATGATTAAGCCAAAATGGTTTGAGTCCTTTTGTTTTGTTTTTTCTTAATAGAGCTAAATATTTTGAAGGGGGCAGGCATTGTTTGAAATTGCCCATCTCATATTTTTGAACAGTTCTCCTTCAATGGAACATGTACAAAATGCACCTACTAGAGTAAAGTGTGCAAAAAAATGCATATGAAAGCAACACACAGTAATGCATTTTATTATCAGAAACTGCCTTGCAAAAATGTGCATAGTAAACAAAATTGCATGTAAAAATGTGTATATTCAGTGAAATCCACACTAAAATGCTGGTGAATTTTCACAAACACTTCAAAAACAGAAATATTGACCATGTGGGAAATGTGGAGAACTGAATTTAAGATAGGGGAAATGATAAACTAAAAGGCACCAAAATTAAGTGATTCACTCATCCCTAATTACAAGGAACAAATCAGAATTCAACCTGGAGGGTTGTTTGTTTTTGTTTTTTGTAAAAAAGTATTCTAGCCTCTGAAAGAGGTACTTGGAACACAATTTCAGTTATCTGTGGTATACATTGATTCTACCATGTATACCTCCTTTTTGTTCCATTTTGTTTTAATACAGATCTAGTAAACATTTTTATCTTATGCGTGTATACTGTTATGTGGATTTATAACAGTTTTATTTGGGTGCCAACTGTGGGACAAGTCAATCAGTTCCTTTCTCTGCTAGAATTTGCAACTGATAGGAAAGATCCTTCTGAGCTTTTGAACTGTGATTCAATAAAATGTAGGGTGAGAATCTTTCTTACCCAATACAGTGGTGCCTCGCAAGAGGAAATTAATTCGGTCCACGAATTTTTTCGTCTAGCGAATTTTTCGTCTTGCGAAGCACGAAATCCCATAGGAATGCACTGAAAATCAATTAATGCGTTCCTATGGTCAAAAAAAGTCCAAACAAAGCCAAATTTGGTACAACAAGAGTTTATTAAGTGCTCTTTAAAGTCACACATACTGTAAAGAGCATTTCAAAATTCAAACCCATAATTTTTTTTAAAAAAACAGCAGAGTGGCCCAATGGTCACAGAAAATCATAAAAATGCAGGAAAAAAACACAAGCTTCCAGATTCTTGCAAACCCCTCCCCAACTGTTCCCCCAGCCACCCAGCACACAGAAATTCAAATCCAGATTTTTTTTAAAAAAAACAGCAGAGTGGCCCAATGGTCACAGAAAATCATAAAAATGCAGGGGAAAAAAAAACAAGCTTCCAGATTCTTGCAAACCCCTCCCCAACACCAAGTCCTTGAATTCCAAACACCCCAACCCAAAATCCAACCCCCCCAAAAAAAAGTTTTAAAAGCTTAACTTACCAAATGGCTGCAATAGAAGTTTTGGAAAAGCTTCAAAAATCACCAAAGTCTTTAAAAAACTCAAAAAAGGCTACTATGTACACTCCGTTCTATGAGTTGCTCCTCAAAGCCAAGTCGCAACTGTATTAATGGTGTTAAGAAAAAGGAAACAAACTTGCAAGACATTTTCGTCTTGTGAAGCAAGCCCATAGGGAAATTCGTCTTGCGAAGCAGCTCAAAAAACGGAAAACCCTTTCATCTAGCGAGTTTTCCGTCTTGTGAGGCATTCGTCTTGCGGGGCACTACTGTAGTTGGTGGCCTTGTGCATCCCAAGAATGTCAGAGTTCTATGGAGATTAGTTCTGTCCCCCACTACTGATACTCCTGATTGACATTCTCTCCTTCTCCTTTCAACTTCCATGTGTAGCGATTTTACTGAAAGGAGATCCTAGATGTGCTGTGATTCCCACCAATGTGGAGGAGCCGTACATGCAGAGAACCCCTTTTCAAACATGCGGTACAAGTGGACCACAAAGAGCATGGCCGCTGTACACGTCAGTGTTGGGACTAGTCCATATGGCTGAAGAACTGCCATTTGTTCTTGTAATGAACCAAGCAAACTAAATCACCTTTGTATGTTAACCAATCAAGAAAATGTGCTAATCATAGCATTCTGAGTTGATGTTCCCTGCAAGCTGATGTATGCAATTTTTCATTTGTAACCTGAGAGTTGACTCATGACTTCCAAATGGAAATATAAGCTAGAGCCAGAAAGACTGGAAACTGCATTTTCTTTCTCTGAAATTTGACACTCATAGCAGATCCCTATCTGTACATTCTCTGTCCGCTTTCCTTTCATAAAAAGAGAATCTTGTGGCCAAGTTGAACAATCTGAAGTATTTTAACTCTGAAAGCCCACAGACTTTCTGTCATCTTCACACAGTTCCCACTACTACTGAATTTAGGTTCCAAAATCCATAGGATGGGAAGCTATCCATTTGTTTAGCTAATAAAAAGTCCAATTAATGCCAATCAAAAAAAGCAACAAGAACAACACAAATGTGAAATCATCAAGTTGAAGCAACCTACCATAATTCAATCTTACTGTGCTACAAGAGCAATTTTTGAAAAATCACCATAAAACGTTTAATACTACAGTGGTACTTAAGTACTTAATTCATTCTGGAGGTCCGTACTTAACATGAAACTGTTCTTAACCTGAAGCACCACTTTAGCTAATGGGGCCTCCTGCTGCTGCCGCGCCCCCGGAGCACAGTTTCTGTTCTTATCCTGAAGCAAAGTTCTTAACCTGAAGCACTATTTCTGGGTTAGCAGAGTCTGTAACCTGAAGTGTATGTAACCTGAAGCATATGTAACCCGAGGTACCACTGTATTCTGGTGTCACTAACAGGGACCTTACATTGGTGTCTGTAGAGTAATTAAAGGTAAAGGTACCCCTGACCGTTAGGTCCAGTCGCGGACGTCTCTGGGGTTGCACACTCATCTCGCTCTATAGGCCGAGGGAGCCGGCATTTGTCCGCACACAGCTTCCAGGTCATGTGGCCAGAATGACTAAGCTGCTTCTGGCAAACCAGAGCAGCGCACGGAAACGCTGTTTTCCTTCCCACCGGAGTGGTACCTATTTATCTACTTGACTTTGACATGCTTTTGAACTGCTAGGTGGGCAGGAGCTGGGACTGAGCAAAGTGAGCTCACCCCATTGTGGGGATTCGAACTGCCAACCTTCTGATCGGCAAGTGCTAGGCTCTGTGGTTTAGACCACAGCGCCACCCGTGTGGTGTCTGTAGAGTAATTAGGGCCACATGATTCAAATATGTGAGCTAGCCTTGTGCAATGTTAAGGATAACAGAGCTCTGCCAAATGATCGGAGCAACTTTTTTGTTTTCTATTTGGCAGGTGTGTAACGTGGCAACACTGACAGGTCAATTTATGGGCAATCACCTTCAAAAGGTCTTGAATTATCCCCCTATTATTGCCGCCACTATGCATGCGCGTTTCCCAGCCACCACAAACCTGATACGAAACGTGGTTCTGATCATGAATCACACAAAGAACCGCTTAAGATATACAGAAAAAGCCCACGAGTATAGGACAGATGCTGACAGGAAGATTAGCTTGTATGATGAATGTTAGAGCAAGACAAATTTCTGTTGGAGAAGAAACTATTATGCAGGAAAACTGTAGCACTTAAAAGTTTAAAACTGCTGCAAGTGTAGTGGCTGAACTTTTGAGCCCTGGTTTAAATTTCACACCCACTATTAACTTATTAAGTGGCTTTGCGTAAGCCACAATCTCTCAACCACAGTCCTACATTTGAAATAAATGGTTAATAACAGTGGCCTCTTATTACTGAGAGCTGGTTTTTCCTAAGCTTCTGTATGAACATGAGACAGCCCGGACAACAAGAAAAGATGCAGAGGAACCTTATAAAAGGCTAGATGAAACCAAAGGCCTCTTTACTCAAGCATCAATATTCCCACAACCAGATGGCTCTTAAAGGTAAAGGGACCCCTGACCATTAGGTCCAGTCGTGGCCAACTCTGGGGTTGTGGCGCTCATCTCACTTTATTGGCTGAGGGAGCCGGTGTACAGTTTCCAGGTCATGTGGCCAGCATGACTAAGTTGCTTCTGGCGAACCAGAGCAGTGCATGGAAACGGTGTTTACCTTCCCGCCAGAGCGGTACCTATTTATCTACTTGCACTTTGATGTGCTTTCGAACTGCTAGGTTGGCAGGAGCAGGGACCGAGCAACGGGAGTTCACCCCGCCGTGGGGATTCGAATCGCCGACCTTCTGATTGGCAAGTCCTAGGCTCTGTGGTTTAACCCACAGTGCCACCCGTGTCCCTTAGATGCCTCTTAGGAGCCCACAAAAAAGGAATCATGAAGGCAAGACACTTCTTTTGCTGCTTTCCCCCAGGTGACTGACATCTAATCCCAAAAGAACATAGGAGTGCTATAGAGCCTACATTAGGAAGGTTTGTGCCAGCCTTCCAGACATTGAGTTAAACTTTGATATGGGAGGAGGTGCAATTTTGGGCTCGTCCCCTATGATCTCAAGGTTTTTTACATTAACTGAGTAGCATGGGCGTCACTGTGGCAGCTTCCAGGACACTGGGATGTTAATAAGAACTAAGCTTTAATAATTTATATGAAATACTTTGAACATTCAATAAGCACTTACTGTGTTTATTTGGTATTATTGAAAGGCAATTAAAGCTCTACTTAAGTGAACAGGTAGTAGTAAAAATAGGAGGCACAAGAGGAAATGTGATATGGATTGAAGCGAGACCTAAAGTAGACTTACAAAGTCAATATTTTGACTACAGCCTTCATTACCTCTTCAGAGATTTAAGGATTTCCTAGACTTAGTATACTCCTGAAGTTTTAACAGTTTGAAGGCAATAGAATCCATCTTTCTTTTAGCCTGAGAGCAAGAAGTGAGAATGTTCTCTAGAACATGGGTGGAATATCTCATGTTTGCAGTATCAACTTTTTAAACTACAACCTGGGGTGGAAGTCATCAACTGGATTCATGTGCAAAATTGTAACTCAAGGACAGAAGGAGACTGACATAAAATGATGTTAAATGTTAAGTGCCAGCTTCATCTAATGTTTGTACAACAGTCTGTTCAGATGTATTTTATACATTAAGCTTGAAATATATATAGTCCAATTCTATCACACTCTCTGTTGTCACAAAGTAGCTGTTTGTGGTTCGAGGACCCGACCCCCGCAAAGTAAAATGAAGACACGGACACGCGATATAAGGTTAATGGGCTAGAAAAGGCCACAACTTTATTGATTACAGCAATGAAAAGGTATTGGCTTAGGCATTGGATCGCGAAACAAGTGGGTTTATTCACCAGGGGTTCATCACCTGTTGATGCTAATCCAACTATAGGCTCACCCCGATGTCACCGAGGGTCGTGCCATGGCCTCCCGCCAAGCAGGCTTCGGACAGAATACACGACCGCCAGATTCCTTTAGCGGAATACCCCTAGAGATTGAAGGCATAGGCGATGGCCACACCTAGCACTTTGACACACCACAACACATTATTCCAATGCCTAACCTAACCCACCAATACCACCAAAAAGTTGTGACGATTGCTACGAGGTAGGCGAAAAAACCAAAAAGCCTAATGCCAAATGGAAAAAACTCCTACCAGGCCCCCCGGGCAACCGGGACGACCAACCTAAGGTCCATAGCAAGGCCAATGACCTAAGCCCTAACTCAAAGGGAGTGGAGGGTGGGTGACTCGCACAGGATGACAAAGAGAAATGAGGCCGGGGAAAGGCTGGCACTGCAGCATAAAGGCTGCTGGACGCGCCCCCCCATGGCACCTGGTTGGACGGCCACCGGGGGGGCGTGAGTGCCAGCCAGGTGAGCTGGAGGCAGGGGGCAACGCCCCCTGTTAGGAGCGGTGTTCAGGCTCCCGCCCACAACCACTCCCCTCTCTTTCAGGGAGGAGAGTCTTTATAAATGAAATTCTCTCTCGTGTGTTTGTGTGTGTGTGTAAATCTTTCAGTACCATATCCTAGTCATTAATTACTAACTCTCAACCTGTCAAAATTCTATAGAGTGTTGCCTGAATTTTTCTTATACTCATACACAAGACTAAAACATCTCTTAGTTTATTTTATAGTTTAGCTCAAGCTCTAATGGTTATTGCCACTGCTGTCCTTTCTGGTTATTGCAAAATCTTCATTAAACCATCGCTAGACCTGATAACTGTGCCTGTTCAGGAATACTTCTTAAAGGTTATGTTTTCACATTACCAAATATTTCTATTCTCAGTTGTTTTTAACCTGTGCACAATATTTATTATGTACTTGAAACTTATATCATCAGTGCTTTGTAAGTTGCTTGCTAATTCTTTTTGCAACACATTTTGCTTCCCTGTCCTCTTGTTCTGTGGTATAGTCAAGTATTTAGATTTTCCCTTCTATTTATGTAGCAATGCCTCCCATGGGTTCAAAGAGGACTACATTCCATCCCTCCTGTGCCCGATCCACAATTTTCTGTTTTGGACTTCTGCCATTCCTTTGTAGTGCATAGGTATATTACTTTGCTGCTCGGATGAAAAATTCTGGATTCCCACCCACCCCATGTATAGCTTTTTACTGATGGGGTGGGGTGGGAATCAATTTCATAATATTTGGGGGAAACAGAAATATTACTGATCTGTTCACAAAAAATTAGAAATAAATAGCTTTCCTCTCCTATTATCTTTTGTAGGTCTGTTTCCTACATATTGTTGTTCACCTTCAATTTACACATGAATATTTCTTCCCTTGTGCATTAAGAGAAAATCTACTATTCATTTCAGTGGACATAAATGAATTCTCTCCCACTGACTGCAGTATTGCTTGCAAAGTTCAAGTTATTCTTGATTATTCGCAAGCAGTTGCACCTCTCCCCTCCCCCCCCCATGGACCTCATAACTTTTTTATTTTAATTTTATCATACTTCCATACCCAAGAATTTGAGTCACTTATGTCCGGCTGTGTACAAAAGCTTGGGCACCCACTGAATCGCCTGTGGTTTGCAATAAGATTGCTTTTTGTGACTGTGAAATAGAAAGAGGAAATTTGAGGTGTGCTTTGGAAACCCAAATGGTAAAAGATAAGACTATGGTTCTCAATGACATTTTGTCCCGTAGCAAACGTGGCAACATGACCTTTTATGTTCTGATGGTTTCTAAATACAAAAACACCACGCGAGGAAACCAGTTCTGAACATGCAATAGTTTATTTTAGTGCCTCCTTCTTTGTGCTTAACAATATGTTGCCTAAAATATATTGACCACCAGGCAGATTGAATTTATCCAAACTGGAACCTCCATGGTTAGCATGGAAAGCTTGATATGTGACAAGAACTTCAGCATCCCATAATAATGAGAAAATATTGAGGAAATTTGGGGTGAAATGAAACTCTAATGGTAGTCATTCTGCAGCAATTTTACAAGGTAATATTAAATATTACTTGCAGTGCTTTTTCAATTGAGCTATTTATGTGTGGTGGGAAAACCTATTACCGCTGCCAAGGGATTTTGTGTTGTGACAAACCGATTCAGCTGCAGAGGTTTGAAGAAATAGTAAACAACAGTGGATAATGAATGGGCAATAAATATCCTTTTGCTTGACTGTAGAAGTGTCGATGACTAGGGAGCCATGTTCAAACTGTGGGTAATAAACAGAAATCTCCCACGAGTTATTTGCCGAATATGACAAAATAATTAAATATAAGTGCAGGTGTTTAATGCATTTGAAGTTGCTATGAATGAAAGGAAATATTGGTGATGTGGGAGAAAGGAATTATGAAGTTAAAGTATCTAGGTCCCGGTTCTTCTTGAGTCATGTCCCCAGTGCAGAACATCTAAGTAGCATCTTTGGTGGCACTTGAACAGTCCAATCCAGCTCTGTAGTCCAGCGGTTACTGGGTCAATCCTGCATGGAAGTGACTGGAAGGTTTATTAGTATAAAATGCAGTGGCCAGGTTGGTCACTGGGGCAAGACAGACTGAAAATATAGCACCAATCCAGGCCTGACTGCCAGTTGGCTTGGTTTTCGCCTTTAAAGCCTTAAACAGCACAGGACTGCCTCTCCCCATATGAACCAACCGAGAGGCTGTGATCATCTTCTGAGGCCCTTCTTTGTGTGCTTCTTCCACAAGAGGTTTGGCGGGCGACAGCGCAGGAGCAGGCTTTTTCTGTTGTGGCTTCCTGCTTGGAAATGTCCTCTGCAGGGAAGCTCGCTTATTGCCTTCGTTACATAGCTTTAGGCACCAAGAAAAGACACTCCTTTTCTCCCAAACCTTTGGCCAATAAACATGCTATAGCTATTCAAATTGAGTGGTTTTTTTTGGGGGGGGGTATTATTTATGTTTGTTGTGGTGGTATGTATTTCTCTATTGTCAACTGAAGTACTTCATACATAACATCAACCACCCTGTGACCCCTGGATGAAGAGCAATATATAAATTTTAATAAGTTACTAGTGTATGGGACGCGGGTGGTGCTGTGGTCTAAACCACAGAGCCTAGGACTTGCCGATCGAAAGGTTGGCAGTTCGAATCCCCATGACAGGGTGAGCTTCCATTGTTCTGTCCCAGCTCCTACCCACCTAGCAGTACAAAAACACATCAAAGTGCAAGTAGATAAATAGGTACCGCTCTGGCGGGAAGGTAAATGGCATTTCCGTGCACTGCTCTGGTTCGCCAGAAGCTGCTTAGTCATGCTGGCCACATGACCTGGAAGCTGTACGCCGCTCCCTCGGCCAGTAAAGCGAGATGAGCTCTGTAACCCTAGAGTTGTCCGCAACTGGACCTAATGGTGAGGAGTCCCTTTACCTTTAGTGTATGATTGGCTTGTTCGGGTCTTCTTCTTTTTCTAGTTTTAGAAGAACTTCTGTAGCCGCCTGTTTGCTTCATGCTTTCCTTCAAAGCCCTAATAGCATGAGTTGCAAGTACACAAAGGAGTGTCTCCCGCTTAAGTGCTCCACCCATGCCGCTACCCTCAAACATCCCCGGGGGGGGGGGGACGTACAGAGCCTCATCTCAACCATGTTAGGGGAATTGAATTGAATTCTAAATTATATACCGGAAACATAGGAGATTACGAGGGATCAAAAAAAAATATGAATGTACCGTGCCATATTAGACGTAAAAAAACTTGTTCTGATGAATTAGAAGAGCCGCAAAAAGATTCCACTGAGCACACAGATTGATAATATGGACAGACTAGCTACATACAAACGAATCGCATGTCGACGCAAATTAAGAATGGATAAACATGAAGAAATCTGGAAGGAATATTTAAGTGATAAGGCGGACAGTAGTGGGAAGTAGGGGGAGGAGAGGTGGGAAAAGATGGTTAAAAAGGTGTAATCATAGGTATATCAGTACTGAAATCTGAAATTTAAATTGTGTTATTAGTGTTATTGCGGTTTTTGTTGTATGTGGTTTTTGTGGTTGTTGTTTCTATTGAAAAAATGATTATTATTATTTTTAAAACCATCTTCAGTGGAGCCCTGATTGAGCCAGAATGAGCAAGTTATCTTCAGTTGAGCCAGAGTTGGGGACATAATGCTGTCTGAGCCCGACTGCTGGAGGTATGGGCCAGCTGAGCCAGATATCTGCTGCATCCTAAGCTGCTTACTCCACCCGATCTTGCCACAGAACTGTCCCCTTAATTACTGTTTAAGGAAGGCAGCACTTTTATTTCTTTAAAAAGATAACCATGCTGAGTGTTTTAAAAGTGCCACATGCCTAGAGCAATCATTTGAAATTCCAGCTGTGTTACTGTTGATTGAATAGTGTTTGAGCTATCCCCGTTTTCTGATCAAGTTATTTTTTTCATGGACGATTACTTAATTTTTGACATTATCCTTCTAGGATCTGGAGCTACTCGTTTGCCTACATCTCAGAAGTAATAATGGCTGGATCCAGACCAAGTTATTAGCACTAAGGTTCCATCGAGAACAGTTATTTCAATGGGACCTAAGAACAACGGACTTGGTATGGATCCAATCCAATGTTTGTTTGGTAATTGCAGCTAGACCTTCAAACAGCATGGCATAAGTCATCTTCATGCAGGTACAATCATGATTTCCACGACCTACAAGAGAATGTGTTAAATGAAGTGCTTAATGATTGACCACTTTTACATGTTCACTAATCCAAATGGGCCATGTTGCTGCATTAAGCACTGACAAGCTAACTATTTCTGACTTGTGTAAACAACATAATCTAATAAAATTATTCCATTAATTCACAGATTTGTTCATTATTGAGATAAATTGTACACAAATGCAACAAGCAAAATGAACTGCAAAGTACCAAGGGTATTATAGCTAACATACAATAAAAAATTACATGAAGCCTCATGTAAGCTTCAAGAACACTTCTCCTCTTTAGTCAACTATTTTATTGAATTCCTAAGTGCCACTTAACAAAATTCGCTATGCAACAAATATACTTTAAATTCACTCAGATGGAGGGAAATGTTCGAGCAACACACTCTTACTTTCTCTCTCTCAACTGTACAAGACCTTTTCTGAGGCTGAATGAATAGATTCAGTGTGATAAATCAGATTACAATAAGCTATACTAGTCAAATGGGGCAACTCTTTAGTTAACCATTTGATGTTGACAGTACAAATACTATTAAAGGCAGCTGCTGAAGCTTGTTTCTGCTGCAATGTTCTGTTTCTGTCATTCTTTTAAAAAATATGAATGAAACACCCCGTGATTTGGGGGAAGATGTGGGTTGAGAATGCAGTTTTTCACTTGATTGCATCAACATTTCTTAAACATAAGTATGGCAGTTATGTTCAAACGAAATATTTTGGGCAAAGTAGCTGGAGACAAAAACAACAATAAAATCCCACCAAAGATGGAAAATAAATTAAACAGAAAGCAAACTTCACATATGCTAATTCTGAAATTAATTCATGAAGTTACCTGTGGACAATCACAAGGCTGACAGAGCAGAATGGCTGGCACTGCTATTCCGTGGCTAACACATGGGGAAAAATGGGATATATCCACCCCCCTACTTTTAGTTTCAACTCTTTTTAATTTCTCATGCTGGTAACTGGACTTCCATAGGCAGTAGGAGTTCTTTTGTGTCAACAGTAACAGCAGAAGAAGTCACAGTAGGACAAAAATATATAGGGAGAATAGAAAAGTGGAAAGGATTTGTCGCGATTCAATACTACTCATAATTTCGTTGGAACTCAAAATGGCTCTGAAATTTCTGTAGTACTTTCCTGTACACCTTCCAGGAGTTCAGAGTTATAGTCATCTCAGCATGGGTTCAGGACTTCTCAAGAAGCGGCAAAGGTGCCCATGACATACATAATCAGCTACTGATACAATAGCACCTTCCTGCTATAACACAAGCATTCAGAGAGAGAGAGAGAGAAAGACTTTCAAGGAAGCTTCTTACATAAGTAATTATAGAAATACTTTCTGCAGGATTTTTCAGGTATACAAATTGGTTCTCCTGGCACCTCCTCCGCCACATCATGCCGTGCGGATCATAATGACTGTCTAGTCAAAGAAGACAGCAGGTTGGCTTTCCTTTCTTAAGATGAAGATTTCCCACCATGCAGATGCAGTAGGAAATTCTGAAATTAATCTACCGTGGCATGAGAGCTACCTGATCTTGAGAATATGATGTGTCTGTTACCCTAAAAGAGAGAGGCGTAGAACTCAAACGTAGAACTCTCCTCATGTACTGGTCTGCCTCTCATTATATCCATAAAAATGTCACATTCTTCAATCCAAAAACTAGAATTTCTTAATAATGTCTCAAGTTCCTTGCTGCTGTTAAGGAAAATGTGTCAGATGTTCAGAAGGCTGGTTTTTCATTTATTAACAGATGTCAAGAAATATTACACCAGCATTACCTAAATCTTGTTCTATCTTTATTGAATCCCATGCTCTAAATTGCTATTTTGATCAATGTAATGACAACTGATTTTGGTTAGCCTGCCTTTTGTCCATTATAATATTTGAGTTCTGTTATCAAATATCTTATGTATTGATATCTACTCCTTTCTGTTTTGTCCCATGATCAATGTTTATATGTCCACCGAGAAAACGCAGAGCATCTGTCAGAGAACCCTCAATGTTGCAGATGGTAAGAGGAACATGTTCACACAGGTCTTCAACCCTACATGAACTTACATGGCCACTGTGAAAACAAGATGCTGGACTAAATGGTCTACTGGCCTGATCCAGCAGTCTATTATGTGCTTAAGTTTGAGGAGGCTTCCAACACACAATAATAATATAAAACATTAATAGTAACAATCAGCTCCTATATAAAAAGACACAATAACTTTAAAAAATAAATAACATATTAAACAAAGCAATATTCATTAGAATCCAATAGTAAACAGCAACAGAAATGCAGCTTCTTCTTTGATTTTCATTGATGCCTTTTTCTGCAATTTGGTCCTAGTAAACACATTTTGCATTGCTCGTCTGGATAGCAGAATTGCAAAATTCGAAGAAGTGTGGGTTTCAGAGGATGGCTATGTCTTGGAATCCAAAGAGGTTCTCGGCCCCTGCCCACATCCTCATCTCCTTGTTGATGTACGAGGATTTCACCCGATCCCAGCTCTCTTGCCATCCAGCAGCCCTTTTACAAGTTTGTTTATAAGGCTTGTTGGAAAATGAAAATCAAATGTGGGAAAGAAAGAACGGCTGCTATGCCTATTATCATTTGGGAAGTGTGCTCAGCCCATCAAATATTTTATTGGAGGGGCTGAAGGGGTCTCGGCCCCTAGGAGTTGGCTCCTATCAGTCCAGCCTAGCCACAAATAAGTATTCAGCCCTCTGTAAGGGTAAGTCCCATTGAACTAAGCGGTGTGAATTATCCTGCTAATGTGCTTTAAGGCAAAAATATAATTGCTCCAGAAACGGAAGTACTCTTCTACACACCCAAGAAGTCTTGGAGTACTATTGCAACAAGCAGATTTAATATTCACACTTTAGGAGATTTGGGTTACAGTGTGCAGAAAGCCAGAGTTATCTTAACACACACGCACACACACACCAAAAATAAGGGGGGTGGGCCCATCTAATTAAAACTCAAATGCTAAAAGAGACCTAATCCTTATTACAATTTTGTTCTTCCTTTCGAGTAATAAATAATTCATTATTGACTAATACATTTGTTTTCCCTAAGAGTTATGCTGAAGAGTATAGGAAGTTGTAATTTTACCTTAATTAGTGTCACTTAATAAAATGTTTCTTCCTGATAAATATTCATCATTACTTGTCCTTAATCCTAAACTAATCCACATCATTAGAGTCTGCCCAAGTTCAGTTTTGTCTAAACCTTCTTTTCTGCGGTAAAAAGAATATCCACAAATATATTCTGCTCAAATAGTCTGTAAACATCATTTAAAATAATGCCCATGTTCAAATATTAATTATCTTCATCCCCTAAAACTGAAATGATATTCTGACACATCTTGCACCTACTGTGTTCTTCAAAAAAGAAAAAGAAAATATATATTAAAAGCTGCATTCTAAATATGTGATTGTTTGGATGCAGCATTTCATTTTCTGACAGGAAAAAAGGTAACAACTCTGTAGCTTAAGAGGACAACTGCCTAATGGTATTCACAAAATATATGATCCAACTTTATACAAGGAACTGCAATTGGAGTTCTGGCTTTAGTGGTTGTATTATGAATTAAAAGAACTGCTATAATTAGCAACGAGTTTATTTTCTAGCATGCTAAGCAAAAAAAAAGAAAAAAAAAGGCAGTCCCTTAGCAGGTAAAAATGGAAGCAGCAAATTAAAGTGGATCTCAGCCAGTATCTTACTAGATCAATAGCTGGCAGTGACACATCTGCATAGCGGGATTCAACTGAAGGTTGGTTTTGCTGCTACCAGCAACTGCTGCATTTCAGAGAGATGCCGAGTAGCAGATGAAGCAGGCACCAAACTCAATGAAGGAATCACATTCATGAATGGTCTAAGATGGTCTCTCTCCCTTTATATACAGAAAAATCCATTAGGGTGAACATAGAATAGGGGTGTCTCTAGCTGAGTTGGCTGAGTTTAGCGCTTAAGTGCCTCATCCTCTCTCAACTGGCTATACAGCAGTATACAAAGTGGTTCCAAAACCAAAGTGTTCCAAAACCAAGGCTCGCTTTTTACCGCACTTCCTGGGGTATGAACCTTTAAAGCCCTATACGGCCTAGGACCCTGGTACCTACAGGACCGCCTCTCCTGGTATGTCCCACAGAGGAACTTACGGTCTTCAAACAAAAACATCCTGAAGGTCCCAGACCACAGAGAGGTTAGGCCAGCCTCAACTAGAGCCAAGGCTTTTTTGGCTGTGGCTCCAATCTGCTGGAACGCTCTGTCACAAGAGACTAGGGCCCTGCGGGACTTGACATCTTTCCACAGGGCCTGCAAGACAGAACTGTTCCACCAGGCCTTTGGTCAGGGCACAGCCTGACTCCCTCCTTTGGCAATCTTCATAGAACTTTAGCCTAATGGTTGCCATCAATTTGAGTTGAATTAATTTTAATGAAATGATTTTAGAATGTTGTATTATTTTATTGTTTTTAGCCGCCCTGAGCCGGGCTCTGGGTGGGGAGGACGGGATATTATTATTATTATTATTATTATTATTATTATTATTATTATTATTATTATTATTACAGTTTCTATCTGACATGTTTCTGTTTCCGTGGTCTTGAAGCAAAATCTCTCCATAGCAACAAATGATGCAGCTGGAAACCCATATAAATAGAAGGTCCAATATGTTGCTTGCTGGGAATTTTAGGAATTCCAAAAGTTTCTGGAAAGTGGATTTTCCCATTTTGCAAGACAGCAGACATGTTCCATCTAACAGAAAGTAGGACAAGTATCACTGCAGAAAAGTCCAGGAAAGCTCCAAGAATAAAAAAGCTTGGGACAAAACCCTTATTTCTTATGGGCTTGAAGGCACTATACAATGATAACGCTTTTGCTATTATGGCCAGTGAACTCATAAGGAAGTTAATGCCATTAATTCCTGAGCAATATAAATTTCCTTTGGGAAGCAGGGTTGAATTTAGATTTTTCAGATCTTCACAATGCCAAAAAGAGTGGTCATCGTCATACGGGACTCTCCAAAAACAGACAGTCCAGAGTCCAACCAAGACAGTTCCAGAGCCTATTCCCTTGACGTTTTCTACAAACCACACTCTCCAGTTCACACTGGCTGTTGATGCAATGCACATAATCCGAGCAAAGATACCAGTCAGAAATGCACACAACTGGAGGCAAGAAACTAAAGACAGCCATCTCACCACCAGAGATCCTTCTCTCACCCGCTGGGGGAGGGGGGTTGGAGAGGAGACACTCCAGGTAGACAATGGCAGGCATCCTGGAAACAAAAGAGAAGACAGCATGCTGTGAGGAGGGAGGGAATAACAAGCATATAGAGTAATTGAAGGACATTCTCCTTCTTGCATTCTTCCTTCTGTGCACAGAATGAGGCAGTCAAAGAAATGAGTTCCCCTGCTCTCTCCCATCCCCTGGTTAGGTATAAACATCTGCTCCAGAGAAGCAGCCGACATACATAGTCTTTCTTCCATGACATGGCTAGTGATTTCATATACTGTGGCATTGTTCCTGTGAAAATGGCCATCACCTAAGCAGTTCTTGTGAGTGGGAATCTTCTCCTGATTTTGCTGTTTTGCTACCTGCTCCTATCATCCTTTTCAACAGAGCATAAACACACCTTATGGCATAGTGAGGAAGGTTTAATCCATAAACCTATGTGAAATGCGTTCTTCGGCTATATTCTAGCATGTCAGGAATAGAGCAGGTATTTCCTAGGTGTTCCTGAGCCTCCAGAAGACTGAGCTGCTGGCCACTGAGCTGAGGTTCACCTGAGCAGCTGGCCACAGCAGCAACTGCTCTGCAGAATTCTTAGGTCAGTTATAGTCCAGTTAGAAGCCTGACAACAAGACAAATCATAACTCCAGGGTTCTGGTCCTTTGGCACATAAGGAAAGTGGAATATGGGAGGGAACTCAGTTCCCTTCTTTCCCAATGCAGAGTGTCTATTCCAGGACACACTGCAGTTAAAACATGTTCTTCCTGAAGTCAGATTCAGAGAAGTTCCAGTAGTAAAAATGGTTATTTATGTATCTTCAGTACAGATTTGTTTTCTGGTCCTGAAGGCATTTCATGAAGGATCTCCATCTACAATAGAGGCTAATGGCATTAGGCCATGAACAATTTTCCTTGGCAAAATTATGGAAGAGTACTTACAAACCTATCATTATTCTTCCCCATCACATCTTGTTTGGACATTATAGTAAGGGAGACGATCTTAGCTCTTTTCCTTTGCACTGGGACCAAATGAAATCCGTGACATGGGACCCCATCACTCACATCAATACAGGCAACACAATTTTCAGAACCAAGGTGTCCATGATTTAAAATTGCTTTTCTAAGACCAAATGTGCAAAAATGCACATAACTGGAGGCAAGGAACTAAGGACAGCCATCTCACAACCAGAGATCCTTCTCTAGCCCGCAGTAGGGGGTTGGGTAGGATATTCCTCAGCAAATCCCACAGAAGGAGTATTCTGAGGGACTGGTGAAGCCAGGACGGGTCTGGAAAAGACTCACCCCTATTCCAAATTGTGTCCTGCTTCTTCATATAACCTAGCTGCTCCTTGTCAAAGGCTTGTTTTCCCTCTGCCAGTCTTGGGATGACTTAGCTGGCAATCAATTGGTTTGGAATGGGTTTAGGTTACACTAGCAGAATTTACCCTGGCCTAACTTATGCTGGTTTGGATAGCTCTGCTAGTAATGCTCAGTGCAGAAAACAGTTGGGAGTTGTTCATTAGTCATTTAGGTTGCATTAAGTTTGACCAAATCTAGGTTCAACATACTAATATTCTCTGGTTCTTTGCATATTTTTTACCTTTTTTTAAAAAAAGCTTCCTCCTCTACTCCTCCAAAAAGAAAGAAATGCAAACAAATCAACAACAACAACAACAACAACAACAACTTGAAAGAGGTCATGTAGGATTCCAGCAGCAATTATTTTGTTTTACCTGTCAGTTATAAATTTGAAAGGGGAGTCTAGTTTATAATTCCTCTCCTACCCGATGCCATTTCTATGTAATTCTCCCAAGCTCTGAAGCTTTAATTGCTATGTCCCAAATCTGAGCCTCAATCAAGTATTGGGGATGAGAGTTCTGAGTTCTTTGTCCATTCTTTTAAACAAAACACATTATTCCTACGAGTTATTGTGCAAACTAACAACCATTGGAAGCCACAAATATGGGGGGCATACAAATATGGGGGGGGGCAAGCCGGGGAAGGGAGAACCATTGATTCCGCTCTCTCTCTCTCTCTTCTTTAAAACCTCTATCCCTCCATTCAATGCCGGGCGGTCTCACAATGCTAACCAGCCCGCACAGCCTCATTCTTGGCAATTTTGTGCTTTCTGGTAAAAGAGGCAAATTGAAACTCCTGCTGCGAAAGAGATAAAGTCAGGAAAAATAAACAGCATTCAGTGCATCTAAATCTTCTCCATATTTGCATAGAATTAACTTTAAAAGAGATGGCTTCCTGACCATCTAGAGGGGGATTGATTATACATGCATAATAGGAAGCGGCCCAAATGCATTCTTTACCTTGAGCAAATGCCTCTGCATGCAGAGTAATGCTTCCCAGTTTGCTGGAGTTATTTATGATCTCTAGGGTGGGCAGCATTAAGAGGAAGGTATTAATCCACACTTCGGGAGCCGAAGGAAATCAACAAAGATAGCAGCGGGAAGATAAGTGTGCCGCATAACCTTCCCCTCCCACCACAAGTATTTCAGATTTAAAGTAGGTATAAAATACTTTTCAGTACAGTAAGGCTGCATCTTAATGCTAGGGTTCAGTTCCGAGGGGTCCATGCATAAACGCAAAAATGCGTAAAGCCAGGAACCCCCAGAGCTGGGTGCAGGAATGATGTGTATAGAAACTAGGAGATGATATATTTCTTATATATTATCCTTCCTTACTCACATTTTGTGAGTTCAGCCGAGAACATCTCTTTGTCAGCAAAAATAAGGACGCTGCTGATAAACTAGCTTTAGCTTTTTAATTTAAGTAATCCAGGATGCTTTATTGCAGTCTGGGTTTCCTGGTATTTCCCCACTTCCCTCCCCTTTGAAACAATAAACATGCAGAACAGTCTTCTTATAAGTAAAGAATAGATTTACGCAGTTTCACAACAGCAGTCTTGAGGCGGGCATCAGAGAGGGAGCAGGCTGGGAACGCTACCGGCTTATATATAGGTTGTGCCCCTTTACCTGGCTGGACATGGTGGGAGTGACTCTCACAGGGAAGATGTCCTGTAGACCGGGGAGATCCAACTTCCTCTGTGTGTGTGTGCCTTTCTAGCAATCAGAAGCTGGTTTTGACTGCCTTATTTTAGATATCCCACACACCCCTTCCCAGGCAAAGCAACATATATTTATTTATTAAATCACCCAGAGTCCCATCTTGACCTGAAGGTTCTGGGACTGTGTCCCAGAGTCTTTCTGCCATTTTCCAAAAGCTTGTAAGCACTTCACTTTCCCAGCTTTGGGAAAGTGGTTCGAGGGAGGGATCTGGGATGCTGCCAGAGCCCTCGCGTACCTTTCCAAATCTGAGTGAGCCTGCGATTGCAACTTTCCACGGCTGGGAGGGTGGGGGTGAAATAAATAAATGGATAGTGGGTTTCCTCCACTTTTCATTTATTTATCCATTTCCGCCCCACCAGCACAAACATGTGAACACATACGTAAAACAAGCAGGCTTACTGTACTGTTTCTCCTGCTGCTGCCACCCTCACAATAGACAACGGCATTGTCAAACTGTGTGGCACTGTACTTTGTTTCCCCGTTTTAAAAAAACTACCCCTCCCGACATTGTAAACTGTTTCCATTCCTTTTCTCTCCTTTCAAGCCAGCTCCTAAACATTCAAGCCTCTTCTGTTCACATACAAATTCAGGTGTAATATCCGTTCAGCAATATCTTCAGATCATGTTCTATGAGCAAAGAAAGCTGCATGTTGTGGATATTCGAGATATGAAATAGCTCAGGAAATTGGATGAAGAGACAACCATTTTAATTAATATGAGCTTCTCCTCTGACTGGCACTGTTGCCTACTGGGCTTTTGATTGTTGTTGGGGGTTTTTACCCCCCGCCTGTAGTGACTCATATCGCTTCAGCTATATTACAAAATAAAAATCTAGCTGCTTACTGCTGAAGGTAAAATATGTTTTAGTATACAGTTCCTGATATTAAGATACACTGATATATGGCTATGTGTGTGCATGTTGGCGGAGGGTGGGAGTTTTTACAGAGAAGAAAATTCAGAAAAGTTTCTCCTACTGAGATAAGAAGGAAAAGACAAATATGGGAGTTTGTTATCCTGTAGGCATCTGATGGCCAAAATGCATTTTATCATGAAGTTTAGCATTTGCATTGCAATTTTATATTTGTATAAGGTGCTGACCTCCCTGCCCCAATCTTCAGATTTGGGCCCTGCATCTGCAATTTGCTTTGCCGAAAAGAAAAGAAAAAGAAGAACAGTTTACAGTGGTACCTCGGGTTACATACGCTTCAGGTTACAGACTCTGCTAATCCAGAAATAGTGCTTCAGGTTAAGAACTTTGCTTCAGGATGAGAACAGAAATCATGCTCCGGCGGCGCGGCAGCAGCAGGAGGCCCCATTAGCTAAAGTGGTGCTTCAGGTTAAGCACAGTTCCGGGTTAAGAACGGACCTCCGGAACGAATTAAGTACTTAACCTGAGGTACCACTGTATTTCAATGGGTCCTTTTTTGGAAATGGGATTTCAGGTGCAGGAAGCACAATGTGGATTAGAACTATAGCAAATGGGGCTCAAGTTTCTCTACCACCCTTCCATGGCAAGGTCTTAGTCTGTGCATGGGCCCCAGCACCTACTAGTTGCTGGGGTTTTTTGTTTTTTGTTTCCTCCCTATTCTGGCTAAGAAAGAAGAGAACACAGAAGTAAATGGGTAGAGTGTGGGGCTGAGGAAGAGAGACCATAGAGGGCCATTGAGAAGTCTGTGAGGACCTGTCCCACAGACTGGGGCTTTTCCCTTCCCTGGAATTGGTTAACATTCTCTCAACCATTACTGGAAAATAATGGGGAAGTGCCACATTTTGATACTGCTGAAAATACTCCTGGAAGATGTAGGTCTTACGAATCAAATTCTGGGAATTCCCAAAGGCCTTATTTTCAATGAGCCTCTCGTAAAAGACAAAATAATAATTCTCTTTTGTGGAGTGCTTTCCAATAGAACAAAATACCTTTCTTCCATATTCTGTATACATCTTCTTCATGAAAGACCCTCATTTTCTGGAACAACGTTGTCAGACATCAATGTCTTGCAGCAAAGTACCATGAAATTCCTGATATCTTGGATTAAAGTGAATCTACAGGCTATAAATTCCTGAATTTAAATTTGTTTTAAAACAGGCCACAATCTCTTGCTTGCAATTAGCTTTCGCTATATTTTAAGTGTTACTTGTCTTTTTATCATCTTTGGACAGGTAGACAGCATTTTCCTTCAGCTTGGGCTCAATTGTTTTTGCTTAGTTCATTTAACATTCACAGAAACTGCTTTTAATACTTAAAAAAATAAGGGTATAATCCTGCACAAAAATGTCCTCCAAGTGTCCCCTACACAATGCCAAACAGTGCCTGACTACACCAACTTAACACCAGGCTAACGTTGCTTGATCAACTGGAAATTCCTGATGGCCCAAAGGCCTTACCTTTGAGCAAATCCAGATTTTAGCTCCGCGGGTGAACCAATAATAAATGCAGGGGAACTTACACCAGCCCTTGTGTTACTGTCAGAACCCAAGGTACAAATGTTGTAAAGGGACAAACTCTGTGCACCCATATCTGAATGTTACTGTCCTCTCAATCAATCATTTCTTTCATGGGTTCACCAGAAAGTGGTTGCAGACCCTTGTACAAGTCCCTTAGCCTAAAAATCGCCACAGCTTCTCAAGCTGCAAAGTTGTACTCCGTTTCTGTATTGTTAAACAACAAACAATGATAAGAGGGGAGAGAATCCAGCTTTTCCACATCCTCAGGTCCACCATAGTAGATCAGGAATCTTATTGGGTAATGCTTATGATATTTTTTGTGTTTTTTAAGTGATATAATGAACCCTTTGAAAGCATTCATCCTGGCTTTCTAGGATAAGGTGGATTAAAATTTAGTTTCTTAAGGTTCTTCCAAGTCCCCACATTGTTTATATTTATTCATATTTTATCTTTGTACAAACTGAATAGAAGCATAAACATACTGCTTTTCTACCATTTTCAATAAAGATAATCTAATCTTTTTGTACAATTGTTGCATTAAAGTACAAAAGGGATATAGACCCCCACATACAGGTGCAAGTAGCATCAAAACCATGAGGAAATCACCAATTAGTTATGCATTCTGCACTTGACATCACAGAGCGAAATGGAATTAGCAGTCCTGTGGAGTACAGTGGTACCTCTGGTTACGTACTTAATTTGTTCCAGCGGTCCGTTCTTAACCTGAAACTGTTCTTAACCTGAAGCACCACTTTAGCTAATGGGGGCCTTCTGCTGCCGCTGTGCTGCCGCTGCACGATTTCTGTTCTCATCCTGAAGCAAAGTTCTTAACCCGAGGTACTATTTCTGGTCTGTAACCTGAAGCATATGTAACCTGAAGCGTATGTAACCCAAGATACCACTGTACAGTTACTTAATGCCTATGTAACATTGTGCAACTTGTGACACAGTTAGAGCTGTTCTGTCTTCCTATACACACGTGAGATCCATACCCCATTTAACGAAACTGGCAAATTCTTATTACTGTACATGCAAAATTGCAAATATACAAATTTACAATGTGATAGGTAAGTAAATAAGACAAAAAGGCACAAATATAAGAGAAATAATATAATGGAATAATGCACTGACATTGTTTTTTGAAAAAAACACACTGCAATTTTATCTTTAGAAGTTGAAGTTACTTATATTTATCTACTGATTAATATGATCAGCTGAGTTCAGTGGGCAAATCCAGAACGTAGAAGTCCTCACAACTGAGTATTACTCTAACTTTAACACTTCTGGAGTTTTTGTGAAACCAGAAAGAGGTTTTCATTTCAGTCACTGAAGTGTCAATGGCAGCAGTGAGTTTGTGATTCCTATGACTGGCCTTCTCTAAACATGCTGTGTTCCATAAAAACCATTCACACTTGTAAATATTTTTGCATCACAAAGGTTGATTGATTTATACTAATGGCTTCTCTTTATTTAAGCGGTTTATTATTTCCTAATGCCAAACCGATAAGAAGGTGGCAGATCAATATCAAAGATTGGCATTAGCTACAATGTCCTCAATTGCCTTAACTGTGGTGTTATCCTGATAATTTCTGTGTGATAACATCTATTAGTGCAACAATGGGGGGGGGAGGAGGAAGGGGAAACTCATTTATGTCAAAGGTCAGATTGCCATTTGTCATCTAAGTGGGTCAAATATTTGTGCTCACTATTTTGTAATCTTCAAGAGATAGCAAATCAGCAATACCAAAAATTCCAAAATTGATCAACTGTGCTTTGAGTGGAACACTAAGAATTAAGCTAGGAAGGAAGGAAGGAAGGAAGGAAGGAAGGAAGGAAGGAAGGAAGGAAGGAAGGAAGGAAGGAAGGAAGGAAGGAAGGAAGGCTGACTCCTTCCTATTAGATCACATTTACTTAGCTACACTAAAAAGCAACCTTCTTTCAAAGTGTAAAAAATGCTGAAATTGTAAGTGCAACTCTCTAGCTGCTGAACACAATATAGTGGTACCTCAGGTTACATACGCTTCAGGCTACCTACATTTCAGGTTACAGACTCCATTAACCCAGAAATGTTACCTCGGGTTAAGAACTTTGCTTCAGGATGAGAACAGAAATCAGGTTTCAGGTTAAGAACAGACCTCCGGAACGAATTAAGTTCTTATTCTCGAGGTACCACTGTATTTAGAACACCAACAAAAGCATTATAGGCAAGCAGACCCATGCCATGTCCTTGAAGGAATTCACCATGTTGCTTTTAGTAGATTAAACAGACAGGACAATGGGTGTTGGGATACCTTCTTAACTGGCACAATGAGTGATCTCTGTCCTTTTGCAATAGCTACAATAAATGCTGGGTGCCTCTTGGATGCTGGACTCAAATTAGTTTCCTTGGTTATGCGGTTTATTTAAAAGGTGGTTTCTCACGAGGGTAATGAACAAGCTGGTGTAGAAGTGAATTCTTACCACAGGATGAAATCAGGCCAAATCTTTATTGACTGCTGTAGGCTGGATATAAGTTGGCTTAGCAATAGGGCCAGAACCGGTGCTTTTTTGGTGCCATAACTGTTGAGAGAAACAAGAAACACATGCATTGTCCTGAAGCTTGCGGGCCAAAATGGCTCCAAACTCTGCCTCCCATGAAGGCCTGAGGGAGAATCTGTCCTCACAGGGACAATATGTGGGTGGAATGTACCTCATCTCTGCTTCACTGGGGCTCATGCCATTAGGCAAAGCTGCCCTATTCAGATTGGGCCCAGAATTGAGTTTTCATTAACACAAACAGGTGAAGTCCCTGGGTTGTGATTTGGAACTGGGGAAGACTTTTTAAAATGTCTCCAGCAATTGGAGAAGTGCAGTCAGAGTTATCCCATTGCGATGCACGCAGATGATGGAGCAAGCTTGTTTTATCCTGCTCTGGAGGGTAGGAACTAAATCAATGGCTTCAAGTTATAAGAAGAAAAGATTCTCACTGAATAACAGGAAAAACGTCTGGCGGTAAGAGCTGTCTGACAATGGAATGGCTTCCCTTGGAAGGTGGTGGACCTTCATTGGAGGTTTTTAAGAAGAGGTTGAATAACCATCTGCCATGGATGCCTTACTTGAGTTTCCAGCATTCCAGGGGGTTGGATTAGATGACCCTCAGGGTCCCTTCCAATTCTACAATTCTATGGAAAGGGTTAAACAGTTATGAACAGATTTAAAATGAATGATATAAGTGACTATACTTTCCTATGTTTGGTTTCAGATTGCTTTGGCAAAAGAAAGGTCACTTATGCAATTTCTCCAGTAATGTCCGACGATTTAAGTACATTGAGCACAATCTAGCCAAGGTTAAGTGTTTTCATGTCCCATTGATCTCAATGGGAGGCAGCTAAGCACATGCTTTACCCTCTCCGGGAAATAAATTGGTCTTAAAATTGCTTAATTTTCTCGGGATCATGCCCTTTCTGTCCTTGTTCCAGTTCAGATATTCCTCTCCCTCCCGCCCAGTCTTTCTCTCTCAGGAGCCATCTAGTGATAAACTGAAAACATAAGAAGAGGCCTGCTGGATCAGTGGAAAGACCCATTTAGTCTAGTGTTCTCTTCTCACGGTGGCCAACCAAACCCCAAATCAGGACTTGACTGCAACAGGAATCTTCCTGTTTGTGTTTCTCAGCAAATGACATTCAGACAGTGCGTGGGGAAACACAGCTCTCATGGCTAGTAGGCATAGATAGCTTATTCCTCCATGATTCATATCTAGCCTACATAATGGCTTCTTCATCTTATTTTAAAGACATCCTGATTAGCAAACCATCACTACATCTTACGAGAACGAATTCCATGGTTTAAAGTGTGCTACGTGAAGATGTGTGCTCTTTTGTCTGACTTAAACCTTTTAGCATTCAGCCAGGGGCATAGCATAGGGGGCCGTGGCCGAGGCCACACAATTTTTGAGGGGGCACAAACCAGGCGTAGGCACCCCCCAGCGTTGTCAGGCCTAGTGCTCCTCTCTGCCTGCCAAGGCCATGTCTGCTGGTCTGGCTCCAGCCCCTGTGTGGACAGGCAGGCAGCTCAGCATGGCCCCACTTTTCTCCAGTGGGGTGGGGTTGTTCCGGGGTCGCAACTGATGCTATGTCACTGCATTCAGCTTCCGTGGATGTCCCCATGTTCTCATATTATGTCTGATGGAGAAATACTTTTATCGAGTCAGTTTCTTAACACCATTCAATTCCTGTCATGTTCCCACTTACTTGTCCTTTTTTGCCTCAATGAAAAAGCCCCCCGGTGTTGTAAGCTTTTCTCATAGGAAAGTTGCCACAACCTCCCTATCACTTTTGGTTGCCCTTTTCTGAAGTCTTTCCATCTCTGTTGGTTTTATACCAAAATGACATTAATCATCTCCCAGTGAAACCTGTGGGATGTTGCATTCATACATTGGTCACATATCAGAAGGAAAATTGAGCAGGGCCACTGTCAACGGAATCATCAAATGCATCGCTAGGACTTCAATCACCTGTATTATGGCCTCTCCACAAGTAGGTGGGTTTGGCTGGAGATCTGACATTAACATCATTTCTGTTTACATAGTGGATACATGGAAATCATACCTTGTCAAAAGAAATGTGCTTTGTTTGGCCTCAAACAACCCTTCTATGTTGTGTTCGATGCTCACAATCCCAAGCTTTCCCTTGCCATTCAGAGTCCTTTGGAGTCTTTCCAATGGGAAATAATCTCTGCTTTGTGAACCACCCTGAGATCTCTGGTTATAGGGAGGCAAGCAAAGCAATAGTTCAGGTGTTAAATGGGGCAGAAGTATGGGTCTGCAATGGATTTCAGATTGTGAAACTGGAATCTCAACGGAGGAGGTGAGACAGAAGTGAGAGGGGTTTACCACTTGCCCAACAACAAATGTTGGAAATGTAATGAGGCTGAAGGTACCTTTTATCACCTTTGGTGGACCTGCCCAAAGATTAAAGCCTTTTGGGAAATGATCTATAATGAAATTAAGAAAGTCCTTAAATGGACTTTTCCTAAGAAACCTGAGGCTTTTCTCCTGGGCATGGTTGGCCAAATGGTGCCAAAAAAGGATAGGACTTTCTTTATGTATGCAACTACAGCAGCAAGAATCCTTCTGGCAAAGTATTGGAAGATGCAAGAACTACCTACTCTGGAAGAATGGCAGACAAAGGTGACAGACTTTATGGGATTGGCAGAGATGACTGGCAGAATTCGCGACCAGGGGAAAGAGACGGTGGAAGAGGATTGGAAGAAATTCAAAATATATCTTTAAAATTGTTGTAAAATTGAGGAATGTTAAGATGTCAAGGGGTAAGAAGTAGAGAATTACAGCTGTAACTAACAAATTTAAGGAAATTTAATGAAAAGGAAGTTAATTAGATAAATTGACTAAAGGGTTGCTAAAGAATTTTGGAATAAGGATGCAGCGAAAGGGAGGTAAGGGGAAGTCGATATATGTTTAATGTTGTGTATGTTTTTGTTTTGTGATGTGTTTGTTTTTTATTATGTGTTTGAAAAATTAATAAAAATTTTATAAAAAAAAGAGAGACAGAAGTGAGAGGGGGAGGCTGTCTCTTGTTCTCTAATAATTAGGCCAAACGGACATCATAAGCTAGAAGAAGAAGAAGAAGAAGAAGAAGAAGAAGAAGAAGAAGAAGAAGAAGAAGAAGAAGAAGAATAGTAGTAGTAGTAGTAGTAGTAGTAGTTTGGATTTGATATCCTGCTTTATCACTACCCGAAGGAGTCTCAAAGCGGCTAACACTCTCCTTTCCCTTCTTCCCTCACAACAATCATTCTGTGAGGTGAGTGGGGCTGAGAGACTTCAGAGAAGTGTGACTAGCCCAAGGTCACCCAGCAGCTGCATGTGGAGAAGCAGGGAATCGAACCCAGTTCCCCAGATTACGAGACTACTGCTCTTAACCACTACACCACACTGGCTCAGCTAGGATTTCCAAAGGATGAATGCCACAACAGAGAGAGCCAACCATTTCCCAAGCCACTGCGGATAAGAAATAGTAAACAAGGGGACCCAGCTTTAGAATCCAAAGGTTGCATCAAATTCATTCCAACTTCCCCACTAAGCTCTTCTTTTCCTCCCTTCCCACTCTCAGAGTCTTTATTAATTAGCCAAGGGTCATCAGTTATACAAAAATAAATCAAAACATTACAATCCGCCTTTCACAGAACAACAATACTAATAGACAAGAGCACATTGCAGAAGGAAATATGTTTCAGTATTCTTAACTCAAAATTGGCAACTAGCTTTAACTGCTGCCCCAGTTGCTATCCCAGTCACTGAGCTTTAGACACCATGTAACCAAGGTGTTGGTGACCACCGAGTCTAAAACTCAGAACTGGCTTCATGAAGCAGGAGAAGAATGGGACTGGCACACCCAATGAAATGCAATAACATCAACATAGGATTAAGGCATCCCTCATCCTCATCTCTTCTTCTGCAGATGCCTTATGTACCAGACCTCAGAATCTTGTGATGGACTTTGATGTGTTTCTGGTTCCTTTTTTTCATTCCTGATTTCCCTCTCTGCTGATTTTTGTTCGGAGATTTGCCTACTGGCATCCTTGAAGCATCTTATGAATAAAATCACAGTCTTGTTTTGTAGAGTTTGATCCAGAGGGCAGAAATCCAGTAAGATATCAGGAGAGCCAGAGCAATCAAAGTGGACAAGTTCATTAAAAGCAGCAAATTAATTCCCCATGTTCACCAAATAAACAATCAATAAAAAATTTACATTAATTAAAAGATAAACTCAGCCCAGATGTATTCAATAAATAACGTCTTCTGAAGAAAACAAGGAATGCAGCTTTGTGGAAGGCAAGATGCTTACATTATTTATTGGGAGTCTACATTTCAGCTGTACAGTGGTACCTCAGTTACAGATGCTTTGGGTTACAAACTCCGCTAACCAGGAAGTGGTTGCTCCAGGTTAAGAACTTTGCCCCAGGATAAGAATAGAAATCATGCGCCAGCAGTGCAGCCGGAGCAGGAGGCCCTATTAGTGAAAGCACACATGTTTCAGGTTAAGAACAGACCTCTGGAACGAATTAAGTTCTTAACCTGAGGCACCACTGTATTTCAGCACAAGTACCCTTTAGGTTCACCAGAGGCACGCCATCAAAAACGGCATGCAATTTCTCCCTTCATCCCATTCACTGAACACAAAAAGTTTAGAAGCTTTTGAATTATGGAATTCAGAAACCCAAGTAAGCATACCTCACAATGTACAGAAGATGACACTAAGAGTGCATGGATAGTATATAAACACATTTTTTAGGAATATGGGTATTCATTACCTCAAGTGTGAAATCTATGCATTATTACTTGTTATCAGGACCTGCTAATTGTAACATCCTATTTATAACGCACAAACATGTATTTTTAATTCTCTTCTTAGCTGTACTGCATTGAGAAAAAAACGTCTGTAGAAGCATACCTGCAGCACAATAGCCTCTGTGTCAAGGAATGTCTTTTGTAATCACTTCTGCCCATTTAGAAGGGTGTTAAAACAGCTGTGAGAGATTGTTTACAAGAGGGACTGGCCTTGCCATTCATTCCAATATAAGAACTTAAGACGTTTTCTTAGTTTTTCTGAAACATTTTATGCATTGGCTGAAAAAAAGACTTTGGAAACACTGGGCTGGTGGGAAAAGCCATCCCGAGGCTGAGCATAATCTGAATTAAACATCTGAACTACTGTCCCAGGGCAATCAAAATTCTATTCATAACAACAGAAGATGAAGCTAATAATGCCCCATCTTGCCCAGCATCTTGTTCTCACTGTGGTCAACCAGATGCCTTGCTCTCTCCTCCTCTGGTTTCCAGCAACTGGCATTCCAAAGCATTACTGCCTTCAACTGTGCAGGCAGAGCCTGTCTGTGGTGATCACCATGAATATGGTCTTAACGGTGTGTGTGTGTGTAAGTGACTGTGGAGCCCAATTCTGGATCCCCACGTCTTTCCACAGCGGGGACAAAGGTTTCCGGGTGGGAGTTGATTACAGTGCGGGCCAGACGTGGCTTCCTCTTAAGGTCCACCTGCTTTCGGAGTTCCCTGATAATATGAAGGAACACTGGACCAAGCAGGCAGAGAATAGCCATCGTGGCCTCTTCTCTAGTAGCCATCAATAGTCCTCTTCTCTATGAATTTGTCCAGTCCTCTTTTAGAGCCATCCAGATTGGTGGCCATCAGAGATTCGTAGTTTAACCATGCACTGGTTGAAGAAGTACATTCTTTTCTCTGTCCTGCATCTTCCAATGTTCAGCTTCATTGGATCTCCATGAGCTCTAGTGTTATGGGAGAGGGAGAAGAACCTTTCTCTATCCACTTCCTCCATGCCATGCATAATTCCATAAACTTCCGTCATGCTACCTCTTGCCTTTTTTGCAAACTAAAAAGTCTCACTAGACAGCATCTTAAAAAGCAGAGACATCACCTTGCCAACAAAGGTCCGTATAGTAAAAGCTATGGTTTTCCCAGTAGTGATGTATGGAAGTGAGAGCTGGACCATCAAGAAGGCTGATCGCCGAAGAATTGATGCTTTTGAATTCTGGTGCTGGAGGAGACTCTTGAGAGTCCCATGGACTGCAAGAAGATCAAACCTATCCATTCTTAAGGAACTCAGCCCTGAGTGCACACTGGAAGGACAGATCGTGAAGCTGAGGCTCCAATACTTTGGCCACCTCATGAGAAGAGAAGACTCCCTGGAAAAGACCCTGATGTTGGGAAAGATAGAGGGCACAAGGAGAAGGGGACGACAGACGACGAGATGGTTGGATAGTGTTCTCGAAGCTACCAGCATGAGTTTGACCAAACTGTGGGAGGCAGTGCAAGACAGGAGTGCCTGGCGTGCTCTGGTCCATGGGGTCACGAAGAGTCGGACACGACTAAACGACTAAACAACAACAAAAAGTCCCAAACTCTGCAACCTTTCTTCATAGGAGAGTCAGTCTAAGAAGAAAAGCTAGACCTGGCAACTTGGTTGATGAATCGAAATTTGCCTAACTTTCTTTGGTCGTGAAATTTATTCTTCCATCTGTAGTTTGGTTTTTTTAATTCTGATTTTGCTAATACTAGACAAGAGAAAAGAGCTACAAACGATACTGGAACCCCCCTCATTGACCACTAGAAATGCTACCCGTGCACATGGCCCTTAACAAAGATTCCCATGCCTTATTTCCCATCCTGCCGAACCAAAGTTCTCTTGACTACCTTATACTTATATGATCCAAACATGCAGCTGATATTTCCCCTTGATGCTTCCCTCTCTCTGTGGATTAAAAGACTGCCCTGAACACGATGTTAGAATTCCTGCTCCATGATTGCAGTCATGGGATTGTTGTCTTTCACATGCCATTATATGTTTTGACTCCACAGAGTGTGAAGTGACGGAGACAGGATGTTTGTGTTACTGTGTTCCGTGAAGTGGGACTATTGTCTTTTGTTCTTTCCCTCTTTACTGTCTGATGCTAGAGAGAGAGGGAGCCATGTTGCAGTGCTCTGTATGTGTTTATATGTATATAAAGTAGATTAGCCAAAATGTTGACCTGCTGAGGTCTGTCACGCATGATGCGCAAACTCTGTGGATCCCTACGTGTGCTGGTGTCAGTTGGCATTGGTAGCTGTGATGTTTGGGCAAAAGAAAGCTTTTGAAGCTTCTGAACGAAAAACCAGGAGGGAGGGAACATGCCAGTCGGGCATGTGTCTCTGCCAGGGTCCTACTCGAGTGTAGGCTGAACACCTGACACACATACCCTCCAACATTTCTCCGATGAAAATAGCTGTGTCCTATTCCATAACAACAACAACAATTTTATTATTTATATTCTGCCCATCTGACAAGGTTGTCCCAGCCACTCTGGGCATCTTCCAACATACATAAAAACATAATAAAGCATTAAACATTTTAAAAATTCCCTATACAGAGGTCTTCAGAGGTCTTCTAAAGGTAGTATAGTTACTTATCTCCTTGGCTTGTGGGGTCACATAACTCCATACCCTTCAATGGAAATAGGGACATCCTAAGGAAAAACGGGACATTCCTGGAAAATAGGGTCACTTGGAAGGCTTATGAACAGTGTGGGCTGCATTGCAGCAAGGGGGGGGGGAGCCTGTGATAGGCCACACTGTTCAAGAAGGGACTCCAGTCCTTCTAAGAGGTTTTCTATGGGGCGCATGAGGCTGCAGGGAGGAGAAAGTTTGTGTGAAACAATCTTCCATTCATTCAAGCACTGGGTACAATCTGATGTATTGTGCCTACTGCAGTTAGGGACATCAATTGGTCAGACATGCCTGAATGTTTTAAACTAGAAAGCACCCCTTCATATGCTTCGAGCTATATATTAAACCTCGTGGCAAACTCCCTCAGCACCCCTTCCTATTTATAATAGTAGATTTACTTTTCTGGGACAAAATACAGCTTGTTAGCTACTTGTTATGCTCCTGATACAGCCCTCCTTATTTTATTATGGTAATTCATTGCCCCCTGCTATTACAGAAGCTATAAATCACTTTGGAAAATTCACACGTTACTGTATAAATTCCAGTATGGTTTGAATTTGTGTTTAAAGCAGGCTATGCATCAATTTGTTTCCCCATGGAAATGCCTTGAAAAAGCCACAGTTGTGTTGTATTATGTGATAGCCCCCCGAACCACCTACCATCTTATCAAATTTCTTCTGTGTTTGTGTACACTGGAGGGACAAAGCTTTCCTTGGGTTTATTTAATTTAAGATTTGTATGCCACTTCTTAAGTAATTGGGACAATTTATATGGCATAAAACTCAACGGAGCAATATCCCCAAAATGAATAACAATCAATTCAAGAGCACAATATAGATCCTTTTTTAAAAATCTGTCTTGCTTATAATTAATATTGCCATTCATTATTGACCTGTGCATTGACATTTAATGTGCAAGAGTTCATGCTCCTATAATATTCTTCACTTTTTCTCCTACAATATTTTCCCTGCCTTTCATAACCTCTTACCCAACCAACTCTGACTGGCTATAGGTGTTTGTATCTATATCACCTTACTAGAATGGAAGAGCAACAACAAGACTTGTGAAACGTGAATATTTGTGGGGTATTGTGTTGCTGTTATGCATTTTAGATTGGTGTAATTACTTTGATCAAATAACCCCCCAAGGTCTGTGTCTGGGGGTTTTTGGCCTTCGCTTAATCTGCTACAACAGCACATTGAAAATTAAATATCTACTTGGGAAGCTAATTATGAAGTTTATATGATAAATTCCTTTTTAAAGAAGCTCCAACCATATCCACTTTAGCACTTGGAATATTTAACCATCAATTATGTATTCCAAATGTAAAACAGTGTATTTCATGGAATCCCCAGGCATGCATCTAAAACCTAAATTGTCCAAAATTTTGCTGAAAAGGCACCTCATCAGAATATATAATAATTCTTTACACTGTGGAAGCAGGTGGAATTGCTGAGGCAAGTTCTGGGACTTCGGGGAAGTTGCTTGTGGCCAGCAATGCTCTGGCATGCAGGGAAAATATTTTGGAAGGCTTAGGATGGCCAAATATCCTAGTTTACAGAGCTCTCAGTTTGAAGTGCTGTCCAGTCCAAGTCTGGCTATATTGGGGGTTATAGAGTTGAGATCCCTGTGCCTCTTTCATAATATCTAGGTTGAATTTGTATCAGTCTGACTCACATTCATTAATATTCACTAATGACACATAGAGAAACGTGGCTTGAAAAATAGTTTTCAAGAAACCAAAACACCATGTTTAAGAAGCAACCAACTGTGGTGCACAGCTACAATACTTCTACACAAAATGTTTTGAACTGTGCGTGTGAGGGCAGAAATCAAAATGGCAGCATAAATTGGTGTCCCTGATCTTCACAGGATGACAATTGCAGTGAGTGGTTCTAAAAAGTGTTTTAGCTGCTAATAGACTATGCTTCAGGGCTATTGTGCACCTAAATGCAAAGCGGCAAATTTGGACTTAAGAGACAAAACTAACAATGCCTCCTCAGACTCATGGCAGATCGACACTCAAGGTTTTTGACGGGGGGAGGGGACCAGGGTAAAAATTGTTTTAATTAACAAGTATGTCCTGTGACTTTTAGAACAACATTCTCTAATATCGTTCTAATAATGTTACAGGTCAGTGTTGATCCAGCCACAGACAAGGCCCTGGAACCTGATATGTCAAAGGGAAATAGGTAAAGGGACCCCTGACCATTAGGTCCACTCGTAACCGACTCTGGGATTGTGGCGCTCATCTCGTTTTATTGGCCGAGGGAGCCGGCGTACAGCTTCCGGGTCATGTGGCCAGCATGACGAAGCCGCTTCTGGCGAACCAGAGCAGCGCACGGAAATGCCGTTTACCTTCCCGCCGAAGCGGTACCTATTTATCTACTTGCACTTTGACGTGCTTTCGAACTGCTAGGTTGGCAGGAGCAGGGACCAAGCAACGGAAGCTCACCCCGTTGCGGGGATTTGAACCACTAACCTTCTGATCGGCAAGTATTAGGCTCTGTGGTTTAACCCACAGCGCCACCCGCGTACCCGTCAATACCAGCACACCAAAAGGTGCGAAAACTCTTCTCTTTGTCTGAGTGATAAATAGCATGCTATCGCATTAAAAAAAATATCATTCTGTTACATTAATTTGATGCTTTGATTTTTTTGTCTCTTTTTAATTAAACAAATTTATACAAATTTTATTACTAAGCCAAAAATAGCCTCTTTTAAAAGCAATTATTTGTACACACTCATACACATGATGTTAAGAAGAAAGTAATTAGTAACCCTTTTCTGTGGCATATCACCATTCATATCTAATTGGAATGAGCATGGCATTAATATATGCATAAACTATGTATGTTAGCTCTAAGCATGGACTACAATGCCCTTTGAGACTTTATAGCATCTGTTTGCTGCTATTGTGATATGCAACACAGTGCACTAATTTGTTTAGTCAGTTCATATTTAGAGCTACATAAATTTGTATCAGAAATATATTTGTATTTTCGTAGCATTGCTACAATCGGATGTGCTTTATAGAGCTAGACACCAGTGGCTTTTTGAAATTCTCTACCCTGTTTTATTATTATAAAAACTAGCTTTAGCCTATTTATCCAGCAGTTTTTCAGGCTGCAGCTCAACTCCGTCATTTTCATGAAGGTTTATTGTTTGCTTGTTTTTGCTGTTTCTGCAAATTTTAGCATCATCATCAATTAAACTGTCAGTCTGGCCACCATTTTGCAACATAGTCAATGCCCTGGTTCTAGGAAATGGTGGAAGGAAAAAAATGGTATCCACCACAACAAAAATGTGGATAATATTCTGATAAAAATGAAAAAAGCCCTCTGAAATATTTCCTTCTGAGGGGTTGAGAAAAATAAAAAAATCTCAGATTTTCTCCCCAGAATGTCTTCCTTTGAGAAATTTTGGCCCAGCTCTAGCATTTTATGTCCCTTTCCAGGAAGTTAGTGGCTAATATAAAATTGCGTTTTCAGACCCAGAGACCTTCCCCCTAAATAAAGACACATTTGACTCCAATTTTAGTTTTGGTTTTTGGCAGAATTTAGGCCACAATTTTATTGATTACAGAAAAGTGAGTGGTTGCATAGGCTCTGGTTCGACTAGCTCCCTACACCCTTGCAGATAGCGCTGACCCAGAGCTCTAGCATTGGTCAGCCAAGTGTGAACACCTGAGGCAGGTGAAAAGCCCGGGAACAGACTCTGTTCACTCCCCAGATGCTCCCCTGGACTCAGGCACGGGCACAACTCCCTTTCAGGGGTTGACCAAACCAAGTTGAGTCCCTGGATTCCTTTAATGGAATACCCTTCACATTGGGATGGCAAGACTGTTCTCCTATCCCTATCACATGAACCACTGCCTATCCGCAACCTTACAAGTTGTGACGAATTGCTACGCGGCAGGCGAAACCCAAATGGCCACAGCCAATCCGCCAAGTGGGGAGATTCCTGCCACGCCCCTGTCCCAATGACAGACGGCACACGATGGCATAGCAAGGTCAATCACAAAAAGCCCTAAAATTAGGGAGAGGTGGGCAGGTGTTCCAATGCTCTGGGTCACATGCATGGGTTTATATAGGTCCGTTTAGACTGCACCCCATTGGCCAGATTAAACCCACCATCAAGGGAGCTACGAATCGGGTGTTGTGCCTATCCAATAGACCCACCCACAACCAGGAGGTCAGTCTCCAGCTCTCAACGCAATACATGCCCTCTTTTAGGGAAGACACGATTTGTAAGGCTGAGCTCACTTTTGGCAATCGCTAAAGCACCTTAGCTTAGCCTTGGAATTTTATCTTTGTTTCCGTGCTCGAAAGTTTGAGCAAGTAAAAAGGCAGTTGGTCATTTCCATACTGAGGTTGTTTCTCCTTCCTAGATATACGTATTTTGAAAAACAGCACATTGCTAATGGTAACTGCTCCCAGTAATAGTTCTTTCTTTCTTTCTTTCTTTCTTTCTTTCTTTCTTTCTTTCTTTCTTTCTTTCTTTCTTTCTTTCTTTCTTTCCATTTTTCTTTCTTTCTTTCTTTCTTTCTGTTAGATAGAGGTGTGTGTTTTTCTATGTTTGTAATAGCAGATCTTTCCTTTTTTCTGCTAATGAAGAAGGTATCAACTCTACCAAGAATATTGATGGGAGTGTGTCCAGTTGTTTTGATTGTTGTCCTTCTATTTAATATTTTTAGCCTGTTTAAGTTTTAAGTGAGAGTTCCCCCCCCCAGCACCCCCTAAACGAGATTCATAATACTTTTGTTGTTGTTGTTGCTTAACTGTTTTGAAGCTGTTTTTGTTTTACACAAAGAAATGTGATTAAATACTTGAAACAAATAAGTAAATAAACAAATGGCTAGTTTGATAGCAAAGAAAATGGGTTCTTTCCATTCTTCCTATTACACAATGATCAATGAAAAATAATTAAAATTGCTTTCCAGGATAAATTAAGAAGTTCTTGTCTGGAAAGTTGGGTTATGAGAACATTTAAGTCAGGCACAGCTTTGGGCAGTACAATCTCCCGTTCCTTCAGCCATACAGATTGTGCACCTATGCTGAGAATGAAACCTAAATGCTGCTTCCTGCAGTATTGAAGGAAGGTGAGGACAGGTGACCTCACCTAGGCCCGAAGTCACCCCCCACCAAAGCAGGCTCAAAGCTTCTCAAAATCATTTTCTCAGCAGCTAAGCATCAGAAACATTTCGCTTGCTGTAACTAAAAAGATTGTAACAAAGGTAGAGAACAGTCCATTGTTTCTCAGGCCTTTCTGATGCCTTCTGGCCTTGCTAAAGAACCACATTGCAACTTACTTTCTGTCCGGGAACCAGGCCAGAACAAGAGATTGAAACATATCTGAACACTCTGAAACCCCTTTCCTGGGAAGGGTGCCAAGAGTCCCAATAGTCCCAAGACAGCTTTCTGTTCATGCTCAGAGGACTCCTGAGGGAGGAGAAAGGAGGAGGGAACTGGAAAGGGGTATATATGCTTGTGCACATGACTGTGAATTTCGTGCATGCTTTTTGTGACTTATCACACTTGCTCCTTCTACCAGTTCATGGATGGTAGAAATAAAACCTTTTTCTCCGAAACTATTCCTTGAGTGTCTGTTGACTCCCACTTCCCTTTCCCAGGCGCAATATTTTTCCCACCCGAGGGCAAAGCCTCATAAGGCTACAGTATTAGTTGTTAACTTAGTGCTCTCTAAGAGTTCAACTAATATTCAAACTATGGGGAGAAAGCAGGAAGGAACTCTTAATGAAATGAAAGGAGGTTTGGTGAACTGCACATGCCTCAAACCTGACTCCTTCCACTTTTAGCTAAGTCATGCTTCCCTGCTGACTTCTGAAATAAGTAGCTAAGGAAATTGTCACAAGGGGTATGGAGGACAGGGGACGCCCTGTTCCCTTGTAATCAAAGTACAGGATCTAATTACTTTCATTGTAGCTTTCAGTGTAGCTGTCAACAAGGCAACCATGTAAGGAATTAAGACCTATTTTCTTATGGATTGATCAGGTTTGCTTTACTGCCAGTGGAGGATAAACATATATAACTTAATGAGGTTCGCCAGTTTTGTCCTGCTCGCAATATTTATTTCATTGTGGGCCAAAAATCTGCATCCTTAGCTACTCTCAACCAATTCTCAGTGACGAGCTTTCTTGATTGGTGTTTTTAGCTTAGTGTTGTGTCATTTATTTCGTGCATTTGACCAAGTGGCTCTCTGTATTTATTTCTGGTGGAATGGATTTCGCTAGCCACTTTCCTCTCCAGTGAAGGCACTCAAATAAGCAAGCCAAACCACGCTCACGACAAGGCATAGCCTCAAAGCCTGGCCCTTACCTTATGGTAAGGAGGGAGGCCTTCCTTACCCAGCCGCTCCTGGCCTGCACAGTTCTGTGCAGGTGAGCCACAAAAAAGTCTCATTCCCAGGCCAAAAGCCTTGCAGTCCTAGAGCAGCTGGCCTCTGGAAATTCTTTTCACCTTCAAAGGTGCCCAAGGGTGCTCTACTCACCTGTTACCTTATCTACCCTTAACCTTCCCCACAACTCATTGACACAGGAGTGGGAAAAACCTCAAAGTTCCAGCACCTCCACCTGCTAGAAAGCCATTCCTGAAAGTTCCCCTGAAGATTGCTCAGAAAGAGGCAGTTGCGCATCGAGGTCCCCCAAGCCACCCCAATAACTCACACTTCACACATCAATTTTTGTTTAAGGTTTTTGGCATGAATTTGGCCACAACTTTATTTAAATACACACATGTGAGTGGTTGCTTAGGCACTGGTTACGACTATCTGTCCTTGCCCCAGGGACAGAACTGACTTCCGGATTCCAGCGGAAGCCAGTGAGGGAAACAATTTTTGGGGAGAAAATGAAGCTGGGCCTCAGTCCCTCACTTCTCACCCTCATGCTCCTGGTGGCTTGCACGGCCCAAGTCCAATGCCTGGGACAAGGACGAAAAGAATGACAAGCCCCTGGATTTCTTTAACGGAATTCCCTTTCCGCACCACCATTGGAGGGGTAGGCACTTACCCCTCCACCAACCAATTTGAACCAATGCCTAACCGCCAACCTTACAAGTTGTGACGTTTTTTGCTACGCAGTAGGCAAAAACCAAATGGCAACAGCCAATCAGCCAAATGGACAAAATTTCTACCAGACCCCTGCCCCAAAGCAGACGACCCCATGACAGGCATAGCAAGGTCAGAGGACAATGAAACCCCCCCTTTTCAGGGAGGGTGGGCGGGTGATCCGGTGCACGCAGCCCAAGAGAAGGCCCCAGGCTGCGAGCCCTGAATTTAAGACCTCTGACCCCTCCCACACTTTAGCAACATAACATTCTCCCCAGCTACACTCCTTGCCCAATCACAGCATGTGGCCAATTTACCCAACAACAGTGGGGTGGCCTTTTTGGCCCCCACCGCAACACGTGTTCTCTATTATGGAGAACACGCTTTGCCCAAATTGCTTTGATGGACACCACTCACCCCGTAGACTTCAACCTAATCTGATGTCATGTCTGGGCCAGGCAGAACTCCCTGTTTTCCTTAGTCAAGCACCCAGGCAAAACTCTGACTAGCTAGCAAATGGATTAAGCATGTGAGTGGTAGACAGGAAATGGAGGTAATAGTTTGTATTACAGATTCCAATTGCATGTGCTGAGTGAGAGTGCTGTGTGGCTGTCTAGGCAACATGGCTGCTCCTGGTCTCTATAGCTCCCACATGGCTGTGCAAAAATTCAGATTCACAAAGCAACATTTTCAAGGGATTGAAATCTGAAATCCAACAATGAGAATCCGAACAGTGGGACTGTGTGTTTACTGATAAAAATCACTTCCAGGTAGCCAAGAAGAGAAGATTTATAACATTGTGTGACCAGGCGGTGACAGCCCCAGCCCCCAGGGATCATAAGGAAGGAATAAAGACTCTGACAATGTTATATGGAATTAAAATTAGGCCACAACTTTATTAAACTTCTGAATGTAGGAAGACCTTGGCTTAGGCCTTTGGCGTGTATGCCTCCCAGCCCCCCAGCCGGGGGGGGGGGACTGGGGCACATCAGCATAAATGGGATATGGGGTGCTCTGCAAGACGTAAGTGTAGCAGGCAGCCCAGCCCATATCCCCGCACGCAGGGTAGTTCACTGACAACCTTTTAGTGTATGGCCAGTCACACCCATTATATATAACCCCTTTAAGAGGGGACCCTGGAATCGCCACCGCAGGGGGGTGAGTCACCACTTCAGACCCACCCCATATAAGGAAGAAAAGACTAAAGGATTCCACCCACCCAAGGCCATAACTGCCAAAGTTGTGATGAATTGCTATGGGGAAGACAAAACCTGCGAATGCAGGAAAATTTCTTCCCGGTCCTTCAACAGCAACCAGCCATAGACTGTAGCAGCGCCCGCTAAACAGGAAGAAAAGGTTAACCTGCAAACAAGAAAACATTAAACAAAGGGAGGGTGAATCTCCTAAGCCGACTGCCTGGATACTGTCGGCTCCACCCCCTTATATATATAGGACTAGCCCCACCTCCCAGCAATGAAACTTGACTACTGAGCCTGGGAGTGAACCTCCAACAATTAACGCTGAAAGGAAAGCCAGCCCCTGTTTGCCAGTAAGCTCCCTGGTAACTGTAGCACCATGCGCGATCCCACAAAGGCCTCTCACAATGTAAGGTATGAGTGCTCATTTCTTTATTTTTTCAATAAATGACAAAAGTAGGTCTCTGTAAGCTAAGTGTGTGCATGTGGTCTGATAACTTCTGTGGCCTCGATTTCAAGACTGGGACTTACCTTTTCCCAATTTGTCTCTGCTGTGTTGTGTCTTCATTAGAAGAACATCTTGCTGTTAAGTGGGAAGGTTTCTGAGAGGCAGAAGCCTCTTTTCTCTCCCATGAACATGCTTATTTAAAGCAACCCTGGAAAGGATGCAACTGGAAAAAAAAAACTGTGCGTCGGGAGAAAGGCAATGAAGCACACAGATTGCTTTCTTCAAATAAGTTGCCAAAGGTAGTTTAGCTTTCGTAAACTGGGAAATAGATTTCAAGAGAATTGATACAGCTGGATCCAGTGTCTAATAACGGGCTTAGTGGAGTGCGACTCTCCTTCAGGGTTGCAAGTGTCAACACCTTGAAAAAGTTTGGGGACTAGAAGAAGTGAACTGTATTTAGATACCTGTAGGGATAGCAAGTGCTTACAAACCTGGGTTCTTAATGGATATGTGCCTTCTACTCGTGCTACAAAATGAACTGCTGGGACAGTTTAAAGTCAACACACACACACACACACACACACACACACACACACGGTACCTCTGCAGTTGCAGTTCCGTTTTATTTTAGACATGGACTTTTAAAGCTGGCACCTCATTTGATTTTGATTTTTCCCAGTCCTGTGGCACAGCTTCATTCATGAAAAGGCTCGTAAAGTCACTCACCTGGTTACCTATGGTGAGTTAATGCTACCTCAGGTGGCTACTCAGATAGGAAAGCTGTATAAAAGTTTATTTTCTCTTTCTCTCTTTGTTTGGGCAGCCAGTGTAGATAAGTATCCCTTCTGGGTGGGTTGGGGGGAATAATAAAAGTGCATCACGAAGCCCCACTTGGAAGAATTCTGATGGATGGCAGGATGGCATGAAACAGGTAACAACAGTTGAAGGGCTTCAGAAAACAAGATAACTGAAAAATGAAAGCCTGGTTAAACATATAGCTGTCAGGAAGGTGGGGAAAAAAGATATTGCTTTTCCTCCTCCCCCCGCCCCCCCCCCACTTCCTGAGTGAGATTGATTTGATTGATTACAGTGGTACCTCGGGTTACATATGCTTCAGGTTACATACACTTCAGGTTACAGACTCCGCTAACCCAGAAATAGTGCTTCAGGTTAAGAACTTTGCTTTAGGATGAGAACAGAAATCGTGCTCTGGCGGCGTGGCAGCAGGAGGAGGCCCCATTAGCTAAAGTGATGCTTCAGATTAAGAACAGTTTCAGGTTAAGTACGGTCCCCCGGAACGAATTAAGTACTTAACTCGAGGTACCACTGTATATTTCTATGCCGCTTTACATTCAAATGAATGTGGCTTACAAACAAAACGTAATTATAACATAAGTGAATGTCACAATTACAGCATAAATCATACAAAATAATTAACAAATCGCTACTAACATGAGTTTGACCAAACTGCGTGAGGCAGTGGAAGACAGGAGTGCCTGGTGTGCTCTGGTCCATGGGGTTACGAAGAGTCGGACATGACTAAACGACTAAACAACAACAACCTACTTTTGGAAAATGGCTGGTCAGTGTGTGGCACAGATATGAAAAGTGACATAGCAAGAGCAGGACTAATGGCACACCTGAAGAGGAGAAGGCATTGGTGGTGCAAAGGAGCTGCCTGACCTCCCTCTGGCTGAGTCACTGTTGTATACAAAGAAGGAGATGCCTCTTCTCAAGCTTAGTAGGCTAGAGGCAAACCCATACCAGTCTGTGGGAGAGATCTACATATACACTACAGCTGAGACTTGCAAATAGTCAACTGATTCCTTGAGAACATTTTTGGAGTATTAGCTCTATAAACCCCAGAGTCACTAGAAGGGAGGGGGAAATAAAACTAATGTTCAGTTTCACTCCAACATGGTGTCCTCCAGGATCTCTGCTACAACACCGCCTTTATAAAATGTGTATGTTGGTTTGCTAGGATGCGGGTGGTGCTGTGGGTTATATCCACAAAGCCTAGGACTGAGAGCCAGTGTGGTGTAGTGGTTAAGAGCGGTAGTCATGTAATCTGGGGAACCGGGTTCGCGTCTCCGCTCCTCCACATGCAGCTGCTGGGTGACCTTGGGCTAGTCACACTTCTGTGAAGTCTCTCAGCCCCACTCACCTCACAGAGTGTTTGTTGTGGGGGAGCAAGGGAAAGGAGATTGTTAGCCGCTTTGAGACTCCTGAAGGGGAGTGAAAGGCAGGATATCAAATCCAAACTCTTCTTCTTCTTCTTCTTCTTGCTGATCAGAAGGTCTGCGGTTCGAATCCCCTCAACGGGGTGAGCTCCCGTTGTTTGGTCCCTGCTTCTGCCAACCTAGCAGTTCGAAAGCACTTCAAAGTGCAACTAGATAAATAGGTACCACTCCGGCGGGAAGGTAAACGGTGTTTTCGTGCGCTGCTCTGGTTCGCCAGAAGTGGCTTAGTCATGCTGGCCACATTTACGCCGGCTCCCTCGGCCAATAAAGCGAGATGAGCGCCGCAACCCCAGAGTCGGCCACAACTGGACCTAATGGTCAGGGGTCCCTTTACCTTTACCTATGTTGTTTTGCATCACAAATAACTAGCGCACATGAGAGTTTACCTTGGAAGCAAAGGGGTCAGTTTTGTGGGGTGCTCCTTCGCAAGTGGCTTCCGTGCAACACTGCATAGGACCCATGTCTTCAAGCAACAGCATAGATCCTGTATGGTGCAGGGTCCCTGGCTCAGCCCAAGGTTGGTTGGCTTGATAAAGCCTCAACCTCAGATTGGGGGGGGTGGGGGGGAGCATGACAGGAGCTATGCACTGCCCTAGTTTCTAGGCCTTGATGCACACTGTCATCTTAATCCATTTTTAATAGGCACATTCCAAATCAGACATTGGAGAGTTGTGTGTTTGTGTGTGTGTTTTAAAGTTGATGATATATTGATCTCCAAGTGTTACGTGAAGGAGCATGTCCACCCGCATCGTTCAGCCCGGACACTGAGGTCCAGCACCGAGGGCCTTCTGGTGGTTCCCTCACTGTGAGAAGCAAAGTTACAGGGAACCAGGCAGAGGGCCTTCTTGGTAGTGGCGCCTGCCCTGTGGAATGCCCTTCCATCAGATGTCAAGGAAATAAACAACTTTTAGAATACATCTGGAAGCAGCCCTGTTTAGGGAAGTTTTTAATGTTTGAACTTTTATTCTGTTTTTAGTGTTCTGTTGGGAGCCGACCAAAGTGGCTGGGGCAACCCAGTCAGATGGGTAGGGTATAAATAATAACATCATCATCATCATCATCATCATCATCATTATTCTTATTGGAAATAATAATGCTACAACAAAATTTAAAACAACATATGACTGTGCGTTGTCACCGTACTTATTGCTCCAAAACACCAAGAACACCCATTTCTCCATAAATGTATTGTGTTGATTTACTTGTGTTCACCTATAGTAATTTAATTTGATGAAGATCAGGATGAACCCATTTTTATTCCATCCATTCAAAAGGACTTGAAGCTGTGCTCTTTTCCCAGTTTCTTGCAATCATTATTTTTGTAGCAGTTATCAGTTAACAACTTTTTTTTAAAAAACGTTTTTTAAATAACCAAACAGAAATAGCTCAGGCTGCAGAGGTGTGATTTCATAGCATATCTGATGCAGCATGAAAAGAGGGGTATTTGAGGGCATTTCGCATGGAATCAGCTTTAACTGCTCCACATCTCCAGCAAATTGTGATGAAGGGGACAGGCAAAAGGTGGCTAAGTTGGGGTTAATGTGAGCTGATTATTGAATCTGCATAAATACTGGCGGTGGTGCATATGAAAATATGAGAAGGAGAATGAGCACATATGGAAAGCATCCACAGAGAATTTGCACATTGCTCAGTAAATATGAATAATCACAAACTGTTAGAGAATATTAAGTGATCAGGAACATTTTTCATGGAGTTTCATGGAATTGTAGAATTGGAAGGGACCCTGAGGATCATCTAGTCCAGCCTTTCTCAACCTGTGGGTCCCCAGATGTTGTTGGACTACAACTCCCATCACCCCTAGCTAGCAAGGCCAGAGCTCAGGGATGATGGGAGTCGTAGTCCAACAACATCTGGGGACCCACAGGTTGAGAACCACTGTTCTAGTCCAACCCCCTGCAGTGTAAGCATATGTAGCTGCCCCATATGGGGATCAAACCTGTGACCTTGGTATTATAAGCAGCAAGCTCTAACCAACTGAGCCATTGAGTTGCCCATTGCACAGTTCACATGCATAGTTCCTACATAGATTTCTCACATGCTCAGGCAAAGCTGCATTGTCCTCAACTGGAGAACATAGATTGCATCCAGAATTAATAATGGTTAAAGTAAAGGCATTGATTTCAGTGAGTCTGTTTCTAAACATGACTTAAGAGGGGAATTCTATGGCAAGATCTGACAGGATGAGTAGCTTAGGATGCACTGACTCTGGCTAGGCCAGCATTAAGCCCAAATCGCAGCTCAACCAATGATATACCAACATCATTTCAGCTCAAGATGGGGTAAATCCCCAAAAAGGGGAATGATGGGGCAGGACAAGAGTGGGGCAGGCTTAAGCTGGATCTTAAACCCATTCAGCTTAGTCATGTGATCTGCTAACCCAGCATAAAACACTACCTGGTTCTCAAACACCTTAGTTCTCAAACACTGAAAACCCAGAAGTAAGTGTTCTTGGTTTTGAACGTTTTTCGGAAGCCGAATGTCTGATGTGGCTGTTGGCTATTGTTTCCGGGGCACCTGCACCAATCAGAAGCTGTGCCTTGGTGTTCGAACATATTGGAAGTCAAACAGACTTCTGGAATGGATTAAGTTTGGCACCTTTGTTTTTGCTATTTATTTTGCGTTTTTGTTTTTGAGGCTTCTTCGGTTAATTTGTTTCTTTGACTGTGCAGAATCTAGTTCAGCTACTGATTCATTTTGTGACTGCAGAATTAGATAAAAGCTGCCCCATCCAAACAATGACTATCATCAGTGCAGGTAAGAGAGGGGAAAAAATTAAATTTTTATCATCTACAATACTGTCTTATTTATTTTAGAGTTTAGTACATTGATTATTGCTTTCATTTTGTGGATCAATAGTCTCGTTAGATAGTAAAATTCATGTTAAATTGCTGTTTTAGGGGTTGTTTTTAAATGTCTGGAACGGATTGATCCGTTTTGCATTACTTTCTATGGGAAAGCGTGCCTTGGTTTTGGAATGATTTGGTTTTGGAACAGACTTCCGGAATGGATTAAGTTTGAGAACCAGGGTGCCACTGTACTTTAAAGGCTTCTTTTCTTTTCTTTTTTGACATAGCAGTACCAGCAGTCCTGCTGAATGAAGTGTTTGGATTTGGTGTAACCTTGTACTGGTTTAATTTACATCAGCTTGCTTTACATTACCTTATTGTGCATAGGATCACTCCCTAGGTCTGGATCCAGCCCTATGTACATTGACCAAACAATGTGTGCACTCCCTGGCAGATATTGTACAGTCGGGGGCCTCCTCTTAATATCACTTAGAAGAATATGCATGGGGGGAAATCCCCTGCTGGTTCTCTGTGCCTTCAGGTAACAGTGCACAATGGAAATGTGTGAAGCCATCAATATTTATGCACATTCTTCATTCAATTCACATTAACCACAACAAATAGAAAACTTGAAACGCTCCTGTAAATTTTTAAGCAGAATGGTTCTGCATTTTGAATAAAAGCAAACACCAGGGTTGACTGACAGGGGGGAAAAATCAACTAGAGATGAACGGGGATGGGGGGGCTTGTAATCAAATATGATGATCCTTGATTAACACTGATAAAATGCAATTTATATCAGGATATCTTTCATTACAGCAGGGCACGGCAGTCTACAAATAGTAATGTTTTTTGTAATTTAGTATTCATGAAAACAAGATTGCAGTATTTAGAACTCATTGTGTCATAAACTTTGCATGGCTGCAATAAATTTCAGAACCCTTTTTCCCTCAGCCTGCTAGAGCAAAACTGTGTGCTTTAAAAAAAGAGAGGGAGCAAAGAGAGAACGCTTCCTATTTTAATGGTGCTATAGCTTATGGCCTGTCATCATTTCTAATACAAACTCTGTTGTAGGTGTTTCAGGAATGCAAACCACCAGCACACATACATATCTGAAGTTTATTGCTTTTGAAATCCCACAACGCTTCTGGGAATCCGACACCTTTCCTGTTAAATCAAATTTTTGTGAGGCATTAACGTGACAAAGAAACAAAAGGGAAAGTCCCAAGGGTGCTTGTGAATATTTTTAATATAATTTTGCTTTCAACATCCAACATGTTTCGAGAGACTACAAGCTCTTCCCCAGGGAATTCTTAAAGCTGCTACCTTTCTTTCTCCAAAACCTCAGAAGGCCCTTCTAACAAACATGTATCAGTGAGAGCCAAAACTATTTTTTTAAAAACCATGTGATTCAGATCTCCCCCACCCCCCTTTCCCTTCATAGAAAAACAATATGATATTGAGAAACGTCTAGTAAGGACAGTAAATCTGAAGCTGAATGCTGATAAGATGAAAGTGCTCTTGGTGGGTGGTTCTTGTGCCTTGGAAATGGAAATATGACCTGTTCTCGATGGTGTTGCAGTTCCGCTGTAGAAGCGGATTCAATGAAGACCCAGGTGTCATCAGAGTTGACAGCTACAGGTACAATAGGATCCAAAAGGCAGCAGTCTGATTGGTCCTATAACAATAGGATTCAGAATGCAGCAGTCTGATTGGCCCTAGAACAATGCAGCAGTATGATTGGTTGGCAGGAAGCACCCAATCATGCTCCAGATTAAAGTGAATCCACAACCTGATTGGCTTACAGTAGAATTCTGGAATTAGCCAATCATGTGCAGCCCATTGTGTAAATAATGTATATAAAGGAGATACTTTGAGGGGACATTCATTCATTCCTCCTCACGACTATGAGCTGAATAAAGAGCATGAAATCACCTTGCGGCTCTGAGTATATTTCAGTCAGCTACAACCATTCCTGGATTGAAACAGCTTGGTTTCAGTAACTTACATTCTGGCAAATTGGAAAAAAGAAAGAAATGAATTTGTATAGAAAAAACAGGCTACTGCTCATCCTATGGTTGGTATGTGTTATAGAGAGAGGTTGTTGAAAGACAAATTGTGGAAGTTTGTAGTTCAGGGGTCAGCAAACTTTTTCAGCAGGGAGCCAGTCCACTGTCCCTCAGACCTTGTGGGGGGGGCGGACTATTTTTTTTTGGGGGGGGGAATGAATGAATTCCTATGCCCCACAAATAACCCTGAGATGCATTTCAAATAAAAGCACACATTCTACTCATGCAAAAACAGGCGTGGGCCTGTGGGCCGGATTTAGAAGGTAATTGGGCCGGATCCGGGCCCCAGGCCTTAGTTTGCCTACCCATGTTGTAGTTGGCTGCCTACACTGTGTGAAAGTTGCAACCACAACACTGAGGTAATGTAAGAACTCCTTACATTAGTAGCAACAGAAGAGTTATTGGCAACAGAAGGGAGCTCTGTCTAATGACCATCGATAAACCAGCTAGCTGGCTGACTCTACCAACTTCACAAGTTCTTTGCCCAGATAGTCCCTTCGTACAAAATTAAGTAAGCTTCTGAACATGATCTGAAGCATCATTTCAAATTCTGAGCACAAATAGAGGTTTGTCTGAGGTTAGTTTCCTCCTGTTCCCATCCCTCACTCACAAAGCTAATTTGTGTTTTGGTTTGTGATGGTTTCTCATAACTTGTGAAATGCAGAAGGAAAGGGTTGGAGAAGGAAAGAAAATGAGTATTGGAAGAGGGGTAGATTTCAAGCTCCCTCATTCAAGTACATGTCTCACAGTGCATCCCTTAGGCTCAAGTATTGAAACTGCCCCGTATTTCTGAAGTTTTCTCATCAGTTAAAACTTTAATATAATTATCCCAAAATTGTCCTGCAGCCTGATAGAAAGCTATCTCTTCCCCATCATTAACTGCGTTGGTACTAGGGTTTCCTTCTTAATCACTTCACCCAAAAATATTCTTAATTGATCTTTTGCTAAATTAATTTCAGCAGCGGCTTAAACACAGACACAATGAATGACCCATATTTTCCAATGTAGCATAGCGTCTGACTACAAATGGGAAAAGCACCCCAACTATGTTAATTGCTTAGTCGTCATGATTTGACTGTTCTTAGCATTTTAGGAAAGTAAATGCTGTGTCCTTTGCTTCTCCCACATAAACCACACAATCTTTTTCCAAATTTTATTATTTTCTTTAAATGTCTTTTTAAAATGGCCTGTAAAACAAGTAGTGATGCTCATAAGTGTACATAGATTTATTTATTTATTTTTGAAAAAAGAACCTCATGCTTGAAAAGCCTCATATATCTAAGATCATCTCACACTCAAGGTAATGCCTCCTTCCAGCTCTATAATGCCCATTGCAGCTTATTGCGCTGTGGTCTCTTGGGCTTGCCATTCAGAAGGTCGGTGGTTCGAATCCCCGTGACAGGGTGAGCTCCTATTGCTCTGTCCCAGCTCCTGCCAACCTAGCAGTTCGAAAGCATGCCAGTGCAAGTAGATAAATAGGTACCACTCTGGTGGGAAGGTAAACAGTGTTTCTGTGTGCTCTGGCTTCCATCACGGTGTTCCGTTGCACCAAAAGCGGTTTAGCGGCTGGCCACTTGACCCGGAAAGCTGTCTGTGGACAAATGCCGGCTCCCTCGGCCTGAAAGCGAGATGAGCACTGCACTCCGCAGTTGCCTTTGACTGGACTTAACCGACCAGGGGTCCTTTACCTTTTGCCTTTTTTAAACCTTTACCTGTGTGTTCATTTCATATTGTTATTCAATTCCTACCTCCATCCTTTCTGTCATCAGCAGAGAAATGCACGCTGCCATCATGCAGTTGTTACTTTTGTTGGCCACAGCACATTAAACATGGTGTTCTGTCTGACTACTACATCTCCCTCTTGAAAACACAACCTAAATAGTGCCTGATGCTCCAGTTCCCAAGCAAACTGCTGCTTACTCCATTGCTCCTAAAGAGCAGAAATGGGCATGCATGGTATATACTGTCAGATTTGTAACATGAATAATGTGTAAATAGAACCATAGAATTATGGAACTGCAGAATGTTAGAGGTGGGAGGGAATAGTGGCGGAGGAAGGGGCGTTGGGGCGAATTGCCCCTGGTGCCATCTCTGAGGGGGGTGACAAGAAGGCACCCCATGTGGGGCTTGGCCCCTGGGCGTAGCGACAAGAGCAGCCGCCACTCGCGAGGATCCTCCACTTGCAGTTGCACCCTCCGCCACCATCCTTACAGCGCTTGAGGGGCACTGGCGGCAAACCACCAGATGGCAAGTGCACCATACATATGGTGCATGCGTGGTGCCACTATGTACGCACATGCGTGGCGCTGCTAGAGTGCCGTACGGATAGTGGCAGGATCCCTCCACCACTGCTGCAGCCGCGAGCAGAGGATCCCACCGCCGTATGTACAATGCACACCCATGCGCAGCACATAGTGGGGCAGATGCATGCGCCACTGGACACTTTGCCCTGTACCGGGTACAGGTTCTCCTTCCTTCGCCTCTGGGAGGGACCTCAATGGCCCAACCCCCTTCAGTGCAGGAATCTCAGTATGGTGGGTAGTGGTTAAGAGCGATAGACTCGTAATCTGGGGGACCGGGTTTGAATCTCCGCTCCTCCACATGGAGCTGCTGGGTGACCTTGGGCTAGTCACACTTCTTTGAAGTCTCTCAGCCCCACTCACCTCACAGAGTGTTTGTTGTGGGGGAGGAAGGGAAAGGACAATGTTAGCCACTTTGAGACTCCTTCGGGCAGTGATAAAGCAGGATATCAAATCCAAACTCATCAAACTCTTCTAAAGCATCCATGACAGATGAGCATCCATAGGGCTGTGTGCTTTCATAATATGGTGGAAGGGAAGAGGAGATTTAGAAGATCTTCTCTTAGACAAGAAAAATGTTTAAATTCTAAGGGTTGCACCTTGCTTGCTTTAAACGGAATTCTTCATGTTAAACCTTCAACAATACACATATACAGAGTTATTTTCAATGCCAGTGTCAATTAAACCATTATACTTAACATGCCACCCTCTCCCCACACTCCTTGCCACAGCCATTTTCTGCTGCCGTGGTGCCACTGTATAATTTCATAAAGAATCTGAAGATGAGAAGAGCCCCCCCCCCCTTTTCAACTTCTGGCTAAAAGAAGACTCGCAGACAGATAACAAAAAGAAACTTGTCAAATATTGTTACTTTCCACCAGGCACCTGAAATGTGAAAACACTGACAGCTCACCAAGAAAGGGGAAAGGCAGCTATGTTGAGAATCAAATAGTAACATGGATCATCCATTTCCTTCACTTCTTCAGTCTTTTTTTCCACTGCGATCATGCCCCCAACAGGGACAGTCTCGCATTTGGGCATTTACCTGTCGATCGCTGTACGATTGAGCCTTTTGACAATATGATCATACGCTCCACTTTCTCTGATTCTGAGTGTTCAGGAAAAAGGTTTCAACATTGTGAAAGTGGTTCTTATGCAGTTCACTAAACACGCTAAAAGCTGTGATGTTGAGTACCCACTTGAAATTCTCAGTTTTCCATTTCTTCAGCTATTTCATAATGCCTTCATTTTAGATCCAGTTGTTATTGCCAAACTACAACCCAGCAGAGAATACAGGTGGTGGTGGTGGTTTGGCATTCGTGCTCACAAAACAGAGTGTATAGTTTTGACTGCCAAAGTAGTTTAAAGCTATCTTTTTTTCAGATTACTCAGATAATAATCCATACGTATGTGTCCTCATGCATTTTAGTACTCCCCCCTGATGCACAAAAGAATTTCAACAATTAATTTCTAGGTATGCCTGGGATTTCTGGGGTTCAGCTGCCTGGGATTTTGGTTGTAGCACTGTGGCGTACCCTAATAGGTTTGTGGAATGTGCCTGCATTTCTTCATTTCATAACGCTTTCTGTTTCTGTTCATCTTCTCTTAATTTTGCAGAGCTCTCTTTTTCATTACCTCACGTTGTGGGTGCAGATGTAAGGCTTTTGTGATGGCTGCTGAGAGAACAAACTAAAAAAATGCTCAGAATTTTTATCTCCGTGGTTGTTTCCTGTTTGAAATGCTTCTGCCGTTGTGCGCTAAACTTTCCTTAAGTTTTCAGCAGCTGCCGCAGTTGCATTATAAAACACCTGCATGTAACATGGATCCTAAAAGGCAGGTTGTTTATATGAGCACATTCTTATCAAAGAATCTCCACTTCCAGGATTGGCCGAATGCTTTATCTTTGTTTTAAACTTCACCGTGACAAATGGCACAGAATTATTCTAGATCTGATTATCCAGACACTTTAGCATTTTTCTCCCCTTCCTTTTCCTTGAAAATATAATGAAGGGAAGCAAGGGACTCTATTCACCATTCTTCCCTGCAAATTTTATTATAACTTACATCAGATTTTTAAGACATGGTAGAACTTTCAATTTTAAATATACCATATTAACACCATGTTAATATATTGTATTGCAATTATTTGGGTCATGCAACTTTTACGTAAGCAGATATGACGGTACACAACCTCTAGTTTCAATGAGATTTGTCAGCATTATATGTCCTCAAGTGTCTAACTCTGAATCCATGCTGCATTTCTGGGCTCCTAAGCTTATTTCCCAAAGTCCTGAGATCCACTTGCCATAAATGTTTTCAAACTGTTCTATCTGAATAATTAATTCCACATAATTAAGGGTCATTGGCCTCATTTCTCGTTTGTACGTCTCTAGAGCAGGCTTGGTTCCTTAGCCAAAGACTGTTTGCCATCGTTCTTGGACAAAGATTCCACCTGCTAAGGAGACTGAAAAAGGAGTTGGCCTCCTTCTAATGTTTGAAGATCAACAGACGCGTGCATCAAATGAATCAAACCTTCCCTTAGCACCGCTGCTCTGTTTGTTCTCTGCCTCTGAGCGGTGATGGGAAGACTGCTTACAGGTGGCTTAAAATACGCATCAGAGAAGCTTGCCAAGTCAAAGGTGTAACTGCTTTGTCTAGGCAAGCCCTCCTCTACTGGATCACAGCCTCAGTATGTGCCACAAAGACTCGTGTTTTGCACAAAGAAAGCAATTTCATTGTCTGCAAAAATTATCCTATCCAAAGACGCTCATGTCTGATTACATCCCACAGTACAATTTGAACCACTGGGTAACGTTGAAATGAAAAGAAAAACTCTACCTTGCCTGATTATGTTTTCAAATACCCACACATTTCCTACGATCTGCATGTTATTAACTAAATTGTGTGCTTTAAAATATACTTTGCAAAGAACAGAGCCTACATTTTCAGTATTATAGAAGCTTTTGCCGAGAACTGAAGAATTGCGTGTCAAGGCCCCCAATCCACCCCCAGGAGAATAAAGACACAAGGACACCGAATTTTAGGTTAAATGTTAATGGGCAAAATTTAGGCCACAACTTTATTGGTTACAAAATGTGAGCGGTATTGGCTTAGGCATTGGCATCAACAGACTATATCTGACTCCTGCCCACCTTGCAGGAAGCCTGGTAAGGGTAAACACCAGTAGGGGGCGCTCTGCCAATGCGGATTGACTGAAGAATCCCCTGGGTTTCCAATGGGGTCTTGGTGTGGCCCTAGCCCCCCCCCCGGGCTTCGGATAAGATCCACACACCCCGGATTCCTTTAGCGGAATACCCTTAAGCATGGAGGGGCAGGTGATGGCCGCACCTCCCCGCCCCCACACATTGCTATTCCAATGCCTTCAAGGGAAGTAATAGTGCCACTGTATTCTGCTCTGGTCAGACCTCACCTGGAGTACTGTGTCCAGTTATGGGCACCACAGTTCAAGAAGGACACTGACAAACTGGAACGTGTCCAGAGGAGGGCAACCAAAATGGTCAAAGGCCTGGAAACGATGCCTTATGAGGAACGGCTAAGGGAGCTGGGCATGTTTAGCCTGGAGAAGAGGAGGTTAAGGGGTGATATGATAGCCATGTTCAAATATATAAAAGGATGTCACATAGAGGAGGGAGAAAAGTTGTTTTCTGCTGCTCCAGAGAAGCGGACACGGAGCAATGGATCCAAACTACAAGAAAGAAGATTCCACCTAAACATTAGGAAGAACTTCCTGACAGTAAGAGCTGTTCAACAGTGGAATTTGCTGCCAAGGAGTGTGGTGGAGTCTCCTTCTTTGGAGGTCTTTAAGCAGAGGCTTGACAACCATATGTCAGGAGTGCTCTGATGGTGTTTCCTGCTTTGCAGGGGGTTGGACTCGATGGCCCTTGTGGTCTCTTCCAACTCTATGATTCTATGATTATAACTGCCACACGAGCCCAAGAGGAAGCCTCAGAATTGTGCCGTGGCTTAAATCGCCCCTGGCCATGCCCCCAAGTGACCTGTTTGGCTGCCTGGCAAGCTGACGTGGCCGGCGTCTCCCCCAGTGGGACACCGTCCCACCCCACCCTGAGGGGAGTGGCTAGGCAGCTGGACCTCAACCCAGCCCTACCAGGAAGTGGACTCTACTTTTGTAGTTAAAGTCATTAGCCCTCACCAAGCATTCTACTTGTGTGTAAAAGCAATACGTCATCAGGGAGGAGTGTGCTAAGCTGTGCTTCCTCCCATTGCTATCTAGAGTGCCCTCCACAAGTTGGACAGTGAACTTCTGAGGCAGGAAGCCTCCTATATTAGTAGTGGCACCCTGTGCGTATTAGAACCCTGGCATGCCCCGCAGAGGACCTTAAGGTCCATGAATAATAATAGTTTAGAGGTCCTGGGCCCTAAGGAAGTCAGACTATCCTCTACCAGGGCCTTTTCAGTGATGGCTCCAACCTGGTGGAATGCTCTGCCCCATGAGACTAGGGCCCTTCAGGATTTAACCTCCTTCCATCAGGCCTGTAAGACAGAGCTATTCCGCCTGGCCTTTAATTTGAATTCAGCCTGATCTTTTATTTCCCTTCTCTTCCCTCCCCCTCCCCTTTTATGAAGATTACCCGCTCTGAGACCCCACCGCTAATTCTCCCCTGGCCTCCTCGCTGGCCCAAGTAGGACCAATTCAGCCAGCTAGCCCTGGTGACTATCTAATGCTTATTAGATGGATTTCCCCCAAATTGATTTCTGAACTTTCAATTATATTGTTATTCGTGTTTTTATACTGTATTTTATGCTGCTTTTACAATTAAGTGTTTAAAATTTGTTGTTAGCTGCCCTGAGCTCGGTTTTCTGAATTAAAAAAAAAAAAAGATTGTTATTAAGATCAGGTTTCAAACGCTGTGATCCTAATCTCACTTACTTGAGAAGAAGCCTCTTATTTGTGTTTTAAGTAATGTGGTGAACCACCATTACTGAGGCTCCCTGGCTTCAGAGTTCTGTCCTCCAACTTAGTGGTGATGGTGGAGGACAGCATTCTTGTCCCTGCTCCATGTTGCTCCATGCATGGAGAACCTCCACCCACTGCATATTTGGAAAGTAATTTAGAAAGCATTCCAACGTTACACTGTTTTTGGTAGAGAAAGCGGGGCCTTTGGAATACAGCTGTTCTTCATTGCTTATATATATATAGAGAGAGAGAGAGAGAGAGCGCACACATGTTTTGTTGCTTATATGATTGTTTCTCCTGAAAGAAATATCAATTGAGGGGTTGTTTACCTCTTTCAACAAGTTGGAAGTAATTTAAAGGGTTGGTATCCCATGATAACAGATAGCGTAAATTAGTCGATGATCTTACACAGGTTTTTCTCCCTTCTGGCATGCAATAATTAGCCTTTCATTATACATCACAAATTTATCTCCAAATTAATTAAATGCAGAGGCACCTTGGATTTTACATGTGACATCTAGTGCTATTCTTGTTTTACTTTTTGTGTTTACTACATTCTCATCAGAATATTGCTTCTGGCATGCTCTTTGTTTGATCAGCCCTGGGTCAAATGGTTGATAAGTGAGAGCCAGTGTGGTGTAGTGGTTAAGAGCGGTAGTCTCGTAATCTGGGGAACCGGGTTCTCGTCTCCGCTCCTCCACATGCAACTGCTGGGTGACCTTGGGCCAATCACACTTCTTTGAAGTCTCTCAGCCCCACTCACCTCACAGAGTGTTTGTTGTGGGGGAGGAAGGGAAAGGAGAATGTTAGCCGCCTTGAGACTCCTGAAGGGGAGTGAAAGGAGGGATATCATATCCAAACTCCTCCTCCTCCTCCTCCTCCTCCTCCTCCTCCTCCTCCTCCTCCTCCTCTTCTTCTTCTTCTTCTTTCTTCTTCTTCTGCGGTGTGCAGCTTGCAACTGCGGTGTGCAACTTGTGTTGAGATTTTGAATGGGGAATTCCAGTTTCTGAATACAGTGGTACCTTGGTTTACAAACTTAGTCCCTTCCGAAAGTCCGTTCTTAAACCGAAGCGTTCTTAAACCAAGGCGTGCTTTCCCATAGCAGCGGGGGACTCAATTTATAAATGGAACACACTCAACAGGAAGCAGAACATGTTCTGCTTCCAAGGCAAAGTTCACAGACCAAAACACCTACTTCCGGCTTTGCAGCATTCTTAATCCAAGTTGTTAATAAACTAAGCTGCTTTTGAACCAATGTACCACTATACTGGCCTCAAGCAGATAGCTCTCAGTGTTGCCTACATTGTAGAGTTGCCAGAAGAATAATGCAATGCACCAGACATTCACCACCCTGAACAACATGGAAGAAGCACACAATACAGTTATGATGAATATACAAAACTGATTGAGCAGGGGTGGCACTGATATTTCAGAGGGTAAGAGAACAAATGAAAATTAGCTAGTAGTGTTTCCTGGTGCAGCTATGGCTGTTGAGAATGAAGCCCGGTTTGCCCTTCACAATTTATTTATTTGACCTGAATGGTGACATGCCAGTCTATGTTTCTTAATCATAAACCCAGCAGTATACAAGAGGCTAAGAATAGAGAAAATGTCAGCCAGCTACAACTGGTTCCAAAGGACGGGGACTTCGTTCATACCTGAAGCCTGGGATTTTGGCTGACTGAAAGTTTCTCTTTCAAACTTCTGGAATGAAATAGTTGTGTGGGTGGACAGATTCAGTTGTGTTTCTGTAACTCGCTTTATAGTGCAGCTAGTCTGATGAACCGTACTTGACCTCTCTCCTAGGAAATCTGATTCACTCTGTTGCTCCGGTTATCTTCAGAGATTCTTCAGTTCAGCCATGCTTAGAACATCTTCTAATGCCTTTTATTTTTGCTTTTTTGCTTCGCTTTTTGTACTTCTATCCATCACTGTGTTGTCCAGGAGAAATGGCCCTGTGGGCCTCCTGCTTCTTCCACTTGAAGTGTAGCTTTCAAAATGGTAAACAACCGAGCCCTCTAAGAGTTGGCTTCCCTACCCCTTGGTCCAGAGTGTGCTGTGAAGTTGTTCTTCACTGTGCTATGCCTCTCCACTGTCCTTCAGCAGGGAAGTCATATCACTGTTTTGGGAATGAAGCTGATCTGAAGCAAGAAATGTTGAGCAATTATAATTCAGTGCATTGCCAAGCCCACTGTAACCCCATTGTCATTCAGGGATTTATAGTGTACATTGCTAGACCTATGCGGATTCCATATATAAATGCCAAGTACAGTGGTACCTTTGGGTACATAGGCTTCAGGTTACAGACTCCGCTAACCCAGAAATAGTACCTCGGGTTAAGAACTTTGCTTCAGGATGTGAACAGAAATCGTGCTGCGGCAGCAGCAGGAGGCCCCATTAGCTAAAGTGGTGCTTCAGGTTAAGAACAGTTTCAGGTTAAGAACGGGCCTCCAGAACAAATTAAGTTCTTAACCCGAGGTACCACTGTACAAGATAACAATGAGGAATTCTATAGTATATATTTTCTTAACCACATGAAATCAGTACCATCATCATTATCATTATCAAAGTTCTGGGAGGGATGGCATGAAGTTTACAGCATCAAACAAAATCCAAAGATAGAGTTGGGGGTGGACTGTTGTTGGCATCTGTCTGTCCCCCCCCCCAAGACACATGATGGATAGAAGTCAAACTGTTGGAGAGTTAGAGCACCTGCTGTGGCTGTAGAGACTGATGGGGGAGAGACATGTTTTGTTGCAGCTAGGGCAAATAATGGTGTCCAGTTGTGGTGCTGCAGATGCACTATGACGGAGCTTTCCAAACTTTTCATGCTGGTGACCTGCTTTTTAGACATTTCACGACACAGTAATTCAGTTTTGCTAGCAAACCAGAGGTTTAACTAACTCCCTTCCAACCAGGAGAAGCATAGGGAGTGTTTGCATGACACACCTACACACTGCATCTGACACACTAATGTGTCACAGATTGGAAAGCTCTGCACTATGGTGTTTCTACTCTCCGTGCTCCACCCAGTGGCTATTCCTCCTCTGGTCACTGTTGTGGATATACAACCTGACTGTCTGTCTCCAGGCATTGCAGATTCCCACATGGTGGGGCTGATGTTGCCAGCCTTCATGTCTTGTTCACAGACATCTTTGCACTGCAGAGTTAAGTCTGCCAATGGTGCTTGAAGCCAACTCTCCATAGGGGTATCCTGCCATCTTTCATTCCTTGGACTTGATCGAGCCAGCGAAGGCATCGCTGAGACAGAAGTGTGAACATGCTAGGAATATGGGCTTGGGAGATCCCGTCTTTGCTTGAGACACTGTCCTGCCAGGTGATGCTCAAAATTTTGCATGTGGAAGGCATTGAGGTTTTGCTCCTGGCAGTTGTATGTTGCCCACATCTCACTTCCATAAAGCAGCTTGCTCAACACACAAGCCTGGCAGACCTTCATCTTTGTATTGGTTATTAGCACCACATTTTCTCAAACCCTTTTGAAAAGACGAGCCATTGCTGTAGCTGCCTTGCCAATACACTTGTCCAGCTCATCACCAATGCTGATGCATGGAGTGCTGGTGACGTCCTGACCCAGGATGCTGGTCTCCTTTAGGCTGATGTTTCCGTGAGCTGCTCTGGTTCGCCAGAAGCAGCATAGTCATGCTGGCCATGTGACCCGGAAGCTGTACGCCGGCTCCCTCGGCCAATAAAGCAAGATGAGTGCCGCAACCCCAGAGTCGGCCCCAACTGGACCTAATGGTCAGGGGTCCCTTTACCTTTAAGGCCGAAATCCCTACAGGCTTTGGCAGAAAAGCTGATGAGGTTCTTCAGAATGTGCTGTCAAGGATGCATCATTTGCAAACAGCATCTCTCAGATAAGGATACGCCACACTTTGGTTCTGAAGTTGAATGCACCTCCATGTCCAATTTTGATCAGTTTGAGTTATTTATGCTCAAGGTTTTGGAAAGGATGCTTTCCGCTCTGCCACCTGCTACATGCTCCTTTGATTCATGCTCTGCAAGTAACCATCATGGTTCATCCATGGGAAGATGACAGGCTGAATCTAGGGTGTGCTTAAAGCTATGTTTGTTTGTATATAAGCCTCACTTTTGAGAACTTTGTCAACTTTTAAATCTATCAAAATGCCCTCTAATCAAATTAATTTAATCAAATATTCAGTTTAACCTTGCAGCCACAGTAATGTATTTACCCCCCCCCCCCGATAAATTATTTTATTTTATTATTTTATTAGAACTGCTAAGAAAGTTCTAAGGACTTTCAAAACTGCATCTTCTTAAATAAGATTGTTTCATATGGGAAAATATACTGGAAGTTTCTGTAATGAATAATTAAGCATTTAAATTGTCTCCCCAGTATCACTTAGAGCAAGGGGAATATGTAAGCAATGTGAATGCACTGTTCACAGGCCTATTTTCCATTTTGTGCAATGAATCATAAGTCTCCAGTGTTTGCACACTAGGAACAATAAGCGATCATAACAGTTACTTCAGTCATCTCCATTTTCTGGGCTATCTGCAAAAGATTCAGATGGGGTTTTATTTTTCAACAAAGGCAATAAAACACACTCACAAAATTAAGATTGATTTCGAAGAGTGTCAAAGGGGGGGAAATCTTCACAATCTCTAAGGAGCGTGCGGTACTAAAGCTATTTGAAGCTCACAGCTTTAACCTAGGAGTTTCATTTCATTCAATGGGAAATCATTAAAACTGAAACGTTTGTGCAAAAAAGAGAGAAGAACAGGAAAAGAACAGTCGGTGACAACGATCCTTTATTTGGCAGACATCAGTTTTGGCTACCGTGAATACCAAGGTGCACAACTGTCTCTTAATCCCTTATTTCCGCAGCAGCAGCCAAGGCTAGACAATAAAGGGAGACTGAGCACATTTGCTTCTTTATTTATGGGGCCTTCTGCTGACTTCTTGCTTTAGGTCCAAACATGTTGTTTGTGAGATCTGTACCTCAGTTCCCAACCTTTTGGTGTGTTTTTTTTTTCCAGGGCTTCAAACTTATTTGAGACAGTGCAACTTTTAAACTCATGGTGAGGGGTAGCTGACAGGAGCAGAGTATGATCCAGTCTAGAACAAACATGGGGGGGAAAGGTGAAAAAATGTGAATAATTAAATGAGAGAGGGTTATAACTAGGCACTGAGAGTGAATGAACACGTGGTTGCAATTCAGAGAGGGTAGTTTGGCCCTCAGCTGTATAGAGTTGCATCAGAGAGGAGACCCACTGAAACCAGGGGATTCAAGTTAGTCGCGACTAACTTAATCCATTTATTACAGTGTGTAAATTCTGAATACAATTTAGGGTAAATTCAGAGGTAGGGATTATTGCATTAGTTTTACTGGTTATAAGGCTAGTGTCCTGGTTTCCGAGGTTCTTTTTATACTGCATTTCCTGTTGCATTATGGAACTGTGGTTTTTGATTGAAATTTCATTCACACCAATGGAAATAGCAAACTTCCACTAGATTCTGCTAGGTTTTCAGAAGCCGCTTTTACGTCATGTGAAAGATCACATAAACTGCTGAAAATGTCAAGGTAAGAAAAATGCTGAGCATTGGAATGAAGTGTTGTCTGAATGCAGCCTCAGTTGGATACTGCCCATATAGTTCAGGTATTTCTCATAAAGCACATGTCATTTTTTCTTAGTGATTGTCAGTCCTGTGTACCTCCTAGCATTCTCCACTACAGACAATGGAGCAGAGTTTCAGGTGAAATTATTTGAAATTATTATTTTAAACTTTATTCGGGGCTTTTTGCCCTGCCAGACAAATTTAGATAAATCCCTCTGCCATTTTCCAAAACATTCCACCTTATCCACGATCTGGAGGGCCTGAAACAAAAATAACATTTTCGGCAATACATTCATCTTTATAGCAGCAATTTTCATGGTCTGGTCAAAATATAAAGACTTATTGGAGAGTAAAACTCCGAGGTGGCTCTCACCGATGGAGGCCAAAGCACGTAAAAGACTCAATATGGAGGCCCACTGGCCTAAATATTGGGAAATAATTGAAAAAATTGGAGATAAATGGAGGTTACAGAGTATGGAAAAGTTAAAAAACAAGGTGCGAGATTGGTTGCATTATGCTCAAATCCAGGAAGTTTTTAAAGCAGACAAAAAAGTGGGTTTTCAGGAGGAAAAATCGAAACTAGAAACAGAGTTGCTTGAGCCAAAATCTAAGCTAATTTCGAGAATGTATAACTTGCTGCTTAAATGGAACACACAGGATGAGATTGTCAAATCCTCTATGATAAAGTGGGCACAGGACTTGGGGCATAACATTATGTTTGAAGACTGGGAAAGGTTATGGACCACCGGTTTGAAATTCACGGCATGTAATGCCTTGAAAGAAAATATTATGAAAATGATATATAGGTGGTACATGACCCCAGTCAAGCTTGCAAAAATATACCATTTGTCTGATAATAAATGTTGGAAATGTAAGGAAGAGGAAGGGACATTTCTACACCTCTGGTGGACCTGCCCGAAAGTGAAGGCCTTCTGGGAAATGATACATAATGAACTAAAAAAGGTGCTGAGATTCACCTTACCTAAGAAACCGGAGGCCTTCCTTCTGGGCATGGTAGACCAGAGGATGGTCAAGAAAGATAGAACTTTCTTTATGTACGCTACTACAGCAGCGAGGATTTTGTTGGCAAAGCACTGGAAGACACAAAATCTACCCACATTGGAAGAATGGCAGACGCAGCTGATGGACTATATGGAGTTGGCTGAAATGACTGGCAGAATTCGAGACTCGGGAGAAGAAGAAACGGAGGAAGTTTGGGAAAATTTTAAGGACTATTTGAAAAAGCATTATAAGTTGTATGAATGTTAAAAAATGCTCCTTTCTAGGAAGGTATAGCTTCAGTATCGGCAAATTTCTGGATTGATAAATAAGACACTATAAGACAGAAGTGAGGTAATGAAATATTTTTATTGTGTGGAAATTAAAAATTAATGCAATTGTACTGAAATGTTTACATCAGATAACACGATAAAATGGAAGACATATTGTTATGTATAAAATAAGTTAACAAATTGCTGAGGTTTTGGTTACACAGGGAATGCAGTGCTCGGGAGATGGGGGGAGTCCATTGGATCTATGGAAGTATGTATTTGAAAGTGGAAATTTGTTTATTAAAAACCTAATAAAATATTTATAAAAAAAAAAAAAGAAATTATTTGAAATTATTTCCTTTTCCCTCATTTCAAGGAGACGGTGAAGTGTTTCTGATGTAACTAATAAAATTTCCTGGGGCAGGGTGAAGAAGGGTATACATTAGCCCCGTCTTTATATTGCTGTGAACATATTAAAGCAGCATTCATGGAGATCTATTTATTTTTAAGGAATTTTATCACTGGTGAAACATCTGAAGAATTTTAAGAAAAGGTAAAAGGCTTCCAATGTGAGTAGAGAAACATTAGTTTCAGGTATTCATAAGAAACATTGCTATTCAAATTCGTAATCAAATTGCACACAACCTCAATGCATATACAGTGGGTTACAAACACTTCGGGTTACAAACTCCGCTAACCCGGAAGTAGTACCTCTGGTGTCGTGTAAAGAACGGACCTCCGGAACGAATTAAGTTTGTAACCTGAGGTACCACTGTAGTCCAAAAGACAGGGGGTGGTATGCAACAAAGTTTTACCTAGATTAGACCTTTTAAAAGCAATGAACCTAACTTAATCAATAGTTAATTTCAATAGGTCTACCCTGAATAAACCTTAGTTGAAAACTACTTAACCTTCATCAAAGGTCTGTGAGATAGGTCATTATATTTCTATTTTTCAATGTCAAACTGATAGTCAGTTTATACACTATAGGTTTCTATAGTGCTACTCACACAAGTGGTATGCTCACAAAGGCAGTATAACACTGGAGGAAGAAAGTTGTGAAAGATTGCAGCACTTCTTCATTTAGAAACTTCCCCTCGTGAATTTTTCCTTTTCACCGAGGAGGCCTGCAATTCAAGACTCAGTTTATAATACAGTAGCTTTAAAATGATCCAATGTCCAAATGGTTGGCACTACGTCCGACTGGGGGCGGGCAGGAGTATCAGAATATTTTCATCAAAATTAAAGCTGAAACAGTGGATTTGAATGGTGGGCAACAACTTTCACTTGGATCTTTAACACTGGGCAATTCCCTAGCTACAAAAAGAAAAATAACTTTGCAGTTGAAGATACAATCACGTGGAAGTATTCTTTACAGAAGATGTTTATACATAAACACCATGGCCAAGGAAGAACACAAACGTAACTGCAGTCTTTCCATTGACAACTCCTTGTAGGAACAAAAATTACAGTGTGCAGCAGTGGCACTATGTTGCACTCTGGTTTTTTTGGATCACAGACCATGTGTTTTATTCCACTGGTACTTTCCCCCCCTCTTTGAAAATTTTAAATTTATTGGTGATTTTGCAGTCTGTCAGTTTGCACACAGATGACAATAAAACGGTCAACGGAGCAATAGCAAGACTACCATAAACAAAGCAGCAGAAACAATATATGATAATTGATTTTCTGCAATTCAGTCCAAAAGTTTAAAAGACAATAAAATCTAGAATACAGCTTTTGCGGTTCATCCAAAATTCTACTGCCTGATCTTTTCAATTCTTTTTCTTGATTTTTTAATTCATTTCTTTATATCTAACACCACGGTTCTGCTTTGTCAATTCAGAGGCAAACCCTTCTTATTTCATAAACAGAAAAATAAATATTGTTGCCAGGATCACCTTCCCCATTAATTAGCTTTTAAATGTTTTTAATTGTTGGTTTTTTAGGTGTTTTATTTTCCACCCCAGGCTGTGAAGAAGTGTGTGTGAATCTGAACTTACGATACGGTTTATCACTGTAGATCATGGCATAAGTATAAGATTGACATAACTCTTGACCTGAGACCCTCCATGATGAGCTTTGGGTGACCCTGGAACAAGCCCCCTGCTGAAAGGTGTTTAGGAATACCCTAAGTCCACACCCATCTGACTTAAAGATCAACACATGCAAATTTAGTTTTCAAGTAAGGTTCTGCACTTAGGCAGGAAGAACCAGATGCACAAATATAAGAAGGGGAACATATGTCTTCTACAGTTTGATCTGCGGTTACTTTAGAGTCTACCTTACCACTATATACCCACTAGGTCACTGTGTTCTGCAGCAGTGATGTCCCTAAAATATCAGAAGCCTTCACAGAAACATGGAGCAACGCTTTTAGTATGGCTACCTCTGTTTTGTAAAGCAGCATCCCTATGCAGATATGACAGGTACCCCATGATTTCAGTGCCTGGAAGCAAGCAAAGACATTTTTGCTTTGACAAGCTTTTCCAGCTATAGGAAAAAGACATTTTTCAAGTCGTCTGTGAATATGTTGAACTACACCATGTTTCTTTAAGTGAAATGGGAACGGAATGAGGAATCGTCTATATTATATGTGCTAATCCCACCCGTAAACCATTCCTCTTTTTTATTAAAGTTTGTGCCTTTTTCAAAGACAAAGATTCAAATCTTTATAAAATGCAGTGTTATCTCATTTCCTGCATCCGTTTACTGAAATATATTCTGTGCTGCAAACACTCTTGTTTGATTTCTGTTTATATTTTTCCTTCTGGGTGACAGCTTTTGATTTGTAAATATTATGTATATTACATATCTTTGGAAGTATGTTCTTAATCTGTTCAAAACCTAATAAATCTTCATTTGAGATTGCTACTGAAAATGCATATTCTCTTTGAAGTTGTATTTTTACAAATCCAGTCCTTTCCCCCCTCTGTATTGGTGCAGATGAAAACAGAAAATAGGAGAACATAGGGAGTTTTTGTCATTCATTTCCAGGCTTGAACAGGGTAGTCCTTTACCTCCCCCCCCCCATAACATTTTGTTAAGGGACGCGGGTGTCGTTGTGGTGTAAACCTCTTGTCTGAGCCTCTTGGGCTTGCTGATCAGAAGGTCGGCGGTTCAAATCCCTGCAACGGGGTGAGCTCCCGTTTGTTCGGTCCCAGCTCCTGCCAACCTAGCAGTTCAAAAGCACACCAAAAAAAAGTGCAAGTAGATAAATAGGTACCGCTCCAGTGGGAAAGTAAACGGTGTTTCCGTGCGCTGCTTTGGTTTTGCCAGAGGCAGCTTAGTCATGCTGGCCACATGACCCGGAAAAACTGTCTACAGACAAACGCCAGTTCCCTCAGCCTGTAAAGCGAGATGAGTGCCACAACCCCAGAGTTGTCTGCGACTGGACTTAACTGTCAGGGGTCCTTTACCTTTACCTTTTTAACATTTTGTTACAGATCTCACATCCATTTTATATCTACAATCAATGACCATTTTGCATGGGGGTTCCATTCCTGGGACCCAAGCACCAAAGGAGAATGTGTAAGTGTGCCCTGCACCATTATGTGCCTTTGCGTCCTGGCCTTCCCTTGTTACACCCTTTTGTTTTGTTACATTTTCATTCACTTCCAGGTTTGGAGCTGTGTGCACATGCGCAATCCACAATTTTGGACGTGTGTTAATCAGTTGTCACCTGCGTCTTATTAATTCCTTCTCATGACAAACATGGTGGACCAGTGCTTACAAACTGTGCAGAAATACAGGACATCCCAAAGATAAGATAGTGGTTTCTGCATCATAATGTTGTCAAATGTTGAACATGTTAAAAAGGCAAACCCAGAAAACACTGTCAAGAACTGAGAATTCTTGTTGCTTTTTGAATGTCAGAAAATGATGTCAAGTGAGCATCGTTTGAAGAAAGAAAACAAAAACGGTGAAGAGAGAGAGAGAGAGGAGAAGGAAGAGGATTGCCCTTCTCATTTTAACACCTGCTAGCAGGGGTAACTAATGTTGTCTCTTGCAGAAGCTATTGGACTCCAACTCCCATCAGCCCCAGCCAACATGGCCAACAGCCACAGATGGGAGTTGTAGGTCAACAAATTCTGGAGGAAATAATCTTGACTATACTTGCCTGGAAGGAGTATTAAATTATGAGAATGCAGATGGTGAGGCACACTATCCCAAATTCTTAACTCTCCTCTGCCCACCTTCCCTGATCCTGATTTACTGGATGTTATGAGGTTGTAAAGACTCTGACCCTTCTGAAGCTAAGAAATCTGGGAGGCTTTATCATATCAAAAGATACTTCTTCAAATGCTAATTTGTTGGCTGGTCTCAGGAGCTCTTTAGCTTTCAAAGAGCAGAATATTGTATGCTGCAATGGTTTATTTTGGTGGGATGGGGGTATAACAGGGTAGGGGGTCTGTGCTTTAAGGTGCACACCCTTCAATCCCAATTATTTATTAAATTTATTACTTACTAAATTTGTATACCTTCTATACCCGCAGATCTTTAGGGAAGCTTTTAATGTTTAACAGACCACTGTATTTTAATACTCTGTTGGAAGCTGCCCAAAGTGGCTGGGGAAACCCAACCAGATGGGCGGGGTATAAATAATAAATTCTATTCTATTCTATCTCATAACACAAATTCCCTTCCCTAGCTGATCTAATCTAATTTACAGAGGTAAAAACACACACCCCTCTTTGAACTGTAGCATTCAGGGTAGCAACAGACAAAACTAATTTACTACCTGAGGTTAAAAACAAGATGGCCCACCATGCCATGCGAAAGCTGACTTAGATGGGCAGTTAAATCCCGTGTCAACAAGGGTGACAGAACACCACATCTGAGAGCAGCAGGATAGTTTTTGAGCACAAAGCAGTTCTGTGTGAAACACACAACTCTACCCTCTGACATCAGGGAATGCCTAAAGTTGCTCAGAAGGAACAACTGGAGGGCTGCTGCCACTAGCCCTAGCCCCGTGACTTGAGACGGCTGCAAAACTCCTCCTAAAGGTAGGGTCAGCCCAGATCAGGTTTCAGAGTGGCTCTTGGTCACCTAGCAGTAAACCACAAAATGCAGAATAGCTAGCAGACTTCTGAGACACAGAGCTAGGTGAAGTCATTTAGCCCCAGAGCTCAGCAGTCTGTTCTGTTGTGTGAGAAAATTCCCGGTTGTTTATTCCCCCCTTCCTTAGTGAGTCTTTAATTTTGCTATAATATGAATATCAATCTCTTCAGTTTCCTTTGGCAAATGTACAAAGTATAGCTGCTCTTCTATTAAAAAATGTCAAGGCTAAAAAAAAAAAAAAATCTTATTAATTTGCAATTGACAGTGGCATCGTAGCCAGCCTAAATGCCGAACTGTGAAACTTATTACAGTTCTTCACTTTTGAGGAGGTTGTCTTTATCACTTCAAAGAATTAGCCTGTTAGTTAAGTGCTGCTAACTCCGTCTGAGTGTCCTGTAAGTGCTTCAGAGGGATTTCCTAGTTCCTGTCAGACTACCCCCTGGGGTGTGAAGAATCCCTATATCTTATTTAGTTGAATTAGCTTTCTGAGCACTTGAGATGCTTGACTGCAAATTCCCCCTCCTTTGCGCGAATAGCAGAGACCCTGGAGGAACATCAGCTTTTCTGGTTCTTTACAAGTGCATCGTTTTGGAGCCATATCACATCTGATACAGGTTCATAAGCAGGTTTGGCCATTCCATGTTTCTACCAGATTAACCTGCTTCTGTCTATTAAAGGGCAGGGCATAATCATATACTGTCAGCAGCAGCCATCTTCCCCTATAGATATTTGTGTTTTGTTTGGTAGAGCCAATGCCTTCACTGAGGTCTGCACTAAAAAGGTAAAGGTACCCCTGCCCATACGGGCCAGTCTTGACAGACTCTAGGGTTGTACGCTCATCTCACTCTATAGGCCAGGAGCCAGCACTGTCCGCAGACACTTCTGGGTCACTTGGCCAGCGTGACAAGCTGCATCTGGCGAGCCAGCGCAGCACACGGAACGCCGTTTACCTTTCCGCTGGTAAGCGGTCCCTATTTATCTACTTGCACCCGGGGGTGCTTTCAAACTGCTAGGTTGGCAGGCGCTGGGACCGAACGACGGGAGCGCACCCCGCCGCGGGGATTCGAACCGCCGACCATGCGATCGGCAAGTCCTAGGCGCTGAGGTTTTACCCACAGCGCCACCTGCGTCCCGAGGTCTGCACTACCAGTCAACTAATGTCTGGGCAAGAGACCAGTTCAATGAACTGGGCAATGCCCGCCAAAATATGTCCCTACGCTAGAAAATCTGAAACACTCACCTCTTTTACTTAGCTTGCCCTTTGATCTCATGGAAACTTCACTGAACATTTCTGGTAAATGCAAGGAATAAAGGATATTGTCTTGTATCCAACTAAATCCTCCTCAGTAGACCCACTAAAATGAATGAACCTAAGTTTGGCTATGGACATAGCTTGAAACATGGCAATGTTGTTTCCCCCTGTCCTGCTGCGTTTCAAATCACATTTTCTTTTTCTCCCCTTTTTAATAATATTTTTTTATTAATTTTTAGCATACAAATTTTTTTAAGACATACCACACAAATTATTATACATATGTCTTTGTTTAGACTTCCTTCAGCATCTCTGATAGTCTTCCGTCTTGATTATTTCTCCTGCAATTCTTAACATAATATTGCCTTTACCATTTCTAACAAATCATTTCTCCCTTTCAATTTTTACAATATTTCTTAAATTACTCCTCACAGAACTTATTGTAGTCCTACAAACGTAATTTGATCATCACAAATACTTTTCAAATACACAGTAAATTTAGTCCAGTCTTCGGTAAACCTCTGGTCCTGCTGGTCTCGGATCCTTCCTGTTAGCTTGTCTAATTCTGCGTAGTCCATCAATTTCATCCTCCATTCTTCTCATGTTGGTAGTTCTTCTTGCTTCCATTTTTGGGCCAATAATATTTTTGCTGCTGTTACTAATCACATTTTCACATTCACAGGAGAGAAGGAACAGAGATTGATTCGCCCAACATGCATTACCTGGATTATTTCTCTGTGCCTAACTCCCCAACCTCTGATTCAATGAAGCTGCCATTTGTTCATGTGCTAATGAGCATGTCTGAAGCGTACACACCCCGAGACCCTCCAAGTGTCCCTATTTTCCAGGGACGGTCAGAGATTTACAGAAGCCGTCCCAGTTTCTGATCTGATTCTGGAATGTCCCACTTTTGCTTAGGACATCTCTATATTCATGAGAGAAATGTTGAAGGGTATGGAAGACGTCCCTATATTTATTAGAGAAATATTGGAAGGCATGTGACACCCTCAAGTCAAGGAGATAAGTAACTATACAACCTTTAGAAGACATCTGAAGGCAGCTCTGTATAGTGAAATTGGAAACTGCTCAGAGTGGGTGGGGCAATCCAGTCAGATGGGTGGGGTATAACAACAACAACAACAACAACAACAACAACAATAATTATCTTATTCATCTTAAAAAAAACAAAAACAAACACTTCAAAATAATAATAATAATAATAATTATCATCATCATCGTCGTCGTCATCATCTGTTTTCATTGGAGAAATGTTGGAGGGTATGTAGTGCTTTATAAATCCTTTAAAATGTTTGCTTAAAAATAATTTTGCTGCCCTTAGTGACTGAAACTTTTTAAGTGTGTGAATTTAGCTCTTATTCTCCTGATTTCTCCTGCTGCTGAAAAGTTTGTGGAAATCACCTTCTGCTTCGCTAAGGCTACTTTAAAATGTGGAGAAAGTGCTTAGGAAAACTTTGACTAGGAAATGGTAAGCGTAAACATACAGGCAAGTCTATACTCTTCGCAAATGTGATAAAGTACATCGCTGGCAGGCACTCATTTTGCCTCAGGCCACAAACTGAAAACAGTATTTCGAGCATCTACAGGATAAACACTAGGAAGACTTCTGAAGGGAGACAGCAGGAAATGCAGGTGGCTTTGGAAACTCTTCTTTGGACCTCAAAATAGGAATGTGAGTGGCTTTTTCCAAAGCAACAGCAGCTCTCCCACTGTTGCTCACAGATAATCCCCTTAAGAGCAAAGGGGGATGTATGCACACTCATACATTTCACATTTTACTCAGCTGTAAAATGCTGCATGAATTCTTCTTTTAGGTATCTGGCTTGGAAGCCATCATTATGCAAGTTGAAGGAAAGGGTGCGCCTGGCACACTACCTGAAGCTGGGCAAAGTTAATCCTGGCCACTGTTGCTACCTGAGCATCTAGTGGAAAACTTCCAGAGTTAATCTCTCACATGTTTATTCATAGTACTATAGTCACTTCTTCAGCACATACCCACACTGTTCGCAGACTCTCCCAGAGTCTCTATTTTCCAGGGACAGTCTTGGATTTACAGAAGCCACCCCGGTTTCTGATTTGATCCTGGAATGTCCCACTTTTCCTTAAAAGGTAAAGGGACCCCTGACAATTAAGTCCAGTCAAGAACGACTCTGGGGTTGCAGCGCTCATCTTGCTTTACAGGCCAAGGGAGCTGGCGTTTGTCCGCTTCCTCAGACAGTTTTTCCAGGTTATGTGCCCAGCATGACTAAGCCACATCTGGCAAAACCAGAGCAGTGCATGGAAACACCGTTTACCTTCCTACCAGAGTGGTACCTAGTTATCTACTAGCACTGCGTGCTTTCAAACTCCTAGGTTGGCAGGAGCAGGGACCGAGCAACGGGAGCTCACCCCGTTGTGGGGTTTCGAACTGCCAACCTTTCAATCGGCAAGCCCAAGCGGCACAGTGGTTTAACCCACAGCGCCCCCTCTTTTCCTTAGGATGTCCCTATATTCATTGCATGTTGGATGGTATGAAATTATGTGACCCGCCCCGCAAGCCAAGGTGATAAGTACAGTAGCTATACAGTGGAACCTCCGTTTTCTTAGTCCATTGCATATGGTATGTGTTCTATTGTTCGTTTTTACATTCCTAAATATTGATCTCCTTGTAAAATACAGCTAATTTTTAAGCTTCTGTGACTAATGGCAGTGGTCATACTGCTCATGGTTTATCCTAAAAAGAAACGAGAGAGTCCCTGCTATAAACAATAGCCATCATTTTCTGAAAACTGTTTGAGCTAAGTATTTGTGTATAGCACATCTTATGCTGGCAATGATCTCCTCATGAGATCAGGAAAAGACGGGGGGGGCACTTTTATAATCATCTCCATTGTAACAGCAGTGATTTCACATTGATGGATGTGTCAAAACAAATTCTCAACAGACTAATGAATCAGATTCATTGTCAATCATTCCCTTTCTTCGATTGTACTTCCTAATTGTGTAAGTAAACCACAGCAAGAGACATTAGCAACCCACTTATCCAACTCTATATCTGAGCTGGGAAAAATGGGAAGAGGTTTAATGAAATAATTTTCATGAGTTGAATGCAAAGGAAGAATTAATACACTTTCTGGAAAGAAAGCTGGGGTGGGACAGTCAATTGCCCTTACTCAAGCTCTGGATATAAGGGGTGAGAAACTTTCAGAGGTTCTTTGAATGATTTCAGTAATCATGCAGGGAGTCACCTGCTTTGAGTTTGAAGCCTGGAGGTTCACTGTATGCTTTAGATCCCTGGGAGTGCAGGCTTCTCAAATGTGTGGAGATCGTCTGTAAGTACAGAAAGCTCCTTCTTCCAGGCCCTCAGTTTTCCTGGATGGCAACCTGAATGACACAGTTAGTTCACTTGACCCTAAACCCATGTGTCTTACTGGCCTCATTCAAAGATTCAGTTACAGATAGGTAGCCGTGTTGGTCTGCCATAGTCAAAACCAAAAAAATTCCTTCCAGTAGCACCCTAAAGACCAACTAAGTTAGTTCTTGGTATGAGCTTTCGTGTGCATGCACACTTCTTCAGATACACTGAAACAGAAGTCACCAGACCCTTCTATATAGTGAGAAGGTGGGGAGGGGTATTACTCAGAAGGGTGGTGGGAATGGGTGATTGGCAGATAGCTGTGATGAGCCTGTTGACGACTCTTAACGACTGCAATAGGTCTTACAGGAAAAAGCAAGGGGTGAGAAGGTGAAAAGTGGCTTTGTCATGTATAATGAGATAAGAATCCAATGTCTTTGTTCAGGCCAGGTTTCTCCATAGTTTTAAGTTTGGTGATAAGTTGCAATTCAGCAGCTTCTCTTTCCAGTCTATTTCTGAAATTTCTTTGTAGTAAAACAGCTACTTTGAGATCTTGTATAGAATGTCCTGGGAGATTGAAGTGTTCTCCTACTGGTTTCTCTGTTTTGTGATTCCTGATGTCCGATTTATGTCCGTTTATTCTTTGGCGTAAGGTCTGGCCTGTTTGTCCAATATAGAGAGCTGAAGGACGCTGTTGGCATTTGATGGCATATACAATGTTAGACGATGAGCAATTAAATAGTCCTGAGATGGTATGTGTGATGTTGTTGGGGCCAGTAATGGTGTTGTCTGGGTGTATGTGGCAGCAAAGTTGGCATCTGGGTTTATTGCAGGCTCTGGTGCCAGTGTCCGTGTTAGGTCTGGTTGTAGTATTATTGTGGGTTAGGAGTTGTTTGAGATTGGGTGGCTGTCTGTAGGCAATGAAAGGTCTTCCTCCCAGAGCTTGAGAAAGAGAACTGTCATTGTCCAGGAGAGGTTGTAGATCTCTGATGATGCGTTGTACTGTTTTAACTTGTGAGCTGTATGTGATGACTAGAGGTGTTCTGTTATTTTCTTCTTTTTTTCTTTTTTTGGGTCTGTCTTGTAGCAAGTTCTCTCTGGGTATCAGTCTGGCTCTGTTGATCTGTTGTCTAACTTCATCTGCTGGGTATTTCAGTTCTGAGAAGGTTTGCTGTAGATCTCTTAGGTGAGAGTCTCTGTCTGTAGAATTGGAACAGATGCGGCTGTAACGTAGTGCCTGGCTATATACAATGGACTGTTTGGTATGTTTGGGATGGTAGCTAGAGGCATGTAGATATGTTTGTCGGTCAGTTGGTTTACGGTATAAGGTGGTGTCTATGCGCCCATCCTGTATTTTTATAGTAGTGTCCAAAAAATGTATTTCTTGCATAGATTGATTCATTGTTAGGTTGATTGTGGGGTGAAAATCATTGAATTTCTGGTGGAAGGTGTCCAGGGTCTGTTGACCATGTGTCCAGATGATAAAAATATCGTCAATGTATCGCAGGTACAAGAGAGGTTTGAGTGGGTAGGAGTTTAGGAAAAGTTGTTCTAAATCTGCCATGAAGATGTTGGCATACTGTGGGGCCATGCGGGTGCCCATTGCTGTGCCGCTGATCTGAAGGAACAGGTCATCACCAAATTTGAAGTTGTTGTGGGTAAGGACAAATTGGCAGAGTTTGGTGGCAAAGTCCGCTGTGGTTTTATCTGAAATGGTGTTCCTTATAGCTTGTAAACCATCGTTGTGTGGGATGTTGGTATACAGAGATTCCACATCCATAGTAGCTAGTATAGTATTGTTGGGAAGATTATTTACAGATTGTATTTTCCTCAGAAAATCTGTGGTGTCACGTACATAGCTGGGAGCACTGATGGCATATGGTTTCAGAACAGAGTCCATATAACCGGAAACACCCACTGTAATAGTGCCAATACCTGAAATGATGGGGCGTCCTGGATTTCCTTTGTGTATTTTAGGTAGAAGATAGAAAGTTCCTGGTCGAGGTTCTGTTGGTGTGTTAGTGAGGATCTGTTCTCTCATTCAAAGAATCTCCAAAGAGGGCTTTCAGTTTGGCTCATGTCAGCTAGAACTGCTCATTATGAAGTCATCTATAACACCATGCAAAAAAATTATAAAATAAAATTATGCAACACAAAACACACAATGTGCAATGGACACCCAGTAGTCGTTTGTGATAAGGGATGCTTATATGAACACAGCTTAGTTGTGCCTGTTATTTGTATACAGGCAGTCTCCATGTCAGTTCCTAGCATCTCCCACTGGGAGAAAGATCCCTTGGGTAGCCATTGGGCTGGATGGACTACCGATCTGATCCAACAACACAAACACACATACACTCCTTGTTATGAAGATCTGATTGTACACTCTCTTCTGTCCTTGCCCCAGGTGAATTCTCTGTACATTTCTCATGCATGCATTTCATTAATGCCATCTTAATTCTTACCTAACCAATCCACTATTCAGAAGCCGCTGCCTATTTTCGTGAGACCCTCATCAATGTTTTGTGATACTTCCAGACATTCCAGATGACGGCAACAACCAAAGCTGCCTCATTATAACTTATTGTTCATTACATTTGTAGCCTACCTTTCTTCCTTTGAAGCATGCAAGGCACCACAGATGGTTCTCTCCTTTCCCAATTTTATCCTGTTAGGAAGGTTAAGCTGAGAGGTGATGACTGGTCTAATGATTCTCCTACCTGGACAGTTATCTTTCCACAAGGGCCGACATTGATGCCAAAATAATAATAATAATCCAGCATCGCCTGAGCTCGGTGAGTGCGGCTTTCTCCCTATTGAAGTGCAGAGTGTCTGAGGACCGGGACATTCACAGGGAAATCAAAATGCTTGTTAACAAAGCTATTGTACTACCAACCTTACTGTATGTTTGTGAAACATGGACCATTTATAAACACCATATCCAGCTCCTCAAAAGATTCCATCAACGGCATCTCTGAAATTTTTTTACACATCACTTGGGAAGACAGGCAAACTAATACCAGTGTACTGGAAGAAGCAAAGATCACCAGTTTTGAAGCAATGATTCTTCAACATCAAGTTTGCATGTCGAGGTCCCCAAGCCACCCCCCAAATAATTCACAACGCACACTTAATTTTTGTTTAAGGTTTTTGGCATAATTTTGGCCACAACTTTATTTAAATACAAAACCGTGAGTGGTTGTTTAGGCATTGGTTAAGACTATCTGTCCCCCCACCTGGGGACAGAACTGACTTCCGGGCACCACTGAAAGACAGTGTGGGGGAAAGCAAGTCGGGGAGAAATGGAGCTGAGTCACAGACCCTCAATTCTCATCTGCATGCTCCCCAAAGGCTTGCCGGCTCTAGTCCCATTCCAGGGATTGGACGAAAAGATGGCAAGCCCCAGGATTCCTTTAATGGAATTCCCTTTCTGCAGCAACCATGGAGGGGCAGGCCCAGCCTATCCTAACCCCTCCTCCACCAATTTATAACCAATGCCTAACCGCAACCTTACAAGTTGTGACGATTTGCTACGCAGTAGGCAAAAACCAAATGGCCCAGCCAATTAGCCAGATGGACAAAAATCCTACCAGGCCCCTGCCCCAACAGCAGACGACCCCATGACAGGCATAGCAAGGTCAATGTAACAACCCCTTACTCAAGGGCGGGTGGGCGGGTGATCCGTTGCACGCAGCAAAGAGAAAGCTCCAGGCTGCATGCAGAGTATTTAAACATTTTACCCCTCCCACCAAAATTGCAACATAACTTTTACCCCAGCAACCCAGTGAACCAATCACTGCCCCAGACCATCTTTAGAGACCCTGCCTGGTAACAGAGGGGTGGCTCAGCAGACCCCACCACAACGCGTGCTCTCCATGAAGGAGAACACGCTTTGTTGGACTGGTCACGTTGTGTGGATGCCTGATTATCATCTTCCAAAGCAACTACTCTATTCTGAACTTTAAAAAATGGAAAGTGTAATGATGGTGGTCAACAAAGAAGGTTTAAAGACTGTCTCAAAGCAAATCTAAAGAAAATGTAGTATAAACACTAACAACTGGGAAACACTTGCCTGTGAGTGCTCCAATTGGAGAACAGCCTTTTCCAAAGGTGTCATGGGCTTTGAAGACACTCGAACTCAGGACACATGGGAGAAATGTGCTAAGAGGAAGGCACACTTGCCAAACCCTCACCATGATCAACTCCTGCCCAGAAACCAATGTCCCACTGTGGAAGGACGTGTGGATCCAGAATTGGCCTCCACAGTCACTTATGGACTCATTGTTAAAACTGTGTTTATGGAAGACAATCTTACCCGGCTATGAGTGATTGCCAAAGAAGAAGGTCCAAGGATACTGGGTGACCCTCATAGCTGAGTGAAGATCGGTCCTAGTCTAACACCCTAATTGCTGCATTACAGTTGTCCACTATTTACTAGGTTTTTTTTAAATAATATTTATTAAAGATTTTCAAATATAGCAGAAAAAGAAAAAGAAATTAAGACCTTATTTTCATAAGCATCTTTCCAGGACTTCCCCTCCCCTCCCCCTCTTGTATTCCACTTCTTTCACATAAATTCAACAAATTCTTACCCCAAGTTTTAAAATTATTATCATTGACCCAATTTTAAAAAAAGATATTTTCCCATCCCCTAAAATCGACCTAATCCCTTCCACGAGTTCCCCTCTTTAATATACAGTACAGATTAAAATAAAAAAAAAGATAGAAAAAAGAATAAAATGTAATTTAACACCCTTTGGATTCCAAATTTCCCTCCCCCCCTTTCCCGGTTGCGTTCCCAATGTCCATCAATGACTACTGTCATCCTGGAGTTCCCACATCTAAACCATAGTTCTTCACCAGTCCACTTTGCCGTCTTTTTAATAGTCTTTGCCGTCTTTTAAATCATCTTTAATATCGAATGTCCAATCTTGGAAGGAGTCTGATTCAAAAAGGTCCATTTTTTCCATCCAGATCTTTATATTTAAGAGTAAAAACTCCATTTTTATTTCTTTAGACCTTTCAAATCTGGATGTCCCAAATGTTCCCGCTTTCAACTTTGTCCAATTCTTATTATTCTTGTTGTTCTTGTTCTTCTCTCTCCTCCTTTTTTCCCCTCCTGCTCTCCTGCACAAATGTTCTAATTCCAAAAGCTTCTAATTCCTCTACAGAGGCTTTGTTATTCAGGTACAAAACATTACGTCAAGTCCCTTCCATTCTTCAATAGATAAATCTATTGTCTCCTTTAGTGTATAGACCTCTGTAGACAAAATAGTGTTCCATTTCTGCAGTTTCCCAGGAGATAAAAAGTCCTTTTCCAATTCCATGCCAACAATACTTGTAGTGTCCCACAGCTCCTCTAGAGGGATTATAGTAACTCTGTTTCCTTCCAGATCACACCCAACAGTCAAAGTAACTTGTTGTTCCTTGTTTTAAACAATTTATATCCAATTTATAACAAATGTAACCGGCAAAGTCCTCGTAACAAAGTTCTCTTTTGTTCTTCCACTTGACATCTCCTTTGACAGCTGTCAAAACCTCTCTTTCTCCTCTCCCGGCACTCTCACAGATCGCTCCCGGGGTTCCGGGGGGGGGGGGGGTTGCATTTTAGTTCACATTCCACTTTTCTCCTCCAGCCCAGTCTTATAATTTTCCATCGCGAAATTTAGTGACTTTATCAAAATAAGGTTGCACTCGATCTTAGTTGTCAAATCCTTTGCTTTAGCTCCTCTACAACAGGGGGGAGGCTGACTTCCTTTTTTGCACCTCCTCCGCTCGCTCCGAATTTTTTAAAATTTATTTTTCTCCCTTTTTAATCCAAGTTCCAATTACTCACGGGTTATTCTTTTAAGTCCAGATTTTCAATGGAAGAAGTCAGCGCTCTCCGTCGAATGGCATGCGGCTTCGCTCGGCAGGGGAAGCGGAGGACTCAAAGCACCACCACCCCCGTCACCCGCTCCACAGCCTTTAAAAAGGCTCCTTCGCGGGTCGGGGGGCGCAAACGGTGCCAGCCGAGTCACCATGCCCATGGGTTTCAGCGCCCATGGTTTTTGAGGGTCCCTGCGTCGCCGGCGCAGTGGAACCCAGCCCCTGCCGAGCAGGCTCCCTCTGGAGCTCGGAGGGAGTCCGTCATTCGGCGATGGCGCCAACCCGGAAGTCCTCTACTAGGTTTTCCTATTGAGAGGTCTGCATCTCTCTCTCTCTCTCTTAGACCTGAGCTCTATTCACAAATGTGTAGGCTTATAAATGCACAGATGAATGACTGGAATCAAACGCACCCCTTCCATCAGCAACCTATGTGGTTTTAGCAGAAGAAACGGGCAGATCTGCATGTATTTCTATGTATGAGAAAGGCACTTGCCTTTCATGTATAACTTCACATTTATGACTATGCTGAATACGAAGAAGCCCTGTGTGGGCAGGACTGTGTTGCAGATGGATGAATCTATCCATTGTTCATTTCTCTCCATTTCTCATTTTCCCATTTTTAAGTTTGGTTTGTCACGTTTATGCCAGTGATTTTCCCATTATAGAATGCACGCTTTATGTTACTTCCACTAATATATACACATTTTGGACTTTTCTGCAACATACTTTTTTTTTTTGAGAACTGCATTGTAAAGTTAGTAAAAGTGAAAATTTCAAAGGACAGCAATGGTTCATTTCATGTATTGGTTCAGGAAACTGAAAGTGGTTAGGTTCTCATTAAAATTTGAACTGAATGAATCTTTCCCCCATGACTATATAGAGATTGAAACTGATGTTCTTAATATGTCCTGGTGGGAAAGAAGACAGTGACCATATATGACGTATTTTAAATAATTTTCCTAAACTGATTTTCGTCAATGAGCATATCTGGTCACAACCCACTGGGGTAAATTAAGGACCTAATTTTCAGGGATCAGCAAAATCCAGACATTACAATATATTAATCCTCCGTTTTGCATCTCATTTAGCTTGTTTTGTGGTAGAATAGCTCCAGAAAATAAACCTCTGTTGTCACTGAAAATCTCACATATTTAATAATTTTGTTACGTAACTATGTAATAACTATGTAATAATTACATAACATATCCAATTCCTTCAACACTTATTCATTTTATTACATAACTATGTACATATTACATAACTATGTACATAACTATTACATAACTATGTAATAAAATGAATAAGTCTTGAAGGAATTAGATACGTTGTAATTGGTTGGATATTTTTCATTTTAATCTATTCACAACTGACACTAGTTCATATTTTCATTCTTTTGTAATATTTCTATTTCTTTTTCTATTTCCTCTCAGTCAGGCTTCTCCTAACAACTTTTTTTCAAGTACAAGAATAATCTCACTCTGTTTTTCAATCTCAATGGTCTAATAACATCCAAATTCCATCTTGATTTCATCATAATATTTATAATTCATAATAGCCACCAAGGAGTCCATTCACTTCTAATTGTACTTGATATTTACATAAATAAATAATTGTTTTATCTTTTGGGAAAGTTCTCTGATATATTATTTTCTTTTTATTATTTTTTTCAAAAAAAGATCTTTAAATATTTAAAATTCAACATGTGCCGAAAGACGCTGTTAGCTTGAATAAAAATCATTAAAAATGCATTTTATGCTATTAAATATTGCATAATTTCTTTGACAGATTTTCAAATGCATCACATGAGACCATTGTATCCCTATCCTGAAGGCAATCCTAAACTTGGGCCAAAAATAATTTTTTTAAATCCTCTTTGTTGTGGAGAAGTAGCATAATCCATAATAGATGGGCTATGGCTTAACGAATAATCTTTAAGGAGCTTGGAAGAAAGGGTAGCTTAAAAGTATTATGCTATGTGTGGTATGTAGCAGTTGCTTTCAGATTACTTAAATGGCTTAAAACTTTAATTGAAAGTGCTTTTTTCCTCTCCAGCTTAGTCTAAGTTTACATAAGAATGTGACAGGAGAGACATATAAAAAGTGAAAGGCAGTGTACTTTCATCCAAGACCCTTCAGGCTAAACTTGCTTATGACGGTGGCAATCAGCATCAGACAAATCTGATGCATTTTTATTTAATAATACAAAGAGGATCTTAAAATTGTCAAGTTGGCTGGCCTCCTCAAACAGAACAAACCAAATGTGTTGGTTGGGTGGGGCTTCGGTGAAGGTTTAACAGCACTTTTTGGGTGGGTATTGATTTTGAGTTAAAACATTAACGATAATCTTTGGTACTTTCCCACTAAATCCTTAATGCAAGGTGAGGAAAACACAGCCTTTGAGGGCCTTGTTCTCTACGTGATCTTAATTGTGTGGAAGAAGACAGTGGGCCTTCATCTCCAGGTCCCATCTCCATCACTGGGTCCCGATCTTCCCCTCCACCGTCTATGTGTCTGAAAGGGGGAGCCTGTGCCATCTGCTTAGTGTCACCCATGATTTAACATAGTAAGGTGAGAAAGACTTTGTGCCGGTCATCAGGCAATGTCTTCTTTCACCGGCTTCAGGATACAACAAAGGAGATTCCGACTGAATATTGTTCAACAGAGGAATGGACTCCCCTGGAAGGTGATGGACTCTCCTTCCTTGCAGGTTTTAAAGCAGAGATTAGATGACCACCTTTCTTTCTTTCTTTCTTTCTTTCTTTCTTTCTTTCTTTCTTTCTTTCTTTCTTTCTTTCTTTCTTTCTGTTCTGTTCTGCTCAATCTCAGTCCATATTTCATGGCTGCTTAAATCATCTGTCCCTCTCCTGATTCTCAGTGCCTCTTCTTCTGCCAGTCTTTGGCCAGTTGAGATGTCCAAATAGAGCAGCAATTTTTTCAAGGAGGAAAATCATAACTCCTCAATGATGATGTCATCTGGATGGAAAAGAATGAAAAAGAGAGAAAATCTGTTCAGTCCTCTCGGGCTTCGTGTAGCTGGAGTCAGTCTGGGTGGTGCCCTCCCAGGCCAGGTGGGAAAGGCCTGCCAGGCAGGGAGCAGGTCCTCCAGGACTCCCAGCAAGAAGACCTGGGAGGTGTGTCTTGGGCAAACAAGGGACAGGGAGTTCAATGTCCCCAAGGTGTGGGGCTTACCTTCTTTCAGATTATTCCTGAAACAAGCCAACTCTGGACGAATTACTGTGTTCTGCTGAGGAAAGACAAATATGAGTCAGATGACACTATTACCCCACCCTGGATGGGTGTAAGAGAAGCAGCCCCACCCAGGAAGGATGGAAACAACCAAAGAACTGAATACAGGAAGGCAAAATACTTACTCTTAGGCTCAGGAATCTTCGTGAAAGGGGATATACTGCTGGCCGCTAATTTCCTTTGGTCTTCACTCCCCAAAAGGGCGTAATATCAGAGGTCCTGTGGGATGAAAGAAATGGGACAGTTAGTTGGGTAAGGGACAGGGGGGCAACCCTAAAACCACTGCTGGTGCTATCAGGATACTTACGGTAAGCAACTGGAGAAGGGTGCTAGTATTGGGGGCTTCTAGGAGGAGACCCCCCAGCAGGCTCTGGAATGGCCTCTTCAGTTCCTGTGGGAAAAGAGAGAAGAGAGGTTGAGTGCTGCTGGGTTAAATTTTGTAAGTGTGGGAAGAAGAAAGAGCTGTGCAAAGAGAACTTAAAGCAGAGGACATACCTCTTTTCCTCCTCTGCACTCCCCAGAACTGCTTCTGTTGTTCTATGGAGGATCACACTCACCACAGAGGGACTGAAGTGCGGTCTCATAAAACTGGAGAGAGAAAGGGAAGGGGTTAGACACTGCCTCCTCCAAGTCTCCCTTGTCCCCTTCTCCCTCCTGCCTGACTTGTCCACCCAAAGCTCCCCCTGGAGTTCTGCCCCCTGCAGCCCCGCCCACCTCAAGGACCCCACTCACCTCAAAGACCCCACTCACTTCAACTGCAGGAGGGCCTCGAAGGCCAGGGCCAGGCTCAGGGGGCGATCCCTGAAGTACTCCAAGTGGCCAAGGATGTTCTAGAAGAGAGCAGAGGAGGAAAGTCAGCTCCTTCCAGGAGTCTCCAGAGGACAGGGCTCCAACCCCAAACGCCAGCCCCTCTCTGCCCCTCCCTCCCCATGGGGGTCCCTCACACCACCCACCACTCACCAGAATGGCTTTGGCAGTCTCCTCCTTGGAGTACTTCAGGGTTCGGAGCCCCCTGAGCCGAGCTGCCTGGCAGTCCTGGATGATGCCCAGGAGATAAAGCTGATCTTTGTCTAGCAGCTGAAAGGCAAAAGTCAGGCTGTCAGTTCCTTATGGGGGGAAGGCTCCTCCACATCTGAGAGTGCAGAGTGGAGTGCAAGAGGGGGGCAGGTCTGAGAGATCCCCTCCCTGCTCTCGTTTTATCCAATACTCACCGCAACCGAAGGGATGTGGATTCCCAGCACATCTGCAAAATGAAGGACATGGGGACAGGTGAGTTCCTCCCTGAGCCCCTTGCAAGGCTTTCCCAAGAGTTTTCTCCTGGATTCCAAGTCCTACTACAGGAGAGGAACACCCCAGGCCTTGGGGGCCAATCCTGACCTCCTGCCCCCAGAACATGGCTCCCCAGGGAAGATGCCTCTCCCACTGATAACTGCCCCCCTGCCTTGCCCCACAGCCCAGCCCCCTGCTTCTTCCAACAGACCCCACAAAATGGGGTGGTTGCTGGGCGCGGGGACGGTTGGGTTTCCAGATGCTGTCGCAGATAGGCGGGTTGGATCCAGCCATCTGGCTCTGTGCATCTTTTTACTAGATGCCCCCCTAGCCCATTCCTGCCCTCCTCCGTCCCCAAAAGGAGGGCCACTTGGTCACCTGACACCGCAGGCTGCTCCAGGACTTCCAAGGGGGCCACCTTGTTGCAACTGATCAGGCGCCTTAAGCGCCTGAACCTAGAAGAGATGAGCAGAGAGAGCAACTCAGAAGCTGGCAGCCCCAATTTGTGTGTGTGTGTGTGTGTGTGTGTGTGTGTGTGTGTAAGGAGGGGCGTCTGGCCCAATTCCTGCCATCTATCTGCAGTTCTGCAACCTGAAAGGGCATTGGAAGAGCTGGAAAGAGGCAGCCCAGAGCACGAATGGCTGGCAGAGAGAGAAAGGAGGCCCCAAGTGCTATGGGTTCAAGAGCTCCAACCCAAAGGGAAGACAAGCATTGCCAGCTGTTAAAGGGCTGCTCTGCCTCGTCTTCTTAGGACAGCCCTGCCCTTCCTGGTGAGGGAGGAGACCCCTAGGAGGGTCCTCCAAGCATCAAGATGACCCAGAAGAAGAGCAGAACATGAGGAAGGGGGTAGAGTCTTTCTTGGAGCCAGAGAGACCCCCCAGGAAGGGGAAGAAGGCCAATGTTGTAGGGCAGCTGGAGAGATGCAAAATGGAGCCAGGCAGAGGTATAGTGGTTGGAGGGCTGGACTGGGGGGACCTGGGAGAGCAGAGTTCAAATCTCCTCAGCCATGAAGCTCCCTGGTGGACCAGAGAGCTAAAGCTGTGGAGGGGACCCAGGACTCACACCCCGCCCCCAGGAGACCAAGAGAAGGCCAAGGAATGGTACTTACAGTCTGCACATCTTTACGAAAAATCCCCCCCTATCTAAGCTAAAATTCCCACCCAAGGCTGATCCTTGTCACCATGGCAACCCCTCCACCTGGACCAGGCCCCTCCTGAGAGGTGATGCTTCTCTGTCAAAACTTGGAGGCGCCTTCTGTTCCGCCTGCAGCTGGACTGTATCTTCTCTCAGCAGATTCACATCGGCATTTCACATCCTTCTTGCTGCAGCCCCATTTCCAAAGGGAGACCACCCCCACATCCTTCAAAGCAGGCTAGGGGTCTCCATAGCGCAGCATTGGACCATCTGCTTTGCATGCAGGCCTTCTGTCCTGGGAATGCCCCCCCCATTCGAAACCCTGGATAGCTGCTGCCAGTTAGCGCAGGCTAGTTGAAGAAGGATATTGAGCAGCTGGAAGGTGAACAGAGGAGGACGACCAGAATGATGAAGGGTCTGGAAACCAAGCCTGATGAGGAACGGTTGAGGCAGTTGGAAGCCAAGCCTCATGAGGAATGGTTGAGGCAGCTTGGTATGTTTAACCTGGAGAAGAGGAGACTGAGAGGAGAGAGGAGAGCCATCTTCCAACATCTGAGGGCTGCAAGAGGGAGCAAGCTTGTTTTCTGCTACTCCCGAGGGGAGGGCAGGAGAGGAGATTCGGTCTAAACATTAGCAAGAACTTTGTGACGGTAAGACTCTCTGGGATGGTGGTGGACTCTCCTTCCTTGGAGGCTTTTAAGCAGAGGTTGGACGCCAGTCTATGAGGGATTCAGCTGCAATTTGGGGAGCACATGGCACTGGCCTACTTTACAGGATTGTTGTAACCACACAAGACTGCTGAGCATCCGAAAGTGCCTGACAAATGTTGAGCCTTCCATTTCATTGTGGGGAACAGCTGCAGCGCATCAGGAGGCATCCCTCAACTTCCGTTTCTTCTCTCTCCTGCAGCCAAAGGGGCCGGGCTGGATTACCAAATAGGCAGAGTAGGCAATGGCCTATGGGCCCCACACTTTTTAGGGGTCAATGGGTCAAAATAATATTGATTCAATTTTGAAAGAAAACTACAATCAAGCTTTCTTTGTTCAATCTTATTATAGTGTGCGCCTTAGGCCTGCGCCCCGCCCAGATTTTGAACACAGGGTTGAATTAGCAGGTCTTTTTTATCTCCTTTTTTTCCAGAACACACCTGTTTCTTAGCTCAAATTTTAATGATTTTTAGGAAACAGGAATCTCCTGCTCATGGCGATGACTGGACAGTTGCCAATTTGTGCAGTGCTCGCTCCCAGTGTTCCTGCCCCCACATTCTGTAGTGAGTGGCAGTTATCGGATGAACTGTGGTTTAACGGCCAGTCCCCTCTACCCGGGGGGGGGGGGGTGTCTGTTTACTATTATATTCTAATGTATTATGGAATACAGTGGTACCTTGGGTTAAGAACTTAATCATTCTGGAGGTCCGTTCTTAACCTGAAACTGTTCTTAACCTGAGGTACCACTTTAGCTAATGGGGCCTCCTGCTGCTGCCACACCGCTGGAGCATGATTTCTGTTCTCATCCTGAAGCAAAGTTCTTAACCCAAGGTACTATTTCTGGGTTAGCGGAGTCTGTAACCTGTAGTGTCTGTAACCCGAGGTACCACTGTATTGCTTTATTTGATGTAAGTTGTTGTTTTTTAAGCTATGTTGTTGTTATTACTTTTTTCTTTTGGATCAGATTGCTATTAGCTGTGTGGTGTTTGCTCTCTATTTCATTGTTTCTTCACCTTGTAAACTGGCTTGTGTGTAGTAATGTAGAAAGGCGGTAAACAAATTAAAAGTGAATTGAAATAATGAAATGAAATTTAAACCCCTGCCTTTTTCCCTGGACCCATGAGGTCCAGTTCCGAGGGCCTTCTGGCGGTCCCCTCACTGCAAGAAGTGAGGTTACAGGGAACCAGGCAGAGGGCCTTCTCAGCAGTGGCGCCCGCCCTATGGAATGCCCTCCCATCAGATGTCAAGCATATAAACAACTATCTGACTTTTAGAAGACATCTGAAGGAAACTATGTTTAGGGAAGTTTTTAATGTTTGATGTTTTGATGTTTTGTTATGTTTTTAATATTCTGTTGGGAGCCGCCCAGAGTGGCTGGGAAAACCCAGCCAGATGGGTGGGGTATAAATAATAATAATAAATTATAAGAAATAACAAATTATTATTATTATGGTTATTATGATTATTCATCCACATAATTAAGCTTGTCCACCCATACTGGGTTTATGTGGAGAATGCACTTACCTGCATAGGTATTCTATGGGGCTGCCACCTTGCTGATATGGATGTCATGAGCATTTGAAAAAGGGCCCTTGCAGATGCAAAGTCCCTGTCTGAATGTCTTTGAGCCATTGCAAGACCTTCTGAATGTGAGCAACTGTCAACCTTTTTCACCCCGCTCTAGGACCAACAAACCTTAACTGGGACAAAAAAAGTTGAAGGGTATGCCAACTCTTCAGTAGAGCACCATTTCCCACTGTGTTCTAGCATCCTCAGTGGGAAAATGATGTTATTCTAAGTAGTTACCACCAAGGGAAAGGTATTTCAAGCACCAGAGAACCTTCTCCCCAGTGGAAACTGGCGTGAATGATTTCCTTCTGTGGATGCTGGAAATTGTCTATTCCCTAAATTGGCGAGGAAGAACGCTCTTCCAGGGAGGTGGTGTTCTCTCTGCCACCTCTTCTGCCACACACCCCTTCTGCTGACCCTAGGAAGGTATGTGGGTCCTTGGGGGAACTGGGGGAAGGGGGTGACAGTAGGTGCTTCGAGAACCCATAAAATGTTTTGTAAATGCTAGTTAGCACTGAGTCACTTTCAGGTTGATCATTATGAGCAACTGCATTAGGTCAAGTCCGTATCATTGCTAGGTTGCACACATGTACCATTCATACAAAATGGCAACCTTGTGGAACACCTAAAACTGATACTACTACTACTACTACTACTACTACTACTACTAATTTAATATTTATACCCTGCCCATCTGGCTGGGCTTCCCCAGCCACTCTGGGAGCCAGTGTGGTGTAGTGGTTAAGAGCGGTAAATTTGTAATCTGGGGAACTGGGTTCGCGTCTCCGCTCCTCCACATGCAGCTGCTGGGTGACCTTGGGCTAGTCACACTTCTTTGAAGTCTCTCAGCCCCACTCACCTCACAGAGTGTTTGTTGTGGGGGAGGAAGGGAAAGGAGAATGTTAGCTGCTTTGAGACTCCTTCAGGTAGTGATAAAGCGGGATATCAAATCCAAACTCTTCTTCTTCTTCTTCCAACAAAATATTAAAATACAGTAATGCATCAAACATGAAAAGCTTCCCTAAACAGGGCTGCCTTCAGATGTCTTCTAAAAGTCTGGTACCTGTTGTTCTCTTTGACATCTGGTGGGAGGGCGTTCCACAGGGCAGGTGCCACTACCGAGAAGGCCCTCTGCCTGGTTCCCTGTAACTTGGCTTCTCGTGGCGGGGGAGCTGCCAGAAGGCCCTCAGCACTGGACCTCAGTGTCCGGGCAGAAAGATGGGGGTGGAGACGCTCCTTCAGATATAGAAGAGTTTGGATTTGAGATCTCGCTTTATTACTACCCAAAGTAGTCTCAAAGCAGCTAACATTCTCCTTTCCCTTCCCACAACAAACACTCTGTGAGGTAAGTGGGGCTGAGAGACTTCAGAGAAGTGTGACTAGCCCAAGGTTACCCAGTAACTGCATGTGGAGGAGCAGGGAATCGAACCCGGTTCACCAGATTACGAGTCTATCGCTCTTAACCACCACACCTCACTGGCTCTAATATACAGGATATAAATGCATTCCATGTGGTCACCTGGTACTGGACTCAGGCCACAGAGCACAGTGCCCAGGTTGAATTTATGCCAAGACTCTTGCACATGTAATAATTGCATAGAAGGGGGAATTTTGACATGGGCATCCATGACAAGCTACACTATGCCAAAACAAGTTGGTCCTACTGAAATCCCTCATCCACACAACCATTAAAGGTACAGTATCTCAGTCCTCCATAGTACGTGGTCACACTCTTATTGGGACAAAAGACAATACATTATATTCCATTCCTTGAAAACTATATAAAACTATCAGGACAATATATTTTTAAAAGCACTTGTTTTTACCCCTGATGGCTTAAGCAATCTAAGCCTGTAACAATCCCTTTAGAAAATATTATTCTCCAAACTTTCCTGACAACTTGGCCTAATTTAGCCTTTTGAAGATATGCTGAAAAGACACTCCATTATGAATAAAATATAACCAGTCTCCCTGGTTTTTTTGCTATATGACCAGCCCTACTTATTTCCAGACAGGCTGTGCAGTGCATGAGGCAAAATGTTGGATTTGGACCTGAGTGATCTTGATTCAAGTCCTTGCTCAGCCTGGTTAGTCAAGGACATATTGTTCTGCCTGTTTCCCGAACTTTCGTACTGGATTCTGAGGATTGTATAAACTGATTCTGATGGCCGTGTCTTGTGGATTGGTATCAGATGCTGTGGCCATCACAGCTATAGCTATAAATGAAGCAGAGATGGCATATAGCTCTATCTGTGGAGAGCTGGACTATCAAAAGAAGCATTTATATCTCTGAATGACCGGCTTCACACCAGTTGATAACATGTGAAGATGAATGGCATAACGATTTTATGGCCAGGATCTAAAGACCCAGAAAACTAGTTCCCCATGCCCAAAGGGACCTTTAGGCTCCCATTTCTCAAACAGAAGTTGACTACACACAAGATATATAGTTCTTAGTACAGTCATCATTTAAGTGTCAGTGAAAATCACTTTAAAAGGCTCCAAACTCCCTGTAAACGTTGGTGCTATTTCAAAAACCAGAAATACTCGTTTTGCTTTTCTAGTTAAGTGTTTTATTGTGAAATCAGAGTTGCTGGGTGCTCAATAGATTTGACATCATACTTGTAGTTCAATCAAAGCACTGAGAGTTCAAGGTTTCGGGATGCTGCCTTTGAACGCACTGTCAGAAGAATTCAGGACAACCTCCCTAACACTTCCTGCACACACCTTCCCTTCATGCACAGTGAGCAAGTGACAGAGCCTCATTACTCGATTCCTTAATGCACTGAGCCAAATATGGTGGATGCACTACAACAGAGCCTCAGGAAATAAACTTCAGCAAAATCTGTATCCTGTGCTTTAAATGTCTCCATTTAGAACTCCAAATATACCTGGTAAATATTAATAATTGGTTCTTTTTTGTTTTGTTTTTGTTTTTAGATGATTGTAGGGATTGCCTTTTTGCTGCAACATTTTTGTGAATTACTTGGGATACTGTGCATCAGGTTTCAACCCTTTTTCAAAGGCCTCAAAAGTTAAATCTGTGAATGGGGAGCCAGTCACAAGTGCACATATGCCCTATATACCTTATTGACCCGAATATAAGCCACACCTACAAAATTCGGGGGAGGGGAGAGAGAGAGAAAAGGACAATAACCGAATATAAGCCACTCCCTTAAAATTCTGCAGCCACTCACACCCACATTTGCACTCACGCATAAATGGCAAATGTAGAAGAAAATTTGGGGTGTGTTCCATTTTACCGTATGTCTGTTTCAACAGCGATATCATAAAAGCAATTTTTTGTAAGATCACGAATTTAAGCCACACTTTAACTTGGGGGGGGGGGGGGGAATGTGATTTATGTTCAGGCCAATTCAGTGGTGAAACAGAATCTGAAGAATCTTTATTTGCATCAGGCACTAGCCATTGCAATAAAATTAAATTAAATTAAATTAAATCCACTGAAAATACAGGTAAAAAATTAACTATAGAAAATACATCAATAATCAAATAACAGATCTTATTCTAAATGCCCCCACATACATTCAAGCACAGAAACAATAAGAAGACACCATGCAGTACATGACTTACCATACCCCAAGCTTCCGCAGTTGGGGTCCATAATTTTTATTGTAAACAAACAACTTTTATTTTAATTCAGTGTGGGAGGACTATTGCAGAGTAAATGACTAAGGCAGCCCCCCATTTAGATGGAGATGATGTTCCGAGGCATTGCATGCATTGGTGAAATCGCATATACTGTATTTTTCGCTCCATAAGACGCACCAGACGACAAGACGCACCTAGTTTTTTGAGGAGGAAAACAAGAAAAAAAATATTCTGAATCTCAGAAGCCAGAACAGCAAGAGGGATTGCTGCGCAGTGAAAGCAGCAATCTCTCTTGCTGTTCTGGTTTCTGGGGTAGCTGTGCAGCCTGCATTTGCTCCATAAGACGCACACACATTTCCACTTACTTTTTTAGGAGGAAAAAAGTGAGTCATAGAGCAAAAAATACGGTAATTGAAACCCATTGAAAAAGCCTGCAAACAGCCTTTCCACCCCCCCTGCTCTGCTCTGCTCTACCCCTGCTCCGTCCTTTTAGTGATGTCTTTAGGATGTTTCCAGGTCACTTCTGAGTTCGGTGTGATGTGTGTATACATGGTCGCGCACATATTGGATGCACGTAATAAGTAAACGCAGCGAGAAAGAAGGTGAATTGGGTCTAGGTAGCAATTGTTAGTGTCAGTCAGATGAATGTAAGGTAGCCTCCCTGATGTTTACCCAGGATGAGGATAAAATGGAGATAGTAGCCAGTTTTCTTCAACACACAGTGAGGATTCATGGATGTTATACAACGGCATTTTAATTGTTAGATGCAGATTTTGATGAGTGATTGTATTGTACCGAACCTTTCTGAATTTTGTCTATATGCCAATAAAGGATTGAGATTGAGGTGGTACAAGTGAACAAGAATAGTCTTATTATTATTTGTGAGTCAACAGTAAATGCAGTAAATGTCTTGTTTCTATTCTAATGGCACATGAATGCTTAGAAACTATTTTTCATGTGTTTTTTGCACGTTTATGCATCCAAGATGGAATGGATCCATGGAGGGCTTAGTTCCGGAAGCTTCATTTTGACTTCATGTGAGGTGCTTACAAAACTTGAAATCAAATGAGGAGCAGGCTCAAGGTGAGTTATTTTCTTGCAGCACGAAAATGCATCTGTGGCAGCTGTTTGGCAAGTTGGCTTTGTTGGCTCCACCTCTGCCTATCTGTTTCAAGCTGCAGCTAAGTTGTGGTATAGCAGCACAACAGCATCCTACCTTGTCCTAACTTCCACACCCAGCTCAACCCAGGTCTGCTTGACACATGTTGGTGATCTCCTTTATGGATGCCAGCAGCTACAACTGACTCTGTTTTCACGCCCTAGGACCCTTGTACCTACGGGACCGCCTATCCCGGTATGCCCCAGGGAGGACCTTAAGGTCCATAAATAGCAACATCCTAGAGGTCCCAGGCCCTAAGGAAGCCAGATTAGCCTGAACCAGAGCCAGGGCCTTTTCAACTCTGGCTCCGGCCTGGTGGAACGCTCTGTCTCATGAGACCAGGGCCCTGCAGAATCCGATTTCTTTCCGCAGAGCCTGTAAGACAGAGTTGTTCCACCTGGTCTTTGGCTTGGAGTCAATTTGATCCCCCCCCTCTTTCTTTTCTCCTCCTGTCATGAGGCTGCATTTTAATTGTTCTAATGTTTTAATGTTGTCTTTTAATCTTGTTTTTAAGTTGTATTCATTCAACTCATTTTTATTATTGGTTGTTGGCCGCCCTGAGCCCGGCCTTGGCTGGGGAGGGCGGGGTATAAATAAAATTTATTATTTTCATTGGGCAGGTGGGAAGAGGTGGGACCAGCTATCCTGCGACATACCGAGGTCCCTTGTGCTAAGTTGGTTCCAGAGAAGGGAGTTCCAAAAACCAGGGAGGGTGGAAGAATTTCTCAGAAGGGGAACTTGGTGCCAAGTCCTCCCAGGCTTTGAGGAGCAGCAGAGCTGTTTCTCATCCTGTTTTGCCTCTTGATACTTTCACGAACCATCATTCTCTTGATTAACATTGTGATCTGCAGCTGGCTATCAGACTTTTGTTCTTATGGGCTAAGATTTAATTTCTCAATAATTCACACGGGATATGAAAGCCCTTTTTAATTAACTTTGTTCCATAAACAAATGAGTAACCCACCCACCCCCTTCATGATCAGTTCTGCTTCCTTTCTAAAATTGCCATGGTAGCTTTAATATGTCAATAATAATAGTGCTGACACAAATCCATTACCTCTATCTATTGTGCCTCAATTCGAAATGAGATTTTGTTACATCATTTAATGTTAATACCCACAGTAAGTGTGGATGAATGTTAAAGGTCTCCTTTTTTAATAATTATATTTTATTAATTTTTCCATACAATCGTACCGCATTACAAATTCTGTTAAACTTTTTGATTTTTGACTTCCTTCGGCTTCTCTGCCAATCATTCGAAATTTAATTTCTTTAAATACACATTTCCAAATTTTGATATTGCCTTTATACCTACCCCCTCTTATATTTTACTTTTTTACAATATTTCTTATTTTATTACAGAGCTTCTCTAAATGCCACTAACGTTATTTCGTTATCACTTATACATTCCCAGTATTCTGATAATTTTCCCCACTCCTCGATGAATTTTTGATCTCGCTGATATCTAATCTTCCCAGTCAGTTTATCAAGTTCTGCATAGTCCATCAGCTTCGTTCTCCATTGCTCCAACGTTGGTAATTGTTCTTGTTTCCATTTCTGAGCCAGTAATATTCTTGCCGCTGTTACTGCATATTGGAAAATTTTATGGTCCTTTCCAGAAGCTTTTCACTTTCTTACATTCCCACCACATATGAACCATCTATTTCTTTACATTTCCAACACTTCTTACATGTTTTGTACATTTTTGCAAGTTTTACCGGTGTAATGTACCATCTATATATCATTTTCATAACATTTTCCTTTAATGCAGTACATGCGGTAAATTTAATACTTTCATTCCATAGTTTTATCCAATCGTTAAATTGTATATTATGTCCAATATCTCTGGCCCATTTTATCATAACACTATTTAACTTCTTCATCTTTTGTATGCCATTCCAACAATATCTTATACATTTTGGATAGGATTTTATGTTCATTATTTATTATTTCTATTTGAAATTTAGAATCCTTCTCTGCATATCCATATTCTTTAAAATCTTTTTTGAACATCTCGTTTATCTGAAAATAATGCAACCGAATGTTAAAGGTCTCCTGTCCCATAAAATGGCAAATGCAAAAAAAGCTTTGCAAATAGTTTTAGGCATGTCTCCTAATCTGCAGTCCAGACACTCATGTAGAATTCACTGTATTATTAACTTTCAGTACAAAGGTAAACATGTCTACTTAGAAGTAAGTCTCTGCATTTAATGACCTGCATAACAAGAGCAGCCAAGTCAACAGTAGCCTGTGAAGTCATGTATGGTGCAGATTTACAGTAACAGTGCCTGGTTTTAGTCCCTGACTAAGACTGCAAAAAGTGGAGGGGAGAAACAAGATGGCTGCCATTGTGTACAGCTGCTGGGCTTTCTTCAGTTTTGTGACCTGTGGAGGCTTGTTCTAGAGGCTGGATGAGGGATGAAAGAAAAGAAATGGTTTCTTCATGCAAAATTGTATCCAGCTGATCTATCGTACCCGATAGTTCTCTCTCTTTCTCCTTCTCTTTAGAGTCTCTGCCCTTCACTACCTCCTAAAAAAGTTGTCACAGTAGTTTTGGCTGAAGTCTTCGGAGACAATGTCCTGATGCAGAAGAATGTCAGAAGAAATCTATGTTGACAGCACTTAATTAGTCAAGATGATAGCCTATGGAGATGACATTAAAATGTCAAATTATGTCTGTAGAGATAGTGTGACGATGTCAAGACGATGGCCAAAAACTATAGGATACATTCAGGGAATCTGCTAGAATGCCAGAGCTAGAATTATGTAAATTAATTATTTCAATAGCACCTATATATATATTTCCCTAGCTTGGAGCATTTAAAAAATAATAAGTGTGTGTTTTTTCTCAAAACAGTGTCATGATATTTTGACACAGACCATATTTCTTCTCAAGCACCTACAGTTGCCAATTGAGCTGTCCAGAATTTAGGGATCATCCAGAGTTTTAGTTTCTAGAAAGAAAAAGGGGGAGCCCATTCTGCACCCTATATTTTTCTTCCATCCACATTTATGTAATTTTAAAAGTTTCATTGGTTTGGGTGCACGCTTTAAACCATTTCTAATCTGCTTAATAGCTAAAATATCTCCAGATCTGTAAGAACACACATACACAATGTAAAACAGTATGAAAAACGGGGATTGAAAACAAAACAAAAATTACCAATTTTAATTTTATGGGTCTAGGAAAGCTGGGACAAAATGGTATGTCTTTACAAGACATCTGAAGCAACTGATGGGTGGTGCATCATAAATAGCAAAGGGGAAAGCATTCCAAAGTCCAGGGAAAAGGGTGAAAAGTACTTGCGTTCAGGTCACTATCCTTTGATAAGAATAAGGTTTGGTGCCACAAGTAAATTTCTGCCAGGTGATCAAAATGATCTCACAAGTGTATACAGGGGCAAGCAACCCATTCCTGAGTTATCCAGGGCTGTATACATTAGTAACAAAACATTGAACATGACTCAGTGGCTAATCAGCAGCCAGCAGAGTTCCCTCTGTACATGTGCAACATGTGCACATCCAGATATTCCACTCAGCCTGACCGCAGCATTCTGTGGAACAGTTTGTTTCATTAGACATATTGTGCCAAGCGCATTTTGGGTAGAGAGAGCCATTCCAGGCATTTACCTGAATCTCAAACTGTGCAAACCAGGTATCCATTCTCCTTCATGCACATTGGCCCTGACTTTCCTGTGTTAAATGGGTAGGTTTGTAAGGGACTCGTACTTGTTTCACTTGAATGGGAGTAGAACCCTCCTCGTGATTTGGGACACTGCATTATCAGGAGCAGGGGAAAGTTTGAAATGGGCACCATGCTCAACAACAGCCACTGTTGGTATTACTCGGTGTTGCAGTGATGCTAATAGAGGACCATGGCTGGCTTCCTGTCTCATGTCTGGAGTCACATAGGGGGAAGCCATAGGTGCACTGAAAACAGACATGCCTCATTGTGCAATGTCACAGTTGCCAGCCAAGCCTTGCTGATTGTCTGAGATGTGCTCATTGCAACAATATACATTTGGCAGGGTGTTGCGACCTGATCCCAGCTCCTTGATGGCAGCATTTTAAGGAAGGGATTCAAGCACATACTGGGAATTTAGTGTTATGCAATCAAAGTGGATGAAAGTGCTCTTTCATTTTAGAGTAACAAAAACACCAGAGAGAGAGGGGGGGAGGGAGACCTTTTCCAAACATCCCCAAAGCAAATCAGGATGAATGGCCATTGTTCTGTAATCACTTCACAAATTTCTATAACCTAACCTCCATACAGGGGGACGCGGGTGGTGCTGTGGGTTAAACCACAGAACCTAGGACTTGCCGATCAGAAGGTCGGTTGTTCGAATCCCTGCAACAGGGTGAGCTCCCGTTGCTGTCCCAGCTCCTGACAAGCTAGCAGTTTGAAAGCATGTCAAAGTGCAAGTAGATAAATAGGTACCGCTCTGGCAGGAAGGTAAACGGTGTTTCTGTGCGCTGCTCTGGTTTGCCAGAAGCGGCTTAGCCATGCTGGCCACATGACCCGGAAGCTGTACATCGGCCCCCTCAGCCAGTCAAGCAAGATGAGCGCCGCAACCCCATTAGGTCATGACTGGACCTAATGGTCAGGGGTCCCTTTACCTTTAACCTCCATACAAGCTTTGTGCAAGCAAATCAAGATCAGTGTACAGTACCAGAAAATAGGTTTTCTGGAGGAGCCCATAATGTTTCTTGGAAGAATGAAATAATTTAGTGCCCCACGCCACCCCTCAATTCTATCTGCCCCACCCTGCTTTGCCATTTCCCTCACTCCACCTCCACTTAGTCCCCCTCTTTTGTTTGCTTATTCACCTCTTTGCTTTTTCCAGTTTCAATGGCCACAATCCCTCCCCCACCTCTACCTTCCTCTGCGCTACCCCCTCCAGACTTTGCTTGTACGCCATCGCTTCACTCCCATCATTGCTCCTGCTTCTTCCACATAGTTGCTTCTGCTCTCACTTCCTTCCTATCCTTTATTGTCTGTTCATTTGTCTCAGCTCTACCCCTCTTGGTCTCCTTCCACCATCTTCTGCACTCATCTCCAGTCATTTCAATTCAGTGGCATGAAGAGACTTCGTTAAATGCCTCATTGGGTTGCAGATGCATTCAACATTCTCTGCTCATTTCCCTTTTCTTGATGCAGCTACAAGCAGATAATACAGCACTCCTCTTTAGGGTTATTTTTATTCGTTATGTCTAGAAACCTGGAAACTATGTGTTTCCAAACACCTCCCTTCATTGCTGATGGTGGTCCAGTTTGGCTACAAAGCGTGTTCTCCTTCCTGGAGAGCACGTGTTGCAGTGGGGTCTGGCATGCCACCCCCTTGTTACTGGGCGGGATCGTTTGGATAGCCATTAGCAAGGTTTGGGTAGTTTCCTGTTACTAGGGAAATTTTGATGTTGCCAATTAAGGGGAAGGGCTAAAAGGTTTTAAATGTAAGATACGCAGCACTGACCGTTCTCTTTGCTGTGTAGATCGGAACACCCGCTCACCCTTCCTAGGTATTGGTCTTTGCGTTGACCTTGCTATGCCTGTCATGGAGTCATCTGCTTTGGGGGCAGGAGCCTGGTAGGAATTTTGTCTAGTTGGCTGATTGGCTGGTGCCATCTGGTTTTTGCCTACTGCGTAGCAAATCGTCACAACTTATAAGGTTGTGATTAGGCATTGCTTAAAAAATTGGTTGGTGGAGGGGTATGGATTGGCAGTGTCTGCCCCAATGATGCTGCTGCAAGGGAATTCCGTTAAAGGAATCTAGAGGCTTGCCATCCTTTCATCCAAATCCCTGGTTGGGGCTTGGGCAGCGCAAGCCCCTGGGAGCATGTGCGGGGAGGTGAGGGTCTGGTGCCCAGCTCCATGCTCTCCCCAATATTGCTTTCCCTGACTGGCTTTCGCTAGAATCCGGAAGTCAGACCTGTCCCGATGGCGGTGACAGATAGTCGGAACCAAGCCTAAGCAACCACTCACTTTTATATATTTTAATAAAGTTGTGGCCAAAATTATGCCAAAAACCTTAAACAAAAATTATGTGTGAATTGTGATTTATTTGGGGGTGGCTTGTGGGACCTCGACACACAAAGCTCTCAGCATACATGAAAATAGTTCTGCATTAGAAGGAATTATATTTGTGTTGGAATAAAGCAGTGTGGCATGGCCTTTAGAGCAGATATTTTCCTTCAGAACAGTACACTGGCTAGCATAAATCTTCATCTCAAGACAGAACTATCATTTCTTTTGAATTCACCTTTCTGAAAACAAAAGGAACAGTTGGAGTCACAACAATCCCCTCTGCTGGAATACTTCCAAGCCTTTATATGCCAAAAACACTGGTGCACGTGCTCTGCTCTGCAACTTTGGGCTCCTTTAGAGAATTACTTCATCCATTACAAATTCATGGTGACTATAATAGCAAGTTAGACCATATCAAACAGGGCTCAATTTCAATAGGGCTCGATAGAATAACACTTGCACCAAATAATGGACCCTTCTGTAGTGTAATTATCTGCATCTGTTCTGAGCCTGTCTTCATTTAACCTAAATTACGGGATCTTTATGGCTAAAGAATATGGTAGTTAGCAGGAACCATCTTTGCACCAACAGGGCAAGTGGATACAAATTGGAGAGAAAGGCCTTGAAGAGTTGTGTAGGAAAAGATTTTTTTTGGCAGATATAGCTTGTCACATAATGGTGAAAAATCTTGCGATATCATCTTCTCTATACATTTAGTCAAGATACAGCGACCCTGTCCTCCTTTACATTTGGTCATCCTAGCTGCAGTCAAAAAATAATAATCCTTCAATTTGTTTTTTAAGCACAGGTGTATTAAACCTTTCATATTTTCAACATCCTGAATGCTAGCATTGTATTGAGGCTGGAGGGTTGCACTGATCCACAAAAGGGGATGTGCAGTCTTCACCACACTGACAGGAGTCTTGCAGTTCCTGAATTGTGATTGCAATCTATTGTGTATATTATACACAACTGCCCATTCAATGCCCAGAGCAGGCTATTGTGCATCATGCCAGACTATCTCTCATTGTTCCCCATTCAAAAGAACAGCCTAGGCAATTGGATATGTTAAGAGCCCACACCTAATGGTGCTCTGAATTGCTGCAGTGCAATTGACGAAATGGTATAGAACTCTTCTTCTCCCCCCACTTTTTTTTTTTGACCAGGGGAGCGTGAAATCAATGGAATTTGTTTGTAAAACTATTGCTTGCTGAGACCAATTATCAACGTCAAATATGCAGTTGTCACTTTGGAAACAGGAAATTGCAGCTCTTTGGCAATCCTAATTTTAGGCCACTTCAGTATTGGCATATGTGGATTTGGGTCTGTAGGAATCATGTGATCTGTCTCTCTCATACTCATACCCACTTTGCAAACTAATGTGACATAAATTCATTGATGTCACTTCTGCCCCTTCCATATTCTGTGCAGCCCACTGAAGGATTGGTTGAATTATTTTACATTGGAAAAATGAATTAAAATAATCAATGCTATCACAGACTAGCTGTCAAGTAAGATAAAAGTCAAATGCTGACCCTAGAAACGAAAGATGATATGGAGCCCAGTCTTAAGTATGTTAGTTAAGTAATTCCCACAGTGTTCAATTGGTGTTATTCTCAAATTAGTGAGCGCAGAATTACCCCCTAAAGCTGCAGTCCTATACATACTTCCTGTTGCTGTTGCTGTTGTATAAATTTGTACACCACCCTTCATCTGAATATCACAGGGCATTTTAGAACATAAAAGTACAAAATGAGAACACAAAATACATAACAAAAGAACTCCAAACTTCTCCCACAAACACATTTAAAAGACCACTGATTTTTTTAATCTGCTAAATGCCTAGAGAAATTTTTTTACCTGGTGCCTAAAGATATATATAGATGGTGCCAGGTGAGTCTCCCTGGGGAGAACATTCCACCAACTGGGAGCCACCGCAGAAAAGGTCTGTTCTCATATTGCCACCCGCCTGACCTCTTGTGGAGAGGGCATACGAAGAAGGGCCTCGGATGATGATCACAGGGTCCAGAATGATTAAAAGGGCAAGAGACGGTCCTGGAAGTATTGCAGTCCTGAGCCATTTAAGGCTTTATAGGTCAAAACCAGCACTCTGAATTGGGCCAGAAACTGATTGGCAGCCTGTGCAGTCAGGCCAGGATCAGTGTTATATATTCAAAAAGTCTTTGCGTGTTGAGGTCCCCAATCCACCCCCAAAAATAACTCACAACGGACACGTAATTTTTGTTTAAGATTTTTGGCATGATTTTGGCCACAACTTTATTAAAATACAAACTGTGAGTGGTTGTTTAGGCATTGGTTAAGACTATCTGTCCCCCCGCCTGGGGACAGAACTGACTTCCGGGCACCACTGAAAGACAGTGCGGGGAAAAGCAAGTCGGGGAAGAATTGGAGCTGAGACACAGACCCTCAACTCTCACCCGCCTGCTCCCCGAAGGCTTGCCGGCCCTAGTCCCATTCCAGGGATTGGACGAAAAGATGGCAAGCCCCAGGATTCCTTTAACGGAATTTCCTTTCCGCAGCAACCATGGAGGGGCAGGCCCAGCCTATCCTGAACCCCTCCATGGAGGGGTAGGCCCAGCCTATCCTAACCCCTCCTCCACCAGATTTATAACCAATGCCTAACCACAACCTTACAAGTTGTGACGATTTGCTACGCAGTAGGCAAAAACCACCCAGCCAGCCAATTTGCCAGGTGGAAAAATTCCTACCAGGCCCCTGCTCAAAGGCAGACGACCCCATGACAGGCATAGCAAGGTCAACGCAACAAACCCCTTATTCTAGGGCGGGTGGGCGGGTGATCCGTTGCACGCAGCAAAAGAGAAAGTACAAGGCTGCGTGCAGAGTATTTAAACCTTTTGCCCCTCCCACCAAAATTGCAACATAACTTTTGCCCCAGCAACTCGGCAATCCAATCAATGCCCCCTGGCCATCTTGGAGAACTTACCCAGCAACAAAGGGGTGGCTCAGTAGACCCTACCGCAACACGTGCTCTCCCTGAAGGAGAACATGCTTTCCTGAGTGAGCAACCTGGCTGCCAAATTCTGCACCAGCTGAAGTTCCTGAACCATCTGCAGAAACAATTCCACATATAATCTAACCTAGAAGTTGGTAGAGCATAGACAATGGAAGTTAGGCTTTCCCTGTCCAGATGGCAGCGCAGCTTGGCCAAAGCTTAGAGAAGACACTCCATACCACCGAGGCCACCTGAGCCTCAAATGATAGCAGATGATCCAAGAGTGCCCCAAGCAATGTACCTGCTCCTTCAGCGGGAGTGTAACCCCATCAAGAGCAGGCAACCTCCCACCCATCTGGTGTAGAGAACAACCCACTAAGAGTGCCTCAGTGTTATCTGAACTGAGCTTCAGTTTCTTGGCTCTCTTCCAGTCCATTACTGAGGCAAGACACTGGTCCAGCACTTCCACTGCCACACTTGTAAAGGAGAAGAGCTGTGTGTCATCAACATATTGCTAACAACATACCCCAAAACTCCAGATGACCCCACTCAGCAGTTTCATGTAGATGTTAAACAATATAGGGGATAACATTGAACTCTAAGAAGCACCACATTGAAGGCTTGACGGGGCCAAATAACACTCCCAATACATCACCCTCTGGAAATGAACATCCAGGTAGGACCATAACCAACACAAAACAGTGCCACTCCAACTCAGACAGTTGCTCCAGAAGGATACCGTAGTGAAGGGTATTGAAAGCCACTAAGAGACTGAGGGGAATTGAAATGGACATATTTCTGCTGCCTCTCTCTTTACAGAGGTAATCGTACAAGGCGAACAAAGCAGTTTTTGTGCATAAACCAGGCCTAAGCCCCAACTGAAATGGGTCTGGAAAATCAGTTTCCTCCAATATCTTACTTCTGACCAAACATTAATATGATGGTGTCGCTCTTAATCATTTAACAGTGCATCTCTTTTCTCTTCCCCAACCACAATTGTCCTCTGTTCATCTCTCTCAGCAGACTATGTGTTAACAATATTCAGAAGTATATCAATGCTGCACTGCACTGCAGATATCCCACTTTCCTACCATTTCCTATTACAGAAGAAAACACACTTGTGTCTAGTAAAAGCCACCAGTGGATAACTGAAGCTCAAATTGAAAACTCGGTAATGGTGCCATTTTTATTAAAGTATTTTTCTTGCACCTCTGCTCCTTAGCTATGTCGCATAGACCAAAGAGATATCAGACATTTTTCGTCTTAATAGAGCTGCCATGAATGGGGGCGACAGTAGGAATGATAGTTGTGCCCAGTGCACAGACCATTGCAATAAATGGCCAATCTCATTTCCTCCCAAACATAGCAGTGCCTTGCCTTGCACGCTGCAAGTCTGATCCCTGTTTTCTGAGTGACTTTTTGGATAGGCATAATTTAAAATGGAAAAGAATTCTCAGGTACCAAGCCTAATGTCATCATGTTGTGTGGCATGGATTTTAGTTTTATGTTCTGCTTACTTATTTGATTTTTTTAATATATATATTTTTAAAAAACACTTCACCAATAAGATCCAATGGCAATTTACAGTATTTAGTGAGAACAATGGAAAACCCAAAAAAAGCATTCAAATAGAAAAATATACATAGCAGGAATGAGAAACATCAGAGAAAGTATTTAAAATAAACTTAAGTGACAAAAGGCTGTGCTAGTGCAGGAATACGCTTGTTCTGAAGTGTAATGTTTTATGGGGTATTTCATTGCAGAAACAAGATCAGGAAAATCCGTGGAACTGTTGCTGGACTGTCTGATTTCAGATTTCAGGCTGGTTCAGTAAATTACTGGCTGCAAGCAGAGAGACCCCACTGCCCCCTTGCTCCTCTGCTCAACAGTAAAATATTGTGCCCTAGAACTTGTTATAAAGGTAAAGGGACCCCTGACCATTAGGTTCAGTTGTGACCAACTCTGGGGTTGCAGCGCTCATCTCGCTCTATAGGCTGAGGGAGCCGGCGTTTGTCCGCAGAAAGCTTCCGGGTCATGTGGCCAGCATGACTAAGCCGCTTCTGGCAAACCAGAGCAGCACACGGAAACACCTTTACCTTCCCGCTGGAGCGGTACCTATTTATCTACTTGCACTTTGATGTGCTTTCAAACTGCTAGCTTGGCAGGAGCTGGGACTGAACAACAGGAGCTCACCCCATTGCGGGGATTCGAACCGCCGACCTTCTGATTGGCAAGTCCTAGGCTCTGTGGTTTAACCCACAGTGCCACCCACGTCCCTTATTTGTTATACTTGTTATACTGGTACCCAATAACCTGACTTTGCATTACACTCCCCATGTGAGAGCTCCACCAGTGGAGAATTCTGTTTTTTTTTTATAATATTTTATTAAGTTTTTTTCATACAAATGCATATTTAACAAACAGAGTAAATTTCATAACATCCTTTCATTCTATTGTGGACTCCCTCACGTCTCCCGCTTCCACTTTCATCATTACAAACAGATTTTTCCAAGCAAATTATCATCTTGTTTATAATCTTAAATCCAATATTTAGGTTAAACTCAGATATGAAATTGTAATTTAATGGTAGACAGTTATTTCTACTCTGACTTCCTTGTTATGATTCAACCAGATTACAATACTTTTGCAAATAAATCTTGAATTTCTTCCAGTCTTCTTCAACCCTCTCCTCTCCCAGGTCACGGATTCTGCCCGTCATCTCAGCTAATTGCATATAGTCCATCAGCTGCATCTGCCATTCTTCCAGTGTGGGTAGATCTTGGGTTTTCCAGTTCTTAGCAATAAGTATCCTTGCCGCCGTTGTAGCATACATAAAAAATGTTCTGTCCTTCTTTAACACGTTCTGGCCGACCATGCCCAGAAGGAAGGCCTCTGGTTTCTTGGTGAAGGTATACTTAAACACCTTTTTTAATTCATTATATATCATTTCCCAGAAGGCCTTCACTCTAGGACAGGTCCACCAGAGGTGAAAGAATGTTCCTTCATTTTCCTTACACTTCCAACATTTATTATCAGACGAATGGTATATTTTAGCCAATTTCACTGGGGTCATGTACCATCTATATATCATTTTCATTACATTTTCCTTCAGAGCATTACATGCTGTGAAGTTCAGCCCAGTGGTCCATAACCTTTCCCAGTCCTCAAACATAATGTTATGCCCAATATCCTGGGCCCACTTTATCATAGCCGATTTAACCGTTTCGTCTTGTGTGTTCCATTTCAGCAGCAAGTTATACATTTTTGAAAGTACCTTGGTCTTAGGTTCTAACAATTCTGTTTCCAATTTCGATTTCTCCACCTGGAATCCTAACTTTTTATCATTCTTAAACACTTCTTTGATCTGAGCATAGTGTAACCAGTCTCGCACTTTATCTTTCATTTTCTCTAAACTCTGCAGTTTCCAATTGTCTCCATCTCTTTCTAATATTTCCCAATATTTTGGCCAATTGGCCTCCATGTTAGGTCTTTTTCGGGCCTTAGCCTCCAAGGGTGACAGCCACCTCGGTGTTTTGTTCTCTAATAAGTCTTTGTATCTTGTCCAGACATTAAATATTGCTTTTCTGACAATATGGTTCTTAAAGACCTTGTTAATCTTAACCTTATCGTACCATAAATATGCATGCCATCCAAATGCATTGTTAAAACCTTCCAAATCCAGCACGTCCGTGTCCTCAAGAAGTAGCCAATCTTTTAGCCAGCAGAAAGCTGCGGCTTCATAGTACAACTTTAAGTCTGGCAGGGCAAAGCCCCCTCTTTCTTTTGCGTCCGTTAATATCTTAAACTTAATTCTGGGCTTTTTGCCCTGCCAGACAAATTTAGAGATATCTTTCTGCCACTTCCGGAAGCACTCCGTTTTGTCTACAATCTGCAATGTCTGAAACAAAAACAACATTTTTGGCAATACATTCATCTTGATAGCAGCTATTCGACCTAACAATGAAAGTTTTAATTTTGACCAGCTATCCAAGTCTCTCTTAATTTCAGACCAACATTTTTCATAGTTATCTTTAAACAGACTCAGATTTTTTGCTGTTATGTTTACCCCTAGGTATTTGACTTTCTTAACCACAGTTAACTCTGTCTCTCTCTGAAACCGTTCCGACTCAATATCTGTCAAATTCTTTCCCAACACCTTAGTTTTTTGCTTATTTAATTTAAATCCCGCCACCCGACCAATGTCTTGAATTAGTTGTAGTACTCTTTTCGTACTAGATTCTGGCTCCTGTAATGTCAAAACTAAGTCATCTGCAAACGCTTTAAGTTTATATTGTTTCGCTCCGACCTGTATCCCTTCCACCAACCTGTCCCCTCTAATCATGTTCAAGAGCACTTCCAGGACCGAAATAAATAATAACGGGGAGATCGGACAGCCTTGTCGTGTTCCTTTTTCAATTTTAAACTCTTCTGTAACCACATTGTTAACTATCAATTTAGCCTTTTGTTCTGAATATATTGCATCAATCCCATTCTCAAATCCCCTGCCCACTCCCATTTCTTTTAAATTCCCCTTCATAAACTTCCAGGATATGTTGTCAAAGGCCTTCTCCGCATCTATGAAAATTAAAACAGCTTTAGTATTTATGTCTGTTTGTAGAAGCTCCAATATATCTATAATGTTCCTTGTATTAGCAGACATATGTCTACCTGGGAGAAAGCCTGCCTGGTCTTTATGAATTACTTTGTTTAAAACCCTCTTGAATCTACTTGCCAAAACGTCTGTGAATATTTTGTAATCCACATTTAAAAGGGAGATGGGACGGTAGTTCTTAAGCTGTGTCTTTTCAGTTTCCGATTTTGGTATCAATGTGATGAAAGCTTCCTTCCACGATTCTGGCGCCTTCTTCCCCTCTAGAATTTCATTGCTGACCTCCATCAGTGGTTGTATCAAGTAGTCTTTCAGTATCTTATAGTACTTGGAGGTCAGCCCGTCTGGTCCTGGTGATTTGCCCTGTTTCATGTTCTGGATGGCCTGCTCAATCTCTTGTCGTGTTATTTTGCCATTCAAGATTGATCTGTTTTCTTCTGACAATTTTGCCAGTCCATTAGTCTCTAAGAATTGTTTAATCTCAGTTTCATCTTGTGGCCCTTGAGTATATAATTTTTTGAAATATCTCTGGAAACACTTTCTAATCTCTCCGGGGTTCTGGATACATCTTCCTTCAATCTCTAAATTTGTCACTGTATTTAACTTTTGTCTCCTCTTCAACTGCCAAGCTAGCAGTTTTCCACATTTATTAGCCGACTCAAAAGTTTTTTGTTTCATTAATTTAATTTTCCATTCTATTTCCTGATTTATCAGTTTAGAATATTGTGCTTGGTAAAGTTTAATTTCTCTCAGAATCGGCTGGGACTTCGGGTTGGATCTTAGCTTCTTCTCTAACTCCTTAATTTTTTCCAAAATTTTATCTTTCCTTTCATTTTGTTTCCTTTTCTTTACCGTGTTCTGTTGTATCAGGAACCCCCTCATCACGGCCTTACTTGCGTCCCAGATAGTTCTTTTTTCCACTGTGGTGTTCATATTGATCTCGAAATAATCCTTTAAAGCTTTTTGGGCCTTCTTGGTAATCTCCTGATCTCTAAACAGGCCATCATTCATCTTCCATCTGAAGGAACCGGTTGGAATCAATGTCATATCCATTCTCAGTGCGTTATGGTCGGAGCATGTCTTTGGGCAGATTTCCACCTTTCTGATCTTAGGTGCCAGACCTCTAGATATCCATATTTGGTCGATTCTTGTCCAAGTCAGTTGGGCTTCAGAGAAAAATGTTCCTTCCCTTCCCAAGGGGTTTCTCACTCTCCAAATGTCAATCCAGTCCATATTGTCTGTCATTTCAAAAAAGGTCTTTGGTAGTCTGCCATCTTTGGAAATGTTTTGGTTCTGTGACTTATCCATGTTAGTTGATACAACTCCATTCATATCTCCCAACATAATAATGTTGTTGTAGTCCAGATAATCCAGCATAGTCTCATGCAACTTCTTGTAAAATTCCGATTTTCCTTCATTTGGAGCATAAATTCCTAATATCAAAATTTTTTCTCCTTGATATTGTATTTCTATCGCCAAAATTCTTCCATGCTCATCTTTAAACAGAAATTTAGGTGAAAGGCTCTCTTTTGCATAAATTACCACACCTCTCTTCTTTACTGTGTCCGAGGATATAAATTCCTGACCAAGTCTTTTATTTATTAACACTTTTCTGTGGAGCCTAATCACATGTGTTTCCTGTAAACAGATAATGTCCAAATGTTCCTTTTTTAAGATGTGAAAGATTTTTTTCCTTTTTCCTGGAATGTTGCAGCCATTTATGTTCCAGCTCAAAAGTTGCAGGGACATCCTGGATAAATCTGGTTATTCTTGCTGTGGAGGTATCTTATTCTCGGATTTTTGAGGATCCGAGGGTGCAGGGTCCCCCGGAGGTTCAGGCCCTGGGGGTAATCCAAGTCCTTTGTGAAGATCTTCTCCGTATGCCGCCAAAAACTTGTCTCTGTCCTCCGGCGTTCTAATTTTAGTCTTCCTCCCTCTGAAAGTAAACGATAATCCTTGGGGAAACTCCCACCTGAAGATAATTGAGTTGCTCCTTAGCAATTTTGCTAGTTCCGAATAATCTGATCTAAGATCCAACAGCTGTTTAGGAATATCTTTATAAATTTCAATTCTTCTGTCCAAAATATCCAGTGACTTTCCGTAATGCAGGCCTAAAATCTTGTCCCTTTCCTCCTTTGATCTCAATATTATCAAACAGTCTCTGGGCTTCTCCTTCTTTATAAGTCTTCCAAGCCTAAAAGCCGATAGTATCTTAAAGTCTTTTTCTTCTAAGTTCCAAAACTTGGAGAATTCTTTGGTAAGGAACTCAGTTAAGTTACCTTCTTCCACTTCTGGTATTGAGCGTATCCTTAAATTAGCCTCCCTGTTCCGAAGTTCTGTCATAGAGAAGTAGATCTGATGTTCTCCTACTTGTTTGCTGAGTGGTCTTACTTCTTTCTCAAGCTGTCCCAGTCTTTGGCTAGTGTCCTCAGCCAATTTCCGATTTTCACCTACAGCCTCCTTCAGTTCTCCAATAGATTGAACATTCTGTGCAACTTGTCCAGTCAGTCTATTTAAACTTTCTGTATTTAAGTCAATTTTTGCTGATTGCTGATCTACCTTTCTGTCCAGAGCCTCCAATTTTTCAAAAATTTTCTCCAAAACAGTGCCACTTGCTCCTGAGGCCATATCTTCCGGTTGTAATTCCTCAATTTCTCCCTCCCCTGATTGTAACAGGGAGGCCGCTTCTGCCTCAGGAGGCAAAGTAGTAGGCAAAGCAGGCACAGATGATCTACGCTGTGAGACTGTCGGTAAAGTTAAAGTTGTTTGTCTGGTTCTTCCCCTTTTTCTTGTTCCACTCATTCCAAAGTTATCTAAAAACCAAGGTCAAGCTGAATTGTTCCCATGAGAAAATAGCAGCCCAGATGGTAACACTCAGACAGGAGGCCGGGAAAGAGAAAGTAAAACAAAGTCACTGCTGTAAGTCCAAGATCCTCTAGGTGGAGCTTAGAATGTCTTTAGGGAGGAAGTCCAGTCCAATTAAAATTAGTAAGTCTAATTTAATAACCAAAGATCTTCTCAAAGATAGGTTTTAGCAGAGTTAATACTTAAAGCCAAACAATGTTTCCAAAAGTGCTTAGACAGCAAGTGTTTCAAAGTAACAAGTTCAAACTCAGTATGTTCCAATGTTCAGATTCAAAGTATCCAAAATCTGCAAACTGGTTGCTCAGTTACTCAGGCAGCTCCAGTACCTGGGCTTCTTACTTTTATTTGTAATCCAATAGGTCAGCAGAAGAAAGATATCCTTATCTCAAATATAAGTCCAAAAATCAACCACTTAAAGTCTTTAAATCAGCCAGGAAAAACAGTTTAGATAGATGCCAGATCAGTCAATGCAGAACGTTACTCTTTGTCTCCACTCCTCCTGCTCTTTGCTTTCAAGTTCAATGTTAGCGGAAGACGGACTTCCTGTTTATCGTCACTCCGCTTTCAGCCGAATTCGCAATTTTAAAAGCTTTAGAAGTGTATTGTCCAAATTACTCACGGGTTGTTGCTTTCCAGAGTTAGCAATTTCAAGAAGAAAGGTCAGCACTCACCGGCAACAGCAACGCGGCTTCGCTCCGTCGATCGCGAAACGACCCACAGCGCCGCTACCCCCTCCGCGGTCTGGAGCCCCTTACGGGGTCCCTTCGTCGTTTTAGGGGCCGCTTTTGGCGCCCGCCGGGTCTCAGGACCACAGGCTTCTGCTGCCTGTGGTTTTTCTGGATGGGTCCCCGCTTCGCCGCAGCGGGCGACCCGTTTCGACGGAGCTGGCAGCCATTACCGTTCGCGCCGCCTCCGGAAGTCCACCAGTGGAGAATTCTGAAGGTTCTCCTACCAAATGGCTGTAGGCTGGGTATATCTATACACACTTTACCTGCCTCTTGATGGTCCTGCAGATCTCACTGATCATGCCAAGAAGCATCATGAAAGCTGCGAGGGTCAATGCTGCTGGGAAATGATGCAATATCAATGACTTGCTGTCTGCTAGAGGAGCCCACTAGGTACCACTTTAACCTGCTTTTCATGTCTGTAAATAATACAGATATTACAATGGCATTGGTGTTTCAGTGCTCTCTCATCCACAGGAAATTAAACTCTGCAGCTCTACCTCTTGGGACAGTGGGAAGCATGCTGTGATATTTATAATGATTTAATCACCAGTTCAAAGTGCTTCCCAGCATTCACATAAATCCAAACAAATAGCACACCACAGACCTGAATTTTTTGGTGGGAGCATTTGTTTGTTTGTTTCAGGCACAGGTTTTAACTTAGTTTGCTAGTTGGCTTACTTACCAATTTATTTTGGAGGAAGCAATTCTAAAACAGATGGATTTTCTGTTTTGGCCACCTAGGGTGTAAATTCAAATAGATTACAATGAAAGCTGCTGAAGAATGTATGTTACACTTGCTATGCACAGATGTTTGTGTGTTTGTTTGTCCTGGTGAACAGTGTACAATAGCAGAGAGCAAGGTTGGATTTAGCAGATTCAACATTTTAAAATAGAATATGTTCTCCTGACAGTTGGAAAACAAAACAACAGCAGAGTAAGAGAGAGACTAATAAATGCTGTAAGTCACCCATAATATTGTTGCATGCCACCCTAGTCCCTAAGCAGTGCGAAATTCCAGGGGTTCAAAGCATATATCCAGGGTTCAGTTTCCTTGGAATGAGGGACAGTGGAGACTGTGGTATCTTTTATGATATATGGTTTACTTACACATATGTATAACCTGGGCCTATGATGGAGGGCCACACAGCATTAACACCCCAAGAGGTCTTGCTTCTCCCATAGTCACAGCCTTAGATTCAAATTGAAATCAAGCATTGGTCTTTCCCAATCTTGTCCCTCAACCTCTGCATTCTAGGCAACAGCTCCCAGTCAAACAATGGAGTGCAGCTGGGCAGCTGTATCTCACTCAGCCAATGATGGAGGCAGGTCTTTCCTTGTTTGCAGGTTTCAGGCAGCAGCTCCCATTGATGCTCCCTGAGCATCCTTGAACTTTAGAAGATCTGAACTGAAATCACACTCCTGTCCTGATCACGAGCAGGAGCTCAAGGGGCAGGCTGCAGGAACACAAATAGTTCTAAACATGCAGTATAATTTGCCACGACAATGCATTCTAATCTGCCATGATAATCTCACCCCTCAATACTTTCAGGCTTACTATGTCTCATTCATGTGGGGAGAACAAACCATATTGCATCACTCTTGTCTTTATCTGGGTTTATCTCTTAAAAGATGAGAATGACCTCTGTAGTGGGTATCTGGAAGAATTACCAAACTTTTAGAGGTTAACTTTTGGTTTTTGGTTTTTTAAAAACAAACTGAAACTCCTGCATGTATGTAAAATACATACACAAAATTTTCATTTTTTATTGATTGGCCGTTAGCTCCCAGACTAGCAAATCTATTTTGCTCAAGCGCCTATAGTCTGTTATGCATTCTCAGAGCTGCAATGGCGACCAATTCAATCTATCTTGGCACAGCTGTTATTTTTCACCTGAAAGGTTATTTACTGTACGGCGGAGTACAGCATAATGGTCACTAACTCCATAAGGATAGTGAATGCACACACTTCACAATGTATAGGGAAATGTCATCAATATTTTTGACAGCCCTCAAGGGCATCATTTACATCAAAACGCTGTGTAGGAGTTATTCTGAAATTACCTCAGATAGAGATAGTGGTTACAGCATGTATTTGTTCTGGTCTTGACATTTACACTTGTAAATGTTATTTAAAGATTTCTCCCCCCAAGCTTCTTGCTGAAGGTGTCTAATAAATCTTGGCTTATTCAGCTATATCTGGAAAAAAAAGTTGATTATAACAATATGGTCGAGTAAGCATAATAGCTTAAGGGGTGTTGATTTCCTTGGCCTTCGACATGAATTTGGGTTAGCTGGAATTGCCAGTATAATCTAGTAGGGTTATTTTATCTGCAGTAACAATTGCTGCCATAGCTTTTGTCCCTATGAAAATAAATGACTTATTTTTCATATGGGCATTTCTGAGACCATTTTTGTTTGTTTTGGGCACCTATGTCGAGGCTTCTCATATCTACACAGGGCACCTCTCAATCAAAACTGCTTAAATATTATAGAATGATATGTTTTAACAATAAATAATAAGACCTTGCTTTGACACAATGTTCAAATATTTTCACAATTCTTTCTGACTCTGCCCTAGGAGTTCAGGATGCACTGCAGTCTCCTTTTATACTTACAACTTGATCAGATAAGTTAACTGTTCAACATCGTGGGGCAGGAGGGAGAGACTCATCATTGAAAGCCTATACAGCCCTTGGTGAACTTCAAGGCACTCATGCATTTTATCTTCTTTGGCGATCACTCGTAGCGGAGTGATTTAATATTGTCTTCCATAATCATGGTTTTAACAGTGAGTCCGTAAGTGACTGTGGAGGCCAATTCTGGATCCACACGTCCTTCCACAGTGGGGCCATAGGTTTCCGGGTTGGAGTTGATCATGGTGAGGGTTTGCCAAGTATGCCTTCCTCTTAGCGCGTTTCTCCCTTTCATCCTGTGTTCGACCATCTTCAAAACCCCGACACCTTTGGTAAAGGCTGTTCTCCGATTGGAGTGCTCGCAGACCAGTGTTTACCAGTTGTCAATGTTTATATTTTTAAAGATTTGCCTTGAGAGAGTCATGAGATTATCATATCCCAAGTAGCAAACTCCCTTGATATGAGCCCTGTGGCATTTGCCCTCCTAGGTGGGTCATAAGGAAAGGGTTAAATGAGTGTGAAGTGATTGGCCAGTGCGAACCAAAGGGGAGGAGTTAGAGTTGGAGTTGTTTGGAAGTCAGTTGGGAGTTGGAGAAGGAAGAGGGAGGATAAGTCTGTGGGTTGGTTGAGTTGTGTTGTGAGAGAGTGAGAGAAACTGATAGAAGGAGTCAGATAGACAGTTGCGATAATCAGTTAGCAGTTATTAGGAAAGGTATAAGCCAGTGTAGAAACTAAGATCAAGAAACTGACAAGAAAAATGATCTGAAACCATAAACTTGTTAAGGCTTATAAAAGAAACTTGCTTATTTGATTTAATGTTAACAACTGTCTGGACGCTGTGTGTACCCGAGAGAAACGGGTTGGTGGCAGCGGGAAAGCAATCACAGTGGTGGCACAGGGATCAATAGACCATCAAACGTCCGGGAACCCTGTGTGATCACCACAAGCCCCTTCAGACAAGAAGATCTTGCAACACCCACAAAACGTAGAAATGAAGACATCCTCATTGCTATGTCCAAAACAATCTGTAGGATCACAACGTCAAAGTCTGCCAAAAGGCGATCAGAGGTGCAAGTCAGACGTGGTATAAGTCAGCCCATGCACTCCAGGGACCAGCAGCTCACAGTCAGAGGACTATGGGAACTAGTCTAGTCTCCTAAAGAGTCCAAAAGCCATCCCACCTCCTTTCCAAAGCCTGCCTGGCTTTGAGAGGGAGGCAGCATGGCTTTAGCATCCTGTCAGAGACCTGGAACCTCCTTCCCAAAGCCTGGGAAGTTTCTGTCTGGCTTAAGGAGGAAGGTGCGATGCTCATACATATGACATCAGGACATTGCGACGTCACACATGCAATGTTGTCCCAGTCAATTGCCCTCGCAAGCTGGTGCCTCTGGCCCTAACTGTTCCCCTGTGAAAAAATTGATCACACACCACTGCCAGGGACAGTGACATGCAACAAGAAGGTTACATTGCTTTATTCCACATTTTTGAGGAGTTCAGTCTATGTCCTAGCTTTTAAATCCAGCACATTTGTTGTTGTTTAGTCGTTTAGTCATGTCCGACTCTTTGTGACCCCATGGAACAGAGCACGCCAGGCACGCCTGTCTTCCTCTGCCTCCTGCAGTTTGGTCAAACTCATGTTTGTAGCTTTGAGAACACTGTCCAAGCATCTCGTCCTCTGTCATCCCCTTCTCCCTGTGCCCTCCATCTTTCCCAACATCAGGGTCTTTTCCAGGGAGTCGAGTCTTCTCATGAGGTGGCCAAAGTATTGGAGCCTCAGCTTCACGATCTGTCCTTCCAGTGAACACTCAGGGCTGATTTCCTTCAGAATGGATAGGTTTGATCTTCCTGCAGTCCATGGGACTCTCAAGAGTCTCCTCCAGCACCATAATTCAAAAGCCTCAATTCTTTGGCGATCAGCCTTCTTTATGGTCTAGCTCTCACTTCCATGCATCACTACTGGGAAAACCATAGCTTTAACAATATGGACCTTTGTCGGCAAGGTGATGTCTCTGCTTTTAAAGATACTGTCTAGGTTTGTCATATACATATACAACCATTAACCCAAACATGCTTTCATGTGTGCAGATTCATTTTATCTGCGTACAGCATAACATGTCCATAGTCATACCACAGACTAATAGTCTGTAATTATTATTATTATTATTATTATTATTATTATTATTATTATTATTACTATTATTATTATTATTATTATTCCACAACTGCCTGGAAGAGAGATTCACATAGGCTCCCTTCATTTTCATCAAAAACTGGTACCTTCTCTAGAGGAAAAATTCCTACGACAAAGAAATCAATCAAAACTTACTAAAAGTCAGTTCATCCCTAATAGTGGCTCTTTTAATGATCTTCATTTCAGCACATTCAAGTAGCATCTACCTATGCAAGAAAAGTGCATTAATAAAAAATAGACATTTGCACAAATGGGTTGTTAACAAGTATCTGAATCTTTACACCATTTTCATTTCGATCTCTCTCCCTCTTCCTCCCTCTTTTTAAAAATCCATATGTGCCTATTAAGGAGTATTGGTTCTCCATGTTCTTCTAGCCAATACCATAACCAACATGTAAAGTCACAGAAGTCATAATTAAACTTGTTCCTGCCACTCTGAAGATCCCAGAGCCCTCTGAAGGCTTCACAAAGAAAATCTTCACAATGGGTTTTCCACAAATAGGTGCAAGCTCTCATGCTGCTGGGAAGGCGTCTTTTATGCTAGGGTGTTATGACAGGGGACATTTATTGCCACATATTCCAGTTAATGAACCCTGTTATAAGGGCTTTCTACACATCTCCCAAATTGGTTAATAAGGAAGGCTCTGAGCAGTGTGTTATGGCTGATGCCATTTGGTTTCCCAAGTTTTAACAGCCAGAAGGAGATAAAAATGGACTGAAATATAGTCGCTGTCTGCTTTTTCATAATAACATCATTTTGTAGTAGGTGAACATCTTGACAAAGGAAAGTGCTCTTTGAGGCTGAAGCTGTTAGGTCCATGCCTAGGAAAATCAGATGATAAGCCTCTGGTTTGTCAATTTGCCAAGACAAATTACCCATTGTCTTTTAATGTTAATCTTACCATAGCTTTGAAATATGGAGACTTTTGACAGTATTTAATAAAAACATTTGCTCTTTTGATTGATTTCCCACAAACCTGCAAGTTCTACATTATATTCTTTGTCACTCAGGTTTTTAAAAACTCATTAGGTGGATGTAGCTCTCCATGAAGTCCATTGGGGTATGCAGTCGCAAGTCTATTGAGACCTTACCCACTACGCTAGAAATTTAATGATATGTGGGCCATATCATTATGGACAGGACATATAAAGTTTCCTAACTTCGAAGGCTTTGTCTTGCTTGGTGTATTATGAATGAGAGGGAAGGGTTGAAATTCAGCTTCTGTAGTGGGCTCACTGGACTGCTGTGCAAAAACCAGTCTCCCAACCTCAAACAATGAAGCTTCCTTATACTGAGTCAGATGATTTATCTATCACAGTATCAACTACACCGACTGGCATGAATTCTTCAAGGTATCAGGCTGGGCTCTTTCCCTGTCCTGGAGATAGTGGTGATTGAACCTAGAACCTTTCATCCTAGAACATGCGCTCTGCCAAGGAGTGACATCCCTTCGTGACATCCCCTTTCTTCATCATAGATGAGTAAGAATTTGAAAACGGGTCTCCCAAATGCCATATGAATCGAGAGGCAATGTATCTGAGCTTTGTCTTCTCTTCACCTCTCTTTTTTGTGCAAAATCAAGTGGTAGATGGGATCCCTCAAGTAGTGTTAGATATTGGGAAGGGCAATTTTTAATGACTTCTCTGTTGCAAAAGTTAGTTTGTGCTCTAAAGGTTTTCAAAAGGTCTGAAGCAGAATGTTGGATTTCATGGATCTTATTGTGTTCCATCAACACAATGCTGTGTTTTCCACTCCTTATCACATTCCACTTTTCCATGTTGGAATGTACTGCCACCTATTGAAAGTAATAAATAAATAAGGCCCATGATCAGATTTTTGTAAAAACAAAAAACCTTAAATGGATATCAATTTCCTAACTAAAACATGAAAATACTTTAACTTTTGATACAGACTTCATCCTTCTCATTTCAAGAAAGAAATGTGCAAATGTTCCAGTCCACCCCCCTACACACACTAGTGTGGAATGATGTGTATCACACTGAAGTTGTAAATATCCCAAGTATATCAGTTGCATGCATTTTTATTGATATAGTACAGCTGAATAAAGTGATTGGCTTGTCTAAAAGCTTGGAACCAACTGCTATTGTTTCTTGTTCCTCTAAAGTCAATATTGAATTACAGCTTTATCATCATCATCATCATCATCATCATCATCATCATCATCATTATTCTGGTTGCAGCTATGTTCTATTATAGTTGTTCTCAGAATGAACTGAAATGAAAATTAAGTTATGTGTGTGTGACTTTTGTGTCTCTTAATATAAGGTTCTATTGGCCCTGCATTTGTGTTTAGGAGTTAAATTGGTGAAAAACTTACTATGTGTGCGTCGTTCCCCCCAGTAGCTCCATTCCAGAATTAAGCCGTTGTGGTAGGAGAAATCAATTGCTCTTCCTTTGACTAATCCAAGCAGGTGCTTCATGCTCTCTTCTCCCAAACTGTGAACAATTGGTTGGGCTATTTTTATGTGAGCTATTGTATATATCCTTTGGAATGCAAGCTTTGCCTTGCTATTGTTATCTGAGCCTCTGGCATCATTGCTAGATCTATTGGGAACTGAAGGATCACACAGGAAGCGAGTTTATTTAAAATGCAGCTGCCTGTTTATTCAGAGCAACTTCCCAGAGAGTATGGCATTCCTGCTTCCCATAAGCCATGTTAGCTGCTAATGGCTGCCATGTGGAATATTCTGTGTGCTATACAATATAATTGCCTGGCTGGTTCCATGGAAAAAGAGACACAAAGTAGGTAGGTCAACACTTGCACGGGCATAATTTCTCTCGGCAAATATGTACACAGCATTCTTCTTCTGGTAAAAAGACAAGAGATAAAACCAATTGCATGGCAGGAGGGTCCACAGGGGTGTGAAGAATTCCCTTCAGAACTTCCTCTGCAATCCAAGAAGGTCAGGAATATAATTGCTGGGGTCAGAGCTGGCATACTCAGCTCCATCCACAATTCTTTATGTCCACATGCACTGTTTGAACTCATGAACAGTGCTAAAAACATAGACATACCTGTTTAAAAACATTCAGATGCATAAGGACAAAAATGACCGCTTTCTGTACTCACATTTGTTTTCCTCAACATGGCACCCTGCAGATGTTGTTTGACTCCAACCTAGGGTTACCAGACGTTCCCAGTTCCTAGGGACAGTCCCCAGATTTGCAAATCTGTCCCCAGACAAATTCCGTCCCCAGTATGTCCCCAGATTTGCAAATCTGTCCCTGGGAAACATGGCAGCAGCATCCTCAGCAGCCCAGAGCCAGCCTGGTAGCACAGTTGGCTCTGCCTGGCTTCAGGAGCTGCTCGCTGCCACCACCACTGCTGAAAGGGAACCAGGGAAGTCCAGTGGTACAGATCTTCTGCCCCCTTCCCCCTTTGTTTTGACTGATCAGGGAGGCTCAGGAGTGGTGGACAGGTGGCTGTTGCCCAGTTTTTAAAAAAAACTCTGTACATTTGTTTCACGGGGTGTGAAAGAAGGGCTTTGCACCTTTATACAATATGCATGTGTGCTTGGGCCCAGGGTCTTTTGCCTCACCACCCCCACTACTGACTCCCTGTTGCTATTCAGCTAAAAAAAAAAAAAGTGTCCCCAGATTCATGAAAAAAATCTGGTAACCATACGCCAACTCCCATCAGAAGTGTGTGGTCAATCATCAGGGATGCTGGAAGTTGTAGCCCAACAACATCTTGAGAAGAAGAGTTTGGATTTGATATCCTGCTTTATCACTACCTGAAGGAGTCACAAAGCAGCTAACATTCTCCTTTCCCTTCCTCCCCCACAACAAACACTCTGTGAGGTGAGTGGGGCTGAGAGACTTCAAAGAAGTGTGACTAGCCCAAGGTCACCCAGCAGCTGCATGTGGAGGAGCAGAGATGTGAACCCGGTTCATCAGCTTACGAGTCTACCTCTCTTAACCACTACACCAAACTGGCTCCAGGAAGTCTGTTAAAAACCCTATGAAGGATTTTCCAAGCTCCACCTATTTTTCCATAGCAATGGATTCATTCACTTGTAGAAGAGACAATGATTTGGGTTTGAGGAGAGATACAAACCATTGCTGAGTTATCCTAAGATGCAGAGAGATGGAGATAGCCATTATAAGAATGGATTAGTACGAGAGAGGGAGTCCAGAAGCAAGGCAACTAAAAAAAGGTGAACATTAAGCAGTGGACTGGAAAACATGAAACCATGGCTAGGTGAAGGAGAAAAGAGTTTGAGGAAAGGAACAGATGGGATATAGGGAATGCAAGCATGAAGAGCTAATGAGAGGTGGAGAAGTGAATTTTGCAATGATTTGAATCAGGGTTGAAAAATGTGTATATGTGTGTATGATTCCCACCCCCCACTCCAAAATATCTATTCCTGCACTGCAGGTGGTTGGACTAGATGACCCTTGAGGTCCCTTCCAACTCTACAATTCTGTGATTCTATAATTCGATTTTCCTACTTCAGAGCTGAAACTGCATATTTGGTGTGGTCTTAGAATATGTTTACAGGCCACCCTTATGGGTTAATTGTTTAGAATTCCGAACCAGTAGCAATGCTTGATAACAGACATTATGAAGATTGCCATTCATTATCATGAGTGTCTAATCTCTATGGCTTAGTGAATGCTAATATGAGAAATTAGGGGTTTTGTAAGGTTAAACGTTCTCACCCGCTTAGATATCTTCCTGTAACGGAAGATAAATAATTCTCAGATTTAACATGAATACAGCATTAATTTCCCCTCCCTGAACTTCCAATTCACATTGCGTATCCATCATACAATTAGATTAATTGAAATAACTGAATCTCTGTATAAAGAGTAACTAGCATAAAGTTTATGATGCAGCTCCTACAATAAACAGTTAAGTGAATAATGGAATTTGGTGACCATAACACTCTGTTTTTGGTGGTTACTATATATTTTGCCATTCATGGAGGATGTGTTATATGATTCAACTGTATGTAAAATCTACATTTTCTACCCATATCCGTCAAGACCTCCTCAGTGTGGGTAAACCAATGATGTAGAAATATTCTGAAATAGAAAATAAGTTACTCTGCTTGAGAATTAAAGACCGTGAATCACTATCCATATCGGGACACCAGGGTCTTTTTGCTCTTCTCATTTCTGGAATTCTACATGTATCAGCCATGCTGTACTTCTTGGATCAATTGGTTGAGTTCCAAATCCACAGTCTCATTCAGTTCAGATTGATCTACAGCTACTTTGTGGACAGGAAGGTAATAGAAAGCAGGCTAAAAAGATAAAAACCAAAAAACCAAAAGGGGCATTATTTCAACGTAGTCTCTTCAGCAACAGCAATTTCTCCTCTCTTTCCATTTGTTTAAAATATAGGGGTGTGTGTCAAAGGAATTAAAAAGGATTTTAACAGATTAAAAGGTTTTGAAGGTTAAAAGTCCTTACAATAAGTTTTTAAAATGTGGAGATATAGCCAAGAGGAAACCAGGGCGGTTTCTGCAAGGCTGTTAGGCTTCGTTAAAACTAATTTGTCATGCTGGCTTCATAAAGTTCTATGGTGCAAATTCCTGGGGTTTTCCAAACACATAAAACAGCCTTACCTTGGATAAGAGGAATCTTAAAAAGAACAAAATTGGGGGGGGGGGAGAGAAGCCAGCAAAGCATAACCCCATCATGTAATATGCAGAACTCTGATAAGCACGTCTTACCTTGGCGCCATCTTGCCGTGGTCAAGATAACTTAGAGAATTGCTTCTGCACGGAATGCAAATAGCATGGACCACCTTGTTTTGTTAACCTGTCATGGGGCATTAAAAAAATATTGCACGCCCTTCGGTAGGCTTTTTGATGATTGCTTTCAAAGTGTTTGTTGCTTCAGGAAACATTTCCATCGCTGTCAGCTGAGTTTGCTTGAGAGCTAGTGTGGTGTAGTGGTTAAGAGCGGTGGACTCATAATCTGGTGAACTGGGTTCTATTCCCCGCTCCTCCACCTGCAGCTGCTGGGTGACCTTGGGCCAGTCACACTTCTCTGAAGTCTCTCAGCCCCACTCACCTCACAGAGTGTTTGTTGTGGGAGACGAAGGGAAAGGAGAATGTTAGCCGCTTTGAGACTCCTTCGGGTAGTGATAATGCGGGATTTCAAATCCAAACTCTTCTTCTTCTTCTTACGGATGTCATCCTGTGGCTGGATCTGCTATGGTTATGCAGTGTTGCGATGCCATTTTGCTTTCTCTTTAATTCCCAGTTGACTAGGAACACCCATATACCGTATTTTTTGCTCTATAAGACTCACTTTTTCACTTCTAAAAAGTAAGGGGAAATTTGTGTGCGTCTTATGGAGCAAATGCAGGCTGCGCAGCTATCCCAGAAGCCAGAACAGCAAGAGGGATTGCTGCTTTCACTGCGCAGCGATCCCTCTTGCTCTTCTGGCTTCTGAGATTCAGAATATTTTTTTTTCTTGTTTTCCTCCTCCAAAAACTTGTGGTCTGGTGCGTCTTATAGAGCAAAAAATACGGTAACTGATCTGGTAAGCATCAGGGATTTTCCCCCCCCAGCCGGAACTCACTGGAACTCAGTTCTGACACCTCTCGAGTGGGCACAGTTGTCATTATACGAGAACAAGGGAGGCATTCCTGGTGAGTTCTGGAACCTCTTTTACAGCACTGCTCACTCCTATTTAGCCCCTCTTGTTCTCAGCGGTGTCTTTAGGTGGGTATACTTTTGTTGGCTACAGAGCATTGCAATAGCATCTCGTCCATTACCTAAATGGAGGGACCAGTGTGGAGGACCCCCACTGTATGTCCTTGCTGCTTGCCATGAGAGAGAGAGACAAGATGATGGGAAGACCAGTGCTGTGTGGGAGCATTAGGTTGGTTCCACTAGTGTGCCAGCAGAATGCTGATGTCCTGCTGCCTCTCCCCTGCTTTTCCCAGTAAGCGGCAGCGACAAACCTACTGGGAAGCCAGGTGCACAGCATCACACCTCCCATTCCTGCCTATAATAAATCCAGCTATAATAAATCACTGGAGGAATTATTATTCTTTTAAAATCCATTGATACTGCAGCAAATTGAGTGAGGTGGCGGAGTGGCACTATACAGAATTATTTAAAAAGCTATGCTATCACAATTAAAAGTGTTTTTAAAAGCTGGTACTATACCAGCTGCACTGGCTCCTGGTGGAGTACAGGATCAGGTTTAAGGTGCTGGTTTTAACCTTTAAAGCCCTATACGGCCTAGGACCCTCGTACCTACGGGACCGCCTCTCCTGGTATGCCCCACAGAGAAACCTACGGTCTGCAAATAATAACATCCTCAAGGTCCCAGGCCTCAGAGAGGTTAGGCTGGCCTCAACTAGAGCCAGGGCCTTCTCGGCTGCGGCTCCAATCTGGTGGAATGCTCTGTCACAAGAACTAGGGCCCTGCGGGACCTGACATCTTTCTGCAGGGCCTGCAAGACAGAGCTGTTCCACCAGGCCTTTGGTCAGCGCGCAGCCTGACTCCCTCCTCTGGCAACCTGCACAGAATTTTGCTTAATCGGTTGCCATCAAATTGATTTTAATTAATTTTTATAATGAAATATTTTTAGAATGTGTGATTATTTGACTGTTTGATTATTTGATTGTTATTAGCCGCCCTAAGCCCGGCTTCGGCTGGGGAGGGCGGGATATAAATAAAATTTATTATTATTATTTATTATTTTTGTTTTGTTTTGATTTATTGGATTTCTATACAAGCCCGTCATCATAAGATGTCAGGGTGGTTCACAGAATAAAATACAGGATAAAACCAAGTAAATCAGCAAAACAAATCAGCAAAATAATACCCACCCCTCCATCCTTTCCCACCCCACAGCAAACGCTCATCCCAGATGCAGCATTAGAATAACATTCTGTGCAGCTCTGAGCTTAAGAACAGGGGACCACCACAGGCAGAAAGGAAAATGGCACAGCGGTGAGAAGAATGTTGATGCACAGAATGAAAGAAACGGGACTAAATTACTTTCAGACTATTGTACTCTGTCTTGAATTGTTTTGCCTAAAACCTGTAATCAGGTTCCCAAAGGCTACAGTTGCATCAGGAGACATTTCTGACATTTTGCTTAAGGGCATGCAGTTAACAAAGCCTTTGCACATAAATGATATGTGATCAGCACCTGTATCCACCAGCCCCATGCATCTTATTACTGATGCCACAGTGGGAGATAATCAAATGGGGGCTTGGGCTGGTGGTCTACTATCCAGTGTGCTTTAGAGCTGCCACAAATGCATCTTTTCCAGGTCCAGAGAGAGAGAGAGAGAGAGAGAAAGATGTGTCAGGTGTCAGGTGGCATAAGGGCCAGTAGGGTTTACCTGGTCCAGTGAACCTCAGATTCTTACCTGGTTCCATAGTCTTCATTGTACAGTGGTACCTCAGGTTACAGATGCTTCAGCTTACAGACGCTTCAGGTTACAGACTCCCCTAACCTATAAATAGCACCTCGGGTTAAGAACTTTGCTTCAGGATGAGAACAGAAATTGTGTGGCGGCAGCGGGAGGCCCCATTAGCTAAAGTGGTACCTCAGGTTAAGAACAGTTTCAGGTTAAGAATGGATCTCTGGAACGAATTAAGTACTCAACCCAAGGTACCACTGTAAAGGCCAATGTACTATCAGATTTCCAGCTAAGATTTCTTAATGAACTCAATCTTTGTGAATTTTAACATGGACAGATCTCATGCACACCACCTCCAGATTCATGTCTCAGGCAGATCGTAGTTATCCACTAGAACTGAATCATCTGATGAAGTTCATGGCTCAGATAAATAAATAAATATCAAAATCAGTTAGTGTATTTTGGCAGTTTTATTTTCAGTTCCTTTCCTAATGATCTCTGGCATGGATTTTCCCCCCTTTTCACTGCTGCCACACACTGGGTCAATGCCAGTATGGTGTAGTGGTTAAGAGCGGTAGTCTCGTAATCTGGTGAACCGGGTTCGCGTCTCCGCTCCTCCACATGCAGCTGCTGGGTGACCTTGGGCCAGTCACACTTCTTTGAAGTCTCTCAGCCCCACTCACCTCACAGAGTGTTTGTTGTGGGGGAGGAAGGGAAAGGAGAATGTTAGCCTCTTTGAGACTCCTTAAAGGGAGTGAAAGGCGGGATATCAAATCCAAACTCTCCTTCCCTTCTTCTTCTTCTTCATTTATCTACTACGACCCTAAGGTCTCATTCTTGGTCATCCATGGCCAGTTCAGACTTCATGAGCATATAGGTGAAATTAAGTGGTATTTTTGCCCCAACATGCATCACTTTACACTTGTTGAAATTTAATTTCATTTGCTATTTTACTGCCCATTCACTCAGTTGAGAGAGGTCCTTTTGGAGCTCTTCACAATCTCTAACGAGCCTGAACAATTTAGTATCATCAGAAACATTGGCCAGTACTTCTTTGCAGTGGAGGGAGGTGGGTCAAATAAAAAAGCCAAAACACCTAAATTTAGGTTGCATGCTGAGGCCCAATTACCTGGGACTAAGCCCCATTGAATTCATAGGACCTCTGAGTAGACATGGTTAGAATTGTGCTGTGTCAATCTACTTTTTGCAGTCTTCTGTTTCCCCTCTTCGTTTCCAAAGAGAACAAGTGCTTATGAGCGTTGATAGATGCTAAAGTGCAGCACGGAAAGAAATCTGGATGTCTTCATGCTCTCATCTGTTTGTGTTCTCATTTGATTTTATGCTTGCCTGCCCATGCACAGTGCGCTCCCTCAGTGCTCGCTTGTGCACATCAGTGAGTTGGTTAGCACAGTGTTGAGGAGAGACTGGAACAAATGGATGGAAATGAAAGAAGTGGCCAACTGCACATGAGCCAATCCAGAATTAGTTTTAGGAAGTCTCTGTGGAAGAACAGAAGGATGGTGAAACTGAACATTGGGCTGAGGAACCCAGAAAACAACTACAGAATGTAACTAAAGAAATCCAGTCATCTATCTGGAACCTAGTTTTTCCAAGAGTCTGGAAATCATATAGAAATCTGGAACAACTGTTTCTGGTGTCTTCTAATCTACTTTTTATGCCATGTTCCAGATCCTAGTATCCCAGTTTCACCTACTAAACTTCCCCTTCCCTGAGACAGTGACAAAATAGAAGGATCTCGCAACACGCTGTGCCTATCAATGTCCATCCCTCCTCAGAAGCAGTCGCAGGTTCTACACACTGACAGCTGCAGGAGCAACAAGGTATGAGATGTCTAATTGCAGCAAAATACCTTGTGACTCCATCTTTGCCATTTTTATTCACCGTTTCCTTTGAGCATGAGATCAAGGCACTTGATCTCATGCTTCCTATGGGGAAAAGCGCCGCTACTGTTTTATTTCCCTTCTCCGTCTGATTAAAGTGTCTGTGAAGACACAAGATTTTTGACGGTGGCCTAGCTATCATTTCCCCATATGTTGGTGCATGCTTAATGAACCAACCAGGTGCTGATCCTGCTGGTAGCCATCTGTCTTGTGGCAAGGAATTAACTACATTGCCAACTCTTGCACTTATAACTGGGAGTCTGTTGCTATTTGGAATTATTGTTCAAGTCTCAGGTGCCAAAGTCAGGAGCCAATTTTTCTCCTCTTTCATTTATTTGCAGGTGTGAAAGTAGTTTAAACAATGCAACATGAATAATACAAAGATTCAGAAGCCACACTTTTATTTTAAAAATGCTGCCTAGCAATGCGGAATATCTGTGCTATATATTCTAAATCACTTGTAAATCTGGGGGTGGTTTATTCTAAGATCTAAGCATGCTCACAGATCAAAGTTCTACAGCATAGTCCAAGGATTGGTTGTAACTATTTGAGCTGTGGATTCCCAGAGTTTTGGTCTCTGTACAAAATAATGCAGAGAATTTAGCACCTTTGGACTCCAACTCCCCAGTGCTTTGGGTTTTGATCATTCCTATGTGCCCTTTTCTTACCTGTCATTGACATACAAACAGCTGCTATCATGTCTGGATCTTGTCATTAAATTGGAGAGAAATGGCAGAAGTGTGTTCTCATTAGATTTCAAAAACTTCTCAGTGTATTATACAACTCCAAGAATTCATAATGAGGAATAAAAAGGTGCAATCATGGATGAACTAGACATAATGGAGATTTCACCTTTTATACTTGATGTTGAATTTGAGGTCAATGCAATACATTCAGAAGGGTTAAAAAAATGTATGCACCTTAATTCAATGCCAATTAACACTTTTTTTTAGTTAAATATTGTCTTTTGTGCCTGTATTAAAACATTGAAAGAAAATTGTGTACTCACAAACTATGTCTTCAGAGAAACTGGGAAAAGTTGTTTTGGATTTTCCTTCCTTCACTCTTCTAGTGTATTGGGGTATTTATTATGTCCACTTTGAGCTGAACTTGACCTGGCACATATTTCATGGGGATGGCAGCCCAGAAGAAAGCATTCTCTCTGGTAGCTCCAAAAATGTGGAACTCTAGATGCCAGCAGAGGTCAATGATACAATTCCCCATTCCCAGCAGCAAAATGACACAACAATATATATTTGCCTACATGACATGGACTGGTTCCTTCTTGCACATGTGATTCCAGGGCTGCATTGTACATGAATAGCCCTCTTGGACTGGCTTTGTGGGGTGCGTGTTGGGATCACTGTTTTATCTTGGTCCCTATCCTACTGTTCAGGCTCAAGTGCAGAGAGCAGCATTGGGGAAATGATATTCACCCCCTTGGCATTTATGTTATGGGATGCTGCATGCCACTATTTTGTCCCCAGTGTGCTCAGCATCTATATGAAGCAGCTGGGAACTGTCATTAGGAGATTTGGAGCTCAATATGTCCTCAATATGCTGATAAAACACAGTTGTACGTATGTCTTCTTAATATCTGAATCTGGAGTGGCTGGGCAGGATCTGGGCTAGGGGTGGACTGGATGAGGGCCAATAATCTGAGCTTAAACCCTGACAAGATGAAGGACAAGCAGTTCCTGTGCCCGTAAATCAGTTACCCTCCAGCCCTCCAGGTGTAAAACTCAAATAATATAATATCATATTTAGAGCATTCAGAAAGTATTAAGAACATCGGAAAATGCTTAAAAACAACCACACACCCTCACAGCTCATAATTTAAAGGTTGCCAGGAGCAGTATCTTTCAACCATCCCTATCTATGCCTGCCCAAACAGGAGTCTTATAGAGAAGACTCCTTCCACCTTAACATGAATAATTATGGGAGTTCACCAATATCTGGAGGGCCACCTTATGGAAAGGCTGAGAACATTGCCAGAATCTCCTCCTCTTCCTTTCCCTGCAGCATGAGATGCTAAACATGTAAACATATCGAGTCACAGGAGCTCTAATTAAAAAATGCCGAGGTTTGAGCAGATCTGAAGAGCAAAACAAACCACAATACAGTAAAAATAATAACAGAAAATGGAGGAAACCAGAGTACATGACATCTTGACATTGCACTGGGAAGTACAACTACCCTTGGGGCGTAAGCAAACTTTTATAAATCTAACTAGCATTTGCTTCAGTGCTGATAGTTGTTTTCACCCTAATTTGTCTCCTTCCTGAACAAGCTTTTGCCTCTTGGCTACAGCTTATGGTTCCAATAACTTTCCAGTCTCCTTTTGTATGAATTGCGGGAAGGGGTGGGGGGGGGAGGAGAGATGCGGTTCTTTTTATGATCCTTCCCAGGCTCTGCCTCTGGAATTTAAAGGTAAAAGAGAACATGAGGAAGGAGCGTGAGATTTATTAGGCTGTGAAAAAGTCTCCCGGGGGAAGCAATAGAGCTCCATCACCTGCCATATTAGAAGAAAGGTGGTAAGTGCCTTGTTGGAGGCTGACTTGCACTGTCAGAGGGTGGACAGAGACTCCTGAAGTGACTGAGCCATCTTTAGTAACTGTAATTGAGCCAGAGGGAGTTTTCAGGTATACAGCTAAGCTGGCATTAGACATCTTTTGCATGGCCAGGACGTCAGAGAGCAGACTTTAAAGTTCAAGCAGATTACTGACACTGTTTTCACTTCTTTCCTTCCTCTTCTTCTTTTTAATAGAGACGAACATATTCCATGAAGTGTAATAGGAATGAATGGAATGTGTGATTCATCAGTGCTTCTGGAAAACATTACATCAAAATAGGGGATGGTGCCCTCATGGGTCCTGCTAATCTATATTCATGTCAACCCCCCTTCACATGATCAATGTGAGAAGGGGGCTTTGCTACTCTCAGGAAACAGGGGGGATATTCCCCATCCCTGGTGTCATGAACTATGTTTATTGTGGTCAGCTTGCTTCTGTGTACATGTTTGTGAAAGTATCTTCATAGAAAGGAAATATATGTCTCTAAAACGTGCAAAATTGCTTTCAGTACTAGATAGTAGCAAGTCATAGTTCTGTTGTTTTATGTTATGTGTGTATCTGTTCTCATTTTATATCATTGTGCTGATGGTTATTATTTTTAACTTGTTTTATAGCAAGTTGTGAATAAATAAATACACATTGATAACTGATCAAGCAATTTAAAATGCTATAGCAGGTGCTTGGGAATGTGTGTGTAAGCATGAAGAAGCTAGAGACTTTCTATGTAACGAAGCAGGAAGCATCAGATGTGTTGCTATTTAATTATAAAATATGAAATATTTAGAAATGTTCATTGGTTCTTTTCCAATAGTGATAAGAAGAAAGAAGGAGAGGATTTATTTGAATAGCTTACTGCAATTCTACTCTGCCAGGTTGATTAATTGTCCAATCCTTCTTCAGAAATAATTTTATGTGGTTTGAGATGAGAACCTGCAGAAATAATAGACTGCACCAGCCCTTTAGAAACTCTGGAAATAAACAGTGATGTATTTTGGTTCCGAATTTTAGCTGCATCTTGTTTACCAATATTTATGTAGACGCAAGTGAAACTTTGGAAAGGTAATGTAGTCATATGTGAATGATAAGTAGACTGTATATTTAGTTGTAAATTTGGAATGGCTAACATGGACACTGAAGGGAGGCTATTTTTATAAGCCCCAAGTCATCACTTCGGTCAGCAATGGCAAATTCAAGGATGCCACCAGGAGCAATGATAACAAAGCACCTTCTGGTATGTAGGCTTAAAGAATTACAGCTGAGGAGCACAAGGTTAATGAAACATAAGAGGAGATATTAAAGTGAAGAAGTGGAGATGCCCAGAACCAGAGGCTTGTAGGTCATGTTTACAACAAGGGGTACCAAGTTCAGAGTTAGAATCAAGAATTGTGCTAGTATTAGCACAGGTATTGAGCCAAGTGAGAATTCATGATTTAGGGAAACAGGATGAAGAATTGACCTCAAGCGTCCAGGAGAAAACAAGTGAAATTCAGAGGCACATCATGAACAGAGACATAAAAGAACCCATGGCTTTCAGAAACCATCAACCAGGTTAATTTCAAGTTTAATACATGACATCAGCATTAAGATAATACGTGCAATTGGAAGGTAAGAAGAAGGAAGGGGAATACTTTAGGGGAGAAAAGGGCAAGTGAAGACGAAAAAGGCTAAGTGAAAGCTGTGTGAGGGAATGTGTTGCTATGTGGCTCCTGAGACAAATGGGAAAAGGCTGGGCAAGGGTGCCCACAAACCCATTAAAAGAAATTTGGGAGATACATTTACCGGGTAGTATCCAGCTAAATAGTTCAAGGTGTTTAGCTGTACTGTGGAACCTCCTCATCCTCTCTTCTCTCTAAGCCCCCCCCAAAAAAATCTGTTCAAGAGAGTTGGGGGAACCACTATAACTGATTTAGGTAGCTGTATGGGATGTAGGAAGAGGGGAAGTTCTGCTGTGCAGTTAGCCCTCCGTACAAAATTTCCTTGTACCATTTTGAGTAAGCCTGGCCTCTGGACCTGGCTGGCTTGTGCCCATTCTGCCCATTGCTCCATAAGGCCATTGGTACTAGTATTCATCCTCTTTGCTTCCTATGAGCTGGAAAGGCCACACTCTTAACAACCCTTCCCCTGACATTCCAAGCTCCCACTGTTTACAACTGTTATACAAATTTCACTGCGGGGCTATGCGTATTCTGCGAGTATAGAAAAAAGGCAGAAAATGACATTTGGTGTTAAAGAAGCCATGTGGTGTTAAAGAAGGATAGAACCTTGTTTCTGTATGCTACAACAGCAGCAAGGATGCTTATTGCAAAGTATTGGAAGACACCAGATCTACCTACCTTGGAAGAATGGCAGATGAAAATGACAGACTATATGGGACTGGCGGAGATGACGGGCAGAATCCGCGACCAGGAGAAGGAGACAGTGGAAGAAGATTGGAAGAAATTTAAAATCTATCTTAATAAATATTATAAGATTGATGAATGTTAGATAGACAGGGGTCTTAAAAATATTGTGGCTTTTTCAGAGACCTTGATTAAGGAAAGGAATGGATTTATTGAAAAATTTGCGGAAATATGGGAATGGATTTGCTGACAGGATAATTAAATTAGAAAACAGAACGGGGAGGTATGAGGAAGTCGGGAAAAATAGGTTGGAAAATAAGAATGGAAATTATACTTGTTGTTTTTTGTTTGTTTGTTTTTGTTTTGTTTAGTATTTGTATGTTCATAATGGAAAATTTAATAAATATTATATAAAAAAAAAAAAAAGAAAATGGCATTTGGCTACAGGCTTCAGCTTATGAAGAATATAGGGTTCCATTTTTAATAAAGCAGGTTTGCAGCCTTTGTAAATGTATGCTCACAAATGTGTTGGCAGCACTTGTTAAAATCTCAGGATAATTGGCTGTACAGGTATTTGATGCCCTCCAGAAGCTCAGTGTGCCACCTCTTGATGAGCAGAACCAGGGAAAAATAATAATACATAACATCTAAGGTATTGAATACTAAATCACACACAATGAGTAAAATCATGCCAATTTTGTTCTATCTGCATAATTTATATGGATGCTAATGGTTCAATATTCAGCCACTATTGTGAGCTAATAATATGAACTAATTGAATACAATAGCACCAAATGCCGCAGTTCATGTTCTTTTATCAACATGCAAACTTCTTGTATGAATGATGAGTAACACCCAAGTGAGTTTCGCAGTGAATCTATGAACTTCCAATAAACTGGAATGCAATAGGCAGCTTGTGCATCTGCCTATGTGCTGGTCCTGATCTTTATTCGTATAAGGTGTATGAAAATAGGAGGGTGACTTATGAAGGTCATTCCAGGCTTGTAAAAAGCAGCGTGCAACACAGACCCAGATCAGCTTTCATGCAAGAAGATCAGTGAATGTGAATTGATGTGAATCTAATTGCTTCTTTCTGTTCAACTCTAGCAGAACCATGGACAGTTCCCTGGAGGTGAAAGAATGGTATAAGGCCTGCCCTCAGCCTGCAGACAACTGGGTTGTAGCCTGTCAAGATTTCACATAATCAAACAAATTTAAAGCAGGCAACTATAAAAGATATCACTCAAAGTAAATAAGATGTCACGACTTTCAGGCCTTTGAGCAGATTTCCTTTTGAGATGATTCTGCTTCTTAGATGTGGTGATTTCCTCCCCCCCCCCACTATATGTTACCAAGAACATCAGCCACCCCTGAAGCATATTCCTTTCATGCTGATTGTTTGGATTGAGTTCCTTATATTACCTGACAACAGCTAGTGATGTAGACAAAGCTCAAATTGGGCAAATTTGGAAGACAAACTCCTCTAAATTGAAGTTTCTCACATCCACACTATACATTTAACACACATCTAGAGCTTATGGATTTCCTTTAGGATTCGGTTTGTTAATAGTGTTGGGAATTGTAGCTCTGTGAGAGATAAATTACAGCCATGTGCTTTAAATGTGTGCTAAATGTGCTTTTCACATTCACCTGGTACTAGACCAGCTGCACTAGCTCCTGGTGGAGTACAGGATCAGGTTTAAGGTGCTGGTTTTAACCTTTAAAGCCCTATACAGCCTAGGACCCTCGTACCTAAGGGACTGCCTCTCCTGGTATGTCCCACAGAGGACCTTACAGTCTTCAAACAAAAACATCTTGGAGGTCCTGGGCCACAGGGAGGTTAAGGCTGGCCTCAGCCAGAGCCAGGGCTTTTTTGGCTGTGGCTCCAATCTGGTGGAATGCTCTGTCACAAGAGACTAGGGCCCTGCGGAACCTGACCTCTTTCTGCAGGGCCTGCAAGACAGAGCAGTTCTACCAGGCCTTTGGCCAAGGCACACTCTAACCCCCTCCTTTGGCAATCCTCACAGAACTCTAGGCCAATGGATGCCATTAATTTGATTTTGAATTGATTTTAAAATGAATTGATTTTAGAATGCTGTGTTACTTTTAGTGTTGTTAGCCGCTCTGAGCCCAGCTTCGGCTGGGCAGGGCGGGATATAAATAAATTGTTGTTGTTGTTGTTGTTGTTGTTGTTGTTGTTGTTGTTGTTATTATTATTATTATTATTAAAATATATGATGTGCCTGGGAGATTCCATTTCTTATCATGTTATTGCACCCTGTATAAAAGTGTATGAAACCTATACTATATCCTTTGCTATTATCAGTTGGATTTTATTTATGTTTTGTCCCAGAGCACAAACAATGTATTCCTCCTTACTTTATTTCATACCACTGGCTTGATCTTCTGTCCTTGTTTTTGCCAGTAGCGACTCTCTCTCTTCCTGGGCAACCCTTTTGGGTTCTCTGTCATATTTTTAGTACAACATGAAAATTTCTACATCTTAAGCAAGTTAGAAAACAGAAACACCACAATTGTCTCAATTATTGATAGTTTCTCGAGGGACCTTGATGTTTTGTTCATTCTCAAGATATGCAGCGGCATGGTTTTCCAGTTTCTCAACACTTCTGTGAATTAAAATATTCAAGAAGAAGGAAAGGGGAGAGGGATACTGGTGATAAGTGAATTCTGTAAAACTGTCCTTAAATCTTTTAATTTGTTGCCGATGTTATGAGTAATAGCTGTCTTTTATAACAGAAAGGGGGCTATTAAAAGGCAGCTGGTGTCATTATACACAAAACACTCATACCAATCTGCTGTGCAATTCTAGATGGATATCATGAATCTTGTACCAACAGCTTTCTTAAATTGTCATCTTATTTCATTTATTTTTTTAAAAAAAGGTCATTTAAAAATTAAGATGGTTTGAATATCTTAATGTATTATGTTGCCCTTCTAAATATTACATGTTATAAAATGTGTTATGTCTTCAATGAGCTATTTTTCAGGAGCCCTTTAACTTCTATGCCTCCTAAATATATTGATAACTGCTGAAAAGCTTAGGGTTCCCTCAAACCTCTCTCTCTCCTGTTCATAGGTAGTACCATCAGCAGTAACACTCACAGCCTGAACATCAGAAATATAGGGATCCTGCAACAAAAAAAAGTTTGCATTTGGGATGGGGGAGGAGGTGCTGTGGAAAATCCCAGATGCCCTACACTCTTGAATTTCTCCATGATTGTCTATGAGAAGCTAGGTCTTCTTCCCCTAGGGAGAATGTGGATGGTAGTGAATTGGGGCTTCTTTTACCGATCCAAGGAAGCTCAGACTCCCAGGGGCTCTGTTGATATCAGGCCCCATAAGAGAAATGTGCAGGAACTAGAGGAGCTCTTCAGTGATCAAGTACATGCCGTATTTTTTGCTCTATAAGACTCACTTTTTCCCTCCTAAAAAAATAAGGGGAAATGTGTGTGCGTCTTATGGAGCGAATGCAGGCTGCGCAGCTACCCCAGAAGCCAGAACAGCAAGAGGGATTGCTGCTTTCACTGCGCAGTGATCCCTCTTGCTGTTCTGGCTTCTGAGAGTCAGAATATTTTTTTCCTTGTTTTCCTCCTCCAAAAACTAGGTGCGTCTTGTGGTCTGGTGCGTCTTATAGAGCGAAAAATACGGCAGTTTCCACATTTCCCCCTCCTTTCTGAATGTGCCTTTAAGAGCCAGAAGCTAAAAATACAATTATTGGATTGATCTGCTGTATATAATTATGAGGGTTATATCCAATACTACTCATACTCAGAAAAGACCCCATGAAATTCTGTAGAATTCACTGGGTCTACTCTGCACATGTTAGATATCTTCCTGAGAGTTCTCACTCTCCTTTGGCTATTCAGAAACCTACACAAGACATCTGAAATGGCCCTTAGCTCTTTTCTACCTCTATCTCAAAAGCCTGAGTTACTTGGATGCTAGTCCCACTTAATCCAATTGAGAATTCTTCCAAGTGAGCATACTTTTGTACCTTTAATCTTCTAACCAATAAGGAAGATTGAAAGCCCATGTATGTGACCCTTTTCGAATTTAATTAGAGAGATCCTTCCTGCGTTCATGTCATTTGCCGCGGTTACACACCAATTCATTCTTAGAGAAAAACAAACACAGACAATAGGAGGACAGAAAAGAAGGACAATTAAATGAACTCCATCTCTCTGGATTGCCATCCACTTCATTCATTCTTCATCACAGTCTCTCTCTCCTCGTGGGCATGGACTTGGCAGCCGCTCTTACCACTTCTGACAGGGCTGGCAGGTTCCATTACCGACTCAGCTCTCTGCTGATATCCATCCTTGATTCTGCAGCATTGGCAGGCGTGTATAAATGGCACTGGAGTCTTTTAGTACATAGCAAAAGAGCCTTAGCCTAAGTGCACACAGCTCTTGGAAGATAAGTCCATGATGAAAGAGTCAGCTGCGCATTTGAATGGTGTTAACAAACACAAGCATAGGATGTACTGGGCCAGTACAACTTCACAATGCCCTGGGGTTGATGCAGTTTGGCCATGGTATCAGAAGGTTTGTGGCATTTATCACTGCAGTGTCTAACAGGAAAATGATTAGAGGGATTGCAGGTTCCAGAGATTCAAAACATTAAACAGTTATTTTGTGTGTTTGAATGTTCTCACATTGTAAGTCCTTTCCTCCCCTCCCTGTTTCGGAAATATTTAAATATCTCCAAGGATGTTAAAAGACAATGGGTTAGACCCTAAGATGTTAACATAAGGAAATTCTGAAACAACCGTCCACCCACAAGACTCAGGGTTGTCCTGAACAATGGAGGGTGGGTTGCCAGAATAGGAAGGGAAAATAAACCTGGATATGAAAGTAAGTTGGAAGGAAGGAAGGAGAAAGAAAGAACGAACGAAAGAAAGAAAGAAAGAAAGAAAGAAAGAAAGAAAGAAAGAAAGAAAGAAAGAAAGAAAGAAAGAAAGAAAGAATCCTAAGCAGGGTACAATGGCGTAGCGTGGATTGTCAGCACCCGGGGCAAGGCAAGTAATTTGCACCCCCTAACCCGTGGATTTGCGCCCCCTAACCTGTGGATTTGTGCCCCCTAACCCTAACCCCCAGATGTTGCGCCCGGTGCGGCCGGCCCCCCCTGCACCCCCCACGCTACGCCACTGGCAGGGTATATAAAATAATATAAAATAAATATTGATAACACAGGTATAACCAGCACAAATTTAAAAAGCAAGTACAGTGGTACCTCCAGTTGTGGATGGGATCCATTCCAGAGCTCTGGTCAGATCTAAAAGTGTCCACAACCGGAGGTGCTTGTTCTGCGCATGCACACAGCACAATAGAGCGCTTCTGCACATGCGCACACATATACTTGCGTGTTTTCCGCGTGCGTATCCCGAAGGATCCATAACAAGAGGGGCATGTAAGTAGAGGTACCACTGCATACATAACTAAATTATTTGTCTAGGCAATCTTACGGAAATAAAAAGCATGTAAGTAGATGTACCACTGCATACATAACTAAATTATTTGTCTAGGCAATCTTACGGAAATAAAAAGCAGGTGTGTGAAAGAGTATGACAAGGATTAGGGCTTTTATTCAGCCAGAACTTGCCAGAACACAGTTCTGGCACCTCTCAGATGGGTGCCATTGCCATTCTAAGATAATGAGGAAGGTGTTCATGGTGAATTCTGACACGTCTTTTTCTAGAAAAATGGCACTGATGAGGGTATAATAGATATGGTTATCCAAACCATAGGTGCTCTTGACAGAAGGCATTATCCAGCTCCTCCCATCTTCTCCAGGTGGCTCCACAAAAGTTCCTAGGCAAATAAAACGATCTCACTCTCATTCTTAAAAAGGATGCAGCAGTGTAGCTTATTTAGGCAGTGTTACCCTTCTTCCCTAGCTCTTGCTTTATTGCTTTGTAATGATCCCTTCAAGGCCTTCAGAACTATCCGTAAATATCTGAGAGCATCTGTTTATTCTAGCAACCCTCAGATGAGCCTGAGCGAACCTGACCCCCCACATACATTCACTTATGCCATGTTTTCTCCATGCTCTGCTTTGCAATTTGATATCTTTGGTCAGAGTGCTCTTTTAAATAGTATTACTCCAGCTTCGCAGCTCCACTTGCTTTTCGCAGATAGTCTGCGCTTTCATTTTCTCCTTCCCCTGGGTTTGGGTTGACACAGAGGGGTGGGAGTTCCCTTTGCTCGGCAGGCACGTGCGGAAAGCAAATATAACATCTCATTTCCCTGAATGAAAGCGCCAAGTAATGAACTAAGTAATAACTAGTGTGATGTTAATCACAACAAAGACAAACAAACAGATAACAGCATTACAATAAATGTCATACTAATGAATACATGAATCCAAAATTAAGTTTGAAATATGTGCGCGTATTAAGCATATGCATATCTGTCATAAAAGGCAGCTTGAACTATTAAATTAGAAAACTTAGAGAAATTGCGGCACTTTTGATCTACATCCAGTAGTATTCCTTGAAGCTACAAAAGGCATATCTCCCCTACCTCTTTATCAAACTTCCCACCCCAAATCACTAACAGCTCTTTTTCGAAATAGGAAGATTGCGGATAACAGCTCTTTTTCGAAATAGGAAGATTGAGGAAAGCATCAAAGGAAGTAATTTAGATGCTGCTTTATATTCTTCCCTTTGATTCCAGCTGCAGCTAAAGTCTCCCACCCTGTAGACCATAGTCTCTTGCAACAATTGATGCGCTAAGAAGCCAAATTGCTGCAACGTGCTACAACCGCAGCCTCTTGTGCTGCATGCTTAGAGAATTGGGAGGGGGGAGAGGGAGTAATCAGGGCACCAAGGCTTAACAAATAGCCTCAACTAAATCTTTCAAGCGCCAGCCACTATAATTAATTATAAACCTCAGAGGAAAGGACATCGCTAGGCTGGAAATCCTCCAAAAATGATGTTAGCAGTTATTATCCTTCCAGCCTTTTCACATGCATGACATATCCCTTGCTAGTGAAACAACAACAAAAAAACCAACCCATGATGTGAGTTTATTTATTTTCTATTTAAATGACTTTTGGGCTACTTTTCAGGATCATAGATTGCAGACAAAACAGCTTGCAATGAAACATCACAGTGCAGTGATATTAAGCACCCCAACAGTTCTGATGGAAACAGGCTAGGTGTCATCTGTGAGTGAGATAAAAGTGTCGTGTCTTACAGCAGGGTTGTTGAACTGGCTGTGGCTGGCAGACTAGATCCCACCTCCACCCCCCAGCAGGCCAAGATTGATAGGGGCTGCTCATCTGTCAATCACCTCCCATGACAGTAACCCCAGGTGGCCTGTTTTGTCCATTTGCTTTGAAATCCAAGTCCCGTGGTTTGCAAGTCCCATCAATCAGCTTCCAATCCCTGTGGGTTAGCAAGTCCTGGTGATCAGCTTCAACCCCCTTTTCGGGTGCTCACGTGCTGGCTGTGGCTGGGTGTGCTAGTCCCGGGGGGGAAGGTACTGTTACCGTAGCCAAAGTTCAGTCCTGAGGCACTAGCCTGGTAGAAGTTCACAAGATGAGAGGCGAGGTCTGTAACAGGGAGCCGGGTGGGGTCAGGAACACTTGAAGATCAGAAGCAGAAAGCCGGGTGGGGAACAGGAATGCTGGAAGGTCCGAAGCAGGAAGCCGGGAAGGAAACAGGAACACTGGAAGGTCCGAAACAGGGAGCCGGGCGGGAACAGGAACGCTGGAAGGTCAGAAGCAGGAAGCCGGGCGAGGAACAGGAACACTGGAAGTTCAGGTCTAGGTCCGGGTAAGAGCAGGTACTCCACAACGACGTTGCTCCCGCAACCTGGGACTGGGCTGACTGACCTTTATCTTCTCTAAGGCCAGGGGCAGCCCCAGCCCCCAGGAGCCCCGCCTCTCCTGGCCTTAAGGCGAGCACTCCTCCTGGGAGAAACCAGTTCCCTTCGCCTCTCTGCCCTAAGCCTCTGCAGTTCAGGAGAGACCGAAGGGTTACTGGGCCCCGGGGAAGGCTCACCTGTAGACACTGAGTCCTCAAGCACCTGTGGGGCCAGAATGGTTTCACCTGGTGCCTGCTCCTGAGGATCTGACACAGGTGCAGGCTCCTCAGAATCTAGGCCTTGCCCCAGTTCAGCCGGCCCTGGAGGCGGGGACTCCTGCGCAGGCTGGGATTCCTCTGGTCCAGCCTCTGAATTGGAATCCCAGGCCATCACACTGGGGGCCCTCTGTGCCAGTGTTGTCTGGTTCACCTTGGCTCAGCTATCTGTGCACTAGTGACCTCCAACCTGGATGACTGTATTGATGCCTTTAATGATAGTTCAGGAACTTCAGCTGGTGCCAAATGCAGCCACCTGCATTTTCGGGCCAGGTGGTGAGAACATATTACTCGTCTATTGAACTGACTGCACTTGTTACCAGTGCTTTTCCACGCCCAACCAAAAACTGTTGATGATTATCTTTAAAGCCCTGAATGGTTTGAAAGTGGGTAATTCAAAAGGAGTGCTTGCACCCATATCAGCCCACTAGGACTGGGTGAGATCTGGTTTTCAACATCACAATATATCACCAGCTAAGCATCATGATATACTGATATATCTCGATGTCTGTAATAAGGATGTATGTGTGTATGTAGAGGCACTGGCTGGCTTCACATTTTTTCCTGCATTGTGATTTTTGCATAACACACACACACACATCATGATTTGCAATATATTGCCAGGTCAAAAATTATGAAACTGATATCAAGATATGGGCTTGCAACCGGTTATATCGGTATAACGATATATCGCCCAGCCCTAAGACATGTAATGATTTGTGATATATTGCCAGGTCTAAAATTATGAAACCAATATAACAATATGGACTTCAAACCAGTTTTGGACAATATATTGATGTATCACCCAGCCCTACAGCCCACTTGTGTGCTACAATTTGCTTCAGAGGCCTTGCTTAAATGCCCACATGCTAAGATAGACAGGCTCACATGCACATAGAGCACTTCCTTCTTGATGGTGGACCCACAATTGTGCAATTCAATTCTGTGTGCAATTAGGCCAAATCAACTCCCCCTACTTAAAAATAAAATAAAATAAATAGTGCTGTTGTTACAGTGGTACCTCGCAAGACGAATGCCTCGCAAGACGACAAATGGACAAGACGAAAGAGTTTTCCGTTTTTTGAGTTGCTCCGCAAGACGAATTTCCCTATGGGCTTGCTTCGCAAGACGAAACGTCTTGCGAGTTTGTTTCCTTTTTCTTAAAGCCACTAAGCCACTAAGCTGTTAATAGCTGCTAAGCCGCTAAGTTGTTAATAGCCGCTAAGCCGTTAATAGCCGCTAAGTCGCTAAGCCGCTAATAGCCGTGCTTCGCAAGACGAAAAAACCGCAAGATGAAGAGACTCGCGGAACGGATTAATTTCGTCTTGCGAGGCACCACTGTAGTAGTGTTCTGAAACGAAATGGTTATTTTGGCTCTTTCAATATTATATTATATTTGTTATTTTGGTGTATATTTCTTTTCATTTCAAAAGGTGGTCTACGGTTGGTTAAAAATAAAAATAAGTGTATTCTGATGAACACACAATCCTCCCTAAAATTAGGAAACCTGTATTATAAGGCTTCATGGTTGTGAGGAGGCTTCTAAGCAATTTCAATTCTATAACTTTGTAGGAAGAAAAAAAATCATTAGGGAACAGATTCTCTGTATGAGAGATAAAGAGAGACTAAAAGCAGTTTGCCAAAGTTTCTTAGGATTTTTCTCTCAGCGTCTCACCAAAATGACACATGTTGATGAGAAACTTACCATTTTAGTGTCAAATTTCCCAGCGAGTTTCTCCAAGTTGACTTGAATTTAGACCCTCAGGGATACATGTTCAGCACCGTATCAAAAGACGTTATGTAACTTCCATTACTGGTAATGAGAGGCATGCAGCTATATCACCCTGTATTGTGTGAAAAGCATTTCTCTTTATGTTAGCTTAATGCAGTTTAATGTATAGTTGTGGGCTTTGAATTGCAGGTGATACTGAGATGGTGAAGCAGAAGAGAACTAAAAGAGACAATGAACTTGCAAATCTGGTGCGGAGCCTTTATAGATTTTATATTTGAAATCTTAAAAGTTCCATTGAACCAGCAGTATTTCTCTCTGGATAGAAGGATAATTTTAAGAAAATATAATATGCATCATAAAACCAAGAAGATGAATAGAAATGTAGCTGAACCCAGGACAGCAAGTTTCTTTGCTTCTGCTTGAGTGTGAAACTATGACAACAGAATGAAAAAGGATGCAAGATGCACTTAGATGAGATGCAAGGATAAGTCTGACTAGGAATCAAAAGTCATTCAAATGTTACTCAATGGCAGTATACAAATGATTTTTTTTAAAGAAACCCACACAATTGCTTGATCAAGTATGAAGAGAATAAAAGCAACGAAGAGAACTTGAGATATATTTTCTATGATATGTTATTACAGAAAAGAAATGAGGATTTGTTATGCAGCATTTGAGAAGGGCCCCTTCCCTTCCTAGGTTTCACAGTCACTTTTCTGATTCTCACCATCAGGGGTGATACCTTGAATAAAATATTGGGGGGAAGGGGGAGGACCAGGTAAGCTCTGCCCCACATAATCAATCACAAGATGCGGCACTCAAACACCTTTTGGAAGACAATGCCCATCAAAGTTTGGGGCCCTCGGTCCCCTCAAATATTTTAGGGGGAGCTGAAGGGACCTCAGCCTCTAGAAGTTGGCTCCTATGTTCACCATAACCATACGTGGGAAGACAGGTGAACTAATGCCAGTGTACTGGAAGAAGCAAAGATCACCAGTGTTGAAGCAATGATTCTTCAACATCAGCTTCGTTGGACTGGTCATATTGTGTGGATGACTGATTATCGTCTTCCAAAGCAACTACTCTACTCCGAACTTAAAAATGGAAAGCATAATGCTGGTGGTCAACAAAAAAGGTTCAAAGACTCTCTCAATGTAATTTTAAAAAAATGTAGTATAAACACCGACAACTGGGAAACACTGGCCTGCGAGCGCTCCAATTGGAGAACAACCTTTACCAAAGGTGTCATGTGCTTTGAAGAAACTTGAACTCAGGACGAAAGGGAGAAAAATTCTAAGAGGAAGGCACACTTGGAAAACCCTCACCGTGATCAACTCCCACACAGAAACCTATGTCCCCACTGTGGAAGGATGTGTGGATTCAGAATTGGCCTCCACAGCAGTGGCGTAGCGTGGGGGGTGCAGGGGGGGCGGCCGCACCGCACGCAACATCTGGGGGGGGGGTGCACGCTCACACTCGCAGCTCTCTGCCCCTACTAAAATCCTCGGGTTAGGGGGTGCAAATTACTTGCCTTGCCCCGGGTGCTGAAAACCCACGCTACGCCACTGCTCCACAGTCACTTATGGACTCACTGTTAAAACTTTGCTCATGGATGACAGTCTTACTCGGCTACGAATGATCACCAAAGAAGAAGAGGAAGAAGAAGAACGTGTGAGGGGAAGTCATGTACCAGCTTCACCTCCAAATCCCATTGCCCTCCCTCCCATAAGTTGGGAGAGTGACCATCTGAAGGGTGAAACCTCCTATACTCAAAAGGAGCCTCAGCCCTTGGGGAAGATTAATAGAATGATGGTGGGAAAGTAAGGCTGGTGCATTTGTTCCTCCACTCCTCTTTTACAAGTTTCCTCATGTCTTTGAAAAGGGCTTAGGAAGAGGCTTCTAGGTCCAGTATATCTGAAGGAGCGTCTCCTCCCCCATCGTTCTGCCCGGACACTGAGGTCCAGCTCCGAGGGCCTTCTGGCGGTTCCCTCACTGCGAGAGGCCAAGTTACAGGGAACCAGGCAGAGGGCCTTCTTGGTAGTGGTGCCCACCCTGTGGAACGCCCTCCCATCAGATGTCAAAGCGATAAACATCTACCTGACATTCAGAAGACATCTGAAGGGAGCCCTGTTCAGGGAAGTTTTTAATATGTGACATTTTAGTGTATCTTTCATCTTTGTTGGAAGCCGCCCAGAGTGGCTGGGGAGACCCAGCCAGATGGGCGGGGTACAAATAATAAATTATTATTATTATTATTATTATTATTATTATTATTATTATTATTATTATTATCATCATTATTATTGGATGCTGACCACTGACCCTCACCTCCTTCCCAACTGCCAGGACAGCCATTTTAAAAAGAAGCATGGAACAGTAAAGATCAGTGACATGTACCAGCAAAAGACAAACACAAGATGGATAAGAATGTGCTTATTTTTAGGTAGAATTTTTGAATTTTTGATTGAAGCACCCACTCTGAACCTAAAAATCAAGCCATACTACATATTACTATCCCCCACGCGCACACCCACACCCAATCATTTCTTCTTTTTTAAGTTCTAGAAACCATAAAAATGATCTGGGGGCAGTTGCAAAAAGAAAGCCACCGCCCAGAGGGTATATAGAATATATAAGGTAAAGGCAAAGGGATCCCTGACTGTTAGGCCCAGTCACAGACTACTCTGGGGTTGTGGCGCTCATCTTGCTTTACTGGCCGAGGGAGCCAGTGTAGAGCTTCCGGGTCATGTGGCCAGCATGACTAAGCCACTTCTGGCAAACCAGAGCAGTGCACGGAAACGCCGTTTACCTTCCTGCCGGAGCGGTACCTATTTATCTACTTGCACTTTGATGTGCTTTCAAACTGCTAGGTTGGCAGGAGAGGGACCGAGCAACAGGAGCTCAACCCATTGCGGGGATTCAAACCACTGACCTTCTGATTGGCAAGCCCTAGGCTCTGTGGTTTAGACCACAGTGCCACCTGCATCCCATATATGAAATATATACTACTGGTCAAAGGGCTACAAGATTCAATGGAAGATAGAGAATGCTTCAGATATGCTAACAGAGCACAAGGGGATTTGAACCAGTGGCAAGCACACAATCTGTGTGTGGGAGTCGTCACACTGTAGCAAGCACAGGGTGACGTTGCTCATCCGGCTTCCCGATGCTTAGCATCGCTGCCAGGAGTCAGAGGCAGGTGAGAGAGGTGATGAGGAGCTAGGTGCAGTCTGGGTGCAGCAGCAAAGCCAACTGAATGTACCTGCTGCTGCACCTGCACCACAACAGACTCAGCACTGGGATGCCAAGTGAGCATTACTGCTCTAGCCACAGCACCTCGGTTGGCTGAGCCACCTCAGGGCCACCTTTTGTGCAATAACTGCATTGGAAGGCAGTTGCAATATGGTATCTAAGGTTGGCATGTTTATTATAACATCACTCCTGTGCTGCACAACAGGCAGAAGTCTTGGAGCATGTGACACATTCTCCTTCTGTATCTCTATCTAGGGTTAAAATATATATTTGGGGAAAGTTCCCTGTTTTGTCTATCGGATGGCTATTAAAAAACAAAAACCACCACAACCACTTTTACAAGATAGATCTGGAAGGCTTCTTGTCCCTGTTCCTGTTCTTTAGTCATTTATTTTAAATCTTCCATCTTGAGCAGCAATTAGGTATTACAACTAAATCTTTTTTAAAAAAATAAAAAATAAGGCACTGATCCTAAACATATCCATATAGATGTACATCTAATTGAAATCAGTTTATCTACCTTCTGAGTAAATACATTTACAATCAGAAATTTTGTGTGCAGATTACTATAATTGACTATTTATACTGCCGTGCTCTATTTGGGTCAGTTCCTTGTGCTTTATAATCACAGTGGTTTTATTTCTTTTTATAATTGTATATTTTATTGCTATAACTTGGGACTTTATGGTGAAGGGATGGGTAAAGAAATTTTATAAATTAGTGTACAAACACAGTGAAGCTTCTGTTTTGGGAGGTTCAAGTAAATTACGGCTTGCCCCATTCAGTATCTGGTTTGTTATTTCTTTTGTCTCCTGCTTCTGACTCTATCTATGCTTATCCTATCCATAAAGATTGTTCTTTGGAGTTTTTCAAGGACCATTTCTGTTTAGCTGTATCCTAGACGTGTACGTGAATATTATGTCTTACTAGTTATGTGTGTTCGTGCATTTGTGTGCTATAGCAAACTATTCTAATAATTATTCAGCTGAAAGATTCTTGCCTTGGCCTAACATCCTGATCTTTCAAAATATGACAAGAAATAATTGTACAAATAGAGTTGCTCAGAAGATGTGTTCTTTTGCTTTCATCTCACAAAGGTCACTAGCTCATCCATCAAAATATTGGTTATAATTTCAATCTCTCTGTTCTATTTTCATCTCTTTTGCCTCCCCTGCCATATTGTATAGACACTAGCTGTAGGTTAATACAAATGATGCTAACAGCTCTTCACTTCTAGTACTTCATAACATCAGACACCTATTCCTTCGAGGCAGCTGGCTGTAAGCAATCTTTCTTATGAACTGCTTCTTTCATCCTTGGTGCTTTTTCCATCCCATGGATTTCAGTGGACTCATGCATGAGTAACTGGGCAAAGAATGCAGAAGTCCTTGTATTCCTAGTAGGTTGCTGTTATGTACTGAGTTGAATAGGATCCAAAATGCAGCAGTCTGATTGGTCCTAGAACAATGCAGCAGTATAATTGGTCCGCAGGAGCCACCCAATCCAGCTCCAGGTGGAAGTGAATCCGCAACCTGATTCGCCTATAGGAGAATCCCGGAATTAGCAAATCACGTGCGGCCCATTGTGTAAATAATGTATATAGAGCAGATATTTGGGGGGAACTTGCATTCCTCACTACTATAAGCCGAATAAAGAGCATGAAATCCACACTCGACTCCGAGTATATTTCAATTGCATAGAAAGGTATGCATGTTCTCCTTGTTTGGAAAACTGGCATTTTAAATTTATCCAGTTTCATTTTGGCCACATCTTTTTATTTCAAAGTCCCAGGAACCTTATGAGATCACTCCATTACCCAAACCAAGGGTGGGCAATGTTTTGGCATTTGAAAACCACTTTCTCTCCGGGATAATCTGTCAGAGGGTGCACACCAGTGGTGGGCAGGAATATGACTTTTCTTTCCTAAATTAGACTGTTGAAATGCAGAAAGCTAGTTTTGAGCAAAAGGACTGTGACCTCAATTCAGTTCTGGTACTGAAAACAGATTCATACCATGTGCTTGGAGGCTCCCTGTTCTTTCCCCAAAACTTTAATTCTTTTGCACCAGGCTCTAGCTAGTTGATTGTGGGCTTCCAATAAAAAGCAAAGTAGGTCTGGCCACTCTAAAGTCTGTGCACTCCTGTACTAGACGGACAGCAGTCTGCCTTGTGGCAGAATAGAGCCAGAGCCACAACAGGAACAGATTCCTTTAGCACATGAGTTTTTTGTGCTCCAGAAGGGTTTATTTCCTTCTCTGACCCAGTTAAGCTTATGGTTTTAATGGGATTACCACAAAATGGGAGGGAAATAACCTTCAAATCTCTCATTTTGCCATTCTAAATTTAATTTGATGGGTGTTAAATCCAGGTCAAAAACACGCCTGGCATAACTGGCTGCTAAAGTTATAGCTGCTACTGAAACCTGCCCAACACAAGGCAAGTATGGAAGTTCCTGCATAAGCAAAACAACTAACAATTTCCAGAAGAACTAAGTTTCATTAAGGCAAGTGCCAAATTGATGAACAATAAAAAAACATACCCATGTAACAAGATATACCTAGCCAGAACTTAAGCAGAGGCCTTTCTCCAGGTTCTCCTGCCTAATGAGATCAGTCAGGTGGTTATTAAGGAGAAGGACTTTTCAGACGTGGTACCTCCAGGCTTGACTACGGTAATTTGCTCTACGCGGGGCTGCCCTTGAAACTGTCCCACAAACTCCAGCGGGTGCAGAATGCTCCAGCGAGGCTCCTCACTGGGTCCCTGCCATGGAAGCATATTCATCCACTGCTTTACCAGTTGCACTGGCTCCCGGTGGAGTATAGGGTCAGGTTCAAGGTGCTGGTCTTGACTTTTAAAGTGTGTTGTGGCTTAGGGCCCTCGTATCTACGGGACTGCCTCTCCTGGTATGCCCCGCAGAGGACCTTATGGTCCATGAATAGTTTAGAGTTCCCGGGCCCTAAGGAAGTCAAACTATCCTCCACCAGGGCCAGGGTTTTTTCAGTGATGGCTCCAACCTGGTGGAATGCTCTGTCCCATGAGACTAGGGCCCTTCAGGATCTAATATCCTTCCATCGGGCCTGTAAGAGAGAGCTATTCTGCCTGGCCTTTAATTTGAATTCAGCCTGATCTTTTATTTCCCCTCTCTTCCCTCCCCTGCCCTTTTATGAATGATCACCCACTCTGAGACCCCACAGCTAATTCTCCCCTGACATCCTCACTGGCCCAAGTAGGACCAATTCAGTCAGCTAGCCCTGGGGATTATCTAACTGATTTTTGAATTTTATTGTAATTCTTGTTTTTATACTGTATTTTATGCTGCTTTTATAATTAAGTGTTTTAAATTTGCTGTTAGCCGCCCTGAGCCTGGTTTTTGAACCGGGAAGGGCAGGGTATAAATAAATTATTATTATTATTATTATTATTATTATTATTATTATTATTATTATTATTACCCCAGTTGTGGAATATCCTCACCAGAGAGTCTTGCCTGGTGATCCATATTAGGTCATATTTGATGCTTCCAGGCATTTAGATAATTGAGGTTTGGTGCATTTCAGATCCCTGACCAGTTTTGCCACTACCACTTTGTTTTCATCTAACTTGCGTCACTTCGCAACAGTTTTGCTCTGATTTGTGCATTGATACACAGCTTCTGTAGGCATTAGATTGGTTTGGGTTTCGCTATATTTGTATTTTATCGATTTTTACTTTTAAAAGGATTGTAAATGGCTCAGGGAACATGGTTAATTGGGCAGTATAGAAATGTTCAAAACAAACAAATAAACAAAATAACCACAGCATGACAAATCAATTAAAAGCTCCTTTACTCAAACACTATTGACCCCAGATGATAAATACAGAAGGACGACCCAATGAGGCAAACAAGCAAATGAAGAGAAATCACATGCTCGGAGTAGCCAATCAGATTACAAGTTTAAAAAGTCCTGCAGCCTTGCAGCAGAAAGTAGAGTTTGTGTGGGGTTTTCCCCCCAAAGCCATCTAGGAGGATTTACTAAACTTTTGCTTGCCTCTTTCCACCTACATGTGCTTTCATTGACAAGGGTAAGAATGTTCTCTTTTGGTTGGTGTGGAAATGAGGCTTTCTCTACTAAAGATGTCTTCAAAAGCTTTCATCACGCTTGCACCTTGCTCTGATTAGTTTAGGCTGAGAAATGTTCAACAGAAGGACAGCAAAGCCTGCTATTTGTTGATTACCCTCACTTTCTAATAACATTTCTCAACAAGCAGTGACTGCCTATGTATGCTGAAAGTCAATAGCTTGCCGAAAGTTAATGAGAATTTGGTCTCCATTTAAAATGTCAGCCCCACTGGGGATCCACTATAAAAAGTGCACATTGGGGTTAGCACATCTGTTTGCTTCAGCTCCACTTACTAAAGCTTGTACATATGAAATATGTTCTGGGTAAATATTCCAGGAAACAGTTTGCCTAACAGTAAAAAAAAAAAGAAGAAGTAACTTTGGAAAATAATGCAAAGACCCCTGGAAGTGAAAAGTAGCAGATGTTTATTGTTGATGCCAGTGTTGCTGGCTGCTGTCAAGATGACACATGAGTGTCTTGCTCCTTCTCCTTCAAAATCAAAATGTATCATTCTGACGATGCATGCATTTGCTCCTAGTCTTGTGACTCTACCCTGAAAAATCTCTAGTCGCAAGGAAGTATTTGTTGTGACGTTTAGTTGATTGATCGGATCGAGATCCTTGTGGTTGGCTAAAAGGGTGCAATAATTAATCAGAAAGTTTTTATTAAATAATATTTTTGGTACAAGTATTTCTATCTGGAGATTACAGGCAGCCCCTTTAAAAGGGGAAGATAAAGCAATAGAATCACACTCAAATAATCAACAACATCAAATTAAACATCTACAGTCTTAAAACTATGGACGGTGATCCCATCCTTTAACCATTGGACATATCACCTTCAAACTCAAGAAAAGAACTATGTGAAGAGATATGTTTTCAGATGGTGAAGAAAGGTAAAAAGAGCCAGCACTAACCATACTTCAGAGAGGGGGGCATTCCATAAACCAGGTACCACCACAGAGGAGGCCATTGCTCAACTTGCTGCAATATGTATCTCCCCGATAATGAGACAAAGCGAAGGTCCTGTTTGAAAGATTTTAAGGCACAGGTAGGCTGGGAAGGAGGTAACATTCCTCCAGTTTGGGGACTCTGAAGGTACTTAGGGCTTTATCAATAAAACTAGGGCTGTGCATCCTGTCTGGACAAATCCCAGATCCCGAAGTGAATCAGGCCAACCCAGAATTAGTCCAGAACAGGTTGAAACAGTCACATATTGACACAGATCAGCTTCAGTCCACCCAGAAGGACCCAGAGCTGTCAAAAGGGGTGATGGTATTAAATATGTGGTTGGGTCCAGGAGCAGAGGAGATGATGCAGGCAAGATCTCCTCCTGCACGCTCTGCTTCATTCTCACTCCCCTGCCTCCTGACCCTAGAGATTTATAGTCTCCCCAATTTTAGGCTGGGCTAGGAGTGATCCAGCTGAAATTGGTAGATGAACTGGACCCCAAACCAACTTGGAAGTGCCTTGTTTAAAACCTTGGATTGGACTTGGAATCAAACAGGCAATCAGTGCAGATCCTTCAGGACCAACCTCACAGAATCCCAATATAGCCAAAAGCAGTTTGCTTTGGGAGAACTTTTGGGATGCATTTCAGGTGTCCCCAAAGGCCTGTTTTTCATGCCTAAAGCTTTTGGTTCAGTCTATCAATGATGGGTTTTCCAAACAGAGACTCTGTCCTTCCTCATTTTGAAATGGGTACTTATTGTCAGAAGGTCCCACACATGAGTAGGAACCTGGCAGAGACACATGCATGACTCGCATGCTCTCTCCCTCCTGGTCATTCGTTCGGGAGCTTCAAAATCTTTCCCCATCCCGAACATCACAGCGACTGATGCCAAGAGGCATCAGCACACTTTAGGATCAGCAGAGTGTGTGCAATCAGCGTACAGACTCAGTAGCACAGCATTTTGGCTAAACTACTTTATTTACATATAATACACTCGGAGCATTCTAACTCAGCTCCTTCCTCATCAGCATCAAACAGCAAAAAGTCCTACATCATGGAAATACAGTAATACAAACACCCTGTCCCCATCACTTCCCACAATGTGGAATGAAAACATACACCATCATGTGCTGAAAACAATCCCATGACTGCAAGCACGGGAAAAGAACCCTAACTTGCTGCAATATATATCTCCCCTGATAATGGGACAAAGAGAAGGTCCTGCTCGAAAGATTTTAAGGCACAAGTAGGCTTTAGACATGAAAAACAGGCCTCTGGGGACACCTGAAATACATCTGCTTTTGTACAATCTGCTTTTGTAGACTTCATTGCTGCTCAGTGCTAGTCAGCTGTAGTTTCAGTGCCCTTTTTTACCATTGTGTCAGGGGCCGTGCTGAGGAGGGCTGCACTGAGGAGGAATGGTGGGAGCCTCCCCCTCTCCCTGCTCCTGGTTTGGATTCTGAATCTTCCCAGGAGCAGGAGGACAGTATAGATTTGGAACAGTGGTTTGCAGAGGGACATAGTTCAGAAGGCAGAAGCTGGGAAATACTGGATGGGGAACAGCTAACAGAAGAAACACTGGGAGAGAGAGGGTTAACAGATTCACTGTCTCTTGAAAGCATTCTTCTGCTCGGCCCAAGGTCAAGAAGAGCTGAGAAGGTGGCAAAACAGAAAGCACTCAAAGCACAGAGGGTATGAGCTCAGATTACAAGACGTAGGAGTGACATGGATTTATAGGGACGTAAGGGGGTGTTATCCTTAATTGGGAGCATCACCATTTCTAGGATTTGGGTTCTTTGTTCTCTCGCTGCGATTATTAAAGTTTCTAACAAGTAAGAAGACTTCTTTTCCTTTGCTCTGCTTATATATTGCCACGAGGGGAGGAAGCTGATTCCCTGAAGCCTTATAATTGGTTTGCCAAATAATAGTGATGCCAAATAACAATTATGGGGCTCAACACAAGCCCCTCCACTCCCTGAAAGAGTGTTTGGACAAATGGCCTAGCCCCATCTGCCCCCCCCCATTATCCCCCATCCACCACCATGTGCCTCTGCCATGTTCCCCCGATGGCTGGATGCTCAGTAGGGCGGTTCATAAATTATTATTTTTTAGAAATGCTTGCTCCAAAGGTCTTATCTTTCTACACTAGGGATTATTTAGCTATATCTGAAATTTCATGCATATCAGTTAATATCTTGACCCTGTGCCACTGAATTGAAATGTCAGCCTTCACAACATAGGAAAATGGGCCAAGTAATAGCTATTTTCGTGGAGGAGGGTCAAGATATTAACTGATATGCATGAAATTTCAGATATAGCTATATAATCCCTAGTGTGGTAAGATAAGACCATTGGAGCAGGCTTTTTTTTAAGTTTTTTTATGAACCGCCCTAATGTTCAATGGACATTGGAACTCCACCTTGCACTGAGAAGCTCAGCTTCTGTACACTTTCTGATGCCTGTCAGATTAATGTGGCAACAGCGGCCACACGTAGCCTCTGTGCTTTCTTTCCAAGCAAGAGTTCATGAAAAACCCCTGCTTGTCATGAAGGCACTCAGGATTGGGTAAATGGAAACATCCCTGAGAGGAAATGAAGCCAATTCAGAGTGGTAAAGGTAAAGGGACCCCTGACCATTAGGTCCAGTCATGACCGACTCTGGGGTTGCGGCGCTCATCTCGCTTTACTGGCTGAGGGAGCCGGCGTACAACTTCCGGGTCATGTGGCCAGCATGACTAAGCCACTTCTGGCGAACCAGAGCAGCACACGGAAACGCCGTTTACCTTCTCGCCGGAGTGGTACCTATTTATCTACTTGCACTTTGGCATGCTTTCGAACTGCTAGGTTGGCAGGAGGAGGGACCGAGCAACGGGAGCTCACCCCGTCGCAGGGATTCGAACTGCCAACCTTCTGATCGGCAAGCCCTAGGCTCTGTGGTTTAACCCACAGTACCACCCGTGTCCCAGTTCAAAGTGAGGGTGTTTCTATTAATAAAACACTGCGATGGATATTTTAAAAATTCAGGTTCTTCCAGACTGCTTCAACAATACATATTAAAATCAAGCCTATTTTAAGCATAGGAATTCTTGCTTTAATTTCTATAGAACTGGTGGCTTTTTCGTGAGAGAAAAAATGGAAATGCAATTATAGAAACATAACAAGCTAATATGAAATGAAGAGTGAAATTGACATGAAAAAAGAAGACAGGTATGTCAAGGAGATGCTGACATTTACTTTTGCATTGGAACAAATCAACATCATCTCTAAAAAAACAGAACACGGACAAAGCGTAGCAGGTTAATAATAGATACATAACATAAGGTAAGATCTTTCATTACTTCACATAAAAGAGTACATAAAATACACGTAACGTAATTGCAAGAGTAAAAGGGGGTTTTGTTTGTTTGTTTCCAGTGGGCAGGAATCTGTTTTCTTAAAACATAACTGAAGAATTAATATTATGTATACAAAGCATATGACAAAGCATATGACTCCATATTCAGTTTTCATGGAACAAAGATTATAACGGAACTATATACTACTATTCCCTAAACTAGGCACACTACAGAAGACCATTTTTTGACCAAGTAAAATTTGAAGTGCATTTCAATATTATGTTCAAACCGATATGTTATTTCTCCATCAGCTCTCAGATAGATAAGCAGGCATCCTCCTTGCAACTGCAGGGCAGACCAAATTTTCCTCTTGGCACCTCACTTTTTCCCTTTCTGATCAGGCAGGGTTGAAGAATAGGAGATGCCAGTTTTGCTTGCTGGATCTGGGCCAAATTAGAAGTTTGTGGAGATTATAATAAGCCTCCTCTTCCTGGAGGTGAACATTAGGAGTCCTGAATTTTTTCTCTGGCTTGGTTTAAAAGCCAAGCGAAAGAATAATTTCGGATTTAGTCACAACACCCTGAGAGCTTCCCTCCACTCCACCTGCTGGGCCTAATAATAATAATAATAATTTATACCCCGCCCTCCCTGGCCAGAGCTGGGCTCAGGGCAAGTAACACCAGTAAAATTACAGTAAAAACATAATGGGGGGGGAGAGATACAGGTTAAAATGCAATTTAAAATGCATCCTTACTTTAAAAGTAGCCCATAGATCAAAACCATAAGGGGAGGTAAACATAAGGGTCAGAATGAGTCCAAACCAAAGGCCAGGCGGAACAGCTCTGTCTTGCAGGCCCTGCGGAAAGATGTCAAGTCCCACAGGGCCCTAGTCTCTTGTTACAGAGTGTTCCACCAAGTCGGGGCCAGTACTGAAAAGGCCCTGGCCCTAGTTGAGACCCAGACACTCTCACCCTTTTCTTTACATGGCACTTGTCAGGCAACTAGCACTAGTAGGGGCAAAGAGAAAGAGAATGTGAGAGGTCATTTCTCTAGGTAGACCATCACAAAGCATAGTTTTCCCAAGGGCTACTAGAGTGCCACATGAACTACTCACACCTTTTGACCAACCAGCTGGAGAAGGGAGGGACCTCCATAATTTCCTATCCATGGGACAGGACCACTTTGGCTACTGCTGACTTGACTTAGCAAGTCTTGTTTTATAGGGAAGTGGGGCGTGAGGATAGGGCCCAAATTCAGATGATAAATAAATTGATCTGTCCCCTGCTTGTGGGGAGATAACTTGTCTTGTTGTTACACCAATCTGGTCTCAAGTTAGTATCGGAACCTCTCTCTAGACAGAGCTTTTTAAATTCCTAATGCATTTGGTTCCAGTTCATAAACTGGGTTGTCGTTGCTGCTGCTGCTGCTGTGTTGCTGTTGTTGTGATAATAATGATGATGATGATGGTGGTGGTGGTGGTGGTGATGATGATGATGATGATAATAATAATAATAATAATAATAATAATAATAATAATAATAATAATAATTTATTTATACCCCGCCCATCTGGCTGGGTTTCCCCAGCCACTCTGGGCGGCTTCCAACTGAATATTAAAAACAGTACAGCATCAGACATTACAAACTTCCCTAAAGAGGGCTGCCTTCAGTTGTCTTTTAAAAGTAAAATAGTTGTTTATTGCTTTGACATCTGCTGGGAGGGCGTTCCACAGGGCAGGCGCCACTAGCCGATGCATTTGTGATGCATTTTATTGTTGTGACTCATCTGACAAAGGGTGTAATGTAAGTTTTATAAAAGAAACAAAGTGCACAAATGAAATTCGGAATGTGAAAAATATGGGATAAATTGAGAGGCAGCAAAATGTGAAAGCATGTTCATTAGTGATAAAAGGAAAGACAATGGCAATGTTTACAGATCTAAATTATATCCTTTATTTTGCTCTGACAAATATTCTGTTCAGTTTGGTTTCTCTGGTTGCCTTGTGTTCCGTGAAAGAGAACTGGACAGAAACACAGCAAACTCTCTCTCTCTCGCTCTCTTTTCGTATGTGTGTGTTTTTAATGTGTGTAAGTGAAAGCTGGACCATAAAGAAGGCTGATCACCGAAGAATTGATGCTTTTGAATTATGGTGCTGGAGGAGACTCTTGAGAGTCCCATGGATTGCAAGAAGATCAAACCTATCCATTCTGAAGGAAATCAGCCCTGAGTGCTCACTGGAAGGACAGATCCTGAAGCTGAGGCTCGAAGACTTTGGCCACCTCATGAGAAGAGAAGACTCCCTGGAAAAGACTCTGATGTTGGGAAAGATGGAGGGCACAAGAAGAAGGGGACATCGGAGGACGAGATGGTTGGACAGTGTTCTCGAAGCCACCAGCATGAGTGACCAAACTGCGGGAGGCAGTGGAAGACAGGAGTGCCTGGCGTGCTCTGGTCCATGGGGTCACGAAGAGTCGGACACTACTAAACGACTAAACAACAACAACAAATAAGTGCTTACACTTCGGCCCTATTCTGCACAACAGTTTTTCTCCCCTGTACGAAAGACAACCAAGGAAAAATATCCATAGGATACACTGGTACAAAAATCTATTTTCCTCAAGTATTTGTGTAGCATTGTTATCTCATGTAGAGAGCCACGATCCAGCAAAGAAAAAACAGCTGCAGAACTGTTGGCTTTCCTCTTGTTGGTTATAGACAGACTATGCTGCTTGAGTAAATGTTCTGTTTTGCTATTCTGTTGCCAGCAATGGAAAAACCTGCATGAACAGACTTTAGGACTGCAGTCCAAGGCTTAGCAACACATTTTGACTACGTTGGCTTTCATCCCCCCCCCCCCCCGTTTCATCACCAGAAAGAAAGTAACTAAATGACAGACCTGTATCTGAGCTGTTTCATCATGTATTATAGTCACTGATGTAAAGTTGCAATTTCTAAAGGCATAAAAATGATGAAAATGTAGATGCATGCATTTCCCCTTGAAATAAAATTTCTTCCATATTTACCTGTCTAACGCTGAAGGAGCCCAAGAAAACAAAGAAGAAATTAGTGATGCTCAGATACAGAAGTAACTGGAGAATAATAATTTGGAGAATAACTGGAGAACTGGCACAATTTGCACACACACAGAAAAATGTGGACCCAAAGCTTCTTTGGGCACCTGCAGAAATCATTAAGTGTGAATAAGAAAACACAGTGTAGCACAAGGCGAGAAAGGAGAGAGACGAGAATAAGAAGAAGAAAATGCAGCGAGCTAACCACTTATTTCTATTAAATGTCCTGACTGTTCATAAAACCTCTATTGCACATTCTCATGTACAGAGCAGGCCTGAACATTTTTAGCTCCCGTTGCCAGTTATATAAAGCCAAATTTATTATTTATTAATTAAATCCACTTCCAACTCTTCCAACAGAAAGAAGCAATTATATATAAGCCCCACTGGCTGTCACTAAGTCGGATGAAACCTGCTTTACTTTAACAATGTAAAAGCACAGGGCCTGATTTTCTCTCTCTGAGTGTTTCTCTCTCATATATGAGATGCATCGTAATAACTTAATGATATAATTATAATGATATAAATTTGCATGTAACTTTTTTGGGGGGACTGGCTATGAAAAAGCAGCTCAGACTCAAGCAGGAGCTTCAAACAAAAGGCAGTTCAATACAGGCAAAGCTTGATCAAGTTGGAACCACCAGATTCTGTGTATAAATTGGTTCAACACTGATTCCTCCCTTGTCTGTACAGCTGAATCACTCATATAAAAAGGAAAGTATCATGATGTTAAATTAGCTCTTCCCTGGAATCCGTTGCCCTTTTGTCTGTGTGTATTGGCGTCTCCTTTCCGATGCATTTAAAAACATTTGAAAATGGTCAACTTATCCACCCCCCCCCCCGGAAGCTTTTCTTCTGGCTAAATTTTATGAAATACCTTCATGTTATCATGTGTCTCCTTGCAGACCCTTTATTATTCTCACAGCTTTCTTTGGCTAAACTCTTATAACAAGTGGGAAGGTAGGGTCTTCTGGGTGATTACCTGCTTGTATGAACCCATTTTCTTTTAGGTGCTTGTAAATTAATTGTTGATAGATGACTTTGATTTCTTCTTGTTTCTGTGGGTCTTCTTTCTCCCCTTTGTTTAAAGATAAATGCAACAGTATTATTATTATTTTATTCGGAGACTCTGCCACGTCTATATATGACCCCATATATAATAGCAATTGGCTCAGAGGTTATATCACCTAGAATCCTTGGTCTCATTGCTCCTCTATAGGTACCTCATCTATCAGTTTTCTCTCACATGCTCTATGCAAAACAACAACAACAACAACAATCAGATAGCTCTGGATGGCTCCAACAAAGCCTCCGGCATCATTACTCAAGATGACCCTTCTGAAGACTCCTTCCGGCGTCTCCAGCAGATATTGAACTTGCGACCCTTACGTCTCTTGTTTTGCTTCCTGTCTAACAACCCTCCCATTCGCAGACTCCTCAGACTTATTGGATCAGCTCCAACCTCTTCCAGGTCTGAGAGGCTGTCTCTGAGTTTATCCATGCCTGATAAACAGCTCTGGCTGTGTTCTAGCCTGCTCTCAGCTACTGCCTTATCAGCCTCTCTGACAAGGTCAGGAAGAGCCGAAGTCTGCAGCTGCCGGCTCTCCCCTGTCTGACTAACATCAAAGCCTCTCTGTTCCTGGCTGCTTTCTGCAATTGACTGCAAACCTTCACTGGGAGTTGGCTCATTCCTGACACCAGCTTTGCTGCTGGCTTCCCAAGCCTGTAGAGGCAGGAAGGGACTGGCAGCATAGGTCTGCAGAATGCAGAGGCGCCAACATCTGAGGAACATTGAGGGGGCCCGAAGCGACGGCAAGTGTTGATGTTTCTTGCATGATGTTGCATAATGTTCTGGTGTTGCTCTGTGCCCAGCTTTGTGTTTAGCCTCAACAATGGGGGCACGCTCCCCCCCATAAATATTGAGGGGGCCCAAGGTGCCTCAGCCCCCAGGAGTTGGCACCTAAGGCACAATGCCCCTCTTCCTGCCAAGTTAGTGAAAGGGGATGCAGTCCACCATCCAGCTTTGCCTTCTCCCCAGGTGCCAAAATGCCTCAGTCCACCCCTACTAGAGACCATGAGTAGGAGAGTGGTCCTGTACTCATGCCTTGCTTGCAGACTTCCCATAGGAATCTGGTCATCACTGGCCACCATTAAAATATTAAGAAATGAATTGGATAAGCATTAAGTCTGACCCAGCAGGGCCCTTCTTTTAGTGTGCTCTTAAGGGAATGAATTTTGAACAAAACCCCACATACATTTTGAATTTCACTTGAGGCAAAATCTGGTGCTCTTACTAGTGTTCATCAAATACTCTCACAGCGATCAACAAACAAACCCACAAACAGGACCCGAATTCAACAGCATTCTTCCTGGAGACTGGGAATCCCAGCAAGTTGTGAATTCTGGCAACAGGGGAGGCATAACACAGCCATTTATTCAAACTGAATTTTTCTTCTCTGCTTATATTTTGTGAATTTTGCATTGTATTTTTAATGAAAAGTTGTTGCATTGTTTTATTACTGATGTTTACAGCCTTGGGGGGGGGGGACTAATAAAAGTCAGCATATACACATATTTAACAAACAAACAATGATGGAATGAGAAAAAGGGTAAGGTAAAGGTAAAGGGACCCCTGACCGTGACTGACTCTGGGGTTGCAGCACTCATCTCGCTTTATTGGCCGAGGGAGCCAGTGTACAGCTTCCGGGTCATGAGGCCAGCATGACTAAGCCGCTTCTGGCGAACCAGAGCAGCGCACGGAAATGCCATTTACCTTCCCGCTGGAGCGGCACCTATTTATCTACTTGCACTTTGACGTGCTTTCGAACTGCTAGGTTGGCAGGAGCAGGGACTGAGCAACAGGAGCTCACCCCGTCGTGGGGATTCGAACCGCCCACCTTCTGATCGGCAAGTCCTAGGCTCTGTGGTTTAACCCACAGTGCCACCTGCATCAGTGAGAAAAAGGGTAGATGGATGCTAATCAGAGTTGTCTACATGTCTCAGAAATAAAACCTGCCTTACTTCATGCCTATCCAAAGTAAATTATGGGAATACATAAACTCTGCCCCTTGACTTCCACATAGATTTCTGCCTTTCACCAAGTAGGACAGTATATTCGAGATAGTTACGTGCTGAAGTGAATCTGTATTTTCTCACAAATACTTGCAACTGGGAGTGCAAATAGGATGTCCCTATTTTTTATCAGAGCAATGTTGGTGGGTATGAAGTTATGTGACCCCTGAGTCAAGGAGATAAGGAACTTTAAAACCTATAGGAGACATCTGAAAGCAGCCCTGTATATGGAGGTTTTTAAATGTTTTATTAAGTTTTTAGATATGTTGGAAGCTGCCCAGAGTGGCTGGGGTAATCCAGTCAGATAGGTGTGGTATAAATATTATTATTATTATTATTATTATTATTATTATTATTATTATTATTATTGAATAGGCTGTCCCTGTTTTCATCAAAGAAATGTTGGAAGGCATGTGAGTTTCTACCTGATAGGAAACTAAAACCTGTCCATTCTGAATAAAAACTGCTCAGGAGTAGAGGAACAAAATTAAATGTACAACAGAAACAATTGTTAACATTGAAGAACTGGTGATTTGCCAGGAGATTCACAGACTATAAGCTTCAGTTTGTTCCAGGTGAGAATACCATGGTGTAATTTGGCTTTTACATCCATATAACACGTTTCCAAAGCAATTCATATATCCTTGAAATGATCCCCTATATAAATGCAGTTTCATCTGTTCAAGCAGCAGAGGGGAAAAAAATCTTTAGAACAACCAGGAAGATAAAATACAGAGCAACCTTTTATATCAGTGCTGATACAATCAGAAGGAACTAAATGGACTTAGAAACTTCATTTGTTTTCGGAGTTGAACACCTAAAAGTTGAGAAATCCATTAGTCAGAAACTAAGTTTTAGAAATAGTGATGTTGGTGGGAATATCTGCAGTGTGTATGCATGAGTTGGCAGCACTTCACACAACCTTTCTTTTACAAGGTTCCCTGATGTGTGAGTGCTTCCTACATGCAGAACTGTTCCTTTGGCCTCCTAGATGCATGTGTTCATACATTGCAGGGGGGAGCAGGGGTGCCAACAGGAATTTTGGGGGCTCATAACACTGCATTTTGGGGGGGTGGGGAGGCCCAGAACACTGTATGCTGATTTATCATGCCACCCATTTTTATGTTTCTTCAATTTTCCAGGGATAGTCCCCGATTTACAGAAGCCATCCCAGTTTCTGTTTTGATCCTGGAATGTCCCACTTTTCCTTAGGACATCCCAATTTCCATTGGAGAAATGTTGGAGGGTATGGAAAAGGACATCCCTATTTTCATGGGAGAAATGTTGGAAGGTATGAACACACTTTAAGGCTGAATCTACACAGCTATAAAAAAACACTCTGAAGATTCTTTGAAAAAATGTTTTAAACCTCACAATGGAAAATTCCACTGATTTCCGATTTCCATCTCTATAGTGCCATCTGGTGTCACGGTGTTATAATACATTTATGACGTTTCATTTTTACTAATGTAGCTGAGTCTTATGTGGGGCTGTAATTGCATCTTATCTGGAAGCGGTAACTAGTCCAGAATGTTGTGGCAAGACTGCTCATAGGTGTAGTAGTTCTGCACTTGAACTTCCTATCTAAACTACTGTAGCAGGGAAAAGTGATCCCTCCCTTTCAGTGGACTTCATAGCTGGTGTAAGTCTTATCTTTGCATTCCCTTGCCCATTCCTAAAAATGTGGTGTGTTATTTTCGATATAATTTACAAGTTCTTTTAGTGACTGTGTTGAGCCAGTACATAATACTGATAAAACAAGAGAAGGCAGAAAACACATTTTGTAGGTGTGTGTCCACTCTCTTGTGGGGATGATCTATTTTTTCATTTTACCACATTTTGTCTCGACAAGCTGTGCACAGATTTCATTTCTCTGAAATAACATAAAATTTATGAGAACAAAATGAAGAGGAATTGTATTTGTATTGGTTTTCCTTCCCAACAACGCATCTAACTATGTTGTGCACAACAAGACATGATTTGGCTGTACGTCTTGAGAAATGCCATCCTACGGTCATTCTTTCAGTTACTTTTCTGTCCATTTCTTCTGAATTTTCTTGCAATTTCCCCAGATTTGCTTTGCTCGCTCCTGTCCTTGGATGTGCCAAATGCACAGCGGGAGAGAAAAACATATCATTTTCAGATACCTGAATGCAAGAGGCTGTCATAAGCCTTTGGCTCATTTTCTCTATCAAACACCTGCAAATAAAACTCTTCATTGACTAACTCCATTCTTTATCCTTTGAGTTATAACTGAGCTTTGATGCATTTTAAATTTCACGCACAAAAGGCCTTCATTTTAGGTCACCAAGCTGTTTCTGTTGCCATAGAGCAAATGACAGTGTTGTGGAGTTCATTTAAGCAGTTGTGGTTTCACTGGATATTAGGGAAGCCTGAGTTTCCACTTATCAGAAAGGCTAAGACAGCTGGATGGAAAATACAGCCAAGCACTTTTTAAACCACCTTGTTGCTTAGGTACCATCTGAAAATGCAAGGCCCATATACTATCATTTTAATTTATTGAAAGGATTTGTATGACACACTTTGGATAACTATCATTCAGAGCAGCTCATATAAATTATATTGGGGGGGGGGAATAAAAGAAGTCTAAACTACATCAAAACAAAAACAGCACCAGCAGACACACAATAACAGCCTGAAAAAGCAATACAACAGACACAGAATGAACCCTCCTAACCCGTACATCTTTACCGAACAGTGAGCCCCAATTGCACTCCCAAAAACTACATGAACTGAACCAACTGTTTCATGCAGATGTTGAACATCGTGGTAGACAACAACAAAAAGACCTGAGGTACACAACAGCGAAGAACTGCAAGGTGGCTGGACCAAAGTATGGATGAGATAGGAATCCAGTGAGCTGGGTTTCTAAAGTGAATCTCATTCATATCATCGGCCCACACCAATGTGAGGAGTGGCTCACTTCTAACCTTTTGAACCTGCACATTGGCAAATTCCTATATCACTGACAGATTTCAATTATTAGGTGGTCTGCAGGTTGCCTCTCTTTGTTTTGTAGACAAGTGGCATGCTAGCAGGGGCAGACTTTGGTAATATGGTGCCCTGTGCAAGGTCAAAATTTGACACACACACACCTCACTGTGCCTTCACAAAGCTGAGTAAGGAAGGCTCTGGGTTTGGGGAAGGAAGCATGACAGGAGCCTAGAGCTCTCCCACCTTCTTCCCCAGGCTGGGCAAGCACTAACTAGGCTTTGGGAGGAAGCAGAAGGACTCTGGGACCCTGTCAGAGCTGGGAAGGAGGTGGGGAGGTGTTTCCTTGGCACTGCCTTAAATCTGCCTTTAGGACAAGGTGCACCTGCTGCATAGTGCAGTGCCACCTGGAAGAAACAGGACTTGATGATGCCCCACAGTTCCGAGAGACATTTTGCATGAGTAAAAACATAGCTGCCCCCAAAGAGTGATGAAAATAAGATGGTACTCTGAATAGAACTAGCCCTGGGAACAGTCTGTGGATTTCAGCTCAAAAGTTCTCAACATTCTCTTTGTCCCTAGATTCTTTCAAACATAAAAGCTCGTCTTATTGTGAATTTCTGTCACATAGTATCCACTCCCCTGTGAATTCTCCTTTTTTACCACTTCCAGATCAGAAACATGAGAGAAGATAAGATCCAAATTATGTCCTTATGTTTTATTGATGAATTGTTAATAAAAGTTTGGATAGATTGCCCCAAATTAATCTTCATTCAGACATGCGTTTTGATAGATTAGCCCTTGTTTCTGTTCTCTTCCCCCCACCCACAACATCCCCTCCCGCCCTTTGAACCATCATCACCAAATGCAGTTCTTACAATAATCAGTGTGCTATTGTTTCAGTCTAACTAATCTCTTGATACTCCACTGTGGAACAGAAATGTAAAAACAAGGTGAATGAATGCCCACAATGATTAATTTCACAGTGATAGTTGTGCTGGTCCAAACAGCTCTATTTAAAGGTCATATTTTAGTTGCTATTTCCAGTACTACCCCCACCCCCCGATGTGTGATAACATTTATGGGTTGAAGCAATCAGAACTGCACATAGTATTTTAAATTCTTGTGGACCAGTGATGTATACAAAGGCATTCTGATGCTTCATGTTTTATTTTCAGCCCCCTTAAAATAATGGGTGCTGTACAACTCAATCATAAACAGGCAACCTGTGAAGTATGTTCTATTGAATTCAATGGGTGTTACTCCTATGTAGGTGGGGTTATGATTGCAGTCTAAGTCATCCTCCAAATATACCTAGTGAAATCAACTGATTTCAATGCATCTCCTCTGAGTATGAGGAACATTAGATATCGCCCCTTAGAGATGCATGACTGGTTAGACTTATTGATTGCTGAAGCGCACTTAGCTGGTATCTTGGCTATTTCACCATATGAAAATGAGCTGCATCTAATGCCTGATCTGTTTTCATGTTATGCGTAGCCAAATTGAACATGCCCCATAAGACCCTGTTTGCACTGCCATGGTTTGGCAACAATTGTACAATACATCCATCTGCCATCTAAAAGATGTATTGTGGTCTGCTTTGCCACCCACTTGTAGTGACCCATCTGGTGGGCAAAAGCAAAAGGCGTGTTGTAGGAGTAGCAATATTTACAGCATCACAGGAAATGCAGCTGTTCACATATTATGAGGTTTGTGTTGTTCACCTAGTGGGCTGGTTTCTCATGGAGAGTCTAATTTCCAAGTACATCTGTCAAATTGCTTTGCTTTTGGCTTAATATATTTTTCCTCCTTCCTTGGCATATCAGAGAGGTTAAGGGGGCAAAAAGAGAACATGTTAGCAGAGTTTGCTGCCATCGAAATCCAGATCTCTGCTTTTGAAATCGAGCTATTCCGTAGGAACAACTGGACAAGAAACAATGCCATTTGTGGAAAATAAAGAGTATAACATTATCCTTTCGTACAAGAGTACAGTGCAATGCAAATGGAATCTGCAATGCTAATTACATTTGAGCAAATCTAGGTGTGATTGTTGGAGCTAGAAGCAGTTAACTATATGTACCAAAATACACATTTTAAATAAGTTGATACAAACTGATTTGTTTGAGGGAAGGCTATACAACGTTGCATCAAGCAATTTGACCCCACATTTCCCAGTGCAATTCCACATCACTTTGGTTATTGCAAGAAATCCTTTGGGGGGGGGGGTGTGGAGTGGGTTTTTTGCCCATCGGCATCAAATCAACTTTAATCATGCAACATAAATCTGTCAGTCAATGAGTAAATCCCATCCGAAAACAGTGACGGTCTGGAAGCACTCACAGTTTTCTTCAGAGACCACAGGTGGGATCACATGCTGATCACAAGCTTGCAGACAGTGGATTTTGTTTCTGGACCGATCTTTAAACAAAATACTTGCAATTAGTGACTGACCTTTGTTTGTACCTGGCTGAGTTGCCAAATTCATTGCCAATGTTCTCACCTTGAATCATCAGGAATGGAGAACCACGGTGTCCCTTCCATTTGTCTATTGTTTTTAGCCCTCCAGATGTTACTGGAGCAATTTCCATAAGTTCTAGCCCGAATGGCCAATGGCCTGGTGTGATGGATGTTATAGTCAGCAAAATCCACAGGGCCACAGGTTAGCTACCTCCAACTTAATTTGTTTTCCCATTGCAGGCAGGTCTCTAATCCTGTTGCTATCAGATCCTTCATAGGACTCAGTTAAATTCGTAAAGAAAAAATGTTTTATGTGTGTTGTACATGCATGATAACACTATGACACCAGATAAGCACTGTGGAGTCCCATCTTTCCCTACTGGATTTCCCTGTATGAGTTTACAATGCGCTTCACTGAATCGCTTCTTTGGCGTGTCTAGATCCAGCTATAGTTTGGCTTGGATACAATCTTAAAATGCTGATCTATCATAATGGACAGCAAACTGTGCATTAACCTTTATCTGTTGTTTGAGATAAGGTACGTGGAGGTCTATCCTTCACAGTATTCCTCTGGCAATCACTTCTGTTGCATGAGCTCATACTGATCTTCTAGGAATTCATCCCACAGTTTGAATGTTTACAACAGCTCGAGTCAAGGTGAAATAAGATGTGCCCTAAAAACCAAGAGCATCTCACAGAGTAACAACAGAAGAAAGCTGTCAGGGTTTTGTCTGTGCACATGCTCAAAATACTAATAGGCGCTGCCAAGCGTGTTTCTTCTCTGAAATACAGCCATATGATTCAGAAATATGGAAACTGTTAAAGGCAAGTAAAAACTCTAATGATGCTAAGTGAATTGTGATGGTTGCATAAACAATATGGGTCTATATTTGTTGTTTTTTTTAAATAAACACACAGAGAGAATGGCATATGAGGAGTTGTCTGTATTAGCTGAATCTTGCTAAGGAAGAAGAAGAGGAGGAGTTTGGATTTGATTTGAGCCTTTCACTCCCTTTAAGGAGTCTCAAAGTGGCTAACATTCTCCTTTCCCTTCCTCCCCCACAACAAACACTCTGTGAGATGAGTGGGGCTGAGAGACTTCAGAGAAGTGTGACTAGCCCAAGGTCACCCAGCAGCAACATGTGGAGGAGCGGGGAAGCGAACCCGGTTCCCCAGATTACGAGACTACCACTCTTAACCACTACACCACACTGGCTCTCAAGGATTGAAGTACTTCAAAACTTGGCAACTGGCAATGGTGTAAAAGTCTTGGGAAACAAGTAGCCAGGGGTGCCAACTTGAATAAAATATTTTGGGTGGTGGGGCAGGTAAGCGCTGCCCTGCATAATCAATCACAGTCATGGTGCACACACACAATTTGAATGGCAATGCCCATCAACTTGGGGGGAGCCTGACTCCATATATATATATATATATATATATATATATATATATATATATATAGGCTGAAGGGACCTCAGTCCCTAGGAGTTGGCTCCTATGCAAGTAGCTGAAGGGTGCTATTTCAGATTTGGATTCAGGATGTCTTGAGAGCACCTTTTGGGGGGGGGGTGCAAAGTCAGCACAACATCTGAAGCAAAATCCTATAGTCAGAGTTCTGTGCATTAAAGTCCTTTACCTGGGCAATTCAGTGTTTGCAGCAAGAGAAGCTGGCTTCTGAAACCTGTCCACATCATGCCAGTGTGGGGAATTTGCATACTATAATAATAATAATAATAATAATAATAATAATAAGAAGAAGAAGAAGAAGAAGAAGAAGAAGAAGAAGAAGAAGAAGAAGAAGAAGAAGCTGGACCATAAAGAAGGCTGATCGCCAAATAATTGATGCTTTTGAATTATGGTGCTGGAGGAGACTCTTGAGAGTCCCATGGACTGCAAGAAGATCAAACCTATCCATTCTGAAGGAAATCAGCCCTGAGCGCTCACTGGAAGGACAGATCGTGAAGCTGAGGCTCCAAGACTTTGGCCAGAGAAGACTCCCTGAAAGACTCCCTTCCAGACTCCCTTCCAGAGAAGACTCCCTGGAAAAGACCCTGATGTTGGGAAAGATGGAGGGCACAAGGAGAAGGGGGCGACAGAGGATGAGATGGTTGGACAGTGTTCTCGAAGCTACCAGCATGAGTTTGACCAAACTGCGGGAGGCAGTGGAAGACAGGAGTGCATGGTGTACTCTGGTCCATGGGGTCACAAAGAATCGGACACAACTAAATGACTAAACAACAACAACAAATAATAATAATAATTTATTATTTATACCCCGCCCATCTGGGTATATACTTTGTTCTTTAGCATAAGTTGTTTTGATTTTAGACTATTTTGCATGATTGTTACAAGAGGACAAACTCCCTCATCATATGAAACTTAAAACTCCATAACCGAAAAGGAGAAGATCTGATGCAAAACGGGCATATATAAGTAGAGAAAAGGAGGAGGAATAAAAAGAAGGGAAAGCTGGAATGGAAAGATGAGGCAAGTGTAGAGAAGGATAACATGGTCATTAATGTGGTTACAGATGTACAAAATACATTTATCAACAGCTTTGGGCTCATTTATTCTAGACATGTGTAGGATTAGATATAAGGATTTTGTCCAAAGGTCTTTCAACATTTTTGAGAAATGTAATTTGAAATGAATGTAACTTTACCAGGTGGTGGTGCATGTCTACATTTAAAGTACCGTATTTTTCGCTCTATAAGACACACCAGACCATAAGACACACCTAGTTTTTGGAGGAGGAAAACAAGAAAACAAATATTTTGAATCTCAGAAGCCAGAACAGCAAGAGGGATCGCTGTGCAGTGAAAGCAGCAATCCCTCTTGCTTTTCTGGCTTCTGGGATAGCTGCGCAGCCTGCATTCGCTCCATAATACGCACACACATTCCCCCTTACTTTTTAGGAGGGAAAAAGTGAGTCTTATAGAGCAAAAAATACGGTACTTGCTACATTCGAATCCATTGAGCAATGTTGCATAGGGACAGACAGCTGCTGCTCAACTTGTCTCATGGGAAGGGCCAACCCTGGCCATGAAATGACTACTAGGACCTCTCTTTAGTGTGAGGCTGAAATGGCAGCAAAAAAATGTTTGCCACTGCTGAAGTTCATCTAATATTAACATAAGCCTCTTCTGCCTTTGCATCATCACTATCATCAGAATATGTTAAGCTTCTCTATTGGTACAATTAGAATGGCCATAAATTTATGTCATTGATCAGATATGACCAGTGCTATTCTTCTAGAAAAGGAGGTGCTGAAACTCACCACAAACGCCTCCCTCTTTCTCTTAGAATGGCAATAGCACCTACCTGAGAACTGCTGGAACTCACCTGAAAGGTTCCAGAACCCACCTGAGAGGTGCAGGAACTGAGTTCTGGTGAGTTCCCTCTGAAAAAAAGCCCTGGGTATGATCTGTTTCTCCTGCCAACCTAGCGGTTCGAAATCACGTCAAAGTGCAAGTAGATAAATAGGTACTGCTCCGGCAGGAAGGTAAATGGTGTTTCTGTGCGCTGCTCTGGTTTGCCAGAAGCAGCTTAGTCATGCTGGCCACATGACCTGGAAGCTGTATGCCGGCTCCCTCGGTCAATAAAGTGAGATGAGTGCCACAACCCCAGAGTCGGTTATGACTGGACCTAATGGTCAGGGGTCCCTTTACCTTTACCTTTTATAATCTGTTTATCACCATTGGGTCATACACTAGAAGAGGGGTTTGTGATGGCCATCTTTCCATGACATTTGTTGGAGAGGTTAGAGGCAAAATGGGGTAAAGCGACAACTGTAGGTTTTACCTTTTGTACAGTAGGTTATATAATCATCATCATCATATTTATACCCCGCCCATCTGGCTGGGTTTCCCCAGCCACTCTGGGTGGCTTCCTGCAGAATATTAAAATACAATGATTCATCCACTATTAAAAGCTTCCCCAAACAGGGCTACCTTCAGGTTAATTTCTACACACATGAAGAAACACAAGCACATCTGCATCTTTCAAGCAAGCAAAATGCATTGCCAGAGTTCAAGTACACCTTCCCTCCAGACAAGTTGGGGCATGAAGCAGCAGGACCAGTGAGAGATGTGGGATGGGGAGAGTTTTGAGGGCCAGAAAGAAAGACATGGAGGGTAACATTTTAGTCCCTGGGCAGAGGTTTGCCATCCCTGCTCTAGCTTATCAGTCTATCCAACTTCACCTCTTTCCTCATCCCAAGCTAGTTTACAATATCAAACCATTAACAATCTAACCATCTGGTTTTAAAGCAGCGAATCCATAACAACAGGTGACTAAGGCTGGATCTACACTGACGTATTTAACATTTCCCTCTCTTAGAACAATATTACATATGTCATTCTAAAATGTCACAGGGCATACTTGTTAATGAAAGCTTTTTAACCTTGGTTTCTTTCAACAAATGTAAGCAATACCCGGCCACGCCATGTTCCAAAATGCTGTTTCTTTCCCTGCTTCTGGTCACTGGAGTCAGCATGGTGTAGTGGTTAAGAGCGGTGGACTTCTAATCTGGTGAACCAGGTTCGCTTCCCCGCTCCTCCACATGCAGCTGCTGGGTGACCTTGGGCCAGTCACACTTCTCTGAAGTCTCTCAGCCTCACTTACCTCACAGTGTTTGTTCTGGGGGAGGAAGGGAAAAGGAGATTGTTAGCCACTTTCAGACTCCTTAAGGGGAGTGAAAGGCGGGATATCAAGTCCAAACTCCTCTTCTTCTGGTTGTTCTGCTCTTTTCTCTGGTGTCATGTTTTAATTCTTCCTCCCTCCCCCCCTGAACACTGCCCCTTGAATACCATTGGCATTTGAATGCATTAAAAAAAGGTAAAACACCACCACTACTACTACTACTTCTTCTTCTTCTTCTTCTTCTTCTTCTTCTTCTTCTTCTTCTTCTTCTTCTTCTTCTTCTTTTTCTACTACTACTACTACTACTAATTTATTATTTATACCCCATCCATCTGGTTGAGTCTCCCCAGCCATTCTGGGCAGCTCCCAGTGTTAAAACCAATACAGCATAGGGACATATGAGCAGTTTTTCACCTATATAGTAGCATAAAACGATAAAAAATTAATTGATAAAAAGGCAGGTTAATAACGCATTATGAACATAAAAATTAGGATGTTATGTGTCCATCTATGTAATCAAAATCATTCCTTACCTCCACTTTGACATTAAAAACCATGTGTGTATATCGGCCCCAAGTAAAACAAAGAAAACTTAATAACAACTCTAGACCTCAGCCATCAGATTGTGCATACCCGCTTCACAGATGATATCTTTCATTGGAGCCAATCCAGTGCTGTTTTGCTTGAAAAGCAGCTTTAAAATGCAAAGTTTCTACTGAAGAATAGCCAATGCTGTTTCACAGGTTTAAGGGAGGGGTAAATATTGTATTACGTGTGAATTATTCATTCATTCAATTTTGCATTCTTATAGATGGCTACCATCTCCTTGCTATGAAAACAAAATGAGGTTTCTGGGCAGAAGGCATGCATTGGATTAGAGTTCAATTAATAAATAGCTTCTCTGGGCTCATTTAGCGGTTGCTAGAAGCAACTTTTAATAAGTAAAGAATGGTTTGTCGATTAGTCCTGGGCAGAGGCTTTGGAAACATGCAGTGCAAATGTGAATTGAATGACTGTGGTGTTGATCAAGAACGTGAGAGACTTGGGCTTAGCAAAGGCTTAGCAACTTGGGACCAGTTTTAGAACATCTGAATATTGGCTCTGGAAAAGGTCCATTTGTTAAGTCCAAAACTGGCCGAAACACGCGAGCCAAGGTGGAAGAGATTGGCTTCCATAATAAAATGGCATAGAAATGAAGTTATACTTGGCATAGTACACCTAACATTTAGGTTAATAACATTTTTGTAATAGTGAAGATACCATGCAAATAGATTTTGCATTCCCCTGCCAGCTTGTCCAAACACCATTAGAGCCAGTGATTTTAATGGATTTTGGTTCAAATCCTAATTAAACATAAAACTTATACCAGTAATTAGTCTGCATGTTTTTCATATTAGTGAAGCCGTTTGCAGCAATGAGGAGATAAAGCATTTTAACTTCAGCAGCTTAGACATTAGGTGGAAGTATAAAGAAATAATTTAGGAGAGCTCAATTATAACTTTTGGTTAAAAACTTTCCTGAAGTTTCATTATAATCCTGCTTTTGCAAAGTTGATTCAGAGCACCGGATTGGTGCTAGTTAATAATGATGATGATGATGATTATGATGATGATGATGATAGGTGTTATTCTGCAACATGATGCAATAATATGCATCGATGGTAGATTTATCCTAGACTGTCCTCGGATTATTCAGCCTTATAAGTTGTTCTGTGATGCTTCCCCTGTTATTGCCATCTTCAGGGATCTTGTATATCCAAGGTTAAGGGGTGGCCAAGAATGCTTTCTATCAGCTCCACTGGACAAAAAGACTTTTAAATCTCATATGCAGACTGCTTGCCATTTATTAATTCAAGTCTGCATTACTAGAACACACTTTAGAAGAGGCTGTCATTGCTTGGTGTTCTACAAAAATGCAAACGCAACACGCTGGCTGATCTGGCTGATCGCCGAAGAATTGATGCTTTTGAATTATGGTGCTGGAGGAGACTCTTGGGAGTCCCATGGACTGCAAGAAGATCAAACGTATCCATTCTTAAGGAAATCAGCCCTGAGTGCTCACTGGAAGGACAGATTGTGAAGCTCAGGCTCCAATACTTTGGCCACCTTATGAGAAGAGAAGACTCCCTGGAAAAGACCCTGATGTTGGGAAAGATTGAGGGCACAAGAAGAAGGGGACGACAGAGGATGAGAAGGTTGGACAGTGTTCTCGAAGCTACAAACATGAGTTTGACCAAACTGCGGGAGGCAGTGGAAGACAGGAGTGCCTGGCGTTCTCTGGTCCATGGGGTCATGAAGAGTCGGACACGACTAAATGACTAAACAACAACAACACGCTGGCTAATAACTGCCAGTCAATATATAATCGATTATGATGTCATTCAAAATATATGAATAAGCCACTTCAAAATAATGTATATATCATACAACACATCTCACAAAATATACAAGTAACTACAAATTGTTATATGCATCAGAGTCAAACAAAGAATCAAATCAATGAATAGCGAGGAATGCCAAGCTGTCTCTCAAAGGAAGACGTCTCACAAAAGTCACAAAAGAAGACGTCTCTCCCTGAAGAAGTCTCAAAAGGACAGCATTTACTGTATTTATATTCAGTGTTAGCCACCCCGAGTCTGGTCTTGGCCAGGGAGGGCAGGGTATAAATAATAATAATAATAATAATAATAATAATAATAATAATAATAATAATTGGTGTTCAGCAGCTTCCACTCACTTGACAACATTGACCCTATGAGAAGTGGGTCAATGGGAATGCTTTATATTTTGCACTCAGAAAAAGAGTGGTTCCTGCATTTCAGGGGGTCATACTAGATGTCCCTTCGGGTGTCTTCCAACTCTACAATTCTGTGAATCTGTGTCATCCATTTTGTCCACATGATCAGAATTATCTGGATCTACTGGAGTGGCCTTAGATGCAGCCAGAAGCAAGCAACAACTGAGTAACATAATTAAAAACAGCCCAAAGCCCAATGAATTATGCATGAATTTTGAAAGCTTTCTCCCAGTATTTTAAATAGTTTGTTCAATAAAGGATCTTACTTGATCTCTGCTTCTTCTTCTCTGGGACCAACACAGCTATCAATACTTTCATGCAAGAATGGCTAATGACAGATTAATTTACTTTAAACATGAAAACACTCTTGACAAGAGATGTTACCATATCCTGTAGCTTTAGATGAATGGGATGTAACAAAGTACTGTTTGGAAGGGGGAAAGAGGTGAGGAGTTCTTAATTTTATTGAAGTCTTTAGTAATTAATTAGGAGGCACATAATGAGTACAATTCTTAAGTTGTAACGGAATAATAGACTTGCCTTTTCATCTTGGAACATCAGAAATCTGTAAGCAGAGACAAGTAAGCATAGAGTAACTAGCTGAATCTCTGGGAGGCAGAGGGAGGGGGAATGACTGGCTGAATCAGTGCCTGCGTTCTTTCAAGATATTTTGACAATACTTAAGATGAAGGCTTTGAACAATTCTGCATTCAAAGCACAAAATGCCTTTTACAAGACTAGGTGCGACGCCTTTACCATCTGGGCAGAATTCTAATGCTATCTTACGTTCTTGTTCCATGGGACCCTCACATTTCTGTCATTTCAGTTGTCAGCGGCAGTCCTTATTATTGGAAAACATTCACACTTGTCATACAATTGCCAGTGGAATTCCATAATAGTAGACAAACTCAAACATGGTCTCCTTGACCTCATGAAGTGGTTTATACTATGGTTTTGTGGTTTGGATAGCTTTTGACAACCGCATGCTTCATCAAAAGCCGTTGTTGCTATGGTGGCGGTGGTATGTTCTTCAGTTGGTTAGTTAGTTTCTCAAGGCCATGCCTTAGGGAAGGCAGTATCAGGTGATGGTGAACAAGACAATCCAAGGAAAAGCGTCTTGCTTCTCATCAGTAGGGTTGCTGTGCTTACAGGGAGGACAATGTGGCAGGAACGTCCACGTGGCTCAGGAGTGGTGGTAGGAGCACAGAAATGGCTCTGCCACTGAACTTGTGCTGGTCTCCCTGCCATTGTACTTCTCTTCCTTCCACTAAGTGCGGTGGAAAGCCAGATGCCCATGGAAAAAATTATGGAGAAGGAAATGGGGAGTCTGTGCGTAAATGGGGAGCAAGCATAAAGGCTCTGAGTTCGGCTGGTAGGAGAATCAACTTTTGAACCAGCCCTTGCATTGCCATAGTTCCCCCTTCTATGAAAATTGTTACATAACACTTTCGACAGGCCAAGCTGCCCTTAAAGGACATGGCACAGCAAATGGAGGTTAATCAGACACTCCGCTGATCTGCCTTTCAATCTTCAGATGCCTCTTGTGCTGATGTATCCACAATTCTCTATGCTGGGCACTTGTCATGATGAGGCAATCAGTGATGGGGGAGTCATTTGTTTGGTTTATATTTTAATGTGGCCTTATAAATTTTCACTTTCTGAACCAGTAATGAATGGAAACACAGCTCTTCTTTGAAATCCACCTCTTTGAATTTTGCAGTGCAGTCCTCCAACCAGAGTGTGCATATTAGGGGTTTTTTAAAAAAAGAAAAAAGGAAAAAAAATGCACAGAGATTTATTTTCACTAATAAACATATCTTCACTAAATTAAGCGTTTTCACTATTATACTTATTTGCACTAATATGCATACAGAAGTCCATTCTATAAGGCGGCGGCGGGTGGGATTGCCTGTGCAGGAAAACTGTATAAAGAAATGTGCATTTTAGGAGAAATGCATACAAAAAAATAAGTGCAATTTCCTGAGCAGGCTTTACGAAAGAAGAAGGTTGGACCAAACTGGAAACTATGAGAAACTAAAATTGACAGATTAGCCCAGGCTTAAGAGAAGATGGGGACTGGTGTCCTTTTTCTACAATGCACTTAAACATTCACTTAAAGTTAGTTATGGAATTGAAGCAGCCCACTGAGTGTTTTAAAACATCATTCACTGTTAACAGTTCTTGGAGCAACAGAGTTGGGGCAAAGCAATGCTGCTCGTCATTTATTCTTTCCATGAAGGCCAGATCCTTTTGAGCGATGACTGAAAGATTGTTAACTGTGAGAACCGTGTTACCCAGGGCCAAGGAAATGTCCATAGTCCTGTTGCTTCAGAACACTGAAGTCTCCAAGAAACAGGCCAGCTTTGGACCCAGCAGTTCCAGCACTGGTCCTGCCCATGTAATGTCCCAGTTTGAAGCCATACTATGGTTACTGCTGATGAAAACACCATCGGTGGCTGTATCTGCTCCATACTTTCAACAGTCACATTGGGGTCCTGAGTATCAGCAGAGTCATTCTCCCCCTCTTTTAGTGGAGTCTGGTGGAAGGACTGCATCACAGGGTCCTAACCTCCCACCAACATCACATACTGGAGATTAGGATGGCTCTGTGTGTGCTGTGTTTTAAAGTAGATGTCAGCTTTAGGTAATTGATATTGTAAAAGGAAAGGAGATTCATATTTAGGAGATGTGTCACCATGGTTGATTTCTAATGGTGGCTGTGTCCATTACTTGCCATTGTTATTTATCCCAAAATATAGGAAAGTGTTTATACTAATTTGCTCCATTGTTCTCCCTTCAGATATTTTGGAATGAAGATTTAATGGCATTCTATATGTAAATCTTGTGTGTCTGTGTAGCAGTTACTTATTTGTCTTTTGTGCCATTTGCAGGAAAGTCTCTAGAGTAGTATTCCAAACTATATATGGACGCAAATCGGTCACAAAGTTTGTATTGCAAACTATAAAGATTTGCAGACAACTACCGAATTGTTAAGGGGTATTGCTTGTTTAATTTTTGTTCTATCTCTGCTTTCTTTTTAAATAACGAAAATGCATTGTTTGTGAATTTTCTTGATTTTGGAGTTCTCTGCTTCATTGTGTGGAATCAAATGTATGTGTGAGGAATCTGAAGGTCTTTGGACAATTAATAAATTTAAAGCAAAGAAACTGTCCTTGCTATTGTCCCAGAACACTTGTCCTTTGCTTCCTACTCCTGCCAATAGAGGAAAAAAATAATTTATTAAATTTAAAGCGAATGACCATTTCTTCACTGGCAAAGATTCTCTCTATCAACTTATTTCAACACACTCCTATATGAGGATATTGCCAAGAGGTTTTCAAGGGCATTTTTGGTGATGTCTACCATTTCCTTTTATTCCTACTGCCAACTCCAAATAATAATAATAATAATAATAATAATAATAATAATAATAATAATAATAATAATTTATTTATTTGTATGCCGCCCATCTGACTGGGTTACCACAGCCCTCTGGGCAGCTCTCAACAAAGAACAGTAAAAACACAACACAACATTGCACAGTGAAAACTTCCCTGAACAGGGCTGCCTTCAAATGTCTTTTAAAAATCACCTAGCTGAATATAATTATATAAATATGGTTATACAATGATAATCGCATATGGAAAGACATATCGACGCAGTTTGTGTGTTCAAATATACATGCTTGCTTGCATGTATGTGCAAAAAACAGCACTAGAATTTGCACATGCATTTCAACATAGCTTCTGCAGTGTGGTGGAAGCCAGAAGTAGAATGTGGAAATGCAAGGGGGAGACAGAAGGTCTGAGACTAAACCTGCTTTGTCACCTGAGACTCATATCAGCCAATTTCACACCTTACCCAGGCTACACGTACATTACTTATTTCTTCAATACAACTATTTTGTATTACAACTGGAAAACTGCTTAGATGCAACAATAAAAGAGGATTATTTTCCCCAACCCAGCAATGATATTATTTCCAGGTTATCAGGACAAATTAGTAAGGAAGACTTTCATAAGTAGTTTTTTGTCCATTTTCCAATCAGGTAGAGGAAGACCTGGAGGGAATTTTAGCATTTGTGGAACATCACATTGGTGGACTAAGATCACGGCCCTGAAATAACATCAACACTGGAAGTATGCACTGTTTGGCATGGAGGTCAAAGAAGTCCCACTCCTAGTATAAAATCAATATTTTAACCATAACATTTAGAAATAAGAATCAGCCATGAAATTCAACCATGACATTATGGTGCAGGAAGAGCAACACCTGCATATATTATCTCCACTGTGATGGAACAAGCCTTGCAATTCTGCTGATGAGGCATTTAAAGAAAGTCCAGCTCTAAGGTAACTCTTCTAATTAGCCTCCCGCAGGCAGAGTGATACAAGGCAATGCAGAATACTTTTAACTATTTCTCAGAAGTGCATGTGTGTGACCCATACCTTGTGGCAGATGAGGTACTTTAAGCATTGCTTTTTGATCTGTATGTCACTCTTCCCTACATAATTGTGTCTCTAGAGGAACTCTGGGGGGAAAATGAAGATGCAGTGAAATATAATGATGATATCAGATAAAGAGAATGCAGTTGCTTCAACCTTTCTATGCATGACAGATTTGTCTTGGTTCGTATAAAGCTTCTCAACTTTCCTCTACCCCTGTAGGTTAAACTTTTTTTTCCCCTCCAGAGGGTTCTGACAACTTCCTGTGAATTTTCTTCAGTACTCTGTGTGAGGATGTGATTTAGCCAAAGTTAAGCACTTGAAAGCCTGAGCGATTTAAGCGGGGGAACTCAGCATATTCTGATGACACTCAGCTCTCCTTCTCCTTTAGGTGAGGCGGTAGAAAAGCTGGATCGGCGTCTTGCCTCGATAATGGACTGGATGAGAGCCAACAAACTGAAACGCAATCCACATTAGATTGAGGCACTGATCGTGGGTGGTTCCCTAGACCAGATAGCTGGGAGGTTGCCTGCTCTTGGTGGGGTTCCACTTCCTCTGACGGAGCAGGTTCGCAGCTTGGGTATACTTCTGGATCCTTTGCTGTCACTGGAGTGCCTTCCATCAGCTTCAGCTGCTGGCCCAGCTGTGCCCTTATCTGGACAGGGATAGCCTAACTTCTGTCATCTATGCTTTGGCAACCTCAAGTTTAGATTACTGCGATGGGTTGCTTAGGATACAAGCTGCCTCTGAAGACAGTTCAGAAATTTCAGCTAGTGCAAAATTCAGTGGCCAGGTTGCTCACCAGGGCAAGACGGTTTGAGCATGTTACACCGATCCTATTCTGACTGCACTGGCTACCAAGTAGTTTCCAGGCCCAATTCAAAGTGCTGGTTTTGACCTCTAAAGTCTTAAACGGCTCAGAACTGCAATACCCAAAGGACCGCCTCTAGTATTGGGGAACAAAGTTAGTGAACAGCAAGTACGAAAATGCTCAGAAATGAGAGCTGTTGGGGGAAAGTGAAAGAGGAGAGTGGCTGATGGATGGATGGGTGTGTACACACAAAAAAAATGTGCTGAGCGTGAATGGGATGGATGAATGGATCAGTGTGAATGGCCTTGCCCATCACTGTCTTTGGTCCTGACCTCTCCTGGCATGCAGCACTGAAATTATGACCCAAATCAGAATGTGGGCCTCTGACTGGAAAAAGTTCCCCACTTCGGCCTAACCTTTGAAAGTTATTTAAAACCAGAACTTTGAGTTGAGTCCAGTAGCAGTTCTGATTGCTTCATTTTTCATATTCTCAAAAAATAAAAAATAAAATCAAACACACTTCACTTAAATTGAGACAGGAACATTTTTTGCAGGACAAAGCAGAAACCTCAGCAACGGGAAATATTTTTTCTTAGAACGGGTATTCAGCCACCAGCCAACCTAAAAAGGCAAGGTAAAAGGAGACTGAGTAGCTTAGGTTAAAGCACTTCCCTTTGGCTGCTATTTCAGTGCACACCAAGTCTCGCAACAGAAGCTAACAGACAGGATAAAGCCCCCTGAGGCTCTTAAACAGCATCCAAATCAGTGTCCAGAATGAAGATAAATACCACACAATTTAACATTAGCTTCTCTCCCCACCAGCACCCCAGGCTCCTGCATCAAAACATTGCAGTACACAGTGCAATATAAGCGCTTAGCGTATCCCAGGGCATTTTCTTGCAATAAAATCATTATGGAAAGATCGACCTTAAAAGGACAATTGAAAGTCAGCAATAGGGTAAATTAAAAGGGTAAAAAATTAGCCTTGCACATAAAAATACCAAGGGGGAGCCGGAGCGCCTCAGGCAGAGTGAACAAAATAGCATAGAATTAAAATAAGAAGGCCTTGCAGTCTTGGAATTTGAATAGATATATGAAACCAGCAGAGAATACTAGTACCTCGGCAAGCTTTTACAAATCCCGAAAAGTAGCTTTAAACAAATAAAAAGATCTTCAAGCAAACTTTTGTTAAAAGTAGCAATTTTATATATGTATTTATCTGAGATTTACAGCCCATGAAAAGGCTAATAGGAATAAGCTAATAGGACTTATTTATCTCATCTAAAACAGTCAATAGTCTTCTCTTCCTTGTTCCTGAAAAAGAAAAGTTGGGGATGAAATGGCTGTAAATGAGTTCAACTGAGATGTTACAAATTTGTGTCCAGTTTTCTAAGAAGAGCTGCAACCAAAATGTTCAGCCATTGAAGAGAATGTAGGATTTCCTGCACAGATAGAGATGGAAGCTTCTTTCAATACGAGTTCTCCCTGTTTCTCATTTTTCTGTTCTTAATATAATAAGAGAATGCATTTTTGTATGCTCTTTTCACCAGTACCTTCATTTCATGCATACTTTCCCCTAAAATGTGCATTTTTGTAAATATTGTTAGGTTGGAAAATTGCACTGCCAGATTTGGGTGTGTGAGTTTCAAAGGTTAGTCCATGTGTGTTTGGGGTCGTTTGCTCCTAGCAAGCTTCCCACTTATGCATACTAGTGGAAATAGCATTGGGCAGGATCAACGTAGCAAAGGAGGCCCCCATGGGAAGGCTGGCAGGGAGAGAGATTGGCCATGGCATGCCCTAAACATGGATTAAGACTTCTGCTTGGTTGATAACCTTTACCGCAGACACCCAATGGCACCCTGTGTGCCTAGCTTGAACCACACCAGGGCTCAAGACAGAGTAATCCCCATGGGGTTGGGGCATTTTCCAACCCTCACAGAACAGCATTGCATCAGCAAGGGCTATTGGAATGTGCAATGGGATCTTTGTCCTACTGCTATGCCAACCCCGCTTTCTATTGATTTCAAAAATATTTGGCTTGATTTTTACCCAACGCTGCGTCTTCTCTGATCGTTTCACCACTGCCTCAAGACCCCAAATTGTCCCTGCCGGTCAGGCAGCAGAGGAACCAACCCTCACGGCAGGTTGCCAGGAATGGATAAGACAAGGAAAAGTCCTAATCATCTGGTTTTTATTCAACATTCACAGAGAGAGGCTTGGGAATGCAGACTTTAAACAACAGACTAGCATAATGGCGTTGTCCCGAGTGAGTTTCCACCCCCTCTGTCTCTCCCACTTTTTCATGCATCATTGCTACAGGTGCAGAAAAGTGCCCTCTGCCTTTGAGCTTTTTGCTCTGCTACTTTCAAGGCTCACCTGGTTCTGTGAGTTGGGGGGGGGGGTCTGGAATGCTTCTAAAGACACTGTGTCCATCAGCTGTTGCCCCCCCAGTGCTTCTTTTTCTTCCTCCTCCTCTCCCATTCTTTCCCAGATTTCCCCCTCATCTGCCTCTGAGCTGTGATCTCCCTCCAACCCCTGTTGTAATTCTGAACTGTCCTCTTCTTCTCTGGAAGGGTCAGGCTGGTGAGGTGGTCTCCACCATTCCTCCTCTGCCCAGTCACTGACATCATCAGGGCAAAGCTACCGATAGAATGCTTCACAATCTTTTCTTTCTTTCTTTGCTTGGTCTTATCAATCTGAATGTAGGGACGTGGGTGGCACTGTGGTCTAAACCACTGAGCCTCTTGGGCTTGCCGATCAGAAGGTTGGCGGTTCAAATCCCTGCAACAGGGTGAGCTCCCGTTGCTTGGTCCCAGCTCCTGCCAACCTAGCACTTCGAAAGCATGCCAAAAAGTGCAAGTAGATAAATAGATACCGCTCCAGCAGGAAGGTAAATGGCATTTCCATGCGCTGCTCTGGTTTTGGTGTTCCATTGCGCCAGAAGTGGCTTAGTCATGCTGGCCACATGACCCAGAAAAACTGTCTGTGGAAAATGCTGGCTCCCTCGGCCTGTAAAGCAAGATGACGCTGCAACCCCAGAGTCATCGCCGACTGGACTTAACTGTCAGGGGTCCTTTACCTTTTTATCACTCTGAATAATTTGGCAAACACAGCAAACTTGTCCACCTTACTACTCCAGCTCATTAATTAAACACACACAAACATTTCCCAACAGGGATCCTGGAGACAGAAGGCGAGTGGAGTGCAGCTGCTTTGCTAGTGTGCTGGTCCCGGGGGGCTACCGTGCGGTGTGGTCCGAGTCCAGTCTGAGGTCAAGGGTGTGGTATGGAGGCTGTCCATCAAGGCTGAAGCAGGGTCCAAGGTAAGGAGTTGGGAGTGGTCCAAGGTAAGGAGTTGGGAGTGGTCAAGAACTCTGGCAGAAGAGCAGGACAGGGTGCCGGCAGGAACAGGTTGCCAACAATGTTGCTCCCGCAACCTGGGACTGGGCTGGCTGGCATTTATCTGCTGGCCTGGAGGCGAGCACTCCTCCTGCGAGAACTTAGTTCCCTCCACCTCTCTGCCCTGAGCCTCTGCAGCCCAGGACCCAGAGGCAACCTCACCTTCCCCTGACGGGGCTGAGAGTAGAGCACCTGCAGGCAATGGGTCTTCAATCACCTCCTGAGCCAGAGCAGATTCAGCTGGTGTCTGCTCCTGAGGATCCAGCACAGGTGAGGACCCTTCAGGCTCATGCCCCAGTCCCGGCTCAGCTGGTCCTGGAGGCAGGGACTCCTTTGCAGGCTGGGATTCCTCAGGTTCAGCCTCTGAATCTGATTCCCAGGCTATCACAGCTAGCTTTCCAGTAGCTGAGTCACTGTGGTTCTAGGAGAGGGGTTAGGAATGCTTTCAAGGGACACTGAGTCTCCCCTGGTACTTCTTCTTCCTGCTGCTCTCCCAATATTTCCCAGCTTCTGCCCTCTGAACTATGACCTTCTGCAAACCACTGTTCTTACTCTATACTGTCCATTCCTCCTCAGTCCAGCCCCTGACGCTTGATAAACAGTAGGAGCCCACTTCCTGAGAAGCTAACACAGTGGCTCCACCTCAAATGGTGAGCCACCTCAGTAACCTCACTTCTTGCAAGCTTCCATTGTGAGAACTGTCTATTTATTATTTTCTCTGCTTACTGGCTGGGAAAGGTTCTGGAGAGGCACTTCTGGATAAATAAAATGGCACCAGAACAGATAAACAATGTGCTGAGTATACAAAGCAGCTTCATTTATTCATGTGGTGGGAAGAATTGCTCTTGACACTTTGCTGCTTGAGAAATGCTGTTGAAATGAGCATAAACAGCAATTAATGCATATGTGGCTCAAGGGGAATCTCACCACACCCAATCCTCAGGGAATTTATTTTTTATTTTATTTTAAGCTCTGATCTTTTTCATGTGACTAAACAGCAGGGAATGCTAACTGCATAATACTTGGGGTCATTTTTGCTTGGAAATTAATTATATGAATGTATAAACTATGCTAAAATGTAGGCAAGTAATTTCTCTCAATTAAATGGAAGATTATTCAGGGACGTGTGAGAACTTGGACCAACTCCTACATTCTATATTTTTGCAAGATATCGAGATACATTTAAAGTTCCACTATATTTGTTTCTCTAGCAGGCAATAGTAGAGAGCTTTAACTCTGGAAAACTTACAGCGCATTGCAGAAGTCTTACAAAGCTAAATGCAAGCATATGTATTTCAAAGTTCACATAGCTCTAGGGTAATATGTTATGCAGTTCTATTTACTGCCATAAGATAGTAGTTTATTATGGGTGATTGCTTTTTTCATTTCGTTCAGTTGTTATGAAACAGAACGACAGCCGTATAAACTTCCCATAAATCCTCACAATCTGTTTCTTAAGGGAATGTCTGAAGGGAGCGTCACTTACCCAGATGTAAGTGAAGGGGGGGGCCACAAAAGGAGAGAACATTTTGTGTGAGTGACTACTTGAGGAATGCTTTCACCGCACAATGCAAAACTTGTGAATAGCAAATATAGACTTTAAACAATAGACCAGAACGATGTGGAAGAAAACAGTTGCAAAATGTTATTTTGTAAGAAAGGTAAACATTGCCATCTTTATTTTTTCCTAGGCAGATAACATTTCCTGAATACAAAATCAATTCTGCCGAATTTCTGTTTTTTATGGGAAGCTAGAAGTCATTAGGATTCCACACTTCAGAATGCTGGAATGTTATGCTGAATCTTTGATAACATAATATGTTTTATTGTATTGTATTTTGTCTTTCAAACATTAGCTATTTTGCTGTAATTAAAGCTGCTCCTCCCACAATGACTTAGGGCAGAAATTTGGTAAGGAAAGCACAGGAGATCTGCAGAAATAATGCAAGTTGTGTGGGAACTATCACAAACAGGAGTCACCTAGGACCTGCTCCTACTTAATGGGAAGAGCAATCCAATCTCCCAATTCAACATACTGGAGGGGGCTTGGATAAGGCAGATGTGTCCCTCCCCCCAGTTCTGCACAGGAAGATTCCACTTCTATGGAGGTTCTCACTTCATGCACTGAAAATGTGGACAGAAGCTGCTACCAGCACTATGTTAACCCTTGGCATCCAGCTGCTACCAGCACTATGTTAACCCTTGGCATCCAGTGTAAAGTGCTGAAACAGGGCATTTTGAAAGTGGAGAGGAGGCAGAACTGGGGTGGCCAAGCATCTGTTAGGTCATGGTAGCTCAGCATATGGACCAAGAGCTGCATGTGGCTCTCAAGATATTTTTGGTGGCCTCAGCAACATTTGAACACTCCAGAAGGCAGGCAAAGGCCCACAGCCCAACTCACTAGCTGGCCAGGTGGGGCTCGCTAGTTCTGGGATGAGGTATATGATTCTCTAGCTGGAATAGGCTGGGAGCAGGTGTGGGTCGCATGCATCATCAATCAAGTGTTTGTTCACTTGCCATGTCGAAGGACCTTGATGTGGACAGTCAAGGACTTCCATGCGACTGTACTTTGGGCTTAAAGCTGGATTGCATCCTGGCTTTGGACTTGGATTTACCCTGAACCTTGTTCCCTGACCTTCAGCCTCTGGACTTTGAATTTTAGACTTTGCTGGTGCTGATTGACCCTTGGATTTTGAACTTGAACTTGGCACAGTGACTGGTTACCAGGTTGGCCAGGATCAGGACATTCAGCAAGAATGGCTACAGTTGAAATAGTAATACATTACATCGCATTATTTTGAGTAAGATTGTGATTAGGGGACTTGTGTGGCTGCTCTGCTACTGATGAGCAACTTTGTCTCGCTTTCAAAGGTTCTTTGTTTAGAACATACAGATGTGGACCAGACAGACCTTCAAGCAAAGGACTCATTCAAACAGAACTGAAAGGAAACATGGCCACTCTAGTCTCAACCAGCTGTACCTTCTGGTGTTGTAGGAGGCCCCAACTGAGAAACCTTCCCCAAGCCCCAGACACGCATCAAATCAGCTCCTTCCCTGCTATCTGGCCCTTCAACAACTGGATAAACCTACAGTGAAACACAGAATGGGTAGGTGGGTGCCATAACCAGAAGCCAAGATGCTAGCACGTATGCCAAACGTATGGTGGCTCTGACATTAATATACAATTGACTCTGAACCTGAGCCACATTATGTTCCAACAAGGGCTTAAGGAGGCAGAGAATCTCTGGGATTTCCTTTTCAGATGCTTTCTGAAAACTCAGAAAAGACACTGCAGAAATAGAGTATTATTAAATTAATCAGCTTATACTTAATTTAATCATTCTAGTAAATTTTAACGTGTGTTTTATTGTGGGGAAAATTATTTGACTGTGTTCTTGGCAGCCAATATAATTAAAACTAAAAGTATATCATTGAGACACAGCTCAGACCAGAGACGAGTGGTTCCTAAAATAAAACCAAGGGCATTTTGTTTCCACGTCTCATTGCAAATGCATTGGCAAATTTATAGTCACAGGCACACAAAAATGTTATACTCAGGACTTTAACTTCCTTTGAAAAAAAGAAAAAAAGCCCCATTAGTTCTGGTTTTTTAACTCAGAAGCTGGGAGATGGGAAAATAAAATTAGATTCCATCTTCTTCAAATTACCTATTGATTTAATGTGTCACATTATCAAAAGGAACTAAAAATAAAAGTGCATTGCAAAAATTACTGCACTGAGTACATAAGGGGGGGAAAGCCTAGGCTGTTCCAAAAAGGGGTTCACAGCAACTCCAGAACTGAAGTCACTGCTTCCAAATATTCCTTCTGTTCTGAGTTGATAAGGCGAATCTACTAATTCATAAAAGTTCCTGTAGTCTTGCTTCCCCCTTCCCCTCTGTTTTCTCCCCTGCAACCCCTCTTAATAGAATCTTTCGTCACACACAGCAGCTGTAGGGACTTCTTCAAAACCCCAACATTTAAAAATTAGATTACATGCCAAAATCTTATTTCAGCATTGTTTTTCTTGCCAGAATTCCTGGGTCTTATACCAGCAGGAACACTTCAAGAAATGAATGGCCGTTGTAACAGGCAAATATGGCAAGAAAAACCCATGCTTGTTTTTTAAAGCCCCCAAAAGAGATGTATAAAATAATTGCCCCAATCCAGCTAAGGAGATTTACAGGTTAAAAGCAGGCTTTTAGGAGCATATCATTCCTGGATTGAGAAATATAGATATTAAGCAATTGGGCACTGAGATACACTGCCAAATGGGCATCCAAGTAGGGATTGATCCTGAGGAAAATTCCAGTGGGCACCTCCTATTCACATTCTTGCACAACGTGTCACACGCCCATGCCATATTTGCAGATGACTAGATTCAGAGCCAACATTTGTGAAATCTATTATGGGATGCAAGAATGCCCCTTTAGTTAAGGCAAATAGCAGCAGCTGCATGCTTCGGCTGTTCTAAGTTTCAAACTTCTGTTGCTTTATAAAAAAATGGCACCTGCTGAGAAAAAAAACACACTTGGAATGCATGAGGTATACGCGGACAAAAAAACTCAACAAAGTTTGTGTCTGGATTTTCACTTTTTGAAATGGGGCAACCCTACCTGAGGGAGAGCTATGAATGTGCCAAATTTCAAATACAGTGGTACCTCGGGTTAAGTACTTAATTCGTTCCGGAGGTCCGTTCTTAACCTGAAACTGTTCTTAACCTGAAGTACCACTTTAGCTAATGGGGCCTCCTGCTGCTGCCGCACCCAGTGACGTAGCATGGGTTGTCAGCACCCAGGGCAAGGCAAGTAATTTGCGCCCCCTAACCCGTGGATTTGCGCCCCTAACCCTAAGCCCCAGATGTTGCGCCCGGTGCCACTGTATATGCAGTAAAAATTGCCACAATTACAGCAATTAAATGGCCTCAGCCTAGTATACCTGAAGGAGCGTCTCCACCCCCATCATTTAAGGAACCACAGAAAGAGGGGGAAGGAAGACAAGTTTTGAAATGTCAAAATGATTGTAAACTTAGTGAAATGTATAAAATTAGTGAAATGTATAAACTTGAAAAGTAGAAATTAAAAAAAGAGAAACTCAGAAAGAAGGAAGGAAGGAAGGAAGGAAGGAAGGAAGGAAGGAAGGAAGGAAGGAAGGAAGGAAGGAAGGAAGGAAGGAAGGAATGGGTGTGGATCAAATCACCAGATAATTCCTCTAGCAATACCGTAAGGCTCACATGCTTCATAAGGCAATACAAGCCCAGGATACTTTGTGGCATATTGCTGGTCCCAAGCCCTCCATCCTCCCCAGGTCCCCATGGATTTAGGCTTCAAATATGAAAGGTGGGGGTGCCTGGAGGCTTACAACTTAGCTTACCCACACTTTTCCTCCATCTTTCAGACCCACTTCCTGTGCCAGGGACCAGCACATATGTCCCATGTTTCCTGGGCTTCTCGCATTGCCTTATGAAATGCTGACAGACACAATTTGTGACATTGACATTGCACATTATCGGCGCTGATCACAAAGCATGTCTATTAAGACATCAGTCTGATCTTCCAGTTTCCTGGCTTTGTGGATCGTGATACAATACTAGAAAGCCTAACTCTGATCTTAAATTGGCTCCTCCTCCTCCTCCTCCTCTTCCTCCTCCTCCTCCTCCTCCTCCTCCTCCTCCTCCTCCTCCTCCCCCCTTCCCCTTCCCCTTCCCCTTCCCCTTCTCCTCCTCCTCCTCCTCCTCCTCCTCCTCCTCCTCCTCCTTCTTCTTCTCCTTCTCCTTCTCCTTCTCCTTCTCCTTCTCCTTCTCCCTTGAATTTAGTGGATAACCCTATGCATACTCGGTTAGAAACAAGAGTCATTGAACACAGTGGGCCGACTAGATGGAGGGATGGGTGGAGAGAGAGAGCATTTTTCCTTTTTTTTTAGTTTTGTGAAATGCAATCGGAGAAGGACGGATAATTGGAAACTTGACAATGCTAACCATCTATTTAGCAGAAGACATGGAGCAGGAGGCAGTATCCTTTCCCCAGGGCATTTTGAGAACAGCAGTCCATGCACTAAAGCCTTCTTCTGCACAGGAAATATCCTTACTAGAATACCTGAATTAGCCCAACTGCTTTCCAAGATAACCTCTCTATATGCAAATATTTTGTCATTACTACTTTCCGTGAAAGCGGCGTTCCTTGATATTTCTTCCATCAAAGCACAGAAGAGGAGAGCTGGGCTTCATAATTCTAACCATGTACTCTGAGATACTCACCATTTAATAACCACTGGATTTAAGGGGCTTTTGAGCATGCAGCTATTTGAAATGTTGCCGATGTTTACACGCAGAATAGTTTGTGAAAAGGTGATGTGAAAATTCATTGAGCATTGGAGAGTGGCGCTGAATAGCAATATGTTTGTTAGCACACATACAAAGACGTATGATGGAAACAAACACAAGCTATTAGTATTTGCATTGTAAATGATATATAGGTATGTAAATCAGGATAGTCTCTCATACTGATTTTGAGGTAAAAAGTAGTGCTTCTGAGTAAGTGATTTCCCCTTCCCTAAAAATATATATATGCTTATTTGGCAGAATAGTTATAATTTTATAGCACTACTTCCTTCTATTCCCCCCTTTTAATGCCTTTGTACTATGTTTGTTCTAATTGCTAATTATTTATTTACTTAAGGTAAAGGTAAAGGGACCCCTGACCATTAGTCCAGTTGTGACCGACTCTGGGGTTGCGGCCCTTATCTCACTTTGCTGGCCGAGGGAGCCAGTGTACAGCTTCTGGGTCATGTGGCCAGCATGACTAAGCCGCTTCTAACGAACCAGAGTAGTGCACGAAAACGCTGTTTACCTTCCTGCCAGAGCGGTACCTATTTATCTACTTGCACTTTGATGTGCTTTCAAACTGCTAGGTTGGCAGGAGCAGGGACCGAGCAACGGGAGCTCACCCTATCGCGGGGATTCAAACCGCCGACCTTCTGATCGACAAGTCCTAGGCTCTGTGGTTTAACCCACAGGGCCACCCACGTCCCTTATTTATTTACTTATTTTACAGCTAATTTCACATAGCAAATAAGGTGATGTCACAACACAATGTGGTCAGCCGGTTTTAGCTACATTTTAATATCACTGAGGACAAATTCAAAAGCAGTGCTTACTGACTAGACAATTACTTTAGCAGCAATCTCACAGAACCTGCAAAAAAGGAGAGTGCTTTTTTGAAGCTGTCAGAAGCGTTCATGAAAAACAATGCATACTTTCAATCCTAAGAATAAACATGTCAAAACCTACCTCTTATTACCTAATGACTTTTTCCAATATTTCCAAAATGTGAATAATGTTCCAAATCTAATTGGGTTAACAAAAACTCAGTTTTGTTACTGTGTGTGTGTGTGCATGTTCAATCTAAAACCTCTTTCCGAGAAATATAAGGATTGGAGCACAATCCCACAAAATGGGCATGATCCAGCACAAATGAAGAATGCTTGCATCCAGTAAAAGTCAAATAAATCTCTCTCAGTTCAATGGGCCTGAAATGTGCTTACCTTTGACTGGTTTGTGCCCATGTTGTGTACAGTTAAGGACATTTGAGCTCCAATGAAGTAATCTTTTCACTGAGAAGAAAGAACATTTGTCCATTTAGAAGGAGAAGTTTCTCTTTCTTTGAGGATACCTTTGCCAGCTTAAATGAGTAATCTATTTGTTCTTCCATTGTTGGAAGTAAATTCAATATGCATTTGAAGGATTAAATGCTATAATGGGAGTAAACATAATTCATGCTGATCTTATTTACATACAAGTTTCAAACTAGTCTCAGGTCCAGGAGATAAAAGGGTTCCCATTAAAGATTTATTGAAGATTTAAACAAATGTGACTACCTTGAGGCCAGTCAGAAAATCTATTAAAACAATGCAAATTAAAAGATGGAAACACACAGATTGAAAGGAATAGTTGAGGAGCAATGCAACTGCTAAAGAATATTTGTTGCATATTGGGTGTGGCAACAACTTCCCAAGCCAATATGATCCTAACACCAACAACAACAACAGTCTTTCCTCAGACACTGGGTTACAATATTTAAGTTCAAAAGGGCATAAGTGTACAGTTGGATTAAAAAAAAATCATTAGTAAAGAAGGGGACAGAAAAAGAAAGAGATCCATTAATGCACCTTAGATTTCATCATTAATAATAACAGCTCCTTGTGATGTACAATGCAATTCTATATATGTCTTCTTAGAAGTAAGCTCTATTTTGTTCATTGCCAGGTAGGTGAGTATAGGACTGCAGAGTTAGTGACAGAGGAAGCAAAACAAAAGTAATGAATCATAATGAATCATAATGTGACCACAGAAATTGTATATGACTCGGTTAACCCCATTTCAATGTACATATCAGAAGGGCAAAATCAGTGGAGGTGCCTCATTTTTATGCCTTACTGATGAGCTTCCAGCTGACTCCTTTTAGAAGCAATACCCTGAATTAGCACCTTTGAGCTCCAAATCTATCTTGAAGACCTTGGGTGGTGCGGCAGATATATTTGTCCATCCTACTTATGATAGCGTTGAATGAAATGATATGGAAAACTAATTTTGAGTGAAATGATACGGAAAACTTATTAAAGTGAATCTGTGAATAATAATGCCACGTTCATGTTATATTTCAATATTCAGACCGATATATTTAGCAACAGATAAATTTAGCAACAGATGCTCTTCAGGATGAAGAGCATGAGACTCTTGATCTCAGGCTTGTGGGTTTGAGCATTGGGCAAAAATATCCCTGCATTGGAGGAAGTTGGACAAGGTGACTCTCACAGTCCCTTCCAATTCTACTACTACTACTTATCAAACCTTTATTAGGCATTATGCGAATAAAACCATAAAAGAGAAAATAACATATAAAGGCCTTGAAATATATATAAAAGGGCAGCAGTTGGCTACATACATATATATATATATACATATAGAGTCAATGGTTTTCTTTGTTAACCTGCTCCTTGGAGGACTGCTACCAAAAACTCGGCTACCCCCGCCGTTACCCTTTGGTCAACGTCGGATAGGTAGAGTCCCACACATTCACCTTGCTGGGGTTCCAGACCACCCGAGAGAGGGGACAGCACGCGTTGACGGAGCGTACTGTACAATGGGCAATGAAAGAGAATATGCTCTACAGTGTCCGGGACATTCATAGAACATCTGCAGAATCTCTTGTTTCTAGGAATATTTTGATATCTTCCCCTGACAAATGCTGAGGGAAAAACATTCAAACGGGCCAGCATAAAAGCCCTACGTTGGGCTGGGATTATTAATTTAGTGACGTAATTGGCTCTGCTATCTAAGATGTTTAAATCATAGAATATGGGGACCAATTCTACGATTCTATGATTTGCTTTCTGATACCTTCCTAATGCTGGAACATAGATGGTGAAATGATGTGGACAGCATTTGGGGACTAATTCATTTATGGCACGAGAAGTTCAAGTCTCATATCTGCATCTTTTTCTTCCCATGCACTTATTCATTGGATATACCATTGTATTACAATGAATGGAACTCTCTGAAGTGAGTTAGGTTCCAGGGAATCCGTTGTGCAGCTGATCAGGAAGGTTCTGTAGTTCTTCAAAGTCCAATGAAGCAGTGGAGACACACACACACATACTTCTGTGGGATATAATGCTGTTCTCCTGCAGCCATTTTGTACAGTGGTGCCCCGCAAGACAAATGCCTCACAAGACGGAAAACCCACTAGACGAAAGGGTTTTCCGTTTTGGAGGTGCTTCGCAAAACGAATTTCCTATGGGCTTGCTTCGCAAGACGAAAATGTCTTGTGAGTTCCTGCGGGGTTTTTTCCTTCCCCCCCTTTTCCCAAGCCGCTAAGCCGCTTATCAGCCGATCCGCTAAGCCGCTTAACAGCTGATCCGCTAAGCCGCTTAATAGCTGATCCGCTAAGCCACTTATCAGCTGATCCACTAAGCCGCTTAACAGCTAATCTGCTAAGCCGCTTATCAGCTGATCCGCTAAACCCGCTAAACCGCTAATAGCACTAATCCGCTAAGCCGCTAATGGGTTTGCTTCGCAAGATGAAAAAACCGCAAGACGAAGAGACTCGCGGAACGGATTCTTTTTGTCTTGCGAGGCACCACTGTATTCTTTATGTAATTTTGCTGTCTGCTGGCTTTCAGCCAGCAGCACATGAGTTCATTCTCCCTATGAGATGAACTCACAGTTTCTTTGTGTAACTACCAAGTAAAGTCTGCCTTTCAGGGATCAAATCATAAACTGAAACATGAGTAAACTTTTTGTTACTTTACTCAGAAAGACTCTTGTGTCTTTATTCTTTTAGGAGGGATCAAAGGGGACACCAGGAATAAAATTAACTAAGAGAGTCAAACGAATCTGCAAACTAGCTTCCAGCTATATTGAAGGGAATCTGCTCTGCTATATCACTTACTAGCATGAGTGAAGGAAGAATATTCAGTATATCCTTTCCTCTATCCTTAACATTCCCACAACTGCAATGAATCAACAGGTAAGGAGGAAGGTTTAGATAGCAGACTTCAGCAAGGGCATGTAATATTGCAGAGCCACGAGACAGAAATAGATTTATGTATGCACAAAGGATAGCCAGCTGCAGGAGCAGCACCTTAGAGACAGTGATCTCATCTTATTGTCTAGATACAGCCTGGGCAGGAAAGAACTGGGAATCCAGCTGCTTAGCTTGGGATCACTTACTGCAGGAAAGAATTAGAAGTTCACACCTGTTTGGAGCACCATTTTCTACAACAGGTAACATGGATTGTTTTCCTCCTGCAGCCCCTTCCTCTGGCACTCTTTTTCTTGCCAATAATGGGAGTCCATATCAAGAGAAATGACGCTCTGGGGTTGAAAATGAGTTCTATAGAAGAGCAGATGTCCAGTTCCTATCACCTCCATCTCCATTTGGCTCCTAATATTACAACCTTGCCAATACCTTGCTATTGGGGCCACAGGGTCTTTCACCATCAGAGACAAAGCAACCTGCTCTGGTACCTGGAGCGGAGCTCGTCCCAGGGGGCATGGCGCGCATCCCAGGGGGCATGGTGTGCCACCCACAGGGGCCATGGTGCATGTCCTGGGGGCATGGCACCCCCCTTTGGAACGGCACCTGGAGTAGCCCATCCCCCGCCCGCCCCCTTGGAATGCCCCTGGTCCCCATCATTAGTAGTTTGAGTCTCATGTGGTACTAGAGTGTTTCAGTTTTGTTTTATCTCCACTTCTCATTCATCCAGGCTCCAATCCGGTTTGCCACATTTCTGCATTGCTTTGTGAATTGTTTTAAGAAGTCAGCATACATGTTAGCATCTATAGACATTGCACTGTTCCCATGAGTTGAGCTGTGTGAGAAGCGATTTGCACATATTGGAACCAATTCGTAGTATATGTATCAGTCTTCCTCCCAGTTACAGACAGAAGGTACACAGGAGTTACTGCCTCTGTGGTTTCTCCCATGGTGGTCTAGGTCAGGGGTCTGCAACCCGTGGCTCCGGAGCAGCATGTAGCTCTTTTACACCTTTGCCGCAGCTCCGGGGCAGATACTAGCAAGGGGAGGAGGCGCATTGTGCGCCCCGACACTCCCCACTGTGGCGGGCGCTGTACTGGCTGTGACGTCACATGGGGCGGTGCGTGCGTTAGTCACGCACCGTCCCGACATCACCTTCCCGCCCACCTGCCCACTACATTGTAAGGGGCATGTACGCTGGTCACTGCATTGGAAGGGGGCATGTATGCTGGTCACTGTTTTGAAGGGGAATGAAGAACACACACACACACAAAAAGGTAACTTGTTAATTTAACGTTTATTTCTATGAGGAGGAGTAATTCAAAATAAGTCCCCAGGAAGATTTTGCTTATGAATTGTATGCAACTTGGTGCTAAGTTGGATGTGTTTTCTTGTACAAAGGAATATTCTCCCCTTCTCTTTCCCCAGGCTTAATCTGTGCTGGGGCTTCTCCCACCCTCCAGAATGCTAGTGCTGATCTTTGTGCTAGTGCAATTATTTAGTTGCATACTGCCCTATATTTGGGTTAGCAAATGTACCCACTTCACGTTCACAAGGTCCTCTTTGTGGTACTGGGTCTTCAATACTGAAAGTACAGTTGGTGGGTGTGTGAGAGAGCCTTTTCAGCTGAGAGGTCCAAATTGTTAAATTGCCCTCAAAGGGAATTTCATCATTTGTCCCCACCTTTTAACTGCTTCTAAATGGGCTCTCAAGCCTGTTTTATTCATGCAGGCATTCACTATTGTTATTTTTGCTTAGAGCCTATAATGTTTTAGCTGCACACTGAGATGCTTTGTGATGTTGATGCTGCTATTATATTTGTGTTTTTCATGGTTATGATTGTATTATAATTTGCATTGTATTGTGCATTCTTTTGCTTTGAAAGCCACTGTTGTGTGCACTTGTCACAGAAAAGCAGGGTGAAAATGCTAGTATAAATAAAGAAAAACAACAGCAGAGACACTTGTGCAACTAAAGGTAGATGAAAAGGATGGTCTAAAATGCTAGAAAAGGTGCTAGTTATATTTTAATCAGCTTCAGGTTTTGGCCATGTTCATATCCTCTAACTCCAAACAATTGTTGTTGTTGTTTAGTCGTGTCCGAGTCTTCATGACCCCATGGACCAGAGCATGCCAGGCACTTCTGTCTTCCACTGCCTCCCGCAGTTTGGTCAAACTCATGCTGGTAGCTTCGAGAACACTATCCAACCATCTCATCCTCTGTCATCCCCTTCTCCTTCTGCCCTCCATCTTTCCCAACATCAGGGTCTTTTCCAGGGAGTCTTCTCTTCTCATGAGGTGGCTAAAGTATTGGAGCCTCAGCTTCAGGATCTGTCCTTCCAGTAAGCGCTGAGGGCTGATTTCCTTAAGAATGGATAGGTTTGATCTTCTTGCAGTCCATGGGACTCTCAAGAGTCTCCTCCAGCACCATAATTCAAAAGCATCAATTCTTCGGCGGTCAGCCTTCTTTATGGTCCAGCTCTCACTTCCATACATCACTACTGGGAAAACCATAGCTTTTACTATACCTCTAGCTCCAAACAATAGAATCATAAAATTGTAGAGTTGGAAAAGACGTTGAGGGTCATCTAGTCCTGCAATGCAGGAATCTCAACTAAAGCATCTATGACAGACGGTCATCTAACCTCTGCTTAAAAACATCTGAAGAAGGAGAGTCCATCACCTTCCAAAGGAGTCAATTCCACTGAATTAAATTCTATTACATACTTTTCCTCTTGGTGTGTTAATGAGCAATCTATTTCCCCAAACCAATTTGTGCAACACGGTGCCCTCTTTTTACAGAATAAAAACAACAGCACAGCACAGGAATATCCCCAGAGGACCAGCACATGCATTCCCTTCATTGATTACATTGTACCGTATTGATAATTACATCGTGTTACATCACTTAGCAGAATGATAACATTAACAACAGAATGAGAATACATCATACACTGGATAAAAAGGCAACGAATCCAGTAATTAAGAGCAGGCCACTTTCTCAGAGAAAAAAATGCAATCAAACTTGATTACCTTACCAGCTTAAGAATTCCAAAACTATGTACCATCTTTCAACCCAAAGATGTATCAGAAACCAAGTTTCTGTTTCACCCAGCAACATTGACTATCAAAGTTACATGTTTTTAATGTGAGCCCCCCAACCCACTGTATTTGCTTATTTAGTGACAAATTACAAAAGATACTGTGAGATCAAAGCTGTTGTCCATCCTCCTATCACATACATCTGGAGGGGATTAGAGCTGGTGGAATTTGTCTATCCTTTATCCTCTGTACTGTTTTGCTGAAATAGTGCCCCACACCCAAACAATACAAATGGCAGCTTCAATGAGTATTAGGGGAGTGGGTGATATTGAGGAATGATCCAACAACCCCATTCCCAGCACCATTCTTCCAACTCCACCCTTCCTGATAGTTGGATTTGCTTTTAATTTATAGATATATATGAAGCAGCTGACCATGTAAAATTAACAGCTGATCACACTGGCTGTTGTACTTTATCATGTCATGTTATATTCCGATAGCATGTGTTCAGCTATTGTAATGGATTCATTTGATGGATGAATCTGCCAGTTTTGGTTTCTTCATGATTCTCATTTTTTTTTTTTCAGTCTTAAGTTCAGTCTGCTATGATTCCTTGCCAGTTTGTGCATTTTTTTTAAAGTCCTCACCCAAAACTGCAAGCCTTTCAGTGGTACCTTGGTTCTCAAACTTAATCTGTTCTGGAAGTCTGGAAGTCTGTTCCAAAACCAAAGCTTTTGTGTTCTAAGTTGTTCGTGAACTAAGCTGTTCGAAAACCGTGGTACCAGTGTATTATTGTACACATATTTTGACTGACGAACTTAACCACAAAATTGGGAGAAGTGTGAATTTTGAAGGATAATTGTGTTTTGGCTCATGTTATTTTGGGTAAGTTCATATTGAAATGCAAACCAAACCAAACTTCTCTCTGATCCCACCCTCCTGTCCTTGGCTTGCCAATTGCAAAATTGCAAACCATTGCAAATACAAAAAACAGCCATCTGTGAGAATGTAGGGAAGCACCAGAACAACCCAAAGGTCTGCCTAGCATTTCACCACCATTCAAATAACACCCACCCAGCCAGATTTCTCTAGAAGCTCATCAGTAGTGTGTGATGAACCCCTATCCCTTCTGGTTTGTTACAAACATCTCATATACACCATGCAAACTTGGAGCATCCAAGCAACTAGCATGGATTATAGTGACTAGTAAATGGTAAGCCAAGTTTTCCCGATTTTATCTAGTAGTTTTTAAAAAGTCACAAAAGCTCATAGTCATCACTGCAGCTTTTGAAAGTGGATTACATATGTTCACTGTTTGTATGTATTTCCTTCGCATCAAATAAATTCAACATTGAGTTATGTCTGGTGGGAGAGACGTTCTCCTTTTCTTCCTTGCGTTCAAGAGAAGCCATTGTTTTGTCTGTAGAACAGTAATTACACGAGTAGGTGACATTGTCTGTGCTTCAACCAGAAGAAGATGAAACTTTAAAAATTTCTAATTAAGCCCCAGGCCTACACAGTTTGGTAGAAATTAGAGGAGAGAGCCTTTTAACTAGTTCTGAAAGATGCTCTGAGTTTCTGAAGAGAACTCTGAAAGTAGGATAATGAGCTATCGGAATCTGAATTGGTACTTTTATAAATAAACTTTCCCATTTTGAAGAATATTTCCCAGCCTACTGTAATGTTGGAGAATTATAACACTCTTGTTTAAACTAGAGGAAAACTTATCAAAAGCTTTCTCACACTGAGAGGGAAATGACATTTTTTGTGTTATTAAAATGTAATGTATGCTAATAATTAGGTTTGAATTATTTAAAATCACAAAACAACTCATAGACCAAAGCCACAATGAAAATTCTGTAGGAATCAACATAAACAACTTTGATTAGTCAAACAATCATGTGTTGTCAATACATTAATTAAATGCAATTTTTATAATTGGATGCCCAGAAATGTGGCTTATATTTAAGCAGTATCAGCACAGTGTGTTAAATTAAGCATTTGCAGTGGGAAGGGGAAAAAATGAGACAAAGAGAGAGCTTATAGCTGGAAATGGGATTAAAATGAAGACCATTGGTTTATAAAAAGGACAGGGTATAGTACCCATGGCCATCTTAAGCCTATCTGGTGCTGTGGTGCAAAGATCCTTCCGGTGCCCCCCACCTTTCCCAGAGTTTTCAACCTTTTTTAGGGCTGGAGGAGACAGGCAGCAGCTGGAGGGCGGTTCCTCCGGCGGGCAAGAGGCGGAGATTGGACGCGGCACCTCCCGCCAAGTGCCGGCTCGCTTTCCCCCCTCTTAGCCTTCTGGTGCCCTGCAGAATTCAGTGCCTGCAGCATAAAGGGAAAAAACCGAGCTAGCGCTCGCTGGGAAGATGTTTGAAAAGGAGCGAGGGGCTGTTGGCTCTGCAAGCAAAGGGTGATATAATTGGGATATGAGGTTCGGAGCACATTTCCCCACAGGGGAACTGCAGAAGGAATGTAGTTGGTCAAGGGACCCATGGACTCAAAAAGGTTGAAAGCCTCTGTCATAAATAGCAGTTCCATTTTGACTGCTTAGACTTCTGAATCCCCTGCCACCAGCCATCTTGGCTGTCAGGACCCCTTCACATCAATTCATGAACTCTGAATGTGCACCAGTCACGGGATTAGCTTTGTATCTGTAGCCTTATTTCTGGATCCAATTTGACTTGTTTCCAGTTTGACTTGTTATTTGGGTCCAAATCAAGTAATCAAATTTTGCTTCTCACCCCCTAATTTCAGGTATTCTTAACTTGCTAAAATGAGCCAAATATAGTTGGAAAATAGAACATCAGATTACACCCAGTAAAACAGCTCTTACCAAGCAGTGTGACCCTAGCAAATGGTTTCATCTACAGCTGATCTCCAAGTCCCAAGGCATGCTTACTGTTGGGCCATTTAAGGAGCCTTCCTGGAGAAAGCTCCATGCTTGACACGGGGAAAACCAGTGGGGACAACAAAATACACATGAGCACCCAATAAGAGTCATCAAGGTGAGGACCCCCATGCAAATTGTACACACAGAATCCCATTTGCAGCCCACACCTTGCACTCAACACTCATGATAGAAAATCTCGGATCCAACTGGTGACTTAAATGCAGCTTCTTCCTCCTTTGATCCCAGGTCTTAGTCTGACACTCCCTTCTTCTTCTTCTTCTGTCACTCGTAGCCGAGTAAGATTGTCTTCCGTGAACATGGTTTTAACAATGAGTCTGTAAGTGACTGTGGAGGCCAATTCTGTAGCCATACATCCTTCCATAGTGGGGACATAGGTTTCCGGGCGGGAGTTGATCGTGGTGAGGGTTTACCAAATGTGTCTTCCTCTTAGTACATTTCTCCCTTTCATCCTGAGTTCAAGTGTCTTCAAAGCCCATGACACCTTTGGTAAAGGCTGTTCTTCAATTGGAGCACTCGCAGGCCAGTGTTTCCCAGCTGTCGGTGTTTATGCTACATTTTTTTTTTTTTTAGATTTTCCTTTAGAGAGGCATTACACTTTCCATTTTTAAGTTCAGAATAGAATGGTTGCTTTGGAAGACTATAATCAGACATTCACGCAATGTGACCAGTCCAACGAAGTTGATGTTGAAGAATCATTGCTTCAACACTGGTGATCTTTGCTTCTTCCAGTACACTGGCATTAGTTCGCCTGTCTTACCAAGTGATGTGTAAAAAAAATTCGGATGGTGATGGCGTTTATAAGTGGTCCATGTTTAGTGGTTAGATGTTAAGTGGTTAGAGTCTTACACTCTAACCGCTACACTACAATGGCCCTCAAACTGGTTTATGAAAGTGAGTGAATGAATGGAAGAGATAATGAATGGATGAACGATGACTGAAGATGGGGAGGGAAAAGGGGGTACCCCCATTCATTGCTTTTGGCTTTGCCCCCACTACCCATTGTCAGCATTTGATCCCCTAACTAAAAGGTAAAGGTTAAGGACCCCTGGAAGGTTAAGTCCAGTCGCAGATGACTCTGGGGTTGCGGTGCTCATCTCACTTTACAGGCCGATGGAGACTGTCTTTGTCTGCAGGCAGTTTTTCCAGGTCATGTGGCCAGCATGACTAAGCCGCTTCTAATACAACGGAAAACCGAAACCAGAGCAGCACATGGAAACACGGTTTACCTTCCCACCAGAGCGGGACCTATTTATCTACTTGCAGTTTTGGGCATGCTTTTGAACAGCTAGGTTGGCAGGAGCTGGGACTGAGCAACAGGAGCTCACCCCATCATGAGGATTCGAACCACCAACCTTCTGATCGGCAAGCCCAAGAGGCTCGGTGGTTTAGACCACAGTGCCACCTGCATCCTAATCCCCTAACTACTAGCCACCAAAGGAATGTGGCTTTCAGTTTCAAAAAAATATTTGCTCGCATCTGCCATAAGGGAAGCCTTCATGTATATGTGAAGGACTCCCATTCTGCAAATACCCACATCAGTGAGCTATGGAATTTCAGGAAGTTCTAGCTGTTAGGTGCTTGCTGGTGCAGCATACATGCCAGATTACTTCTGAGTAGAGATTAAGCCAATGATGAATACTACAGGTTTATTTAATTTTATTTTTTTCATATTTTTTTAGGTATTTGATTATCTCACATTCATGAACAGTTGAGCAACATGTTGCTTGTGGCATGGTGACAAATTGGCAAACTCTTGATGAATGCACTTGTTATTGAGAACCTCACTATTTAAAAATTAATCTGTAAAAGGTCCAAGATTAAACATCTGTTCATCCAACTCCTACCTCAGAGAATAAGGTTGAAGAGGGATAAGGAAGCAATCCCTTTCCATCTGTGGGTTTTTGTTTTGTTTTGTTTTTGCAACGATAAGCTCCTATAATAGATTTCCTTTCTACAAAAGATTTGCATTTGTTGCTTTGGCGAGGAATAAAATTTAATATGCTTGCAACAAATATTGAACTGATGGAAATGCTCAGTCCAATACTTCAGAAGCCGAATATGTTGCACGGCTGTTAAAGAAACAATCTAAATAAAGAACCATTAAGATGAAAGATTATCATTCCTGCTGTGGAAGAAGGAAAATCAGGTAGCTCAAGGCATGAAATGGGGAGTGAGGAATCCAGACAGAGATAGCAGAAGGAGTAATTAGCAACAGTTTGTGTAACAGAGGGGATATTATGTTGGTTTTAATCCTTGCAGTTCCATGATATTCCTAAGAGAAGTTTCCCACATTTTGGTCAATACCTTTGACAATAGCTTTATCCAAACACTTTCAGATTTTAGGGGCACTCCTGCCAGGCATCAAAGGTGTGTGGAATTATCTGTCTTACTGGTACAATTATGGAACACTAATTTAGATTTTATATTATTAATATGAAAGTTCCCCTCACAGTTGGTTGGGACACTCACACTGCAGACCTTTTCACAAAGCTCTCCATGTGTACAGAAAGTGTGTATTGATTGATGCACAATCTAGGGAATACTTTCATAGGTGAAGTTGTGCATCAGTTCCCCATCACTCCCTTTAAACCCAAATTCCTAGAACACAGAAGTGGATTGTTCCTTGAATTTCTTTCAAGGGAAAGAAACAACCAATAATTAAGGACTAATCTGCAACCACTCCAACAATATAAGTGGCCATATTAACTTACAGTTTGGTCCACAGTTGTGACTTGTTTATAACCCTACTTTGCATAATTATAAGGATTAGTGTGCATAACGAGAGCAATGCAACAAACTGGATTTTGTGTGTACAATTTTTTTTGATTACTCGGTTTGCCTAGGGCCGTGGGAGAGCTATGCTGTGTCTGCTGTAGCCCAGAGCAAGATAACCTCAAATAATAATTATTATAAATACATTGCTCACATAGAAGTTAGGAAATAGTGTGGGACTTGATAATCCTGTACATGTGTTATGTGGTGGCTGGAAAGCAAAACTGGAAGTTTAGAACATCATCTCTTTCTCTCCAATGCATTTTATTTCTCTGTAGGATTTTAAAATAGAAGTGGCTAAAAATGTGCCTGTGTGATAATTAGAATTATGCTGATTAGCTCAAAAGGATGAGTAATCTCATTTGCTTCCAGTGAGTGGAAGATAAACCACATAATATTTCTGCTGGCTCGAGTCCTGAACAGGCTTGTATGATTACCCAAAGTGTAGTTACACTAAAAAATAAAAAAAGTGAGAGATTGTGAGCTTCATAGTTGGAGCTAAACCGATCTCCATAATATGGAAAATAATGGTACAGCCAGAAACAACAACAACAAAGTTATTTTGCCAACTTGCATATTTGAAATATGAGCCTTGCAAGGAAAAATATTTGGGGCATACTGAACAGGATGCTGGTACTGGTTATTAAAACCATCATTAGAACGTGACTCTTCTGAGGTAAGATGTTTGACTACTAGGGATAAGGTCTTCTTGGTGGGGTTGCCTAAGGAACTCCCTTCTCTCTTCTTAGATCACCTTACACCTGGGGTAGGGAACCCATGGCCCTTGAGCTATTCCTGAACATAAACTTGCATCAGCTCCAGCCTGCATGGGTAATGGTTAAGTATGACAGGAGTTGTCAGGACTCAGACAAACCTAGCCAATTTGTCACCCATAGTGCTAACTTTAGTGAACCAATTTATAGATTGTGGCAGCTTCATGTGATTTGGGGGAAGTGTTTTATCTTAAATCCTCAAATTGCTGTACAGTACTTCTGTGTTGTGGAGTTGTAGGTAGTAGTGGACAGTGTGATGGGATGGTATTGCTCACCTGATCTCCCATTGGTCACATTGCTGCTGGTTACCAGGAGGTAGAGAGAGAGGGGAGACAGCAGGGAGGTCACCATGGAACAAATGAATCAATGGTGCATTGACTTCCCTCCTTCCCTGCTCTCCCTCTGAGTATAAGGAACAGGAACATGAGTGATCAGAGGTCAGGTGAACAGCGGGCCTACACCAGGCTGTCTACTACTGGCTATTGGGCCATAGCACTGTGCCCTTACCATGAGATGAAAATGATTGGATATTGAAGGACACAGGACAGGAGAAAATACCGAGCCAACATTCTGAAAAAAAATAGAGATGAGAACAGGCTACAGTTTTGCTTGTTGACAAACAAGGAGAGAAATAATTATGAATGAATGAGGGAGAAGTTCAAGCTCCACACACTTTTGGGTAATGTAACATATGTTGGAGAAGCTGCTGGGTTCTTAATTCCTAGGAAACTTGGACGTCAAAAATCATCATTGGCTGGATTCAAGCTGGGCCATAGCAGACCCAACGGGACTTCAGTTTGATCAGTAGCAACTGGTAGGGTGGAATGTGTGGGGCTCTGCTGCTCTCCTGGCTTCCCAACATCATGGGTTGCTGTCGCTTACCAAAAGGGAGAGGAGAGGAGCAAGGCACAGGGAACGTAGCATGGTGTGGACTGTGGGGGCAGGAGACCAGGTAGACTTCATCTCACTGCACTGAACTTCCTGCACCTTTGGCTCCCTGCCTCTTGTTAAGTAGCATTGATCTTCAGAACTGGGAAGCTGAGAATGCAAAAGAATCCCACCTGTGCTGCCTCACCAGCTGCTACTGAACTAGGTTGTGACTAACAGGCTCCATTGAATTCAATGGGTATACTCTGCTTGAAGAATGTCTTAGTCCAAATCCATCCCAGTACTTTGACTCAAGTTGCAAGACTAAACATCAGGAAGAGCTTTCTGACAGTAAGATAATAATAATAATAATAATAATAATAATAATAATAATAATAATAATAATAATAATTTATACCCTGCCACTCTGGGCGGCTTCCAAAAAAATATTAAAATACAGTAATACATCAAACATTAAAAGCTTCCCTAAACAGGGCTGCCTTCAGATGTCTTCTAAAAGTCTGGTAGTTGTTGTTCTCTTTGACATCTGGTGGGAGGGCGTTCCACAGGGAGGGCGCCACTACCGAGAAGGCCCTCTGCCTGGTTCCCTGTAACTTGGCTTCTTGCAGTGAGGGAACCGCCAGAAGGCCCTCGGTGCTGGACCTCAGTGTCCGGGTAGAACGATGGGGGTGGAGACGCTCCTTCAGATATACTGGACCGAGGCCGTTTAGGGCTTTAAAGGTCAGCACCAACACTTTGAATTGTGCTCGGAAACGTACTGGGAGCCAATGAAGGTCTTTCAAGACCGGTGTTATATGGTCTCAGCGACTGCTCCCAGTCACCAGTCTGGCTGCCACATTCTGGATTAGTTGTAGTTTCCGGGTCACCTTCAAAGGTAGCCCCACGTAGAGAGCATTGCAGTAGTCCAAGCGGGAGATAACCAGAGCATGCACCATTCTGGCGAGACAGTCCGCAGGCAGATAGGGTCTCAGCCTGTGTACCAGATGGAACTGGTAAACAATAAGAGCTGTTTAACAGTGGAGTGGTCTCCCTCAGGAGACCGTGGGCTCTCCATCTTTGGATGTTTTTAAGCAGAGGTTGGACGGCCACCTGTCATGGATGCTTTAGCCGAGATTCCTGCATTGCGTTGGTTTGGACTAGATGAGCCTTGGAGTCCCTTCCAACTCTCCAATTCTGTGATTCTGTACACAAGAGTCATTGCAACTCACAGCCTTATCTAGAGTTATATGTGGCAGATAAACACACCTCACAGATATCTTACCCAAATATCAGAGCAAAGGTTGTCATTATAAATAGTGAAGGACTGGAGCCATTCAGCCTGTCAAGAGTCAGGCTTTGATGTAAAGGCCTACAATTTATACTTCAAAATATGCCTTTTCCAAGTCACTTTAAAATTTATGGGCTTATGTAATAGTGGGCTGGTTTAAAATGAATTTCTATTAATACCTGCCACCTTCATTCAAGGCTTTGTGTTAGGTCCTGAAAGCTGGAGCACAGAAAGTGAAGTGGGTGTGCATATTGATGTCACCTTTGGTGGGAGAAATGATTTAATATTAAGTTTTCCTAATTATGAAAATACACCCACACACCTGTACAAAATTGCTTGGAACAAATCATTGCCTAAGGCCAAACTAGGAGTCCTACCTGGAGCGGGCATATTATCTTTCTCCCTCACTCCCTTGGTAAAAGTGCCACAAAAGGCTCTTCAAAAACAGACTACAGAAAGCAGATGTTTATCCTGGAGGTAAAAAAATCCACATATTCCATAAATCCCGAGTATGAAAAATGTAAGGTAAATATTAATCAAGGCGGAACTCCCCACAGACTCTCACAATACACATGTCAGCTCAGGCTGCTAACACACCATACTTTTAAAGCATGTGATTTCCCCCAGCAAATCCTTGGAACCATATTTCATTAAGGGTGCTGGGAATTACAGCTCTGTGAGGAGTGAACTGCAGTTCGAAGGATTCTTTGGGGAAAGCCATGTGCTTTAAATGTGTGGTTTGTTCGAAGCCTGCGACTCAAGGGACTCCTGAGTGGCAGGCTGAGTCCTGGTGTCAGGGCCTGACTCTGAAGCACCTCTGCTATTTTCGCTGCTTGTCTTTCTGACTCAGCTGATCCCTTCTCTCCTTGCATCGGAGTCCTGCCTGCAAGTGCCTTTGATTTGATGCTCAAATATGCATTCTTTGCCTTGAAAATAAGTGCATTGGAAAACAGCCAGTATAGTCTTCAGACCACTTTCCCCACACTTCCTTAAAAGAAAGCCCAACAACCTCAAATTATTTATTTGTAACTAAATTTATAACTTGGGAAGCCATTTATTTATTTATTTATTTATTTATTTATTTATTTATTAATTAATTATTGATACACCAAAAGAAAAGAAAAAAAAACAAGAAAAACAAGAATACAAATGAAAATAGAGATAAACACAATATTAATTACAAGATTATAAAGCAAAAAATGGTCTTTGGACTATAGACCCGACCTCCTGTCTATTCCCTGTTTCAATGATATGTTGCCAGTACACACTTTTATCATAGATTGACTAATTCTTAGTTTATCTTAGATCTCATATCTTTCTTAAAGCTACTACTGAATTTATTCAAATGCCATTTTTAATCAGTCTCGTTTATTTTTATTCAACAAGTTTTATATACCGTTCAATCAACAAAACAATATGAAACTTTCATTAGAAAATACCTATAAAATTAAACGTTAAAAACAAATGATTGCTCAAAATATAATGAAACCAAGGGTTTTAAATTAAATGTGCATCGTTTAGTTTCATGTTCAAAGGACATGTCTGAGTAGGTTGTTTCAACAAAATGCTGTTAATAGGTACCAAATAAAATACAGTGAAAATGCCTGCCTAATGTTAATGAGTGGCCACCACACTGACCAGCTGGTTCCTTACAAATACAGAACTCATATTATGTGGTGCATATAAAAGTCCCAGTTGTGCGGTTTGAAGCAGTCAAGCAGGTACATAGGTAGAATAATAGAATTGTATAGTTGGAAAGGACCCCAAGTTTCACCGAGTCCAAACTCGCCACCTCCCGAGTCCTGAGGGAGTCCATTCCACTGTCTAACAGCTCTTACAGTCAGAAAGTTATTCTTGATGTTTAGTTGGAATCTCCTTTCTTGTAACTTGAAGTCGTTGGTAGGGTCCTAACCAAGGCAGGAGAAAAGAAGCTTGCTCCATCTTCTATGTGACAGTTCTTTAGATATTTGAAGGTGGCTATCATATCTCCTCTCAGTCTCCTCTTTCCCAGGCTAAACATATCAAACTCCCTCAACTGTTGCTCATAAGGCTGGGTTTCCAGACTCTTTATCATGTTGGTTACCCTCACTTGTCTTCCCTCTCACTTATACTGATGGTTATATCTAAGTCACAAAGTGTATTATGATTCTGTATCTGTTGGTGAATAAGTTTTTGTGTGACAAACTTTCTCGTACATGTTCAACTTAGAAGGAGTATTTGATGGAAATAAGGTCACGGTATTCAAGACGTCAGGAGTGTTCAGAGTGCGAAAGCAAGTGTGAGGAACTTTGGCTTTCCAAATGTTGCTGAACATCAGCCCCAGCAGGTATTGCAAGTGTCCACTTAACAACCCCTCCCCAAGAAGAACCGTCACATGATTGCTTAGCAAGTGAGATGGGAAAATAAACTGTGTGGAAATAAAATTATTAACTAAAGGCTCTGTTTTGTGGAAGATCTGGAAAGGAAATGAAAGGCTTTTGGATGACGCAGTTCTAATTGGGAACCGCCATTATGAGACAGACTTTGTTGCAAGATTTACAGCCAAAGGGGGAGGGAGCCACTGCTCTGTTATCATATCTGAATTCTACGTTTGATTTGGCAAGAACTCCCCTGAAAAGGCTGATAATGAGCAGACTCTTAGACTGTATTTTATGGGAATTGCTGAAATGGTGCCTGCCGTTTGAATAGGACTTTTGGATCAGCGTGATAATCCACACAGGACTATAACAATGTTTGGTTCAACTCGCTTGTGGAGATAACTCAGAGGTTATTAAGAAGAAAAATGATAACAACAAGAAGATTGGAAGACGGGATTTGTAAAGGATAACAACAAAGAGACGGAAAGATGGGACTTGTGAACATCAAAGCAGCAGAAATATGAGATGATTGGACCCTTTCTGAACTTGAAGCATGGGTACCCCCAACAAAAATTTAAAATTCAGCTAAATATTTTGAGTTTATTATGCATTGGTATAATTTAATGTGATATGATTGGTTTGTTAATTGGAAATTTAATAAACGTTTTTTTAAAAAAAGTTTTGCCAGTGCCCAGGAGTTATAGGAGTTGTAGTTCAGCAAGATCTGGTAGGCTAAAGGTTCCCCACAACTGTGCTAAAGCAATATGGACATATTATCATCTGCCCCTATCATGTAATTGTCATACATAACCTGTCTTTCAGTGAACTCCAGAGATAAGCAATGCTTCCAATAGATTTCTGCTCTATTGAACTAATTTTAAAGATAATTCATTCTAGGAAGAATAGGCAAGAAAGTAGACGAGCTGGCTAGCTTCAGACACTCCAGATCCTGGTCTACTTACTATTTCTCCTTCTTGAGCAGGGAAGACACCTTCAACTCAGAATCTAAACATTAATCAGCCTGAAGCAGTAGATTCCGCCAACAGAGAAGGGACACAATTTTCCTGCCTCAAGCTCAAGTTTTCTGTATCAGAAGACAGGTAGATGGATATGAACACTTGTCCACAAGGGGTAAATATTCTTGACCTTTCACCTTAGGTGTAAACACACACACACACACACACACCAGTTAGCACAGCTTAACTTTATTAAATACCACACATAATAGTGCAAGAGAAAATAAATACACAAAGTAGCATTCCAGAAAATAAATGTGATGTGTGTGCCTCTATGAAGTAACTAAGGGCAAAGAACTGAATATGGAATGAAGAGCTGAAGACATAAATAAAAGCAAGCTTAGCAATGTGGTCTATTTCAGTATGCACAGCAATCATATATAGGTCATAACAGATTCTGCATATAACCAAAAGATACATTTAAAATGAGGGCAACATTTTCTCTCACAAAAAGTTGCTGTAATTTTATTTTAGAGTTTATAAAATGTGCTGGTGGGGAGCATTTAGTAACAGAAGGTCATTATAGCAACGTGGGGCAACATGCCATAGTCTCTAACTGGTCCCCAAATGCTGGGACTCTCCCAAAAACCCGTATGCCACCACAGTTTCTCACATTGCCACACAGAGTCCAAAATTTACTCTTAAAAACATTGCACCAAAGAGCACCTATACCACTATAAATGGTGGGCAATAGCTCAGTGGGAGGGTATTGGGTTTGCATGCCAAACATCCAAGGTTCAATTTCCAGAATTTCCAAGTAGAAGAGGGGCCAGTCTGAACACCTGGAAAGCTGTTATTAGTATAAATACAGACCTAGGTGGATTAAGCCTCTTACTCTGTTTACATCAGCTTCTTGTGTTCCTATGGTCAGCCATCTCTCCTTGTTCTCCCAGCCCCTGCAGCCCATGTTCATTGTGAGGTACCTCAAAGCATCTTTCCATGGTGGCGTTGATGGGGGCAAGTGGTCCTTTCTGCAAATGCTGCCATGACCTGGAGCAACAGCAAAACAGTACTTAGTATTGTCTTTCTTTTTAGAAGGAAAGGAAGGGAGACAAGCATCTGCCACCAGCAGTTTGGAATGTATGTTTCCCAGCCAACCCCAACAGTGAAGATGGTTTGTGATCACTTCAGGCTTAGCTTTGTAAAATGGACACTTGTAACCAAAAAGGCTGGCCTTGCCCTTCAGTTTAGAAGTATGCATATCTGCCGAAAGCTTTCCTGGTGTTGCAACAGTATGCTCTTTGCAGAAACAAGGTTGTTCCAAATTCTATCTGGAAGCATTTTAAATTATCCTCATCCACTTGCCTTCTGAGGACTGTGCATAGGGTGGAATACCAAATTGCCGGCAAATGAACTGAACTGTTAAACAAGTATTGTGTTTCCCTTGCATTTGTATTCCTCACTGCAAACAAGGGCTAAAATGTATTGCTCCCGTTTAAATGTATCAGCTTGGATCTCCTTGATGTCTTTCATATCTGCTGCTTCTATACCAGAAGTGGCTTGCTGCGTGGAGTGCAGAGCTGCACTTGCTTCCCAGAAGGTATGTTGCTGTTGCCTATTGGGAGGGGAGCCATGAGGTGGTCAGCTTGGTGAAAGTATGCAAGGAGCTAATCCAGAGTCCCAAGCTGAAGTGGTCTCTTTGAAGGTATTGGAAGAGGCAGAGGCATAGCAACCTGTTCTGGTACCCAGAGCAGCACTCATCCCAGGGAGCATGGCACATGTCCCAGGGGGCATGGCATGTGTCCCAGGGGGTATGCCGCACATGGTGCGCCCCCTGGGGTGCTGCCAATAGGGGATCAGCATTTCGTCACCCTCCCTTTGGAATGGTACCCGGGGTGGACCACCACCTCCCTTTGGAATGGTACCCGGGGTGGACCACCACCTCCCTGGGCATGCCTCTGGTCAGATGCAGGGATGAGGAACATGTGGTGCTCCAGATGTTGCTGGATGCAAACTCCCATCAGCTCTACTAGCCAGTATGGCCTGTGGTAAAGGAATTATGGGAGTTGTAGTCCAAAACCATCTTTGGAAGGTCACAGGTTCTTCAACCCTGGTCTGTGGCAAATCAGCATTTGTAAGAAGCATCCTGAAGTGAAGCAGAGACCCTTGCAAGGTTTTATGTTGGTCTGGCATTTCAGACATCCAAAAATGATGCAGACATGTGTCCTCAAAAGTACAGCTAATGTCTCTAAGCTTAGCAGATAAGGAAATTGCCAGATTGGGGAAGAGAAGGGACAGCAAATTCCAGGGTGGTGAAAGGAGGGGAAGGAGAACTCTGTTATGACTGACATGTCAAGCTTGTAATAAGAGGAAATGGTGTTTCTCTCCAATCCCAGTGCTTTGGGAGAAAGATGTTGTAATACAGTGGTACCTCGGGTTACATATGCTTCAGGTTACAAACGCTTCAGGTTACGGACTCCGCTAAACCAGAAATATTACCTCAGGTTAAGAACTTTGCTTCAGGATGAGAACAGAAATCGCGCAGCAGCGGCGCAGCAGCAGCAGCAGGCCCCATTAGCTAAAGTGATGCTTCAGGTTAAGAACAGTTTCAGGTTAAGAACGGACTTCCGGAACAAATTAAGTGCTTAACCCGAGGTACCATTGTAAACTGCAGGGCACTTACAATGCAATTGAATGGAGGAGGTGTATTCATGTACATTTGTATCATGTATGCCCCCTTCACATTAATGTCAAATGCATGACTACTTGGGAAATGGTCAATAGACGCAGTGGGATTCCCTCCCACATGGGTTTGCTAAAGGCATGGAGTTAACAGACCTATATACGAATTAACCTTCTAACACATTGCCCATTCTTTGAGCGCTCTCTAGCTCTGATTTCCCCAATTCCAATAAGGGTCTAATTCTTACCATAATGTCAAGTGTCTTTTGAAAAGGGGAAAATATTGTTGAAGAGTCATTTGACACTGAGAGTAGACTATATCGGAAAGAATAAATATTATTGACTGAACAGTGGCATTTTTATCCTTATATAGGGTGTTATATAAATTCAATTAATAATAATAATAATAATAATAATAATAATAATAATAATAATAATAATAATAATAAAATTATTTCAAGTAATTGTGTGGACATTAAACCAGGAGTAGCTGACACATTGCCTGCCAGATGTTCTTGGTCTACAACTCTTGTCATTCCTGACTATTAATCATGCTGGCTGAGGTTGATGGACATTATGGTCCAAAAACATCTGGAGGGCAGCAGATTGGTTATCTCTGCTTTGAACTATCAAGGCTTAAAGAGGTCAGCCATTTTAGCTGGGAAAACTCTTTGCATTTTCTGAATCTAGAACAGGGATGGGATGCAGGCAACTAAACTTTCAAAAGAAGAGTAAGGTTTTGCCAGTTATGGGAAAGTTAAGGGCCTCTCTACTAGGACTGCCAGCTTTAAGATTTAATCACAGTGATTAATCAGGGGGAAAATGTAGCAACATTCTAAAAATTTGTGCTCAGTTAATTAGTGGGGCTGACAATAAGAGAAGATGCCAGGAGGTTGTCTCTTGAATTGTCTGTCACATTGCAAAGAAGCAGCAGTTTCCGGCTGCATTGCTAGGCTAAAAGCCCACCAAGCCAAATGTTTAAACTGCCCTATCAGGGGCATGCAAGTGTGAAGGTCCTGCATGGCAGACCAGAGTGGCAAAGATGGGCCATAAAGCTTCCAACAGAGGTCTAGGAATTGCCTCTTTGATAAATTACCATCTTAGGGAGGCCTTCATCCTTGGCACTACCCTGTTCAAATTTCAACTGTCCATTAGGAGCCTGAATACACCCAGAGCTTGAGCCAAAGTCTACCTACAGTTCTAATCAACAAAGTTGTGGCCAATGTTTACCCCAGATTATCTGTTCCTTTACTCCTAACTATTGCTCTCTCACCTTCGTACTGGGGAGAGGGCGCTGTGACTGGGTCTGCAACACCATCTGGCATGGATTTAACACGCCTTTCTTTCTGTTAAGCTTATTGTTTTACATTCTCAGGCGTATCCAGGGCTGTTTTTCAACTGGAACTCACTGGAACTTAGTTTCGGCACCTCTCAGGTGGACACCATTGCCATTCTAAGACAATGAGGGAGGTGTTCATGGTGAAATCTGGCACCTCTTTTTTATTATTATTTAATAGAAAAATAGCACTGCTATCCATACTAAAAAAAAAAAGGAATCAAAAACCAACAATGTGGATAGCTATATTTCTGGCATACCCTTCTTTTATCTAGACTTTTTAAAATAAATAAATAAAACCTTCTTAATCAAAAATTAAAGATATGTGATGCTCCCTCTAAGCGATGTGCACCACACATCTTTAGCGCTGAGTGCTTTGACACCCAACTGTGTCTCTCTGCGGGAATTGTCCTTTTCTGTCCCCTTTTTTGACTAATGTTATGCTCTGCAGAAATGATGCATGGTGATAATGGTAGCTAAATAATCAGCCGTCAATACTACATGGAAACTGGAGGGTGGGGTGGAGACAGCAGAAGTATGCTTATAGCTATTGTTGCGAATCTATTAACAATGCAACGTAACTGGAAGAATAAGTCATCTTCAGGTTGGAAGAGAAAGCAAGATGTGTAAGCACGTGTCATGTGTGGTTCTGAGTACAGTGGTACCTTGGGTTACAGATGCTTCTGGTTACAGGCTCTGCTATCCCAGAAATGGTACCTCGGGTTAAGAACTTTGTTTCAGGATGAGAACAGAAATTGCGCGGTGGCAGCAGGAGGCCCCACTAGCTAAAGTGGTACCTCAGGTTAAGAACAGTTTCAGGTTAAGAACGGACCTCCAGAATGAATTAAGTTCTTAACCTGAGGTACCACTGTATTGTCCAGGAAGGTTTGCCTCTTCTATATAGGAGTTGAGCCACATAGTTCTTTTTTATAGTGGAAAGAGACAAGAGCTGTCTGGGCAGCTGAAAACTTGAGATTCACATGCACCCACGAACTGATCAGAGAGGTTTTGGGAGCCTGGTAGAAGTGGGACAAAAGAGAGGGGACTTAGGCCGGATCCTAAGCTTGTTCACTTTGGTCACATGGCTTGGTATAAAACACAACTTAAAGGTTTATTTTCTTTCTGCCAGGATTAGATAGAGCAGCAGCAGCAGCACCACCAGCAGCCCCATTGCTAAACTGGGTTTGAATCTGGTATAACCTTACGCTAGCTTGCTTTACTCCAGCCTGGCCTGGGACTCGGGCTCAGAACCAGAGGAGTCTCAGTCTGCACTGGATCCTTTGCCTCAGGCATCATCTGAACCAAGTCTGGGGGCACTTCAGTCATCTCCAGGCTTGAGGTTCTCCGCTCCAGCCCTAGGTTGCCTGAAATGGCACCATCAGGTGAGTGCTGCCTTCCACAAGGGCATCCCTCTGTGCATTGCCAGCATGCTCATTTGGGTACCACCTTAAGTGTGTGACGCAGCCCATACACTTCATTTAAGAGAAGAGAAGAGAAGAGAAGAGAAGAGAAGAGAAGAGAAGAGAAGAGAAGAGAAGAGGTGCCTGCAGTAAAGCTGCACTCTCCCTGCATATGCTGCGAAGAGCATTTTGCGTCTCAAATCAGCTAGCTATTTCCTGATTAGGCGTGACAGCTCAGTTGCTGACATTCTTAATTAACTTGTGGGATAAAATATTTCCTCCAGGGGATAAGAAACAATTTAATCTCCCAAGACTGGGATTTATCTGGGACAGAGAAGTTTACTTACTCTCTTACCCTTCGAAAATGGCTGTGTCAAGTTATTTTTGGCTCGCACTCATTTGATTATCCATTACCACTATGAAAGTCAATGTGGGGAACCCCTGCATTGCCAGGGGTTTATGAACTACAGCTCCCATCATCCATGGCTATTGGCCCTACTTGCTGGGACTGATGGGAATTATAGTCCAGCAAAATATGAGTAGTAAGAAAAGAAGGGTTAAAAATTAAACGAAATTAAGGGGAAGGATTTGCTGAATTAAGATAACAGAAATTGGAATACAGAGAGGGGAGGTATGGGGAAGTCGGGAAAGTAAGGTATAAGAAAAAAAGGGAATGAAATTATACTTGTTCTTTTTTGTCTTGTTTTTCTTTTGTCTGTTTTTTTATTATTGTCCTGTTTTGTTTTTATATAACTATTGAAAAACTTAATAATTTTTTTTAAAAAATATATATATAGTCCAGCAAAATATGGAGGGCCAAAATTTCCCCATGAGTGGATTCCCGCTCATTAAGAGGATGCTTTCAGCATTTCTAAGGTGGTACAGAAGCATAATTGGGGTTATTGCTGACGTATGTAAACTCTAGGCCTTTTCTCAAGTACTGCGGCTAGCATTGATAATTAGGAGATTTGAATCAGGACATTGCTAGTTTAAAACACATTCTCTTAACTACAACTATCACAAGCTATACTATAATAGAATCATGGCATTGGAAGAGAAACCATGGGTCATCTAGCCTCGTGGTTCCCAACATGGGGCACATGCCCCAGAGGGGGGCAGTTTGATTTGGGGGGGGGCAATTTGAGAATGAGTATGTCACGGGGGGGGGGGCAGGATTTTAGAGATGCTTAGGTGGGGCATGGCCAAAAAAAGGTTGGGAACCACTGATCTAGTCCCACAATGCAGAAATATACACCCATACAGGGTTTGAACCCATGACCTTGAGGTTATCAGCGCCACTCTTTAACCAGCTGAGCTATCATTTTGACATCTTGAACCAAACATTCTGTTGCCCAAAAATGCTGTTGTCCACTCCAAAATTTGGCATACTTGTGATGTCTATTTTAAACACTTGTCTTCCCTGTGTTTAAGCAGGAGAGGACAGAAGACCTGCATGCAAAGCAGGTGGTCCAATCCTGCGCTATGGAGACCCCTAGCCTGCTTTGAAGGATGTGGGGATGTTCTCCCTTTGGAAATGGGGCTGCAGGAAGAAGGATGTGAAATCTGTGAAGAGAAGATGCAGCCCAGCTGCAGGCGGAATAGCAGGTGCCTCCAAGTACTGACACACAGCACATCACCTCTCAGGAGGCGGCGAGGTCCGGGGGGGGGGTTGCCACAGTGACAGGGACCTGCCTTCCTTTGTGATATCTCTTGCTTCTCCCTTAAAAGTCATTGACTTGAAGGTGGCCATTGTGGGTTAGTAGCGAGGCGAGTTGAGTAGTAGAGAGAGGAGTTGGTGGTGGTTGGAGATGATAAGGAGAGGTGTTCATTTGATTATTTTGATTGTCATTTGATTTATTACTTTTATTTGATTCATTTGATTTGATTTATTTTTATTTTGTTTATTATTTTACTTTTTTATTTTAACACTTTCATTTTACTTTCTTATTTTTTTGTTCTTTATTTTCATATTTTTATTTTACATTTTTATTCTGTGCACATTTGTGCACATTTTGTATATATTTATTTTGTTTATAGAGGAGTAGTTAGGGGTAGGTGTAGGGTTAGGGTGGGGGTTAGGCTTAGGCTTAGGGCTGGGGGTCAGAGTTTGGCTTGGGTGGGCATTTTAGACAGTTAGCTAGTTTAGAGAGGAGGGTGGGAATTCTTCGTGAACAAAATGTGCAGACTGTAAGTAGCATTCCTTTGCTTTCTCTTGGTCTCCTGGGGGCGGGGTGTGAGTCCTGGGGTCCCCTCCATAGCCTTAGCTCTCTGGAAATTGACCCGGCCAGTCTTCTCCAGAGAGCTCAGCTACTCCACACTCTTTCCCTGCCTTCCCCTTTTCTCTCCCTTCTCATACTTTACTAGGACATTCCTAGCCCACTTTCCTCCCAGGAGCTCAAGGTGACCTTCATGGTTCTCCCTGCCACCAGTTGTTATCTTCACAGCAGCCCTGCAAAGTAGGCTAGGCTGGCTCAAGGTCCACCAGGGAGCTTCATGTCTGAGTCGGGATTTGAACCCTGCTCTCCCAGGTCCTCCCAGTCCAGCCCTCCAACTACTACACCTCTGCCTGGCTCCATTTTGCATCTCTCCAGCTGCCCTATGACATCGACCTTCTCCCCCTTCCTGGAGGTCTCTCTGGCTCCAAGGAAGACTCCACCCCCTTCCTCGTGGTCTGCCCCTCTTCTGGGACACCTTGATGCTTGGAGGACCCTCCTAGGGGTCTCCTCCCTCACCAGGAAGGGCAGGGCTGTCCTAAGAAGACGAGGCAGAGCAGCCCTTTAACAGCTGGCAATGCTTGTCTTCCCTTTGGGTTGGAGCTCTTGAACCCATAGCACTTGGGGCCTCCTTTCTCCCTCTGCCAACCCTTCGTGCTCTGGGCTGCCTCTTTCCAGCTCTGGTGATGCCCTTTCAGCCAAAAAAATCATTCCCATCGCAAAAAAAAAAAAAAGGTTTTAAGTGCTTGTGCTCACAATGTAAATAAACCAGAAAATAACACTTGCATCTGTAAGTATCTTATTTTTCCTTCTTTTAATAATTTCAATGGGGGTGGGTGACAAGAAATTTTCCACACCGGGTACCACCTGACCATGCTACACCACTGGCTTCTCCTGCATATTACTCCTTTAATACATAACAATAATACATTCATTGGATATAGGCAGTGCTTTTTGGGGGGTGTACTTAAGGGTACACAATACAATACCAGCATCTCTCCTCCACACACACACAAAAGGTTAAAAGTGTATTGTAACAACTTCAAGGTGTGTACTGCCACCTTTTCTTTTCTTTTTGTAACAGAAAAGCACTGAATATAGGGATTTATTTTCAATCCTCATTGCAGGGGGAAAAAAGAAGAGAAAAGAAAAGAAAGTAAAAAAGAACTTGCAATCAATACACGCACAAACACACATCTGATAAAATTCTATTGTTGGATCAATGGCTGCACAAACGGTGGGAATTTCTCATTATTGAGAAAGTGTCACATCAATTGAGTGAAACAATGGACCTTGCTAATCCTGAAGACTTCCTTCTAACATGGAAGCATTTTCTAGCCTGCAGACGCAAATATGTTCTTCAGCTTCACAGCCCCTGTTACTTGGGAGGTATTTTGAGTGCTACAAAGGCACACATTTCCTAAAGCAGAGTTCCCCAAACTTTGGTCTGTGAGCTTCAGTCAGGTGGCCTGCGGCATACCCACATTAAATATTCATATCGACTTCTAATTGTATTCTTACTGCCCTTTTTATTTCTTATATTGTATTTTTTTAATTACAATTTGGGTTTTATGGAATGTAAATTGTAACCCAAGAAAATGCAACGAGAGAAATAAAAGGAGCAATTAAAGCACAATTAAAAATCATTCCACTCCTAGCACAGCGCATGACAATTGCTGCAACAGGCGGGGGAATTATGGGGTCCTCTAAGGCCACCAGCAATTTTCAGGTTGTCCATGGGAACCACTGTCCTAAGAGGGGACAGGGAGTAGGACTTTTTCCCCACTCAGATTTTCAGAATGCTTATGAGGCGTTCTACTTAGTGGCTGATTGCAATAAGAGAGAAAGGGGAAGGAGTGTTTTCCTAGTCATGGTTAGCCAATGAATTGAGTTCTTTCTGCATTGCTCTTCAGAAGAAGAAGAAGAAGAAGAAGAGTTTTGATTTGATATCCTGCTTTACCACTACCTGAAGGAGTCTCAAAGCGGCTAACATTCTCCTTTCTCTTCCTTCCCCATAAGAAACACTCTGTGAGGTGAGTGGGGCTGAGAGACTACAAAGAAGTGTGACTGGCCCAAGGTCACCCAGCAGCTGCATGTGGAGGAGCGGAGACGCGAACCCGGTTCCCCAGATTACGAGACTACAGCTCTTAACCACTACACCACACTGGCTCTCGTGATCTGCATGACCATCTCATGTGTTTAATGTGATAGAGGCTCAGATCTGAATGTGTATGTGTAAAACGGGTGGAGAACCTAGCCCTTGAGTCATCCTGGACCACACACCCTCCCAAGTCACAAGCACCAGCCCTCTTTTACAGTCTCCTTGATATTGTTTTCTTTTGTCCTAACTGGAATTCATTTTCCATTATCAGAGGCATAGAGATGAACATGAAGCAAGCCTACTCAATAAAAGGTAAAAGTCCCCATCTTTGCCTATGGCCCTGCCTACCACTAATATGTGGGCCCCTAGAAGGCTATCCCGAATAGAGTGTGCCCCCCCCAGGCTATAAGATGTCCCCCAGCTTGGTGCAAAAGAAGAAAAGTCTTTTCCTTTCTTCTTCCCTGCTATTTAGCATAATATAACTAATCCACTTTATTCTCTACCAGTCTCCAAAATCCACATTAGTAGCCTCATTTCCATTGATCAAATAAGTGCAAATTCCTGTTTGGAATTCATCTAATGTGGCTGAATCCATTTAAGGCTTCTTTAATAGTGTTAAATAGATTTAGCAATTTGGATACGATCAGTGCTTTCTCCTAAATTACAGATTTCCCTCCCTTCTCACATTGTCCCAGATTTTCCTTTAATTCACATCCAGAGTGTTCTTTCCAATAATGCAGCATATGATTACTCTTTAATTAAAGTAAAATGAAAAATCCACTGTGAAGAAAATGGCCGGGACAAAATCTCACGTCTTTGTTCTGTACTACTTTTTACAGTGAAGGAAATCAGCATTGCTTTGAAATGGGGGGGGGGGCAGCCTACATTTTGCATTTATCACATGGGGACAACTCAGACATATCTATATTACCTGGCCTTTGAAATGTATGTACCTGGTCACAACTTTTTTCCTTCCTCATCGCAAGATACATTTCTACACCACTGTCACCCACGGCATGTAGGTTTTTGCCAGTGGAGAGCAAAAGAGGTTTAAAGAAGCTCTCAAGGCAAATCTTTGAAAATGACAACTGGGAAACATTGGCCTTCAAGCGCTCCAGTTGGAGAATAGCCTCTACCAAAGGTGTCATGGACTTCAAAGAAGCACAAACTCAGGATGAAAGGGAGACTGAGCTAAGAGGAAGGCACATTTGAATAATCCTCACCGTGATCATCTCCTGCTCAGAAACCTATGTACCCACTGTGGAAGGACATGTGGATCCAGAATTGGCCTCCACAGTCACTTACGGATTCACTGTTAAAACTGTGTTTATGGAAGACAATCTCACGCGGCTACAAGTGATCAAGGAAGGAAGGAAGGAAGGAAGGAAGGAAGGAAGGAAGGAAGGAAGGAAGGAAGATGTCTGCAGATGCTCCATGTAACCTGGAAGAATATATGTCACTATATGTTTTTGTATTGTGACAGCCAGATTAGCAATATCTGAACATTGCATAACCTTTTTATTAAATGTTCAAATTTTAAAAATTCTTTTAAGCAACACTCAGAACAAATCTCTCATATCCATTGACTTTCCCTCAACCCCCATGGTGCTCTTTTCTTACTATATAAACCTGCTCTACTACTTATATTTTACCCATTATATACATTGATTCTAACTTATTAAATGTTGCTATTCTTCCTCCATACCTTTTGACATAACCATGATTCCCCCCCGCCAAATATCTATACCTTGGAGGACTTCATCTGGGGACCTGATTCTTGAATGAGCCTCTCAGATTTGGTCTTTAACTTTGATGCAGAAGTTGGCATATGAAGTACATGCAAGAAGAAAGAACTGCACAATAGATACATTTTGTTATGTTTGGCCAGACTTCATTTCTTCTTGCTCTAGTTATCTCCTGCTTGGACTACTGCAATGTGCTCTACGTGGGGCTACCTTTGAAGGTGACCCAGAAACTACAACTAATCCAGAATGCGGCAGCTAGACTGGTGACTGGGAGCAGCCGCCGAGACCATATAACACCGGTCCTGAAAGTCCTACATTGGCTTCCAGTACATTTCTGAGCACAATTCAAAGAGTTGGTGTTGACCTTTAAAGCCCTAAACGGCCTCGCCCCAGTATGCCTGAAGGTGCGTCTCCATCCCCATCGTTTAGCCCTGACATTGAGGTCCAGCGCCGAGGGCCTTCTGGCGGTTCCCTCACCGCAATAAGCAAAGCTACAGGGAACCAGACAGAGGGCCTTCTTGGCAGTGGTGCCTGCCCTGTGGAACACCCTCCCATCAGATCTCAAAGAGACAAACAACTACCTGACATTTAGAAGAATCTGAAGGCACCCGGTTTAGGGAAGTTTTTAATGTGTGACATTTTAATGTATTTTTAATCTTTGTTGGAAGCTGCCCAGAGTGGCTGGGGAGGCCCAGCCAGATGGGCAAGGTACAAATAAATTATTATTATTATTATTATTATTATTATTATTATTATTATTATTATTAATATGTGTGTATCAATGACTAACAAAACATGCATTTTAAATTCCTATTGCAAATTGCTTCAGCATCTGCTGTCATCAGTTGCTCTGATAACAATGATGTCATTTCAAAGGTGGCAGTTATAGATCTTTGAGGACAGAATTCTCAGGAGACCTTCATTCTCTGAAACTAAGCAATCCTGGTGCTCTCCCTGTGTTGAAGCCATGCAGTGTTAATGTGTCTGGCATGTACATCTAAAGGTTCTCCCTTTCTGCTAACATTTTTGGATCTGTTGGCAGCTCCAGAGCAATTACTGCCAGGCTGCAGTTCTGAGAATTCAAATGTTTACCACCAGGCATATATTAGCCATATGTATGCTCCTAATAGTTAAATCTGTTTTTTTATTTTTAAGAGAGCTATTGTATGTCAGAAGAAAGCATGTTAAACCTACAGCTGAGACCCATGGCTGTAAAAATCCTGCACTCTCTCTGCACAACTGGGAGTACCGCTCCACATGACCGTTTCCATTCACTTCAATAGAGGGACCGCTCTCCTGCACATTTTTGGTGAGTATTAGTTGACTGCTAGGTGAATGCTTTACGGTGATGGGTGTCCACAGGAGGGGGCAATGGTTAAATGCTTGAGCCAACGCTGTACTTGCCTCATGAGGTTGTTATGGGGAAGATTAAGCAAAAGACCCAATTCCAGAGAATACAGGCATTGTTTTCCAAATGCAACAATGATATACAGCAACTACGAACCCATGCTAACGATTTTCCAATCATGCTTTAGCTAAACATTCCTGAGGGGCTGTTCTGTTGTTCTCATTTATTTGTTTTACCCCATAATTGCCTTCCATCTTTGTCTGCTTAAGACAACGAGGAATAAAAAGGCACTCATAATTGAATTCAAGGAAGAAATGATACCATGCGGATTGATGCCAACCTTCCCCTGAGATAATAACATGGTGAACACAAGAATACAGCTGAAGGATCATGTATTTTATTATGAGAAGCATCATTCAAAGCAACTGGGAAATTAGTAAGAATCACCACATTTCAGTATACTAACATGGTGGTGCAGTTCTATGAGTTATGCATAATAGTAATTTTGTGAAGAACATTGCAGAATTACAAAGTCTTTGAGGAGTAACAGATAACTTAAATGTGTCTAAGTAAAGGAGAATGATATTGGCTTCACTTTAAGGAGAAAGTGAAGCTCTTTATGGATGTGATTAGTTGTTCTTGTGGTGGTGGAGGAGACTCTTGAGAGTCCCGTGGTCTGCAAGAAGATCAGACCTATCCATTCTTAAGGAAATCAGCCCTGAGTGCTCACTGGAAGGACAGATCGTGAAGCTGAGGCTCCAATACTTTGGCCACCTCATGAGAAGAGAAGACTCCCTAGAAAAGACCCTGATGTTGGGAAAGATGGAGGGCACAAGGAGAAGGGGACGACAGAGGACGAGATGGTTGGATAGTGTTTTCGAAGCTACCAGCATGAGTTTGACCAAACTGTGGGAGGCAGTGGAAGACAGGAGTGCCTGGCGTGCTCTGGTCCATGGGGTCACAAAGAGTCGGACACGACTAAATGACTAAACAACAACAAAGTTGTTTTTGAACAAGGCATAGATTGAAGCATTTGTGTCTCACGGTACTGCATCAGTTATTACTGTTTAAGAGAAATGTTCAGCTGCACTTTAGTCCATCTTCACATGAAGAAGAAGAAGAAGAAGAAGAAGAAGAAGAAGAAGAAGAAGAAGAAGAAGAAGAAGAAGAAGAAGAAGAAGAAGAAGAAGAATTCAAGTTACTTGGACAAATTGTAAACATTTCACAGAGATCTGAAAGTGTCTGTGTGAGAGCCTCAGCTGATTTGTAGGCTTGCCTGTATTAGGTCCTAATTTCCAGCAATTTTAGTTAAAGAATCTTGGGTAGAAAGGTTGAAAAATGCATTTACTTGTATTTCTGCTGCCAGTCAGACTTGACGGTACAGTGGTACCTCAGGTTACATACGCTTCAGGTCACACACTCCACTAACCCAGAAATAGTGCTTCAGGTTATGAACTTTGCTTCAGGATGGGAACAGAAATCGTGCTCTGGCGGTGCAGCAGCAGCAGGAGGCCCCATTAGCTAAAGTGGTGCTTCAGGTTAAGAATAGTTTCAGGTTAAGTACGGACCTCCGGAACGAATTAAGTACTTAACCCGAGGTGCCACTGTACTGAGGTGGATGGACCAGTGTTGTGACTTGGTTTCAAGTAGATTCATATGTTCATGAACCTCTTTGTAGTCTATATCACTGCAGGTGGGAGCTCATGGCACTGAATGCTCTGCCCTTCAAAAAAAACCCCTACGTCCTGCTCAGCTGGCCACAGGGACACTGCAAGGAGTTGACAAACTGAGTTTTATCATTCCCCTGCAGAACTCACTTCACCATTGACCCCATTCAATAAATGCCATGTTTGCCTTTTCATGCTTCCTTGAGGGCTCAAAGATAGAAATCCCCTGCTTTGTTATTCATCTCAGCTGACTCCATGCTGGGAAATAGTGGACGGTGAGTTTTGCACAATGGTAGTCTGGGTGAAGGGTTTGCATATTGCTAATAGTGCATGGATGAAATAAATGGGAGACCCCAAACAACTCAGTGACACCTCAATACCTCTACAGTTTCTGCTGATATACTGTGTCAAACAAAGGGAGCAACTTGTTAGGTTGATGAATGAGCAAACACTGGACCTAGGACCATCTGCCTACTTTGTACTTTACCACTAGGGAATAGTCCTACAGTAGGCCTCGTTAGTTTGGATATGGCTATATTGCTATTCTCTTTGGAGGTTGAAACACAGGATGAAGTAGAAGGTAGTGTTCCACAGGCCAAGCACCCAAGACGCAACAGACAATTCATTAGTCTACCTCCCATCTGCTGCTTTGGCTGTGGGGTTAGGGATTGACTTTGCATAGTAAGAATTTAGGGCTTTTGACCTGCTTCTCATATTTCTATTTGGCATCCTTGGCAAAAACACCCACTGACTTCCATCACAGCTATAAGGCAGCTTGTGGTGCTGGCCTGTGAGCTTTTTCTTGTGATATATGCCATCCTTATTCATCAAGCTGACATCTTGTTCCTCCACACAGGGGGCACTAAACAGAGCAGAGTTTAGTAGGAGCTTTGGATCCATAGCAGAATCTGAACCATGATTCTGGAAGCTCCATGAGATTTCCACACCTTCTTCTTACCTAATGGACGTGAAGCTTGATGTATGCTGTTCTTGTAATGGTAGTCCTTTGTACTCTGTCTGGAGTGTTAGCTATTTGCATGCTGTCTGTTTTTCTGCTGCTAGGGGACATGAGCTCCTACCTGCAGAAGTCCCTGAGGTCTGTGGTTTGTCCATTGCTGTTTGCCTTCCTACCCATTCCACCGTGGTAGCCTGCACTGGAAAGGAGCACCTTCTTGTACTGTACATTGCTTGTACTGCACATTGTATATACATGGAGGTTCATGACACAATGACAATGCTATTCATTGATTGGTGTCTCCATACATGTCCAATGTAGAAGGCATCACCAGCTGGTGTTTGTGTGTCTGTCAGGGTTGCTGTTGGCCCCTTGTTTCTATAACTGTTGTGGTGCTTCTGACTTCAATCATGATTCCATTATGCCAGGATTCCATTCAGCGCCATGGTTCCTGACCTAGACTGTTGTTTATCTGTTGTTTAAAAATAAATTGTAACTTAGAAATAACAACAGTAGTCACTTACAAACAACCCAGTTCTCACAAAATATCCAACAGTTTGGGAAAGCATATAATTAAGATTGTCTCCAAAACTTCAGCTAAACTATTTCAAGTAATTAATCACTTGTACTCATTTTTTTGTTATGTATTCAAAGTTTGATATACCTTTAAACAAGTTCTTTTATAGACTGTGAGCTTCCCTACTGTTGCAATTTCCCACATCTTCAGGAGCTATTCATCTTTGGCCAGTGAGCTATTTGCTGAGTGTTTTGAAAAAACAAGTCTAGCAATCAGATTACATATTACTTCCTGATTACTTTTTGATGCACATATAAACTAATATGTCGAGACTACTTTCTACACTTTTGAGATATCAAAGCTGTGAAGGTTGAACGTTACTGAATAATCCAAGTGCCCAATTCAGAATGCCAAAGATTTTTCAAAATATAGCAAGTGTAATTCCAATTTCTTTGGAGCTGTAACAACACCGAGGCTATGTTTTGTAGCATCTTTTGATCAAATCCCACTGGGACTTACTTTTGAGTAGACACATAAAGTATTGTGCTGTGATTCTCTTTTCAACAGTGGCAGCAATGAAGCCTGTGCAAAACAGTACAATGATAAACATGGATCAGAGCCTAGGTCCACCATTGTTGTTCCTCATCGAAACCATTGAAAATCATTCCCACTCATTGATGTCCCTTCTAACCATTCATACAGATCTTAGTTGGGCTTTAGCTGTTCACATCCATCATTTGTAGTACGCTGTTGGGATCACAATCTGGGTCTATCTCTCCTGTCTTTTAAAGGATTTTACCATCACCCTCTGGACCTTTCTTGCTACCATGGAAAAACGAGACCCCACAACACACCACCTCTCTCTGTCTCACTCCAGTCTGAGAGCCTTTCACTTGTCTTGTTATTCCCTGCAGCTGGTTTCCTTACTTCACACCACTTCTGATACACAGACCTGTCACTTTCCACAAAACAGCTGGAGCTTGGGCGGTGAGGACTGCTGTTTCAAGTCTTTCATTACATGTAAAATCTGACCAGTAGGAAATTGGCAGCACAAAGCTCTTTGGCAATGGTAATTTGACAGGGTTTCTATAATTCCTGGGGACCTCCCTGCTCAAGCTAGAGACCTGCTGGATCTTGCTTGACCTGGTGGGTCTTGCCATAAATTGCTCCCTAAGCATACTTAGGAACTGTACTGCCTGTCTATTGCTGATGCATGAATCTGCCTCCACATTTTGTGTTGTAATCTTCTTTGGAAAGGAAGGAAGGAAGGAAGGAAGGAAGGAAGGAAGGAAGGAAGGAAGGAAGGAAGGAAGAGTCTGGGTAGCTGGGGGTATAACCCCCTTTCTGTACCCTATTTTCAGTTAGCTATATGAAAGTGCTGTCTGCAGCATGTCTCTAATCATTTCATAAGCTCATAGGTGAACCAGTCTCTAGTTTTGGGGTGGCAATATATCTCTTTCCTCTTTCCACTATTAAAAAGGAACTGCACTTAAGCTTAGTGGTCCAGTTCATATATGGGAGAGGCAAATCTTCCTTGCCATTACTCAGGACCGCATATGGCAAATATGCCTACACATCACATTTCCTATTCTAACCAGGTAAAGGTAAAGGGACCCCTGAGCATTAAGTCCAGTTGCGGATGACTCTGGGATTGCGGCACTTACTGGCTGAGGGAGCCGGTGTTTGTCCACAGACAGCTTCCGGGTCATGTGGCCAGCATGACATAACCCGCTTCTGGCGAACCAGAGCAGCGCACGGAAACACCATTTACCTTCCCGCCGGAGCGGTACCTATTTATCTACTTGCACTTTGATGTGCTTTCAAACTGCTAGGTTGGCAGGAGCTGGGACCCAACAACGGGAGCTCGCCCCATCACGGGGATTTGAACCACTGACCTTCTGATCAGCAAGCCCTAGGCTCAGTGGTTTAGACCACAGCGCCACCCACCAGAGGGTGGCCAATTTCCCAGGCTATGTTACAGTGTCAAGTATATTTCACAACACTATTAGCAATAAGTATGCTTCTGCTATGTTTCCCCCCAGTATCCATGCAGTGTTGAAGGCTGATTATTTAGCGACCATTATCACTGTGCATCATTTCTATGGCAAACAACATTAATCAAAGGAGAGACAGAAGAGGACAACTCCCGCAGAGAGACACAGTTGGGCGTCAAAGCTCTCAGTGCTAAAGATGTGTGGTGTGCATAGCTTAGAGAGAGCATCTCATATCTTTAATTATTGATTAAGAAAACTCGATTAACGAAAATAAGTCTAGGTAAAAAGAAGGTATGCCAGAAATATAACTATCTGCATGGGGGGGTCTTTTTTAATTGGAAATGGCTGAGAATGTAAAACAAAAGGCTTAGCAGAAAGAAAGGTATTTGAAATCTATGACAAATGTTGTTTTACAATCAAGACAGGATTGAGAATTGATCCATGGTTTCAACAAATCACATTCCTTTCACAACACAGCAGTCTTCAATGTGCATACAGAGCAGCCTTTACCAACCTGTGCTTTGGACTACAACTCCCATAAGCCCTAGCAATAGAACAAAAAGGTAAAGGTAAAGGACCCCTGGACTGTTAAGTCCAGTCAAAGGTGACTATGGGGTTGAAACGCTCATCTTACTTTCAGGCCGAGGAAGCTGGCATTTGTCTGCAGAAACTTTCTGTGTTGTGTGGCCCCCAGGACTAAACCACTTCTGGCACAATGGAACACTGTGATGGAAACCTGAGTACACAGAAATGCTATTTACCTTCCCGCCACAGTGGCACCTATTTAACTACTTGCACTGGCATGCTTTTGAACTGCTAGGTTGGCAGGAGCTGGGACAGAGCAATGGGAGCTCACCCCGTCATGGGGCTTCGAACCACTGACCTTCTGAAGGCAAGCCCAAGAGGCTCAGTGGTTTAGACCACAGCGCCACCCGCGTCCTAGCCCCAGCAGTATTGCAGGTTTGTGAAGGGAAGGCTGACCTAAGAGACAGCATGTTTGAATATACCTCTCCCACAAAATCTCCCTGGATGGGTAAGCTTAGCACATCTGGAGGAAGGCTTCTCGTTGACTTGAGCTATGTAGGAATGATTAATGCTAAGATGCTATGTGTGCATCTGATGTAGTGATACTCCTGCACTTTGTAATTGCCTGCTTCAGTGAAAACATGTGGTCTGCATCCCATAAGACTTTTCAGAGGCATTTTTAAAAGCACCCATCAGCTTTGAAAACCAAGAAAATGAAGGCAAGGGGAGGGCTTTGTGGCAATCTATAGTCTCTGCCTAAGCTTCAGCTTATTTGGGTCAGAGAGCTTTGGTGTGTTTTGTCAAACAAGCCCAGATATTACACAGCTCCCTTGTTCCCAAAGCTTTGAAGCATCCCTGGGTTTACCCATAGCTCTCTGAAGCCTTAGAAGATCACCCATTGGGGGCTTTTGCATGGCTCAGTCTGAGCTGTGATTAATGTCCAAGACTTGTCCAAGAAACATGGACTTTTCTGAGGGGCAGTTAATAAAGCAGTGTGTTAAGGTTGCCAGCACTATAAGCTGGGACAGATCTTTTTATTATTACTTTGGGAGAGGGTTAAACTTTTTATTTCAGAGTTTTCTGAGAAAGCTCATGAATACCAAGCCAGAAATAAATTAAATGGGCATGAGGGAGAGATGCAGTACTATGAGGATTCTACAAGGCGGCCTTCTCCAATGGGGGCTCAGATATTTATATTGTGGAATAAGTGACAACTGTGACTTACAAGTAATTGAATACTGCTGAAAGTTACACAGGTTTCTATAGACGCTTTGGGTTTCATAAAGCAGAAAAATTAAGTGCCAACTGGGATGGGGAGGGGAATTCAGTTTGCATTCTAATGGAAACCTTTGTATTCTGAAACAATACGCAAACTGAAACCCAGCTTTCCTTCCAAAATTCACACTTCTGCAATTCTCCCCAAAATGTGTAAAAAATGTATGTCTCAAGGGAAAGTATGCATAAAAATGCATATATCTGTGAAACCGACACACAGCTTTTTATTGGGGAAGTTGATTGAAAAGGTAAATATTAAGCAAAATTGCATACCAAATTTCCTAAAAATAATAATAATAATCAGTAAGTGATACATAAATATTGCAAACTGAACCTAAGAACTGAGGAAAAACAACAGCTGCCTGATTCCTCCATCCTTGTTTCCAGCACTATTAAACTGGTCCGTACAACTGCACTAAGCTTAAAAGTATACGAAAGAGTGTGCTTCCTTCCACTATGCAGAGAACATGTAATGGGAAATTGGGTCCTCCCTTAAAGAGGGCATGTATTGCAGTGAGACCTGGAAACTGACACCCTGTGTTGTGGGTGGGTACGATTGGTCAGCCACAACACCCGATTGGTAGGTCCCTCGTAGCTGGGTGCAATCTGGCCAATGGGATGCAGTCCAAACGGTTCGAGGGACCTATTTATACCCATGCACGTGACCCAGAGCTTCCTCTTTCGGAGCGTGCATTTGGAACACCCACCCACCTCTCCCTACTTTTAGGGCTTTGTGCTTGACCTTGCTATGCCGTCGTGTGTCATCTGTCATTGGGACAGGGGTATGGCAGGAATTTTCCCCGCTTGGCTGATTGGCTGTTGTCATTTGGGTTTTGCCTGCGTAGCAAATCTTCACAACTTGTAAGGTTGCAGATAGGCTCTGGTTCAGATGATAGGGATGGGAGAACGCTCTTGCCATCCCTATGTGAAGGGTATTCCGTTAAAGGAATCCAGGGACTCGATGGTTTGGTCAACACCTGAGAGGGGGTTGTGCCCGTGCCTGAGTTCAGGGGGACATTTGGGTGGTGGAGATAGCCTGTTCCCAGCTTTCCGCTTATCCAGGTGTTCACCCTTGGCTGACCTATGCTGGAACCCTGGGTCAGTGCTGCCTGCAGAATGTAGGGAGCTAGTCGAACCAGAGCCTATGCAACCATTCACTTTCTGTAATCAATAAAGTTGTGGCCTAAATTCTGCCAAAAACCAAAACCAAAATTTGAGTGAATTTATTTAGGGGGGAGGTTTCTGCGTCTGAACACGCAAAACCCTTTCACTGTTGACAGGTCAGGCAGAGGGAGAGAATCTTGTAAACCAGATCCCTGCATGACTGATCCCGATTTTACTGGGATATCACTGATGGACAGCAGCTGTCCTGGCTTCTTATGTCAATCTGTGATGTCCTGCTTCCTCAGGGTCCCCACCAAGGCCTGAAGGCCTGCCACAGTCACTGACGTGCTTCAGGAAGCTGGGCCACACTTCCAGAAGCACACTTTCTCTCCTCTCCCAACCTGAGCACTCAGCAGAAGCCTTTTGGAGATAGTGGGACTTCTGGTGGAGGCAGTGGGTGGGGGGATGCAGTGGTGTAGTGTGGGGGTGCAGGGGGGGCCAACCGCACCGGGCGCAACATCTGGGGGGGCGCGCTAGCACTCGCAGCTCTCTGCCCCTGCTAAAACCCACAGGTTAGGGGGCGCAAATTACTTGCCTTGCCCCGAGTGCTGACAACCCACGCTACGCCACTGGGGGGATGAGTTGTGAGGTTGCATAGGGTAGTGGTGGCAGTGACAGACCTGAGCGGGTGGGGGGCAGCGGCATGGATTTCAGTTAGAATAAGTTGGAGGGTGTGGTGATCACACAAGGTCCCTGGACATTTAATGGTCTATTGATCCCTGTGCCACCACTGTGATCGCTTCCCCGCTGCCACCAACCAGTTACTCTCTGGTAAAACACTGAGTCCAGTCAGTTGTCAAAAGTGAACCAACCCCCCCCCCCAAGATTATTAACAAGTTTATGGTTTCTCAGATAATATTCCTGTCAGTATCTAACTTTAGTTTCTTTACCGGCCTATAATACCCTCCTAATACCTTCTGACTGATTATCTCAACTGTTGGACTGACTCCTCCTAACAAATTCTCTCACTCTCTCACACCAGACTAGCCCAACCAACAGACTCATCCTCTCTGTCTCTTCTAACTCCAGACTGTCTTCTCAACAACTCTAACTAACTAAACCTTATACACAGTTAACTCTGTGCTTAAACCTTATACACAGTTAACTCTGCCCCCTGGGTTCCCATTGGTTAGACATTTTATAATTAGTTAACCCTTTCCCTATGAACCCCATATGATGTCACACACATAGGAGGGCAAACGCCACAGAGGGTTTGCCCTTGATGGCATCTCTGTGCTGAAGGAGAGGGAAGTGATCCAGCTCATCTAGCATGCAAGAAAGTGACTACACTGTCAAATGTATGAAGCTGAAAAGCAAAAGGAAAGAAAAAAGGCACCAGTGAAATGAAGAAAAGGAGGGAGATAGAATCTGAAGTAAGTAAGCCTGGGGCAGGGGGACTGCATTTTGCTATGGTCAGTAAAACTTTGTGCACATTTGAGAATTAATATCCCCCCTTTCCCTCTTTTTAAATGTATGAAGGAGGTTGCAAGACTCTGAAATTCAACCACTCTTGTTATATATAGCAATAGCAGCAGAAAATATGATTAATAGGCGGCCTGATTTCTGAGCAGTAGAAGAAAGGTAGAGTGTGAATGTAATGAAGAAGAAATGATACACGTCACACAACCCAACTTTCTAAAATGCTTCCAAACTCCAAACCATTCCGGATGCCCAAATTCAGAACACAGAGGGGAATTTCTCTGGTCAGCATGTTTAAACAGTGAATCAGACAGCCGGGGTTTTATTGATCTGGCATGGATTTTACCAAAAGGGGTCAAACCTGAAATACTGTAGGTTAAATATTGTGGGGGATGTTTCTCTTTTGTGAAAACATAATTCGCTTCAGGCAAAACTGGTAGCTCTACACTTTGTGTTTGAAAACACAGTTTGTGTGACACTAATAAAGGGAGACTATGACTCAGACACCTTATTTATGCTACAACATGCTAGAAATATAATTCAATGAGTATCCTCACCTGGCAATAGCTATATATATGCACTGAAGAATTTTGCAGTATTGTCTGAAAGAACATATTATATATCAAATAAAGAGAAGACCCTGATACTTCAGGATTTTCTCCTCTCCCCACCCTCCCAAGCAGACAGTGGGTGACATTTCAATTTTGCCTCTACTTACCTTTACACAGGTGGTGCTGTGGGTTAAACCACTGAGCCTAGGACTTGCTGATCAGAAAGTCGGCGGTTCGAATCCCTGCGACGGGGTGAGCTCCTGTTGCTCGGTCCCAGCTCCTGCCAACCTAGCAGTTCGAAAGCATGTCAAAGTGCAAGTAGATAAATAGGTACCACTCCGGCGGGAAGGTAAACGGCGTTTCCGTGCGCTGCTCTGGTTTGCCAGAAGCGGCTTAGTCATGCTGGCCACATGACCCGGAAGCTGTACGCCGGTTCCCTTGGCCAATAAAGCGAGATGAGCACCGCAACCCCAGAGTTGGTCACGACTGGACTTAACTGCCAGGAGTCCCTTTACCTTTACCTTTACCCTGTATGGAAGAAGAAGAAGAAGAGTTTGGATTTGATATCCTGCTTTATCACTACCCTAGGGAGTCTCAAAGCGGCTAACATTCTCCTTTTCCTTCCTTCCCCACAACAAACACTCTGTGAGATGAGTGGGGCTGAGAGACTTCAAAGAAGTGTGACTGGCCCAAGGTCACTCAGCAGCTGCATGTGGAGGAGCGGAGACGCGAACCCGGTTCCCCAGGTTACGAGACTACCACTCTTAACCACTACACCAGTGACTTATTTAGCATAGAATTGTAGATTTGGAATTAATATAAAATTGCATAGTTGGAAGGGACCACCAGGGTCATCTAGTCCAACTCTCTGCAACACAGGAATCTTTTGTCCCAGGTGGGGCTCAAATCCACACTCAAAATAGTCTTGGTTTTTATTTGCATTGAATGTTATTTAAGCTAAAGCTTTCAATTTATTGCCATCTGTCTTTGAAAGCTAATCCTACACTTTCAAATGTTATCAAAAAGGATCTCTGCTGTTGTTTTTTTAAAGACTGGAGTTCTGATTTTTTAATTTCATATTTTTTTGCTCACTTTGACTCATCTCTTTGAACATAAAATTGCAAGGGTGAAGTAATCTAACAATTTTATATGCATTTTAAGCAAGTTGTGGGGGAGTAACACAGTACTTTTGGAATACCGAATGTGAAACTTCTTTTTTTTTTTTCAAGTACTGGGGTAAACATTTTATTTCCGTGGTTTTATTTTGAATTGTGTTTTAAGATGCTCTAAGTATTTCACATGTATTGGTTCTGTGTTAGCTTTGCATCAGGTTTCAAAGATAGGGCATTTTTAGCTGTACATTTTCCCCATCCTTCTTATTCTCATAGATCATAATGATCTTGCAACAGTTCAAAAAGATACTTAGCATACATTGCTGTTTACCCATATTTCTCAGATGTTTCAGAAATGGGAGACCTGGAATGGAATCAGCTGTTATGAAGGATCTGAAAATCAAATCCATGTGGCACAGATCTAAAATGCAGAGCAGATCACTATGGATGTCTGACTTGCTAGTGTCTTCAAATCCTGAATGGAATTTGGATCTCATGTACTTTGCGTCATCTTAACTTACAATGGGCTTGTTTTGCAGCAGCTTCTTGTATTTACGATTTAACAGGATTGTTAAAATCTCCTTACCTTTGGAATACATGACAACTTTCATCAGAGCATCTAAAGGCATACAACTGCAACACACACACACACATTCTTATTACAAAATCTAAACTGTCAGTACAATAAATGTAGATATATTTTGGATGGACAAAACAATGGTGTGAATACAGTAGTCAAAAGCAAACTTTTAAAATTGCTTAAACTCAGCCAGTGAGCAGCCCAGGGGAGTGGGGCGGTGATGTCACCCCCCCGGGATGACACCCGGGGCAGACCACACTCACTGCACCCCCCCCTTCCTCTGCCAGTGAACTCATGACTTCCCTGAAATCTGGTTAGATCACCTCTCAACAGATTCTCCATTCCAAATTCCATTGGTTGCAAGATCACAATCAATACATAATCAGAATGAATTGTGTTTGTTTTTAGTGCCTTGGGTGGCACTATTATTGCCACTGTTATTATTATTGCCACTGTTATTTTATTCGCCACTTAATACCAAAATAGGATTCCATTTTGGTAACAGCACATCAGAGGCATCCCTTGCACCCCCATTAAGGAGCTGCATCTGCACACACACCAGAATATATATATATATATATATATATATATATATATATAAATAGCCACATTAGAAATTACTACCTTTTACACGTCTCAAATACTTGAAGCATCCAGAGTGAAGGCAAGGCAAGGAGGAAGGGTGAGCAAATTTGCATGCCTTTGTGCCGCAGTGCTTGAAGGATGAGAAGCTTTTCCTATGTTTGATCTCTCAATAACAGTAGCATTGTGTCACCACACACATATGTATCAGACACTCCATAGTCTGATTTTTGCACCCCACTGGGCATGCACCCTTGCCGGGGGGCAAGATTCACCAACCCCTAGGGATGCCTCTGCACCACATGCTTCTAGATCTTCTTGTTTATCATTATTATTGGTTTTCCATCTGACAAGGCTTATCGCTGGCTATTCCACTGGTGATAGGTTGTTGTTTTTTTAAGCCCGTTATTAGAAAAGTTGCCATTGTATATAATTGACCTCCAATAGTAGCAAGGGTCAGTTCATTAGGGGAAACTGGTCGCAAGTCTTCTATGAACATTCTGTTCTCATACTGCCCATTAGCAGTTGCTAATGTATATTAATGATTGAATGTGCATTAATGAGCCATTGATTTTTTTTAAAAAAAAAAAGAATTAAACAGCGCTCTTAAATTATATCAAGGGAAATGGTCTGTTAGTATGATGCAAATTAATGCTTACCACTTCCCCCCAAAGAGAGAGAAGAAAGTGGAACATTAAGACCAGGCTGTTTGGTATCTTTCAGAGCCGTACCCTGGCAAGAGGCAAAGAAAGAAAGAAAGAAAGAAAGAAAGAAAGAAAGAAAGAAAGAAAGAAAGAGACATCAAAAGTGCAATGTCACCATCTCAACGTGCTATCAGACTGAGCAGAAGCTAACTGCAGCTTTGATCATATTGCCGCCTCAGCCTTAAACTTAGTGCAGAATAAGGGAGAAGGGGATGATGCTGTCAGAAATTCCTTTTAATCTTTAAAAGAAGAAAGGAAAGAAACTGTAACTGCAGCAGTAGTAAATCAAAGTTAGACTCCCAGATAAGAACTGTTAGCTGATAGATTCAGAATTATTAAGTGAATTGTAAGATAGGATGGGGTGTTGTACATTTTCTTCATGTATATCAAACCGGCAGTGTAATGTTCTTAACATTAATATGTTTTTAAACCATGCAATAAGGTTCAGTGGGGCATTCCATGGTAATTGAGCATAGGATAGCAGCCTTAATTATCTGTCTTTGTTTCTTGGTTCCTGTATGATAATAAATAAAACAAATAAATGTGATCCAAAAAGTTTAGTGGCACTCAAAATCACCCCTGAGCATTATTTCCTAAGAAATAAGTTTGACTGGTTTTAATGGAATTTACTTCCAAGTTAGCACACAGAGGTTCTCGGCATAACGCTGCGGCCTTCAGGTAGCTTAAACCAGTTGATTTCTATTGACTTTAACTGAACTCAGAACAATTTAGCATGGACGCTTCCAGTGGTTGGTTTGTTTTTTGTCAGCACAATAACCTCGTAATAAGGAAATGTAATCATCATGGTTCATTCTGCCTGTCTTAGACTTCCAAAAAGGAGAGTCACCCAAAGCCCTTAACCTGATCAGGCCAATATAAGCAGCAGTAACTGTTCTGTTGCAAGTACCCCCTCAGTTCTGGGCACCACAGTTCAAGAAGGACACTGAAAAACTGGAACGTGTCCAGAGGAGGGCAACCAAAATGGTCAAAGGCCTGGAAATGATGCCTTATGAGGAACGGCTAAGGGAGCTGGGCATGTTTAGCCTGGAGAAGAGGAGGTTAAGGGGTGATATGATAGCCATGTTCAAATATATAAAAGGATGTCACATAGAGGAGGGAGAAAGGTTGTTTTCTGCTGCTCCAGAGAAGCGGACATGGAGCAATGGATCCAAACTACAAGAAAGAAGATTCCACCTAAACATTAGGAAGAACTTCCTGACAGTAAGAGCTGTTCGACAGTGGAATTTGCTGCCAAGGAGTGTGGTGGAGTCTCCTTCTTTGGAGGTCTTTAAGCAGAGGCTTGACAACCATATGTCAGGAGTGCTCTGATGGTGTTTCCTGCTTGGCAGGGGGTTGGACTCAATGGCCCTTGTGGTCTCTTCCAACTCTATGATTCTATGATTCTATGATTCATGCAGGAAACTCGTATGTAACTAGGGATGCATGCATTCGTCCATTTTGGCTCTCTAAAGGAGCAAGCCAAGACAAGGGAAGGTAGAAAAAGTTATATTGGTATGTCAAATCCAAACTCCATTCAGGAGTGGGGCTACAGCTGACTGAGCCAGTCAAAGCCTGGCAGAAGGTAAATAAGCCTTTAAATTGTTTGACTTATAGCACATCTTTTGAGCTCCGAGCCAACCAAGTCCTTCCCCCAAGTAAATAACTTCACACTGACACGCATTTTTAGTTTAAGTTATTGGGTAAAATTTAGGCCACAACTTTACTGATTACAATAAAGTGAGTGGTATTGGCTTAGACATTGGAAACTGACTATGACTGACTCCTACCTCTCTGGCAGGTAGTCTGGAAGGGTAAACAAACGAGGGAGCCACATCAATGAAGACCAACCGAAGCTCACCCCAGGGTTCCTGTGGTCCTGGCATGGCCCTAGCCCCTCAAGTAGACTTCGGATGAGATCTAGGACCCTCCAGATTCCTTTACCGGAATACCCTGTTCATGGAGGGGCAGGTGATGGCCGCACCTCCCCTCCCAAACACCTCACTAAGCCAATGCCTAACTGCCAAACCTTACAAAGTTGTGACAATTCCTAAGGGGGTAGGCGAAAACCAAGTGGCTAGTGCCAATTTGCCCAAAGGACAAAATTCCTACATGGCCCCTGTTCCAAAACAGGCGACCAACTAACATTCAAAGCAAGGCCAATGCAGCAACCTATAAATAGGGACGGGAGGGCAGGTGTTCAGCAGCGTGAAGCAATTGTCTTGGCCATGTCACACTGCCACTTTTAAAGGCCCCTCCCCCCCCAATCACACCACCTGCCTCGGATTGGCTCAAACGGCCTGGTGTGATTGTGGGACCATAATGACAGGCCTGGGACATGCCCAACACTTACCACCTAGTGGGGTGTGGGTGTGTCTCAGGGGTCTGAGCACAACCAGGACCCTCATTAAGGAGGGTCCCCTTTGCCAGCTTATTTTACATTGGGTTGCCACATCGTGTGACCAAGATGAAGGAGTTTGGTCCAGGCTAAGTGTCCACACCACTTTCCGGTCCTCCTGTCATACCTGTGGAACACATTGAGCTTGGCTCAGCGTGTTGGGTTCTGGCTGAGAATGGGGGAGAGATGCTGAACATTCTGTGGCTGAGTCACGGGTGAAGGAGTTAAGACAGCATAGCCTGGGTTCACCAGATAAGAAACTGGCTGACAAGTCCTCAGCAAAACTTTCTCTTGGTGTAATCGAACTTACATGGTTGAGAGAATAAAATGGGTAGCCCACATCTGCTACCTGAACACATTGAAAGGAAGGGTGGCGTGCAAATGGTTTTAACCAAGCAAATGGATCAATTATTCATTTAAAAACAATAGATTTTGCTAATTAAAAACCTTTCGAAAGTTGACTGAGAAATCCATTATAAAGCTAATATAGTCTGAGGAAATGGTTTCTACAGCTATCCCACAGTGATTAACTGGACACATTCTTATCTGTCACTTAAAAGGAGACTTGGCAATCACGGTGTCTGATTTTGACTCTTTATGAAAAGAATAAAATATAACATATGGTTTGTTTATTTCTCTTTCTCTTGGTGGTTGAGGAGGCAGATGCTTAATGGCAAGACTTTGAGAAAGAGCCTTTCTAAAAGTCACTTTTAGAGTTATCTGTCAATTTGATTTGAGAACGTAAGATGGCCATTCTTCTTAGTATGAAGCCCAATATTATGATAGAATGAATGCAATTTCTGACATAAGCATTTACATCATTACCTCGGCTTCTTCATAGCTATAGCATATTAGTCAACCAGAAGTCTTGGGAAGATAAATCACTGTCAGCATAGGAGGGAGATGTGATTTATATTCCACTTCCATGTATTTATTTAGAATGGAACTATGAGATTAAACAAAAAGCTAAATTGGCTGTTGACTCAACAAGGGAAAAAATGAACACTTGTAAATAAATTGTGCTTCACAGACCAGTACTTGGGACATTAAATGTAAGCTCTGCCCCTTTCTCTCCAGCAACTAACTGCCAAACAGCATGTAGAAAATAAATTACGAGGGGGGGGGGGAATCACAATTTGCTAATGTTCTCCAAAGGGCTGTGCCAAGTTATGAATAGAGGTTATAATTCTTGTGGCTTGATTTGGCAATAATATGGGAAGTGATGTTTTGCTTAAGATGCAGTCTGATAAAAATGTTGACTGGGTTGCTCTGTTGTTTTTGTTTTTAAATGCATCCTGTTTTCAAAAACACGGGACTGCTATCATATTTCTGGGAATATTCAGTCATTCATCTGTGTATGCAAGAAAAAATTGTTTACTAGGGCCATGTGTTAGAAGCTCTATGCCAGACCTTCCCAGTCATGCAGCAAAACACAGTTCATCAGAATTTCCTGTTTCTACCTCCTGGCTATGTATGTAAGAACCAGGAAATTGCCAAGTACCAAGTAGGTTAGTGAAATGGGTTTTCCTTGTTGATCAAACGGTGTATGGGGCTGCTCTTTGGTAATCATATCATTTTCAATTAATAAATATATTTTTATAGAGGTATAATCTAGAATTCCGAAGCTCTTTCTGAGTCTGCCCTGAAAAACTCAGACACACCTAATAAATCATGACAATAACATCACCTAGCCTGGTAAAAGCCTGGGATACATTGAACTCAGTTTCCTCCTGTACTGGACTCTAAATACAAATAATTTACTAAGACTACTGAAGCTATTCAGCTCCATAGTCAAATTAACAAAGCTGATGTTAGGGAGGAAAAATATAATTTGTGGTTATCATGATCTTTCTCCCCAGGAGCAGAGACCGCTTCAGGCTCAACAACATAAACAGAGCCCTCTGGATCAGACCAGTGGCTCATCTACAGTAGTCCAGCATCCTGTTTTCACAGGGGCCTACTAGGTGCTTATGGGAAGCCCACAAGCAGAAGCTGAGGTCAACAGTATTCCTGTGGTTTCCAGCAAGTAGTATTCAGAAGCCTACTGCCTCTGTCAGTGGATTCTTGATGTAGTGTTCTGTTCTGAGCCATATTCTATTCCAGTGCTTTCTCTAAATGTGGAATTCCATGGTGGCACCATTGCAGAATTGCTTGCTCATTGTGATCTGTCCAGGGTGCTGAATGACCGACCCTATTTCTCTCTCCATACATTGATTCGTGATCCTGAACGGGACCTGCAACTCTTATCTCTGCATGGCAGGCTTGCATTTAGAGTGCGAACCTGTGCACTTACTTGTGAGTAAGGCACACCGAACTTTCATTTTTGATAGGCTTGGTGTGTTGGACAGGCAAGCTGGTAAATAGCCTGTTTTCATTTGAGGGACCAAACCTGGAGAGCAATTGGATTAATCCTGGAGCCTTTGGTGGACACAGGTTATATCATTTCCAAAAAAACCAATCATGCCAAGTACTATACAGCACAGGGTACAGGTTATTTGCCTGATGTGACATTCCATACAATTTGCTATTTATTAGGACTTGAGCTAGGGAGAGCTAAATACTCTAGGTAGGTAAAATCTATTAGATGTACTGCAGCAGCTACCCCCTGTCAATAAGATTGTGCTGCTCAACTGGTGGAGACCATTTGTAGCTAATAAGAATCAGTGCATCAAATTGTGTTAAGACTATGATTTGATAAGTCAAATACACCATCAGTGTATCAAACACCTAGCAGACCAAAAATAAAAATGTAGGCGTTCTTTTTGGGGTGAACCTTAAATTCTATAGCTAAGTCAAGACTGAGAGAAAGGAAGGGGGGGAGTTAAGGAAACATGAAACAGGGAAAGTAATCGCTAATATCAGCTATTAGCTGTGGTGGCTAAATGAAACATCTCTTTTCAGAGGCAGTATAGCATAAAGCCCAACTAAACCTGTGGGGTGGGGTGGCAAGAGGTGAAGAGGGGGCTTAATCTGTTCCCTTCATGCTGTTTCTTTCTCTCCACATAGCTTGTGGAAGGCAATTTGTAGTAGAAAAGCAGCATGAGGAGAGCACGTTAAGTCCCGCTTTCCCCTCTCCACGTCAGTCTTCATTTTAGTTTGCAGTGTTCAGTTGTGCATTTCGAAAAACAAAACCCACCAAAGTCAGGGTTCAGATCCCTGCGGCTAAGCTTCATGTATAGCCTGACCTTCAGGGTCAATTGCACAAGAACATTGGATTGGGTCTCATTTTCATGCCCTGCTTCACCTTCCAGAATTCACCTGTATGCAGCTAGATGCAGAAAGGCGGACCTTTGACCCGATCCATCAGGGCTCTTCTTTTGTTCCCAAGCTCTTATTTGGGGTTTGATAAGGGGCTTAAAGGATGAAATAATCTAGCCACAACTAAATTGCGAAGTTACTGCCTTCATGTGAGAACCTATGTTTCCCCATAGCCAATTCACCAGAAAGAAGATTTGAGAGCCTATGATTGTGGGTAAGCAGGTTAAACTTATCCAATATAATGAATTAATTATCTAGAATAACTGGAAGAGTACAGGGTGGAGCTGACAAACAGCCTAGTTTCTTCCTCTTTCCCATTGGATGATGACATTGTCACTTTCTCTTTTTTTCTTTTTAGTATTTTTTGCATTAAATTTTTTACAAGGAAAGCATATATTAAACACTACATCCAAATATTCAAAACTAAAAAGAAAAAAAATACAAAACCATATATATATGTATAAAATGGGGAGGGGGGAGAATTTTTGTACTCCTTTTCTTCTTTCTTTCTTTCTTTCTTTCTTTCTTTCTTTCTTTCTTTCTGTCACTTTTTTCTGTTCAGGAGAACTGGTTTGAATCCCTTCTATGTTGGTTGACTTCCCTCTATCTCTTTTTCAGTTTCAATACTTTCCTTAAGTTAAGTAACGAGTATTCTGTATTCATTTATTAAAATCAGTTTTCCCCATATCACTGTGAAATTATTCTAAGCACAACCAAGTATTGTTTTTGGAACCATATTTTATCAGGTAGTTTTTGAAGCAAGCCCATTCTTTTTTTACCTTATCACCTGAGTGGTTTCTTATTAGGTCAGTCATTTTGGCTAGTTCTAGTTACTCGCACAACTTTAATTGCCACTCATCTTTTGTTGGTGTTAACTCACTTTTCCAATATTTCACTATTAGCACTCTGTTGTCACATAGAGAAACACTCTTCTATTTTCATTGACACTGTCACTTCCTTTGCCCAGCTAAACAAACTCTCCTCTTTTTTTTCCAGGTGAGGAAGATATGGCAAAGGAAGATATGAGGCCATTCTTCATGCCCCTCCTCCATGAGAGGTCCAGAATGATGACAACACAATAATGGACCTTTTTTGAAGAGGCTCCCTGTTTGTAGAATGCTCTCCCCAGGGAAGTTAGCCTGGCGCCTTCATTATACGGCTTTAGGTGTCAGGCAAAAATGTAGTTCAAATTGTAATAGTAATAATAATCCTGCTCTAGAGTAAATACTTAGTGGATTGTAGCAAAACAAAACAAACAAAACACCAACCTCAATTTTTTATTAATTCTCATTTTTGAATGAGCCCAATACACTAATTCATTTTTCTAAAAGTGCCAGGCCCGACAAAGCTGATTTGTGCATGTGTTGCTATTTTACAAATAACCAAATTAAGCTTAATTAAAACAGAATCACATAGATGCTTATTAATTTCAAGTGAACCGTATTTAAATATTGCAAATGATAAGGGCAATGTTTTGTAAATGTTTCAGTTTCCTTTTATGGTTTTTAACAGGAGATGCATTTTAATATTTTCTACTTGAAACAACTATTTAATTCTTTTAAATAAATGTATACTATAAATATATTTGGAGTTGAAATATGCATTCTGCTATTCAAGACCCATCAGCTACGCTTCAGAAACATCTCAACAATCTCATGTGTTCCCTTACATTATCATATTGCAGTAATAGTGCATTCAATTCAGCGAATAGCATGGAAACAATCCGTTAGTTCTACTGCAGGCTACACCATATGCACTACTTATTCTGTACCTTAACAAATAGATACACTTCATAAAATGTAGCTATATTATATAGGGAATCCTTGCAACAGCGCTGACTGTTTGCATGGCTGGTGATAGTGATATGCATCACAAATCCAATAACAGTAGACACAAATTCAAATGTCAGTTAATAAGGCAGTGTAGGCTCTCAGTATCTTCTGCCTACAGTTCCTTGAAGAAATATTGAAATTTATTTTAATTGCCTTGTCAGGTGTTTTTCCAAGAGGATATTGGAAGTATTTATGCCTTTCCTGCAAACAAATGTCCTTAAACAGTTTGAAAAATAATACTCCCACTGTTTAGATGCAGCTTCTGCTCTCTTTGATGATATTTAGATGCACCATTGCCAGCACACACACAAAAAGGACCTGAGATGCAAAAATTAAGCACTAAATTATGGTTATATTTATTAAATGTAGCAAAATCAGAATATCTGGAAAACCAATAAACCAGATTGAACCAAATCGTGGAAGTCTGGTCAAGTGGGTATATGTAATAAGGAAATATATAATCCCTCCCATCTCCTGAGCATGTTTACAGTTGCAACCTGGGGCCATGGGGTCAAGGTTTGGAAATAAATTCTGTCTCCTTGCTATGGGAACCTTGTGTATTTGAACCTAGCATTGCCCCTTGGTGTTAGGGACTGGGCAGAGGAGGAATGGTGGAGACCGCCTCCCCATCCTGACCCTTCCAGGGAGGAGGACCATTTAGATTTATGGTCTTGAGGGAGATTTGTGGTTTGAGGGAGGTAGCAGCTCAGAGGCAGATGAAGGAAAAACTGGGAAATCATGGGAGAGCCAGAACAACACCCAGCTGATACGTTGTGATTAGAAAGCATTCCAGACCTTCTATCTCCCAGAACCTGGAGAGCCTTAAAAGTAGAAGAGCAAAGAGCTCAAAGACAGAGGGCATGTAGCAGCACCCGTTAGAGGAGATGATGAGAATGGCGAATGAGGAAGTGGGAGAGACAGGGGTGGAGATTCACTCGGGACAATACCATTATCAAAGAGGCTGTGGTATGTAAAACTGCAGTCAGGTACAACATTCCTACAGTGGACATATTAGGGGATGTTTTGTACCACTCAGGAGAAGACTTTCTGTTTCCTCCTGAGCTGGGACAGAATTCCACTACATGTGACTTGAAGAGGGTGTGGTCCATTGCACTAGCATAGAGGAGTACACGGCCTCCATGCTCTGATCAGTGTGTGTTTTCCATTCTGTATGTTGCTGTGTGTTTGGAGACTAACTTGGGACTAACTTATTTATGGAATAGTTTTAGTTGTTATATAAGCTAAGCCTGCCTTCAGGGATATGCCAGTGAACCCTAATGAATCTGTGAGTAAACTACTTTTATATTAACGTTAATCATATTCTTCTGTTTATTCTTTTTAAGAGGGATTAGAAGGGATTTTACCAGGAAGGAATCTTTACTAGTAAGACTCAGATGAGTCAGCAACAAGCTGATCTCTGCGTAATTTAAAAAGGGGGATGTTTGGAACTCTGCTAGAATATGGAACTTGCTTGCGCAAGTTACGAAGGATATGATTAAATAATATATCCTCTCCTGCCTCTCTAATTATCCCTACAGAGGCTGGGTTCTATAGCCACTCTCTGTAAAGATTGAAATACAAATGGACAGTAAGAAACTTTTCCTTGTCTTTATACTTTCCTGGGCAACCAACCGGGAGCAGCTGACAGCATCCTGACACTGGGTGAACATTGGATTGGATGACCATTGAAAAAGCATCAGTGCTTTTTTTCCTGGGGGGATGCAGGGGGATGCATACACCTAAACATTTTGTGAATCTTTGTACTTTTGTCCATAAAGGTAAAGGTAAAGGGACCCCTGACCATTAGGTCCAGTCGTGACCAACTCTGGGGTTGCAGCGCTCATCTCACTCTATAGGCCATGGAAGCCGGCGTTTGTCCACAGACAGCTTCCGGGTCATGTGGCCAGCATGACTAAGCCACTTCTGGAGAACCAGAGCAGCGCACGGAAACGCCGTTTACCTTCCCACTGGAGCGGTACCTATTTATCTACTTGCACTTTGATGTGCTTTCGAACTGCTAGGTTGGCAGAAGCTGGGACCGAGGAACGGGAGCTCACCCCATTGTGGGGATTCGAACCGCCGACCTTCTGATCAGCAAGTCCTAGGCTCTGTGGTTTAACCCACAGCGCCACCCACATCCCTTCTACTTTTGTCCATATACTGTATCTATTTTTCCCAATTTGAACTATAAATGGAGTACCCCTAAACATTTTTTTTAAAGAAAAAAGCACTGGATAGCATAGTCTAAAGGACACCCCCAAGGGTACCCTAAGCCAATGGCAATGAGAGGGGACTAAAGAACATTCCTCACCTTTAACTCAATACTGCCTCTGGTGTTCAACAACACATTTCTTAAAATTCCCTCATCAAATGGCCAAATAACAAATACTCACATATGCCACTCTTCTAAACCAATTAGAATCACCCAGCAGTGCGATGGAGGTGAAAAAGAATTCCAAAGGCCAATCAGGGATTCCTTGCAAACTTCCAATGAGGCAACTGGCAAAGCCCACATAGTGAAGGGAGAGTGCTGCAGGAAGAAAGAGGAGCTGTGGGCAGGAAGAGCTGGCTTCAGAAGGCTGACACCACTCCTTCTTATTTGTCTAGCCAGCCTCATATGTCTCTAGGGAGCTCCTCCCCTTGGAGTAACCACTTGAGTCTTCTCTGTAAGAGGAATGCGCGTGGCACAATTTGAGAGTGGGAGTTGCACTTTTGTCGTGCTGTGCTCTGTAAAGGTCTAAACTTTAAAACACTGTTGAGTTAGCAGCCTCACTGAACCTAACATGCACGTTCAAGTACACATAGAAAACTCCTCTTTGAGGAGGGGGGGGGACAAGTAGTTTCATCCCATACACAAACAGTAAAATTTGGCATTTTGTGATAGGAGTTACTTGGGTGGGAAAGGTTCATGCCTCCTTGGTGGGGGGGGGGACTAGTTTATAAATAAAATTTGAAATGGGTCTACTTATTTCACAAAAGTTATTTTTGCTTCCTTGGTATCACAGCAGCTCATGGCTTCCACAACATGCCAACATGAGGGCAATTTCCTTGTACATAGATAAATTTCTAATAGTGGATGATGATGATTGATGATGATGATGATGATGATTTTCTTAAATTACAAACTGCTTTGCAACTGCTTTGGATGTGCATTATTTATTTGATACATCTGACTCATAATTAGATCTTTAACACCCATGACTCAAGTTTCTTGGAGCAGGGTAAGGATTTCACAGTGTAAGCGGAGCCTTTCGGCCTTGCCAAAAGGGGACTTGGGATGCATGCTGCAGCATACTGTTTTGATTTCGTTCCAGCCCAAGCCATATTTACACAGTTCTGTCAATTTGTTAATATTGTTTGTGCAACAAGACAATCACTCTTGATTTCCAGATACGTGCAATTTTCGCTGCGGCTGCGATAATAAAAATTGTGTAATTTGGACAGTGTTCTCAAGCTGTTCTTCTCTTTCCTCCTTCCAGTTATTGAATGAGATCCCTGTGCTGTCTTGGAATGGCAGAACAGCAAAGCTTAAACTAGAATATACGGCTGCCATAACCAGGTTGTAAGGCAGAGGATTGTAGCCAGTGTTAGCTTCCATTTCCATGTACACCCATTGAAGTTAATAGGCAAGACTATGTCATTGATCCCAGATGTGTCCTATTTAACAAAGAACCTGAAGAAGTACCAGAAAAAAGTCATTTTGTAGCCAGCTGTGAACAGTGTAAATTATGCTTTTGAAGGAAATGTTTTGAGAGACTATCCATGATCTTGGAGCCTGTGCCGGAAAAACATGAACTCAAACTTGCTAAGCATACTTGAATTCTTCAATGGTGATAGTAGCCAGAGATATAAGCTCAAGAGGAAGGAGAGAGAGGGGTGTTGATATAGAGACCAAGAGAACAATCCTATACACAAGAAGCTGGCATAAAGTAAGATGGTGCAAATTAAACAGGAATAAAATTACATCAGATCCAAACTCCATTCAGCAATGGGGCTAACTGCTAGCTGAGCCAGCCTAAGCCTGGTAGAGGGAAATAAGCCTTTAAAATTGTGTCTGGGTTAATTTATGTCTAGTTGCCAGGTTACACGACCAGAAAAAACTTAGGAGCCAGCTTCAGTCCTACCTCTCTGGTAGTGCCCCCATGTCTCCAGAATGTCCCCTTTCAGGGCTTTAAAAAAGGTAAAGGACCCCTGACAGTTAAGTCCAGTCACGAACGGCTCTGGGGTTGCGGCGCTTATCTCGCTTTACTGGCTGAGGGAGCCGACGTTTATCTGCAGACAGTTTTTGCGGGTCATGTGGCCAGCATGACTAACCACTTCTGGCGAAACCAGAGCAGCGCACGGAAGTGCTGTTTACCTTCCCGCTGGAGTGGTACCTATTTATCTACTTGCACTTTGATGTGTTTTTGAACTGCTAGGTTGGCAGGAGCTGGGACCGAACAACGGGAGCTCACCTGTCATGGGGATTTGGACCACCTACCTTCCGATTGGCAAGCCCTAGGCTCAGTGGTTTAGACAACAGCGCCACCCACGTCCCAGAGGGCTTTCAGGGCTTTGGCGGTTGGAGGATGGAGGATGGATGGCGGCTAACAGATTGAGGTTGAATCCTGACAAGACAGAAGTACTGTTTTTGGGGGACAGGAGGCGGGCAGGTGTGGAGGATTCCCTGGTCCTGAATGGGGTAACTGTGCCCCTGAGGGACCAGGTGTGCAGCCTGGGAGTCATTTTGGACTCACAGCTGTCCATGGAGGAACAGGTCAAATCTGTATCCAGGGCAGCTGTTTACCAGCTCCATCTGGTACGTAGGCTGAGACCCTATCTGCCTGCAGACTGTCTCACCAGAGTGGTACATGCTCTGGTTATCTCCTGCTTGGACTACTGCAATGCACTCTACGTGGGGCTACCTTTGAAGGTGACCCGGAAACTACAACTAATCCAGAATACGGCAGCTAGACTGGTGACTGGGAGCGGCCGCCGAGACCATATAACACCTGTCTTGAAAGACCTACATTGGCTCCCAGTACGTTTCCGAGCACAATTCAAAGTGTTGGTGCTGACCTTTAAAGCCCTAAACGGCCTCGGTCCAGTATACCTGAAGGAGTGTCTCCGCCCCCATCGTTCTGTCCGGACGCTGAGGTCCAGCACCGAGGGCCTTCTGGCGGTTCCCTCATTGCGAGAAGCAAAGCTACAGGGAACCAGGCAGAGGGCCTTCTCGGTAGTGGCGCCCGCCTGTGGAACGCCCTTCCAGCAGATGTCAAAGCGATAAACAACTACCTGACATTCAGAAGACATCTTAAGGCAGCCCTGCTCAGGGAAGTTTTTAACGTGTGATATTTTACTGTATTTTTGGTTTCTATGGAAGCCGCCCAGAGTGGCTGGGGAGGCTCAGCCAGATGGGTGGAGTATAAATAATAAATTATTAGGCAGCTGGGTCCTGGCTGAGCTGGCATGGGGAGAGATATCCTGGTGTATATTTGGCTGAGCTGAGGATGAGGCTGTTAATTCTTCATAAACTAGATGAGTCAGGAACCTCCTAATCCAGTCAGAGTTCTGCTGAATCTGAACTTGCATATACTGGTTAATTTTGCTTTAGAATTGCTCTCTGAGGTGGGAAGTGGGGGGGGGGTCACAGATTTATTTATTTTTTGCATTGATATTATGATTGGGACAAAGAGGAGGGGAATTAAGCAATTAATTAAGTATATTAAAATAGAATCTCACCTTTGCATCTGTCTTTACTTATTTTACCTGTTCTAATCAGTCCTGTTCTTTTCTTTTTTCTTTGTCAAAGTAGGGCTCTCTTCTGGTATGGCTCACTTGAAACTAGTTGCCTTCTTGTCCCTGGGAAAGTTGAGTCTTGTAACACTGCTGGGAATCCCATATTCTAAGGAAAGGCTGTTACTCAGGTAAGGCCTTTCAATCTCTGACATTAATCAGGTAGGGGATTAAAGGATTTCTTACCCATTAATTTCAAATACCTATTTTTTAGAGTAAGTAGAATAAGGATAAAAATAATTGGCTTCTCCCCCCACCCCTTAAATGCAGAGGTTGATAATGCTAGTAGGACCAAAGCAGTGTTGTGGACAAGAGTTTTGGGGAGCGGAAATGGGAAATATATGTTCAGGTGCCATCAAACCACATGATGTCGTCGGGCAAATCAATATACTGCAACTGAACCTAATTATGAAGACAAAGGGGATATGAATTGTAAATTTTGTACATGGAAAGCTGTCACTGAAGCAATTGATACACTTGTCATTTAACAGATTCTATTTATTTATTTTTAAAAATGGGGGGTTTCAGCCCACACTTACAAAACAAAATAAAATAAGTGTAAGCTACACAAGGCTGTAATGGCTTCGGGTCAACAGATAATAATTAGTCCCAGTATTATTGTTTCTAGTGTTGGGAATATCAGTAAGGGAATACAGTATTTGGATTTGTGTGTGAGAGAGAATCTGAAGTTTATATTATAGGGTTTTTGGTTGAGTGAAAATTCACTTAAAGCAAAAATTCAAGGTGCATTTTATAATCCTTTTGGGAGCAAACCATATGAGAATTTTCACAGCATTTCACAAGAGGGTTTTTGTTTTTTGGGTTTGTTTTTTTGATCCTGCAAAGTTGTGTAAAAACCAAACTTATTTTTTTAAATATAATAATATTTTATTCAGTTTTAAGAATAACAACAAACAGAAAAAAACACGAGAAAAATATAAAGGCACAAAGATACAAAATTACAAAATACAAAAAATACAAACATTTAACATAAGAAAAAAAAGAAGAAGAAGAAAACACACACAAAAAGAAACAAAAATCCTTCTTTTTAATTTCTCATCTTTGATTCACTTATTTTCCTGAATTCCTCACGCCTCCCTTTTTTGTATCCCTTTTAAAAATTAGTTCAGCAAATTCATATCCAATTAATTTATCTGTTATCAATCCAATCTTATTTTTTACCTTGTTGCTAGAACCCCTTCAGTTCATTTCAATGTCATCAACATTCAGAAATTTTACAATGTTTCTGTAAATAAATTTTAAATTTCCTCCAATCTTCTTCCACCAACTCTTCTCCCTGGTCTTGAATTCTGCCAATGCAAAAACCAAACTTAAAATGGGTGGAGGGATTCGACTGACAAAGTTGACAGATTTTTCCACACAGATGTCTTCAATTAACTTATGTACTTTCAGTTGTCTGCAGTATGTCTCACTGTGGGCTTAGAGTCATCACCAAAATGTCTCCTAAAGCTGCATCTGAAGTTAATTTGACGTACGTATTCAGAAGGATGAATTTGGTGAGAGGGCAAAATAATGTTGCTATGGAAGGGGTGGTGGATCTCTGCATCCCTAGGCTGTCACCAGATCATGCATGAATTAAAATTTGAAATAAATTTGGATCTTTAGCTTAACATCTGATAAATTGTGACGAAAAAAAGTTGAATAGGCTATGGAATTTCTCAGGAAGGTTTCACACGCTTCTTCGTGTGAACTATCCACTACAAAACAGGCTTATTTTCTTTAGCTTGGCACTTTGTGTGCGCACGCATCTCTGAATTTTAATAATGGGTTCATTAACTGTTTCATTAAGCATAAACAAGAAAAGGCAAAGAAGCAGAATGCCCAATTGTGATTTTGTGGATACAGCATTAATGTCAGATACTATAATATCATCTTAGTGTGCATGATGTAAACATATTGTTTCTCCTCTGAAACAGCTTTCTTCCCATTTTTCGTGTCCGCTCAACACATAAATCAAGCTTTGCAGTTTATCCATGCCAATATTTAATTATTTTGTGCTTTGTAGTCTTTAATCTGCTTAATCACATATTATTGGTAAATTGATAGGAAATGAACATTTTGCAAATGTAGAATAGAAATCAGATCTAGTAATGGAATCTTGTACTTATCACTCAAATGTCAAAAGCCATCTTGCTTGTCGTTTAAGTAGTGTATGACAAGTGGAAGGAATTCAGGAATGACATCTGTCATTTGGTTGAGCCATCTGGATCTGTTTTACCAATGCAGAAACTCCAACACATTTCTTGTGATGTACAATAGCAGACCTAGATAATATATCTGTTGCTGGACTGCTATACAGAGAGAGATTCAGATCCTATATCTGAATATTGGGGGCGGTGGAGAATTCGCTGTGGTATATGCTTTAACATGCTTAACTAGGAACTGAGAGATCAGGGTTGAAAGCCTCTCTTGGCCATAAAACTCACTGGGTGAACTTGGGCTTTTCAATCATACATGTCTTTAGGCATGAGATGAAAACATGCCTCTTTACTTAAGCCTATCACTATTAAGCAATCTATGGCCTGTGAAAGTGTGGAAGAGAGGACTGTTATTTTTTTCCAATTTTTAAAATTAATTTTCCAGAATTTTTTTTTAAAGAAACAAATAAACAAACAAACATACATACATACATCTCAACCGCAATTAAACCAAACTTCATAACATTGTTAAGTGACTTCCTCGTATCCCCCTGGTTGAATTTCAGTGTATATCATTTTAACGGTTTTGTCTGAGATGGAAGGGAAATGAATCAGGATGGAAGGAAGACTAGAATGGAAGAGATCAAAAGGTCAGGGGATACTTTTCAATTGAAGTCAGACACGTCCGGAATAGGATATTGCAACTATAAATTAAAATTGTTGAGTAAACCTTATCATTTTTTATGATGCAACTAATTGTGTTGTGTTGTTGTTGTTGTTGTTTTTTGAAGACAACTAATCCATGTGCTTTGCTGCCCCAGTTTGTATTGAGGCAAAGGGAATCAATTAATAAGGTGAAAATCCCTTTATTCACTGATATGTTTGAAAGCTTTTAGCAATATTGCATTAACCTTGACTTTCAATCTATGCTTTCCTGACACCAGTCTCCTCAAAATGACTTTTAATCAAAGGGGAGGGGAGTTATGCTGCCTAAACCAACAAGAAGAGGCTCATAATCATAGCAATGGTATATCAAGGTGGATTTTCGGAGCGCAGTGCGCACTTTTTACTAATTAAGTATTAAAAGACTATTAAATATTAATTACAATTAAAAGCTTGGCTGCACCAGCAGCCATTTTTAAGCAATATGTATCTCTAGGCAAAACTGGATTTGGGCCATATTCAGTCTACACAAGCAAGAGGATGGAAGAAGCTGCTATATCTAGAGCAAAAAATTCAGATTGTGCAATATTGCATTGAATTCTTCCATTTTTTTAAAAAAATGATACAATTACAATAAAAAACAAGAGTACATAAAATAAATCAGATTTCACCCATGGACACATTTGCAAATTGAAGAAACTTTTGTGAACACCACACAAAGAAACTTAACATAGATTGCAAAATATTATGTGGGTTATGATGGAGTGCTTCTTACAAACCTACTTTCTTCAAGGGAAGAGAGCCCTGTGGCAATAAAGGCCTCTAAGGGGACATGTGTGCCCATGGATGTCATGTCAACAGTGTCATTGGACAAAGGTTCTTGAGAGCAGAAGAAGCAGTAAGGCCTACATGGTCTACACAATCATTCAAGCCTAAGTCTACTAACTGTTAACTGTTAACAGCAAACTGCTAAGTCACTATGACTTGTGTCTCATCTTGGGTGATGACTCATTCTCTTCTATAAAAAGTAGCCAGCCTCTCTATGGGCCTCAGTTAGTGCCCGTGTGTCTCATCCAGTGTGTGTGTTGTGTTGTTGCAGACAGAGTGGCTCCAGGACTCTAGTAAATCAGTAACTAAGACTATGCCTCTGTGAAGGGTCAGATAGCTGCTATGAGCTCTCTATGTATGCTCTTTGACTAATCTGTTTATGAACAAGTTTATTTTCTTCAGTAAAGTTTTATTAAGTTTATGAAGAAGACTCTGCTTGATCAATTTACCTCTATGTGATAAGCAGCCCCTGATACACCTCATTCCTTGTATTTCCAAATCATGGAGTGAATGGCAATGCTTATGTAGCCAAAATGGCAGCAGATTAAGAGAAAAAATCTACCCCAGGTTTGCATAAGTAAAGAAAAGGTAAAAACGAAACAAAAACCCACATATCCCAAACCCAAAGGAGGCCAACACTTCCTGCTGCTAAAACAAAACAAAACAAAAATCAAAATTGTGTGTGTGTGTATGATTCAGCTACACAGGTTTGCTACTATAAAAATCTGTTGGAATCAGAGCTCAAATGGCAGACCTCCAAAATCCATTAGACAGGCACCTGGCGGAGTGAATAGTAGATCTTGATATATGTGGTTTTTTTGGGTGTGGGGGCATTAGACTAATTAATTAATCCATGCAACATTGACAAATTATTGTTCTTTTATCAGATAAGCATGTTTGCTACCAGCATAGTCATACACAGAAGCAGAGTGTTGGAAGAATCAAAAGGCCATTGGACCTGCAATCCTATGCCCAATGACCTGGGAGGAAACCCCATGAAACTCAATAACTTATTTCTGAGTAGACATGCATAGGTTTACACTACTGATCACATCTCATTATATGAGATATGGGTTTGTAAAATGGTTTGTTGAGGAAGAGGGGAAAGTTGATGGATGAGTGTCAATAAGATGTAGTTGAGATGTTTCCCATTTCTATTCACTGTCAGGTTTAAAGGCCGGCACTTGAGAGAGGATGTTGGGGAATTCTGACGGAAATGGAAGTGGAAGCTGCAATAGCCTTTCCACTAAACTGAATGGTGTGAAATAACACAATGATATCATAATTAATTAGGTACTGGTAAAAATCCACCATGTAGGGACACGGATGGTGCTGTGGGTTAAACCACAGAGCCTAGGACTTGCCGATCAGAAGGTCGGCGGTTCGAATCCCCATGACGGGGTGAGCTCCCGTTGCTCGGTCCCTGCTCCTGCCTACCTAGCAGTTCGAAAGCACGTCAAAGTGCAAGTAGATAAATAGGTACCGCTCTGGCGGGAAGGTAAACAGCATTTCCGTGTGCTGCTCTGGTTTGCCAGAAGTGGCTTAGTCATGCTGGCCACATGACCCGGAAGCTGTCTGCGGACAAACGCCGGCTCCCTCAGCCTATAGAGCGAGATGAGCACGTAACCCCAGAGTCGGTCACGACTGGACCTAATGGTCAGGGTTCCCTTTACCTTAAAAATCCACCACAGCAGACAGCAAGATGAACAGCATAGGTTTTGTTGAAAGCTGAACTGCAGAGGAAGGGAAACAGTGCTACGTGCGTCCAAATGGAAATGGCTGCCATCTTACATCCCAACTCTTGAGTGCACAGCATCTTTTGCTACTTTACCATTGGCAAACATTACAACCCCCCCCCCACCCCACCCCCCAAACCCCACAGACTGTTGGCCAGAAATAAAAGAGGCTTTCAGGGGGGAAACCAAACACATTTGTGAAGAAACTATGGGATTAGGAGCCACAGCAGTGTGGCTCCTTCCCATGCCATGAAGACCACCTAGAGGGAGCCCATGGTACAGTTTATGAAATGGGCAATGTTTGAATAGAAAAGAATGGTTGTCAGGGACTACATTTGAGTGGCTTGGAGCTTCTGATATGTCAATTGCAGCATGGGGAGAAGCCACAATCCAGTGGCTCCATCCCATGTTGTGAAGGCATACCCTCCAACATTTCTCTGATGAAAATAGGGACATTCTATTCCATACTGATAATTTTATGCTTTATACCCCACACATCTTACTGGGTTCCCTCAGTTCCTCTGGGCAGCTTCCAACATATATATAAAAAAACATAATGCAACATTAAACAAAACACCTTCCCTATACAGGATTGCCTTCAGACAGCTCGGGAGTCGAATAACTCCATACCTTCCAACATTTCTCCAATGAAAATAAGGAAAAGTCAGACATTATGGGATCAAATCAGAAACTGGGATGGCTTCCCTAAATCAAGGACATCCATGGAAAATAGGGACACTTGGAGGGTCTGTGAAGGGGTCCAGAGATGGGTGGTGGTGATAGCCATGCCCTCCTTAAATAGCATTTTTGTGCAATACAGGACGGAATCTTCACTGGGATAGAACACGGAATACAAAAGCAGTCATATTACAACCAATGTGATTATGTTGCACCACTTAAACGAGGCGAGCGCTGTGCTCAAGAAATCCAATATGCTGCAGCTTTTCTTTTCATTTAAATATTGTATAGACCATTAAAAATGAGAGGGCAGGAAATTAAGAAAATGAGGCTGACGGGGAGAGCTGAACTTTGATCTTGCAAAGGTAGGGATTTATTTTTTGCTTTCTTTGCCAGCCCTACGTCCTGCAACTCAGCAGCTTGTCTGCTTTCTCAATCAGCACTTCTCTGATAACTGCTTTAAAGTGTATGTTTGCTGCACATTCTTTCCCCACGGGACTGGGAGTTCAGAGGGGAAATTCAACCTAAAGAGACTGGGCAAAGCAGCTAAAATGAAAACAATGTGACAAATAGGCAGCAAGCAATCGTCTAACACTGAACTGTATGTTTGCGCACACAGAGCAAAGTGTTGATTAGGCCTACCCTAACTCATATTTCAAGAATCAGAAGGCATTTATTTGTTATACTGGTTGTAATGGTTGTAAGGGGTTACTTGTGCGTAAGTTGCCTGCTAGTTGTGTCTGATTGCCTGGTTCACCATGCCTTGGCTGACAGCCCACACTCCGTGGCCGGTCAGTCGCTTGCAGAATCTGTCAGTGGGCGTTTCTTGAACCTTTTCCAGCATAAGAGCTGTTTGACGACAAGTCTCCTCCTACTTTCCCTGCGCGGAACTCGTCTGCGCAAGTAAGGGGAAGGCAGGGGTGTGCCAGCGCTCTCTCCACTAGTCTCTGATGCAGGGTCTTGGAGACCAGTCTCCAATTCCTCCATCTCCCTCCCTTCTCTACTGGTGTTGCGCTGAATTTCTTCCCCCCTGCTGGTCCCCTCTCCGGCATCGCTCTGGAGCCCTGCCTCCGCCTCTCGCTCTGATGTCAGTTCCCTGACACTGGTAGATGCATTTATATGTTTTATACACACACACACACACAATGCACACAAACCCAATTTATCTCCTAGCTTTTCTCCAAGGAGGTTAAGATCGCACACCAAGGTCACCACATGAGCTGAATGGCAGAGCCTCCAAGTATCCCTATTTTCCAGGGACAGTCCTAGATTTACAGAAGCCATTGTGGTTTCTGATTTGATCTTGGAATGTCCCGTTTTCCCTTAGGACGTCCCCGTTCATGAGATAAATGTTGGTGGGTATGGAGTTATGTGACCCCTAAGCCAAGGAGATAAGTATACAACCTTTAGAAGACATCTAAAAGCAGCCCTGTATAGGGAAGTGGTTTTTTTTAAAAAAAATGTTTAATGTTTTTATATGTTTTGGAAGCTGCCCAGAGTGGCTGGGGCAACCCAGTCAAATGGTCAGGATTTAAATAATAAAATTATTATTATTATTGAATAAGGCGTCTCTCTTTTCAGTGGAGAAATGCTGGAGGGTATGTAATGGCCAAGATAAGATAGACTGACAATAGAAGATAGGTAGCGTTTCAAGTGTATACATGGACTCACATGTGTGTAGCTATCGCTCATGAATGTCCATAAACACAGTGGATGCTTGGGTTGCGAACGTGATCCGTGCGGGATGCACATTCACAATCCGCAATCCGCAACGTCGCGTCTGTGCACGTGCAGGTTGTGATTTGGCGCTTCTGTGCATGTGCGGACACGAAAACCCAGAAGGAACCCATTCCGGTACTTCTGGGTTCCGGAGGTCCGCAACCCGAAAAAACACAACCTGAAGCATACCTGAGGTATGATGGTACACTGCTGAGGTGTTTAGGATATTTTGCTGGAGTTGTAGTGTGTGCTTGTTAGGGATGTGTGCTAACCCTTAGCCCTATGCCCACAAAAAGCTCTCACAGAAAGAAATGAAGAAAGTTTGGTTTATTATATGAAATAGGAGTGACATAATATATAAAAATGCTACTTCAGGCAGCAAAGTTGCGATCTAAACGGGTAGCAAATTTTACAATACATACACATCTTGATTAAAGGGTAAAAGATTCCTTATTTTAGCCATCCACCTGAATCAAAGAGAAAGAGGGAGGTGGGGACGCATTTATTTGACCTACACCAGAACCAGGGGCGACTCCCAAACCAGCTAGGGAGACAGTTTGCTGTAGTTTTTCGCACCTCCACTAACCAAAACAAGGGGGGGGGGGAACTCTCCGGAGACAGACTGAGTGGGAATATATCCGCCCACACACCCATGAGTAGCAACAGATGGAAGCTTTCAAACCCTTCATTTGCACTCTCAAAAGCTACCCTAAAACCACTTTTCAAATCCTCTACCCTGATAGAATTCAAAAGAAGCCCACTGTGTTGATTGTTCCCATTATAAATATATTTTTAAAAGATCTCTGGAATGTTTTCATAGCAGGAGCAATTTACCATGGACGAGGGTTTTTTTTGTAGACCACCTACCTTTTTTTATTCATGATAACTTAACTAACACCCTTCTGTGGCTTTACAATATCCCCAAAACAATGGTAGAAATTGCTTGCATGGAGAGACAGAGAAAAAAGGGAAATGTAAAGAAAGCATCTAATATGCTTTTCTCTGCATTATGAAGCCATTTAGTTGCAGGAAATAGGAAGGAACAGTAGTAATCGAAAAACTCTCCACAGACCAGTAGCAAATGCTCTGTGAATTAATGCTTAGGAGCCAATACATGGGCTATTTGTCTCCTTCTTAGGAAGAGGTTTACTGGAATAATTGAGGTTAAAATTGTGTGTGTGTGTGTGTGTGTGCGTGCGTATGCCAGGGTCCATTACAGTATGTGTGTGTGTGTATTTATATATATGCAAATGACCAAATGCTACAGCTGCCCATTAGCATTGGCTAAATTGCAAGAAGCGAATTCCTGTGGGTGAAAATTGTTTTTCATGTTGGACCGAAATAGCTTGTCGACACTGACCACATCCAACAAATTCCAGGATTTGCTTATTATTTAAGCACGAAACCTCACATTGTATCCAAAAATGTTCATGCCGTTCATGTAGCAAAACAGCTAACAATGCACGGGTAGCTAGGCATGGACTAATAATTTTAAATATCAATCAAGAATGGAAAGCAGGTTCCCATGTTTGATGTTCAGGGACAACAACTATAAGTGAGCTTGTGCAGGAGTGGCCTGGTCATGAGGTGAAGCCGGGGTCACATTTTGCTGTGGTAATTCCAGTGAGTAATTGTTTTAATTAGTTTTTCTTAAATTTTACAAAAAGACTTGAATTTTAAAAATAAAATAAAGGAGCAAAATGTTAACAATAAAGGTGTGCTGTTTGACATTAAAGTTACCTACATCTTGATTAATTTTTGCTGTTGTGTATATTGTTGTTGTTGTTTAGTCATTTAGTCGTGTCCAACTCTTCGTGACCCCATGGACCAGAGCACGCCAGGCACTCCTGTCTTCCGCTGCCTCCCGCAGTTTAGTCAAACTCATGCTGGTAGCTTCGAGAACACTATCCAACCATCTCATCCTCTGTCATCCCCTTCTCCTTGTGCCCTCCATCTTTCCCAACATCAGGGTCTTTCCCAGGGAATCCTCTCTTCTCATGAGGTGTCCAAAGTATTGGAGCCTCAGCTTCAGGATCTGTCCTTCCAGTGAGCACTCAGGGCTGATTTCCTTAAGAATGGAGAGGTTTGATCTTCTTGTAGTCCATGGGACTCTCAAGAGTCTCCTCCAGCACCATAATTCAAAAGCATCAATTCTTTGGTGATCAGCCTTCTTTATGGTCCAGTTCTCACTTCCATACGTCACTACTGGGAAAATCATAGCTTTAACTATATGGACGTTTGTTGGCAAGGTGATGTCTCTACTTTTTAAGATGCTGTCTAGGTTTGTCATTGCTTTTCTCCCAAGAAGCAGGCGTCTTTTAATTTCGTGGCTGCTGTCACCATCTGCAGTGATTATGGAGCCCAAGAAAGTAAAATCTCTCACTGCCTCCATTTCTTCCCCTTCTATTTGCCAGGAGGTGATGGGACCAGTGGCCACGATCTTAGTTTTTTTGATGTTGAGCTTCAAACCATATTTTGCGCTCTCCTCTTTCACCCTCATTAAAAGGTTCTTTAATTCCTCCTCACATTCTGCCATCAATGTTGCATCATCTGCATACCTGAGGTTGTTGATATTTCTTCTGGCAATCTTAATTCCGGCTAGGGATTCATCCAGCCCAACCTTTCGCATGATGAATTCTGCATATAAGTTAAATAAGCAAAATAAGCACACACACACACATATATATAGTATTACCTGGTAGGCAGGGGAGAGACTATGAAGAAATTTCCCCACTTGACAGTCAAAGTAGATGGATTTGTTTCGTTGCATTGCATTTTGGAAAATGATATAGAGCATCTGAGAGGATTCTATTTATATGTGTGTGTGAATGATATTCCTTGACAGAATTAATTTGCCACAAGTGTCAAGTGCAAAAATTTATAAATGTTGCTGTAAATGTCAGAAACTTGGTGAATGTTGACATTTGCGAATAATTCTTAAGAGTTTAGGAGGCCAGTGGGGGGAGTCAGAAACGGCCATTGGACGGGAAGCTTCCAGCTCATGAAGCTCTGAGGGGGAATCTAAATTTCAGTTTTGCAAAGGAGTTGGGCATAAATTAAGAACACGTAAGACCTCAAGAGATTGTCTTCGTAAGACAATAGGAGACAGGCTGCTTCTGAATTACGTATTTCCAATTAACCTGGTAGAACTGATGATTTGTTCTACTTGGATTTACCTCAATTTATAGCTGTAATTTGGTGCTGTTGAAAGAGACCAGCAGGTCAAAACATGTCTGCAGCTGTGCTATTTTTGCACAAGCCTTTTTGTGGGGGGTGGAAGCTGGGCACTGACAATTTCATATGTATTCTCGTGTAGGTTGACAGATGTGTGTTTTATTACCAATGCACAATGGGAGTTGTGTTTCGTCAATTTAGGAATGGCCTAGTTTTTGAAGGATGAAATATCTTTCAACATTATAGTTCATATATTTGATATGAATGGATGGTCTTTATACGATGTGTGGTGATCATGAATAAGTCCATTTTGTGTAGTTTTGTATACTCTCGAGTATATTACTGGGAAGGGAAGACATTCCCCATGGCAATAGGTATGCCGTCTGAATATACGTAAGCTCGTATTTTATTGTTGTTGTTACTCAGATAAAATTCTGACATCATTCCAAAGCCTGGTGTGAGTGTATTCACAGGTCATAGAACTGTAGAATTGGAAGGGAGCATCCCCCTTCAATGCAAGAATCTTTGGTCCAATGTGGGACTTGAACCCACAACCTTGAGATTAAGAGTCTCATGCGCCCGGGTTCACATCTCCATTCCTCCAAATGCAGCTGCTGGGTGACCTTGGGCCAGTCATACTTCTTTGAAGTCTCTCAGCCCCACTCACCTCACAGAGTGTTTGTTGTGGGGAAGGAAGGGAAAGGAGAATGTTAGCCGTTTTGAGACTCCTTCGGGTGGTGATAAAGTGGGATATCAAATCCAAACTCTTCTTCTTGTTGTTGTTGACTGAGCTATCTGTCCACCTGAGTAAATCCGCCATCCATTTCAAGTAAACCATTACTAGGCGTTACTATTTTTAAATAGTTTATAAAAAATGGTTTATAAAATAATCCCACATCCAGTAGTACCTCGGTTTAAGAACTTAATCCATTCCGGAAGTCGGTTCTTAAAAGGAAACAGTTCTTAAACCGAGGCACGCTTTCCGTAATGAGGCCTCCTGCCGCCGGTGGCCTTCCACCGTTCGGATTCCGTTCTTAGACCGAGGTAAAGTTATCAAACCAAGACACTATTTCTGGTTTTGCAGAGTTTGTAAGCCAAATCATTTAAATCGGGCTGTTTGTAAACCGAGGTACCACTGTACTAAGGTATGAAAAATTCTAGCAATTGGATACACACACACACACACACATATATATATGCATATGCTTCTGTTGCTATTAGTAGAAGAACCTTTCAATGATATTTATTGTGTGTGTCTCAGTGAAAATGATGGTTATGGTTTTTCGCAATTGAGGTGAGCATTTCATAAGCATTTTGTGGCTTCCATATACTGTAGCTAGAAGAGACTCCTTGCATTTGAGAAATTGAGCTGTGTTTGTACAACACAGTGGTACATCGGGTTATAGACGCTTCAGCTTATAAAAGCTTCAGGTTACAGACTCCGCTAACCCAGAAATAGTACCTCGGGTTAAAAATTTTGCTTCAGGATGAGAACAGAAATTGCACTGGTGGCGGCACAGCGGCTGTAGGACGCCCCATTAGCTAAAGTGGTACCTCAGGTTAAGAACAGTTTCAGGTTAAGAACGGACCTCCAGAATGAATTGAGTTCTTAACCCGAGGTACCACTGTACTCAGATATCTAACCAGCCACCATGAAGCCCCTTGAAGGTTGGGTCAATTTTTCTATTATGATGCAGTAAAGAATGAGGGCTATTTTAAAGAAAAACACTTTGAGAGCATTCCTATGCACACAAAAAATGGTGTAAAGCAAGTCCAATATAAATTAAGCCAGAGTAAAGGATACCAGACGTGTTTAGGAGTGGGCTATTGCTGTCTGAGGTGGTCGAAGTCTGGCAGAGGGACAATAAGCCTTTAAAATAGTGTTTGACTTGCACAAACCTTTTTGCCAGCTGAATTTATGCTTGGATTCCTGGTCACATGATGAAGCTGAATAGGTTTAGGATTCAACCAAAGTCTTCCCTCTCTAGTCCTACCCCAACCCTGCCTCTGGAACACCTTTTTTCAGGGCTTACACTGGCTGGGTCCTGTCTGACCAACATGGGAGAGTTATGCTGCCATTTCACTGTCTGAGCTGAGGGTGAGGTAGTTAAAACAGCATAGCCTGGCTACACCAGAAACCTAAAATGAATGGCACCATTTTTACAGAAGCACAGTTCATCTATCCATAAAACAGCGAGAACAACTTTAGTTTTAGATACAAACGTGTTATAGGAATGCAAAGCATCGTTGCCTGCTTTGAGTTGTTTGCCTTATCCTTAATCCAGGGTTACAGCACTCATTTTTGCAAGTAAAAATGTATGGATGTTGAAGACTCGCTACCCTACTGTGCAGCAGATGGGAACATAAAATCTTTATTGAATAAAAATACATCACTATGCATATTTTATGTGTTGATTTCTTGGCACTCCTTGCTAATAGTAATAAGAGATGAGAAATGCAAGCTTTTGCCACTTGCCTACATGAGTCCATTTGACGTGTTTATCATAGAATAGTAGAATTTCAGATGTGGAAGGGATACCAAGGGTCATCTAGTCCAACCCCCTGCTATGCAGGATTCCCCCCCCCCAGCATCCTCTTTCCAGGTAGGCCAGGGCTGGATCTAGACACATCAAAAGAACGTTTCAGGAAAACACCTTGTAAAGCTTGTAATGGGAAATCATGTTGCTGAAGGATAGAACTCTACAGCACCATCTGGCGTCACAAACTAATGTAGCTGAGTAACAGGTGGCTCAGGGACATTTCTAAGGCAATCCAAGCTGGGATTCAGGGGCATACTGGTCCTGCCCAGAGCTGGCTATGGGTGGCCCAAGAGTTCCCCAATAATGCTACATAAGGTAATGGGTAATGGGACCCCTGACTATTAGGTCCAGTCGTGACTGACTCTGGGGTTGCGGTGCTCATCTCGCTTTATTGGCCGAAGGAGCTAGTGTACAGCTTCCGGGGTCATGTGGCCAGCATGACTAAGCCACTTCTGGCGGGCCAGAGCAGCGCACAGAAATGCCGTTTACCTTCCCGCCAGAGCAGTACCTATTTATCTACTTGCACTTTGATGTGCTTTTGAACTGCTAGGTTCGCAGGACCTGGGACCAAGCAACGGGAGCTCACCCCATTGCGGGGATTCGAACCGCTGACCTTCTGATCTGCAAGTCCTAGGCTCTGTGGTTTAACCCACAGCGCCACCCCAAAAAACATTTGGCGAAACACTCTCCTGCCTGGACTAACAGCCAATCAGTCAATCAGAAAAAACACCACTCCAGAACAAGAAAACTCCCAGCAGTATGGAATAGGCCAAAAGAAGAGTCCTTGTGCCAATTTGGGGCTCTCCCAAAATTCCTACACAGCTCACCAAAACAGGTGAATAGCAAAGCTGATACTGGGTTGGTGCAAAAATTGGATGAAAGTGAGGCGACCTGTAATAAACTACAGCTACCGTATTTTTCGCTCTATAAGATGCACCAGACCACAAGACGCACCTAGTTTTTGGAGGAGGAAAACAAGGGGGAAAAATATTCTGAATCTCAGAAGCCAGAACAGCAAGAGGGATCGCTGCACAGTGAAAGCAGCAATCCCTCGTGCTTTTTCTGGCTTCTGGGATACCTGCGCAGCCTGCATTCGCTCCATAAGACGCACACACATTCCCCCTTACTTCTTAGGAGGGAAAAAGTGAGTCTTATAGAGGAAAAAATATGGTAACTCCCACACAGGATTGGCCTATTAAAACCTGTCTGTCATTGCCCACTCCTCTCTTGAGTAATAGTACTGAGTCTTCTTTTTTCAGTGAGACCAGGGTGTAACAAAGTTGCCCCCATTAAGCTGGATGTAATAGCACTGTGCAATAAGAGTGGGACAGAACCAAAGGAATCCTATCAAGGTTTTTAATCATCCATGCAAAATACTTTGAACTCACGGCTGCATTCTCATAAAACTCTTCTACTCCTCCTCCCTAAGATATTCATAAAAAAAGAGGAAGGTTGGTCTAAAATTTATGGGACCACAAGGGAGTGTCTGCTGTGAGTGAATAATAAGAACTTTACTACAGATAGCAAGATGTACTAAAAATATAAGATCTTGAATTCATTAAGACCCTTGTAGTTAAAATTACTCAACAAGGTTAAGGGCTTTAACAAAGATTTCACGAGGGAAAGTAAGGTGAGTACGAAACCAAGCCCATAAGTAAACTGAGGGAAGAAAACAAAATCAATGATGTTTTTAAAATGGATGAGCTGCTCAGCTGCTTTATGAAATCAATATTTAACAAGAACAAAAAAAAAATAAAGGAAAGGAAAGAAAAGGGGTATGTAGAATTACAAAGTAATAAAGACCTTGTCAATATTGATGTTGATGAAAAGCTGGTAAGGGGATACAGTGGTTGTAAAAACAATGCTATACAAATCACCACAGCCTGGGTATGATCTGTGACACGAAAATGAATTGTATCTGGTATGTTGCCCAACCGTTAGTTGTTGTTGTTTAGTCATTTAGTCCTGTCCGACTCTTCGTGACCCCATGGACCAGAGCACACCAGGCACTTCTGTCTTCCACTGCCTCCCGCAGTTTGGTCCCAACCGTTAGTAGTAGATTGCAAAATGCCACCATCCATGTCTTGGGCTAGAACCATAAATTACTGGAGGAAAAATCAGCATGGATGTTTCTCTTTGTCACATGCAGTGATTAAAATGATAATTGCGATCTCCATGCTAAATTGAGAATATAACTTTTTTGCATTAGACAAGCTATTCAGATCATGGGCTTAAGAGTGGAATTTCAATTTGCCTAGGGACGCGGGTGGCGCTGTGGGTTAAACCGCAGAGTCTAGGACTTGCCGATCAGAAGGTCAGTGGTTCAAATCCCCGCAACGGGGTGAGCTCCTGTTGCTTGGTCCCTGCTCCTGCCAACCTAGCAGTTCGAAAGCACATCAAAGTGCAAGTAGATAAATAGGTGGGAAGGTAAATGGCCTTTTCGTACGCTGCTCTGGTTGGCCAGAAGCGGCTTAGTCATGCTGGCCACATGACCCGGAAGCTGTACGCCGGCTCCCTCAGCCAATAAAACGAGATGAGCGCCACAACCCCAGAGTCGGCTATGACTGGACCTAATGGTCGGGGGTCCCTTTACCTTTACTTTACTGATTTTAAATAGATATGGTATAATGCAGGAAACTCCTTTATACCAAGTAAGATCATTTGTCCATCTAGCTCAATGGGCCAGAGCCTGGGTTGCCTCATCCCTTGTGGGCTATTTTGACAGGTTTGCAGAGCTCATCTACCTGGCAATCACTATGTTGTCAGGAGGCCTATTTTTTCCATTTAAGCTGCATTAGAAAGGAAGTCCAAGTCTAGCAAACCAGTGCTTGAAGTTACTGCCAATCAGCTTTCTGCAGAGGACTTCTTTATCATACCAGATGCCATAGAACATTAAATAAAATATTAAGCATCAATTTTATGCGCATTGTAAGTGACATCAAAGACGACGTCACAAAAAATTCACTGGAATGAATGCCACATTTCAAAATGTATTATATGTATGCCTTACATCCTGACATGTATGGAATTAGCCTTCAGTTGCCTACTCTCAATAAAGATCAATGAATTATCACGTGCCAGCCCAAGTTAGGCATGCTTAAGTGCCATTGATTTTCAGTGGCTGAAATCAATTTGTTAACTTTGGCTGGGTTGTTCCTAATATTTGTATCCCTTGGTACTTACTTGCTGTAATCTCAGATATAGCAAAACTGAAATAAAGTTAAGATCTGATATCTTGGAGGGAAAGGATATAGAAATATATAACTTCTGGTTTTATATCGGCTCTGCCTTGAAGTCTCATGGAGAGATTTTTGCTTGACCTGTTACTTTCAGTCTTTTATCTAGGGGTTGGACCTGGGACATTCTACACACAAATCTTGTTCTCTGTAGCTTAGTTTTAGCAGGAATTGCTATTTTGGTTTATATATATATATATATCAATAAAACAAAATAGGTTAGGTTGTGAGGATTTCGTATATACAAAATCCTCACAACCTAACAAAGGTAGGCATATTTGTTACAAAGGGAAACAGATAAAAACTAAGATTTCCAAAGTAATAGTTTCCTTTTATCTATATAGAAGAAATGCTAATCTTCTACTTCAGCTGATCTCAGGAACTACTCACATGGTTGTTTTTTAAAAGACTTTGGTGGGCACATCTTAGTGCCATTTTACATCTATAATTCAGGGTCAGGGGACAGCCACCCGTATATATGTGTGTTTACCCCTCAATAAGAGTGACAGCCAAGCTCTTTCCAGGTGTTCTCATCTTCTACATGAGTGGAATCATAGGTGAGAAACTGGAAATAGGTCCATTAGGTCCACTCTCTCACCCACAAAGAGGCACATGTCCACAGTGGGTAGCCTGCTTTACTCATGACCTCTCCAAGCACAATTTAAAACCTTGGAAGACTTAGAAAGGCCCCCGGCTTCAGAGGTTGACCAGGATGGTGAAGGAGAGTGGAGCCAGTCTGCTTGTCCCTGCTTTCCTGCATTGTGAGAGTGTTCAGATCTGGACTTGAGTGATTACTCACATGTGTGAAACACCAACAATAAGTGCTTTTATTTTTTAATTTATTTTTGCAGATCAATTTCCTCAAGGGTGAAACCACCCACTCCACAACAATAAAGTGCTGTAGCCAGACGTGCAGGCTTTGTTTAGCAGATCTGTTACTGCTATTTATGAAGGTCGTAGGGGAGAAAAACTCTCACTCATACCATTCTTCAAGATTGTACCACGATTATGTGACGAACTCCTTGGACGTGAGCAGTCTGGTAACTAAGCATATTAAGACCACAAAATGTGATGATAACTGCCAGTTTAAATGGCTTTAAAAGAGAATTAGGCAAATTCATGGAATATAAGGCTACATTAATGGCTATGAGCTCAGAATCAGAGACAAGCATACCATTGAACGTCAGTTGCTTGGGAACGAAAATGAGAGACAGAGATTGTGCAGCTTGTGGGCTTCTGAGAAACATCTAGCTTGCCACTGGATGTTAGACTAGTTCGGCTCTTGGTCTGAACAAACAGGGCACTTTTTACAGCCATCTTTCTGAACACTAACCTGCCCATCTCATTACAACCAACACTCAAGTTTTTGAACGGAGCATATATTGCTCCATAATGAGTTCCTTACTATTTATTGTGACACATTGTCAGTGGAGTCAAAACAATGAATGCAAACTTTATACCTTCATCCCAAGTGGCTACACAGATGAGCACCTGACAATGTGAAAACATTATTATGATTTTTTGAAGGGCAAAGTAATTGAATGCTCATTAGTCATCTGCAGGGATATAACAATGTGAAGTGCTCAAGTAATTAATGTTATGACTTAACTTATAACACAAAGCCATGGTTCAAATTTATTGCCATTTTATTACCATATTAACACCTCCATATTGTTCCGAGTGATTATTTAAATTAATTCAGGGTCCTTTTCCAGCTAACTACTGTATGCATATAATTTGTCCCATGAGTCCAGTAATAGTTGCTGTAATTCACAAAAGATACATGTCTTGGAGGGGGACAAAGTTCCCCTTCTTTGAAATGAAGACTTTGTCACTTTCTTCATTAAGTCTTGGAAGATTTGGAATAAAAAAAATACATATTATATATTTTAGTATAATGTATTAAACATAAGTCTTCTTCACTCAACTGGGGAACATGAGTGCCATTAATGAATATGAGTCATGGAAATACACCCTTGTGTGTATTTGTTACTGCAAATGTCCAAAATCTTGTGAAGGAAATATTCGCATATTAATGTTGACTATTCAGAAATAATTTTGTGAATCCGTGGTATGTACCCTCTTTTCTTAGAAATATGTCGGTGAATGTGGACAATCACATTCTGGAGATTGTCAGCATTCATTGGGGTAACTCATATTTTGTTTGGTGGGGGACTATCCACTCATATTTTTGCCGTGGGTTGTCATTATTTGTATGTGAGCGTCCATGTTCACCAATCACTACAATACACATATTCCAGAAATGCTATGGAACAGGGTGGTCCAACTTTTCATACCAAGTGGGCGACAAGAATACAACACAGAACTCACAGGCCACACACTGCCTTGCTGTGCAGGTGGGGAGCAAGGCCAATATTTGGCACACACCTGCACTCAGCTCTCACACTGCTCTCCCAAAACTATGGAATGCTTCACCTAGAGTCCTTCCACCTCATTTCCAAAGTGGAGAAAGCACTAACTAGGCATTGGACCACCTTGCTGTAGAAGATTCATCTGAGCTGAATGATTTCCGAAAGCTTTCTTCTATCCTCAGATTATCTGCTGGGGAGAAATACACTAACACTGGCCCAAGGAGTGTCACAACACCCTGAATCATCTTTCTTACAAGTTTCATAATAACTATTGGGTGAGGAAATGGCACTCCTTCCACCACCCAAAGCATCTTTGTTGCTTACGTCCTTGTGCAGAAAGCACCACCTGCTTCTGATTTAATCTAACAGTGTATTTTAACCTTTTTTTGAACTGCAGTCTTTGGCACCTCTGTGATCAATTTGTTTTAAAGTTTGGATTGCTATCTTAATTAAAATATTATCCATCTGGCTTCCAGGGGCAGGTTAATTGCTTCTGCAGCACTTCGAAGCAGGCAGGTTAACAGCTCCTTGAACCACTGAGACGAATGCTGTACCACGCAAGAGACCAGAGAGCACACAAGCGGCATGAGATTTGGATTTTATGGATGCTGTCTAGGCTTACTTATTTGGAACATGGGTTAGTGGGACTTCTGAGTACACAGGATTAGGTTTTAAGCAATACCCCTTCTTTCACCCCAAGCTCGCTTTTTCTGATCCATGAAGACAAACTGTCTCCTCCTTTTCAAGGAATTGTATGAATCAGGAGACCTTAGGTCATCAATGACTACCGGCATAGTAGAAGAAAGGGAGCATGCCAGTGCTTCAAATATGTGGTTAGTGTGAGCTGAATGATGATGAGAATGCCTGAACTGGACCCCTATAAACAGAGTAAGACAAGCTGTATCTCAAAGCGATCTGCGAAATATAAGGAACAGTAAATCTGAAAACTTGACTTCTAGGAAATGGACTGCCTAGAACAATGCACAAGAATGGTTAGCATTATCTGTTTATTTTCATTTAAGTGCTGGTTATTATTATTTATTGATTATTATTTAATTAATTTATACTTGGAGGTCTCACATTTGGCCAAGTCTTTAGGAACTGATGAAATAACAACAACAACAACAACAACAACAACAACAACAACAACAACAACAACAATAATATATTATTTATACCCCACCCATCTGCCTGGGCTTCTCCAGACACTCTGGGTGGCTCCCAACAAAATATTAAAATACAGTAATGCATCAAACATTAAAAGCTTCCCTAAACAGGGCTGCCTTCAGATGTTTTCTAAAAGTCTGGTAGTTGTTGTTCTCTTTGACATCTGGTGGGAGGGTGTTCCACAGGGCGGGTGCCACAACCGAGAAGGCCCTCTGCCTGGTTTCCTGTAACTTGGCTTCTCGCAGTGAGGGAACTGCCAGAAGGCCCTCAGCGCTGGACCTCAGTGTCCAGGTAGAACGATGGGGGTGGAGATGCTCCTTCAGATATGAAGGAGCAAAGGAAACAATATGAAGTTGGAAAAAGAGAGAGAGAGAGAGTTCCACCTACTTGTAGCAATGGTTTCCAAACTTTCTGCCTTCTTGAATCTTTTCCACATTAATTAAACTTCTAAGGAGCTTCAGTGGATTCTAAGGCCCACATATTCACTTGACCTCACCAACTACCTTGCATTCACAGAATGTGTTGTGGAACAGGTACTTCTGCAGGTGCACTTTGTAGGTTGTCTCATGGATATTGTACTGTGGTCTCTAATACAATTCATGTCCCACATTCTCGCCACCAAGGAGCTGTACACAACCCTGTTAATAAACCATTTTGTTTCAACAAAGTCTTAGCTCTTTAACAGAATTTGCCGATAACACACATGAGAAAAATGGTAATAGATGACAAGGTAACTACTCCAGAAGCTTATCGGATGCTCCTCAGGGGAAATATCAGTAATATCAGATAAGCTACCTTAGAACTGAAACACAAGATTTGAGAACCCCTGTTCTATTGTTTTTAATTGTCCTATTCATATAGCTTACATTGGGAAATGTGCCACAGGCAGACCTTTTGACTGTATCCTCCATCAGGGTCCAAAAACTGTCAACAAAAGCTATGCATGTACAGCTTAATGCATATGCAAATCTAACATGAGCACAAGTTGAATACATGTAGTCTCTTTCACCCTGTGAACATCTGGATTGGATGCAGGACCATTGGGACCAATCCCATCATCTGCCCTGTTCCATCATATGTTATTCTATTAGGGGACACGGGTGGTGCTGTGGGTTAAACCACAGAGCCTAGGACTTGCTGATCAGAAGGTCGGCGGTTCGAATCCCCGCGATGGGGTGAGCTCCCGTTGCTCGGTCCCTGCTCCTGCCAACCTAGCAGTTCCAAAGCACGTCAAAGTGCAAGTAGATAAATAGGTACCGCTCCGGCGGGAAGGTAAACGGTGTTTCCATGCGCTGCTCTGGTTTGCCAGAAGTGGCTTAGTCATGCTGGCCACATGACCCGGAAGCTGTACGCTGGCTCCCTAGGCCAACAAAGCGAGATGAGCACTGCAACCCCAGAGTCGGTCACGACTGGACCTAATGGTCAGGGGTCCCTTTACCTTTACCTTTTATGTTATTCCATTAGGCTCGAAGCTGTGTAGGGAAGAGAAGCTAGCTTCATAGAGCTTCTCCCTCCAGCAACTGCCACCTCACAGCAACCATACCATCAAGGTGCAACAGAGAAGGGAAGCTGGGCAACTCTATCAGCTCAGCCAAGATCAGTGAGTTTTGGTTTCTCATTTTGTTTCCATTTCAGTATGTTATAGGAACTTTATAACCAAGTGTCTGAATGTGAACCCCCCCAATCTTCCTGCCCAATCCCCTCTCCTATTATGACTCCCTTTTTAATATGCAAGTCTGATGGCAGAGTCTGCCTTACTATTGATCTTCCGAAGACACTTAGGAAGTCTTCTTTTCCAGTTGAAAGCTAGGAAAAAATTGCTTTAAATAAATAAGGGATTTGCCTGAATAGTGCTGCAGTTAGTTAATATGAAAGAAGACCATATTGTGCATCAAGATGTTCCCAATTTCAACCTGCACAGATGGGAACCATAAGTGCCTTAAAATCTCACATGCAATATGCTGCCTCAAGTAGACATTACTATTGGATGTCATGGTGTCCTTCAGCGCTCCAGATAAAATAGGAATGACACAAAGTTATTCACTGAATGCTTGCATTTTATATGCCACTCTATAAGTAGTACTATTATAATTTATCAGAGCTGCTATAAGAGCAACTATAAATTCACAATGAATTGCACAGGATATTTTCTACTCACTGTAAGGCAGATGGCAGTGCAGAACTGGAAGGCAAGGGTGATGATTACCGGCTCAAGTAGCTCATGAGTCATAAAGTTAACCTTTCTCTCGAAAAACTATCTTGACTCCATTGATGTTATGATTTCTCATTTGTCTCATTTGATGAATAACTTAAAGAGTTACAGACCTTGCTTACTTCTCTGACTCATTTGTCCCTAGTGCATTGAGGGGAAACCTTAGGCTTACGTAAACAACCAAAGAAGACTAACTCTGAGTGCATGCACTATAACTTTTGAAGCAGCAATTAATCAACCATTCAAAAAGTAGACAGTGTAAGGATGTACAGTTCCTTCACTTGGGATCTGGCAAATACTCTGCTTAGCCAAAAGAGCTTTCAGCTGAATCCCATTCTTCACCTTGATATCCTGCTGCAGACTGAACTGGCAGAGTTACCAGGGGCTACAAGAATCGAGATAAGCATTGGCTGGCTTCACAGTCTTCCCCACATTGTGACTTAATGCATCACACACACACACACCATGATTCGTGATATATTGCCAAAATTCAAAATTATGAAATCGATATCACAATATGGACTTCAGACCAGTTTTGGATGATATATCGATATATCACCCAACCCTGTTCTCCAACCTGGCTTAGCTAAAGATACGCTGCTCTCAGTTGCTCATCCCAGCTAAGCTGAAGTTGGTTGAATTGAGCAGCAGCAGCTCACTGTTGAATGGAGTTTCGATCTTGTGTAATTTTATGCCAGTTTAGCTCATCCTGGCTTGCTGTACACCAGCCTCTTGTGCATAGGATTGCTCCCTAAAAGAAGAAGAAGAAGAAGAAGAGTTTGGATTTGATATCCCGCTTTATCACTCCCTTTAAGGAGTCTCAAAGCAGCTAACATTCTCCTTTCCCTTCCTCCCCCACAACAAACACTCTGTGAGGTGAGTGGGGCTGAGAGACTTCAAAGAAGTATGACTGGCCCAAGGTCACCTAGCAGCTGCATGTGGAGGAGCGGAGACGCAAAACCGGTTCTCCAGATTACTAGTCTATCCCTCTTAACCACTACACCACACTGGCACCAAAAGGCCTGGGGAGGGGGGGGGAACAGTATTTGGCAGTGAATTTGCTGCCCCAGATTTGCTGCCAGGTGAGCCTCTCTGCAAAAAGCGTTCTACATACATGGAACCGCCACTGAAAAGGTCTTTTCTATCATAAGCACCTACCCCACCACACTTGGTGAGGACACTCAAAGTGCCTGCAAAAATACGTCAGGGTATAAAGGCTTACTGTGCTAATTTAACAGGATTTGGGCCATGGGAGAAGTGATGGGGGAGCCACAGTTCCATAAACTTGCTACTCACTTGTTTCACCCCAGCCTGTTGGGTTGAAATAAACGACAGACGAATGGCATGTGTCATATGGGAGGCATCTCCTGAGCATGTCTCGGGGAGTCCCTTTTATTGAATATTACAGCAATGCCACATATGTGCTTGTTGCTGATTGGTTAACACAAATACAATGCAAAGGTTGCATATAAGCATTAATCATCAATAGATTAAAGGTTGGGAAAGGGAACACAGAATTGGACAGGCATGAAAACCTCCTTATTAAACTATTACTAGTGATTGATATAGCAAGACTTAAAAGAACATAAGTATCGCATTCCGTAGATGTGGTCAACCATGCATCAAGAACAGGTCAGGGTACGATGTTTCATGAACTCAATGTGAACTAAACATTCTAGGGTGGGTGAGAATGGAATGCTTCAGCTTAGAGCAGTTTGCCAGAGTCATGAGCAGAAGCAAAACTTCCCATCACCAGCCTGTACTTCCAAACCCTCTAAACACACAGGACTTCACTGTGAATTTTAACTAACAGCCTTAAGTTATGCTCCTAAAATGCTTATATTGCTGCTTGGCAGAATTAAGGTTTAGTATGAGAACTGTTTTACTTCAAGAAAAGAAAAGAAAAGAAAAGAAAAAAAAGATTGATGAGCTTGGCCTCAATTTCCCCATGAAAATTCACAAGGTTTACAGTAGGTCATTGCATTTTCTGTGCAGAGTTAGTGATAGCAAAGAAGTGGTATCTTTGTAAAAGGTTTTGATATCAAGCTATATCTGTCAGCAGTTAAGACTTGAGTGTATTGATTCATCTGGAAGAGACAGAATGCCTGTGTACATTTCTTTGATGGTGAATTAAGTTATAACCATGTTGTTTCTGCACAGAGGGAGAAGAAAGGGACAGAGAAAGAGCATCAGACAATATGAATCGTGGAATTTGGAAGTTTTATAGAGCAGAGAGGGGGAGGAAGAAGAGGTTGAAGTGCACCAGCTGAAAATGCTTGGCAAAGTGATACTTAGCGTTCTGCTTCAGTGAGCAGTGTGTTTATTTCAGTTAGAAAATCTGTCTGGATAAAAGAAAAATTTCATAAAAGGGCTTGCTTTTCTTCCTGCCCTCCTTTTAGATCTCGTACAACGTGTAGCACTGACCTTTGTAGAACCAGATGTATTGAGCAGCAATTCTGGTGTCTTACGTTTTTATAACCTGTCCTTCGTAGGTCTCAGGACTTCCAAGTTTCGGTAGACTTTTCAAATCAGCAGTGAGGCTTCTAAAAATGTATCCCTAGCTGATTGAGGATCTAACAGATACACAGATTATGCTGTTTATAGATGGGGGACTAATTCTATTGAATTTATATTTAATGGCAAATCAACCCAATTTGCACTAACTGAAACAATAAATGAACTGCAACACAGTCACTCTTCCAAGGTCATACTTCTCTGAAATTTTGTTTTACGGTACTCTGGGCAAGTACCACACCAAAAAATGCATGTACTGGGATAAAGCCTGCCCAAAATGCATATTAGTGAAAATTATAACATACAGAAATGCATTATATTAGGGGAAATACAAATATTAGGGAAATATGTTTTGGAAACATTGGTATATTAGTTAAAATTGCTTACAAAAATTGCACTAAAATGCTGATAAATTTTCATCAGGACTTTAAATATACATACATAAATACATACATAAATACATACAGACGTACCTTGGAAGTTGAACGGAATCCATTCCGGAAGTCTGTTCAACTTCTGAAATGTTCAGAAACCAAGGCACAGCTTCCAATTGGTTTCTGATTGTGCAGGCATGCTAGAAACAATAGCAGAAGCTGCCCAAGACATTCAGCTTCCAAAAAAAGTTTGGAAACCAGAACACTCATTTCTGGTTTTTGATTGTTTGGAAACCGGAACGTTCAACTCCCAAGGTGCTTGGGAACCGAGGTACGATATCACAAACAAATGTAGAGAACTGAATTTAAGATTGGAAAACATAGAAACATAGAAACAAAAATTGACAGATTCACTCATCCCTTCTGCTATTTAGATTGTTTTCCCATGACTAAAAAGCCCCATCCGACAGGGAGGAATTTATATCATATTTTAGGTGATAGCACCAATCATCTATTTGTAAAGCTGGAGAAACACGATTCAGACCCCTTCTTCCCTGTTCTGTTCCCAAACAGGTGACTGTTGTTCTTTCTGATTATCTGAATAGTGCTGGCTGCTGTATAGGATTTTTAAGACCTGGGAACCACTTGCAGAGCAGCTAGCTACTAAAAAATCATATGTAATTGGATTATGGTCAATGTGTTCTTCAGAATTATGACTCAAAGATACATTACAACAAATGTAATGCTGGAATATCTGAATTCGACGTTTTCTAATGTCACTTGTTTTCACTAATATTATCAGGAAGAGGACCATGAAATTGTTTTAAAGTGCAGTAGCAGTGATAAAAGAGAAGAGAGATGGATATAGTAACAACAAATGAAGGCACAACCCATGGTTGCATTTGATCCATGACTTGCAGAGATGAAGAATCTTGGAGACAATTCAAAAAGAAACCCCTGCTTCTTCTTATTCATAAACAGTAAATCAGTTATTATGCATCCGAGCAAATAACAAAGCATTTTCGATTCACATCCCCTGGAAAATGTTCTATGGATAAACTATAACTGTTGCAGATTTGTTCTCCTTAGCCATGTCTGTAAGATGGTTACACTTAATGGTTATAATCCATCAAATGCACCATATCTACGATGCATTTATTTCAATATATATACTCCAGAACACAATACTTAACATTTAAACAAATAGCTTCTGTTTAAACAGATGGAAATAGATCTGAACCATCTTACACCCAGGCAGGAGCAGCTTATCTAGTGGGCTGGTGCTACACTGTTGCCCTCCCAACAGAAGGGGTGGGGCAGGAGAGGGCAGCTGTGGGGTTAGGAGTGTGCAGTGGCAGAATTAATCCAGAGTTCCTGTCATGTGCCACACAGTTCAGACCTCATTGCTACTCTGCCCCATGCATGCACCATCCTGGTAAACAGCAGTGGGGTGGGGCAATAACACTGGCACATTTGTGCTTCTGTTTCATCTCAAATATCTGAAAGACCATAACAGTGGAATGGATGAAGTGAATATTGTTTTTATATAGCTCACAGATGAATAACAACAACAGAACAGGGCTCAGGGTGGCTAACACCAACAAAATTACAATAAAACGTAATAGGAAAGAAAAACAAAACAAAACAAAAAACAGTTAATTAAAATACGGGTTAAAATACAATTTAAAATGCAGCCTCATTTTAATAGTAGCCCATATGTTGCCTTATGTTGCCTAAATATAAATCTGCCCTCTCATTTAAATTATCAGGACAGACTCTATATACAAGACTACTGTATACACTTATACACTTTCACGTCTTATGTAAAAATTATGTAATTTGTATTAGATGAAAATGTTATTAACAATTATTACACTTTCTTCTTCTTCTTCTTCTTCTTCTTCTTCTTCTTCTTCTTCTTCTTCTTCTTCTTCTTCTTCTTCTTCTTCTTGTAAATTCTTTACTTTCTGAATCTTTTTTTCTATCTTTCTCTTTTCAATTGTTCTTTCTTTCTTTCTTTCTTTCTTTCTTTCTTTCTTTCTTTCTTTCTTTCTTTCTTCCTTCCTCCTTCTCTATTTCTCCCCTCACCTTTTTTATTGCATCTATGTAAGAGTCTTGGTTTGGTTAAAAAATGGGGAAATAGAACAAGTATTGTATTTTTCTCTATAAACCTTAATAAAATTCATTTTTTAAAAAATCCTTGTAATTAGGGATGGCCAGGAATGAAGGAGGGATCTTCTTCCAATGAATTGTGGGCTCTGCCAGCTGTCATACTTCTTTGTTTCTTGCCCACCCTGCCCTGTCACTCCGCTTTTAAAAGGCAAAGGAATGTGAAATGACCCTGCCAGTGAAAAACAGCCAGCCCTGTGTGATACAACAGAATCGTGCATGAACTTAAGGGTAAGCCCCAGTGTGGCATCACTAGGATTTCAGATGGACCCTCACACCAAACAGAGAGGGAACACTAAACCTTTACAATAGTACTAGGGCCCTTATGTAGCTTATAGGATCATGTTGCAAAGTAATTTCCCCCTCAAATTTTCTTGCCATTGAAATATCTAAAATTAAACCAAATTATGTAGGAGCCAATGCAACTAATCTTTCTTTTCAGCTGCAATACATTAGAAAGGATTTCTTCTTCTTAAAAACAATGTTTGATTCAGTCCGGGGACATCTACAGAAACACTCATTTATTTAATTGTACTATAATTCTAGCTTCTTGAAATTGCATGAGTAAGAGTGTTCAGAATATAATTGGCTTGAAACTATAGAAATGTACTGTATTTTCAAAAAGATTTTATGGACCTATCTAACAAAAAAAAAAAAAGAAGGAATGAAGACAATTTGATCAGAAATGAACAACTAAACATATTGTGTGTCTAAGTAGAAATCTTTATGCATGGCACTACATCCATAACACACATGCTGTGTTAAAAATATAATAGCGATACATATACTCGAATCTCCAAATGAGCAACGGACACCAACAGAGAGGCAGGTGTACAAACAATTTCAAATATCAAACTACAGGACCAATACCAGACACTTTTGGAAGAAAGTGATTTTCTAGATGCGTTTCAATTGTGGTTTAGGCCCCAGAATTGGAGTTTTGGCACAGAAACTGCTTTGGTTGCCCTGTGTGATGACCATTGTTGGGACAAAGACAGGGTAAATATGTCCTCCTTACTTCTCCTTGTCCTCTCAGTGCATTTTGTAACATTGACCAATGTATCCTTCTGGAGCAGCTGTCTGAGTTGGGTGTAGGCAGCAGTGCTTTGCAGACGTTCTGATCCTACTTGGAATTTTGTTTCCAGAGGGTGATGCTTGGGGACCATTCTTCAGCCCTGTGAAGCCTTCAATGTGAGATTCTTCAGGGTTTGATTTTATCCCCCACGCTGCTCAAGATCTACATGAAAACACTGGAGACTTGGTGTACATTGATATGCTGATATATGCTGATAGGTAAAAAGGTAAAGGACCCCTGGATGGTTAAGTCCAGTCAAAGGCAACCATGGCATTGTGGCGCTCATCTTGCTTTCTGGCCAAGGGAGCCGGTGTTTGACCACAGACAGCTTTCCAGGTCCTGTGGCCAGCAGGACTAAACCACACCTGGCTCAACAGAACACCGTGACGGAAGCCAGAGTACACAGAAACACTGTTTACCTTCCCACCACAGCGGTACCTGTTTATCTACTTGCACTGGCATGCTTTTGAACTGCTAGGTTGGCAGGAGCTGGGACAGAGCAGCAGGAGCTCACTCTGTCACAGGGATTTGAACCACCAACCTTCTAATTGGCAAGCCCAAGAGGCTCAGTGGTTTAGACCACAGCGCCACCCGTGTCCCAATATGCTGATGGCATATAGCTGTACTTCTGTTTAAGTTGTGCAAGACAACTGTCTTGTTTTGGTAATGGATTGGATGAGAGCCAATAAATTGAATCTCAACCAGATAAGACTGAGACACTGTTAGGGGGCAGTTCCCTAGACCAGATGCATGAGAGGTGGTTTAATCTTGAAGGGGTTATATACCCTCTGAGGGAGCAAGTATGTAGATTTGGATTTCTTCAAGATCCACGGCTGTCGCTTGAGGCTCAAATGGCCTTGGTGGCATAAAGTGCCTCAGCCAATGGCCAACAGTTAAGGATCATGGAAGCTGTAGTCCAGCAACATCTGCAGGGCTACAGCTTCCACACTGCTCTAAGCAGTGCTCTCTGTTGCTTGGGCTCCAAACTCATGTGGACCTTCCTGCTTCCTAAGAGAAATGCCAGGTCTACTTGTACAGCTATGAAGTATGGTTAACACCTTAGGATTTCTGAAACATTATAAAAGTATTCCTCATTCTTAGGTATAAAACACAATCTATTTTTAAAAACATATTAAGTTATGAGGAATGTTTGTGGAAGAATGGATCCTATTTTCCCCAGTACTGTTTCCTGCTCCGTGGTGTCAGGATTACATCACTTTCCTATATTAGCCATAAAGCAGAAATGAGCTTTCTTGACCCCAGATTTTCAGATATCACTCGGTGACATCTCAAATGCAATGATTCTCAGCAAACATGTCATTTTGCACATTGGGCTGTCAATCAAGTGTTGAATAATCAAATTATGAGAAAGCAAGTGGCGTATGTGAACCAGGCTTAAGAATGCAAAGATTTCCCCCCATTTCTCGCCTTCACTTTACCCTGAATATTTTTCCGCTGCTGATGCTATTTTTATCTGCATTGTTTTGACCCCTCCCAATATCCTAATTTAGTTTATTTCATACAGTGTCAACTTAACTAGGAGAATTTCTAAAATTAATTCTGTAGCATGTGCAGATTGCTGCAGCTTTCAGCTGTTCCATTTCATTTCCATCTCTCCCTTCCTCCACCCTGTCTATTGCCATTGTGAATGGGTGCACAATATGCACTGATAAAACAATGTTGTTGTAATTATGATACATGTGATTGCATCAAAACAATTTCTGCTTGATGTTGTGCACACATGTGCTTCGGCAGAGTGGTTAAACACCATATGCAAAGATGCTGTTGCACATATATTCACATCAGGAATGTATTGGGATGTTTTTCCTTTATTTTTATTTTTATTTTTGCAATGTTTTATTTGGCAACATGGAGTGGTAAGGAAGGCACCGAGGAACTGAAGGGGCTCAAAGCTGTAACAAACGACACCCGACAACTCTGTTGTGCTCTTTATAATTTTTTAAGAAACTTTTTCTTAATGCGACAACTGAAAAATTCTAATGCATCAGATGAGAATTGAGGATGTATCCTTATCCAGTCTCAGATAAAATAATAATAATAATAATAATAATAATAATAATAATAATAATAATAATAATACTCCGCCCTCCCCAGACAGGGCCTGGCTCAGGGCAGCTAACCCCAAATATGAATTACAATAAAACATAATAGGAAAAAGCAATAACAACAACAAACAAACAGTTAATTAAAATATGGATTAAAACACAGCTTAAAATGCAGCCTCATTTTAGTAGTAGCCCATAAATCAAGACCATAAACGGAGGAAACATCAGATATTCACCTGAGCCAGCTATCCATGCTGGTCCTACTTGGGCCAGCAAAAAAGCCAAGGGAAAATTTATATACCAAATCCCATATAAGGGATCAGAGTGAGTCTAAGCTGAAGGCCAGGTGGAACAGCTCTGTCTTGCAGGCCCTGCGGAAAGATGTCAAATCCCGCAGGGCCCTAGTCACTTGTGACAGAGCGTCCCATCACGTCGGGGCCAGTGCTGAAAAGGCCCTGGCCCTAGTTGAAACCAATCTAACCTCCTTGAGGCTCAGGACTTCCAAAGTATTGTTATTTATGGACCTTAAGGTCCTCTGCGGGGCATACCAGGAGAGGTACCAGTCCCGTAGGTACGAAGGTCCTAGGCCACATGGGGCTTTAAAGGTCAAAACCAGCACCTTGAACCTGACTCTGTACTCCTATGCATACTTATGAAGGAGAAAATCATATTGAACTCAGTGGAAGTTTCTTCCAAGTGAGCATTCCTTCCAAGGTGCATGTGAAATAGAGGATAAAGTGCATTGACCGGTCTATTTTTATGTCCTTCGGTTAACATTTTAAAAGGAATTTGGTGATGCACCACTTCTAAGTACAGAAACAGCTTTCTCCTTTCTAACCCCCCCCCCGAAAAAAGAGGTTCCTTTTCCAAACGTTTAATGGACCCATGCAAAAAATGGAGAATAACCCAGGCACGCTCCCTTCTCTGCACATCCAGGTATTGTGTTCAAATTGACCTTTAATTGCACTGAAGTGCAAAGAATGAAGGACAATTTCATGGGTTCTTTAAACAGTAAAATTGTGTGGGGGTTTTTTGTTATTATTTTCAACCCAGGGGGAAAAAAATGTTTCTCTTTCTGTATATTTTTCAGCCCTGACCTCATCTTTAGTAGTCAGTGAAGTGAAAATAGCTATCAGTGAGTGAGAAGAAAGAAATACCGCACGGTGGAAGGAAAATTTAAATAGTCTGTAGCCTTCACATTGTATCTCGAACAATTTCAAGCAATAGCAGGAATCTATCATATAAACCAATGTTATCCAAATACCCAAACAGAATGTGACATATCTTTGCAAAAGGTGAAGTTTTCTGTGTTGGATTTCATGACCCTTCATCTCAAAACATACAAAATGCCTTTGAACTGTCTGATATGGTTTGTAGTTCATTACTTTTTTGTTGTTGGTTTTAAGGGCATTTCCTTGTTATTGGAAGGAAATCTGAGGGCCCTACTGTGGATGATTCCCGGCTAAACCCCCCCCCCACTTTTTATTGACATTCTAAACAAATACAGTGGTACCTCTGGTTATGAACTTAATTCATTCCAGACGTCCATTCTTAGCCTGTAACCGTTCTTAACCTGAGGTAGGTACCACTTTAGCTAATGGGGCCTACCGCTGCCACCGTGCTGCCAGCGTGCAATTTCTGTTCTTACCCTGAGGTAAAGTTCTTAACCCAAGGTACTACTTCCGGGTTAGCGGTAACCCAAAGTGTTTGTAACCCAAGGTGTTTGTAACCTGAGGTACCACTGTATATTTTATAACCTTTTCTGATTTAGGGAGCAATCCAAACCCAATATTTGCTGGGATGAATGGAGTTTGTAGTGGCTTGCTCATTCCAGCTCAGCCAGAGATACCCCAGGGTAAGTCCTCAGCCACTTCAGCCAGGGTAAGGTAAAGGTACCCCTGACCATTAGGTCCAGTCGCAGACGACTCTGGGGTTGGAGCGCTCATCTCACTTTATAGGCCGAGGGATCCAGTGTTTGTCCGCAGACCGCTTCCAGGTCATGTGGCCAGCATGACTAAGCCACTTCTGGCGAACCAGAGCAGCACACGAAAACACAGTTTACCTCCCTGCTGGAGTGGTACCTATTTATCTACTTGAACTTGACGTGCTTTTGAACTGCTAGGTAGGCAGGAGCTGGGTCCGAACAATGGGAGCTCACCCTGTTGCGCGGATTCGAACTGCCGACCTTCCGATCGGCAAGCCCTAGGCTCCGTGGTTTAGACCACAGCGCCACCCTCGTCCCTTTCAGCCAGGGTAAGTTCCCCAAAAGGGGCATTCTGCTGGAGTGATGTGGGCATGGGATATGATAGGGTGAGATTTATTTCTCTTCCATGCCCCTCCCTTTCAGTTTGGCCATATGACCTAGCAACCCAAAAGAATTCACCGGCAATAATGGTGTTGTATGATAAATTCCTCCTGTACAAAGTTTGGAATAGCAGTAAATTACACTGGAATGATTTGTCTTGTCATAAATCACACTGGCTTTCTATAGTTTGGATTGGTTTCTTTTCACTGTCGTGCAACATGCATAAGTCGGTTGTAAATTCTGTTCCGTCAAATTATAATTCAGTCTAAAACTGCTGAGTGGTTTAGCCAATGCTGGACAGCTCCACACGCATAGCAGGAACAAACTCATAGTGAGATCACCACAGGCTGCTTCAGACTTTAGGGTCTGAATTCAACCAGAATTTCCTGGACATAGCTAGTATTCAGCCCTTGTCAACAGCGTCAAGGCGGAAATCACTTAAATGTCTAGGGAAATCCAGACATTTTAAATTTCATTAAAAATAGCTCGACAACTTTGGGCAAAACTGAAAAAAAGCTCAACATATTTTGTGTCCAGATTTTCACTTTTTGAAATATGGCAACCCTAAGATAGCTTTCTTCTTTAAGCTTCTGGTGCCTTCTTTCCCCATGGCGCTTGAAACTGGACTCATGGGGAGTTGCTATCTGTACATATGCTAAGAAGAGAGACAGGAATCCAGGCCATGGAAGACATATTGCAGGTATGCAGAACCTTGGGCTCTCCAGGTTTTGTGAGTCTCTACTTCCAAGATCCCTCATCACTGGACATGCTGGTTGGGGCTGATGGGAGTTGCAGTCCAGCAACATTTATAAGGCTACATGTCCCTTCCCTTTAACATGATGGATAATACTTTGGGGAAAGTAGAAAGACTATGGAGGATAATTGGATGCTTCTAGTCGGAGACACTAAGAACCAGGCATTACGCTGGACAAAATATCTATCTTGAATTTGCTCCCCACACCACGAACCTACCAATCCATTAGCAGCTCCTGGCATCCTTCAGCAGCTGCTGGTACCCTATCATTCTGGAAAGGTGTATTAGTGACACCTGCATTTGGGCCTTTAATTTGTATCCCAAGCCAGTCTCTTCAAGTAGTACTCAGTGACTGCATCTAGCCCAATATTGAAGTTCCCCACTGCTGCCCTGGAGCAATGCTACTTTGGCAGACATGTGACAAATCAAAATGGTCATAGGTGCCATCTTTGGAGCCAGGGCACCCACAAATTTTAATTGAAGGTGCTGCCCGCCCCCAAAAAGTTCTACGCAGCAGCGTGCGCACATCATGTGGCATGCCAACATCACAGGCACACACCACATTAACGTGGCGCAGCTCCGCCCCTCCTCTGTTGTGGGAGCAAGGCAACATGCCTGAAAATGGAAGATAGCTAGGGGTGTGGAGAAGGGTAACAAAAGCTGCAACTTTACAGGAAGTTACAAGTTCAGGGTGGCCTCCAAATTGGTAACTTCCTGGTTGGATGGCAGCAATATGCCTCTGTGGTTGTTCCAAAAGATGCAGCAAGTACAAAATGCAGTGAGAATCTGATTAAACTTAATATAAAAATACTCTGGTACCTCGGGTTAAGTACTTAATTTGTTCTGGAGGTCCGTTCTTAACCTGAAACTGTTCTTAACCTGAAGCACCACTTTAGCTAATGGGGCCTCTTGCTGCCACCGTGCCACTGGGGCACGATTTCTGTTCTCATCCTGAAGCAAAGTTCTTAACCTGAAGCACTATTTCTGGGTTAGCAGAGTCTGTAACCTGAAGCGTATGTAACCTGAGGTACCACTGTAGTTTACCCACAGATTCATTCAGGTTCACAAATAGATCCCTGAAGGCAGGCTTAGGTTACATAACTATATATCTACATGAACTGTCCCATAAGGGAATTAGTTCCAAGTGATTGTCACTTCTCCTAACACACAGGAGCACAAAATGGAGAACACACAGAACAGAACATGGAGGCCATGTGCTCCTTTACCAAGAACAGGCCACACCCATTTTGAGTCACATGCAGTGGAAGTCTGTCCCAGCTCAGGAGGAAACAGAAAGTTTTCTCCTGAGTGGTAGAAAACATCCCCTAACATGTCCACTGCAGGAATGTTGTACTTGACTGCTATAAGTTTTACACCCCACAATTTCTGCACCAGAGGACCTTATCAGAAGACTCATTACATACAACATATGAATTAGGCATTTAGTGTGGTGTCCACGTGTCCTTTAGAATTCTTTCCTAATGCATATTAGGTGCTGTCTCTGTCGTCTTTCCTTCACTTACTGAAGACTTTATTCTTTCCACAAGGCTTTTAAGTGGAGATCTTTATCCATCTGTATTTTTAATTGCATTTATGTATATATATTTTTAAAAAAAGAAATGTTTTATATATGGAACTATATTTTATGCTTTTTGTTTTATAAATGTGTATTTCATTGTTGGGACATTATGGCTAAAGGACAGATAAGAAATCTAATCAATCAATCAATCAATCAATCAATAATACAGTCTGACACTATATATTAACCTTTGTATGTTATAATACAATTAAATATTACTCTTAGGGGAGAGTTTCTTTCCTGCAACTGGTTAATTGGGGACTAACATGGATGCATTTTTTCTGCCTTAGGAAATGTTTCTCCTTGAAAAAAAAATGTTTCTTATAAATCAAGGTAGGTGCATTGAAAAACATCCAATAAAAGAAGAAAAAACAACAACAAAACATTAATCCACCTAAATATGTCACAGGTCAACCATGAAATATATACGTAAATGAATTTCCCCATCTACAGTTTATGTAATTTAGTCGTCCATTCAAATTTAGAGCTCCCCGCATTCAGTCTCCATGAAGATAAAAGTATATTAAAAAAGCAAATATAAAATGTCCGCTCTAAAATTAAAAATACATTTAATTAGGTAGTCCTCCAAGTTCAGTTTCTGATTTAGATGTTGTTCTGCTGGTGCAGACAATTATCTTGAACTTTCCTGTTGCCTGATTCAATCCAATTTATTTTCCACTGTGGGTGGTGATGGTAATTGGAGGTTTGATGTGCAAGGTATTGCGAGAGAGATGTGGAGAGGGGGAAAACTGAGTCTGGATGGTCATCAGTACACATATCTGAACGTAACACTGACTCTAATTGGGTTATATATTTTGATATTCATTTTGTCCATAACAAGAACAACTCATTGATCAGCATGATGGTCCACAATCACAATGCCTATCCAGATTGGGGTGGGAGGGGCAACAACTGGAAATGCAAATGAGCAGTAATTATTCTTTTTTAAAAGTATGGATATTTAAGAAACTCTGTGGACTTTTCACAGATACTCCAAAAGCAAGGGCAAGCAAAATGGAAAACTCTATACAAGTGAACAGTTCAGAACTTTGAAAATTAGACAGTCCTAATTCAAACAGTCCTAGAAGTTTGAAAGCACATCAGAGTGCAAGTAGATGAATAGGTACCGCTCCAGCGGGAAGGTAAACGGCATTTCCGTGCCCTGCTCTGGTTTGCCAGAAGCGGCTTAGTCATGCTGGCCACACGACCCGGAAAAATTATCTGCGGACAAACGTTGGCTCCCTTGGCCAGTAAAGCGAGATGAGCGCCGCAACCCCAGAGTCATTCGCAAACTGTATCTGTAAGTGGGTGAGTACTTTAGAAAAGAAAATGATTGTGTTGATTTGGAATGGAAATATGGTAGCTTTTCCCTGTTGTTAACCATAATCATCAGATATGGTTACATGGTGTTTTCCTACCTCATTTGTGCAGGAGTTTTCATAGTGCTGTTACTGTGACATTTGCAGTGTAATTTAGCTCTTTGTTTCAGGTTCAGTCTCTAGGTCCCTCTCTGGACTACTAAGCGTACGAATACCCCAGTTCAGTTGTTATTTTGGCACAATGTATAATTCTGGAGTTCACATCCACAAGACATGGTGACGTCCTCAACTTACAAAGCTTTAAATGGGGATTAGACAAAATCATGGAGTGTAGTCGTGATTGCTATACAGTCGTAATGCTTTTAGGTTCTGAAACGCTATATGACTGAAGGCCAGTTGCTGGATTGCAACAGTAGGGGGGGAAGTTTACCCTTCCCAAAAGCGTTGGGTGGGCAACTGTGAGAACAAGAGAGGCCTTTCTGATCCAGCCTGGCCCTTTTTATGTTCTTAGTTGCCCTTGTTTCTTATTTGATCAGGATTTGTCAATCAGTAAACACTTATTTTTCGAAGGATCTGACAATGTAATCTAACAAAATCCACTTGAATGCCCTAATTTCTCTCATTGCTGTTTCCCCATACATTTGTAGCAATTTAGAAGCTGAAAATTGATAGAGGTGGCTACTTTTCCTTTGTATTGCAGGTTTATGCATGACTCCATGTACCCCAACTTATCCAAATTTGTTCAAAATTAGCTTTTTGGCTGAATACATAAAATACAAATAGTATTTCTTTTTTTAAAAAAGTATTGATTTCTTGCATTGCATCCTTCCATGTCACAGAGCTATCTTGGAAACCCGCTGAGAAATTTGTTGAAATTCAATCTCTGCTTTTAAAAACCTCCAAGAAGCATATTTGGAAGCTACATAATAGATATCCCTTTCAAGAAGACTCACAATCTTTGAAGAGGAAAAATTGAATGATGTATTATTACTATTCCTATAAGTTCCATTCAGAAGATAGTTTTGATCTGTCTAGTACTTTATATTTCCAGTAAGACGAGCTGAATATATCATAGTTCTGAAGACTCCATGATCAGAAAAAGTAGGTTACTTATATTGAGGATATGCTCGGAATGATATAAAGCCTCAGTTATGTGTCACCAATGATAGCCAAGTATTACAAATCATAATTTACCACAGCAGAGCCTTCCAATAAAATTCTAAGCTGAGACAGGATTTGTCAATGAGAATTAAGTCTCCAGTTATTAATGATTTAAGTAAAATATAAAACTCAGGGCTGACTTCTTCCTGCCCGGGCCCCTTCCAAAAGGGCTTAACGTGAGTCTGTAAGTGATTACACAATGGAAGGCTGCTGACAGAAGGATGTGGAAAATTCATTAAGGATACAAATAACTGAAAGGGAAGGGGACATCCAATGAGGGTACACCTGGACTACAATCTTGTACTCTTCACACATAAGCAGCAGGATGCTGAGATGCTCAGATATAAGCATCATACAAGCTTGCTTTATGCCAGCTTCTTTTGCATAGATTTGCTTCCTTAGCCATGTCCACACATCAACCTCTATTTGAAGTTCTGATGTCAAGTAAATATATTTTTCTCTCCTTTATATATTTGCAGATGACTGAGTTTAAAAACCAATTTCTCTGCTGCTGGATTATTTGTTTAATGGTTTTGTGGTTTTCAAAGTTCTTTTCCAATTGCCTGCATTGCATTGCATAATGCCATTCTTTAGGAACGCAGGTGGCACTGTGGTCTAAAACACCAAGCCTCTTGGGCTTGCCTATCGGAAGGTTGGCGGTTCGAATCCCCACGATGGGATGAGCTTCCACTGCTCTGTCCCAGCTCCTGCCAACACCAGTGCAAGTAGATAAATAGGTACCTCTGCAGGAGGAAGGTAAATGGCATTTCCGTGTGCTCTGGTTTCTGTCCAAGTGTTCTTTTGCACCAGATGTGGTTTAATCATGCTGGCCACATGACCTGGAAAGCTGTCTGTGGACAAACTCTGGCTCCCTCAGCCTGAAAGTGAGATGAGCGCCACAACCCCATAGTCACCTTTTTCTGGACTTAAGTGTCTAATGGTCCTTTACCTTTACCTTTTTAATGTCTAGATTCAGGTAGGTGGCCGTGTTGGTCTGATGCAGTTGAAATAAAATAAAAAAATAAGAAAATTGTCCAGTAGCACCTTAGAGACCAACTAAGTTTGTTCTGGGTGCAAGGTTTTGTGTGCATGCACACTTCTTCAGTCATTCATCACCCCGGAAAACTTCAGGCAGATGGGTGCATTTTGGATGTTTTGTATAGCCCTCTGGGTTAAAAAGGGTAAAGGTACCCCTGCCCGTACGGGCCAGTTTTACCAGACTCTAGGGTTGTGCGCTCATCTCACTCTAGAGGCCGGGAGCCAGCGCTGTCCGCAGACACTTCCGGGTCACATGGCCAGTGTGACAAGCTGCATCTGCCGAGCCAGCGCAGTACACGGAACGCCGTTTACCTTCCCGCTAGTAAGTGGTCCCTATTTATCTACTTGCACCCGGGGGTGCTTTCGAACTGCTAGGTTGGCAGGCGCTGAGACCGAATGATGGGAGCGCACCCCGCCGCGGGGATTCGAACCGCCGACCATGCGATCGGCAAGTCCTAGGCGCTGAAGTTTTACCCACAGCGCCACCCCGTCCCTAGCCTTCTGGGATACAATGCAGCAAAATAAAATAATGAAAGCTTATTGATAATGTCATTTTGTGAGGTGCCACCAGATAAAGCTCTCAGCTTATAAGGAGATATCTGAAGGCTACGTTCGTTTCTCATAAAACATATTTTAGCAAGGTCTGACAGTAGATACCTTGTCTCACTAAGAACATTCGGTTTTTATGAATTTCGATTTGAGGATTGGAAGAACGGAAAATTCACACAGGATTATTATTACTATTGGTGTTTATCGGCTTAAGGAGACTATCAGAAGCGATCATAAAGAAAAAAGAGAAAATATATGAACAAGATGTGATGTGGAAACAGCAAGATAAGATGGGATAGAATTATGAACTCTGTCTAGACTGATTTGGACATTAACGCAGCAACAAGAAGATGATCAGAATTCCCCCTCGGATCTTGAAATATGGGTCCCCCCAACAAAATTCAAAATTTGGCTTTGTAATTCGGAATTTATGTGATGTGATTTAATTTGATGGGATTGGCCAGTTAATAAAAAATATTTAAAAATAAAATAAAATATGAATTTCAACACGGAACCACATACAGATGTACAGACCGGATGAGGAGCAAGATCTGGATCTCAGGATTTGCCCACCATCTCCATTACATATTGCTGCTGCCTCCCCCTAAACACAACTCTTCACCTCTGTTGCTACCCCCAGTTTTCTGTTCTCAGCCATGTAACTGAATTGCTCAGCATGAAAAGGGAGGCTGGCTCCAGGTATGGATGGGGGTATGAGGTGGGCAAGCTGCCTTGGTGCCCCTTCCTGGCAACACCACTTTTTCTAGTTGGTGACAGATTGACCGCCTGCACATAATGATGTATGCAGTACACTGAACAGACCTCCCTGCCCACGTCAGTGGTGTGGCTGGCACAATTGAGATGGCAGCACCAATGATTAATTACAAGGTAGGCATGCTGCGGGTAGCAGGGGCTGCTGGGAGAGGAGGCACCGCTTCCAGACTACACACCTGTACTTTTGGAAGCATGCCAGTCTTATATTAGGAGTGTGCCTGGCATAATTCAGATGGCAGTGCCATGAGTTCAAGCATGCAAGAACGCCACATGCTGGTGCTGAGCATGATGAATAAAATGGTGGTTTTGTGTCTTGCCCAAAGCCATGATCCAAAGAAATGAGGTGGCAACAGCTCTATATGTCTCTTGGTTTGGACACAGCAGTTGCCAACTGCCAAGACAGCTTGGCTTTAAAATGGTGACTTGCCTCTTCACCCATTGAAAAAGCTGCATTTCCCCATTAAGTTCTTCCATGAAGATGCACGTTACTAATTTCTATTGCAGCTCATAACCCATTTTCATCACTTTTATATAGGATGGCTGTTATTGAGATTTGGAAGGACAATGGAGAATTTTATTTTCGGGAACTAACTAATCACTGTGAAACATTGCCTGCACAGCTTAGAAAACTCATGAATAAAGATTATTTAATTGAGCATTCACCAATGGTTTATACATTTTGTTTAATGTAGCTCTGTGGTAAAATGCCTAATATAATAACCAATGTAAGGAATAAGTTATACATTTATATTACAGCACAGCACACACATGCCAGGGGACATCAATGTCCCCACCCCAGTTTGTAATGCAAACATAGAATTTGACATAAACCTTCTAACTACAGTACAAAAACATTTTTTTTTAAAAAAATGGACACCTTACACATGTCTTAACTCAAGACCTTTAAAAGTATTAAATTTGTGATGGTTTTCTTCTCTTCAGACAGCATTCTGTATTTATAGGTGGCAATTTGCAGTAATTAATTAATCATTAAAACCATAGCAGTGGTGACCAGGGGATGCATATTAACACATTACTTAGGATATTAAATTATAGTTGTATTCTTTACAATGGACACATTTATTAGTATGAAATGTTCCCCCAAAGTACCATCCAATAAATATTTCTTTTTTGCCAGTCTTTCATGTTTGACTGAGTTTTTTTCCCACAAAGTAGCTTATAGAATTTCATGGTGAAATGACTCAAACCTAGAAGCTTCAATAAAATATTTTATAAATATGTTTATAAAATCCCATGACATGATCTGCCAGAATGAACAGCTTAGGCTCAGTCAGCTGTTTTCTGTTTCAGCTGGGCTCAGGTCATATTACACCACCAACCCCAGCTATTAAGCTCTATTAAGCACCTATTAACAAGACTTTTTACAGTGATCCTATGCATCGCCACCCAAATGTTAAGTTCCATAAAGTTCAATGGGATGGCCTTGTTCTCGTGTAAGTGTGTATATGATCATCACAGTCTTGATGACTGTGGCATCAGTGGCCAGAACCATCAGCTACAAGAGAGTTGTGACATTTTCTAGCATTCTCAGGGCTCACCCACACTTAGAATAATAGAATTGTTGAGTTGGAAAGGATTACAAAGTTCATCTAGTAGAATCCCCTGCAATTCTAAACATTTTGATAAAATGACCAGACCATGACAAGGGTGTCAAAGATCTCCAAATCACTATCTCCCTGGCTAGGTAAGAATACTGAATCAAATGAATGAATGGATGAAATTTGGTTTAATTTGTTGTGTCAAGACTAAAGCGACCACACTGAATTATTCTGGAAAATACATTGCTTGGGGTGGGGAACCAACTCTATTTTTGTTCTCTCTCTCCTACTGGATTAGGAGAAACTATTTACTGTTTCTCTCTCATATCTTGAAACGATTGTGTTTCTGCAAGGTCATTTTTAAGCAGCATAATTAAAATACAAATTGGTTTTCAGCTACTGATCAGCACAGTGGCATACACCTAAGAAAATAATGCTAGCAGCTATGCTTCTTTTTAGCCGGTGCAGTAAAATTAGGAACAATTATAAGGGGGAAAGAAAGGTTTTCGCATTGCCTAAAGCAAAGGAAGCTAGTGAAAAGCTTGATGAAACCTTTCAGAGTGAGTGGAAATCATTTTTGGTTTTTTGGTTTTTGCTTCCAAAAGACACATAGGAAAATCCAAGGTCAGCTCCCCATTCTAAATTAAAGGTGACATGTAATGTTTAATGCTGAAAAGAAACACAAAGTTAATTGTTTTAACAATAAACCCTTTACAAGTAAAGCACAATAAGGCAATGTATTTTTTCCTGATATGTATAGCCTGTGAGAAATAGCAGTCCAAGACTTTAGAAATCTTTCGGACAGATCATTCCTAATGTAGTCCATTTGCCTGCTTATGGATGTAGTTTCCACTCGATTCTGACCAAACTAAGCCTCCTAAAGCAAATGCCTCCTTGCATAGGCAATAAAATTTATCCCTGAGGAACTCCACTGGGGTGAAAAAAGCACTCCCTAAGCATCACCATCTGGGAATGACCATCCAAGTAGGACCAGAAGCACCACAAAGGAGTTGCCACCTACCCCTAACTCAGAAAGCCCCTCTAGACTGATTCCATGGTTGATGGTGTTGAAAACCACTGAGAGGTCAAGGAAGGAGAATTAACAAGGACATATTTCCCCTGTCACTCTCCTCAACAAAGGTCACCATGCAGGGTAACCAAGGCAGTTTCTGTCCTGGAACTAGGCCTAAACTGAAATGGATCTAGAAAATCAGTTTCCTCCAAGAGCACCTGGATCTGGTCCAGGACCACCTGCTCTGGAACCTTGCCCAAGAAGGGAAGATTGGCAAATGGCCAGTATTTACTTAGATAATTACTTAGATAGATAATTACTTAGATGGCATAAGTGGTTGCTCTGAACATTCTAAGCACCTTGTCTGCATCCTGAAGCCTTACTAATTGAAACTCATCCAATACAACAGGACGAGACTAAGCTCTGGACACCCTTTGAGATTCATCTACTGTAACAGCAGAGTCAAGATTCCTATGGACGCAAGTGATTTTATCCTCAAAAGGCTTGCAGACAAGTGACAGTGAGCTACTGCTGATTCTCCCACCTCCTTTGGGCCAGACAGTAACAGGCCCCACACTACCTGGAAAAGCTCTGCTGGACAGCACAATGAGGACCATATACTTAAAGTTCCATGATACCAATTCAAACTGTCATGGCTTCTCCCAAAGGATACTGGAAGTGTTAATTTGTTAAAGATGCTGAGAGTTGTAAGGAGACGCCTATTTCTCTCCCCCCCCCGTATTACAATTCCTGGAGTGATTTAACAATCAATCCTTCTCCACATGGAAGTCTTAGAACCTTTACAGCCGCAATAATTATTTGGGGAAAGCCATGATTCAGGACAGATCCTAAAGCTTAGGCTCCAATACTTTGGCCATCTCATGAGGAGAGAAGACTCCTGGGAAAGATGGAGGGCACAAGGAGAAGGGGACGACAGAGGACGAGATGGTTGGATAGTGTTCTCGAAACTACCAGCATGAGTTTGACCAAACTGCAGGAGGCAGTGGAAGACAGGAGTGCCTGGCATGCTCTAGTCCATGGGGTCACAAAGGTTGGACACAACTAAATGACTAAACAACAACAATGATTATTTAAAGCAGTATCATAGCATTTTTAAGGTATGGTGTGAAAGTGCCCTCATCCCTGAGGCTTTCCTAGTTGGGTGAGGATAAATAAGCTTAGGCTTGAACCTTAGTGAAATTGAGACATTGTGGGTGAGTGGTCCTCATGTCTGAGAAATTGGTCAGATACCTACTCTGGATGGGGCTGCATTCCCCTTGCAGGTTCTGGGTGTGCTTTTGGGTTCAGCTTTGTCACTGAAGGCCTATGTTGCCTCAGTGACCAGAAGTGCATTTTACCAGCTGTAAATGACAGCTACAACCATTCCTGGACTGCGTCGGAGCTCTGGTATTGTTATTGTTAGTGTTAGTACCCTGCCCATCTGGCTGCATTGCCCCAGCCACTCCAATTACTATTACCTTAAAATAATAATAAAATAACCTATAGTTTATATTGGCATATTGCCTTTGGTCTCCCCAAACCAGAGAACGAGAACAGGAGAAGAGAAGATTCTGTGGATAAACATTGTGCTGGTCAGTACACAGGCTGCTGCATGGAAATCATTGAAGGATAACTGCTTTGGTGGATGCAGTCTAATGTTTTTTCAGAGAGCAGGCTTTCATATACCCAGATATGTGCTGAGAAGCCTCCTTCATGCACAGTTTTAACACTGCAGTTTTGCTGAGGGCATGCATGTTAAAATAACAATATCACCTTTCCGTGATGGGAACCATTTATACTCAGAATGAGGTCTTTTAAATGGATTAAAATCACTGACCAAAGCAAAATGTGAAGTATTCTCTAAAGCTAGATTTCAACTTAGATGGCAAATTTGTGAACAATATTGGATTGTGCTGTGCATTTGATGGTGGTGTTGGGAAAACAAACAGAATCAGGAAGTATAGCCTGAAGGGGACAAGAATATTTGCCAGCCAAGGCAATAAGTTTTCCCAAGAGAATCAAGTACTTAACTCTTCTCAGGTGTTTTTAACCTTAAGCAAAATGCCACTGTGACTCAGAGTCAGCTCACTACTGCAAAATTCATATTTGAAACTAAGGAGGAAAGCAAAGTGGTTGTATTTCTTCAGAAGACCACTGAAGAGCTACACTTCAGTTGGAAATGTTTGCTACATCTTTTGGAGCTGTTTCCAAGTGTATTGAACAGTGTGTTAAATTAAGTGTTGCTGTAATAAAAATAAAAGGCACCCACCCATTTCATGCAATTTAAGCCTCATTTCTAAAATGTGGCTATCAATAAGAATCAACTCTTAGCATAAACTGGTTTGAGTAAGAAAACCATTCAATCCACATTTTGAAGTAACCCTACCCAATTCACCAGTCCCAAACATATATGGAGATTGGAAACTAGCTTTCAATCAGATTATACACTTCTCCAACTTTTGCTATGCAGTGTTGATTCTAAAGAGCTTCCCCATCTCTCCTCTAAACAGATGTATTTCAAATTAATTTCAAATACATCAAGCCAGTGTGGTGTAGTGGTTAAGAGTGGTAGACTCCTAATCTGGGGAACCGGGTTCGCGTCCCGCTCCTCCACATGCAGCTGCTGGGTGACCTTGGGCTAGTCACACTTCTTTGAAGTCTCTCAGCCCCACTCACCTCACAGAGTGTTTGTTGTGGGGGAGGAAGGGAAAGGAGAATGTTAGCCGCTTTGAGACTCCTGAAGGGGAGTGAAAGGCGGGATATCAAATCCAAACTCCTCCTCCTCCTCCTCCTCTTCTTCTTCTTCTTCTTCTTCTTATTCTTCTTCTTCTTCTTGAATCGGGCAGTTAGAGATCTCATATACTGCAAATGAGTCCTTCCAATATATCAGACGAGTAGTTGACAACAGGTGTTTAGTTGCTGGCATTTTTACTTATTGCAATTTCTACAGACAAGGTAAATAGGTGGTAGAGATATCAGAAAGCGTTTTGATGCCAGTGATGTCATGCAGATGGTGTGAAAAACTTGGGTGCATGAGCAGTACTGATCTCACAATAAATACATGTCTAGAAGCACTTCTAAGCTGAACTCTCAATTGCTCACTTAGAGAAGGCCCAATGGGATTTGGATCTCGCCTCTCCACCCGCCCCCTATTCCTCATGCTCTACCATAAGCTCTACTCCGTTTATTATTTTTTTAAAAAAAAGGTTTTCCATGTGGTATTGTCCAAAGCTCCCTTGGGTGCATGCTACTAATTGCATGGGTCTTTGGATCCAATTCCAAGCCATAAAGTTCAGGAAAAGCTCTTAGGTTAATACTGTTAATTTTGTTCTATTATTTTGTGCTATATTAATTTAGGACATCTTGAAACGAAACAGTGAAACTGAAACTGACTTCCGTTCAGCAGCCCATTTGCCCTTGCTGAAACTCCAAGGCCTGTTCATAAAAGAAAGCAGTGAGACTTTTCTGTTAAGTGAAGTGTTGTCTTAAGTGGAAGTTGTAATTAAAGCTATTCTCCCAATTATTGTACACTGTCATAAACGACTTCTAGTGGATTCTGTAAAACATAATTGACTTAACAGCAAAATAAATAAAACAAAGAACTGCAAATATGTGTTTCATGGTACTTTTACCAATTTAAATTAACTACATTCCGCTAAATAAATGAAAATGTAATCAATTGTTCCATTCACCCACCACTGCAAAATACTTCTGTTCAGTGCAACAAGGGAATAGCACTCAAATCGTACCTTCTTTTTTAAAAAGCCAACTCTCTTTTTTGTTTGTGTATTACTAAACAGACAGGTACGCAAAGCAGCACCTCTTTGTGTGTATGCACCCACAGAGACCTCTCCCAGCTCCCACAAAGTCCCACCCCCTGGTGAAATTAGTCCGGTAAGCCCTCTGTTTTAGCATATTGTATGCATGGTGTATGTATGCAGGGATGCATATTGTATGTAGGGACGCAGGTGGCGCTGTGGTCTAAACCACTGAGCCTCTTAGGCTTGCCAGAAGGTCAGCAGTTCGAATCCCCGCAGCGGAGTGAGATCCCGTTGCTCTGTCCCAGCTCCTGCCAACCTAGCAGTTCGAAAGCACACCAGTGCAAGTAGATAAAAAGGTACCGCTGTGGTGGGAAGGTAAACGGCGTTTCTGTGCACTGCTCTGGTTTCGGTGTTTCATTGCGTCAGAAGCGGCTTAGTCATGCTGGCCAAATGACCTGGAAAAACTGTCTGCGGACAAACGCCGGCTCCCTCAGCCTGTAAAGTGAGATGAGCACCACAACCCCAGAGTCGTCTGCCACTGGACTTAACTGTCAGGGGTCCTTTACCTTTATCCTTTTTTATGGTCAGGGCCGTCTTAAGCATATCCGGCTCCTCCAGCAGGGAAGAGGCCACAGTGGCCACGCCAGGCAGCACACTGAGTGACTGGGACTCATTCGGTGTTCCCCGGACTCTTGCTTGGTGCCCTCCAGAACTTGGCGCCTTGGTGCCCCACATCACTAGCCTCTATGGGTAAGATGGACCTGTCCATGGTGATGGTTGCGGAGGATGTCTGTGGTGTCCACAATAGTTTCTCTATTTTGCAAATAGGCCCACAAATCCAAAAAGTATGGAGACTCTTACTTTAAACTGTCAGTGCAGGATCATCATGCAATGTTATGAATAGGCCTGATCCAATTCTTCTGACAGAACAGAGCTGAAATGCCTCCTCCCCCTGCCCTTGGAAAGCATTGTTTGATTTGACAACCTAGAGGATCTATTAGTATTCTTTACCCTCTATTAGTTTCCTTTGTTTATTCTACTCATTCTAATAAAACCATACATTGGGATGTTTAAGGTGTCCCCAGTGCATGTTTACTCAAAAGAAAGTCCCAGAGTTCAGTGGGGCTTATTCCCAGCAAACTGTGTTTAGGGATGCAGCCTGAATTTCAATCTGCCTTCTTGTCTTTCATTCACAGTCTGTAACCCTTTTATTTTTTAAAAAAATCAAGGCATCTTAACACTACAAGAGTAGGTTTTATTTCAAATGGATATGCATTGTGAGCTAATGTAGCATCATTCTTATTCTTTTTGAAGCTTTACTAGCTGAGCTTAAACATAGCAGGAAACTCTTGTAATTAATGCTTGTGAAGTTGTGCAGCACACTCGTTCGTACCTTGGTTTTCAAACAGCTTAGCTCTCAAACGTTTTGGCTCCGGCACGCCGCAAACCCAGAAGTGACTATTCTGGTTTGCGAACTATTTTTGGAAGCCTAACGTCTGATGCGGCTTCCACAGTTTCTGATTGGCTGCAGGAGCTTCCTGCAGCCAATCAGAAGCTGCACTTTGGTTTCCAAACATTTAGGAAGTTGAATGGACTTCTGGAATGGGTTCCATTCGACTTCCAAGGTACAACTGTATTGATTTCCTGGCGAAATTCCTCTTCAATTATATGGGTTATGGATGTGGTCTTCTCTGTTTGCTTAACCAAAGCTCTGTGATTTCCCTCTACACTCTGGTCAAAGAAATGCTATTAGATTATCTGTGAGAGATTATAATATAATATAATAATATAATATAATATAATATAATATAATATAATATAATATAATATAATAATATAATATAATATAATATAATATAATATAATATAATATAATAATATTTATTTCCCACTCATTCTGCTGATTAACTGTTAAATCTTATAAGTGTGAATTGGCTTGTAGGGGAACGGGTGGGGGGCCTGCTGGGGCAATGGCCCCAGACACATTTTTTTTGTGGGGGCACTGCTCATGCCTCCCTGCCAGACCTCCATCGCTTTGCAAGGCCGGGATGTGATCTGAATGATTCACTAGGCAAATCAGATCCCAGCATCGCAAAGCAGCTCAGAACTGCCAGGTGGCATGAGAAGGATGTAACAGCCATGTGCCTTCGACCCCAGCCTTGCAAAGCGGCGGTGAGGCTGGGATTGAAAGGCACATGGATGTTGTGTCCTCACCGCCCTGCCAGCCCCAAGCCACTTTGCAAGGCTGAGACCACAAAACGGCTTGGGGCTGGTGTTGCTCTGGCGGCGAGAATCCCTTGTCCATCCACCCAATGTGCCAATAGTACTGGTTGGAAATAAATTACCATTTGCACCACTTGCCACAAGCTGGACATAGTGAGTTCATGGCTGAATAGATCCTTACCTTCCCTGCTTTTTATCTCATGCTAAAAAGCCACACCAGCTTCATTCAGCCAGAGGAAAAGAAACCTACACCAGATTTACAGCAGAGGACATTTGCCATCCACATAACTACACGTGGGAGAAGAAAGAAACACACAAATGGACCATTTTACTCCTCACCATGTGGGGAAGTGAACAAAATTGCAGTTACCAATTCAAAGCACTGTATCAGCCAACAGAAAGGGAAGGATGCACCCAACAGACTGGACTCTCAGTAGAGACAGTTAATTTCAATAGAAAAAGGTGTTGTTTTTGCATAAAGTTAGCATTTATTGAGGAACTCTAGCGCCACAATCTTTTTGTTCAATATTACATTGAGAATACATATTTTCTTTACTCATTACATTTGTATCATTTCAAAGCTCCTGAGGTGTTTTTTCTTTCTTTCTTCTTCTTCTTCAACAGATTGAAAATGACTGGTTTGCAATTTTGTCCTAAACTACTGGAATGACATTTTAAAGTCTAGCCGACATTTGAGTATAATTTGCGCAATGATCTTTCCCCCCTTTTCATAAACAAAAACACCGTTAAGTCTGAAAGCTCCATTATGCAGAGGTTTCTCGTTGTTTCTCACAGTACTGAACATTTAAATGTGTGCAGTATGCACCTTTCTCATATAGTTTCATTCTACTTTCATAAGGCTGTGTGGACCCAGGCATGTTTTACACTTCTTTGATTTTTGCTTTACAGTCCGTAATGTGGCAGTCAATTCAAAACTGCAAATAATTGCAGTAGCGTAGCGTGGGGGGTGCAGGGGGGGCCGGCCACACTGGGCGCAACATCTGGGGGTTAGGGGGCGCAAATCCATGGGTTAGGGGGCGCAAATTACTTGCCTTGCCCCGGGTGCTGACAACCCACGCTACGCCACTGAATAATTGGTCCCTCTAACCTTTGATGTTAACTTTCTGGGTGATGCAAACTGCAGACGCAGGAGTTCTGTTCCAGATCAGTCCCACAATGGGGGCAGAGAGTTAAAACAAGTGTGTGTGTGTGTGTGTGTGTGTGTGTGTGTTTGTCTGTCCCAGTACAGATTGGGGCCCTGTGAACTCACCATCCCTAAATGTAAGACTTAAGCGAGATAACTAATGCCGTGTGTAGTATGGGAAGATGCCTTCAAGGATGCAAATAAAATTGTAAATGGGCTCATAGTCAGGCTTCCCTCCTTCTCAGGGCTAAAAGAAGAATAGTTAGAGTGAAAGCATCTCTGCATGGTTTCTCTATCCATGAAAACACATCAATATAGTTGCCATTTTGATAAATCTGAGGATGAAGGCTAAATCACATTGTTATAAGGAAAGGACATGTCTGCTCCTACTACTACCCTATGGTAACACACTGATACCAAAATTGTATTTAAAATAAGAAAGTGTATGTTTGTGTGTGTCAATCTTCAGTTATAATTTGTCCCTACTTTTTTGTATCCCACCAATTAATCAAGTAAAATCAATCAGTTAAAGTGATTAAACCTTGCAGTTTACATATGTGTTATATGTAGACAAGAAGATCATCTCACAATATGAATCAGGAGAGGAGGTTCAGATAATAGATTGGTTACTTGGAATAGTGATATGCTGGATGTGGGCCACTGCACTGAGGCTGAATTTTGATCTGAGGTGTTATGTGTTCCAAGTTCTCCATCTGACAGGCAAGGAGATGACTTGTTCTGGACAGGGGTTCAGTCCCCTGGAAGGAGCAGGTCCATAGCTTTGGGACTATTTCTGAATCCAGCATTGTCTCTGAGGTTCAGTGGCCTCAGTGCCTAGAAACAGCTATCTCCAGTCACAGCAAGACAGTGGATCTGTGGTTTTAAGAGTCCAGTGTTTCCTTTCACATATAAAACTATCAGGGATGGCCACACATTAGAAAGGGTCCAATATGGGTTAGCTATTTAGGTGATTAATTTTATTTCCCTTAAGTATGGAAGAGGAACCTATGTCTCTTTAGCTCTTGCTTGACTCCAATTCCCATCATCCTCAGCCAGAAAACCTAATGTCAGGGATGATGGACGTTTCTACTTTAACAATGTCTGGTCAGGACTTTATCTTCTTTCCATCTCTGGGCCAGAGACCAGAGAAGAATGGCAAATTAAGTTGATGAATTATATCAAAATGGCAAAAAAGACCAGAAGAACCAGAAATCAGGAAGACTAAAATTTTAATAAGGAATGGAGGGAAATTATAATTTATCTTTAAAATCATTGCAAACAGTTAAAATTGTTAGTAGGATTGGAATAACACTTGTAGTTTGATAGTGAATTTTGGATATAATGAAGATGTAAAATGTTTGGATTATGATAAAAGATGCAGGAGGAAATGGCTAACAATAGGACCCACAAAGGGGAGGAGGGAAGTCCAGGATATTCTTTGGAATCTTTTTTTTTTATGATGTCTGTTGGATATGTGATTGTAAAACTTCAAACTGAAAAACCAAATAAATAAATTTACAAAAAATAATAATAATTTAACAATGTGTGGAGGGCCAAGGTTTTCCATATCCTACTTTAAAATCATTGTCCATGTTAATGTTATTCGTTATTTCTTCATTTGGTTTCATAAATAAATGTTTGTGAAGAAACAATAGAAGAAACCAAACAATAGAAGAAACAAAAAATAAAGATTGTAGAAATTTTAGATATAACCTTATTCCATATCCCTAGTTCATATAACAGGCGTGGGCTTTGTGATGTCTCTCAGTGGAATCAGTCCTTTGCTGTGGTTAATTTAACACAAAAGTGTTGGGTAGTAAGTTACCACCCAAAATTCCCTCTGGGCGGTAGTAGAAAATCATTTTCCGAGTTACATACATTGCAGTTGAGCTCTTGATCTAATGTTGTACAATATGCAATTCTTTCTGTGCTGGTTTAAGCCATTGGAGCTCAATTATGATATGATATGAATAATGTAAAGAGCAAAGTAATGAAGCACTTCATCTCCAGTGAAAGTATAACCTAAGTTTAATACAGATATGCCATTCCAACCCGTTCACTTACATAGCATAAGCCTGTTCAAAACATTTAGCAAGTCTTTGTCACTTCATACAACATGTTCTAATTGTGCTTAGCATTTCAACATTTCTTGGGAAGTAGAACCATTTCTGTGCGCTGCTTGAGGAATTAGCTGCTATTTGCCTCAGGGGCAAGCATTAAAGGATGCTAAAGAAACAATAAAATATATAGCAGCGGGAGTCAAGGAGTAGTTTATCCTCCTTTTCGGAAGCAGCACATAACACTTCTGATCTCCTTTTAGGAAGTAATGAGCATTAGGCCCTGCTTAATGAGGCAAGGAATTCTGAAACAAAAGTGCAAGGGTTTGCAAACTTGCACCCTTTTCTGAGCAGGAGAAAGTTGAGGGAAGCCCTCCCTCCCATCAAAAAATGAGAGAACTATTGGAGTTTCTAGACCACACTTCTATAGCTAGAGCCTCCAGATCACAACCTAAACCATACCTTCTCAACCAAGATGTTGTTGGACTACAGCAGAGGTGGATTTAGAGGAGGGTGACCAGTTTGGTCGCCCTGGGTGCAGAGCCTCAAGGGAATCACAGGGGGTGCTGCAACTCTGATGCAGAATTGAAGGTGGGAGGTCAGGGGGTGGCACAGGGGCCACTGAAATTTGAGACCCCACAGTCCATCACTGCCCACAACTCCCATCATCCTTGAATATTGACCAAACTGGTTGGGGTTAATGGGAGTTTTAGTGCAAATCAGTTGAAGGGCACCAAGTTATAGAAAGCTGACCTGGACAAAATGACCCTATCTTTTAACAGACCAGCTGCTAATTTTATGTTACCATGGCTGAGATGTGACTAGCGACAAGGAGGCACTAGCAGTAACGAAGGAGAAGAAAGCAACAAAAATGGAGCAGAAAGTCACTGCATAGAGAAAAAGTGGGGAGGAGGAAGATGGCTATTGTGGAAGCACTCAACCCATCATTCCAGCAGCTTAAATCCTGTACAGAATTACTATGCTAGCTGATAGGTTAGACATTTGTCAGTAATGGCACACAAGCAAAACATTTTATATACAGTGAAAATGTAACCCATCTGTGTATAAATGATCCCACACATAAGCATCTGTTTATCTTTCCCTAATTTGCTAAAATAACATATTAAAAGGACTGTCTAATGCAGCCTTTAGCAGCAATTCAAATAATTTCCCATTACATTTTACCAGGTGCGCAAAACTGAAATTTACATATGTCCTTCTCTACTTTATGAAATTTGTTAAAGGAAGAATTTCTGTCACTTCGCTCAGTTGTAATTGCAGATGAAACAGATGCTGGAGCAAAACTGTGCAGAGTGGCTGAATAATGGGTGAAGAAAAGAGCAAAAATGAAATATTTTAAGAAGTTAAGCAGAGTGGCTATTAACCGTGTTCTACAACTGTTGTGAATTCAGCTGCTTGACAACATTAGAAATTTTATTGAAACCAAGCATATCATAATCACCTCTTTCTCTCAGAGCTGAACCATGCATTATGGCTGCAGTGATAATTAGCCACCAGCACCAACACATAACAGTAAATGGCAGCATTGACCAAGTACATCGAAGCCAACTTGCAGTAAATTCCCAATCAGTAGAGGATACGCATCATTCTAGAGTGGGAGAGAATAAGCTCAAGTCCCCCCTACCAAACACAAAGCATCCCTAGGAAAGCATTTGTGAGGTGAGTATTTGCATAACCAGCTGGCGATTGTCATTAATAACTATGGGAATGTTTTTGATCTGGGACGCGGGTGGCGCTGTGGTCTAAACCACAGAGCCTAGGGCTTGCTGATCAGAAGGGCAGCAGTTTGAATCCCCATGACGGGCTGAGCTCCTATTGTTCAGTCCCAGCTCCTGCCAACCTAGCAGTTCGAAAGCACACCAGTGCAAGTAGATAAATAGGTACCACTCTGGCGGGAAGGTAAACGGTGTTTCCATACGCTGCTCTGGTTTTGCCAGAAGTGGCTTAGTCATGTTGGCCACATGACCCGGAAGCTGTCTGCGGACAAACGCCGGCTCCCTTGGCCTATAGAGCAAGATGAGCACACAATCCCAGAGTCATCCACGACTGGATCTAATGTTTCAGGGATACCTTTACCTTTACCTCTCTCCTCCTAGTTCACACATGTGCATTGCTCTTCATCATCTTTGCAAAGCAGAATGGATGTGTGTGCTTTCCTCCATCATTCTTGTGAACTTGTGTACAATGCAAGGGCTTTGAACAGGTGGCCCTGTTCATAGGGTGAATTCTGCCACACAAAGAATGTCAATGACTGAATATATGAACTGGCTTCTTGCCTGTAACATGGAAATGGTTTCTACAAGATGTTAACTATTAAGCAGAAATGTTGTCTCTGCGCTGAACTGTGACTAGCTAGCAACTTTTTACGATCTATTCCCCTGTGAAATATTTTAGTCACCTTGCTCTTGGAACATTATCCAAATGAGTATATCTGTGCTGAGTTTTACATGGGCGGAAGCAGATGTGTGATTGCTTCACAATGCACTTAGCTTGCAGTTTAAGCAGACATTTACCATGATTCTGCCTGGTTGCCAAAAATGGTGGTGCGATGAGTGTCTTTGCCACATTTGTATCTTGCCTTTCATCATAGGATGACATCTGTAGGATTATCCAATTTATCCTCAAGACAAATTCCATGAGGTGGGTTTGACTGAGAGAGCACAACAGTTTCTCAAATATGAATTCTAACTCGGATCTCATCAACCCTAAAACCAACACTCTGCCCCACAATGCCATAAAAGGGAGATCTCAAGTAATCCCTTATCCGTCTATGAGACTCGGGTGGTGCTGTGGTCTAAACCACTGAGCCTCGACTTCCGGGTTGACGCGATCGGTTTAATGGCGGATTCCCTCCGAGCTCCGGAGGGAATCGGCTCCATCGAGGACGGGTCTTGCCGCGCCGGCGACGCGGGGACCCTTAGAAACCACAGGTGCTGATACCTGTGGACCTGGTGACTCGGTGGGCACCTTAAGCGCCCTCCTCGACAGTCGAAGAGCCTTTTTAAAGGCTGCGGAGAAGGTCTGAGGAGCGGCGTGGCGCTGAGAGTCGACCGCTACCTCGGTGGAGCGAAGCCGCAAGCCATTGCCGGAGAGCGTCAACTTTCTTCCCGACATTTGGACTGAAACAAATACCCTCGTGAGTAAAACGAAATTTGGATTTTAAAAGAAATTAATCCTTATAATTTGGCGAACGGGGGGGCTGTGTCAAAAGGAAGTCCGCACCCCCCCCCTGCATGTACGATCTGAAGCAAGGAGCGAAAGCCTAAGATCGGATTTAAAAGATCTTCTTTTTGTCTTTTGGGACTGATAAAAGATTCCATCAATTTGGGAAAACAAGCTTTTTTCTGTCTTTTTAAGTTGTGCTGGAGGAAGAGGTGTATCTGGAAAATTTTTGGGAACCCCCACTCGGGATCCGGGAGTGTCCCGCATTAGCCTAGCCTGAAAGAAAGGGAGTTTGACAGCTGTCATCTGAGCTGTCAAACAGCAGAATCAAGACAAGAACTGTATCTTTATATCTCTCTGATCTAAAGGTGTTACATTTAACCAGAAGTGGCTGGAAATTAAGTAACAACAAGTAACAACAAAGTAATAGACTGTTGGTAAAGGGAAAAAAATGGTAATCCCCCTAGGGGAAACCAGAGACATTACAATGGCTGCAGAAGGAAAATTACAAGCAGAAATAGAAAGAGCCCTTTTACTCGTGGGAATTCTACAAGAGCAAGAGATAGCTATGGACAAACAGCTCACGACTTTGATTTCAAAAACAAGCAACTCTATTGATGGAACTGAGGATTTGACCTTGAAAGATTCTGCAGCTGAACTGGAAAAAGTTTCTTTGAAGTTGGAGGACAAGGAGTCTGGAGGGCAAAAAGTACAGGAACAGGACTTCATGCAGCAAGGGGACAGAGAAGTTTTTTGGACTATGGATTTTGAAAAGAGAAAAGTAAAGGAGGAAGTTTTTGGACACTATAGATGGGAAGCTGAAATAATGAAGAAATATAACTGGGACTTCCTCCTCTTTTCTGGCACTGGTGAATGTGATTTAAGGGAACATCTGGCAGAACCCCTGCAGCAAGTCTTTTCAACTAGGATTGATTGGAGAGAAGGTGAAGAGACCGCACTAGACATCCCTCGAGAGCTGAAGATTAATAAGAAGGATTATCAACAAAACAGGCAGAGAGAGACTCAAATGGTGTTAGAAGCCTCAGATGTGAGGAATCCGGGCTAGGAGTTATATAAGAGGGCAGATATCTAGGAAGGGACAGATATCCGGACAAGGAGGGAGGGGGAAAAATAGAAAGTTCTAAAACTATTTTATGACTTTTGGGTTTTATAATTTTGACTTATATTTTAATATGAAAATGGGGAAATTTATGGTATAAGAACCTTGATCAATCTTAGAAAAAGAATTTATATAAGAAAATGGGATAAATAAGTTGGGCCTAACAAAGGGAATTAAGTTTAAATATAATAAGAAGAGGTTTAAGGAATGAAACAAGAACTTGCTGAATTAAGTTTGATAATTGGGATGCATGGGTGGGGGTGGGGGGAAGTCAATGAAAGAGGGTTATGAAAGAATCTATTTGTGTTTATTTTTTTCCTTTTCCTTTTTCTTTTTTTCCTTTCTTCTTTTTTTTCCTCTTTGTTTTGTATTAAAATTTGAAAATTCAATAAAAATTATATTAAAAAAAAATAAACCACTGAGCCTCTTGGGCTTGCTGATTGGAAGGTTGGCAGTTCGAAACCCCATGACAGGGTGAGTTCCCATTGCTTTGTCCCAGCTCCTGCCAACCTAGCAGTTCGAAAGCACACCAGTGCAAGTAGATAAATAGGTAATGCTGTGGCGGGAAGGTAAATGCCATTTCCATGCGCTCTGGCTTCTGTCATAGTGTCCCGTTGCACCCTAAGTGGTTGAGTCATGCTGCCCACATGACCCAGAAACCTGTCTGTGGACAAACAGCAGCTCCCTTGACCTAAGAACGAGATGAGCGCCGCACCCAATAGTCATCTTTGACTGGACTTAACTGCCCAGGGGTCCTTTACCTTTACCCTATCAATCTAACCTACCTCACAGGAAAGTACTACACAGCAAACTCAATGGCTAACTAGGGTTTGAACCCAGGTCTCACAATGCCAAATCCCTGTCAGTTATGATGGTTAAATGAAGAAGAATTCATTGGATTCATGGATCCAAACACAAAGCAGAATGCTTTTCGGGGGGGGGGGGGCAGCAGGTGATTTAAAACACAAAACGTGCAGCAAAGCAAAGCACAGGAATACAGGCTGTTTGACTTTTAAAATATCCTGTTTTAAGTCACTTACACTATTTCACCTTTATGCCCCCTTTAGCATATGGAAGTGAGAGCTGGACCATAAAGAAGGCTGATCACTGAAGAATTGATGCTTTTGAATTATGGTGCTGGAGGAGACTCTTGAGAGTCCCATGGACTGCAAGAAGATCAAACCTATCCATTCTTAAGGAAATCAGCCCTGAGTGTTCACTGGAAGGACAAATCGTGAAGCTGAGGCTCCAATACTTTGGCCACCTCATGAGAAGAGAAGACTCCCTGGAAAAGACCCTGATGTTGGGAAAGATGGAGGGCACAAGGAGAAGGGGACGTCGGAGGATGAGATGGTTGGACAGTGTTTGCAAAGCTATCAGCATGAGTTTGACCAAATTGCAGGAGGCAGTGGAAGACAGGAGTGCCTGGCATGCTCTGGTCCATGGGGTCATGAAGAGTTGGACATGACTAAACAACTAAACAACAAGCATAGCATAGACCATACAATTAAGATTGTTTTTCCTTACAAAGTTTCCAAATGTCACATTCATGCATTTTTCCATACAGCAGCAGAAAGCACAGGCAGAAATCCTGGATTGCAAAATATGGTAAAAGTCTGAGCTTGGCGTGATCAAGCTCAGGTGCCCTAGATTGAGAAAATCTGGTCTAGACCCTCAGCAGCTGAATGGCATGAGGGGAAGGCGTTATTTGGGAACATTTGTTCTAGACAGTGTGGAATGTGCATTTGTAATTTTGAACATATAAAACAAATTGTGCAGCTTGATCCTATGCAAGTGTACCTGAGAAGTGTGTGAAGGATGTGATCCTTTTGTCATATTTTGCAAGTCGTTCATTTGAACTAATGCTGTTTTGCAGCTTTGCAGAAGGAAAAAGGCAGACTACCAAAAACGGATGCAAATCTATTGAAAACAAAGCTGTCTGATAGCTTTCAGGTCTTTGGATTGAACTCTGCAAGGCTTCAACTCTGCTGCAAAAAAAGAAAAAGAAAAAAAGGTAGAATTCTAGACATAATGAAAAAGAGATGGAAGGAGGGAGGGAGCTTGAACACCAAATCCCTGTATCTTGCTATCCTGTAGGTGATGAGACTATCTGGAGTAAACATGCCATCTCAAGAAAGCTTCCACTGCAGTGATAATTCTGCAGATAGTGTGACTTGACACATCTCAGGAACAACAGTCAACCTCATGGAAAAGCACCTGTGGTATTTAAACAATCCAAATCAGTTAAAGAACCCTTTAACCGGGAGAAATGTTATTGATTGCTATAGAAGCTTTCACAGCTGGACGAGAAGACGAAAGTTGTTTATAAGCAGGTAGGTTTGAAATGACTGGAATATAGATCCTGTGCTATTGTTACTGTATGTATGTTCGTTTTTCTGAGCTGCCATTAAGAATTAAGAAAAGTGGGAGGAGCCTCTAGGCCATACCCCTCACTAGCCTTGAGTGTTTTTGCCTGGTTGGAATGTAGCCTTGAAGTCTGATAATGCCTCTTGTTTGCTGCATGGAAGATAGAGAGAGCTGTATCTAGAAACCAACCTTATCTACAAAGATAAAAAATTCTTTGGTTCCTCCACTCAATTTTGTCTTTGATCCCATCTACTATTGGTAAGTGACTGAGCCCCCTGAAAGACTGTTCAGAAGGAAATGTGACCCTGTGGCAGAAAACATTTCCTCCCTCTTAATTCTTACCCCCCCATAAAAAGGTGCAGAAATAGATATTATCTCTCCAGTCACTATCGAGTCACTCAGCACTACGATGTGGAAAAAGCAACAAGGATATTGTTCATTCATAGTTTTGTTCTTTCACGTGCGTACCACTGATTTATAAATGCTTGGCTTTTATATTTGGTGATTTGCTGCTGATTTAGCTGATGTGTTTTCCATGCACATGGGAAAGTTTCCATGAAGTTTTGAAGCGACCTTAGCCAGCGAGCCCTGCCTTCCAGCGAGGGTGTGGATGGGATCTGATATCTGTGTGTATGTAGCAGAGAAAAGCAGTTTAATGAGTGTCAAAACACTGCTAGTGACAGACGCAGCTCTGTGATTTGCAGCTGGTTGGAAGAAAGAGCCTTGAGGAGCTCTGAGTGGAAGCTGTTTGCTTTGGGGAAAACAGATGCTACTTTAGAGACTAGCGCTGCCTGCCTGAGTGCTTGTCTCTTCTAGCATGCTCTGCATGACCATTGGCAAATAAACAGACTTCAGAAGAAAAAAAACACCACAAACCACTGACTCCATTGTTCTCTCATCCAAAATGAAACTCAGCTCTGTAACTCCTAAGCTCTCTGTGAATTGGTGGGGATATACATAACAATACCCCCCCACACACACAATACACACACTACAACTCTTTGGGAAAGGGGATGAACCAAAGTCATGCTGTCCTTCTCTGTAATAGCTAATTTGCAGATCCTTCCCAAGCATTGGCTTTGTTACTATACTTGAGTATCAGAATTCAGATATGCAACACAAAGAGTTGTTATCCATTCCTATTAGCTGTAGCTGGACAGGTGACAACAAGAAATGGGAAAATTAAAATGGAAGAACATTTCAAGGATGGAAAATTGTAACATGTCAAACAGAAAGATTGGCAAAGCAAGTACAAGCAACAAGACAAAGAAGCATGAATAATGATTTCAGAGGAAAGTGGTACGGATTCATTCTATGGTTAAGAGCTAGTGAAATGGGGACCTCACCATCAGCTTCACAAGGATGTTCAGGGAGAGACTTGATAGGCTGAGGTAAAAAATAAAACCAGCAGCAACAACAGCAACACCTCCCAAACAACACCCCAGTACAAGTCTGTTCAGCAGTCTCAGCTTCTGTAGCTGGTGTCAAGACAGAGTCCCACCCTATAGGGAGCAGGTCTTCCAGGACTCACAGCCAATATGGTATCTGGAATCTTCAGTAGCCTCAGCTTTTGTAGCTGGAGTCAGTCAGGGCCCTGCTCTCCTAGGCCAGGTGGGAAAAAGCCCAGCAAGGCAGGGAGCAGCAGGAGTCCCAGCCAAGATGTAAGTTTTGTGACTCTACAGACATGCACATTCTTGGCTTACTTTACTGGAAGAAAGTTCAGTTTGATTATTATTTTTTTATTAATGCAAAATAGAAAGTTTCATACAAAGCATAACAACTTATTAAGCAAGCAAGCAAGCAACCTCACAATTTTCATAGTTTCTAGAATTCTAGTTTTAAGCCTAAACCAAAATAGATTACTATGGCAACAAAATCCCATGTTACCTCGGGAAATTACAGTGCACTAGGATCACTTGAAAGAGAGGGTTAAGCTTAAAACAGATAAAAGAAACTTCCAGATAAAACAAGTTAGAAAACAGCCCCAACTCGTATTAAATATTGCTATTCTGTCAGTCCTGTCAACATGGCCACCATAATTCTTGCAAGAAGGATAAAATGTCAGATACAAAGCTTTATAAATCTGAACACATTTTTTTCTTCTTCAAACAGATTGATTTATCCTGGCTAAGAAACACCATCTTGGAATCTTTCTTCATCATTCAGCCAGAATATTTGTTACTGCCCCTAACCATTTAGATTTGTTATCTGAGAAATGCTAGATAATTTTTACAAAAGTAATTTGCATGTTATTCCCACAACGATAATATAAAATAATTGACCACGATGTACTATGCTGTCTTTTGTGGATCTGTTCTTGAGTAAAATAGATTGCGACTTGCTACCACGGAATCAAACAAGAGTCTGTCATCAGCATATTTTATTTTTAGTGTGCCTAAATAAACTTGAAGCCTGATATGCAGCACAGAACTGAAACAAATACCATTAAAGCTTAGGACTTACTTTAACCAGGAAATTCTTCTACTTTTCAGGTGAAAGAGTGAAGTATGCTCTCAGAATAAAGACACAAGGACACAGGATTTTAGATTAACGTTAATGGGCAAAATTTAGGCCACAGCTTTATTGGTTATAGAATGTGAGTGGTATGGGCTTAGGCATTGGCATACACAGACTACATCTGACTCCTGCCCACCTTGCAGGGAGTCTGGTAAGGGTAAACCACCAGTAGAGGGAGCCCCACCGATGTGGAGTGGGTGGGAGGGCAGGAGATCTGCAGCGCGAGGCTGAAAGGGGGCAATTTGGCGTCGCACCGTGGTATAAATTGCCCCCTGCCATGCCCCTCCAAGCTGCCTGATTGGCCACTTGGCTACCTGGCGTGGCCAGGCCTCCCCAGCGTAAGGCGGGATGCAGTCCCACCCCCACACACACACTGAGGGGGGAGGCTTGGCAGCTCGCCCGCAACGCATCCCCACTAAGAGGTGGAGCCAATTTATGAGTTGTTTGTGAAATGCTTCCTTAATTGTTCTTCCCAGAATGCTCTCAGTCAGTCTTACTACTAGTCTGGTTTAAAACTCATGAGTAACCTCCCAAGGCAGGCAGAGCCATAGGTAAAAAGGGGGTGGGGCTATGGCTCTGGATATGAATATTTACCTGCCTTGCAGCCATGCAAGAATCAATTGGCAAAACACAGAAGAAGAATCAAGACAAGGAATATGGACAACAAGCTGTATTTATTAAAATACAGTGGTACCTTGGGTTAAGTACTTAATTCATTCTGGAGGTCCGTTCTTAACCTGAAACTGCTCTTAACCTGAAGCACCACTTTAGCTAATGGGACCTCCTGCTGCCACCACACTGCACGATTTCTGTTCTCATCCTGAAGCAAAGTTCTTAACCCGAGGTACTATTTCTGGGTTAGCGAAGTCTGTAACCTGAAGCGTATGTAATCTGAAGCGTATGTAACCCGAGATACCACTGTATAACTATAGAATCTGCAATCAGAATGATTCAACCCAGTTTATCAAAATCAGTAAGGTCCAGGCAGTGAGGTGAATTGGTGGAAGCATTTCAATTCTCCCTTCTCTTGATCCAACTGTCAGTCACATGCTGTGACCACACAGCAAGGCCCGAATAAACTCCTCCCCACACACGCCACAATCCTTGGGTATATGAACCTGACATATGCACCACGGCCCCATTGGCCAAAGTCCAGCCTGATGTGCCGGACAGGTCCAAACACCACTTTGGCTCCAATATTAGTCGGGTATTTTCAAAAATCCACCCAACCACCAAGACCAAATGTCAATTAGCCGAATTTAAACAAAAACACCACTCTAGTCACACATACAACACCTAACAGTGTGAAGGAGATGAAAAAGATGTGACACAAGCCAATGAGTCTCACCCCCAAAAAAAATTCCTACTCAAGTCTCCTTAAAGAAGTCAACTAGCAAAGTTCACACGGGAAAACGAGTGGGACGATGGGTGTCTCAATGAGAAGAGGGAAGAGTGTGGGGTGGAATGAACTTAAATAGCCTGGGCTTTACTTCTCCCCTATAGGGCAACTCGCTCATGTGGTGTCATGGTATTGACAGAGAATGAAGGGGAAGAGGAGAGACAGGCAGAGGAAGGGGGGCAGGAAGTGACGGTGGAGGAAAGAAGGGAAAGTGAGGAGGAGGAACGACTCACAGATGTTGGAACAGAGCCTCAGCACCACACAGGAAGCTCTGGCACAGACAGTGAAGCAATGCCTGTTCCATCTGCCCAGGAAAGGAGGGTGTTAAAGAAGAGGGGACAGAGACATCACATGAGAATTCCATGCCTTTTCTGCTGGAGAAGGGGCGGCCGTAAGGCACTCCAAGAATCTGAGCCAGAGGATGCATGATTATGTGAGCTGCTTGTACATATGTAAAATAAAGGATGTACCGTATTTTTCGCTCTATAAGACTCACCAGACCATAAGACACACCTAGTTTTTGGAGGAGGAAAACAAGAAAAAAAATATTCTGAATCTCAGAAGCCAGAACAGCAAGAGGGATCATTGCGCAGTGAAAGCAGCAATCCCTCTTGCTGTTCTGGCTTCTGGGATAGCTGCGCAGCCTGCATTCGCTCCATAAGACGCACACACATTTCCCCTTACTTTTTAGGAAGGAAAAAGTGAGTCCTATAGAGCAAAAAATACGGTATATATGTATCTTTGAGTGAGCAGAGGCATTTTTTGCGGAGAGCGCTTACAAGCCATCACATGTGGTGCCCCATGTTACTTCTGTGGGATAGTCCATCTCTCCTCTTCTTGCAGGTCCAGAATAATTATTTTTGAAAACAATAACAACAACCCATTTTTTCCAATATCCATACAGGCAAGCAAGAGACCTGATCACAGTTCAAGGACACATTAAAACAAGGCAGATGCACTTGAGGATAATGTGGAGCAGGACCAGTGAGAACTGTGGCCTGAAGAGAAGAGGCGCGTCCTGGGAAGAGATCAGATTCCTTGCCCTTCTCAGAAGTCATCAGAAAAGTGTTGTGGTAGGCGCCTGTGACTTCAGATGAACTTTGCCAACTTTAAACATATTTAATAGAATAAGAACTGGATTGGAATTGCTTGAAAAGTACATGGGTTCATGTTTGTGCTTCAGTTCCAAGAAAATGGAAATGTCCATACCTTCAGCGAAGGAAATGAAGCATGCTGATCCACTATCAATATAGCTTCCCAGTTTCAGGTAGAGTGATAATGGACTCCAAAGAGAGCCTGGTCTGTTTTGTTCTTTAGTGCAGATTTTATACATGCTGTATTGTGCCTTGTGGAGACATAAAAGTGTGGGAAGCAATGAGCGGAAAGAAAAATGACAAGGGAAAGAGCTTTAAAACTTTTTTTTTTTTTTAAAAAAAGATGCTAATTGAAGTAAGGGCTGAGCTAAAAGAAACTGGAATAAAAATAGTTTAGCTTGGTGTGTTTATTTATGTATAGAGGAAGGTTGAGATATGCGGCTTGTGGAATATATGTGTGAGTGTGTATATATGGCCAGAAATATCAGAATCCATTATCTGACTAAACACCATATTTGCATACATGCCTATATAAATACTAATCTAGTCCAGAGCTTGAATTTATCTGTTTCAGGGGGATGTGGAGGCAGTGAATTTATATCCCCGCCCTGTGAGCCCTTGCAGATGTGACAACTTGTTCCATGTGGTATTACAAGGACATAATATCTTTCTTTCTTTCTTTCTTTCTTTCTTTCTTTCTTTCTTTCTTTCTTTCTTTCTTTCTTTCTTTCTTTCTTTCTTTCCTTCGGCCAAGATCATGCAATGGGTGTGTAGGAAGGCACTGTGTCCAGCCCCGGGAAAGGGGTGCAGCACTGCAATATTAGCTGGCATGGTGGCAGGTCTTAGGAAAGGATTTAAAAAATGATTACCCCATTGCTGGCTCATTTACCATTTGTACAGAATCTGCCCTTGAGATCCCCCCGGATCTACTAGAACTTCTTCCTGTCTAGTCAGAGCCCATCAGTGTACATGCAAAGTTAAGACTTTTTTTGCCTCAGTGTGCACATAGAACAATTTCATGTTATTTAATTCTGAAAATTCTTCAAGTACTCTTGGGTTTATGATATCCTAACCTATTGACTTCCTAATTTTTAATATGCCATTTAACTCTGAGATCTTCAGCCCTTGTCACCTCTAATTGACATAGCTCTTCAGACACTCTCCCAGAAAGAGTGAATCAGCTCAAACATTTTATGTGGTAATAATATAAATACAAATAACCAATTTAGTTTATTTGGAATCTCCCTATCCTATCCTCCTCTTTCTCCTCTAATGGTCCTACTGCTTCAATGGCTGTTGTCTACCTCTGGTGTATTTCAAAAAAACTTTTATCATTTGCTTTTGATTCAAATATGTTTTTCAACAACGCAACAGAGAGAGTGGTGGTAAAATAGCGAAATACAATGTAACAAAAGATAGTATCGCCAGAACAACCATTACACAGTTAGAAATCTCAACAACCATGACAATAACAGGAGCAAACTTTTTCTTAATGAACATTTATATATTTGAACTTGTTGGAAGAAGAATCCTCTCATAAATCAACGGTTGCCCCACATTCGGACATCACATTTCCTCCCTCAGAAGAGCTTAATCATCGAGCTAACAAAATTAAAAATAAAACAAGATTCCAGTCAACAACTATTTCCATATGAGGTAAATAAAGTGTGAAGACAATGCATACGTGCAACATTACCTGCGTAGTAAAATGTAGACAGCGCACAACTATTAGTTTAGAACAAGAAGTAAAACAAATGTCAAAATCATTGAAGGATATAAAATTAATATGACCCACCATCACTGATGTGACCCACCTTCCATGCTTCCTTTTAGATTGCCTTCTACTCAACATTGGTCTTGCCAGAGTCTGTGTTCTTCTTCCACCCCAGCAAAACCACACTCTCCCCTCCCTCCTCATCAAAGCCACCCCTCCCATTAACTTCATACCACCCTCCACCCCTTATAGGTTTCCAACTCCCTATCTTCTTTTCTGACCAGAGGGCTAGATCTTTATCTCCTGCACCCCTGGCAACCCACCTGTCAATCACACAGCATCTTAGTGACATCAGGGGATGCTTCTTCTTGAAGCCTTGCTTATCAGGACTTCAGTGTGATCCACAGGGCTTTCAAAGAGCCCTTTGTAAACAACAATGTATATGTGTGTATCATCGCAAATAAAAGTGTGCTTGTTATTGAAATCCAAAGCTAAAGAAGCTCAGGAGTCAAATTACAAACTGATATCCATGGCTATAGCTGCATCAAAGGCCTGGGAACTGATACTTGGTACGTATGAAAGTGAACATAAAAAGTGGGGGCAAAGGGAGTTAAACTCTCATAACTCAGACTCCTAAATCGATTATTTTCGAGAGGTGGGGAGGAAATTCTCTCTGTGTGGGTGAAACATTGCATGCCAAGATGCAACCCGAGGGGATCTTCACACGCTAGACTTTGAAAATATGAGCTAATGCCAGAAATGTTGGCAGTGTTCGACTACTAATACATTCAGTGCTACACTCTGACAAACTCTGTATGGGAGTTGCTAACACATCCTCATATTCTCCTCATGCCTGCCACTTACACAGATGCATAGAACAAAAGTATTTCTTTAATGAGTCGCTGAATGTTTTGAAGTGTGACTTTATTGGCCCATAGAGGAACTGTTATACATCAGGAAGGACAACTTTTTACATAAAATCTGGCCATTTTTCTGTTCTTTCATTATGTCCTGCCAAATGAGAATAATCCAGAGAAGTTATTCATACTTAAAGTGGATTTCAATGGGATATAAAGAATATTTATCGGCCTATGGATTGCTCCCTATCACCCCACTGGGTTCATCATGACTCTGCCCACTTTTGGTGGCGAATCCTGCCAATATAATGATGTCACAATGCTGAAAAAGAGTGGGTGCTCTTTGTGAGAACAGATAGAAGCCACTTCCAGTAGTTCTAACCGCATGGAATAAATATATCTATACAGTCGTACCTTGGAAGTCAAACGAAATCCATTCCGGAAGTCCGTTCGACTTCTGAAATGTTTGAAAACCAAAGTGCGTCTCTGACTGGCTGCAGGAAGCTCCTGCAGCCAATTGGAAGCTGTGGAAGTCCCATCGGACGTTAGGCTTCCAAAAATACTTCAAAAACTGGAACAGTCACTTCCGGGGTTGCAACATTTGGGAGCCAAACCGTTCAGAAACTAAGCTGTTTGACTTCCAAGGTACAACTGCAGATGAAGTTGTACTAGTAGCTAGGAATGTTAGAGAATACTAACAAAAACAAAAAATGAGTGAAAATTGCTGATATCTGCTTATTCAAGCCATATCTAGAATGGAAATCAAGCCAGCAAATACAATCGTTTTTTTGCTGCGTTCAGTCCCCAAAGATGCATAATTGAGCCTTGTTTTCCCCTATTTGGATTGCATTTCATCTGCACCGAAACGAAAGGAATGGAGCAACGCAATGAAAATAACATGTATTTAATTGCCTAAATTGTGCAAGTTACATAAATAACTTGCTGCAGGGGACAAAATTATAAATAATGCAATTTTGGGTGGAAGATGAACTGCAACAGAACAGAAATAGTGTTGCACGTGATGAACATAGGGTAGGAAACCATAGCTTCTTTACATTCCTAGTAGTAGCTTAGTTATGTCTCCACTGGTTGGGCGTCGAGGTCGCCAAGACATCCCAAATAAGAACACAATGACACTTGATTATTTTTTAAGGTTTTTGGCATAATTTTGGCCACAACTTTATTAAAAATACAGCAATGTGAGTGGTTGCTTAGGCATTGGTAGCAACTAACTGACCCCACACGGGGACAGCTCTGACATTCGCACCCCCTGCAAAGTCAGAAAGGGTAAGTCACCTGGGGAAAGAGATGGGACTGGGAAACATGCCTCACCTCTCCCCAGAATGCTCCCAGGGGCTTGTGTGGCCCTAGCCCCTTGACAGGGTTTGGACAAAAGCATGGGGAGCCCCTGGGTTCCTTTAACGGAAAACCCTTGAAGCAGCAGCAGCAGCATTTTGGAGGGGCAGACACAGCCAAATCCATACCCCTCCACCAACAATTCCCAAACCAATGCCTAACTGCAACCTTACAAGTTGTGACGATTTGCTACGCAGTAGGCAGAAACCAAATGGCACCAGCCAATCAGCCAAATGGACAAAATTCCTACCAGGCCCCTGCCCCAATGGCAGACGACCCCATGAGAGGCATAGCAAGGTCAAGCAAACAGCCTAACATTAGGGAGGGAGGGTGGGTGATCCTAAGCACGCATCGAAAGAGGAAGCTCATCACTGCATGCAGTGTATTTAACAAACAGGGCTGTCAATCAATAAATGGCAACATATAAATCTCCCCAGTAACAGCCCACCCCTGCTTAAAGATGGCCAAACTCTTTTGCCCAGCAACAGTGAGGTGTCTTGTCAGCCCCCACCACAACACGTGCTCTCCATGAGGGAGAACACGCTTTGGCAGTAGCTGTCTGCATTTTGAGGCAGGAGTCTTCGCTTGCCCTGCATGAAGATACGAAGGACTGAGTTTTGAATCCTTTGTATGCAAATCATGCAAGCTATGACCTTTCCCTGAAAACAAGGTGGCATCAGAGTGATGGGAGTCAAACCTATTTCAACCTCTATAAGACTTGATAGGACATAGGCTCAGAAAGAGATACTCTGTTCTCCATATATTGCCAAGAATGTGCTGTAAGCCATAAAATGGTGTTTAACAGACTAAAGACAATGTATTATCCACATGGTTTAACTTGCTGCTCTGAGCTCAGATGGAAAACCGTTCACAATTTTTTATACCTGACTTAATTCACAACCAACAATTTTTTTTCAAAAGGGCTTGGAATTTGACTTTACATTTAATTTCCTGTATTTATGGTACTTACAGCAACTTGGTTTGTTCCTTCACATCTGCATTAGCTTGCTTTTCTTCTTCTGTTTTTACTTACGTAGCTCAGCTTCAACATTTCTCAATCTGCTGTGTTTTCGTGGACTTCTGAAATAGATTTTTTTCAAATCAATCAGGGTTGGTAAACTGTTTCGTAGGGATGTGAACAAATCTGTACGTTTACCCAACACAAGCTCTTTAATAGATTTTTGCATATTCTAGCAAGTCTCCTTGATGTGCCTTCCAGTCTGAATTTCATACTTGAAGTGTTACATCTGCTGCCGTTTCCACAAATGTGAACCTCTTTTCATTAAAGGAGATTTCCACTGGATTAACCTTCAGCATTTTGAACGTGTCATTTAATCATTGCTGCTATTTTCTCATAATAGAAAAGAGCAAGCCTTATGACTGTTGGCTTTATATAAGCAATACTGTACAAACAATGAGAGTTTTGTGCTTATGCTGCAGAAATGTGCAACCGTGTTATTTCAGATACCCAAGGTTTCAGAATTCTCATGGGTAACTTTCCAAACATTACTTCACTGATAAAAACACATGGCCAGTTTTGCACCCATTTTAGTCTTTTTAACCTTGGGTTCTGTACCAGGTGTTTCATTAAATAAGCCAGATATTCCGAACTATGGCAGGATCATTCTTTCCCTATTGGTTGCATGCGCCAATATTCCTGTTGCCCCCTACAACCTGCCGAAGACTGTCATGCTGTACTTCTGACATGCTAAAATCTACCAATGTGGCCTGACCCTCCCAAATAAAATCCACTAATTTCTACTCACTGATCTTATCAGTTAAATCCAGCTTTGTCTCCTACCTTTGTAGGAAATGTTTAAAAGGCTGCATAAAGCAGAGACATCACCTTACCAACAAAGGTCCATATAGTTAAAGCTATGGTTTTCCCAGTAGTGATGTATGGAAGTGAGAGCTGGACCATAAAGAAGGCTGATCACTGAAGAATTGATGCTTTTGAATTATGGTGCTGGAGGAGACTCTTGAGAGTCCCATGGACTGCAAGAAGATCAAACCTATCCATTCTTAAGGAAATCAGCCCTAAGTGCTCACTGGAAGGACAGATCCTGAAGCTGAGGCTCCAATACTTTGGCCACCTCATGAGAAGAGAAGACTCCTTGGAAAAGATGCTGATTTTTGGAAAGATCAAAAGGAGAAAGGGACGACAGAGGACAAGATGGTTGGATAGTGTTCTTGAAGCTACCAGCATGAGTTTGACTAAACTGTGGGAGGCAGCGGAAGACAGAAGTGCCTGGCGTGCTCTGGTCCATGGGGTCACGAAGAGTCGGACACGACTAAACGACTAAACAACAACAACAACAAAATCATATTTGCTGCCTCCACAGCACAGGAGTTAAGCCTCACTTCAGCGCCTTACTTTGTGGTGGCTATTTTTGCTTGGGGGGGGGGGCTCATGAATAAATCTGTAGGCTTCTAAAATCCAGAGTCTTTTGATTCTATAATGCACATTAAAAAGGGGAGGGCAGGACTGCAGGGTAAAGCAAACGGACCACAGAGGAAGTTGCATAAAGCTATGAAACATAAAACTACATTTGAGATATTTTTAATGACCTATGGGTCCTTCATATCATGGGGGGGGGCATTTATATAAAATAAACTATGACAACTAGAGCAAGTAAAGGGAAATTTTATGACCAGGATGCATGACCAACAAAATATCCTGAACACAAGTAGAATACAAGTAGAACCATTCTTGAGCATTCATCCTTTCACTGGTTCAACTGGTGTTAATAATAATAATAATAATAATAATAATAATAGCACCTTAATATTCACAATGTAATTTGGTCAAAAAAGGTGAGCATCCGATTTGAGTAAATGTGGTAATAATAATAATAATGGAAGCAGCTCTCATATGACACCTACATTTTATTCAAGCTTAGGTTATGAGGGCAAATATAAACATGAAAGTTGCTAGGGTGTTAGGCTGATAATTGCCTGCTTACAGTCATTTACTGGCCACTGAGTTGGCATGGGGACAACCTAGGTTAAATGCAAACAAGACATTCGGTTGTCATGCATGATATCACAAACAACACAAGCTTTAAGCATTTGTAAAGTGAGAGACAGTTAAACAACAGACTGAATCTGATTTATTTGGAGGCCACAAAGCCTTTTATTATAGGGGAACAGGTTGAAACTGCTTTGTGGATTTGGTTACCTACTCACTGAAATGAACTCACTTCAATCTGCTTCAGGCCTGGGTTCAGCACTGCAAGAGCCTTAGAAGCCCTCGTTGATGACTTGTTTGGGGAGATAGGGGAGTGTGACCTGGATTTCTCAGCAGCTTTTGATATCATCAACCATCAGGGCAGATACTATGAGATTTCACCGGAAGAGGCCACCACATCTTCTTGTTTCTCTGGCAACAGGGCCAGGTGGGGTGCTCATGGGGGCACTGCCCCATGGGCAGTGGCAGAGGAAGCCTCTCCGGCACCTGGTACAGTGTGCCAAGGGGCAGGGCAAACCACCCAGCGCCTATACAGACTGTGCATGTGCGGCAGCCCATACTGACGCTGCGCTCACAGTGCCCATACTGGCAGCGTGCATGTCCTCGGCCACTCTACAGCTGGGGGGGAGGCAGCGGGCCATCTTGTCACCCCCTAGGGTGGCACCCTGGTTGATCCCCCCCCCCGTATGCCCCTGCCCATGGGATTCCACTGTCTGAGGCAGCTTCCTCGGTCTGCCTTTAGGCAGCCCAGCCCTGTCAACCTGTTAGTCTTTCTGGGCTAACTCTGTGATGTGGGCATTGCAGATACCATATTATGGTGGCTCTACATCTCTCGGTGGTACCATTTTCATAAAATAGCATTGAGGAGACCTTTGCACAACAGCATGTCAATTGCATTGTGGGGTCTTGTGAGGTCCTTTCCTTTGCTCATGCTCTTTAACATCTATATGAAGTCACTGGAAGAGGTCATGTTGAGAATTAGGGCAGGATGCCATCAGAATATGCACACAACTCTCAGATCTGTCTTTATTCCATCTGAATCAGGTACAGCTACGCAAGGTGTTGGAACGTTGCCTGGAGGTGATAAAGGGCTGGATGAGGGTCAGTAAACTTTGTCTGAATCCTGACAAGATGCAGAAATTGTTGATGGGTAGATCCTCTGTCCAGGATGGTCTGTCATGAACAGAGATGACATGCCCCTTGAAGGAGAATATGTAGCTTCCATATTGTGTACACATTGTCAATTGAGTTTAATGTTGTAAACCCATTTGACTATTTTGACTGAAGGTAAACACTCTGCAGTATCAGTGTGAGTTAACATACAATTGTTCTGTTTTCCAGTGGCTACAGGCTCCACATGTATATCACTGGCCACAGAGATGTGTGAATGTGACAATTTCAGTTTCCCCTCAGTTTCTATCCCCTCCCCAATCTTAAATGTGGTTCTCCAAGTTTCCACATTTGTTCTCAATAATATATATTGAAATTTAGTGTGATTCTAAACACAAGATACACACATTTCATACGCCATTTCTCCTAATAAACACTTTTTTTGAAAATAATTTTCTCCTAATATTATGAATTTTGTCTGCTGTTTTCACCAATATATACAGTTTCATGTACACTATATCAAAGTATATGCATGTTTTACATATTCCTTGGCTGGAGAACTTCATTGCACAATTCATAAACATGTGAATTCTGAAGACTGACTGTGTTTCAATCCTCATATTGTTTGGGAAAGTGTGAATTAGGTGCATTCACCTTTCAGTGTGAAGAATATCAAATTTCTCCCCATCTTTAGTTGTTGGAACAGGTTAGAACAAGAAAGCCCCATGCTATTGGTGCAGTTTTCTTGGAAATCACCATAGAAACGACTGAAACCTTTAATAATTATGATGTCAGGCTGTCAGCATGTTAGGATTTCCCCCAGCTACTCACAATGCCACATTGGGTCTCCCTTACCATGTAATGGAACATCTTTATTATGGTAATGATATCATTAAACAGTCCACTTCTGGACAGCAAATCCATATGGAAAATCAGGCTTTACTTCTGTATTCCAAAATGACAATTAGTCCAGAATGATTGTGGAGTAAGTTATTCCTTTTACCCCCTCTGCTTGTGAGCATGTGTGGGCCAAAGACTAATACAACATGACATAATCAATCCATTCCAACCCTAATGGTTAGAAGACTGCCTCCTTTCCTACAAGCCCTCTTGGGTGTTAAGAGGAGACCCTCTCCAAAGCTCCACTGCCCTTAAAAGCTAATGGAAGTGTCTTGGGAGAAGAATTTCCCTGTGTTGTAGATCTCCCTCTCCACAGAAGTGTGACTGGCACCTTCCCTGTACAGTTTTTGGCCAATGCTGAAGATGCATCTCTTTAGCCTTGTTTTTGACACCTGAGATGCATACTTGTATGTCAGGGATTGGACTGAGGAGGAATGGTGGAGACTGCCCCTCTCCTCCTGAACCTTCTAGAGAAGAGGAAGACAATATAGATTTACAACAGTGGTTTGCAGAAGGTCATGGCTCAGAGATACCAGAGGGGCAAATCTGTGAAATAATGGGAGAAGAGGAGGGGGAAGAAGCAGAGTCAGAGCAGCTAGTGGACACATTATCACCAGAAAGCATTCCAGACCCCCCCTTCTCCCAGGACCCTGCGAGCAGTGAATGTGGGAACAAAGAGCTAAGAGGCAAATGGCCTTAAGCTAAGGTTACCAGACATCCCCGTTTCCCAGGGACAGAACCTGGATTTACAAATCAGTCCCCTGACAAAATCCTATCATTCCTACTGAAGTTGAACAGCGTCCCCGGATTCACTGAAAAAAAATCTGGTAACCTTACCTTAAGCAGCCACCATAAGGGGGGGGGGTACTGTTGACAATTAAGATGGGATGGGAAGGGGGTGGAGATTACTCAGAGCAACACCATTACTCCAAGAGGCAGTATTCCTAAGCCTCTCTCTGTGAATATTGAATAAAATACTTGGTAAAAGCTTTTCTTGTCTACGTATCCCTGGTAGCCTGCCGTGGGGAAGGGGATCAGATTTCCTGAAGTCTGACACACTACTTTTGTGATTGTAATGTGTTTCATACTGTTTTTATTGTTGCATCTTTAATTGTTGTAACCCACCCTGGGACCTTAGAGAGAAGAGTGGGTTAATTATAATTATGTTAACAGCAACAACAATGCATTGTGAGGTACCATCAGAGTTCGCTCCTTCCCACATGGCGTCCATGCCAACATTTGCTCTAAGAAGTCCACAACTTGCTCATCAGGAGCCATCTTGGTTGTACTACCGCTAGATCTTTCAGAAATAGACACCATCTCTAGGTGAAATTTTGTCAACGATATCCTAAGCGGAACAGGGGTATGAATTCCAATATAAAAAAACCAGTAAATTATTAAAGCAGCAACAATAAATTATGGTCAGTTTAGAAAAAAAGAAAGTGGAATTGTGGGGTGATGTAGTTAGGGTATTAAAAACACCACTTTATTTCTCAGACTTAATAATTCACTCCCTGGTCCTTCAGATTCCGTATAGATTCTCAAGGATTCCACAAGTGCCATAAACATGTATTTTATTTGCTACTGGGGGAAAAAAGCCTCTATAGCTGCAACCTGCTAATTTGTCAAAAGTGGACAGAATTGTCAATATTTGCAATTAGCCCAAGTGTGTACTTTCACAGGTTGTCTTTTTCCAATAAGTCATCTTTTTCTGGTGCTTGGGGTTTTCTTAAAACTGCTCCATGATTTCCCTTTCCCCCCCTCTTAAAGTGGTAAAATTATATCCAGGGCAAAATTACAGGTGACTTTTATCACGTATTTTGCCCTCTAGTGCAAGCTTTCTCTTCCACAAATTGCCAGTGTGGGAGTCCAAAGAAGGAAACTGACACCTTCTCACCCACTTCATTTCTCTTCCAGATTTGGGTGGGGACCTGCCTGCTGTTTTCACTAAACGTTGTGTGACTTCTAACATTTGAATGTTCCAAGTGCTGGCTATAAACTTGTTGTTGATGTTTAGTCGATTAGTCGTGTCCGACTCTTCGTGACCCCATGGACCAGAGCACGCCAGGCACTCCTGTCTTCCACCGCCTCCTGCAGTTTAGTCAAACTCATGTTGGTAGCTTCGAGAACACTATCCAACCATCTCGTCCTCTGTCTTCCTCTTCTCCTTGTGCCCTCCATCTTTCCCAACATCAGGGTCTTTTCCAGGGAGTCTTCTCTTCTCATGAGGTGGCCAAAGTATTGGAGTCTCAGCTTCAGGATCTGTCCTTCCAGTGAGCACTCAGGGCTGATTTTCTTAAGAATAGATAGGTTTGATCTTCTTGCATTCCATGGGACTCTCAAGAGTCTCCTCCAGCATCATAATTCAAAAGCATCAATTATTCGGCGATCAGCCATCTTTATGGTCCAGCTCTCACTACTGGGAAACATCACTACTGGGAAAACCATAATTTTAACTATCTCATCATGGATCAATGCCTTGCCATGGCGAAGGGGCTTGAATAACTCAGAGAAGCTATGAACTATGCCAAGCAGGGCACCCAAGATGGACAGGTCATAGTGGAGAGTTTTGACCAAATGTGATCCACCTAGAGGAGGAACCAGCAAGCCACTCCAGTATCCCTGCCAAGAAAACTCCATGGACAAAGACAACAGGCTATAAACGATGAAGTGTTAAATTGTTTGGAATCAGACTGTTTGGAGGACAATTTTTTCCTTCGTGAGCTTCCCTGTTAGTTACAGTCACCTCTGTAGACCCCTCTCTAAATCATTCCTCTTGTCAGAGATCCATTGGTTGAGACACAGAAGAGGACCTCTTTGGTTGTGGCGCAAGCAATGTCTTCTCTCCAAGCAGCTCGGTTAATTTCTCCAGGCTTTGGCTTGATAAGGAGCCCTTTTCTCCCTTCAGAGAGTCGTTTCCACCTGCTCCAAGGTTTGATCCAAGGTCATTCAAAGTTGCATCACAGAAACTGTGTTTGGTAATCTTCTCGTCTTTCCAGTAACGGAGGCATTCAATATATATGAATACAAGTCTTTTCTGTTTGAGACCATGAAGACAAAATGTTTTTCAAAAAGATGTACAAGGAAACAATCAAGCAGAGACCTTGTATTTTCAGAGAATCTGAGATCAAGGGCAACTCACATTATTTTTCCAGATGTCCAATGTCATACCAACACACATAAATAGTTTCCAACCGATTTACTAGATCAGACCTGCAATTGGCCATTGAGATATAAACCTATCTGTCCTTTTAAGGGGGGGGGGAGTGTTACAAGTGTGTTGAAAGGAGAACATTTTGTTCCTGCTGCTGTTAAAACAGGGTTGTTTCAGTATATTTGGCAAATTATAAGCGCATGGACTTTTTTGTGGGGAGGGAGTTATTAAGGTTTTTACATTGGTTCTTGTTCTGCCTGACCACATTTTACCATGGTTCTTGCATTGCTTCTATATATTACAGAATGTCTCTTTGCTTTGCTGGTTTGAATTGTGGCAGAATTTCTTTCTGATGGCTTTTGATATGGCCTATTGGTTTAAACACACAAATCTATTGATCTATAAACAGCAGGGGCTGCCAAAGTGGTCAAAAATTGACAATGCACAACATACTGTTTGCTCTACCTGTTCAGCTCCTCTTTGTGCTGACTCAGGTTCCCTTAAATTGAACACACACTGCGAAGTATTCCCACATTTTGCTGTATTTCAGGATTGAACACCCATCTTCCCTTTTTTTCTGAGCAGAGGAAAGATGCAAAAAGCTCTTCTATGTGAGCAAATGTAGTGGTGGTTTATGTGGGCCCTGTTCTCCACTGATAGGGTGAGACTGCAGGGCAGCAAGTCAATACCATTTTGTGGTTCTGTCTCTTTTTCTGCTCTTTTGGGTGTTGCAGCCATTTTGTATTGGGCCATGCCCATCTTGCAATGATGCAATAACCCCTTCCATGAAGAGCTATCGGGAGAGACAGAATTCCACCCACTCCACCCCCATCCCCCTGAAAATCTGCATGCTCAGCAGCTATCTGGAACCAAAACAAAACATTGGCACAAGGAAAGCAACTTTGCCAATTGGGTTGATAGTTTTTGCCAGTGCTATTTTTCTAGAAAGAGGTGTTAGAATTCACCGTGGACGCCTTCTTTGTTCTCTTATAATATCAATGGAACACACCTGAGAGGTGCCGGGACTGAGTTCTGGTCAGTTCCAGCTGAAAAGAGACCTGGCTTTGGCAGCTTTAAGGCAGCCAAACATCTTCTCCAGTAATATCTGGTTCGGGTGAGTGGTCAACATCGCTTTCTTTCATATACATACATTTAGGATTGAGGTATTGGTTATATGTTGTTGTTTAGTCGTTTAGTCGTGTCTGACCCTTCGTGACCCCACGGACCAGAGCACGCCAGGCACTCCTGTCTTCCACTGCCTCCCACAGTTTGGTCAAACTCATGCTGGTAGCTTCGAGAACACTGTCCAACCATCTCGTCTTCTGCTGTCCCCTTCTCCTTGTGCCCTCAATCTTTCCCAACATCAGGGTCTTTTCCAGGGAGTCTTCTCTTCTCATGAGATGGCCAAAGTATTGGAGCTTCAGCTTTAGGATCTGTCCTTCCAGTGAGCACTCAGGGCTGATTTCCTTAAGAATGGATAGGTTTGGTTATATGTTAGGAGGCTCAATTTGTTCAGGGGCTAGGAAGCTCATGCGCTGAACCGCATTGAAGAATATCTCCCCACGATGCCAAGGTAATATAAATTAAACATTGTTACTTTTTGCTTGAAGATCTATTCCACTATAATTTGCCATGCCCACTGGTTAATGAAAGCTTAAGGGATTTCACTAAATTGTAGATGATTGCAATTTTTGAAATTTGTATGTTTTTATTGCCATGGCAATTAGGATCTGAAAATCCCACTTGTAATGAGTTTACCTTTGCTGTGTTATTCTCTCAGGCCTATAGTTACACTAAGTCTTGTGCTTAAGCATCTTGCTAAACCTATGAATTAAACTCTTATAGATTTTTGCTCCTTTGTGTATTTTTTAACTTGGTGCATATGATCTCCTGTGAGTCTTCTTCAAAAGGATGTATTTTCCCATTAAGAAAATGATAATATTCATTATGGTTGTTCAGTGCTTGCTTTTATTTCCCTTGCTGGCAGAATTTGCAACATTATTTAGGTATAACTTCCACTTTCATTGTTGGGTTTCCTGAAACCATCTCCAATTGTAACTCATTAATGGTCTTATGGATTTCAAATTGATGGACTCCATTGATTTTCTTCTCCCATGAAACCACCTATGTCATCTGTATTACATTTATAAATGTTACCAAAAAAAATCAATCGAAAGGAAGTTTTCAGATGAAAATGGGTAGGGAAGAAGGCTCACAAAGTAGTACTGGGCTGTTATTTTCTATCCATTGTTCTCAAATTAAAATGTTGGCAAAGCAATGAGGAAGTTGCCCCATGGCTGTTTCAATTACTATTGTTTGCAATTATCATTAGGGCTTTTAATATGCAATGCAATTAATGGTCTTTGTGTGGGATAAATCCAGCCTCACATAACCAACATGTGTAACTCTAATTAATGCACAAAGGGTTTAAAACCATAGAGTAATCTGTCTTGCCAGGTTTAGTTAGGTCATACAAGCAAACATTGGGAGGAAAGGTTAGCAAAGTCTTTGTTCTTTTTATTTCACCATGTGAACCGTTGTGTAATTCCAAAAATCTCCAGTATCAAGGGTTAATCCTGTTCAGTGTTCTTTTTGTGTAAATCCTATCTATATATGCCTATTCGAAATCTGCCCCTTTGGTCTCAATAGGACTTCCACCCAGGTAACCCTTTTCACTCAGAGATAAATCCCCATTTGGGCTACTTTCCAGGGATCACCTAGGCAGCTCCAGAGGCCATATTGAACATGGACTGCCTTCACACTGTAGTTTATTCCTTTTTGTTGATGACTTCCTAAACTGTTATTTTGGACATGATATTTGAGCTTTCACATGATATGCAGGCCACTTTTGGAAAACTAATGAAATGGAATGGAGTATAGTTCAAGTTTAGCACTCATTTCCATGTTATTTAATTCCAGGTGGAAATCCATTTGCAGGAGTTTTGCTTGACTATTTCGCCACCCTTTTCATGGGTTCATGCTGCAGCTGGTCATGTGACAAGCCATCAGATGGCATACCGGCAAGCACTGCACTCACTGCCCATTTCAAGGCTTGCATCTTTCTACCACCCCACCCTTGATGAGAAAGCATGCTGATATTTCAGCATAGAAAGTCATTCTAAGAAGGTAAAGCAAAGAAGAATGGGGAAATGTAAAGAGAGAGGGATGGCATGGAAGAGCTACATGTGTAAATGATATTCACTGCAACGTGGAGGTATAGCAGTTGAGATGTGTTGGAACACGCATGTGCAGTGTGAAAGGAACATAAAAAAATGGGGCAAAAGCTCCAGCCTTATAAGGTAAAAAGGTAAAGGACCCCTGGATGGTTAAGTCCAGTCAATGGCCACTATGGGGTGTGGTGCTCATCTCGCTTCAGGCTGAGGGAGCTGGCGTTTGTCCACAGACAGCTTTCTGGGTCATGTGGCCACCATGACTAAACTGCTTGTGGTGCAACGGAATGCTGTGACAAAAATCAGAGTGCACGGAAACGCCATTTACCTTCCTGCTGCAGTGGTACCAATTTATCTACTTGCACTGGTGTGCTTTTGAACTGCTAGGTTGGCAGGAGCTGGGACAGAGCCTTATAATCAGTTAAACTAATGCAATGAACCCCACATGCAAATGGTGCCATAGTGAGAGGCAAAAATGGACAGAATATGAATGTGAATGTTAATTTTCTACAATACACTAGTTGTTGGTGGGGGTTGTTTTTTACATTTTTATGCCCTTCTCTATCCTCCATCCAGCTGAGGCTCCAATACTTTGGCCACCTCATGAGAAGAGAAGACTCCCTGGAAAAGACCCTGATGTTGGGAAAGATGGAGGGCACAAGGAGAAGGGGACGACAGAGGACGAGATGGTTGGATAGTGTTCTTGAAGCTACCAGCATGAGTTTGACCAAACTGCAGGAGGCAGTGGAAGACAGAAGTGCCTGGTGTGCTCTGGTCCATGGGGTCACGAAGAGTCGGACACGACTGAACGACTAAACAACAACAACATCCTCCATCCATGCAAACAAAAATTATTATCATATTCAAAAGGCTCATGAGGATGTGTAGCCTGAGGAGAATTTTGAAGTCCAGACATAGAGGCCTGGAGAGCTGCATTTGGGCCTCAGGCCTAGAATTCCCTGTCCCTGGAATATAGGATTAAAACCTGTTTCAGTTATACTCGTCACATTAGACTATCCTGACCAACCTTTGAGCTATTTCTTCAGCCGTTGATGCCTTATATCTCAGGTAGTGGGCTTTATACACTGGGGATGAATTTGGGAACCAGTTGCTCAAGTTGTACTTCAACTTCATTTGCTACAGCTTGTACTGCAAAAACTCTGTCTACAACAAAGGCAGAGCAGAGGAGGCAGAGAAATCCTGGGAGATCAGATTGAGTAAAAAGCCTCATTCTGGTACTCTGGTGAAATGGAACATTGAAACGAAGATTCTGCAAAAGCTTGAAGAGTGCCAGATCACTCAATGGGTGTGAGAATGAAAGGGAAGTGATGGGGTCTATTTGTCTTCTTCCATCCCTTCCTTTATCTCAAATCTTTGGAAGAAAATGAAACAAAGTACACACTTTTCCCTTTTGTTGAAAACACAGGCTCAGCGGTTTTTTGTGCCAGTTTCTATTTTCAATTTGAATTATGTCCTATTCTGAAGGCTCAGCATAGATTACAGTAACAAAACCAAACAAACATCATTGCCAATATTTAATACTTTAAAAAATCTCATCTGAAATCTTCCAATACCAAGTGAACACCAATCTCATTCATTTCTTTCCAAAATGTATCCTCTCCCCACTTTCAGTACTTTCCATATTCCTTTTATATTTATTCTCAACCTGTTGAGTCATTCCATTACTCTATGTCCACTGTTAAGGATATGTCTTCATACCTGCACCAGTGGAGTAGATGCTGAGAACATCCACCAGCAAGAAAGTTCCTATAGCTACTGGAGATAAGAGCAGGGTTGATAAAAGGCATATAGGCTAAGTTATCAGTTTATGATGGAGATGTGGTTGTTTTACCACTTAGACCTTGTGGCAAGGACTGGTTTATATCTAGATAAAAGCTGGGTCCACTCAGATGATGAACCATACAAAGTCCTGCTAAAATGTTATTGAACAGACCTACTCCAACTGTGTGAAAACATTTATGCATTCCATGCTTCATAGTGCTGCACAGAATGTCCTAATTTTATTTTTATTTTAGGACACAAGTATGTAAAATCAGAGTTGGCATAGTGATCCATAGCTAAAGGTAAAAGTCGGCAATTGTGTCCTCTTTTTTGCTCTTCAAAATATGGCAGCCCTAGTTAAAACTACTGGTACAAACCAGCTTCTTGGTGGGGAAGCGGGATATAATTGCAGTTAAGTACATTTTAAAATGGGACGTGGGTGGCGCTGTGGGTTAAACCACACAGCCTAGGACTTGCCGATCAGAAGGTCGCGGTTCGAATCCCCGCGACGGGGTGAGCATCCGTTGTTCAGTCCCAGCTCCTGCCAACCTAGCAGTTCAAAAGCATGTCAAAGTGCAAGTAGATAAATAGGTACCGCTCCGGCGGGAAGGTAAATGGTGTTTCCATGCGCTGCTCTGGTTTGCTAGAAGCAGCTTAGTCATGCTGGCCACATGACCTGGAAGCTGTACGCCGGCTCCCTTGGCCAATAAAGTGAGATGAGTGCCGCAACCCCAGAGTCGGCCACAACTGGACCAAATGGTCAGGGGTCCCTTTACCTTTACATTTTTAAAAATGGGAGTGAATAGGGCTGCAATGCTATGCCCATATACCTGGGAGTAAATCCCACTGAATTTATTGGGACTTATTTTTGAGGAGACATGACTACGGTTGTGCTGCGAATGTGCAAACATATTTGACAGATTAAAACTAGTAGAAATACTTCAGAACCAAACATTTCAGCCTTGAATCCTTTTCTTGCAAGAACCTGTGACAGCAGACATTTACTTTTCTAACATGTCACAAAAAGCAATGTGCGATATGGCACAGGTGTTTTGCTCTTTAGAGGGAAACAAGTCAAATATCCCACTGGGTGTGCCTTAGCTCTTTGGAATCTGGCTCGGCTTCTAGCAAAATTGTGAGATTGAAGAGGTGTTGCCTTTAGAACTGGTTAATGCACACGGACTGATGAAAATCTTGAAGGAGACAGGGGCTAGGTGAAGAAAGGTGACTGTCAAATGAGTTTACACAGACATGAATAATTTAAAATTTGCAAGCAACCTTTGTTCACAACATGCAGCTTACAGTCTCAATATATCTGAAATGTCAAGGCTTTTTCTCTGTTAACGGATGCTAAAGGTCCAAAGTAAGCCGTTAGTTCTTGGTATAAATTAGCTGAGTGCAAGGCTTCTTTGCCAAAAAAAAATAGGAACATGTACATTTTTGGGGGTGGGGGAGGACCAAGGCAACCCCCAAATAGATCATGTCCTTATTAAAATAATGCCTTATCCCATTTTTTTAAAATGTATAATTCAGTTTCTGAAAAAAATGAATGGAAACTTTTAGGTCTGAAATATGACTGAAATCATATGTAGGTTGAAAAAAAAGGGAAATAATACATGACAGAAATTATTATTTTTAAAATTTAATATATGTTGGAAATCTTCCTGTAAAGGCAATGCTGAAGTCTGATGGGTCGCTCTAGCTAACATTACCTTTATTTTGGTGTGCTGGTTTAACTTTACTGTCAGTTGTTGTTTAGTCATGTCAGTTAGTCATTTAGTCGTGTCCGACTCTTTGTGACCCCATGGACCAGAGCATGCCAGGCACTCCTGTCTTCCACTGCCTCCCGCAGTTTGGTCAAACTCATGCTGGTAGCTTCGAAAACACTATCCAACCATCTCGTCCTCTGTTGTCCCCTTCTCCTTGTGCCCTCCATCTTTCTCAACATCAGGCTTTTTACCAGGGAGTCTTCTCTTCTCATGAGGTGGTCAAAGTATTGGAGTCTCAGCTTCAGGATCTGTCCTTCCAGGAAGGAAAAAGGAAGAAGACAGAATTATGGAGCCTAAGCAAGCAGTTGCTAGGGTGAGAGTAGGGATGAGAGAATCTGCCAGTTTGGTTTCTCTCTTTCACACTTTTCCTGAGATTAAGTTCAGTCCTCCATGTTTCCACATAACTTTGCAATTAAGAAAAAAGTCACAATGAAAATTTCATCAAGATTTCAGTGTGGATTTCTTCTAATATACAGTTCTGTGTGCAAGTTTTCCTTAAGTAAGAAAGAACTTTCCCTAGTATTTCCCCTAGTATAATACAATTCTCTGTGTTATTTTCATGAATGCATACATTTCTTTGTGTACTTTACTTTGGTATATGCATTTTTGTACATGTCACTTAACCAGAGAACTTCATTGCAAAATTCAGAGAAGTGGAAATTTTTAAAGATAGCTGTGTTTTTATTTGCATAGTGTTTCAGAAAGCATGAATTGGGTAGATTTCTCCCTCTTTCCTATGTGAGAGCATGGAGCCTTGTACCAGTCAGTCCGGTTAGCTATCACACTGCCCCATCTCAGATATGTGGGCCTCTCTCTCTCTCTTCCTCAAGCAGTGTATGAGGGAAGGTATAGTTCATTCAGGGCCTCCCATAGCATACTGTGTCCTGTTCTGTGCAGGGAAGGTCTGGGACAGAGGAGGAAGAGGAGGGGGACGAGGAGGAGGAAGGAGCATAGTCACTCTTCCATTTCTTCTGTCATTATAGCTGCTCCTGCCAAGCCAAAGCAAGGCAAAGCAAGGGCAAGTGAACGTTGATGGGTTTGTTTTTGGGAGAGGATGAGTTAGATATCATTTGGAGAACCAACAAAGATAAGAAGAGGCATAGATCTTTCTCTCTAGGTGCTCAGATATAATCCAAGCACAGGGAGGGAGTTTGGTTTTTAAGAAAATCTCATTTCACATTTTGGGAAGTCTTCCGAATCCCCACAATTTTTGTGTGAGGCTTAAGCAAACTCCTGTGACGGCTCTAGTTAATACTAGTAGGAACAGGAAAAGACTTGCCATGCTGTCGGGAGCACAATGTATTATCATGATATTACAGTGGCATAACATCAGCGTTGCCATGGCGTGTCAGCTAGTTGGTGTAGCAGAGGGTTGGAGAATCCATGGCTCTCAAAATGCTGTTGAACACTAACTTCAATCAGCCCCATCCAGCGCTGCCAATGGTCAGGGTGATGGGGGTTCAGCAACTTCTTGAGGGTCCCAGGTTTCCCACCTGCAAGACCATAGGATTGTATTGATCAGATATGTAGGAGATTCTAACATCTGTGGGGGAAAGTGCTGTTTTCTTGTTTCATTAGAGGTGAAAATTTAGGTGATGATGTAAATATGCAATTTGCTGAGAAATACAATTTGCTGACAACAGAAAAATCAGGCTAATTGCTTCTACAAGATTGTTGGCCCACATAATAGGTGACCTGCTTCTCATTCTCTCTCTCTCTCAAACAGACACATTAACCTTACATTCTCTCTCATCACCGTACTTGCAAATGTACCTTGCGTGAAGAAAGCCAAATAACTTGTTTTATCATTCATGAGTGCTTTGGTGTGTTTAATATTTTTCACTTGGAGCTATAGAGGGAGATAGTAAGAATTAAGCCACTGAGCTGGAAAATCAGAAGGCATACATGGAATATAATCCTACTGCCCAGTGTAGCTTCGGTTATCAACTTGCAATTGTAAAAACCACTACAATGTGAGTGATGTTGCATAGGAGGAAAGCATTTGATGACCATCAATGGAAAACTCAGGAGCTGGATCCTGATATCTCATCTCTATCTATAAAATGCATCTAGCATCTGGAAATGTATTAACAATGGGTCAATTGTGTGTCTGTTCAGCGATTTATGTTAGCTCAGTAAGGGGTGTGTGTGTGATTCTCTACACATATAACCAAACTGAAGGTGAAATCAAAATACAATAAAGCAGTATTGGGGGTAGGGGGGAGTCAGAAAAAGCAGCAAGTTGTAAATGGGCTGTTGTTGGAGATGTAATCTGAAAAACATCCTTGATCAATGTCAGATAAGAATTTGAAAGGTCTTATATTGCTGTCTGGGACATGGGTGGTGCTGTGGGTTAAACCACAAAGCCTAGGACTTGCTGATCAGAAGGTCGGCGGTTTGAATCCCCGCAACGGGGTGAGCTCCTGTTGCTCGGTCCCCACTCCTGCCAACCTAGCAGTTCGAAAGCACGTCAAAGTGCAAGTAGATAAATAGGTACCGCTCCAGCAGGAAGGAAAACGGCGTTTCCGTGCGCTGCTCTGGTTCGCCAGAAGCGGCTTAGTCATTCTGGCCACATGACCTGGAAGCTGTACGCCGGCTCCCTCGGCCAATAAAGCAAGATGAGCGCCGCAACCCCAGAGTCAGTCACGAATGGACCTAATGGTCAGGGGTCACTTTACCTTTTATATTGCTGTCTAGGAACAAGCAAGCAGGACAGGAACATCCTCTTAACATTGCAGGGCCATACCATGATTCTTTGCAGGACCTGCAGCCATGAATCATAAAGCCACTGGCCAAAGCTTGAACATCTACTACAGGAGTGGGGACCATTTTCCCTTGTGAAAACCCTTTCAGGGACCACATGCCTCTGAAGGGGATGGCAAGGGGCCAAAGTGGGTAAAGCAATAAATGAAATTCTATTATAGGTTACATTCAAGCCACATGATTGCCAGAGGTTTATTTTAACACACATGACCACACATGTATTTCTCCATCTTCCATCTGGGCAAGGAAGAGGCATTTTCACTATTCAAGAACTCACATTCCAGACATTTGCTTTGGGGCCTGAGGCTCTCCACCCCTGGTCTAGCAGATCCATACGTTCTGCCCAGTCCTGATAGGATTGTCAAAAATTGTTCTGGTTGATGCAGACCGTATTTTTTGCTCTATACACCTGTACACCTGAAGGAGCGTCTCCACCCCCATCGTTCAGCCCGGACACTGAGATCCAGCGCCGAGGGCCTTCTGGCGGTTCCCTCATTGCGAGAAGTGAGGTTACAGGGAACCAGACAGAGGGCCTTCTCGGTAGTGGCGCCCGCCCTGTGGAACGCCCTCCCATCAGATGTCAAAGAGATAAAGAATTACCTGACGTTCAGAAGACATCTTAAGGCAGCCCTGTTTAGGGATGTTTTTAATATGTAATGCTGTATTGTTTTTAATACTGATTGGGAGCCGCCCAGAGTGGCTGGGGAAACTCAGCCAGATGGGCGGGGTATAAATAATAAATTATTATTATTATTATTATTATTATTATTATTATTATTATTATTATTATTATTATTATTATAAGACGCACTAGACCACAAGACGCACCTAGTTTTTGTAGGAGGAAAACAAGAAAAAAAATTCTGAATCTCAGAAGCCAGAACAGCAAGAGGAATCGCTGCGCAGCAAAAGCAGCAATCCCTCTTGCTGTTCTGGCTTCTGGAATAGCTGTGCAGCCTGCATTCGCTCCATAAGACACACACACATTTCCCCTTACTTTTTAGGAGGGAAAAAGTGAGTCTTATAGAGCAAAAAATACGGTATTTTAGAAGTTCCATCAGTTAAGTTGCTCATCACAAAAATGCAAACAGGTTGATGCACATATTAGCATAGCTGGTCCTCAGCACATGTTGTGTAATTAAAATAGGAGCTCTGTCCAGAATAAACAGAAAGCTTGTGATGGGCATGTTTGGGGCATAATCTTTGTTGTCATGATTTATGTCACATTAAAAAAGAAAGAAAAAAAGAAATTCTGTTGGGTAAACTTCATGAATGGCTGCTCACTGATGATGGATTCACTGCTTTGATGGGCCAAATTAAATTATGCACCCTCTGTTGATACAATACAGTCTGCAACACCTTTGTGTCTTTTTGATATAGAGTTGTCATTCAGAGCAACTCCCACCGTGTTTAATTCAAATAATTAGAAAATTGTGCCTGATACTGTGCCTGAAATGAGAGCCCTCATTTGCTCCGGCTTTTGTTCTGCAAACACAATGAATCACTGGACTGCCTGCTTCAGGCCACATTTTAGAAACTAACAACCCAAAGTCCTCAATGATCAGAATCTTTTGCTTTGTTCATTCACTTCATAATGCAGTTTCAATTACAGTGAGTTTCTCCCACCAGTTAAAAAAGTTCCTCTCCCTTCCTCCTGCCCCAAATTTGGGAGACTTCAGCCATTCCAGGCAAGGTAAAGGAAAAGGGACCCCTGACCATTAGGTCCAGTCATGACCGACTCTGGGGTTGCGGCACTCATCTCGCTTTATTGGCCGAGGGAGCAGGTGTACAGCTTCTGGGTCATGTGGCCAGCATGACTAAGCCGCTTCTGGCGAACCAGAGCAGCACACAGAAATGCCGTTTACCTTCCCGCTGGAGCGGTACCTATTTATCTACTTGCACTCTGACATGCTTTTGAACTGCTAGGTGGGCAGGAGCTGGGACCGAGCAACAGGAGCTCACCCTGTCACGGGGATTTGAACCACCAACCTTCTGATCGGCAAGTCCTAGGCTCTGTGGTTTAACCCACAGTGCCACCTGTGTCCCTATTCCAGGCAAATGAGTATACAATTACTTACATTTATCTGTACATTTAGCCCCCAAACCTTATATTTTTGTTACATGCTTCTTAGTTCTCTTTCGGGTCACTTGAGGTGATGTTACTGAGTTACTTTTGAAACAGTCGAAAGGCTTTCTAAGCTCTCAGCAGGGGGACTGATACGCTACTCCAACTTGCAGCGTAGCATCCTGCTGAACAAACCCCAGGAAGAAGACTCTAAAGAATGGAAGTCATCGCCTCCTTCCCTTACCGAACAGTATTTCATTACACTTGTATATGTTGGCAAGTGCTGGCTTTTAGCACTGGTAATGTGATGTAACAAGGCACAAGGCTTTTAAGTAATCATAGACAACTTCTCAATAAAATAGAAAGTCATTGTTAAAAACCTTCCACAATAGCTGGGTGACGGATGGGATGTCAAAGAACCCATTAGATGTTACCTGAAATGTATGTGTATTGCTCTTTAGCAAAAAATGGATAACTGCTTCAAAATCAATTACTTTTCATTCAATCTCCTTGATTAAACTTTGACCAACTAGCCTAGCTTTTAAGGCACTGGGTCTGTGTGTGTCGGCCCTTCCCCCACCATTCTTCTTCAGAACTGTTTGCCTGCAATTTCAGGAGACCATTATACCCTGTTGTGCAGTGTTGTCTAGACTACTATCAAAAGGCAGGGTAGCTGGGGATAAAAGGTTCTATTTTACTTAAGACTGTGAGGTTTGGGAGAATGGCATGCTGTGTTCACGGGGAGTAAAGTTAAGCACCTGCATAAATCTTAGACAGATTGGAAGTTTGCATTAAACGCCTAGGAGGCACAAGTGATGGCAGCGGGGGGGGGGAGGAGAATAAACAGAGAAGCTTTATAGTTTCAGGTGTATAATATATCAGGGACGGAAAAGCAGCTTGATATAAGACAAGCTGAACCTATCATAAATATGACAATTTTCTCATACAGCAGAAGTATGATTTTAATATATATTGATACAGAAACGCAATATTTGAAAAACAATATTCTGTAGCATCTTGAAAACATGTTCATATTTGAAGCCGTCTGGCAAAACATTAGGTTCCACTTTAGCAGCGTTGGGGTTTTCAAATTTGCATGGTGTGCACTTTGTAAATTCCTTAAAATAAACACACATATAAATAAATTGAAGTTATGGCCAGCCTTAGACCTCAGACTGTTTCCCAGCCAAGGAACATATTTCGCTTCCTCCTGTTTTGAACACCAATTTTTAAAAGCTAGGCACTTTTCATTTCACAACAATGGTTCACATTTTGCCAGTAGGCTTGATCCTTGGCTTGTAAACTGATAAGCATGATTGCCTTTTTGTATTTTTAATGCTGTATATCAGGCATAGGCAAACTCGGCCCTCCAGATGTTTTGGAACTACAATTCCCTTCATCCCTGACCACTGGTCCTGTTAGCTAGGGATCATGGGAGTTGTAGTCCCAAAACATCTGGAGGGCTGAGTTTGCCTATGCCTGCTGTATATAAACATTTTTTTTAAAAAAAAAGAAATACATCTAATAGCGGAAAACATGCTACCTCATGAAATTCAAGACAACCACTGTCTTTTTACAAACTTATTCTGCGTATTGCAGCTACCTGTGCCCTATCCCATATTGTTCTGAAGGGCTCCTAAACCACAGGTGCAGCTTTTCAGTTTTAAGACTAATATATGTGCTAGCAGCAAGAAACTGAACTATCTACCAACTTAAGTGGATAAGTATTAAATAGTGTTACAGACTTCAAATGTTAACTGTTACTTCAGTATATCACTTTTCTTACCTTTGTCCTTGTAAACTAAAGCACATTGTCAGAGATGGGGGGTACGACGACACTGGGCAATGTCTTTTTCAAGAAGAAAACAGCTAGTGACACCAGTCTTTGGGGCATAGTTAAACCTAGCATACCCTGAACCTAGTACCAATAGGAGATCAATTTCAGCCATAGAAAATAAACCAAGCACAAAATTGGTTTGATTTCCAATTTATTTCAAGTAACTTGTTATCAAACGAAATGCTTCTATATTGCTTAATAAAAATTGATGGGTGAAAAATTGTTGCAATAGCATACCAAATCCCAGTGCTCCAGGTGGTTGCTTCAGTGACCTGTTCTTATATCTAACTGGGATGAAGATGGACATACTTTTAAGTATGATGGAAAAGGTTTCAATGTCCGTTTTCTGCCCTCTCAGAATGCAACAAATGTGTGTTCAGATTCAGACCATTTCCGCAAAACTTTGGTGTGTCTGCTTAGCCATATTCAAGTGTTAGTTTCCACGGGATTCTGATCATGTGTTAAGAGATAGCTGGGCTGTGAACACCGAGGTCCACCTCATGGGGACAGCCTATGCATGTCTGATAGGTTCCATAGCTACATACAGTGCTTTTTTCCTAAAAAATAAAATAAAAATGTTTAGGGGTACTCTCATTTCCCTACTCATATTGAAATACTGCCCCTCAATGAGGCCAAAATTAGATTCACAAAATGTTTAGGGACATGCGTACCCCTGTGTCCCCCCAGGGAAAAAAAGCACTGGCTACATGTTTGTACAACATAGAGCCATTGCTAGTGTGAAATGCAATGGTAGTCCTACTGTGCTGTCTCTGTACACAATCTGACTTAGGCCAAATTTTCACCATATACTTAAAGCACTAGTAGATTCACTCATGGCTTCCCCAAAAGAATGCTGGGAACTGAAGTTAAAAAGACTCCTAGTTCTGCCACACAGCTACAATTCGCAGAGTGGTTTAACAAGGCGAGAGGTGTTGTGAGCGGGAGACGATTCCCACATCACGCAGGCGGCGTTCTGCCCCCTGCCCTATCCTCATGGCTGGCGCGCCACGCCCCCGGTTGGACACCCAACCAGGAGGCTCGGTGGGGGCATGGTTTGCTGCTCAAATGCAGCCGCGCCAGCCATTCTGCCCATTGCACTCACATTTTTGCCTCGAGTCACCCACCCACCACTCCCTTTAGAGCTTAGCTTTCCCCTTGACTTTGCTATGGACCTCTGGTTGGTCACCCTGGTTGCCCAGGGGGCCTGGTAGGAATTTTTCCCAACTGGCAAATTGGCACCGGCCTTTTGGTTTTTTCCGCCTACCTCGTAGCAATCGTCACAACTTTCATGGTATTTGGCGGTTAGGCATTGGAATGTGTTGTTGGTGTATGGAAGGGCAAGGTGTGGCCATCGCCTACCCCTTCATTTTTGGGTATTCCATTAAAGGAATCCAGCGGTTGTGGATCCTGTCTGATGCCTGTGCGGCGGGGGGCCATGGCACGACCCTCAGTGACATCAGGGGAGAGCTTATAATTGTATTACCATCAACAGGCTCCCCCGACTGGTGGTTAACCCCTCAACAGACTCACCCCTCTTGTAGGCGAACAAGATTGCCTTCTGTGAATATGGTCTTAACAGCGTGTCTGTGACTGTGGAGGCCAATTCTGGATCCACACGGTCAAGATTTGCCAAGTGCGCCTTCCTCTTAGCTCGTTTCTCCCTTTTGTCCGCAGTCTGTACTTCTTCAAAGTCCATGCCACGTTTGGTAGAGGTTATTCGCCGATTGGAGTGCTTGCAGGCCAGTGTTTCCCAATTATCTGTGCTTATATTGCATTTTTTAAGATTTGCCTTGAGAGAGTCTTTAAAACTCGCAGCACCTATAACTAAGTATAGTTCTCATGATCCCTTGGGGGGAATCTGTTAGAAGTGATATAATAATGCTTTAATTGTAGGGTATGGGTATAGCCTTAAAGCCTGAATGAGTCTTGTGCCCTAGGATGTTTTTATGAAGGTCAATAAAGAAACATTTTAAATAAAGTGATAAGCTAAAACCATAAATTAGCCACGCATTCTAGGCCATTTCCTCATTTTCAGTCTAGCAAAGGAAAGTAAATATAGACCAGAACTGAAAGCTGGGAAAGAAGTAGAATTTCCTACACTCATGTTGACCTGCTTAATACAACATTGGTAGTAAAAACTGTTATTACCTCTATATCCTGCAAATCAATCCATGCTGTAAGCATGATTGTAGAGACTATTGAGTGACTGTCAAGTCCCTCAGCTATGAGAAGGCTGAATAGTAGCTTTTAGCATGTCTGTCATTTCCACAGGGATATGCCTGTCAAAAGAATACCATCTGAAGAAAAGCACAGTGTGTCACGGCTTAAAAGGATGGTGCCATACCGAGAGAAACTGGAAAGTTCACAAGTCATATTAAGAAGCTAAATGGAACTCCCTCTTTAGCTCTGTGACTCACAGGGAGAAGTCAGACCAGAAAGCACAAGGCTAGCTGCCATTTATAAAACTACTGGGTCTTCCATTGCATTATGAAAGAAGGATAGAACATTCTGAGGCAAGCTCAAATCTCAGCTGGAAGTTCACCTTGATCTTGAGTTCTCAAACATCTGGAATCCAGTGGTCATTTGCTTTTTGACAGGGCAAGTGGGGTAGTAGCAGGGAAGCCATATTCCATAAAATGAAAAGAGAACAGTCGTGTTACCTTGGAAACTCCGAGAAAGATGAAAATTCCCCCGAGGCTGCTTCTTCCTTCATTGCTTTTGTTTGTTTGTTTGTTTGTTTGGATGTAGTCTTGCATCAGTGTTCTTAGAACCAAGGTAATGAGAAATCTGGGTTCAAATTCACACTCAGCTGTGAAGCTCATTGGGTGACTGTGACCCTCTCACTTGGGCCTGTCACCATCTCCCAATCTAGTTTACCTCAGATGGTTGCTAAGAGGTTGAAATGGGGAAGAGAAGAGCCATCTATACTATTCTGAGTTCTAAGTAAGGCAGGGAGGGAGGGAGGTTCCCAGCAAAGTGCTTTTGCTGGTGCAAGGTTTTTCACTTGCAAAATGGAATTTATCTCCCCCTCTGATACCTGTGCACCCCTGCGTCTCCCCCAAATCTGCAAAAGAGGCTTGATGGAAGCCCAGGAACACATTGAGAGGGTGGTGCATGTGGATAGAAGAGGGGTGATAAGATCCATTGAGCAGCCAAAAGCCCTCAAGCTAGTCAACTCACTTTATTGAATACCACCCAATGAAGGGAAATGGAAATACCGAACCAGGTGGCCATGGGTGCCACCAGCTTTATTTTCTGCAGTTTACAGTCAAACCTCAGTTGTCAAACGTAATCCGTTCTGGAAGAGCATTCAACTTCTGAAATGTTCGACAACCAAGGCGTGGCTTCCGATTGGTTGCAAGAGCTTCCTGCACTCAAGCAGAAGCCACATTGGGCATTCAGGTTCCGAAAAATGTTCAGAAACCGGAGCATTTATGCCACGTTTTTTGTGTTCGGGGTCTGAAATGCATGATAATGGAGGCATTCGGGAACCATGGTTTGACTGTATTTATTTCTTGAAACTATCCCTTAACGACTCTCCATCAAAAGATTCTAGGTTGCTGAACAAAAGAGGGAACGTCTCTAAGCCCCAATGCCCCTTGGTCGCTATTCCTGACATAGCAGCATGAGGCTAGGGTCAAGAGGAACAGTGGGGAAATGAGTTTCCCTTTTCAATTCAGGGCCCTAAAATCAAAAAGTGCTTTCACACACCCTGCTACTGCACCCCGTTGCCGCTGCCCCATAAGTTTATTCAAGAAAGTATAAAAGAACCTACAATGTAATAAATGAAAGCTACCTTTTACAACATGATAGAGCCAGAAGTTAAAAAAAAGATAGTAACCTTCAGTCTCAGCCTACTTTAATCAACCAAATCTTTAGCTGACTATTCTAGTGATTAAATTTATTAATGACTGCAGCCCTGATCTACTGATTAAGTTGATTAATCAGTAGATGGGGAGTGCAAACCTGAATCAATTTAATCAGCAGGTTAAGGCTACAAACTTCAAAGTGGTTTAAGTTTGCAACCCTACTTTCTGCACTACACAATTGGCTCAGAAATGCCCTTAACAGAGTGGCCCTGAGGACACAGCCACATGGAGAGTATAGCTTATGGGATGGCATAGCCACAATGACAGGTACTGCTTTCTAGGTTTATTTTTAACTGAGGTAGCACAAATTCTCTGACCCAAAAATATGCACAAGGTTCCCCCAAATGGCAAGATGAAAAATGATACGATGATACATCGAGTCATTAGCCAAGGATGTACAACACTGCATATTTCCAACTTGGATTCATGCTGTCTCACAGAAATGCTAGCAAGCCTTACAGTGATGCTGTTTCTATTCTTGGGGAGAAGAAAATAAAGCAACATCCCATCTCCGATTTGATCAGACTTAGCATTATATTATTTTTATGATGGATAACTTTACACATAAATATTAAAATAAACTTGTTTCTTGCTTTATGCAGTGTGTGTGAAAGAACTCTCGGTAAGAGCTTGGGGGGGGGGGAATGTAATGCATTTGTCTCCTTAATCATATTTCAGTGATGGATGATCAACTCTGATTTCCTTTAAAATGTTTTAAAACTCTGAAGCCTATGAAGAAGAAAAAACACCCAACAATAATGGTAGAACAAAATGTGCAGATAAGAAAATGATGGAGCGTTCCCTACTAATTCAGCTACACGGGGTGCGGGTGTTGATAGTATAGAAGTCCTCTCCTTGTTCAGTCATAGGGAACACAGGAATGATAGGCACTCCAGTGGCTTGGAGCAGAATAACACAACACAATGTTCCCATCTCTTAGTTTTTCTCAGCATGTGCTCATAATATATCAGGGAAAGACCGTGTGACCTCATCTACCCCTTGCTAGGTTCCATAGCATAAGAGAACATACCAAACAGCTTAGGGGAGTCCTTATGAGTTTTATGTATGCCGTTGTTGAGCACCAGCCCAATGCATTTAAGAAACGGGATGAACGGAAGTATCAAGAGATAATGTAGGTAACCTCACTTTGAAACACATGGATATGAGTGCAGTGAATGATCCAAGAGCAGCATTGTTCCAGTTTGGCCATGCAGCTGCTGTGATCCATTGTCTCATTGCTTGGTTTTGATCAGTGCAACAGCACCCTTTCTAGGGAAAATAACCAAATTATGGCCAGTGTTACAAATTTGCTGGGCACTTAATCTATACCCTGTGTGCCCTTCAATACTGTTTTGACAACACAGGTGGTTCAAAATGCTGCACCAGAATAATTTCTAGTGCTCAGCCCCTCCCTAACCAAATAACACTGATTCCACACTAAAATCACACTGGTTAGGGATGCTAGACAACCAGAATTTCCCGGGCATTGCCGGAATACTGCCCGAGAAAATCCAGACGTATGGCAACTTCTGTTGGCAGTGTTGTTTTTGGTGATTCTCCTTAAAAATAGCTGAAAACCTTCACTTCTTCCTCCTCCTCCTCCTCCTCCTCCTCCTCCTCCTCCTCCTCCTCCTCCTCCTTCTTCTTCTTCTTCTTCTTCTTCTTCTTCTTCTTCTTCTTCTTCTTCTTCTTCTTCTTCTTTTTGCTCAACAACTACTTTGGGGAAAAATTAAAAAGCCCAACAACCTTTGTGTCTGGATTTTCACTTTTTTGAAATATGGCAACCCTATAGGCTACTGATTAATTTCCAAGCTGGGTTCAAGCTGCTGGTTAGTGTTCATATAGATCTAAACGGATTGGAATCAGGATAGCTGATGGATTGCCTGTTCCTTGGACCTGCCCATCAACTACAGCCATATTTTTAGTCCTGTTCTGTGTTCTGCCACCAAAGGCTCCCTTCCACCTCCACAATTCTATGATTCTAGATGTTGTATTTTTTTCTAAACAAACAAACAAACAAACTATTTCCAGCTGTCAAGAAATTACTGACCATTTTAAGTGACTTGCATACTATAGGAAAGAATGACATACAAACAAACACCTTGAAGAAGAAACTGGTAAATTGGATACATTTGTTCTCTTCTATCCCAGTGCTGTTTCAAAAAACAGACTTTTACCAGATTAAATCAGATAAAAGGATACCAGAGAAGCAATGAACATTCTGCTGGTACGTAAAATGAGGATACTTATGCATTCCTTTAGTGTAACAGACCCCCTTACTTTTTATTTTTATTTTTTCTCTGTTCAGGGTGTTCTAATATTGCACTGATTGCTTCTCAGTACAATTATGTTTATAATTAAAAAACATCCCAAGGCAAAATATGAATAGATCCTCAAAAAATCAATTCCGAAACAATCTGGAGTTAGCCTGCTATATTATTGGATGTGCCAAAATTTAATCGAGACACCAGATTAGATCTGGATCATTTCTCTAGACATCCCTCGACAGACAGGGTATTGCTCAAAAACTTCAATTCCCTGGTGTGAAGCAATGAGATGATTACTTACACCAGGGTCTGAAATTTCCTGACTCTGCCATGCTCACAGAACTAAAGTAGGCTCACCCTATTGCAGGCTGAGAAGACCACATTGTCCCTGAGACCCAGAAGGATGAAAATAAGGTGAGAGCCATGTGTAGAGATGCTGAGGACTCTGGGAACTATATTTCATGGTTAATATACATATCATAGGAGCCCCAAGGGCTTCATCAAAGAACAAGATTTTCACATTATCTCCCATCTATGCACACCACCTCTCGTGTCTAATGCTAGCTAAGATAAAGATGGAGAACAAGGAAGCTACTTTATATTGAGTCAGACTGTAGCCTTATTAGACTTTACCAATTGGTGGGCTCTGTGTTGCTCCCGGACGGGAGGAAGGAAGTCAAATGACACCAAGGGTTGGTTCAGAGAAAGAGTTCTTTATTTCTGCTCTCCGGAGCAGCAGAAAGGCACTTGTGTAGTCAGTCCACAGCAAGTCCAAAGAAATGAGAAATTTCATGCAATATATATATCCTCCAGGCACTCTCTCCCTTCTTCCCCAGGAATCCAACCACGTCAGACTATACACACAGGTTGACATCACATATGTTCCTGCTCCGGTATTCTTAACCATAAAAGGGTTTTTCTTCCTGTACTTCTGACCATAAAAGGGTATTCCTTCCTATACTCTTATCTTGGAGCAAGAGGTCACCAACTCCAAGAACACACTCTGGTACTGTTCTCAGACTAGGTCTGTGCGTCAGGATGTAAGATAAGACCTAGATGTGCCATCCCTATTCCACTGAAACAGCCAAGGCCATCCTTGCTGTCATGAACTGATAAAGGAGAGGGCTCTGAGCACTTGTTTATACAGTCGGTTTTTTGTTTATACATTGACTCAGAGCTCAAGTTAATGGATTTTAGCTAAGGAAAAATAGGGATTTTGGTGCCTGTTTAAAACTGCCTGCACAGTCAGTTTTGGGTTTTGGGAAACCCATTCCTTCAAGACCATTGGTCCATCTACTGCAATATTTTCTCTACAAATTGGCAGTACCTCATCAGAGTTTCAGGCAGCAAATTCTTCTAGCATTACCTGGAGATGCCATAGTTTGAAGCTGGGGTCTTCTGCATGCAGAGCAATTCTACCTATGAGCTACAGCCCTTCCCCAGAAAAAAGTCTGCCATAGATTCATTTCCAAGTTCTAACTCTCACCAATTATGTAAGATCTTTTCTGGTCTGCATCACCATAGTTTTCATGATGATCAAACTGGGAAAACAAAAGTTAGAACTAACAAGGAATTGCCTCCAAATACTGATTTGAAACCATTATTATTGTTGCTGAAGTGTGTTTGCAAACCAAGGGTTTGAGGCAATCCTGGCTATTACTGACCATAATTTAATTACAAACAAACTCAGACCCAGCTGTCAGGAAACAATTGCCATGCTGGCTTGAAAAAAGTAAAAACTGAATTTTAAGCAACTTTATCACCTGAAAAATCTAGAGCCTTGCCACTGGTTTGACAGGTGGGCCAAATTCTGAACAGGAAACATCAATAGTTGATACTGCCATGGCATTTTCAATCCATCATGCCGTGTTAACAATATTAGCCTTATTGAAATGAATCCGGCTAGTTATGATGTTTTGGCAGAGGAGCAGCTCATATAAGAAAAATTACATTTGGGATAAGACCACACATAAAACCCCCCACATAATATATATATATAAGCGCACACACATAAAAGTCAAAGATGGAAATAAGACAAATAGGTCTGGGATTTGAAGAAATACAGAAGCCGAGCTAAAAATGAATTAAAGGAGCTACCACAATAGGTGGAGGGAATAAGCCTGATTCTGTGAATAAATCAATTATGACAGGATTAATGTTGTTCCAACTTCCAGTAAACAGTTATACATGGCTATCCTCCATATCTATATTTCTTAGGAAGAAAAATAAAAAACTTTTCCCAAACAGCAAGCAATAAATGTAGATGAACCACACACACACACACACACACACACACACACCACTTCTTCTTCTTCTTCTTCTTCTTCTTCTTCTTCTTCTTCTTCTTCTTCAAGAGAAGCAAAAGATGACAAAGTCTTAGGCTGCAATCCTAATACTTACTAAAGAGTATATCCCATTGAACTGAGTGAGGCTGCACTCTCAATAGACACACACAGAATTGTGTTAGTATTTTTTTAAAAAATAAATTCCAAGACATACAAGCAACAGCAAGGAGACAAAAGGAGACTGTCAGAGCATTGAACCTCCTTCCCAAAACTCTGGAAGCTTCTGCCCAGCTTAGGGAGGTAGGTGTGATGCTCTGGCAGGGTTTGAGAACTCTCTCCTCTCCTTCCCTATGCCAGGCAAGAGCTTCCTGGCTTAGGGAAAGAGGCAGGAGGGTTGAGTACCAGCACTTTTTTCCTAGGAAGAAAAAGCATTGGGCCTTCCTATTCACTTACACTTGCGAACGAGATGCAGGCTGGACAGTCATGCCTTCAGTTCCTGCAGGCGGAGATTTGGTCACTCTAGTAGCTGCCGTTAATTCAAGCTGAGGGTTCCTCCCATGCATGTAGAGTGCTTCCTCCCTGCATGGGTTTTAAATGAGTTTTATTCTTATATAAAGTGGTTTTTGCTCAAACCCAGCCTTTGTGCCTTTGTCTTTATTCTGCCATCGGTTTGCAAGAACTAGAATTTTTCAGGGGGTGGGCAGTCAAGGACAAGACATTTGTTGTACCCAGCTCATCAGATGGTGCTGGAAACCAGCCTCAAATCTTGTAGAACTCCAGGAGTTGTGAAGCCCACATGGATGCAAATATGGAAATAATACTGTCAGAGCGACAAACTATTTCAGCTGGAAGAAACAGGGGGTGCGGAACATTTTGCTGCTGTTTCTCCAAGTTAAATTCCCCTCTCTATACTTAAAATATATTACCAATTTTCCAAGGCACTTGGTAAATGGTATACACTTAGACATAATTTACAGTCTGCACGAAATGCCACTCTCAGCTTGATCTAATTTACAAATAGCACATGCCTATGGTGCCTGTCTTCTTACTTGTCTGCCACCCACAAAATGCTTCCGCTATCAGTGGAATGGGTTTGGTGCCCTACAAGTTATATTTCTCATAGATTATTAAGAGGGAGAAAAACATTAGCATATGCTGAAAATGAACCATGAGTATGAAATGCTTCTGACAGCATTGGGAATGGAGCTGGAAAAAAGAGATACTCGGAGAATTGGTCTCTGCCTATGAAACTAGGCAAATTTCAAGGGTTTAATGCAAATATAGAAACATCATGGTGATAAGACGAGCCCTTTTAGATAGGACCAAACCCCCATCTGGTCCAGGATCCATTTCTCACAGTGGCTGTCCATATACCTACAGGCTTGGAAGTAAAACCTGACTACATTGACACTCAGACCACATGTGATATCAAGCAACAGGTATAGAAATATATACTGAACCTGATACTGGTATTAGTACATACAGTCGTCGTGGCTAGCACCCACTGATATCCTTTGTTGATGTATTGCCACAATAAACTTGAAATGAGCCTTGAAGCACAGCCTTGAAGCATGCCTGAAACACCTGCTTAGCAATGGGTATTCTCCCCAGCAACAGGTGTCGTTACCAGCACATGTCTGGAGAGATGCAGTTGAGTGTGAGGCAGTCAGTGTTGTTCAGTGCAGCTGCCAGAATATGTGAAAGTCTGTGAGTCTGTCTCTCTGGCTGGAGAGAACAGAGATCTGTATATCGTTCTGTTTCTCATTTCACATGAAGACCAGTAGTGTTATGCTACTTGTAATGTAAATAATAAAGACCTTAGAGAAGAACTTTAGAGCAGAAATAGGATCAAGGAGCAAACAAACAGAGGTGGAGGGAGGAATCCATTCCAAGATGGCATTCTTGCCTCTTCTGTTTTGTTGTACCTAGAGCAGCTGGCAAGACATCTTACCAGTGGCTCACAGGAAGTTGAAACTGGAGATAAGGGGGTTGTCTTGCCTCAGGCATAGTCTCAAAAAAAGTTCACTTCCTTCCAGTGGTGAGATGGGCGGTGACAACCCACACAAGATCACATTACAGCAGAGGAACTGGATGAGTGAGGTGATTATTTCTGTCATGGGAATTTGCCAAGAGAGAGCTGTGAAGACACAGGAGGACCTTCTGAGTAACTCTACTGAGACAGAGAAAAGGAACCCCAAGAGCTGGCACTCAAGCACTAACAGTCTTATCCTCCATGAACTGATCTAATCACCATTTAAAACCCATCCTGCATGGTCACCATCACTAGATCTTTTGGTAGAGAGTTCCATAGTTTAACTATGAACAGTACTAAGTTGTTGTTTAGTCGTTTACTCGCGTCTGACTCTTCGTACTAAGTAGTACTTCCTTTTGTCTGCCCTGAACCTTCCAGTATTCAGAGCATTGGATGGCCTCAAGTTCTAATGTTATGAGAAGCTATCTAGCCTTCTTCATGCATAGAAGGAAAGTGAGTAGCAAGGAATGTGGCCCTTCCACACGGCGTGTTGCTGCACCCTCAACAGCTCTGCTGGCCTCACATGAGGGTGACTGACAGAGGTGGGAAAGCCTTCATACATTTATTTCTTCAAGTGGAAGCTGATTGTTCAGGGAATCAAGAGAAGTCTCCATGTGTAGAGGTAAATGTGCAAAGGCACATCACATTTGTTGTTGTTGTTTAGTTGTTTAGTCGTGTCCAACTCTTTGTGACCCCATGGACCAGAGCACACCAGGCACTCCTGTCTTCCACTGCCTCCCGCAGTCTGGTCAAACATGGTCATTCTGTTTTTGACCATTCACATGGTCATTCTGTTTTTCCATTATTATTTTTTAAATAGACTAATAATAATAATGTCTCAAATAGGTTCATTCCTTTTAGTGAATCTCCTCTGAGTAGGACTAAGTTGAATGTCACCCATTATTATGATTATGCAGCTGTGAGAGCTGTTGATCTTTTTCAAAGATCTATCCTGAAAGTTTCATATAGGTGAGTCTAAAAATTTATAACAGAAATAAAGGTAACATCAGTTATTTTAAGAGAAGAGAGAGTGACCTTTCTCTTCCACTTTCAGTAATTGGTAATTTGTCCCTAATTGCTCATTTGGCTTATTTCCTGTGGTGTTGTTTCTTTTGATTATGTTGTCTGTGAGTTTCTTAGATGTCAAATTTATTTAATCAAACTAGGCAATATACTTGCATCAGATAATCAAATGGTTGTTCTGTGAAGGCAGCTGATTGTTATGGATCTAAAAGCAGTTCTAGTTTTCCTTTGGAGAAGAAACATCTGTCAGTTATGCTTATATTTTGTTGCTGAGAATCAGAATTGGTGGGCACTAGGAAACAAATTTGCAGGTATTAACAACAGGTGTGTTTAAATGGAAATCATACAGATTTTATGATACCTGACCATTCAAATAAGCCAGTGGTTGGTGCCAAACTAAACATAAAAAGGCAAAAGTTCAGCCCAAATCTGTTGGGGGGGGTGTCCAGTACTGAAAAAGCAAGATGGAAACAATTTATTAATATTGCACATGTGGAAGCAATAGGGTGAATAAAAACTGACTCTTCTTGAAATAAAAATTGTCCAGTCCAAAAATCTGGTTCAAATGTTTTACTAACAGAACTTGTTCCAAAACAGACACTCCAAACAATTACATTAAATCCAAAGAGTTGCATAAAATCATGGACTTCTCCAAGCACAGGTAAATCATCATAGAAATACAGTGGTACCTCGGGTTACATACGCTTCAGGTTACAGATTCCGCTAAACCGGAAATATTACCTCGAGTTAAGAACTTTGCTTCAGGATGAGAACAGAAATCATGCAGCGGCGCAGCAGCAGAAGGAGGCCCCATTAGCTAAAGTGGTGCTTCAGATTAAGAACAGTTTCAGGTTAAGAACAGACCTCGAGAACGAATTAAGTTCTTAACCCAAGGTATGAAATTACTTTATCCAGAATTGAAAACAAAACTCTGTCTCTCTCCACACAGCCTGCACTCCAAACTGAGGCTGTATTACGCTAGAGCAGGCATCCCCAACCTTCGGCCCTCCAGATGTTTTGGACTACAATTCCCATCATCCCTGACCACTAGTCCTGTTAGCTAAGGATCATGGGAGTTGTAGGCCAAAACATCTGGAGAGCTGCAGGTTGGGGATGCCTGTGCTAGAGTGAGTCACTGGCATAATCCTTTCTCTTCAGCTGCTTGAGAGAGACAACAAAGGCCACATCACACAAAATGGAGATTTGCAATTGAATACCTTTCTCATTTGATCTAAGTTAAACACCATGTGACAGAGTAGCAGAGATACCAAGTAGTAGCCAATCATTAAGCTGTTAGGCACCCAGAGAGCTCCAGTACAGCTCAATGGAATTGTCCAATACCATATTGGCACTAATATAAGCCTCACCAGCAAATAGGCCACACATTTAAAATTCAAGGGGGTGGGGAGGAACAAAAGACAATATCCGGGCTGCTTCCAGGGTGGGGAGCCACGCTGCTTTGCGGGTAGCCTTCCCCCTTCTTTCCAGTGGCTTGGAGGAGGCTTGGGAGTAACAAACAGGCTGTGCGCTGTTGCCCCACGTTCCTGGGCTGCTTCAGGGGGGGGGGGGATCCATGCCATTTTCCCAGCGGCATAAGGTCGCAAATATAAGCCACACTTTAACTTTTCACGGTTGGGATTTTGGGGGAAAGTGTGGCTTATATTCAGGCCAAAACGGTATTAAACCTTTAGCAATACACATACCGAGTTATTTTCCATTTCAACATACAATTGAACAATTATACTTTACAATGAGAGGGACATGGGTGGTGCTGTGGGTTAAACCACAGAGCCTAGGACTTGCCGATCAGAAGGTCAGCGGTTCGAATCCCCGCGACGGGGTGAGCTCCCGTTGCTCGGTCCCTGCTCCTGCCAACCTAGCAGTTCGGAAGCACGTCAAAGTGCAAGTAGATAAATAGGTACCACTCTGGAGGGAAGGTAAACGGTGTTTCTGTGCGCTGCTCTGGTTCACCAGAAGTGGCTTAGTCATGCTGGCCACACAACCCGGAAGCTGTATGCCAGCTCCCTTGGCCAATAAAGCAAGATGAGTGCTGCAACCCCAGAGTCGGTCACGACTGGACCTAATGGTCAGGGGTCCCTTTACCTTTACCTTTATTTTACAATGCTTGTTTGTAGTATCTTTGCAATGGAGTAAGATGGGAGGAAGCCAAAATGTTGTCTTGTGCCTTGCCTATGCAACATGATCTTCTAGTCACCCTGCCATGCCCAGAAGCATCTGTTCAGTGCTGAACAAAACCCACCCTCTACCAGCCCTCCTGGGCTAGGATTTCACAACAGGGGAAGGAAGATGCAAACATTCCCTTCTCTTGGTTGATGTGCAAAATACTGATTTTCTTTCTTCACTCACAGTCATAAGAAGAGACATTTTGTTATTCTATTTTCTAAAAAAACTAAACCAATGCACAAACCATTCTGCCTTAGAAATTGACAGCTTTATATTTGCATAAGGGTCAGAAGAACCAGGTTTTTTTTTAATGGGAATATGGCATGCAATGCTTTGTCCATGCAGATATTTGAAAGAAGAACATACATGCCAACAAGTACAGTTACCAATTATGTTAATATTAAGACATAAATCACCTTCCCCACCTCCTTTTTTTCCTCCCATTTTTGGCATCAGAAACCCAGATGGAAGTGTCTAGTGCATGACGACGTTGTTTGTTTTGCCTCTTTTTAAATGGAACCGATTTTTCCATTGGTATTATAAAATGCCACCAAAATGATTTACAGAGATAATAACATATTGTGCAGGCGGGCTTCAATTCAAAATTGTCTTTTGAAATATCCTCCCAAAATACCCTGCATATAAAGCATAGCTCTCTAATAGCCAGATGTCAGCTGTAAATCCCCATTTCTGGAGGAAATAATTATGACATGATCTGGAGTAATAGGCGACTACATTACTTATTAAGAGCTAAAGTCATCAAAAATGTATGAAATTTGATATTCACATACACCCTTGCCCAGGAAGAAAAAAAGTAGAAACCTACTTTCTGAAGCTTAGCTTTACACTCTTCCTTTAATAAATCCTTTCCATCTTCGTATAAATGCAACATCTTTTCCACCCATTTGAGCAGCTTAGAGTCAATAAAGCTGTCTGCTTTTTCTATATTTTTGTATACATCCCTTGTCATCAGCTAAACTTTAACATAGGCCATATTTAAAACTGGAAAAGTGCTGAAACACTAACTCCTAGTATACTGAGATGTGTTTCTTTGTTGGTTTTAAGTACCTATAAACAGCTTTTCCAAACATCAATAACTAATCTGCTGTTGTGGGTTTAGTTCCTCGAAAAGGAACAGACCATGTTCACATCTGTGCCATACACATTGAATGTGCATTTGAAGTAGGTGGCTCCCTGCAAACAATCCTGGGAATTGTAGTTTATTAAGGGTGTGGAGAACCGTAGCTCTGGGTAGAGTAGGCTACAGTTGCCAGGATTCTTCAGGGGAAGAATGTGCTTTGAATGTACTTTAGATGTAGGTGTAGATGTGACCTATGTTGTCGATGCTGCCATTGCTACCATGAATGGCACTAGTCCAAGAAATCTTTGTAAAGGAGTGGACATCTGCATCAGGAAAGCCTACACTTGAGCAGCTGCTATTGCATAGGGACTTTCCTTGAGCCAGGTATTAGAGTGAGAGGAGAGCCAGGAGGTTTGGGACTGTCGTGCTGTCTCTGTCTGAATCTGCGCTCACACTAAGACTCTTAGACTCTAACCCTGTCCTGTAATGTCCTCCTTCTCCTGACCCCCCTTGATTGCTCAACACCCCCTGCTACTAGCACCTTCCAACTCTTGAAAGACCTACACTGGCTCCCATTATGTTTCCAAGCACAATTCAAAGTGTTGGTGCCAACCTTTAAAGCCCTAAATGGCTTCGGTCCAGTATACCTGAAGGAGTGTCTCCACCCCCATTGTTCTGCCTGGACATTGAGGTCCGGTGCCGAGGGCCTTCTGGCGGTTCCCCCGCTGCGGGAAGCCAAGTTACAGGGAACCAGGCAGAGGGCCTTCTCGGTAGTGGCACCTGCACCACCAGACGTCAAAGAGAACAGCAACTACCAGACTTTTAGAAGACATCTGAAGGCAGCCCTGTTTAGGGAAGCTTTTAATGTTTAATAGGTTACAGTGGTACCTCAGGTTACATACGCTTCAGGTTACATATGCTTCAGGTTACAGACTCCGCTAACCCAGAAATGGTACCTTGGGTTAAGAACTTTGCTTCAGGATGAGAACAGAAATTGCGCAGCAGCAACAGGAGGCCCCATTAGCTGAAGAAGTGCTTCAGGTTAAGAACAGTTTCAGATTAATTCAACCTCTGGAACGAATTAAGTACGAACCAGAGGTACCACTGTATTGTGTTTTAATATTCTGTTGGAAGCCGCCCAGAGTGGCTGGGGAAACCCAGCCAGATGGGCGGGGTATAAATAAATTTATTATTATTATTATTATTATTATTATTATTATTATTATTATTATTATCCCTTCTTCAGACTGCTCTTTAGTGTCCCACCACCACAATCCAGGATCTCAGTCATCATCTTTTGTGTCTTCCCAGCAGGGGGCTGCTCCAACTACTCTTCCTCATCCAACCGTTTCCTGACAGTAATGAGCATTGATACTTTTCCAGTAAATACCATTGACAAGGGCCTTTGGGAATACTGAGCTGAAAATTAGCAATTAGCAAATATTCTCTGGATTAAGACAACAACACTATCCCACATACTAAGTCCCATTGAATTCAATGAGATTTACTTTGGCGTAGACATGTTTAGTATTGCACTGTAAATTAAAAGTTAAACAAGGACTTGGGATTCCTTGCTTGTTACACATGCTCATTGACTTCAAATGTATTTAAAGAATTTCACATGGACTGGCAGTGGCCCATCAAATCAATGTAATTCTGATGAAAAGAGCAATACATGTTTTAATGGCCTATTGCATGTTGAAGCATCTCGGTTACAATTATGAAAAGGAGAAAACCTTCCCAATGGCCACCTTGGCAGATAAAGTGAATTACCAGTCTGCAAACATTTGCCACATTCCTCCACTGTATTTGCTGGTGTCACAATAATGGTAGGAAGGAACTGAATTAGACATAGCCCTTCATACTCAAATCCATACAATGATAATCCCACATAAGCAAAAGCTCATTCTATTCATCAGTCTAGAGATTCATAGATCTTCAAGCTCCGACAGCTTTGTACACTCAGCAAATGCAGTTTAAAGAGCATGCATGTGGTTTAGAGGTGCCAGAGTGAGCGGTGATTATTCTACAAACACCTTTGAAGGTTTGATGAAATGTCAAAATCTATGAATGTGCATAGTTCAAAAAGGTGGGGTTATTATTTTGGGGGCTGTGAGTAATGCTTGCTAAAAGCACCGCTATGCTACTTTCTTCACTAAGTGTTTAGGAAATTGTGATGATGTATAAGTGGATAAGAAATGGCAACATTCATGAAAGGCCAGGAGGCAGCTTAGGAAGCTGGTTGGGGTGAGGTGGGAGGACAGACTTTTATTATTAGGCATTTAAATCCAATTCATGTTTTTAGGACAGACGATCATCTCCAATTGAGGAAAATTTCCCAGGTCTCCAATCGTTAAAACCTTTGGGTCTCGTCCTTCTGTCTTCCTGTAAGTTCAATAACTTTATAAGTCCTTAAGGGAAATGGCTATATCTCATTGCTAGAGCATCTGTTTTGCATGCAGAAGGTCAAAGCTTCAACCCCTGGCATCTCCAGGTAGGACTAGCAACCATCCCTTGTCTGAAATGCTGGAGAGCTTCTGCCAGTCAATGTAAATAATACTAAGCAAAATGGACCAATGGTCTGACTCAGTATAAGGTAGCTCCCTATGTTTCTTCTCCCAATCACAGAGAAGCAAAAGATGCACAGTTCCCAATGACACCACCACCACCACCACCACTGCCTTGTCCTTCACAATGGGGGAGAGTTTGTTCCCCTCACCTTAAGAGAAAAAGCTTTGTGAGACTTCTTTCTAAGAGGGGAAGAGAAAAGACATCAATGTCCATGAGTGGCCATTCAGTTGTTGTTGTTCTTTAGTCATTTAGTCGTGTCTGACTCATCGTGACCCCATGGACCAGAGCACGCCAGGCACTCCTGTCTTCCACTGCCTCCCGCAGTTTGGTCAAACTCATGCTGGCAGCTTCGAGAACACTATCCAACCATCTCGTCCTCTGTCATCCCCTTCTCCTTGTGCCCTCCATCTTTCCCAACATCATGGTCTTTTCCAGGGAGTCTTCTCTTCTCATGAGGTGGCCAAAGTATTGGGGCCTCAGCTTCACGATCTGTCCTTCCAGTGAGCACTCAGGGCTGATTTCCTTCAGAATGGATAGGTTTGATCTTCTTGCAGTCCATGGGACTCTCAAGAGTCTCCTCCAGCACCATAATTCAAAAGCATCAATTCTTCGGCGATCAGCCTTCTTTATGGTCCAGCTCTCACTTCCATACATCACTACTGGGAAAACCATAGCTTTTACTATACGGACCTTTGTTGGTAAGGTGATGTCTCTACTTTTTAAGATGCTGTCTAGGTTTATCATTGCTTTTCTCCCAAGAAGCAGGTGTCTTTTAATTTCGTGCCTGCTGTCTAATCAGTGGATGGCCTCAAAGAGACCTGTGACACCCTGTGCCTGCAGATTCCTGCTGACCCACCAGAGAAGTATTAACTTAGCAAGTACCCTCTAAGGAACCGAGTATTCTTTTGGTTGTGACTGGTTGGCTTTTGTTGCACCTTTTCTTCCCATCTGCTCCATACTTCTCCTCTTTCCTGGGTGAGAAAACACTTCATTGGCTGCTTATTTTTTTGTCAAGAATTTGGCATTTGACTCTGATGCAGTTGTCCATCGCCATTACTGGTCAGAGTCCGAATGCACTTAAAGTGAGGGCTATCTTAGCAACCATCTTAGATTCCCAGTCATGTGAATTGAGAGGTTCTGATGCTCTTGAGACCTGAAGGACCCACTTTGTTGAAAGCTGGACAGTAGTAGCAGGATGGAGAAACCAGGTGCCCCCTCTTCATGGTGAGCTGGCAAATGAAATGTTCACATTCAACTAAGAACCACTTAGTTGCTGAGCTTCAAGCCAGGGTGGATTTGCCCAGAGGGAATGACAAGGGGAATTTTTATTACATCCTCATTGTCTCTACAAAGTGGGAGTTCCACAGCTAATGTATTGCTGCAGATCCTGAGTTATTTAACAGTTGTGACCTTTGCTACTACATATTCCTATCTCATGTGTTTTCACTCTGGCATGCCTGGAGCAATATTGTACAGTTTCATTCTTAATCAAGATGTAGAGTTAACTTTCTAAAAGGATTAATATTATTTTTCAAAAACAAGACAAAATAGATACTCAAGGCAGAGACCCATTCATCGAGCTGGAAAAGCCTATTGGAATAAATAAAATATCTCTAATTCTTTCCAGAAAGTACTTGTCATATATTGATGGGAATGCTATTCTACAGAAAAGGGGATTTCTAATATGAAGATAACAATATGCTATATTATAATTCTACTTTGGTGGTCATTCCTCAATGAACAGTGTGTGTGTGTGTGTGTGTGTGAGTGAGAGAGAGATATCATAGAATTATAGAGTTGGAGACTGTACGCAGGCAATGGCTTCCACCTGCCATACTACACCCCCCAGCACTGGGAGCCATTCACAGACCATGACTTCAAGAACAGCAGAGGCAGCTGGGAGGAGAGTTCAGGGATAGGTTTTTTGTTTTGCTTTGTTTTAAATATTTTTTAAGCTGTGTGTCTTTGTTTCTGAATTTAATCCTTCCACATCGTTTTGTGTGATATGTGGTATTTTGTGTATTGTGATTTGCTGCTATTTTTATCAATTATAGATGAGTAATTCTTTATTGTAATTGATGAGTGCCAACTAATTATTACTTGCTGATGTTTACTTTTGTGTTTACTGTTGGATTCAAATGCATTATTGCACATTGCTTTATTTGGTATAAGTTGTTTATTTTAAAGTTATTGTGACTTTTTATATAGGATCTGATTGTTACTGTTAATGCTTGATGTTTGTGTGTGTGTTGGAAGCTGCCCAGAGTGGCTGGGGTGACTCAACCAGATGGGTGGGGAATAATAATAATAATAATAATAATAATAATAATAATAATAATAATAGTCAACCCCCTGCAATGCAGGAATCTCAACTAAAGCATCCATGAAAAGTGGCCATCCAGCTTCTGTTTAGAAACCTCCAGTGAAGAAGAGTCCTCCAACTTCTGGAGAAGTCTGTTGCTTCACTGTCAAATGGCTCTTACCATCAGAAAGGTCTTTCTGATGCTTAGTTGGCATCTCATTTCTTGTAACTTGAAGCTATTGGTCCAGGTCCTACTATGTGGAGCAGGGAAAAACCAAGCTTGCTCCATCTTCCATGTGACAGCCCTTTAGATATTTGAAGATGGCTATCATATCTTCTGCCAGTCTTCTCTTATCTAGGCTAATCATACAACAGCTCCCTCAACCATTCCTCATAAGACTTGGTTATAAGACACTTGACCATCTTGGTCTTACTCCAAAAGTCTGGGTTAGGTTTTAAAGCACTGGAAACTTCTTTGACCATGTGAATTAGTTGCAAGAGTCTTCAGATATTGTCTGTTTGTTGTAACCAAATGGATTCCTTCATACAGGGGTGTGTGTAAGTACCCAATCAATGAATTAGGAGGCACCGGAAAATAAATCTGGGGCCAAATATAGATGAAATGGCTTCCATATATACACCAGGGATTTTCACGCACCCATTTAAAACCAAAAACAGAACACTTAAAGTAATAAATCATGAAAAGTCACACGTGACGATAGACAGACCCTTCAGTGCAGTATCCATTGCAGTACAAAGCTACATCTGTTCATGACTAATATCTGTAGGAATTTTTGCACTAGGTTTGCAGGAGTCTGGCTCAAAAATCTAGGACTAAGCCGCTATTGTAAAATATTTAAGCTGAATAGATATTCTAGGACAAAAAATGTAGCCATGAGTGGCTTGGGATGATTAATAGTTCAGAAGCTGAAATTGGTCATAGTGTAGCATGACAACGCACAGGTACTCATCAAATTGTCACCCATCCAGAGTGACAGTTTCCGATTTCAGACTAGTGCTACACTGTCACTCATCTCATTTGAAATGTCACTCATAAGCAGAGCTTCAGTGGATGAAGTGCTGTTCTGGTGGCAACTTCTTTCACTTTATGGATTGTTGAGCCTTCTGATAGGAATGGTTGAGCATGGTGCTTCTGAGAATGCTACAAATTTTGCAGCCAGTCACCAAACCTGCGAGAAGTTAAAGTACTTCAAGAGGAGGGGGTGTTTCTAGGTGAATGCCCTTGATTGTCATACACAGATGAAGAAGGGACCAGTAGAATCACAAATATTTAATTCATGGATGAAAGTTTTGGGTCAATTCCACTGCTGCTGTTGGGTGTGTCAATATTCTGAACGATTTGGCACTTCTCCTTTTTTAGCTATTAGTCCTGCTACCGAACTTCTATTTCCACCAACTATTATCTATTTTTGCCTCCAGCTTATATGATAAAGCACACCTGCAGAATGAAGAAATGCTATTTTCAACTCCCACTCCATATTAACCTGTTTACATATTGTGACAGAAATCTTCTGACAGTTATGTGTATACATAATTTTATGGCAGTCCAGCTAGGGATATCTGTGCATGGAAGCAAGCATTTTTGTTTGAGAGGTGTGGTTTGTTTGTTTTGTAAATAGTCCAAGAGCATCTGTTTTTGAACAGAGAAGCTCAGTAACGAAATAGCATTAAGCTGGATGAAGAGCCGTATACACAAATCGGAGCCACTCTGGGCTGGATCTTTCAGCTGGGATTCTGTATAAGGGACCTTCTCCCAGGCATTTGGAGTAAATTAGCAACTACTTTGGTTATATTCTTAATTACTCATTTCACCCATTTCAGTTCTACCTATTTCTACATCAGTGTGAGATTTATTTATTTTTTAGAAGTCCTCATGAAAATTTATGCTTCTATACATTATTATTATTTTTTTGCAAAGCAATTTCCCCCAAATATAATCCATTTCAGATGTTATTTCACTACATAGCATGTGTGTTTTTGTTCACATTAGTTGACTGAAAAACTGCATTGCAAAATTCAGAGAAGTGTGAGTATTGAAGGATGGTTGTGTTTATTGGAATCATTTCTTCACTCCTGCTAGTCAAAAAGAGAGGGGGGCAATTCTGATTCCATTTCCAATGAAATTCCATTCACAATTGCAGCGTGTATATGTTTTACCACCAGACAGTGGTACTGATTCAGTTTGCCCCACTAATTTTTATAAAAATCAACTACACAAAGGACAACCTACATGCCAAATATCACACACAGTTTGATCATTATATATCAGAGAATAAAGCAAAATTGAGCAAAACAGACAGGATTCATTATTCATAGAGATTAATTAAGGAAGCAGATATTATTTTCTGTGAAACAGTATATACCGATAGCTGCTGCATGCTATTTTGTGTATGTGGATGGGTGATGGGGGGAAGTTGTAATAAATTTAGAGAATCAAGTTGGAGGTATGCGAGACACAGGGCAAAATGCATGTGAGACAGAGGGCCCTGGAAGAATCTAAACTCATCACAAATGACAGCTTTACAGAAGGTGATAAGTATGACATTTCGCAACTTGCCTGGGAGCAGGTCTTCAAGACGGGTCTGTAGCTGCTCACATTTCATACAGCTGTACAAAGTCAGATCCCTTGCTGTGTCAAATGCTATAAACACTGGAAGCATGTTGTCTTGCCTTCTGCATGGGCATGTTTTAAAGAATTTCATCAAAAGGAAGCCACAACAGTTTATCTGAAAATATGCCACGATGACAAGCTCCCAGGGAACTGAGCAGCCTTGCAGAGTCCTTGGCAATTAGGCTCTGGGTATTTTGGCTTCACTTTCCTTTGGCTTCACCCACTTTCCATGTTTTCCTTCATAATGTGTGTAACGTTGAAAACATCTGTCTCACCGTCTCAGGGCAATCAACAGCCAATGATGATAAATTCCCAAATGTCATGAAGAAATTGTGTTTCCAGCAAAAAGAAACTGTCTTTGTCTTTCTTTGCCCACTAGTTGAATAAGAACCAATCATCAACTGTGAAAACAGAGGAGTTGGGAGAATGAAGTGATAACCTTTAAAGCAAGGGGCAAGCCATCCAGATGCCATCAAACTGCCATTTCCATCAGCAGTGGTGGACTTGGGTACTATGGTGCCCTGTGGAAGGCCAATCCTCCCACCCCTCAAGCCCTTGCACTGCTTTCTGAAAGGTGGATGAAGAGGTGACTGGCCCGGGGAAAGCATTATCTAGGGTTTGGGAAGGAGGTGGGAGGATTCCCTGTCGGAGTGTCAGGGACTAGCTAGATGACAAAAAGTGCTGGAGACCGCCTGACCAAGAGGCCTCCATGGAAAGTGCAGAAAAGGACAGTTTAGATCCAGGTCCATGGTGGTGGGAGACAGGACACACCCCAGAGGAGGAGGAGAGCTAAAAGATACTGGAGGATGAGAAACAGGGGAAAACAAGCAGATGCTCCAGCCCTGAGCAAAAGCAGGAGTCAAGCTTAATAGATGCAACACGGGCACCTGCTGACAGGGTGTCTGTTGAGAGCCTGCCAGCTTCTCCTCCCTCCCCTAAAACATGGCAGTTCTGCTCCACGTAACAGAGCAAAAAACTAGGCAGAAACAGAGAGGGTCCCTTGGGACTTGCCATAGGCAGTGGGAGGGATCTGACAAATAGTAGACTAGATGGGGAGGAGCAAATCACTCTGAGCAACAGTTTACGGTGAGGAGTATACTTCATGAATCTCCACGTGTTTCTGTTTTGATTCTAAATAAAAGCTGCTAGTGGTACGTTTGTTGTGTGACGTTCTCTCTCTCTGCTCTTCGCTAGTTTTGCTTCCTGTCAAGCTTCCTTGTGATGCAGAGCCCTTGTGCCTTCTTCAATGAGCTTTGAGATGGTATTCACACGGCCCTAAATCCACCCCTACTATCCGCCTCAGCCAGCATGGTAGTCAAACAACCCCTGGAGGGTCACAGGCTCCCCTTCCATGCTGTAAAACAGGATATGACTGGCTGCATGGCACCTGACAGAGATTACATGAACAAGTTTCCTTTTGAGGTGGGATCCTGTATACATTTCTTAGGTCTGTCAGATCTAGGAACTGTATGGTAATGGAAGAAAAGTGCTTGTCTTGTACTAGCAAAACTAGCCACTTTAAATGTCATTGTGTCCAGCTTGCACCAATCAGGTCAGAAGGTCAAGATTTTCAAAAATTTCAGCAGTAGAAAATGAGAGGGATTCCTAAGTCTGTAACTGAATGTGTGTTTGGAGCAATCTTTTCATAAACAAAAGGTGTGTGCATTCACAGATTTTTGTACTAGTATTCGTGGCACAAATTGGTATTGTTGCTTCCCAATATATCCTTAATTTTCTGTTGTGGTTGTTGCTGTTGTTGCTGTTGTTGCTGCTTTCTTTCCAGAGTAATTTCTGGCTCTGCGACCATGATAAATATGAAAAAAACTTACTTCTGAATATATATATTTTTAATGAGATATAATTAATTGATGAGTCTTTGGATATGTTCCAACTAATTCTACCCTTCTAACATTTTTATTTTCTATACTAGAATGCCAAGGCAACAACTCAATATGTTGGTTTTACAAAAGGTTATTTAATGCACTTTGCCTTCCTTTCCAAAACATTTGATTTCTTTAGTTTAGTGCCAAATGCAGTTTATTCTGAAAGTCGCTATGACCACAAAAATAAATTTCCCTAGAAACAGAAATAATCCTCTTATCAAGAGTACCACCTAAGCCTCCTGTCTGCTTGTCATCATAAACATATTCCCCCCCCCCCTAATGCCAGGAATTTATCTGTCTCCCCCTTCTTCTTTTTCAAAGAAAATGTTGTGGTAAGAATTTATATTTTCATGAACACCAGTAAAGGGATATGCAAGAAAGGCCAAATAAGATTCAAAATGCAGAATACAATCATGGGGTAGATGAGTGCTAATACCCTGAAATTGAGGGTTTGAGTTGGTTTCTACATACCTCTGTAGTAGATCTCTGCATCTTCCTTGCAGTTCAATGCTATTTTGTCCAGGGTCTTCTTTCCGATCTTTTTGGCTGCCAGAGCCAAAAATGGCTACTTTGTGAGTCACTGAAATGTTTACATCACTAAGAAGCCATAGGGCCTTCTCTGCCAGGAAGAGGCATCTTTCCTGTACAGGTGGTAGGGTAAGAAATCACCTCCTTGGTCCAGTGTATAGTGGGCAAATCTGTAGTATAAACACTTACAACTGGGAAACACTGACTTGAGAGTGCTCCAATTGGAGAATAAAAGGTAAAGGGACCCCTGACCATTAGGTCCAGTCATGGCCGACTCTGGGGTTGCGGCGCTCATCTTGCTTTATTGGCCAAGGGAGCCGGTGTACAGCTTCCAGGTCCTGTGGTCAGCATGACTAAGTCGCTTCTGGCAGACCAGAGCAGCACACGGAAACGCCGTTTACCTTCCCGCCGGAGTGGTACCTATTTAACTACTTGCACTTTGACATGCTTTCAAACTGCTAGGTTGGCAGGAGCAGGGTCTGAGCAATGGGAGCTCACTCCGTCGTGGGGATTTGAACTGCCGACCTTCTGTTCGGCAAGTCCTAGTGTGCTGGTCCAGGGGGGAGGTTACCGTGGGGCGAGGTCCAGGACCTGAGTCGAGGGTCGGCAGACAGTCCTCCACGGGCGAAGCGGGGTCCACAGCGAGGAGCCGGGCAAGGACAGGAACTCTGGGGCAACAGGACTGGATGCTAGCCAAAACAGCTCTTCAACGACGTTGCTCCCGCAACCTGGGACCGGGCTGACTGGCCTTTATCTTCTCTGAGGCCAGGGGCAGTCCTGGCCCCCAGGAGACCCGCCTCTCCTGGCCTTAAGGCGAGCACTCCTCCTGGGAGAAACCAGTTCCCTCCGCCTCTCTGCCCTGAGCCTCTGCAGCTCAGGAGAGGCTGGAGGGTTACTGGACCCAGGGGGAGACTCACCTTCCCCTGACAGGGCTGGGAGAGGCACACCTGTAGGCACTGTGTCCTCAACCACCTCCGGAGCCAGAGTGGATTCACCTGGTGCCTGCTCCTAAGGATCCGACATAGGTGTAGGCGCTTTAGAATCAAGGCCCTGCCCCAGTTCAGCCGACCCTGGAGGCGGGGACTCCTTTGCAGGCTGGTATTCCTCCGGTTCAGCCTCTGAATCGGATTCCCAGGACAACACACCTAGGCTCTGTGGTTTAACCCACAGCTCCACCCACGTCCCTTTAGTGAAATTTAGCTTTGAGTAAATATGGAGAGGATTCCTCAGCTAATCTAGGTTCTTTTAAATCTTGGTATATTATTAACTACCCTGGCAACCACAAGGAAAAAGTCAAGCCAGTTGACTTCATCCTAGCTTTACATTTCTCTAACACTTTTTATCTCTTTGTCATTTTGACATAATTTTTGTTTCCTTGGTACACACAGCCAGAGATCAACCTGGGGGCAACCTGTAGTCAGTTTCACCACTGATCTAGTCTAGCCAAAGTAGGAAGAGAAGGATCACTTTACGCATCTCCTACTGAGGCACGTATAACTTAGGGGTGCAGGAGGCAGGCAAGTCTGACAAGGAAAGGCCTTGGCTATTGTCATTTGAAATTACATATAAGCTCTGTAAATCCTTCAGTGTTCAGGCTTATATTTGCCCAAAATGCCAATTCCCGCCCCCCTAAATGAGACCATTTATGACACTGATAAGGTAAACACAAGGGAGCAGTAAGTGGATTCCCTTGAGTAATTACAGCCGTCAACAGTGGCTAAGCTTATAAGACAATCATTAACTGAACCCAGCATCTGCTCATTATGTATCTGAACAGGAAAAATAACTCTGCATGAGCCCCTCTTTTTGCCAGTCACACAGCACCCTGAGGACAGGCAGTAAATAGAGGATTTTTTAATGGATCAAAGTGGTGCCAGTCAATTCTGTACTGCTCTTAGCTGGTATTGAGAGAGCTAAAGCTCGGAACACCGTTGGATTCATGTTTATGAATAATTGGAACAGAGCCTTAGCAAATTTGCATCTTTTTCAATGGGGGGGGGCTATATCATATGTCACATTTTAAAAATAACTTTTAACTCTGCAAAACGCCTCACTTGTCATACTTTGCTCTACTTTTACCAAAACCAGATCTCTTCTTAAATTCTTCCAAGCTAAACGCACCCCATTTTCTACATATTATGTCATGGCTCATTGGGAGCTTCACAGTCCCCCCCCCTTGTAGATCTGGGAAGAAAGCAGAGGCAAAATTTTATCAAGGTCCTGAAGGTTATGTGCCTAGAAGATTGCATTTTAATGAATTAATTTATTCATTTATATTATTTGTATTTTGTTTTGGAAGTATATGCTCATTTTATATCCGTACATCTATGCCAATTTTATACCAAAGCATTAATCTTGTCAATATTTGAAAGTAGCAGTGTAAGGGTTCTTTGTCAATTCAGCCCATCCATTGATCAAGAAAGGACCATTGTCCTGTCTCTTAACTGAGGCACCAACTCTTAGCTGCAGTGTGTCCACAATGTACCAACACATGCTGATCAATTTGAAAGAACAAATTATGACTATTGTTTAATCACAAGAGACTATATGTTTTGGCTTGTTTATTCGCACCATTTCCGATTCCATCTACACATAGTGAAAAGTCTCACACCTGCACATAACGCGAAAGGTAAGGTGTTAAGAAGACAGAAGATATTCTGAATTCTGCCTTTGGAGTTGGCTCTTATCTTCATTTCAGAGTCTACAAGTGAACAGCTGCCCAGCATTCAGCAGCGCCTAAGGGCAGCATTCATCTCCCTTGAAACATATCTGTGCTTTCAGGAGGGAGTCAAATTTGTGATTCCATATGATACATTTGCCATTGACTGTATTAACCATTTCTTTTGTTATTCAATATTATTGTGTTATAAGAATTCTGAGGTCTCAAGTAAAAATAGAATGTTTATAAATGTGCAAGGCAATCACATACATAAATATATAAACCCCCAGTGGCGTAGTGTGGGGGGTGCAGGGGGGGCTGGCCACACCGGGCGCAACATCTGGGGGGGGGGCGCTCGCACTCGCAGCTCTGTGCCCCTACCTGGCTCACTCTCTTTCTCTCACTGCAGTGCTTGCCTTGCCCCGGGTGCTGACAACCCACGCTACGCCACTGTAAACCACATGTCTGAAATAGTACAGGAGAGCAATCCTGAAGCCATTTTGACTCTCCCAAATTAACCTCAAATATTTCTCTGCAAGGAGGAAGAAAATGAGAAAGCCTCCCAATTGTCTTTTGCTTGCCTGCTTTAAGGACGTATTTGTGTATGAATAGGGTGAGCCTGTGACCTGGATTCAGGAACTAAAGTATTAACCATCACAAAAGAATGGCCAGACTGCCCAGGTAATGCCTCCTCTGCTGTAAACCACCTCCTTCTGTGATGTATGTATGGTGCTTTAGGGGAGTGGTCTTGGGCTACAGGGTGGGCAATTTCAAAAGTCTATAGAAGGGCTTGCGCACCATTGCTCAGGGTTCTCCTCCCTCCTGTGTGTGGTGAGTGGGGACGCTGTTGCAACAGCTTAATAAAGATCAGGCTTACTAGTCGCTTTGCTTTTCAATATACTCTGGTTGGCCTCTGTTATTTTCTCCTACCAATAGGGGACCCACTTAAGGACTCTCTACAGGCTCTTGGATACCCCATAAGGGAAAAGAAGGAGTTTTTTCTTATAACAATTGGCAATGGAAGACTTTTAGGTATATATTTTCATTGCAATTATGCAGACACATGTATTTACATAAGCTTGTTAATCATGTGCACAATCTCATTAATTGAGCAGACTTTCTCTTACTTATCCTCATATCAATCCTACATTGCATAGGTCTGTGTTCTTCTCTTTTTAAAAAACTGAGCATACCAAGCAAGAGAGATGGTGATTAGACCAGAGAAACACCTCGAAGATAATGTCACACAGATTAGTTAACCTTGAACACCATCCTACTATGCTTAGGGAGACAATTAAAATAAATATTCAAAGGGTAGTTCAGGCCTCCACAACCTGACACAGCCTCCACAACCTACTAAACAAAATACAGCTCATGAGGCATGGCTGGAGATCCATAAGAGGATGGGTAGACCTCCTGTTTATGCCACCTGCTTGGGACTCTTCAACATCAGGGTTAACAAGCACATGAAAGGCCATACGGCAACTCTGTTGAAGCTTGGTGCCATTGTATGGTCCTTCAGTTTCCAGATTTCCAGGTGAAATCTGTTGCATTTCAAAGAGCCTTCCCTTCCCTTTTCACTTTAGCTACTCTGAAGCACAAATTCCAACCAGACATTTGTCAATCAGGCCTTCACTCCCTGGAGAACAGCAACAGCTGTATGATTATCAAATACTTGTCTCACTCTGCCTTGTATGAATTCAGCCGCTGCTCATGCATGAGTACTGAATCTGTAACCAACATCCTACTGTGCCAATATGGGTTTAAAGATTTCATTCTGAATTTGAGAGGAACAACTACCAGCCTTGCCAGCAGTGTCAAGGCAAGGTGTTTTGTTGCTGACATGCCTAACCATATCACTAAATAACTTGCCACATTAATTCTGAATTGATCTTATTTTTAGGGGTGAATAATAGGCCTACATGAGTGGCTAGACTCTTGTGAAGGAGATTTCAGCAATACTGTATAAACATACTTTGAAAGTCAAATAATATCTATCTATCCATCCATCCATGCTTCCATCTATCCACCCAGCCACCCATATATCTGTCTCTTAAGTCTGGATATAAACCTGATGGATAATTATTTTACCCTTCTTCTCTCCTTCTGCTGGGACTTTCAGTGCACCTGAACTTTGTTGTGGTGCAAGCCAAGCAGGCAAGGTGAGGATTCCAGCCAAGCAGAGACCCACAACCCAAGCTTGGGAGAGTCTTGTGGCCAATCCCACCTCAGGTCTCTTATGCCCCCCATCGCCTTTACTATGTTGATCCTGCCCATTGCCATTTCCGCCCTATGCAAAATGTTCTTCCACCTAAGAAAAGGAAGCCATAATATTCACTGTTGGAAAAATAAACAATGCCCAACCAAGTGCCAATCAGGTTGGGTGAAGAAGAAGAAGAAAATTTCTGGCTCTGTTGACCAACAGCCCAAATTGCATAGTGAAGGCTCTCACCCAAGGGTGGGTAGGAAGCTTGTGGGATGACCCCAAACTCTGGAGGGGGAAGCTTGATAAAAGTTTCTACCCCTTCCTCTTCCCCCAGTGATCCACAAGAAGTTTCTTCCTGTGGGTCCTGTGGGAGCATGCCATAGGCAGAATTGTGCCCTCAGTTGCTCCTTCTCTAGGCCTCGTGCCTCTGGGCAAAGGTATTCCAAGCCAATTTTGGCTTGGAGCAAGATTTACTGATTTAGGCTACAACCTTAACCATGTCTGATCAGAAGTAAATCACAGTCAATTCAGCTAAGTGTAGTTAGGATTGCAGTTTTCTTTATTATTTAGATTTGTCAACTTTGAGATATATATTATAGAGAAAGAGACTGATGGAGAGGGAAAGGGATACACATTTATACCCACACACTGCCAAATTTTAAATAACAATGATATGGGTATCTTCCAATAAAATATAAAGCAAAGGATAAAAGTTCAGCAATACTCCAGCATGACTTAGCCGCTTCTGGCGAACCAGAGCAGCGCACGGAAATGCCGTTTACCTTCCCGCCGGAGCAGTATCTATTTATCTACCTGCACTTTGACATGCTTTCAAACTGCTAGGTTGGCAGGAGCGGGGACCAAGCAACGGGAGCTCACCCCGTCGCAGGGATTTGAACCTCCAACCTGATCGGCAAGTCCTAGGCTTTGTGGTTTAACCCACAGCGCCACCCGCATCCCATTGTAATATTTAACACCTTGTAATTAAGAGTTACAGGAAAAGTCTTCGCGTAGCACCAAATAGACCAAAAAGGCCCTGGATTCAAATCCTTCCACAGTTAGGGTGCCACCACCCAAAATGCCATTTCGCTACGCATATCACTTTCATGTCATTTCACTCTCTTTCAGAGAAGAGCTTCAGTGTAGGAATACAGGGGCCAGAGGGAGGAGGCATTCCTTCAGGTAACTATATTCATGTTCAAAACTTCATAAGTCAAAAACAGCAGTTTGAATTATGTTGTGTTGTGTTCTTCTCTTGTCTCCTTTATGCTTGCATTTTTCCCAAATATGAAAGTGCAACTTTTTACCTATAGATAATAGACTCAGAATAGACCAGTCACAGATAGCAAACAATCACTTCTCTAAAAGTGGGGAAAGTAGAATTTCTGAGTGTTGTTGGGGTTTTTTTTAATGTATAAGCCTGCAACAAATAAAACTACAACTACACATTATCATCTGTGGATTTGCTGACAGAAGCCAATTCATGGCAATCAGCTAGAAATACATATATTTCTCTGCACAGAAAATAGAGTTCTTATTTAAACAAAATAACATTGTCCCATATCCAATAAGAGTAATTTGCAAGGGAATGATTTGCTTTTGGATTCCTGCAATTTATAGAAACTATTAGATTTGTGCTAGTTATTTGTATGGCATTTGGGGAGGAAACAAAACAAAACAAAATGGCACATTTATGTTTTAAATGTGTGCTGATTGTTCTACTTGTCTGGGGAAAGTAGTGCACTGTCTGTTTGCAAGCTGTAACACTGTATTTATTTTACTGCCATTCTGTTAAATTAACCTTAAAGAAGGAATAAATTCTCTGCAGTCTAAATTATCTCTGAAAATATTCCAGACACATGGCTGATATAATATGGAAAGGAGCTTACCTTTAATGAGCTACTGAATCCTGCAGCTACCATAGCTAGCAGAAGACTGTTATTTCCCACAAACCTTTAATTTCGATTTAAACGTGCAGTTTCTTATCATCTCACTGTACTAACCTTTGTCTCACTGTGTTTGCCAACAAAACAGTTGCTGATTGTTCTGACAGCCTGTGATGGTTTTTCTTTTCTTTTTACCCCCTTAGAAATATTTGCAGCACATGTAACACTGCCACAATGATTTAGGTCACTGTTTTTGATAAAATTGGTATTTCCTTTTTACTCCTCAAGCATTATCATGGTGAAAGGAATCTTATTTTTCAGTCTCCGTATGAATGTCTACTGCTGACATTACTTCCTAAAATAATTCAAAAGCCACATGGACAGTCATTTGATTCTCTTTGTAAAATATTCCCCAAATGAATCTGACATGTGCTGATTATTCTAGAATCAGAATAGTATGGTGTGTTTGTGTGTAAGGGAAGAGTTAAGGATATCATGTATACTCACGACAAATTCAGGCGTTTGAATGCACACCAGTTTAGAAGAGAAAGAGACCATCCAAAAAGCATGGTAAAGCGTGTTCTCCTTCATGGAGAGCACGTGTTGCGGTGGGGGCCGCCAGGACACTCCAAAGTTGGGGGCGGGCTAATTGTTCATTGGCCACTGATGTGATTGGGGCTTCCCTTGTTGTTGGGAAGAAGTTAATGTTGCCATTTGTTGATTGACAGCCAGAAATGCTAAAACTCCTTGCACGAGGCTAGGGCTTCCTCTTTTCAACCGTGCAGCGGATTGCCCGTCCCCCCTCCCTAGAATTAGGGTTGTTCGCTTTGACCTTGCTATGCCTGTCATGGGGTCGTCTGCTCTTGGGGCAGGGGCCTGGTAGGAATTTTGTCCATCTGGCTGATTGGCTGGGGCCATTTGGTTTTTGCCTACTGCATAGCAAATCGTCACAATTTGTAAGGTTTGCGGTTAGGCATTGGTTGATGGTTTGGTTGGTTGAGGGGCATGGATTGGCTGTGCCTGCCCCTCTAATGCTGCTGCTGCAAGGGATTCCGCTAAAGGAATTGGGGGCTAACTATTGCTTGTCCACTCTGTCAAGGGGGCTCGGGCCATAGCAATGAGCTCCTGGTTGCATTTGGGGTGAGGGCAGGTTCCCTGCTCCGCTGCTACCCCCAAGTGTATTCCTCTATTCTGACTTCCTCATCGTGCGGAATGCCAGCCTGTCCCCCATGGTGGGGGCAGATAGTCGCAACCAATGCCTAAGCAACCACTCACAAATTTGTATTTCAATAAAGTTGTGGCCAAAATTATGCCAAAAATATTAAACAAAAAATTCTGTGTGATGTGTGAGTTATTGGGGTGGCCCTAGGGACCTCGACACGCAATGGAAGCCTCGAACACTTCATTCTTCACACTCATCACAAATGGTGGGTATGCCACAAGGTTCCCTATATACTTTCCTATCTGTGCTATTTAGAGAGTTTTGGAGAGTTTTCTCTTTGATGACTGTGTCTCCTTGTGCTGTTCCCACCATGTTTCTTCTGCTCTACCTTACTCTGAATCTTTTGCTTGTTTCCTATAACTATTCTCCAATATAAAAAAAATAAAAAAAATCCTTCCAGTAGCACCTTAAAGACCAACTAAGTTAGTTCTTGGTATGAGCTTTCGTGTGCATGCACACTTCTTCAGATATTATTCTCCAATATGTAAGTGATTTACATTGTCTTACCCACCCACCCCTGCTTCATCTACTGTGTGGATGTGATCCTGTACCAGACCTCATCCTGTCAGCTCTTTGGCTGTGTGAAAGAACTGGGTCTAGTTCCTGTAAGCCTGGAAATGGCGCCCATGTGTGTCAGTGCTATTCCATCAATTACATTATACTCAGTGCTATTCTTTCTAGAAAAAGGTGCTGGAACTCACCATGAATGCCTCCCTTGTTATTATAATGGCAGTGGTGCCCACCTGATAGGTGCTAGAACTGAGGTCTAGGCTGGATCTACACTGGTCTGTAAAAAAAGCTTTTTAAAAAACAAACAAAAACAAAACATAATATAGCTCTCAGTGCAATTTCTCATTGGCGGCAGATCGCTGCTCACATTTTTCTAATGCATTTTTAATGTTTTAACTGACCAGTGTAGATTAGTCCCTGGTGAGTTCCAGCTGGAAAAAAAAGCCCAGATTCTACTCCTTCTCTACTAAAAGCCAGAAAATCTCTGAAAAGGTCCCAACTCACTGGCACGGGTTAATTCAAACAATGAAATATGCCTTCTAACTCAGTGGTACAGCTTTGCATATACAGTGTTCCAGGTTCAATCCTGGTCCTCTGGATTGGGCTGGAAATTCTCCTTACCTGAAATGTTGGACAGCTGTGGCTAGTCAGTGTAAACTATACTGAGCAAGATGGAGCAATAGTTCTGACTCATTATAAAGCAGTTTCTCACCTTCCAGTTCTTCAGTCCATATATATTCTTCATTACACATCTGTTTGCTAACTGTAAGCCACCAAATCACATTGGCAGGAAAACAATGTTTGAACGACATCGAACATTGTGAATTTCACAGTGTACCGCTATTACAGAAACAATTGTGCTAAATGACTTTGTGCTGATCCACTTTGAAGAGTGGCAGAATCAATAGTACTCAACCTTTCTCATCTCATACCTGCAGTGTATAAATGTGCCGGCTCAGGAAAGGCAGTTTAGAAAGTTCAAGGCCTACATACCCTGTGTAGGGTTATATGTGTTGCACTGGATATTTTAAAGTTCGGAGCTTCAGCAAAGCCAGTCTATGCATAGTTTTCAGCATAGTTTTCATCTAGAGATACCTAAAGAACAGAAAAATATAAGAAGAATCCTTATGGATCAGACTAATGGCCATAGCTATCAACTTTTCCCTTTTCTTGCGAGGAATCCTATTCAGAATAAGGGAATTTCCCTTAAAAAAAGGGGGAAAGGTGACAGCTATGCTAATGGCCCAACTAGACCAGCATCCTGTTGCCACAGTTTTCCCCCAGCAGCTGGTATTCATAGACATTGATCCTCCATGCAGCAGTACCAACTTGATTTAAAAAATAATAATGGGGGGGGGGCAAATAAGTCCAACCCTCACAATCAAACACATGATGTGGTGCACTCATACCATTGGAATGTCAATGTCCATCAACTTTGGAGGCCCCAGCCCCCTCAAATATTTTATTGAGGAGCCAAAGGGACCTCGGCCTCTAGGAGGTAGCTCCTATGCCTCCACAAATTTATCTAACCCCCTCTAAAATCCATCCAGGTTGGTTGCATTTCCACAGCTTGTGGCAGTGAATTCCAGTAGCGGTAAAAAGGGGAAGTGGGTGGCGCTGTGGTCTAAACCCCTGAGCCTCTTCAAATCCCCGCAAAAGGGTGAGCTCCCGTTGCTCTGTCCCAGCTCCTGCCAACCTAGCAGTTCGAAAGCATGCCAGTGCAAGTAGATAAATAGGAACCACTGCGGCGGGAAGGTAAACAGTGTTTCCATGCTCTCTGGTTTCCATCACAGTGTTCCATTGCACCAGTAGCAGTTTAGTCATGCTGGCCACATGACCTGGAAAGCTGTCTGCAGACAAACACCGGCTCCCTTGGCCTGAAAGTGAGATGAGCGTCACACCCCATAGTCACCTTTGACTGGACTTAACTGTCATGGGGTCCTTTACCTTTTATATATATACCAGTAGTGGTGTATTTGCTGGGGCAGAGCTGCAAAGCCAGTCTCCCGACATCAGAGTCATGACTGCTTCCCTGGATATATATATTTAAAATAATGTTACTATTTGTATCCCCCCCCCCATCTGACTGGGTTGCCCCAGGCACTCTGGGTGGCTGGATGGGGCTCCGGCAGATGGTGGTGTCAAGATTGAGGCCATGAGGCAAATCAAAACTTTATTGTTACAGGCAATGACCAGTGTTAAGGAAACAAGATAGCAACACATATATCATATTATCCGGATGTGTATAGAAGGACAAAATAGAATAAAGTAAAGAAAAAAGGTAGCATAGAATAAAAATAATAATAAAAAATGGGTTTCTCATTTTAAAAGTCATAGTCATGTCATGAACTCCAAAGATGAAAATTGAGAGGTGTCTGGGGTCAGTCCCTGTTTGGTTTTGTTTGCTACAGCACAGTACTTGGCCACACCAAGAGTGATAGATGCATTTTTATTTGAGAGGAGTAGACGGACATAAAATGCACCTGGACATCCTAGCAGATTTAATAGTAAGGGTTTGCTAAATATTTTATTCAGATCTTTGTAAAAGGAGTAAAACAAGAGGACATGATTCCCTGGCTCGACCTCTCCAGAGTTGCAGGGGCATGTACATTCATGGTAGGAAACTTTTAAAGTATCTTCCCTTCAAAACTGCTGAGGGAAGGGCATTTAGGCATGCCAGGGCAATTCAGCTTTTGGACTGAAAGTGCGGAAAGATAGCTGGTTTATTGAACTAGAATGGTCTGTCAATTAGAGGATACTTGGAGGATGAACCTAGGCCATGTTGGTGTTCAAAAACTACAATGCATTGCTTGAGAGCTGTTCTAACCTTTCCATATCCCAGAGAGATGAAGGAGCTCAAGGAGAATCCATATAGCTGAAGTTAGTGTGGCAGGGTTTGGTTTCATAGAGATTGAAAGCTGTCCTGAAGGGCTATTGGGGCTAAGCTAGTTGACTGGAAGGTTAGCTTTAACGGTAAGTTGAAAAATGTGGCTGCACAAGCAACAAAAGTCCTGATGGAGAAGAGAGAGATGAGGTCAGCCTGCAAATCCATCTGCATGTCTCTACCTGGTAGCCATACTGACCTTCTGACCCATGACTTTCTTCAGGACTCAGAAGAGGGGGAGAAACAACAGTTGTGGTTTACTACCTGACCGCTTTTGCCTTGCTGCTACTGTGGATATGGTGTGGGAGTTTCTTACTGTAGATGTTTGTGGGTAACCATTTATACCAGTCAGAGTAAAGCCTAGGTGGGTTGGAGAGATGGAAGCTGTTAAGTTACTCAAAAGCCACAGAGTAAGGATGTGTTGCCACAGTGTGGGACAGAGGCGGAGCAAGTGAGTTGCCATAAGTTTAAAACTGAGCAGGAACTGTTATTGTTATTGTAGTTTTGCTTGTTTGTCTTATGACAGTACTTGTTATCTGTTGTTTATTGGACACACAACTGGGAAAAGAAGCAAGTACTGGAAGCAATATCCCAGGGATGGGGAACCAGTGGCCCTCCAGATGACCACAACTTCCACCATCCCTCACCATTGACTGGGGCCAATGGGAGCTGGAGACCAACAAGATCTGGAGGGGGGCTAGCAGGGACTGACAGGACACTGAAGAGTGTGCAGCAGGGGAAGATGGGCTGAAGTCTGACTCAGGAGAGGGGGGCAGTAGTTTGTGGGGAACTGTAGCAGCCAGGAGGCCAGAATCAGAGGCAGGGGAAGCTTCAGAGTTGGAGCATAGAGTATGGATAGGATGGGTCAGAAGAAAAGGAGGCAGAGGCAAGTCAGACAAGTGAAAGGCCAGGTGCTTCCTATTCCCTCCTGCACCATTGTGATGAAGAACCAGGAGGAAATTGAAAAGAAGAAGTTGCCTCACAGATGCAGTCTCCAGCTGTGTTCATGCAGACCACTAGGGGAATTTCCATAAGCTGGTGGAGGTGGAGTGGTCACCTGTTGCTACAACTGCTCCTTAGGGTGTGGACCTGGGAAGAGCTGCCTAGCCATTTGAGTGGGGTGAGTAGATATCCAGAGCTGTAGAAGTGTCGTCTTTGACAATAGATACTATCCACTGTGTGCATTCCTTGGGTTAGGAAGAGCCCTCAACAGGTTCCCTCTGTAACCCGTTGTGCTTTCAACCAACTACAGGTTCCTAGAACCAAGGCAAGAGATGGAGATAAATGCTGAGGCATTTTCTATGGTGCTCAGTCAAACACTACCCACAGGGTATTCTTGGACCTCACCATCCCCCTGGTGAGCTGAGGTTATGTCCTAGGCTACACCCAACATTCTTGGGCTGTGCACTACAGAGGCAATGTTTATCTGGCAGCATTTGATACATAGCACACTTGTATCATTCATCCTCATATGACCATTAGGACTTAGCTCAGTGATTTTCAAACTGTCATCTTAAGAACTGTACGGTTCCTTGAAAGCTTAGCAGGCATTCTTGACAAAAAATCAGTAATGGAGGAGGACAAATGTCCCTGAAAGACACATTCCATCATTACTAATCTTATCCTTCAGTACAGTACAGTTTTAGACCAGATTGTGAGTTACAGTTTTTTAGGGCAAGGAGAGACACTGAAGACCAGTATTTTGCCCCATGTAAAGAGGAGGGGTATGGGAGGAATTGCATCCAGTTCCTAGTTAAAGGTGATCAGTCCTCCTGAAACAATATGAGAACCTAAATACAGCCATATGTCAAGTAACAGGTTCAAAAATGCATATACTAAGCCTAAGGTAAAGTTTGGATTAAAATCATATTAGTAAACATAACAATGTGGTTATTTAGCGGGAATGCGGTTTGCAAAAATGTGTGCATTTTCTTTTCTTTTTTTCTTTTGTAAAATTTAGATGTCATTGAGGGACAAGGAAAAGTTGTTTTTGCAAATGTTCATGAACATTAAAAACAATGAGGATGAATACTTTGCCTTTTCAGATCTGGTGATTACTAACCATGTGAGTATGGTGTTTTATCTTTTTGTCCTCCTCTAATAACTGCAAAGAGAAATCACACATTGTCTTTCCATTGAATTGGCTTATGAAGTCTGTTTCAAGGATATTTTGTAGTGCACAAATTGTGCACGTATTGTGCACAAGGACCTCCGTTGTGGCAGAAGTGGTTTAGTCATGCTGGCCACATGACCTGGAAACCTGTCTGAGGACAAACGCTGGCTCCTTTGGCCTGAAAGTGGAGATGAGCGCTGCACCCCATAGTCGAATTTGACTGGACTCAACCATCCACAGGTCCTTTACCTTTACCTGTAACAGACCTAAGAAGCAATCCTCTATGTGTAGCAAGCTGGTGTAAAGCAAGCCAATGCAATTTAAACCAGCGTAAAGATGTACCAGATCCAAAACCCCATTCAGCTGTGGGGCTAATGCTTCTGCTTTGCCTAAGCCTGGCAGATGGAAAATAAGCCTTTAAAATAATGTTTTAAGCTGGTTGGCAGGTCACATGACTCATACTCTCCAACATTTCTCAGATGAAAATAGGGACCTCTTATTCCATTACAGAAGTACCTCAGTCTAAGAGCAGTCCTGTTAACAAACGATTTGGGCAACGCACTCCACAAAACCAGAAGCAGGTGTTCTGGCTCGGGAACTTTGCCCCAGAAGACGAACGGAAGACGACTGGTGGAAGGGCACCGGTGGCAGGAAGCCTCATTGGGGAAAGTGCACCTTGGTTTAAGAATTTTTTTGGTGTAAGAACGGGCATCCAGAATGAAATAAGTTCGTAAACGGAGGTACCACTGTATTATTATTATCCTGCTCATCTGACTGGGTTGCCCCAGCCACTGTGGGCAGCTTCCAACATATATAAAAACATTAAACAATTAAAAATACCTTTGCTATCCAGGGCTGCCTTCTAATGTCTTCTAAAGGTTAATAATAATAATAATAATAATTTATTATTTATACCCCGCCCATCTGGCTGAGTTTCCCCAGCCACTCTGGGCGGCTCCCAATCAGTATTAAAAACAATACAGCATTACATATTAAAAACATCCCTAAACAGGGCTGCCTTAAGATGTCTTCTGAACGTCAGGTAATTCTTTATCTCTTTGACATCTGATGGGAGGGCGTTCCACAGGGCGGGCGCCACTACCGAGAAGGCCCTCTGTCTGGTTCCCTGTAACCTCACTTCTCGCAATGAGGGAACCGCCAGAAGGCCCTCGGCGCTGGATCTCACGTACTGGGAGCCAATGCAGATCTCTCAGAACCGGTGTTATGTGGTCCCGGCGGCCACTCCCAGTTACCAGTCTAGCTGCCGCATTCTGGATTAATTGCAGTTTCCGGGTCACCTTCAAAGGTAGCCCCACGTAGAGTGCATTGCAGTAGTCCAAGCGGGAGATAACTAGAGCATGCACCACTCTGGCGAGACAGTCTGCGGGGAGGTAGGGTCTAAGCCTGCGTACCAGGTGGAGCTGGTAGACAGCTGCCCTGGACACAGAGTTAATCTGCGCCTCCATGGACAGCTGTGAGTCCAAAATGACTCCCAGGCTGCGCACCTGGTCCTTCAGGGGCACAGTTACCCCATTCAGGACCAGGGAATCCTCCACACCTGCCCGCCTCCTGTCCCCCAAAAACAGTACTTCTGTCTTGTCAGGATTCAACCTCAATCTGTTAGCCGCCATCCAACCTCCAACCTCCAAGGTTGTATAGATACTTATCTTCTTGGCTGAAGGGTTGCATAACTCCATATCCTCCAACATTTCTCCAATGAAAATAGGGATGCGGGAAGGTAAACGGCATTCCGTGTGCTGCGCTGGCTCTCCAGATGCAGCTTGTCACGCTGGCCACGTGACCCGGAAGTGTCTGCAGACAGCGCTGGCTCCTGGCCTATAGAGTGAGATGAGCGCACAACCCTAGAGTCTGGCAAGACTGGCCCATACGGGCAGGGGTACCTTTACCTTTTTAAGGAAAAGTGAGATTTTTCAGGATCAAATCAGAACCTGGGACAGCTTCTGGAAATTCAGGAGTGTCTCTGGAAAATAGGGACACTTGGAGGATCTGCACGACTGAGCTGAATGGACTGGGGATCCAGCCTAAGGCCCTGCCCCCTCCGGATCCTGGCCCCAGAACATCTCTTTTCAATGAAATTGCACCATCTTCAGATGGCTTATATGGATATATCACCACATTTCAATATCATGAGGTTAAAAAAGAATCCTTTATAGATCTTTCAAATATTATTAGCGGTAATTATGTTTCCAAGACTGGTTCTGAAATTCCAAACAATTATGAATAAATTGTTGAGCACTTTGAGACAGAAACAATTAATAAGTGGCTACCAGATGCATTCCTGCCACTCCATGTATTTTAACACTCACCCTGTATTGACTAAAGTGTCAGGAATGGCATGTAATAGTAGGCTGGGCTGGGCTTTCAGTTGCTCATTGATTTTTGTCCTCTGATAGTTTTGAAATGAAAGTGAAGGCAGGATGATGAACATCAAAACTGAGATTTACCAAATGGAGAGTAAAAATCTTTACGGGAAAATCTGTGATTGCCTCTGATAGAATTACCTGTATTGCTGTAATAGCAAATGATATGAATTATTATTTTGGATGAGAATGACAGACACAGTCAATACTAATGGCATCAGAAGTGGCTGCACATGACGAGTGAGTCCCTTTTTCACATCCGGTAGACAGATCTAACATTCCTACATATCTGCTCTGGTCGACAGTGATGCCAAAGGATCAATGCTCCAATCTGGCTAGGAGCATAGAGACATATTTCTACAGACATGCTTTTCTAGTTAGATGAGGAGCTGCACACTCAAATGAATCCCTAACCCAGATTAGCAGCTGGAGATGCTTAAATGAAGCATGATAGTATCACAGGCAATAGTTGGATTCAATTCTTTCCCTTAAAAGATGGCAGTTGGGTGTTAAATACCTTGTGCAATTAGAATTATTTGAGGGGGTGAGCAGACCATGATCACTATGCCTGTATTGTGGTTACATCCCTGGTCTCACTGCTGTCCAGATTGAGGAGAAAGTCTGAGGAGAGAATACTGCTCTGCAAGTGAAGGCCCCTTGTGCGATTTAAAACCTTGGCCATGTAAACCAGGCTCCCCACTTCAAACCTTCTCTTCAGGTATGTGGATAGCAGTGAGGGGATATGTCTGGGCATGGGTTGAGGGTGTGGCAAGCATAGCCCTGCTCTTCCACTACGGGATTATGATTTTGTGTGGAGATGAATACAGTGGTACCTCTGGTTACGAACTTACTTGGTTCCGGAGGTCCGTTCTTAACTTGAAACAGTTCTTAACCTGAGGTACCACTTTAGCTAATGGGGCCTCCCGCTGTTACCGTGCTGCCACCACACGATTTCTGTTCTCATCCTGAGGTAAAGTTCTTAACCTGAGGTACTACTTCTGGGTTAGCGGAGACTGTAACCTGAAGTGTTTGTAACCCAAGGAGTTTGTAACCCGAGGGAGCACTGTACCTGTACACTGCTATTGTTCATTCCTACAGTGAGATCTGGGCTCAAGATAATTAAGTGTAAAGTTATCGACCTACATGCAAAGCATATTCTGACCTAATTATATTTTCCCTGTCAGAATGTTATTAAAGAAATCACTTAAAATGCATTTAATATCATTTACAACCCTGTGTTTATCTGGTCTAGCTGAGGCTATATCTACAAATTGATTGACTCTCTAATACAAGAGAGGATTGATGCAATTTATATTCATACAGAAGTAACAGAACCATTTCAGACAAGGACACAGAGGTCTACACCTTTCAGGTGGATACTGAAATTGCAAATAATTTTAGATAGAGAGATTCTTTGAGAGAATAACATTTACTTTATATTCCATCTGAGCATTATAAGACTGTCAAATTTGCACTGGTATAATGCAATCAGGTAATTTTGAGATTTAGTGAGATCACTAATTAATACTGCCTATTCCTTGTGATGTCATATCTGGTCAGGGTAACATGTGATAGCATGAGAGAATGTATCAGAGCATCACAATATAAATCATAAAGAATAATAATTTCAAAAAAAACAGTGAAACAATTACAATCTACAAAACACAAAGCAGCAGCTAAAATATAAGCTGAACGTCAGAATTAAAACAAAAGTTATATTTCATTACTAACAAATCAATACAGCCTTTGTAATCTATAAAACAATATTAACAACGTGAACAAAATGACAGCCCAAAAAAACCCAAAAAAACTAAGCAATGTTAAGTCCATGCACATACTCTCCACACCCCATTGACTCATAATATTTTCTGTCTATTCAGCTCATTAAAATACAAAGACACATAATGCTCATTGCAGCAACTCTGTTTTGGAAGGTTCCTTGGGCTGAAGGTCCCCACAGGTGAAACCAACCACCCATTGATGGAAAACGTAGTCTCCCTCTCGCTCCCCTCAGTTTTTCCTCTGGAAATAATGCACTTATGAAGGCTCCTAGGGCTGGAGGGTGGGGCAAGGCAGCTGGAAAAAGCCTCTTCCTGCTGGCCAACAAAGAGTCTCTCTCACTCTCACCATCTCTGTATACCAGTACATATACCCCCCCCCCTATGTGTACAGCACTGACCTTTTCCCACTATGAAATAGGGGTCCCTGTGGGCAGCAACGGAGCAAGCCGATCTGGTGCCTGGGGCAGCACGTGTGCCCTGCACCCAGGGGCGGGGCCAGTCACCTGTGGGGCAGGGCAAGCTGGGACAGGACGCTCCGTGGGGCCTCCAATGACTTTGCCTGCCTCCTCCCACTCAGCTGCTCTACAGCTGAGGGGGAAGTGGCGGGTGGACCGTTTGGGGCAGTGTGGAGCCTGTGGGTGCCCAAGCCACCACGTCATTCCCAGGAGAGAAGCGTGTCTCAGGCGTGCTGCAGTCACCCAGCATTTTGTCACCCCCCTCGGTGGTGACATCCGGGGCAGCCCACCCCCACCGCGCTCTTCCTCTGCCCCTGCCTGTAGACACCCAGACAGGAATGGTATAACAATGTAATTATCCATATTCCCATTAAAATAAATTCAGTTTCTTTGTCCTATTCTTTTCTGCATGATTTTATCTCTATCCTCCCACCCCTGCCTGCCTGGAGCTTTTGCACTGCTGTCCACTTCCTGTCTTCTATGACCCCTCACTTTGAATGGGCTTCTCTTCTCTTACCCCCTTGGAAAGCTGCTTCCTCCTCTCCCTGCTTCACCCTTGCTTTGCGTTGTGCTCAACTTACCATCCCTGCAAAAGTTTGTTCATTCCTTCATTCGCTCATTCCTGGATAGCTCAGTAGGCTAGAGCAGTGTTTCCCAACCTTGTGCCTCCAGCTGTTTTTGAACTACAATTCCCATCATCCCTGACCACTGGTCTTGCTAGCTAGGGATGATGGGAGTTGTAGGCCAAAAACATCTGGAGGCACAAGGTTGGGAAACACTGGGCTAGAGCATGGTGTGGATAACATCAAGGTTGCAAGTTTGGTTATCTTCTGGGTCATTCCAGCTCTGTAATTCCTTCTCTGCTGACTTATTAACCTGATGGTGTATTTTACTGTATCTCTCATTAATTCTATTACTTGGCTGTTGATTTTATATATACAGTGGTATCTTACCTCTGGTTAAGAATTTAATTTGTTCCAGAGGTCCGTTCTGAACCTGAAACTGTTCTTAACCTGAGGTACCACTTTAGCTAATGGGGCCTCCCGCTGCCGCCAAGCCGCCACATTGCAATTTCTATTCTCATCCTGAGGTAAAGTTCTTAACCCGACGTACTACTTCCAGGGTTAGCGGAGTCTGTAACCTGAAGCTTCTGTGAGCTGAAGCACTTGTAACCTGAAGTACCACTGTAGTTGGTTGGTTGGTTGGTTGCTGTAAGTTAATACATAATTTGACTTGATGTGCAGCTAAACTCAGGCTCATGTTTTATTTTCCCTGGGCAAATCATGGTGGTAAGCCATTGAACAAACCTTGGTTCCAGCTTGTGGTTTGTCTGGTGTGAAATAAACCACAAACCCAGGTTGAATGCAACATGGTTTGACTTAGTGTTACATGCAAACCTTGTCACTTATGTTCTCAGATCAGCAAAATTGGGATATTGTTGACTGAATCAAATTAAATGAAAATTGTTTAAGAAATTAAGAAGTGTAGTAGAGATACTGGGGAGACAGTTTATAATTAAAAGCTTGTCAAGTTATTTGTTACTGGAGTAATGTGCAATGAGCCCTATTTGCTTCAAGGAGTCTTGAAAGAGGACATTTTAAAAAAGAAATATGAGTGAAAAGGCTAAAATTACATGAGAAATGGATGAGATTTAAGATGACAGAGAGCACCATAAAGTGCAAGAAATAAGGCTTTGTGAAATAAATTAGGAAATATGGTGAGATACCTTATTATCCATTTCTCAGTGATCACGGGTAGGAGGAGGAGTTACGCTAAGACCAGACCATGTCATTACAGAGGAGGCAGGTTTAGTCGTTGTCTGAGGACTATCCCTGCCTCTGGGTCTGGTCCTGACCGGATGAATACTAGAATCAGCAAGGGATACCCACATGATCTGAAAGTGTTGCTGTGCAATGCCAGGTCAATGATTCATAAGACCACTGCCATCCATGACTTGATCATGGATGGAGGACTTGACCTGGCATGTGTAACAGAGACTTGGTTGGATGAAGCAGATGGGCCTGTCCTTGCCGCTGCTTGTCCACCAGGTTTCTCTTACGCACAGCAACCCAGGTCATGTGGGCGGGGAGGGGGGGTTGCAGTGATTTTTAGGAAGTCATTAGTTTGCACCAGGCGTCCTATTGGGAAGACCCAGTTTTCTGAGTGCATGTTCTGGAAGTTGGGCAATAGGGGCAGTACAGGATTCCTTTTGGTGTACCGACCTCCCCGCTGCACCAAGGATTCCCTGCCCGAGCTGCTTCAGGTCGTGGCGGATGTTCTCCTGGAGACACCTAGCTTGGTCGTCCTAGGGGATTTTAACATCCATGCCGACACGACCTTACAAGGGGCCGCTCGGGACTTCGTGGAAAGCATGGCCTCCATGGGGCTGTCCCTGAATAAGTCTGGCCCAACCCATAGCCGCGGACATGCCTTGGACCTGGTGTTTACCTCTACGGATGTTGGTGATCTGACACTAAGTAAAAGTGAAACGAAAGAAGTGCCATGGTCAGACCACTTCCTGGTGCAACTAGACTTCTCTGCGACCCATCCCCTCTGCAGGGAGGTGGGACCGATTCGGATGGTCCGCCCCCGCCACTTAATGGATCCAAATGGTTTCCAGAGAGTGGTAGGGGATGCTTTATCCCATGTTGATGGCCTTTCAGCCGATTCCCTGGTGGCCCGCTGGAATGTGGAGTTAACCAGGGCTATTGACTGTTTGGCTCCGAAGCGCCCTCTCCGATTGCATGAAGCCCGGAGAGCCCCGTGGTTTTCCACGGATCTGAGGGCAATGAAACAATCGTTGAGACGGCTAGAGCGCCGGTGGCGGATAACTCATTCTGAATCTGACCGGACACGGGTTAGAGCTCAACGTCGAGCCTACCAAGTGGCGATAGCGACGGCGAAGAAGACTTTCTTCACCGCCTCTATTGCATCTGCAGAAAAGAGCAGCAGGAGACTCTTTCAGGTGGTTCACAATTTAGCGGAACCACCTGTAACATCGGGGCCCAGTACGGGCCACATGTTCTCCTGCAATGATTTTGCAAATTTTTTTGCAGATAAAATCGCTCAGATTCGGGAAGAAGTAGACTCCACCGTGGGAGCAGGGCCGGGGCGGGAGAGTGCTAGAGTCCTGTCTGGTCAAGTTGTGTGGGATCAATTTCAATCTGTTACCTCCGAGGATGTGGACAGGCTGCTTGGACGAGTGAAGCCAACCACCTGTCTCCTGGATCCTTGCCCATCCTGGCTTATAAAAGCTAGCCGGGAAGGACTGGGCGATGGGCTTCGTGGGGTGGTGAATGCTTCCCTCCGTGAGGGAGCCTTCCCAGACCCGCTGAAAGAGGCGGTTATCAAACCGCTTCTTAAAAAACCATCTTTAGATGCGGCCACGATGGCCAATTATCGCCCAGTCCCAAACCTTCCATTCTTGGGCAAGGTGATTGAGCGAGTGGTTGCTGAACAACTCCAGGCACGCCTGGAAGAAGCGGACCATTTGGATCCCTTCCAGTCGGGATTCAGGCCTCATCATGGGACTGAAACTGCCTTGGTCGCACTGGTTGATGATCTCCGACGGGCTAGGGACAAAGGTGAGAGCTGTTTCCTAGTTCTGCTGGATCTCTCAGCGGCGTTTGATACCATCGACCATGACATCCTTCTGGACCGTCTTGAGGGGCTGGGAGCTGGGGGCACTGTCATACAGTGGTTCCGCTCCTTCCTCCTGGGCCGTGTTCAGAAAGTGGTGGTGGGGGATGAGTGTTCAGACCCCTGGCCGCTCACTTGTGGGGTGCCTCAGGGTTCTGTCCTCTCCCCCATGCTTTTCAACATCTACATGCAGCCGCTGGGAGGGATCATCAGGAGGTTTGGGCTGGGTGTTCATCAGTATGCAGATGATATCCAGCTCTACCTCTCTTTTAAATCAGAACCAGTGAAGGCGGTAAAGGTCCTGTGTGAGTGCCTGGAAGCGGTTGGAGGATGGATGGCGGCTAACAGATTGAGGTTGAATCCTGACAAGACAGAAGTACTGTTTTTGGGGGACAGGAGGCGGGCAGGTGTGGAGGATTCCCTGGTCCTGAATGGGGTAACTGTGCCCCTGCAGGACCAGGTGCGCAGCCTGGGAGTCATTTTGGACTCACAGCTGTCCATGGAGGCACAGGTCAAATCTGTATCCAGGGCAGCTGTTTACCAGCTCCATCTGGTACGTAGGCTGAGACCCTATCTGCCTGCGGACTGTCTTGCCAGAGTGGTACATGCTCTGGTTATCTCCCGCTTGGACTACTGCAATGCGCTCTACGTGGGGCTACCTTTGAAGGTGACCCGGAAACTACAACTAATCCAAAATGCGGCAGCTAGACTGGTGACTGGGAGCGGCCGCCGAGACCATATAACACCGGTCTTGAAAGACCTACATTGGCTCCCAGTACGTTTCCGAGCACAATTCAAAGTGTTGGTGCTGACCTTTAAAGCCCTAAATGGCCTCGGTCCAGTATATCTGAAGGAGCGTCTCCTCCCCCATCGTTCTGCCCGGACACTGAGGTCCAGCTCCGAGGGCCTTCTGGCGGTTCCCTCCCTGCGAGAGGCCAAGTTGCAGGGAACCAGGCAGAGGGCCTTCTCGGTGGTGGCGCCCGCCCTGTGGAATGCCCTCCCACCGGATGTCAAGGGGATGGACAACTACCTGACATTCAGAAGACATCTGAAGGCAGCCCTGTTCAGGGAAGTTTTTAATATGTGACATTTTAGTGTATTTTTCATTTCTGTTGGAAGCCGCCCAGAGTGGCTGGGGAAACCCAGCCAGATGGGCGGGGTACAAATAATGAATTATTATTATTATTATTATTATTATTATTATTATTATTATTATTATGTGTTTCCTACTCTCACTTATTTAAGTGAATGTGTAATAAAGCAAAAATACTGGGTCAATTTCACCCAAGTATGTGGCCTTCTTTGGAGGAGCAGAACAGAAGAATCAAATGGAAAGCTAATGCAATTGGATTAGCAGAAATTCAGTATTGCCAGCATTGAGTGAAAAGTTTGTTGTATGATTTAAAAAAACCATGGTGCAGTAAGGAAGCCCTATCATCTGTATAATAGGCAGATATTTATTTGACATAAAACAGACATGGTTTGAGGGATGCATTGAACTTGGTGACAGTTTCTCCAATCATAGGTTATGGTGTCATATATTTTCCTGATTATGTAGTAAAGCTTGATTTTTTTTTTTAAGTACCCATTTATTTACTCCTTTATAGAGTTTTAAGGTTCCAGTTTACAGGAGGATGACAGGGTACAATTGTCACTGCTCCCTAATTGGAGGCCGGTAACTGTGGAGGAAGTCCATACATTAATTGGGAAGCTGAAGAGCGGAAAGGCTCCGGGGAAAGACTTTATCCCAGCTGAGGTGATTACATCAAACCAGCACTGGTGGGCCCCGCTTCTGGCAGCACTCTTTACGGTAGTAAATAACTCTGGTAAGGTACCATATAGCTGGAAACATGCTATAGTAGTCCCAATCTTTAAGAGAGGCCACCCAAATGTACCTTCAAATTATAGGCCTATTAGCCTGCTCTCAATAATTGGGAAACTATATGCCCATTTCCTCAGTAGCAAATTGACAACTTTTCTAAATGAACATAATATACTATCTGAAGCCCAGGCAGCTTTCCGTGAGAATCATTCAACAACAGACCACTGTCTAATGCTGTCCTTCCTAGCTGAGAAGTATACCAGACACCTACAGGGTAAACTCTTCGTGGCCTTTATGGACCTGAAATCAGCATTTGACTCCATCCCCAGATCCCAGCTATGGTCCAAATTGAGTCTGATCTTGCAGGACAAACGACTTCTCTTTCTTATAAAAGCCCTGTACAATGGAACCAAACTGCAGGTCCGATGCGGTCGACAGGGACAGCTATCGAACAGCATCGAGATGACTAGGGGGGTGAGACAGGGTTGTATTTTGGCCCCCACATTGTTCTGCCTATTCCTAAATGACCTAGAAGAGAACTTAATGGACCCAGATGGACACATTCCAAAAATAGGAATGAGAAGGACCCCTTTGTTGTTGTATGCTGATGACGCAGCCATCATCTCGCGTTCCAGGACGGGCTTGAATTATCTGTTGAGGAAATTTTCTGATTACTGTTCTGGAAATGGCTTATCCATTAATTATGAAAAATCTAAAATCTTAGTCTTCGAAAGAAGATTCTCCCAGTCTAAATGGGTGCTGGATGGCCATAACCTCGAACAGGTAAAATACTTCAGTTACCTAGGGCTCACATTCCATCATACAAGATCTTGGAAGCACCATTGGCAAACCTCCCTTCAAAAGGCGGAGATTACAAAGCTAGCCATACATAAATTCTTCTTCACAAAGGGCGGCAAATATGTTCCAGCAGCCTTAAGGGTTTTCAACGCAAAGCCCGTTTCCCAACTCCTGTATGCAGCAAATGTCTGGCATAATGGGGACCTGCCAAAGCTAGATGGCTTTCAGGCAAAATTTATACGACCTCTGCTGCAGGTACCTAACTGCGTCCCCAACTCCGTACTTCTGTTGGAAGCTGGTGAATGCCCAATTTCAGCTAGAGCATGGTGGGCTGCCCTAAGACATTGGCTCAGGATTTCAGTGTTTAATCATATCACCAATGAGGAATTTGTCAGCAAATGGCAGAAAACCATGGCTAAAAAAGCCACCTCTATTGGTCTGTCTCTCCCCCCCCCCCAACTGTATTACCTGGGCTATGAAGGCGCCCAAAAGGCTTTAAAGCAAAGATTATGGGACTCGCACACAGTGACTTGCGATCTCGGTCACACGCAGTCTGTAGTCCACTGGCAGCAGGAGTTCAATATGGGTATGTCTTTGAGTTAACACCTTACATCAAAAACCTGACAGTACCTAACTATCGAAGCCTTTTCACCAAGGCCAGACTGAATGTCTTCCCCTCTGCAGTGCTGGATGGTAGGTTGAGAGGAGTTCCCTACCAGGACAGACTTTGCTCGTGTGCTCAAGACATCGAGTCCATAAATCATATTTTGTTGCATTGTGCGAAGTATGAGCAGGCCAGGGCTGAACTGATACTACCCTTGCTGGTGCCTTTCCCGGGAAAGTCAGAGGCTCACTATGTCAGGTTCCTACTGGAAGACCTGACAAAAGCTAGAGCTTTGGCAGTGGCAAAGTTTTTATCGGTGGTTGAAAGAACAAATGAGCCCTATATTCCAAACAAAGTGCTTGATTAACCTGGAGGTAGGCTGTATGAACTCTCTATTGATTTGTAATGTTTTGTTGGTCTCTGGACCATAATAAAGATTGTTGTTGTTGTTGTTGAAATATCCTCTTATCCTTTCAATTTTTCTTAGTTGCCTGTTGGCATTTGCAACTTAGTAAAATGCAGTGGTTACAGATACTTCAGGTTACAGACTCCGCTAACCCATAAGTAGTACCGCGGGTTAAGAACTTTACCTCAGGATGAGAACAGAAATCGTGTGGCAGTGGCGCAGTGGCAGTGGGAAGCCCCATTAGCTAAAGTGGTACCTCAGGTTTCGTGCGGAAATTACAGGGGGGTGGGCACATCTTTAAAGTTGTTAAATGTTACAAATATTGTGCCTGAATGTATTCTTTCAACTTGACAGCTCAGGGAAGTTACCTAGCTTTAAAAATAATATAAAATCAACTCCTTTGCCAGTTTCCTCCATTCCAAAGCTATTTTCCCCTTGAAAAAGCACTCCAGGAAGTTCCCAGAGGTGATAATTGCTGGGCTTATTGTTAGCCAAGGGAAGCCAAATCTCATCACCTGACTTGCCTCAGGCTCCAGACATGCAAAGGAAGGTCTATTGTACTTTTGGGTGGTGGGTACTTAAGACATATTTTTCTATGCTAATCTTATACCTGAGTCTGCCATGTCTGCTTATGCTAATCTTGTACCAAGGACTTGTCTGGACATGTTTGCCAAAGTTAACCCCTCCCCTTTTGTGACATGTCAGTGATGTAGCAATGATGCTGTACGAACTGTATTCTGGGATATGGTGGGAAAGTTTTAAAAGTCTTTGTCACCCCATCCTCAGGGTTCAAAATTCCTCTTTGAACCTATTGTGCAATAAACTTTGGTCTACAGCTATTTGCTCTGGTTGGCTGGAATCCTTCCTTTATTCCACAGGGACCCGCGGGCTCTGCCCGACGAGCTGGGTGACTGAGCAGGCTCATACCTAGATTTTTCCGTGACAGGTTAAGAACAGTTTCAGGTTAAGAACGGACCTCCAGAACGAATTAAGTTCTTAACCTGAGGTACCACTGTATAACCAATGTTACTTATCTCTTTTATGCTATCAGCACCACAGTGAGGCAGGTCACCTTTCGTACAGAGGGCTTTTGAACAAAGATAGGCCAAGCAAGAACAAAGTCTTCATGGCCATGTTTATCTGAAGTGAAAAACAAGCACAGAACAAGTGTAGCTATTGACCCATTTCTGAATACAATTCCAAGTGGTGGTGTTTTACATTTGAAGGCCTTGAAATATTTGGTGTTGGGTATCTGGAGAAGAAGAAGAAGAGTTTGGATTTGATATCCCGCTTTATCACTACCCGAAGGAGTCTTAAAGAGGCTAACATTCTCCTTTCCCTTCCTCCCCCACAACAAACACTCTCTGATGTGAGTGGGGCTGAGAGACTTCAAAGAAGTGTGACTGGCCCAAGATAATCCAACAGCTGCATGTGGAGGAGCGGAGACGCGAACCCGGTTCACCAGATTACGAGTCCACGGCTCTCAACCACTACACCACACTGGTTCTTGAGTGGAGGAGTTCTTCCTTCCCCCTCAGGGTGGCAAAGGAGGCATTTTTGGTCCTTCAGATGTTGCTGAACTCCTGCCAGTATGGCCAATGGTCAGGGATGATACAGTCATACAATGTCTGCAAGTTCACCACCCTTGTGCTAGGTCAGGCTTCCTCAACCTCGGCCCTCCAGATGTTTTTGGCCTACAACTCCCATGATCCCTAGCTAAGCAGGACCAGTGGTTAGGGATGATGGGAACTGTAGTCTCAAAACATCTGGAGGGCCGAGGTTGAGGAAGCCTGTGCTAGATGAACCTGCCTACTCAACCAAGAGCATCAGAGGGACTTCTCCAGCTGCCTCCTCCTTCACAATCAGTCACAGTCAGTTTATTTATATACCACATTCCCCAAATATTGTGCTTAAAGCATTTTATGGAAACTGGTCTGGCTATAATAATGCTATAACCATAATACGTAATGAAAGTCTTACCATAACAGTTAACAATTTAAGAAGTAAGAGTTCACTAAATATAGCTTTTAAAAAGTAGGCATTAAAAGATCATGGCAAAGTTTTCACCTTTTGCATTTGCTATGAATGGAGTAGGGATTCTTTAACATCCAGCCCCACTTATTATGTATAAATATTTGCAGAAAACACCTTCTAAGGTGTACCTGATCTCAGGCAAACCCATCCTGGTTGCTAGGAAGGGAAAATTTTGAAGATTCTAATCACAAGCAAATGAGGCATATATGGTAAAGAAATGCTCACCAAAGAGGAAAGGGAAATCTCTCTAGGATCCCAGGGATTTATAGAATTCACTTGCCAATAACAGCTTTGGCTACAAGTGCCAAAAGCAGGAGCAGCCAGCCTGTGCCATCTCACAAAAAGTTGCTTAGAAGGTTGCCAGCACATTTTGTGTCCTAACTTTGTTCTAGAAGGAGTTAGGTGCTTAGTGGTCACATTTTTTATTTTATTAAAGGTTTGCCTTTAAAAGGTGGGGTAGAAATATATTAAAAAAATGTTCTTGACTGCTACCCACCCTGGAAATAACAATTCTGAACAGTGTAACATGATACTTTCTTGTTGGTGGTTACTGCCCCCAAAGCTTTTCATACAACCTGTCCCCTGCCAAAAATGCAATCTGTATGCTCAAGGAAGCAACAGAACAGAAAACAAAATGAGCAGTTATAATAACATATTTGGAGATCATGCTTGCTTCACTGCCCTCATTTCACTATATTTTCTTTTCCATTCTTTCAAATGAAGGGAGAGCTGAACTGCCTAAGCTCAAGGCTCACTGCAGCACATCCTCATAATACAAAACCGATTTTATTTTTTTTGAATTTACATGTGAAACTTCCATTGATTTTGCATGTTTAAATGAGCCAACACAGGTTAATCGCTGCAGGAAAAACTTTCATTTCCTATCATGCCATCTCAAGCATAATACTAATCCAATGGAGACATCGAGGTCCATGATTATGTACTGAATGGTTAAGGAATGAGGGATCAAGGGAAATGCATGTATTTCAGAACAAGCTCCTTTCTTGGGTTCAAAAATAATTTTAAATCTAGTTAAAAGGAATTGTTCTTGTTTCTGTGGTTTTGCCATAGTGTCTTCCCTTATTGAGTTAAATATTGCTTATCCCACTCTTCAGGCAAGAACGGCTCCTGGAGCAACTTACAAATATAAATAGGACACTGATATGCCCTACCCTCAGGCTTCGAGTCTAAAAGCTATGATATGAAAAGGAGAAATGACGGGAGAAGGAACAAAACAAGCTCATGCAGCAGTTCTGAGCTAGAGAGTTCTCCTGTGACAACCATAAAGACTAGAGAACAGCAGCTACAGGTATCTGATGGCCTTTCAGCACAGGTGATGGAAATGCCCTGAAATCTCTCCTCTCTTCCTTTCCTTTCCTGTTGCCTAATGAGGGAATGTACTGATGAATTTACTATTCAGGTAGGAGTCTGATGAAGCTTTTTTTAGCAACAGAATGAATGGAGAGACCTTGAGTCTGTAGCTCACTGGAACTGTTTTACTTACTAAAATACGTAAGAGCATAGGGGGTGTCTACACCAACCTTTCAGACTCAAGAGAGGGATTCTTGGGAAATGCTGTGGCTTATCATTCTATGCCTCTGTCTCCCATCCATTTTTCACATCAAAGCTTCACTACTAAGCATACTTGCCAGGGGGGAAAGTCACATTGAACTCTGGAGGGATTACTCCTGGATAAACATATTTTGGATCAGTTTGGGCAACTAACCAACCAGGATGAGGGAAATCCTCCATGTGAGAGGCTACTGCAGAGTGTAAATAGCTTATTAAATGTCTTAAACCGTTTCTCATTTATTGCGTCTGTTATTTACCAATTGGCTTGCAGCTGAGATTGCTGCCAAAAAAAGAGAAAAGAAAAGGTCCAGTAAAGTACTATAAATCCACTGATTATTTTTAGCCCTAGAATGCAAAGCTGGGTTTGAATTCAATATTTCTTACAGCCCATTATGTGTATGCACTTGTTTGTTTTTCAAGTTAGAAATGGGTCAATCAATGCCATGCCTCTATTTGAAATAACATTTGTATAGCATACACTGTGTATTTTTAAAATTAACTTACTTGTCATGCATACATTCCTATCAAAATGCTCTCTAAAACCCAGCTATTTGGACGTGATGTTTTATAAGGCATTTTTCGTCTTCAGGGGTGAATCTCATTTTAAAAAGACTATCCCTTTCACACAGTAAATTCCTGTTCTTCCAGACTTTCCATATTCAGATAGTTGTGCAAGCATTTCTAGCTTCATCTATCCAAAATGCTATATACATTAAGTCATCTTATGTTTTGATTAGCATTACACATCTATGGTGTTTATAGCATGACTCATACAGTACGGTTTACCATAATATAATTTTATTTGTTCCTTCTTTCTTTCCTGGCATATACATATCTCTAGATGTGGCTGGAACCTGGATTGGGGAAAATCAAATGCCTAAAAGGAAAAGAAATATTTTCTTGAACTGCACATGGTGAGGAGGGTACAGATTTTATGGGAATATAACAGTGATGGACAACCTGTAGGTCTTCAGAGGTTGTCGGACTACAACTCCCATCATTCATGACTGGGGTTGATGGGAGTTGGAGCTCAACATCTGGAAAAGGTCCTCCATCTTTAGACTATACAATGTCCCTGCCATTCTCTGCTTTATCTCCCTAGTGCAGGGCACATTGCAATGGGCATAGATAACAAAGCCTCTCCTCCCTCCGGAGGGGAGGGATTGTGAGCGGGAGACGATTCCCGCATCTTGCAGGGGGCGTTCAGCCCTCTGCCCCTTGTCATCACTGGCGCACCACGCCTCCCTCTTGGCCACCCAATCGGGTGGCACTTGGGGAGCATTGTTTGGTCGCTCAAATGCGGCCGCGTCAGCCCTCCTTACCATTGAGCTCCTGATCATCCTCTTCGCCCTGGTTGTCCAGGGGGCCTGGTAGGAATTTTTTTCAGTTGGCAAATTGGCACCAGCCTCTTGGATTTTTTCACCTACCTCGTAACAATCATCACAACTTTCTGGGTATTTGGCGGTTAGGCATTGGAATGTGTTTGTGGTGTATGGAACGGCAAGGTGTGGCCATCGCCTACCCCTTCACTTACAAGTATTCTGTTAAAGGAATCCGGTGGTTATAGATCCTGCCCGATGCCTTGTGTGGCAGAGAGTCATGGCACAACCCTCGGTGACATCAGGGGGAGCTTATAGTTGTATTGGCATCAACAGGCTCCCCCTACTGGTGGTTAACCCCTCAACAGACTCACCCTTCTCCGAGTGGGTGGAGTCAAATTGTCTGTGGTCCAATGCCTAAGCCAATACCTTCTCACATGCTGTAATCAATAAAGTTGTGGCCTTTTCTTGCCCATTAACCTAATATACTGTGTCCACATGTTTTCATTCCCCAAGCGGGGATCAGGTCCTCGAATCACAAATTGAGATTATCTTGCACATCCCTTGAGGCATCTGAAGGCCACCTTCTTCTTAGGCCCCAGAAAAGCAGAACAAGGATTTCAGTAGAGCTCCATTTCAGTATCACGGAAGGTCTGACCATGAGCAGTGGCTGCCAGCAGCTGCTCCACACTACAATTGGCAAATGCAGAATATCTTTGGACAACTGCTGGGCATTTTTGATTTGGATACATTCTGTGACATTTGTGGAAAATTTAGACTAGTGCCTTGCAGTTGCCCATCACACAAGGTAAACACACAAAAAAAAATCTGAGGGAATAGGCAAGCAAATTGACCCCATCAGGTGCCAAAAGATGTTCTGAATTACCAGATGTTGATATCAGACCTGAATGCACTAACCAGAACCACAGCTGTAGCTCAGTACTGGATGACTTTTGCTGAAGTAGTCAAATTCAAAATCCTTTATTAGGCATAGCACACCACACATACATATCATAATACAATATAATATAAAATAATAATACAACACAACATCATCAGCCACCATTAACAACCACTAAGTCTCCTTATCATGGCCCATTCTTTCTTCATGGACAGCTCTTAGAAATTCGGCCGCTAATAAAGTAATTTGATCGTCGCTGTCCGCCAGCATGTCCTGGACAGTTGGTTGGATAAAAGTCTGTTTATTGAATTTTAGGGCCTCATACAATAGTATTCTGGCATAACTGCCAAAATCACAGGAGAAGAAGTAGTCCTGCTGAAGTAGTCAAGTTTTACTTCATCCATCTAATCCTTTCTGGATTTTAGGAGAATACATTTTACACAATAACTGATTCAACCACACACAGAGAGAACCTAAGACAAGGCCACAGGCGCCAAGTTGCACCCAACATTTGTGAGGGGTTGTGTGTGCGTGTGATGATTGTTGCATCAGGAGAGGCAGGCCAGGCCTCCTGCCAGTGCCACATTCACACACCAGGCTGTGTTGGTTGGCCCAGGGTGACATCCTGCCAGGCCTCCTCTGGCCACTCAAGGTTGGAGTGGGAGCTGAGCCCTGTCCCAGCAGATATTGGGGTTGTAGAGGCCTCAGCCCCATAGAGTTGGTGCACCTAGACAAGACTATGGAAGAAGGGGAAGATTCCAGCATTCTAACTTTGATCCATGCATCAGGTTCAGTCAACACCTGCAGATGAGGGAAGCAAAATGATGAGGTGCACACACAGTGATTGGGATAATATTCTAAAGTCTCCCATGTTTAAACCTCCCCAGATATATAGAAAATTAGCACAACCCAGCTAAGGGCTATGCTGGAACTTTTCTACCTGACCTGGTATTCTATTTGCAGAGTTTTGTTGTCTTTGTTTCCATGGAGGAACAGTCATTGTTTGAGAGACTGCAGATGTTGCAGCTGCTTTATTTTTCTCCTCAAGAACCATTTTATCACAACTGTCTTCATATTTCCTTCTGCTTTGTCCATTCCTCAAGGCCCATCTGATTTTTACAGCACCCATTTTATTTTTATTGTACTGTAGGACTTCTCCCATTTTTCCCTTTGGAGTATGATCTAATTTTCTCTCTCACCTAAAAATGACACAGCCTGTGGTAAAATACAAACATTTTCTCAAGGTAACTGGTTGCCAGAATTCAACTGCCTGAAGTAAAGGAGTTCAGTTCCTTTCAGAGGAATCTTACGCCTTCCCTTTTCTCAGTTGTCTGCCTTTATATTTATCTCCGGGCTCCTAAAATAAACAGAGCTCTTTGTCTGCATTGTAGATTATATCAAGATAGCAAACAACAAATGGAGCACCTTGGAAGCAACCTTACAAGAAAATGCTAGTAAATATACCTCAGACTGAAAAAGCATTGATGTCCTCCTGGTTGCCTCTAGAAATCGCAGGAATCCCAGAGGTGGCAGCTCCAGCTACTAGAAGATTGTTAAAGCATGACAGAGAGGGCTCTCCCACTCCTTTCCTGCCATCATATTGCACCCATATATGGAATAAAGTGGTGAGACACATGCATTGGGTTTAAAAGAGACACTACATATTACATAGGTGATAGGATGTCTGCATCCATATGGAACACTGCGGGAACTGTCGCTGGAGAGAGCCTAACCCTGAACTGAACAGCTTGTCGGCTTCCATCTCATCTGGTCATACCTTTTGGGGGGTTAAGGGAAGCTCTTTTGGGTTACTCCCCCTGCCACAAGCCCCAACATTGTGGGTGTATTAATTAGTGGCGGAGCAAGTCGATCGGGCACCGGGGCAGTGTGCGTGCCCTGCATCCAGGGGCAGGGCCAGCTGGGACAGGGTGCTCCAGGGGGCCTCTGAAGAGTCTGTCTGCCTCCTCCCATTCAGCTGCCCTACAACTGAGGGGGAGGCATCGGGCGGACCATTTGGGGCAGCGCGGAGCCTGCAGATGCCCAAGCCGCTATGTCACTCCCAGGAGATATGTGTGCCTCAGGTGCTCTGCAGGCCCCGTGGTGAGTGCAGCCTGGCATTTTATTACCCCCTCAGAGGTGACACCCGGGTCAGACTGCCCCTACCGGACCCCCTTCCTCCGCCCCTGGTATTAACCAGACAAGCTCTAAAGAGTCTGCATGTTTTCTTCATTTTTTTTAATTAGTCGTGAGATCATTTCCCACCCTTTTAAAGAAACATAAAAATAGAAAAAATAACAGAAGTGCAAAGGAGGCCACATACCCATTCTTTTAGATTTTCAACAACACACGAAGTTGGGAGGAAACACATGTCAGTAGAAACATTAAGAAGTCCATATTTCCCACACTGGTAGCACCAAAGAGGCAAGTTGTATTGGTATAAATAATAAAGTCCTACCACACAGTATAAAAATGTTCTGGATATTCTAAGCCTTTTGAAATTTTCATATTGTGGTTTATCTTTTCTGTGATCATCATGTTCCATATGTTTTTATACCACAAGGATATCTGCAGAGTATTCCATTTTTGTGCAAGCAGTACAGTCGTACCTTGGAAGTTGAACAGAATCTGTTCCGGAAGTCCGTTCGACTTCCAAAACATTTGGAAACCAAAACACGTCTTCTGATTGGCTGCAGGAAGCTCCTGTGGCCAACTGGAAGACGTAGAAGCCCCATGGAACATTTGGGTTCCAAAGAACATTCGCAAACCGGAACACTCACTTTTGGGTTTACGACATTTGGGAGCCAAAATGTCTGAGTACCAAGGCGTTCAGGATCCAAGGTACTACTTCTTTAGATTGCATTCTTTGAGTATGGCCATCTCATATATTTAGAAACGAAAGCTAGGGAGGTCATTTGTACTGTAGTCTTCAATGTAATAGATACCTGCTGATGCTCATTAGACAAAAACTTTTTTGTCAGTGGACACTCCCTCCATAACTGGGGGTGGGGGGATCCTCTCTCTAAATCCCTGCCAGCAAATTGGTGTCATTCTTGAACTCACAGAGGACACCTGTATTGGCGGACAGTGACACCTATTTACAAGGTTCAATTAGCATTCCTGGATGTATGGGGGGGTGGGGAGAGATCTGTATGGCTTAGAAGACAATATATTGTTCCATTGTTCCGTTTACCAATTGATATGCTAACCCCCATCTCCTGACACTTAAGTTAGTCTGAGCTTGTGTGAGGAATCTCAGTGCTTCCATCAGTATTTTATGGAATGGACTGAGCTTATTTTGTGTGAATATGTCTTTCATAATTTCCATCTTGCCCCATAGGCTGAACTTTCCTTTCCAAACCTTGCCATATTGGAGAGATCTTCACATCATGATATTTGCAGGCCATCCACATCAGTTAAATCCAATGGAAACGACAGACAAGACTTTTCTACAGCTTTAGTTCTTAGACAAACAAGCCCCAATTGTCTAGTAGAGACAATCAAAGAATAAAAATAGAAAGCATTTTATTGGAAACCTGCAGCAAAGACATCAATTTGTTTGATCTAAGTTGTCAGCTATGTTGCTTTTGAGTCAATCTTTTAGCTTCTTTTGTATAACTGAGTTGCAAAAGATACTGAACATTCTCAGACTAAGGTAAATAACACTGAAGCATATACTTTATTTCTTTTCAAGTGAAATAAGTGTTCTGTGTCCATGTGTGCCTTTAATGAAAAATGTAATTAAACGTGTCGATTTAAGGGAAGAAAAAAAAAAAAACTTGTGGCAATTTCCTATAGTAATTCTGTATACATGCAACAGATACAGAATGGCTTCATATAGTGAATGCCCATAATATTGGGGCAGAAGTGAAAGTACATTCCCGGGATATGTGACTATATGGTACCAGAATTTTTACTTTGTCTGTCATTTTGCTACCTGAACCAGAGTAGCAAATGACATTTCCCCCACCCGCATACACCTAGTTTAAGTGGCAGGCAAGTTTAAGTGACAGTGTGGAAATTATAAAAGATATATTCACACAAAAGAAATACAATCCATTCTACAGAGCATGCATGGAAGTGCAGAGATTTTCTACATTAGCATCGCCTAACCCATTCACTTCAGGGACTGTTCACTGTAAAATGCTATTTTGGTACATGAGGCCAAAAATCCCACATATGCCTCTTGCCCTCCCTCACAGTTAAAAAGCAGCAACAATAATAAACCACTTGATATCCTTTCTTGACACCTCAAATTTGTTTGTGCCTATGACAACTGCACTACCAAAGCAGTTCCTTCAACAGTGAATGTCATCTTTAACCACATAATAATTACAGTAAGTCGAGTATCTACATAAGGTTCATGCTCATATGTTTCAGTCTCCGATCACCTGCAAGAATTAGATTCAGTTCATTGATGATAACTCAGATACTCTATGCCAGATTCAGTTCAGGGCATCGTGCTGTTGATTTTCTCTTTCTCTTTTATTGGCCTTAATCCTATAGTATAATCAATCCTTTCAGTAGCCTAATTCACACCAACTGTGAATCTGTGTCTTGACTTGTATATTGTAGCAATAACTTCCCATTCACCCACTAAGGAGAGTATTCCTATCGTGAGGAATCTCCACTTGCAGACTGAAGTTCATACAGTCCAGACACAGGTATAGCAAGCTGATTTAGGTACTGAGAAACTGTCCATTTTGGTTCCTCTCATTTCTCATTTTTTCCACTCTTACATTTAGTTCTCTACATCAGGTTGAAAATTAAGTGATAAAAAGTTCACATGGAAATCCATCAGCATTTTAGTGCAAATATCACCAAATGCACACAATTTTCTATGCTATTTTGCCTAGCCTTTTTTTTGCAAATCATTTTCCCTTAACATAGCTTATTTTTGTGTGTTGTTTTCCCTAATATATGCAAACATATGTACAATTTCCCCTAGATATATGCATTTTTGTACCCATTACCTGACTGGAGAACTGGATTGCAAAATTGGGACTTTTAAAAAATCCTAAATCATGCCCTAAATTGTTCGAAACTTCAGTTTCTTGAGCTGATGAAAGAATTAGGAGAATTTCAGATAACTATCACATTTTTTAAGGTAGCATTTTTATAGTAAATAATACAAATGTATCAAATTTAAAGAGTAAAGCCATTCATTGCTTTGAAGACCTAACCTCCATGGAGCATAATTAATATGGTGTTTCCAAATGTTATACTAAGCAGTTGAATCTCTGACTGAGCTGACAGATGGTTAAAATCACATATATTAGGGAACCACCATAATGACTATGCATCTGGGGAGGCTAATTATACCATTAAAAGTGTGAAATGGATTAAGCACAATTAATTTTCTCAAGAAAAGGGGGTGTTTTCTATTTTTAAAGTTGGTGAGGGAGTGTTGTTCGGAGAATCTTCATTCATTAAGAATGGGAAACTGCAAGCACATCTTCTGACACTAAGCCAGGAAACATTATGAAATCTGGAATATGTTGAGTTCGTTGAGACAATAAATAGATGAATAATTTGGCCTGAGTAAAACTTGTATTTAGCTTTTTGTAGTTTTGCTGTGACTGGGGATGCCTAACCTTGTTTGCTTCAGACTACATTCTGTTAAAAGCAATGTCAATTGATGTTTCAAATAGCCATAGAATTGTAGAGCTGGAAGAGACCTTGAGGGTTTTGTAGTCGAGCTGCAGGTGATGAAGGGATCTCATCTGAAATCCCCCATGGCAGATGGCCATCCAACCTCTGCTTAAACATCTCCAAGGAAGAAGAGTCCACCATTGTGGCGTTTGCCCTCCTAGGTGACATCATGCTGGGTCATAAGGAAAGGGTTAAATGAGTGTGATGTGATTGGTCAGAGAGAAACTGATAGGAGGAGTTAGAGTGAGAGTCGGAGTTGTGTGGAAGTCAGTTGAGAGTTGAGAGTTGGGAGTTGGAGAAGGAAGAGAGAGGATAGGTCTGTGGGTTGGTCGAGTTGTGTTGTGAGAGAGTGAGAGGAACTGTTAGGTGGAGTCAGATAGATAGCTGGGATAATCAGTTTGAAGTTGTTAGGTCAGTATAGAAACTAAGATTAAGAAACTGACAAGGAAAATTAACTGACACTTAAACTCGTATGTGCTTATAAAAATAAACTTGATTATTTGTTAATGTTAACAACCGTCTGGACTCCATGTGTACCCATGGGAAACAGGTTGGTGTCAGCGAAGAGGCAATCACAGTGGTGGCACAGGGATCAATAGACCATCAAACATCCAGGGACCCTGTGTGATCGCCACAACAATTTTTTGAGGGAGTCAGTTCAAATGTCAAACAGCTCTTACCATCAGGAAATTATTCCTGTCTTGGAAATCTCCTTTTTTGTAACTTGAATCCATTGGTATGAGTCCTCCCCACCAGAGCAGGAGAAAACAACCTTACTCCATCCTCTCTGTGACAGCCCTTTAGATTTTTGAAGATGGCTATCATGTCTTCTCTCAGTCTCCTCTTATGTAGGCTAAACATACCTGCATCCACCATCCCTCATAAGGCTTGGTTTCAAGACCTTTGATCATCTTGGTTGCTCTCCTCTGCACACGTTCGATCTTGTCAATATCCTTCTTAAATTGTTGTGCCTCGAACTGGACACAGTACACCAGTTGTGGTCTGACCAATGCAGAACAGAACAGTAATACTATTTCCCTTGACCGGGACACTACACTTCTGTTGATGCAACCTAGAATAGAATTAGGTTTTTCTTGCTGCTGCATCACACTATTGACCCATGCTAAGCTTGTTGTCTCCTAAGACCCCTAGATCCTTTTTATATCCTCTACTGGCATATCTGATATTTGTGCAGCAGTTTATTCCTGCCTAACTGTAGAACTGTACATTTGTCCCTGCTGATGACTTTTGTTTTTTTGTTTTGTTTTGCTGTGCAAGCCAAACCCTGGCTACTGCCTGGCCAGGATTAATGCAGAGTGAGGCCAGCTTCTCATGCTATTCTGTGGCAGACGGTAGGGCAAACTACTGTATAACCCAAACTTCATTTACCTAGAATAAGCACCATTGAATTCAATAGTACAAACTTCTGAATGGATATGATTAGGATTTCACTGTTGTTCACTCTGCTGACTATAAAGTTTATAATGCACATTCACGTGAAGGAGTCAGATGATACATTCACTACAAGCACCTACTGTGATCTTAGTAAGGTTAATAGGTCTCCATCCACAATCCTTCCACTTGGTGTGAATGTACAGTGTATTTTTTCCCATGTATGTTTCCATATCAATGCTAAGTTTGTATTTGTCTAAAAAGCAACGCAATGTGAACTGTGAAAATGCAGTGTTTTTACTGCCCTCCTTTAATATGTTATAGTTGTGCTATACTTCATAACTATGCCGGCAATCCTATACCAGTTGTACATCATAAAAAGTGTGCAGTTCTTTGGATCGGCATTGTCAATAATGCATGGATGTGTGCCAGCAGAGAATATTGGCAGAAATAAAAGGGCAGGCATTCCAAAATATTTATTCTGCCATGTGTCCACCATAAAATCACAGTATGAAAAGCCATGATTAACCATGGCTCTCTAGTGTTCCTTTCCATTGCAGAGAAAATAGCCTGTATAACCATATCAACTGCATAGGCAGATAGACGTTCAGGAAACTGCTACCATTTCCCAAATTATTTCACGAGATAGATTCTGCAAGTAAACCAAATCCAGCACTGTCCACAGCAAACTACTGCTATAGATTAAGGCAAAGAAACATTTTTATTCCAGATATTCTCTGGTGCTCATGCATACAGAAGTTGCCTGTTGATAATCCCTATTGTAAATCTCTTACATGCACTCATGAGACGGTTCCTTGCATCTAATGTCACGTAAAGGAGAGAGACCACATGAAGTCATAGGTTTGGAGATAGGAAAGAAACAAGAAATGGAAAGAAAGCAATTCACATACTGCTATGTACCTGAATTTTCGCATCTTTTAAAAATGATATGTTTTGCATTTTAACTGATCATCTTAACAATTAATAAGTAAAATAAGTAAAGTATGGGGGAGTGGTATGCCATAAGGGTAACAACCCCAAATGTAAGCAATGTGTTAATGATAAAAAGCACAAAGATAAATATTATTTTTGCCTGACTGGTTGTGCTTGGTTTTTATGCTCATCAAGCTGTCAACATCAAAGGCCCTTTCTTGTCACACTCTAAAGTAGCTAGAAGGGGGAAATGCAGGGAGGGAGGGGGAGATATTAAAATAATAATAATTTAAAAACTCTCAAACTTCTATTCACAAGACTGGTGCATTCATTTCTCCTTTTCTTTCTTAATTTCAAAAAAATGTATTTATATGTTTGTTTGTTTCAAAATCTATAATAAAACCTTTAGATTCATAAGAGTTCTCAAAAAAGATAGAAAGAATCTGAAAATATAATTTAAAACATCAATGTTAATAAAAATTGTAACAAAAAAGAGATCAGTATATTTTCCATCATCAGAAATGGCAGACCAGAGTGCAACTTTGGTGCAACTTTTCAGCATAGATCCCTCCATCTTAAAAAAAGGGATATTGTATACATGGACCAAAATGATCGAGGGGTTCAATTTGGAATGGGAGAAATCACTGTTATAAAATTACTAGCAGGGAGTTCTCAGCACTGCCTGGGAATCCGTGGGAGGGGGAGGGGTAAATGGATAGTGTAATTTATGAGTTTGAACCCATCACATAAAGAAAAGGGTGAAATCACACCAAAGTTGCATTTAGGTCCACCATCTTGCTTTTAAATGGTGACCTGCATACAAACCCTCATGCTAAATTTGGAAACAACATCTCAAGAGCCAACCAAACCTATGGAGAACAGATGGACAGAGAGACAGATAGACAAACTCCTTTCAATAATAATAATAATAATAATAATAATAATAATAATAATAATAATAATAATTTATTTATACCCCACCCATAAATTGTATGTAGAAAGTCATTATGACACTGGTCGAAATGAAATTGGTTGGCAGTAGATTCAAAATAGCAAAATAAAGAACTCAATACAACAGCTATGTAATGTGTGGAATTTGTTGCCATAAAGTGGGGGAAAAATGCATATTAGCTTCATTGTATTTAAAAGAGGAATAGACAAATTCATGCAACACAGGTCTAACAATGGCTATCAGTCATGATGGCCATATGGAATGGCGAAAGTCAAAAACAGAATGCCACAGAATACCATTCATCAGTGGAAGGCTACTTGATCGACTTGACCGTTGTAGAAAACAAGGTGCTGGACCAGATGAACCTTTGGTTTAATCCAGAGTTGGGAAACCTTTGGCTCTTCAGGTGTTGTTTGAGTCCAACTCCCATCATCCTCAGCCATCATGGCCAATGATCAGAGATTATACGAGTTCAGCTACTTCAGGTGGGATCATATTCTAGTCAGGTAGGAGGTTCGTATAGTAAAAGCTATGGTTTTCCCAGTAGTGATGTATGGAAGTGAAAGCTGGACCATAAAGAAGGCTGATCGCTGAAGAATGGATGCTTTTGAATTATGGTGCTGGAGGAGACTCTTGAGAGTCCCATGGACTGCAAGAAGATCCAACCTATCCATTCTTAAGGAAATCAGCCCTGAGTGCTCACTGGAAGGACAGATCCTGAAGGTGAGGCTCCAATACTTTGGCCACCTCATGAGAAGAGAAGACTCCCTGGAAAAGACCCTGATGTTGGGAAAGATTGAGGGCACAAGGAGAAGAGGACGACAGAGGACGAGATGGTTGGACAGTGTTCTCGAAGCTACAAACATGAGTCTGACCAAACTGCGGGAGGCAGTGGAAGACAGGAGTGCCTGGTGTGCTCTGGTCCATGGGGTCACGAAGAGTCGGATACGACTAAACGACTAAACAACAACAACAACAAAGGATTACATCCAACAGGGATGTCTTGTGTTCTAATGTATACAGAACTATAATAAAAATGAATACATGCATCCCTAGGTTAAAAGCTGGTGCACCAGCTGTGCTGCATTAATTTGACCTCACAGCAGTATTTAAAATTCCATCTCCAGCCCTAATTGATTTGATAAGGCTGAGCTAGATTATAAATAAACTGAGTCTGGCTTGTGCACAGCTGACAAATAGCCTTTTGGTTTTTAAAGCAGAGAGGAGTGAGGAAAGTGTCTCAGCAAAAGTCTCAGGTGCATTTCTTCCACATCTTAATGGTGTCACTGCTTGACAGCTTTTGTTGCAAAGCATCTGGAGTGATAAACTGGCATCTCTTTTGAAGGTGTAAAACCGTTTTTGTCTCTGTTATACAGCAGATTTCACTTTATTGAAATGTGAAGCACAAATGGTTGAAAGGGATTTTAGTGTTTGCATGTACATTTCAGAGACATGGGATTTTTGAAAGAATTTATCCCAGTTGCATTTGATCAGAGATACCAATTTCAATAGAGCGGAGAGGCAAAATAGGAGACTGGACTTGAAGGCCAATCTTAAATAGACAGCAATGTCAATGGAAAGTAGTGGGATTTTCTCAGAAATAAATACTTGAAACTAAAGGTAAAATGTGAACTCTCACAAATTTAGACTGAATATTTGACCATTTCCCCACCATGTCATGACCTATGAGAATCTACTCACAGTGCAGATCTTATGAGTAATTCAAAATGCACTAAACTATGTTTCTGTCACCTTTCCATTTTTTGTACTTTGTATTGAGTTTTTGAAATCCAGATGGCTCTTGTTTGTGAGTTGATAGCCTAAAAGTAGGGCTGTGTGTCCTCTGGGTTAAAACAATAAAGAAATCAGCAGATCAAGAGAAGCTGGACTCTGCAACTTGCATCAATAACACTTTTCCACATTTTGATACAATTCATTCTGTTATATTACTTCATTGGCATAATTTTTGTTGCTTCTGCCAGCCTTGAGTCCCATGTGCACTGTTACTTCAAGGTAGTATCAGACCACTTTAAACCATTATGTCTTCCCTCACTGAATTCTGGGAAGTGTAGTTTGTTAAGTGCGCTGAGAGTTGTTCAGAGACTCCTATTCTCCTCATAGAACTAGAGTTCCCTGGGAAGAGGAGTTGGCTGTTAAACTACTGTAAGTACTGTAGCTCTTTGAGAGGAATAGAGGTATCCTGATACCTCTCAGCACCATACTAAATGTATGTGTTGGGGGCTCACCTTACAACACATGTGCATAAATCAGAGGGAATGGTAACCTATTTCCAAGTACCCTGGTGCCATAATCTGCCTTAGAAGGGCGACTATATGTCTCTCCGTTTCTGCAGGCAGATGCTCCTCAGGCTTTGTGAAGCAACCCAGTTACACTAAACTACACTACCAGTGAAATCATTGTGTTTTTCTCCCACTCAGTTCAACCAAGAGGATGAGGTTCTCATCTAGAGGCTTATTTCCAATTATACATTATTTAGACTCCTTGGTGGGCAGACTTCAAATTTGCAGGATTTACTTTGCATTTTACTGGACTGCTAAGATCCTCCTTCTGAGGCCTGGTGCAAAAGAGTCAAGAAATAATAAAAAAATAGATAAATAATAATAAAAATAGTAGTAGTGGTAGTACTACAACAGCTGAATCATACCCTCCAAGTGTCGCTATTTTCCAGGGACAGTCCTGGATTTACAGAAGCTGTCCCAGATTCTGATTTGATCCCAGAATGTCCCACTTAGAACGTCACTATTTTCACTGGACAAATTTTGGAGGGTATGGAGTTATGTGGCCCCTAGCCAAGGAGATAAGTAACTATACAACCTTTAGAAGACATTTGAAGACAGCCCTGTATAGGGAAGTTTTTTGTTAATGTTTATTATGTTTTTATATATGCTGGGAGCCACCCAGAGTGGCTCGGACAACCCAGTCAGATGGGAAAGGTCTGAATGAATGAATGAATGGATGGATGATTAGGAAGTCCCTATTTTCACTGGAGAAATGTTGGAAGATATCCTGAACTAAAGCAACAGTATTTATATTAAAAAATCCTAGTTACCCCGTTTTCCAGCTTTCATCACCCTAGCAGTGTGTGTGTGTGTGTAATGTTGTTGCACCCAGACCCACATAAATGATGAGACAGACATCTTGGTTTGGAATTTAAAATGGGTAACCATTTTTATTCAGTATAATTGAAGTTCTGCTGAGGGAAATGCTTAATTACTTATTGATGATCAGTGTGGGCTCTTATAAGTCTGAGAGCTGTAAAAATTAAACCAACTTTGCAGGTTTTGGAGTGAGCTACCTTTGCTTGAGACCCCACAGTAGTTATTTACCTATTCCTGGCCTTTCGTTGCTGGCAAGCTACTTGTGCCTAGGGAATTCTGCCCAGCTCACTATCTGTTCTGGCCTTGAGACATTGAATCTGTGAGCTGGGCAGTCCTCAAGAAGGGCCCTTGTCCCTACCATTTCTACTTGAGGCATTCATGGGTAAGTCTGAAGATGCTCCCCTCACCCTTCAGTTTCCAGATGGTGCCTCAAGGTGCTCACCAGTTTCCAGTGTAACCCCTTTCCTACCAACCCCGCAATGACTCTGTGAAAGCAACTCATAAACCTGTTTAAAGAACCGTCCTGACCCCAATTCAGTGTGATGCAGGCAAAACCAACTAACCACTCAGTGTTGTATAAGGCCAAACTAGACACTGAAATGTGGTGGACCCTATGGGGCACTATAAAAAAAGATGAGGCATTATAAAAAGGGGGGCAGGCACCATCATGACCTGACTGTGCAGCTGGCAGGGAGGAGCCAGAGACAGGTCAACAAGCTAACTATGTACACCTCCCCAGACAAACGATGCATGTGCTCTTAGCCCAATGGGACATGCCCCACTGGCAATTGGCCAGGGGCAGAAAGTGCTCCCCACCCCACTCATTTCATTTTTCATTTCACTTTCAATTTCTATACTGCCTTTCTATACCACTATACGCAAGGCAGGTTACAGCAACAAAATATGTTAACAAAAACACACACACCTTATCTGATCCAATACAAAAAGCCATAATAAAACATAACTTTATAATACACAGTCGCAATCTGAGTGATTTCTTTATACTCTCTCTCTCTATTTTTTCTGTTCTTCTGCCTTCCCTTTACTTTTGTGGCAGCATTGTTTCCCCTCCGCTATTTTTATTCTTTATTTTGTTTTGGGTTTACTCACTCCTTGAGGGGTCCCCCCCTGAGTTCCCCTTTTTTCTTCTTGTCTTATTTACTTTTAGGTTTTATTGCTGCTGCTACCACTTTACGTTTATTTTAATATAGAAATAGAGATTTTACCATCTTGTCGCTGCTTCAGTGATGTGAGGCTTTTCACCGGTCTGTTTGATGTTCTTCTCTGTGCCTGGATTCTCCCCGACCTCATCAGTTTTTCTTTTGGCTAGGGGTGCCAGGACTCCAAAGACACTGCTGAAGTTCCTTTGGCTTGAGCTTCTTTCTAAGCCTTTTCAGGGGTCGTTTAGCCAAACGTTGCCCCTCACAGTACCGGTGTACGCCCCGACTTGCTTACTGTGATCAGAGCTCACCTGTTGCAGCTGTGGTAAAAATGGAAGTCAGTCGTACCTCGACTCCTGAACGCCTTGGGAGTCAAACATTCCGGCTCCAGAATGATCAAAAACCAGAAGTGAGTGTTTTCTGGTTCTTGAACATTCTTTTGGAAGCTGAACGTCCAACGGGGCTCCCGAGGCTCCCGATTGGCCCCAGTAGCTTCCTATAGCCAATCAGAAGCCGTGCTTTGGAAATCAAATGTTTCGGAAGTCAAAGATTTCTGGAATGGATTCTGTTCGACTTCCAAGGTATGATTGTAGAAGTATTCTGAGGACTGGGGGAAATGGTCAGAGTTGTTGCCATTGCAAAGCATTTAGGAGTCAGAAATCCATACCAAGCAGATCACCCAAAGAACTATTCAGTAGATCCTGTTCTACTTTCTGCCCACCCTCGCTGTACCAACATCCCATACAGGAAATGTGCAGTTAACATAGTTTCCCCCCAGATCCTTACAGGCCTAGTTTTCATTCAGGTGATGAATTTGTTTCTGCAATAGAACTTCAGACTAGAGGTAAGGGTACACATAGGTGAAAGCTCCCTACCCCCCACAAAAACCCCATAAAATGTAGGAATCAGGGTGAACCAGTTTTCCATCAGGAGTGCATTATTTTTAGATGGAGAACTATTCCATTAAGCAAACCTTCAGCAGTAGTCTGAAGTGGTATATTCCGTACATAGGCTTATCACTCAGTGAAGCCACTGTAAAATTTCTTTCTGGCTCTTTTCATGCACATAGAAAATAATCTCACTCTTAATAATCTCACTCTTAACAGCATTTGTGGGTTCTAATTAGTTGGTGTTCAAAATACTCAGCTGGTGAGTGAAGGATCAAAGTCAAAACCCCTGCCAGCCTACTGAGGATGTTTCGACACATCAGAAAGGGAACACTTTGACCACATGCCAGGAGAGTCGCTTTCATTATTCATTTCAACCTGCATTGATCTTAATAGAAAATTGTTGTTTACAAAACACTTTTTTTTCCAGTGCACAAAGGGCTATGACACAATCTGTCATACTTCCCGTGTCCATCCTATGTGGGAAAGTATTATATCACTTTCTTTTTCTGTTTAAGGTGTGGGCTGGATATATCATGGTTACAAGCCATAATTCATTTATATTTTCCCCCAGAAACAGGGAACTGACATTGCTTCTTTATCTCAGAATCCTAGGCATGCAGTCTGACACTTGTACCACCAGGCTGAGACTTATTCAGCCTGCAGTCTCCATCTTGGAATGGAATCTATAAACTAACACAATGACTACAACATTCAGACTAAGTTTTGTACTTTGGTGTTTGTTTGTTTGTTTGTTTGTGTAATGCCTTGCCTGATTAAGGTTCTGGAGAACTTGGAAGCTTACCACTATTTTGTGATCTTTGGTCAAAATAAAAGCTTCACTCAACTGTGAATTTTGAAGGTTTTTATTTCCTTATACACCAGACCAATACCAACTCTTCCTTTTCATACAATTAGCAAAAGAAGGCTTCCTGTCTTTCTAATGGAACTCTGTTTTCAATGTTGTTGTTGTTGATTATCAAAAGGACAGTTAAGGCAAGGAGGGTTAATCTGGGTGAATGATTGCAGAAAGGTGAAGGTAAGGGACCCCTGGATGGTTAAGTCCAGTCAAAGGCGACTATGGGGTTGCGGCGCTCATCTTTCAGGCCAAGGGAGCCGGCGTTTGTCCACAGACAGCTTTCTGGGTCACGTGGTCAGCATGACTATGCCTCTACTGGTTCATGGAGGACCGTGACGAGTGCCAGAGCTCCCACAGAAACGCTGTTTACTTTCCTGCCACAGCGGTACCTAATTATCTACTCGGACTGGCATGTTTTTGAACCACTAGGTTGTCAGGAGCTGGGACAGAGCAACAGGAGCTCACCCCGTCATGGGGATTCAAACCGCTGACCTTATGATCAGCAAGCCCAAGAGGCTCAGTGGCTTAGACCACAGCTCCACCTGCTTCCCTATCTTTTACCTTTTGAATGATTGCAGAAACTGCAGGGAGATGCATCTCTCTATTTTTGCAGACATAATACAATGCCACTCCCACTCCAAGCTCTTCTGTCACTGGTGCCTGAACCTCTGAATACCAGCTACTGGCAGTCACAAGTGGGATGAATGCTGTTACGCTCATGTCCTGCTTATGGGCTTTCCACTAGCATTTGGTTAGCCAAGATGATTTACCCTTCTTCTTATTTCTTAGGATTCCTACAATGGAGGTTTCAGCAGGATAAATAGTCATGGACTCTGCTGCATATGTTCACCTGAGCAGAATATCTAAAGACACTGGAAGAGAACAATGATTTGTATCCATTTTCTACCAAGTCTATTGACCATTTATGTGTAAGCCTTATGATGTCCTAGTTTTGGCCACGGTGAAGTAATGTTCTAGTTGATTCACCACATGCACAGATTCATATTTATGGAGATGCAACCCATTTAGGTGAGCCACAACACAGATGACAGCTTCATTACATGTATGTAATCCTACGCACATTTACATTGGAGTAAATCCCAGTGAATTCAGTGTGTATAGAATTGAAGCCAAGATGTTTATCAGCAGAAAAATAATCATCATTCTCTAGAGTACTTTAACTGTGGTTTTAGTCAAGTCCACAGGCACTCTTTGCAAACATTATTAGCTTTTGCAAGTGTGAGGGGGTGGCATTGAAGAGACTGGCTTTCTCTCCCTGACTTACACAATTTCATTGTAAAGAAGGGAGGCTACTGCTGTGATGCTTCTTACATTCCTTGCACATGCTAATAATGTGAAAATGATGAGGGTCATTTTTTAATAGCTCTGTGAATAAGAGGTTTGTGTTGTGTGACTTCTATATATAAGTATCACTTTTCTAGAAATGAAATTTCCCCATGAGACACGACGTGTTTCTGATGTGCGGTGTAGCTCTGTTTCAGACCCACAAAATAAATTATAAATGCTCTTATTTGTATTACAGTATAAAGCGCATGGTTCATTGTCTTGCTCTAAATTAATTATGCTGGCATACTTAGCTGTTTTCGCTTTAATCTTTGGTGCTATGAGACATCACATTCTTACTTATCTTGACACTTTGTTGTCTTCCAAAGTAAAAGAATTTCTGGGGGAGTCTTTTCAAAATCTATTTCTGATCTTCACTGATTCCTGTTTGTTTTTCTTGGATTTTTCCAGCATAACAAACAATTCATGCTAGTCAGCCCTAAGGCTGCATTCAGACATGAGGTTTATTGAATGTCCTACTAGTTATAATGATGGTGCTTCTGTTCTGATTTATAACATTTCTGTTACACTGCGGTACCTGTTGTGGCATCCACTCACCCACTTCTACCTTCTTCCGGAAAGACAATTCTATGGGATAGGTAAAGGTAAAGGGAGCCCTGACCATTAGGTCCAGTCGTGACCGACTCTGGGGTTGTGGCACTCATCTTGTTTTATTGGCCGAGGGAGCAGGCATACAGCTTCTGGGTCATGTGGCCAGCATGACAAAGCCGCTTCTGGCAAACCAGAGCAGTGCACGGAAACACCATTTAGCTTCCCGCTGGAGCGGTCCCTATTTATCTACTTGCACTTTGATGTGCTTTTGAACTACTAGATTGGCAGGAGCAGGGACCGAGCAATGGGAGCTCACCCTGTCACAGGGATTCGAACTGCCTACCTTCTGATCAGCAAGTCCTAGGCTCTGTGGTGTAACCCACAGCGCCACCCATGCCCCAATTCTATGGGGTACAACTAGGTTAATCCATCCCAGTATAAATGGCTACTAGAGATTGATCGATCAACCTCGTTCTGTCCCCAAGGCATTTTCATGTATTCACAAAGCCTGTTCCATGTAATCTAATTTGTGCGAATATTTTGGGGGCATGGGAGGGGGATCCATTTTTTTTTTACCCAAAATACTTACTAAAAGGTCTGAGGTATGCCACTTCCTACCTACCTTAGTACCTACCTACATTTTACAGATGCTTAAAGCTGCTAATCCTTTCAAAAATGCTTTTCAAATGCTCCCAGGAAGTGACTCTACATCAGGAGTCAGCAAGGTTTACCTCACCTGGGCTGATTTACTCCAGTGGTGATCCCTCCATAGGCCGGATTGCGCATGCGCTCATGTGCGAGTGCCCACGATTTCCGGTGTCTGCCTCTGCGCAGACACAATTTCTGGCGCTGCAGAAGCGAGTCCCCATGAAGTGAGTGCAGCATGTGGGGACTCGCTGAGCGGGTAGCTTGTGGGCCGGTTAAACAACCACTGTGGCCCTTAGGTTGCCTACCCCTGCTCTACATTGTAAGGTGCAGTGCCTTCCTGAGGAATTGTGCCAAGAAAACTTCTACTTTCCCTGGCATAACTAGAGGACCAGTCATCTTTCTGTCCTATCATTGACTTTCTAAGGCAAACAAGGGCATTGTATAGTGGGGTGGGGGGAGAGATGGAAACCCTCACAGTTACATGGGGGCAGCCATCTGCAATTCTCCAGGAATACATTGCACTTTTGATGCACAGTTGCTGGGGTGTTGTGAAAATGTCACTTTTCAACCTTCAGAATAGGTACTTTTTCTGTTGTTCGGAAGAATCTAGAAACCCCCCTGGGAGACATGTCAGAAGGCAGTTGCAGCTGGATGATTTTAGTAAATATATATAAAAAATCTTTTTAGACAGGTCTGTAGTGATAACGAAATTACATGCTACAAGTAATTATTTGACTGGTCAACATTCATATTCTGCCCCTCTACGAAGAGTTTGAGAAGGACAGTGTGCATAGAATTCACTGAACCCTGTCAGGTAGGAGTATATTTTAATGCAAACCTTTTTGCTGATTTGACTATCGCAGCCTGATGGATGCTATTATTTTCATATTGTTAGCTGTTTGAGTACCAGTATCCAGTAAACAACCCTGGATAAATAAATAACTAAGGGCGCATTCCAGCTAAAGCTGTGCTCCTTTAAATCAGATTGATTAAGACCCAATGATTTCTCTGGGAGAGCTAAACATGTGCTTAACTCTCTCCCACAGAAATCAGTAGGAGTTAAAAGTATTTAACTTTGGTTGGACTGAATCCTAAATAAATAACTCACCCAGAAAGTGAAATCTTCAAACTTCTTTGGATTATGTGGTGTCCTCCAGAAGTTGTTGGACTACAATCTCCATCATCTCTCACCATTTTGGCTGGGTCTGATGGGAATTGTAGTTCAACACCATCTGGAAGACACAGTATTGAATAACCTTATTGTCTGTTTATGCAGGGGGGTTCAGGAGGACTTTTGAGGTTTTCTGTGGCCACCTGAATATCCACAGACCATACCAGGTAAACATGTGTGTCTGTATAGCTACCTATGCAATCTGTGGCTTTTTTGTCCAAGAGAAAGTGCATTAAATTTAGGCAATATCCAATGCACTTCTCTTAGCACAAAGATTTCTGTTTGTACAGTGGAACTCACCTGCCCATGTTCCAAAAGGTTGATAAAAACAGCATAAAGGTTTAGGGGGCACATGGAATGCACAAGGAGAGGAGGAGGAGGGGAAATTTAATTGCACTGACAGAATGAGTGCATTGAGTACAGCACTGAATGGTCTTTGATCCTCAGATGGCTTAATTTGCACTAGGGCTCATTAGGATTTAGTAGAAACTCCTATTCATTTTCAGAACTGAGTTATGTAAAAGAGAGAGTGTGCTATTTGAACTTTTGATTTGATTTATTTTGATTTCTTGCATTTCCATGCTGCTTTTCATTCAAATGAATCCCAAAGAGGCTAACAAATGATAAAGAATAATAACATAATTGAACATCACACATACAACATAAGGCATATGTAGAATAATCAACAAATAATCAATGAAACAATTACAATCTAGAAAACACTGTTAACAAAGCAACTACTGGAAAATAAGCTAAACATCTCAATTAAAGCAAATGTCATATTGTATGTTTAACAAATCAATAAATCATTTATAATCCATAATACAATATTAACAGCATTAATAAAATAGAAACCAAAAAACTAAACTAAGCACTGTTAAGTTCATGCACACACTTTCCACAACCCCAGGGCTCATAAACTTCCAGTCTATTAAGCTCATTAAAATACACCTACACAGTGCTATTTTTCTAGAAAAAGAGGTGCTGGAAGTTCACCACAAATGCCTCCTTTGTTCTCTTTGAATGGCAATGGTGCCCACCCGAGACGTGCTTGAACTGAGCTCCATTGATTTCCAGCTGAAAAAAAGCCCTGCATATACACATAATACCCATGGCAACAACTGCCTTCTGAAGGTTCATTGGGCTGGAGGTGGGGTGGTACAGGTGAAACCAACCACCCCCTGATGGTAAACAGATTCTCTCTCTCTCTCTGCTCACACCTTATGAAGGCTCCTGGAGCTGGAGGGTGGAACAAGGCATTACCTGCTGGCCAATAGTCTCTCTCACCCCTACCATAGCCATTAGAGGTAAGGCTACTAAGATAGAACAGATCTTCTTTAAGTAATGAACTTCTTTACACTTCCATAATTATGTGTTCTGCTCCAAGTGCTTTGAACTCAAGCAGGGGTTCCAGCAGGAGTTAAGATTCAGACTATGGTCGGGTATAGTCAGGACCCTGGACAGCTCCAAGTGGAGCTCAGGCTTCAAACTCCCACACAAGTAGTCTCACAGGTTGCTTCAACAGCAGCAATCTAGCAAGAGTGGAGAGTCTATGCTACTGAACTACAAATCCCATCAGGCCCAGCAAGCATAGCCTATGGCTAGAAATAATGGGAGTTCCCCCCCGAAAAGTATGGAGGCCCCACCCTTGCTCTAAAGTCTAGAGCAGTGTTTCCCAAACTTGCATCTCTAGCTGTTTTTGGACTACAACTCCCATCATCCCTAGTTATCAGGACCAGTGGTCAGGGATGATGGGAATTATAGTCCCAAAACAGCTGGAGACCTAAGTTTGGGAAACACTGATCTAGAGCAGGCTTCCTCAACCTTGGAGATGTTTTGAGACTACAGTTCCCATCATCCCTGATTACTGGTCCTGCTAGCTAGGGATCATGGGAGTTGTAGGCCAAAAATATTTGGAGGGCCGAGGTTGAGGAAGCCTGGCCTAGAGGCTAAAGTAAGGCTTCAGTTTCATCTGGGCAGCTAGTTCTGCTGCATCTAGAAGAAGCCCCTTGTAATTAAAGTGGCTTTGACCCTGTTGTGGTTTCCATGCTGGAGCCTTGTCCTCTCAAGATGTTGGTAGCATCAGGGGGAGAGTGATAGAATGAGCTCCATGTGTGCCAGGGCTTCTGAGAGGGTGAAGTCATTCAGAATTAGTACTTCAGGCAATTCCATTCCATCTCCTCCTTGTATTCTATGCAGAGGCAGAGCAAGATGGGTTTGGTGGGTGTAGTCCACCCTGGATGTCATCCCTGGGGGGGTGACATCGCTGCCCCCCCCAGGGATGCTCACCATGGGTGGTGCACCCCCTGGGACACTCGCCATGGGCGGCACTCCGCCACTGATTCTATGGCTTCTTCAAGTCAATACATTCTATTACTACACTGTGTGAAAATGACTAAATATAATGAAATTAATGAAATTATGCAGGAAGCAGAGATATGCTTTAGGGGTATACTAGCCCCTCTGAAACTCTTTCCCCCCATCCCCAATTACTTTTGAAATTACTCAAATGTCTCATCTAAGCAGGAACCTACATATTTGCTTTGATGTTCAGCTTTGGGTGAAACCCTTGACCGTAGTTGTTATTCACCTAGATGGCACTGTTGAGATAATTCATTAAAACTGCTTTTATGATGAAGAGTTGTCTGTCATCCCTGCTTTTCTCAAGTGTGCATCTGCCTTTATTCTATTCAGTAGTTATTTTGGTGCCATTGAATTTTATACTTTATATTAACAAAAGGGCCTATAAGTGCTGTAACTTTCCCAAGGGCGTTTAAAGCAATTAAAAATACCTTCTAGATCTTTTATTTCCAGCAGCTAGAGAACTGTAAGGTTTTTGTGTGTGATCTCAATAGACTTTCCCCCTTTCTTCCGAGCCTAGAGCAAGCATTTTGCAGACTTGAAAATTTCCCCAGTGCTAATTTGTGGTTCTTTACATTTTGTTTTTGGCACATTTTAATGTCACACTCAATAACATTTTGAAGCAGAAATGGCAGCCTGAACGTCATTTTCGGCTGGAGGGCACGCAAGTAAGAACTGTGTGCTGATGCAAGTATATTTCTTAGGATCCAAATAGTAGGACAAGTGAGGAATTTATATGATGAAGTTGCCTTTTGAGATGTCTTCGCTGACTCCTATATTCCTTGCAATTCTGTAGATAACTTTGTAAAATGAATGCAATGGCCAAATTCCCTCTAGATGTGTATGGACTCTTGACTCCCATCATCCCTGACCTTTGGCTATGCTGGCTGAAGACGATGTGATGCAATGGGTTTCCCAAACCCAAAACTGACTGTGCAGGCAGTTTGAAACAGGCACAAAAATCCCTATTTTTCCTTAGCTAAAATCCATTAACTTGAGCTCTGAGTCAATGTATAAACAAAAACCCGGCTGTATAAACAAGTGCTCAGAGCCCTCTCCTTTATCAGTTTGTGACGGCAAGGATGGCCTTGACTGTAACAGTAGAACAGGGATGACACGTCTAGATCTTATCTTACGTTCTGACCACACTCTGACACACAGACCTAGTCTGGGAACAGCGCCAGAGTGTGTTCTTGGAGTTGGTGACCTCTTGCTCCAAGATAAGAGTAGGAACAAGCATACCCTTTTATGGTCAGGAGTACAGGAAGGAAAACCCTTTTATGGTTAAGAGTGCCGGAGCAGGAACATCTGTGATGTTAACCTGCATGTACAAGCTGACGTGCTTGGATTCCTGGGGAAGGGGGAGAGGGTGCCTGGAGGATATATATACTGCATGAAATTTCTCATTTCTTTGGACTTGCTGTGGACTGACCATGCAAGTGCCTTTCTGCTGCTCTGGAAAGCAGAAATAAAGAACTCTTTCTCTGAACCAACCCTCGGTGTCATTTGACTTCCTTCCTCCCGTTCAGGAGCATCGCAGAGCCCACCGATCAGTAAAGTCTAATAAGGCTAAAGATGGGATTTGGAGTAAAACAGCATCCAGATGACAGTAGGTTGTGCAAGACTCTTGCAGCCTTACAAAGTAATGCCATAATGCAAAACTCAACTCAATATTTTTGTATCTTTCCCATCAATACTTATTTCATTTATATCCTACCTTTTCTCCAAGGAGCTCAAGGAAGTATACATGGTTTACCCTGCCTATTTTGTTCTCACAACAACCCGTGAAGTAAGTTAGACCCAATGTGTTTCATGGCTGAGTGCACACTAGCTTTCAAACAACTTGCCACTCTGCCCAAAGGCACACAACTTTAAAATCAATAATAAAGCTCACTGAACAGTAAAATTAACCAAAATCCCATCAAACATACCTTTTCCATCAAAAACAGTAACAGCACCAATGACTCTTAAAAGTAATAAAATAATTGCTAAGAAATAAAAACAACAAAATATGGAAAAGTAAAACTAGTAGAAAAAACTATTAAGTAGTAGTAGTAATACCTCACTCATCTGGCTGGGTTGCCCCAGCCACTCTGAGCAGCTTCCAACACGTATAAAAACAGTAGCAATGAATCAATGTTGTTGTTGTTTAGTTATTTAGTCGTGTCCAACTCTTTGTGACCCCATGGACCAGAGCACGCCAGGCACTTCTGTCTTCCACTGCCTCCTGCAAACTCATGCTGGTAGCTTCGAGAACACTATCCAACCATCTCGTCCTCTGTCATACCCTTCTCCTTGTGACCTTCATCTTTCCCAACATCAGGGTCTTTTCCAGGGAGTCTTCTCTTCTCATGAGGTGGCCAAAGTATTGGAGCCTCAGCTTCAGGATCTGTCCTTCCAGTGAGCACTCAGGGCTGAATTCCTTAATAATGGATAGGTTTGTTCTTCTTGCAGTCCATGGGACTCTCAAGAGTGAATCAATATTGAATGAATCAATAGTGAATAACAAACAATAAACAAAACAGACTATTCACATTATTGACCATAAAGATGGCTGACAAAAACACATGGGGGGGGGGTCTTCACTTGCTCATGGGATGCTTTCAGAGGAGTGGCCAGGTGAGTTTTATTTGGTAATGAGTGCATTTCAACATATGTCAGAACATATGGTAGATTTTCCTAGCAGCTGAATAATGCGAGGCTCTTGAAAGCTTGATGAATCTCTGCAGTCTCTAACTGCAGCTTTCATAATTAAATTCAGGGGAACATTCAGAGGTCTTAGCTCTGGGCTCAAAGGAATTTGAATGAAGACACCTGATTGTAATTGGTTATATGAGCTACAACTTTATTACTTAACAAGATCTATTATGAACATTAATTCAACTTAACATGCCTAACACTGGTGGCGGCATCCTATAACTCAGGGAGACTGAGAAGAAAGCTGGAATCTAACTTAAGACTTTATGCATTCAACGTGGATGCTTTACCACTGAACTATGGGCCTTCTCTTGCTTGCAAACATGCTTCTCCATTTCCCAGTTCTTATTTCTGCAAACACCAACCTACACACAGCAAACTTACTTCCTACGTAACGTTAACTTCACACAGTTACTGTTCCTTTTGGTGGCATTCTTAGGTTCTTTTTTGTGTGTTCTCTCTCTCTCTCTCACTCACACACACACACACACACACATACACACTGCTTGCCCTCTCAGTACTGATTACTGATCAATTGATGGTTGGAAGATGAATTGGTAAACTGACTCCATTTCAAGTGGAGACAACTGTGCTGGTCATCAGTTGATGTGTGATGTGACCTGGGCCTGTGTTTCTCTAGAATTAGAAACTTGGCTCTCTGAGAAATAAAGTTATTTATTTATTAAATTTCTATACTACCTGTTATCTGAAGATCACAGGGTGGTTCACAAAAAAATAAAATACAAAAGGAGAACACATATTAAAACAAGAACCAAACACAACCCAATAGCTCCCCTTCCACAAGCACATTTAAAAGACCATAGAATGTTTAATCAGACAAAGATCTAGTTATAGAGAAAGGTTTAGTTATAGAGATCCCTGGATCTTAGAGTTATTGTTACTTGAATGACAGAATCAAGTATGCTTTGCTCAAGGGTCTTCATAGGAGTGTGAAAACTCATTCATCTTTACCCTGATGTCTACTGCACTAATCTAAAGGTTGTGCAAATTGTAGCCATAAGGTGACATTTTCAAATTAGAAACATCTCTGCAGTTTCCCAATGGAAACTTGGCAGTAAACATCTTCTTTGACACCATTGAAAAACTTTTGCTACCACTACAGATTAATCAACCAGATAAACAATTCCCCCCACTTCCTCAATTGAGTGTGTCATCTTTAAAGTTTGCAATGTGTGCGGCAATAAAACTGTTAATGTTATTATCATCTAGCATATATGAATGCTGTTTCTTTTCTAAACTGTGTGCCTTGGGTTAATTGGTTTGCCTTTAATGTTGCTTAGACAGACAAAAGTTTGCAAGCTAGAGAGTCATGCTAATAACCTCCGCATTGTTCCCTCAAATTAATCCAGTGTTGCAAGTCAAGCTCTTTGTTTTGTTTTATTCAACAGTGATGGAGGCTTTCAATCTCAGTTTCAATTTTCTGATTTTTTAAAATCAATTTTACTGTAGTACAGTATGTAAATTAGTTTTTTCCCTGATTATTAATTTAGGAACACAACTATACATTGCAATTTGCTTATAAAACTAAGGTGCATTTTTTGATGAAGAAAATCGTTGAAGCAAGTGTGGCAATTAAATGCTCTGGTTAGCAGACAGCCATTGGTCTGGTAGATAGAAGATATTATAAAAGATAGCTTTCTATGCTCTCAGAGATTTCTGCATTGCTTCCACATCTGTATATACAGATGGGTTTGATCAGGCTAAAGAAGTGAAGAAATTCTTTTAATTCAGAATGCCTGAAATTAAGAGAGAGCATAGATCTACACAATCATGGGCTGGTTCACACATGGATTGTGAGTGGTAGTGCAAGAATGGAGTCTCTTTCAGGCTTGGCCCGAATGTTGTTCCACTGGAACATGTGCTCAACATTCCAGAAATGGGAGTGGGCAAGACATTAGGAATGAGGAGCATGCTCAAACCCCATCAGCTGTTGCATAAATGACTCGGGAGAGACAGGTAAAAAGGTAAAAGGTAAAGGACCCCTGGACAGTTAAGTGCAGTCAAAGGTGACTATGGGATTGCAACACTCATCTCACTTTCAGGCCAAGGGATCAAGCATTTGTCCACAGACAGTTTTCTGGGTCATGTGGCCAGCATGACTAAACTGCTACTGGCGCATGGAGAACCGCGATGAGTGCCAGAGCGCACGGAAACGCCGCTTACCTTACCACCTCAGTGGTACCTATTTATCTTTTTTTTTTAATAAATATTTATTAAGGTTTTTACAGAAAAGAAAAAAACATCCAATAACAATAAACAGTATTACTTTGTTTAACAAAATTTCATATACTCTTTGAACTTCCTCACGCCTCCCACTCCCATTTGCATCATTAATAAATTTTGTCCAGCAAATTATCATCTTATTTCCAAATTTTAAAACCGCTTATTTAATTACAATAAAATTGTTCTCCTGCAAATTTGTTTTTCTTAATCTCTCTTGTCATCAGTTCCTAATCTATTTTAGTGATGGCCAATTATTTATAACTAAGCATCTTTTTTAACATTCCAATAATTCATAATATTTTTGTAAGTAAATCTTAAATTTCTTCCAATCTTCTTCCATCCTTTCTTCTCCCAGGTCTCGGATTCTGCCAGTCATCTCCGCCAGTTGCATATAGTCCATCAGTTGCATCTGCCATTCTTCCAGTGTGGGTACATCTTGAGTTTTCCAATTCTTAGCGAGTAGTATCCTTGCTGCTGTTGTCGCATACATAAAGAATGTTCTATCTTTCTTTAGCACCTTCTGGTCGACAATGCCCAGAAGAAAGGCCTCTGGTTTCTTGGTGAAGGTATACTTAAATACCTTTTTCAACTCATTATATATCATTTCCCAGAAGGCCTTCACCTTAGGGCAAGTCCACCAGAGCTGGTAGAATGTTCCTTCATTTTCCTTACATTTCCAGCATTTGTTATCTGACGAATGGTATATTTTAGCAAGTTTAACTGGGGTCATGTACCATCTGTATATCATTTTCATTACATTTTCTTTCAAGGCATTACATGCAGTAAAGTTCAGCCCAGTGGTCCACAACCTTTCCCAATCCTCAAACATAATATTATGCCCAATATCCTGTGCCCATTTTATCATAGCCGACTTAACCATTTCGTCTTGTGTATTCCATTTCAACAGCAAGTTATACATTCTTGAAAGTACCTTGGTCTTAGGTTCTAACAGTTCTGTTTCCAACTTCGATTTCTCCACCTGGAATCCTAACTTTTTGTCACTTTTAAAAGTTTCCTTAATCTGAGCGTAGTGTAACCAGTCTCGCACTTTGTCCTTCATTTTCTCCATACTCTGCAATTTCCAATTATCTCCGTCTTTTTCTAACAGTTCCCAATATTTCGGCCAGTAGGCTTCCATATTGGTTCCTTTTCGGGCCTTAGCTTCCAAAGGTGAAAGCCACCTTGGTGTTTTATTTTCCAGTAAGTCTTTATATTTAGTCCAGACATTAAACACTGCTTTTCTGACAATATGGTTCTTAAAGGCCTTATTGATCTTAACTTTATCATACCACAGCGGTACCTATTTATCTACTTGCACTGGCATGCTTTCAAACTGCTAGGTTGGCAGGAGCTGGGACAGAGCAATAGGAGCTCACCCCGTCATGGGGATTCGAACTGCCAACCTTCTGATCAGCAAGCCCAAGAGGTTCAGTGCTTTAGACCACAACGCTACGCATGTCCCTACTCAGGAGAGACAAGAAGAGGATTAACAAAGACCATATTATTTTCTGGGGATGAGTGCAGAAGTCAGATTTATTGTGCAGGGTGTGGGCATAAATCAGTGTTGACTTCTGTTATGAGTTAGTCCTCCCAAAGCCAGAGTCTAGACTCAGAGATATTAAGTTCTCTTGAGGCTTGACTGGATGCTAAATAGGTTCTGAATGGACTTATTTGAAAGAGTGGTTTTCAGATGCACGTTTATCAGCTTATTTCAAATTGAGCTTTTTTCTATGTAGTCATTTCATAGAACCATAGAATTGTCAAGTTGGATGGCGACTAAGGCTATTCACACACACACACACACACACACACACACACACACACACATGCACACACACCTTTTTGTATATAGAACCTCCAGGGACTGCTTACCACTGAACTCTACTTTCTGTGAAACAGCAATGGGAGTGTCTTGTGGGCATGTGACTAACCAGTGTGGGAGACACAATTCTATACTAGATAGACTTTTGGTCTGATTAGGAGAAGTCTTCTTATTTTCTTTTGACAAGACACAAATGTGGTATAATAACTGTGGTAACACAGACCCATTCAACATAGTTCATGGCTCTGCATATACCTAAAACAAGCAGAATCCATAGAAAGAATGCATTTAAGGGCTGGAGCGTCCAAATATATTTGGGGTTCCCATCTGCAAAGAAATCACTTTTCTTGAATTGTGAATGTAATCTGAATACCCATTGGCAACCACTAGTTTAATGAAGCATTTCTAATAAGAAAAGAAAGCACAGAGGTCATAGCATGCAAAGAAGGAGGAGGAGGAGGAGGAGGAGGAGGAGGAGGAGGAGAAGAAGAAGAAGAAGAAGAAGAGGAGGAGGAGGAAGAAGAAGATCATTGTGTCTTCTCAAGTGTGGCTAGGATGGGCTTACAAGATTTAGCATATTTACAAGTACTGATTCCCTAGTGCACACTATCTTAACAATTCCAAGATAACAGCAGTACTTTGGTTATAACTGGACTATGCTCTGGCACAGCTCCAGGAAGCTTGTAATCAAGGGGGGTAAGCTTTAAAAATAGATATAGCCATTCTGTGCAAAGATAGGGAGAATATAATGATGAACAGCTACAGATCGAGCTGAATCGACAACCAAGTGAATATTTAACATATATCACCATTGTAAACAGACTGGGTACCTAATGTGAACTGATGTTCCTAGAGAATGAGTCCATAAGTAAAAGGATATACTTTGTTTTGCCACTTGATTTGTCTTCTACAGTAAATTGGAGACTGTCAAGCATTCCATACTATAAACTCTCTGGGCAGTTGAGATCAGCCTCAATAAACACATGTGGCCCCTAAGCAGACATGGGGTGAAATCAATACAAGGAATATGTTGGTACTCAACTTCATTATACATAAACCCTCTGTGGTGTTTGCCCTCCTAGGTGACATCATGCTGGGTCATAAGGAAAGGGTTAAATGAGTGTGAAGTGATTGGAAAGTGGGAACCCAAGGGGAGGAGTTAGAGTTGGAGTTGTTTGGAGGTCAGTTGGGAGTTGGAGAAGGAAGAGGGAGGATAAGTCTGTGGGTTGGTTGGTTGAGTTGTGTTGTGAGAGAAACTGATAGGAGGAGTCAGATAGACATTGGGATAATCAGTTAGCAATTTTTAGGAAGGTATAGGCTGGTATAGAAACTAAGGATAAGAAACAGACAAGAAAAATTAACTGAAACCATAAACTTGTTCATGCTTATAATTTTTGTTTTAATGTTAACAACTGTCTGGACTCAGTGTGTACCTGAGAGAAACGGGTTGGTGGCAGCAGGGAAGCAATCATAGTGGTGGCACAGGGATCAATAGACCGTCAAATGTCCAGGGACCCTGTGTGATCACCACACCCTCCCATCAGAGTAACCAGAGTAAGCCTTGAGTGTCCAAGAGCCATTAAGGACACCTGACACTAGGGTTGTCTACATTGTTTTCCCCAGGTAACAATTCATATAATTATCATTTTAGATCAAAAACATTTCATTTTAAATGAAAAGTTGAAGGAACAATATGCATATGTACTTTCTTTAGATAATATTTATTACTTTTCCAACAATTTAAAAATTACAGACATTACAAAACAAAATAGACAATACAATACAAAAACACCACCTATATTTTTGGGCATGACTAACTTAGGTGCATTAATTTAAATAGGTCTACTGTAACTTATGGGACATGGGTGGCACTGTGGTCTAAACCACAGAGCCTAGGGCTTGCCGATCAGAAGGTCGGTGGTTCGAATCCCGCAATGGGGTGAGCTCCCGTTGGGAAGGTAAACGGCGTTTCTGTGCGCTGCTCTGGTTTGCCAGAAGCGGCTTAGTCATGCTGACCACATGACTCGGAAGTTGTCTGCAGACAAACGTCAGCTCCCTCGGCCTATAGAGCGAGATGAGCGCGCAACCCCAGAGTCATCCACAACTGGACCTAATGGTCAGGGGTGTCTTTACCTTTTACTGTAGCTTAGCTGGATACTTTTATTATATATTCTCTCTCTCTCTTAAATAAAAAAATAATTCAATTCACTTTATATGCAATTTTGGGGTTCTTTGGGACTGAACGAAGGGGATATAAGTTCCAAATAATATAAATAAGCAAACAAACAGAGAAACTGGCTTTAACTATAAATATAACTAGCTGTGAAACCTTCTGGTGGCGTGAGAAGCAAAACTGAGTGTTAAAAGGTTATTACGGCAGCACCACACCTTGTTAGAAATTCTTACAGCAAAAATGCAGTGTTGCCAATTCTAAGGCCAAACAGGTTTTCTTGAATGTAAAGGCTGAGATGCGGAGAGTGGTCTCCCTGTGGGAAATCATATAACCCCCAGCAACAATGTTATTACTTCCAAGGTCTTGCCACATGACACGGTATCATCTTTATATTGTCAGCGAGTGTGATTTCGCCATCCCTCCCTCAAGTACCAATATTTCCAGGCTTCACAGAAAGTGTTAACAAGGGTCTAGGTTTCATTTTGACATGTTACAAGTATTCTAGGAAGCCTGTATGCCATCTGTTTCATGTGAGGGAATTCGGGTAACAAAGAGGAGTGGCGCCAGAAGTATTCTCCACGAGGACTTATTCTGAGGTAAGTGTGCATAGGATTGCAGACTCAAAACCTATCCATTCATTCCCATTTGTTAAACCTTTTCTAGGAAGCATCTAAAAGCAGTTTAAGAATGAAAGCATCAATAATAATAATAATAATAATAATAATAATAATATAACTGGCGTGGGGGGGGGAAGCTTTATACAGTGGATTCCTGGGTTGCAAATGTGATCCATGCGGGATGCACATTCGCAACCCGCAGCGGTGCGTCTGTGCACGCACGGGTTGCAATCCGGCGCTTCTGCGCATGCGTGACCACCAACACGTGGAACTAACCCATTCCGGTACCTCCAGGTTTTGGTGGTCCGCAACCCAAAAAAACGCAACCTGAAGTTCCTGTAACCCGAGGTATGACTGTATCTAAAATCAAGTTTAAATCGAATATAGATACAAAGTGGGATAAAATATCTCTGGTATGGTGTGTTCATTTAAAAACAACAACAAGATGTTGGTTTGCACCTATGTGCACATGTATAGCTTCCAAAATACCCACTCAGGTGGATACTGACTTTATAAAGGCAAATATGAATGCAAGATTTAGCTAAAAATGGCAAAGAAATCAAGCTCTCTCTCTCTCCTTTAACATGAAATTGTGTGTGTGTGTGTTTAAAAAACATTATTTTAATTGGCCAAAAAACCCCAAAAACCTTTGTTTGGTATGTAGCCTTGCTGTAGGCAAGGGTTTGATTAAGTTTGAACAGGCATCAAGCCAGCCAACCAGATGTGATGAATGTGAAGTGTAAACAGCCCTTAGCCCCTGATTGTACAGTAATGAAAGATGTTTGCAAAGGGCAAGATTTTAACTCGGAAATGACCATATGCATACACGTTCCGTGGTATTTGACAAAGGGACCTGTCATTTCTCATCTAGTTCTGAAATTCAGAATTCATTTCCAAGGAAGAATAAATGCAAGCTTGGCAAGCTAAGACAATGCTAATTTGCATAACCTTTCTTCCTGTTTCCAGTGTTAAGGCTGTGAGTGATGTTGCTTATGGGGCCAAAATGACAGCTTCCCCACACAAGAGGGAGGCAGCCCCATGCTTTGGGGGTGAGGCCGGGAGACGACTTTTGCAGACACTCACGGTAAGCACCCCTGATGTAGTGAACCATTTTACTGTAGAAGAAATTGCTGTACCTGCAACAGCAACGTTTATTTATTTAACACAACTTGTATTGCTAGAACTTCTAAGCAGTGCACAAGGAATACATTTTAGACATTAAAATTGCCAATAGAAAATCAGCATTAAAAAAACACATTTATAAAAATGTAAATAAAATCAATTAGAACTATACATTATAAACTGCAATTAAAAATATTGATAGGCTTGACTAAACAGAAGTATTTTTAGCAAGCGCTGAAAAGAATACAGCTAAGGCACCTGCCAAATGTCAGTGGGAACAGAGTACACACAGAGACACAGAGATTTTTTTTATTATTCTTCCCTTGCAGCAATAACAAAAATGAATATTGATTTTCAACAACAGTTCAAAATTGGAAGAACACAAAGAGATAATGACAAGTCCATTTTGAGTGAAGATAACCCCCCCATATCTTTCAAACTTTATTTCGTACCCATTTTCAAATTCATCCCATATTTTTTTATTTGTAGCACTTCCTCTCTTTTATTTAATAGATATAGATGAGCATTGTGGGAAAGCCTCTCCCCCTTCCAGAGTGGAGGGATTGTGAGTTGGAGCCAATTCGCGCATAACACATCTTGCCCCCTGCCCTGTCACCATCACTGGCACGACACGCCTCCCAGCTGGGCACCCAATCAGGTGACACCGTGGGGGCGTGGTTTAGCCACTCAAATGCGGCCGCGCCAGCTCTCCCCGCCATTGCGCTTCAGATTTTTCCACAAGTCACCCACCCACCACTCCCTTTAGGGTGTAGCTTCTTGCTTGACCTTGCTATGGACCCATGGTTGGTCACCCTGGTTGCCCAGGGGGCCTGGTAGGAGTTGTTTTCCAATTGGCAAATTGGCACCGGCCTCTTGGTTTTTTCCGCCTACCTTGTAGCAATCTTCACAACTTTCTTGGTATTTGGCGGTTAGGCATTTGAATGTGTTGTTGGTGTATGGAAGGGCAAGGTGTGGCCATCGCCTACCCCTTCACTTATGGGTATTCCGTTGAAGGAATCCGGCGGTCATGGATCCTACCCGATGCCCTGTGTGGCGGGGGGCCATGGCACGACCCTCGGTGACATAAGGGGAGAGCTGGTGGTTAACCCCTCAACAGACTCACCCCTCTCCGAGTGGGTGGAGTCAAATTTTCTGTGGTCCAATGCCTAAGCCAATACCTTCTCACATGCTGTAATCAATAAAGTTGCGGCCTTTTTCTTTCCCATTAACCCAATATACGGTGTCCACGTGTCTTTATTCTCAAGCTCGAATCACAAAAGGATGCTGGACTAGATAGGCCTTTGCAGTGGCGTAGCGTGCGGGGTGCAGGGGGGCCCGGCCGCACCGGGCACAACATCTGGGGGTTAGGGTTATGGGGCACAAATCCACGGGTTAGGGGGCGCAAATCCACGGGTTAGGGGGTGCAAATTACTTGCCTTGCCCCAGGTGCTGACAACCCACGCTACGCCACTGGGCCTTTGGTATGATCCAGGAGGACTGTTCTTAAAATGTAGTTTGCAATGTATATGATACAACATTTGCGCATGATTTCACACTTTACATGTCAAGTAGTCATCTTTTGGGGCTTCATCTATTGTTTAGCACCCCCTATACACACCATTAATGTAAACACACATTTGTGAACATAAGTATCAGCCTATGTTTCCATTATAATATTGCTACTATCACAATAGCGTGGTGCTTGGGTGTTCTTCAAGCTGTGCAGCAGCTCACATGAAATATTATGCGTGTTCTGTTAAGAGACATTATAAACACAGCTGTGAGACTTCTGACCGTGGTTGCTTTTTTTACCTCAAGATATGTTCTAATTGAAATGTTCAGCTTATACACAGAGTGATAAACACATTTTTCATTGCATCACAAATTTCTTAAAACAGTTTCATCTCAACTAGGTTGCTAAGTAATTAAGACAAAATGCTTTGATGATTTCATCCTTGTTAGGGGAAAATATTTTTAAGTAATTTGGCTGATCAGTGATTTGGCACCCTAACAAATGTGATATTATTTGGGAGTTTTCTTGCCAAATGGATTTTTCATATAAATATTTTGAATATGTTTGTTAGAAGTGGCTGTAAGATAGTGATGAAAGCAACACACTTTGATATCTTCTCTGAGATTCTAAATAGATAATCAATTAGGTTTGTGTTTTGTATATTATGCGGATTCGAAAATAATGGGCTTTAAAACATGAATTTCCCGGCTCTCAATACTCAATTTTATTGCTAGATGAATTCCCTTGCTCTGAAATCTGTACTCCAGTTGTAATTAAAATCAAATACATTATGAGTACATGTGCCAATTTTGTGCTTGTGTGGTTGGTATTCATCAGAGTAGGCACCCAAAAGTGACAGACACTGTTAGGACATGCTCAGTTGCTGATTAATTTTACCCTTGTTCTCAAACAAAATTTATGTTGACTGCAGTTTAAAGAACAAAAGAACCCATGTAAGAGAATGAACTTGAACAGGAAGTAAAAGGCATTCAGAGTACAACTCCAAAATGAATTTAATTCACATCAGTTTATCCAGCAATTATGGGAACTACTTTCAGTTCAGAGATTGCTCAGTTAATTTAGTGAATTTCATTAAACAAAAATAGTTCATTCCAACAGTTGAAAGATGGACACATGTCTGGGTTTATTCTATTATTATTATTATTATTATTATTATTATTATTATTATTATGCTATTCGGTATAGGAAAACTTCACTGCGATGTTATACAGTCATTTCATGGCATTTACCTTGTTTGAATCTCAAATAAAAACCTTATGTGTAGAGGAGGATACAGTAGATAGGTAGTCCTAAGCCCACATGAAAATTGTGTTGAGCAAACAGGCAGTGAACACAGCTATCTCATTCGCCAGTTTTCCCAACCCAAGGAACTACCAGATTGAATGACTTTCACCAACAAAAGGATAAGAGAGGTGGTAGGCTGGGCTTTGTAGATGCCTGTTGAGCCCTCACCATCGTAACAAAGAAAATCGTTGTGGTGATGCATCCATTTTTCATTTGTCCACCTTATTTATGGCAAAATAATATCTCTGTTGTATTAACAGCCATGGCAGGATAAAATACTGCAAGGACAAGAGGAAAATGATATAAAAAGCAGTGGCAAGATGGGATTAATGCAATAGCTACAACAGCCATAGATTATGACAATCTAGTTGGACCCAGGGGACTAGAATCTTCTGAAAGCTGTCTGATTCATTTTCAAGGGCCGTACAAAAAGCCCTCTATTTAGCGAGCTATCAGTGGAGAGCTTTCCTCAGCCACATTCATTTTTTAAAGCACTCTTTACATTTTCAACCATCAACATTTGGAAGAGAGGGGAATAAAGAACCTTGCTTTCCAAAAGCTTAAAGTGGCCTTAGGGAACGTCTGGAAGAGGGAGCAGCTGGAGCAAAGGAACAAGGTCAAGTAGGCCAAGGGAACAGAAATCTCTCTTTCTTAAACAATACTCTAGTTTCACAACTCTCTCCAGCAGATAAGGATGAGGTGTAGACCCACTGGTATAGTATCTGTGAACTAAAAAGGATTAAATCCATGTAGGTAGCCTTGCTCAGACTACTTATTCAAAGGCATCTGCAGAGCACTCATTTCCTTTGCATGCACAAAGGTTGAGCAGAACCCACAGAACTACCAAACCTACTCATTTACTCACATTAGAAGTGAGGAATAGGTAAAGGTAAAGGTACCCCTGCCCGTATGGGCCAGTCTTGCCAGACTCTAGGGTTGTGTGCTCATCTCACTCTATAGGCCGGGAGCCAGCACTGTCCGCAGACACTTCTGGGTCACGTGGTCAGCGTGACAAGCTGCATCTGGCGAGCCAGCGCAACACATGGAACGCAGTTTACCTTCCCGCTGGTAAGCGGTCCCTATTTATCTACTTGCCCCCGGGGGTGCTTTCGAACTGCTAGGTTGGCAGGCGCTGGGACTGAACGATGGGAGCGCACCCCGCCGCGGGGATTCGAACCGCCAGCCATGTGATCAGCAAGTCCTAGGCGCTGAGGTTTTACCCACATAGTACAGTATAATTAAAAGCCATCAACAGTTAACTATCTGCAAATGACTTCGTTTAAACAAGTTGGATCCTCCTACCCAAGGGTCCATGTTGCACGCAACCTTGGGTCTCCCCTCAACCAGCCTGGAGGCAGGGCTTTGGCCCCGCAACTGGTCACTAATGCTGTGATCACGCCAGGGGCCTTGGGCCAGTCAGTGATGCTGGTATGATTGCGAGGTAAGTATATATACAGCAGCGTGACGTGTGTGTGTCTCGTGCTTTGCGCTGCCGAACACCCGCCCACCCACCCATTGTTAGATCGGTGTCTGGACTTGCTTTGGACTTCGGTTGGTCACCTGTTTTGGAACGGTGGCTGGGTAGGGATTTTTTTCCAATGTGACAGATTGGCAGTGGCCCCTTGGTTTTTGCCTACCTCTTAGCAATTATCACAACTTTGTAAGGTTTGGTGGTTAGGCATTGGTTTAGGCATGGGAAGGGGAGGTGTGGCCATCACCTGCCCCTCCATTTGATAGGGTATTCCGTTAAAGGAATCCGGGGGTCTGGATCTTGTCTGAAGCCCTGGGAGGGGCTAGGGCCATGCCAGGACCCTCAGGAACCCCAGTGGTGAGCACCAGTCAATAGCCATTATTGGAGCTCCTTCTGCTGGTAGTTTACCCTTTGCAGGCTTCCTGCTGGGTGGGCAGGAGCCAGTTATAGTCATTAGATACTAATGCCTAAGCCAATACCAGTCACACTTGTGTATTCAATAAAGTTGTGGCCTAAATTTGCCCATTAACCTTTAAACTAAATTCTGTGTCCATTGTGTCTTTATTCTATGGGGGCGGGTTTTGAGGTTTGACGAGCAAGTCTAATTTTGGTTCTGGCTAGTATTTCTGTGACTTCAGGACAGCTTTGCAAGAAGTAAGCTCTCCAGATTGAGGACACTATATGAAGAGAAGAAACGTGTACTAGTCTGATGATGATAATGATTTTACTTCTGCCCTTAAGCACAATCTATTTATTTTTATTTGTTTTTTTGTTTATGCATTTTTCAGTTACAGTCAGTTACATTTATTTCCGTTACACACATCTTCTCCTATCCCGTCTGGAAATTTTGATTGAACTAGGATTTCTGTATTTCATTTATACTCAGCCCCGTTGGGTTTGTTGAAACTAGCTAGCTAGCTAACCAGATATACAGATAGATGGCTGTGCTTTCCAAACTTGGGTCTCCAGCTGTTTTTGGACTACAACTCTGATCATCCCTGACCATTGGTCCTGCTAGCTAGGGATGGTGGGAGTTGTAGTCCAAAAACAGTTGTAGACTCAAGTTTGGAAAGCACTGATGGATTAAGATAGGCAGACATAATAAGCGAAATTTAATATTTTGTTTTTTTATATATTTAATTTTTATTCAAGTTTCCAATAACCAATCCATTTATAATTAAACATCCAATTTAACTTATACAATCTTTTTGACTTCCATCAGCCTATCTGACAATTTTCGTATTTATCACAACTTCTCACATTTCATACATTTATGTTGCACTTTAACAATCCCTATTTTATCTTCTCTTTTAAGCGACATTCCAGTTTGTTTTTTTCACAGAGCTTCTTGAAATCCAACAAGCGTTATTTCCTGATCACATACAGTTTTCATATACTCTGTAAATTTGTTCCAGTCCTCGGTGAATCTCTGGTCGCGTTGGTTTCGAATTTTCCCAGTTAATTTGTCCATTTCTGCATACTCCATCAGTTTCGTTCTCCATTCTTCCCTCGTTGGCATTTCTTCCTGTTTCCACCTTTGGGCCAACAAAATTCTGGCTGCTGTTGGCCCAAAGGTGGAAACAGGAAGAAATGCCAACGAGGGAAGAATGGAGAACGAAACTGATTTAATATTTTGTGGCTTCCTTATACAGTGGTACCTCAGGTTACATACGCTTCAGGTTACATACACTTCAGGTTACAGACTCCGCTAACCCAGAAATAATGCTTCAGGTTAAGAACCTTGCTTCAGGATGAGAACGGAAATTGTGCTCCGGTGGCACAGCAGCAGCAGGAGACCCCATTAGCTAAAGTGGTGCTTCAGGTTAAGAACAGTTTCAGGTTAAGAACGGACCTCCAGAATGAATTAAGTACTTAACCCAAGGTACCACTGTACCAGCAATGTGCTGCAGAAAAATTACTGTATGCTTCTTTGAGTTGCTGTGGCATAAAGGCAACAGATAAATTTAAATAATAATGAAAATAACAATAACCATAGTAACCTCATATTTCAAAGAGCAGACTGTCCACACAACTCACCCTTGCTGTGACTGTTTTTAGGAGGGTGTTGATTCATACACAGTCTAGATCTGGTTCTTAGGACAGACACTCCTGGTCTTCATCTGCCCTGACAAAAATTTGTGAAGGTACAAAACATTGGTTGATAATAACACAGATTGCATTTTTACATACAATCCTGATATCAGATTTCATAAAGATTGATTGGTGACTGAAACCACAGTCATGTAACTTGGCTGAAAGGGCATAGACATTGGCATGAGGGAAGAACAGTTAGAATACATGAGTCTATACCTCAGAGATTTGGAAACTGTGGCCCTCCAGTTGCTATAGGAATTCAACCCTGACTATTGGCCATGTTTGAATCCTATAACACCTGAGGAGCCACAATTTCTCTCTTTCATCCTGGCAGAAGATGTAGTATGTAATCCATGGGCAATAGATTCTGCCTACTCCAACCTGAAGACACTTAACAAAGGACTAGGTTAAAATCAATTCAATGGCATAACAGTCTTTAGCAATGACTCTCTGATTTAGGATATAGACAGGAGAAGTCTGGACTTATCTTCATTTTGTTTTCAGGGTCTATGTGAAGCAGAGATCAGCCAGTGGAAGCAATTGAAATTAAGGTGGCTTGGTCCATGCAGATACAGACAAATAGGATGTTACATTTAATTTATTAAGCTACATTCTTAACTCTCTGTGACAGGCTGCCAATCCTATTTTAACATCTGATAGGATTACAAAGTTACAAAAGTTTGGTGTTGCCTTGTTTAAAGGACCTAAGCTGATTAAGTGAATTAAATGAATACTTATCAAAACTGTAACTGGGACATACAGTTGGCTGCAATAGTGAATGACCAGCTACAGCTGTCTGTATACATTAGATTATGAGCAATTTTATATGACATTTAAAATGCTGAGTTAATCACTTTTCCTGCAGTCTAGGAGTTAAGACTTCATCACCACCATTCAATTTCTCTGTTCCTATTTAAAACCTTCGCAGCTGGGTAGTCATTGATTTGTCAAGTGTATTTGACCTTAGTGGGAAAATATCACTTGGGCCCTGCATTAAGTATTTCAGATGCCTAACAAAATCTTGTTTTATGCATCCAGGAACAAGTACCTGTTAAGTACTGCAAAGTAAAGGTTTGGTTTGCCTGACTGGATTTGTAACCTACCCAATTTGCATTCCACAAATCAACATGAGAACATAAAGGCAGCCATCTTTTGACATTTGCACAACTCTGAATTTTGCGATGCAGTTCTTCAAACAAACAAGAAGTACAAAAAAGAGCACATACAGTACTAGGGAAAAGTATGGAGAAAAAATGCTCATGTTGTATTAGCAAAAATAATGTAGAAAAGTTCATTACGTTGGGCAAAATCTTTGCTCTCCCAAGCACTGACCACATTGGCTGCTTAAGGCAAAAACAGCCCTGCCCCCAGAAAACAGCCAAATATAGATAAAGGTAAAAGGTAAAGGACCCCTAGACAGTTAAGTCCAGTCAAAGACAACTATGGGGTTGAGTCGCTCATCTTGCTTTCAGGCCGAGGGAGCCGGCATTTGTCCATAGATAGCTTTCTGGGTCATGTGGCCAGCAGAACTAACTGCTTCTGGTGCAATGAAACACTGTGACGTGTGCCAGAGCGCACAGAAATGCCGTTTATCTTCCTGCCGCTACAGTACCTATTTATCTACTTGCACTTTGACGTGCTTTCAAACTGATAGGTTGGCAGGAGCTGGGAGCGAGCAACGGGAGCTCACCCCATCATGAGGATTTGAACCGCGACCTTCCGATCAGCAAGCCCAAGAGGCATAGTGATTTAGACCACAGGCAGATATATTTGGCTGCAACCAATTCTCAAGAGTTCCCGCCAAAGAGATGGGGAGAGGATTACTTCACAGCCAATCAGAGTAGAAGGGAAGGATCCCCACAGACTTCTGGAACTGCCCTGCAGAGAAATATAAGCCCTGTGTCCCTGACTTCAGGAAAGTCTTGTCTCCAGTCAGGTTGCTTACATTTTTTCATAAAAGAAAAGAAACTCAGGCTCTGTGGCCCCTTGAAAGTGTGGGCCCTGGTACAATTACACCTAATCTGGCCTTAGTAGCTGGCAGCTAAGCTTGCTCGCAGCTTAACTTTTTTATTTTATTGACCCATATCAAAGCTGACTTGCTGCCAACTGTCATAACAGAATACCCCACAAAGCACATAATTGTGTCTTTGGGAACTGAAGCAATGTAGCAGTTTCTTGGCAAACTGGCAACTGTAGAACCATTGTAGCTTCCAGGCTTCAGTTAGAAGCAAACCAGGAGACTTTCCCCATTCTTCAGTTAAACATAACTAACATCAAGGCATATGTATTCTATGTCTTCTATAAAGACATAGAAAGGAATGAGAGTTAAGGAAAGGTTTTAGGAGGAAGATCAGTTTGTCAGTGCCAGGGTAAAAAAGGTGAATTAACAGGCAGTCACACCCACTTGGCACCAACCTGTCTTGCTGTTGATGTTCTTTTTCGGAAGATGTTCAGCCTCCCAGTGGCTCTTGATCCCCTGGCTAGTGATAGGGGCCACAGTGACCTTCCCTTCACCCCTGCATTATTTCACAGAGCAGTTGAAGTCACGGTAGTTATGAGATTAGGAATTTCTAACTGCAGCGTCATCTCACCATTCATTCCACACAGGAAGAAGAGCCCAGCTGTACCCAAGAATCTAGTGACTTTGCCATAAATTCCTCTTCAGTTTTACATTTAACTTTGCTATATCTTCTGGAAATAGAACAGAGAGACATTGATTAAGCATCTTGCCACAATTTCTCTTATTCTTAAAGTCAAAGCAGTAATAATTAGGTGCATAAGACCGCCTCATAAAGTTTTCATCGGTGCACTACCTGCAACCCTACTACATTCTGTGGTTTTATAATATCATCCTGCTACTTAGTTTTTACTATTTTTGTCTTCTCTTGTTTGCAGTTTTCCCCCTCCCTCCCTTCATTTTTAGCAAGTACGCTTGCCTTGGTAGTATGGCATGCTGTTTTATCTTGCACATCTTAACATAAAAACTTGACACATGTTTCTATCTTTATCGGTAAAGGGAGAAAATAAAGCTGTAGCAATTGTCTAAAATTCCAAATTATCGCGCCAAGTTTAGATACTATGAGTTGACTTTTGCTGGGATAATTGGTGGGGAAGTAGAGAATTGTGGCAGTTGTAATCAAGCAGGTTCAGTCTGTGGAATCAAAACATGGGGGAACTCCTGAGTTTGAGAGAAATATAAAATAAGACAGGGAACTGAATGATGGCAGAAGTTTCAAGAACTTGCAAATACATCACTCAAATTTTTCACAGAAGGGAAAGCAAATAAAAGTGACATGAGGGTGGAAATCCTGTCCTTTCACAAAAAGTATAAATGGCTTTTTTATTTTTATCCTCATGAAAGCCCAATGAAGTAGGCTAGCCTGACAGACAGTAACTGGTGAGCTTCATGGCCAAGTGGATATTTGAATCCAAATCATTGATCTCAGACTACAATACTATGCATGCTTACTCTGAAATAAACCTCATTGAACTTAATGAGCTTGACTTCCAATCAAACATGCTCAGGGTTAGTCTAGCATGCTCCTGCAGCCTGTCCCAGGGGCAAAATTATTCCTCCACCACCAGTCTTCCTCACCAAACAGAATTAAGTGAGGGAGCAATGATGTGAGCTGTTGCAGGACATTGATCAGTCAGTGTAACTGATTTATAAAGATTGTGTCGACTCTCAATTGTCATCAGAATGAGGCAGGCTGTTGAAAAAATAGCAGGTTCTTTTTGCCATCAATACAGTGTTGACTGTGAGATGAGCAGCCAGCAGTGGGTGAAGCTCAGATGACACAGTATAATCCATAGAATTAAAAAGGGCTGTGTCTTTTTTTGGCGAATCGCTGACCAATCAATAAGTTTTGGAATGATGCAGTTTTTAATACAGTCATACTTCAGGTTGAAGTTGCTTTTGGCTGAGTGCTTTTGGGTTGTGCTCCGTGGCGACCCGGAAGTAATGGAAAACGTTACTTCTGGGTTTTGCTGCTCGCGCATGTGCAGACGGTCAAAATGACGTCATGCGCATGCACGAAAGTGGCAAATTGCAACCCTCGCATGCACAGACGCAGGTTGCGTTCGCTTCAGGATGTGAACGGGGCTTCGGAATGGATCCCGTTCATATCCAGAGGTACCACTGTAATTATCCCTTCCACCAAATACAAGCAAGCAAACAAAGAGCATGGTATCTTTCGAAACGATTTACAATATTTTTCCAATATTGTGAATATTGCTTTGCATGTGCCGCAGTATTCAGCCCTGGAACTTACAAAGCAATGCTTCCTGATCTCTTAAATGTTTATGACCATATGCCATTGCTGTTCTGCCTGGCTGGAATTTCCTCATACGACACCTATTTGATGTCAGTTTTCATTTCCCCTTCGAAACCTTTATCAAAAATCACCTTTGGCGTGATCCCTGCACGCACAGGGAAACATTCATTTCCATACATTCCTCACGTCTCCCCTTGCTTGAGTTTCCCTTCTTCCCATCTTCCTCTGTCCTTTCCCACTCTGTGACCTTGAGTATGTGCAAAGGGATTTCCTCTTAATTCTGAGCAACTGAAACCAGACCCCACTTATCTGGGGTTATGAAAAAGGGACTTCTGACTTAGAAGTAAAGAATTACACAGTGTCCTGAGCCACAGTATCTCTCACTTTAGAAAAGAAACAATGAGAAAATGGGGGAGAATGCACTCCCAACTTAATGGGGGTATCTTTGCCACACCCAGGGCCCACCTAAGAAAGCAGACTCAGTGGTATTGCCCAAGGGGAGAGTAGACAATGATGGACAGATCCTAATGGGCCAATCCTGAGTGGGTGTTAGATGTACTTTATTAGGCAGCTCCTCTCCAGGACACCTCACTTTGGACACACCCATGGTCCCTCCTTAGGAGGTATAGGTGGAGCATTTTGACACTCATCGTTCTACCCGGACACTGAGGTCCAGTACCGAGGGCCTTCTGGTGGTTCCCTTACTGCAAGAAGCCAAGTTACAGGGAACCAGGCAGAGGGCCTTCTCAGTAGTGGCACCCGCCCTGTGAAACGCCCCCCCCTTCAGATGTCAAAGAGATAAACAACTACCTGACATTTAGAAGATATCTGAAGGCAGCCCTGTTCAGGGAAGTTTTTAATGTGTGACATTTTAATGTATTTTTAATCTTTGTTGGAAGCTGCCCAGAGTGGCTGGGGAAACCCAGCTAAATGGGTGGGGTACAAATAAAGGTAAAGGTACCCCTGCCCGTACGGGCCAGTCTTGCCAGACTCTAGGGTTGTGCGCTCATCTCGCTCTAGAGGCTGGGAGCCAGCGCTGTCCTCAGACACTTCCGGGTCACGTGGCCAGCGTGACAAGCTGCATCTGGCGAGCCAGCGCAGCACACGGAACGCCGTTTACCTTCCCGCTGGTAAGCAGTCCGTATTTATCTACTTGCACCCGGGGGTGCTTTCGAACTGCTAGGTTGGCAGGCAAATAACAAGGTTGAGGTACAAATAACTCATTATTATTATTATTATTATTATTATTATTATTATTATTATTATTAAGTTGCCTGTTTCTGGGAGCTGTGTGGGAATTTTTGGGGAGTCCTAAATTGGTCCAGGGACTCTTCCTTTTGCCTACTCTATACTTGTTCTGGAGAGGCGTATTTTCTGTTTGGCTGTTAGTCTGGTCAGGAAAGTGTTTGAGAAGGTGTTTGGGTGGCTTTATTTGTGACATTATTGGGTTTGGGAACTCTTGGGTCACCCATTGCCTATTCTTTGGGATTCTGGGGTGACCCTTAATCTTGGTCTATGCATCTGGGTGAACATCAAACCGGTGGGGTTAGTGTAATCTGTGGAGAGTTTCATGGGTCAGAATGAGGGGTCTGGAGAGTTACATTTGCCCTCCAGGCCTGTGGTTCTTCATCCCAGTTGTACACTAAAGATTATGCATAGAGAGAAATATAAACTGTAATTTGGAACAGTGTTGCACACAATCTGTGTATAGAGCTTGCCGAGTAAATAAACAAGCAGTTAGCAGGCTAAGATTAAACATGAAAGCAAATAAGGCATAAGCCATATGAATAACTGGATGTTTAGAGATATTTGTCACAGAAGTCCAGAACATACTGACATGGATACAAGTCTTATTGATTATACTTTAGAGAAAATCAGATGTTGTATCTGTCAAATGCTGGAGAGTTAATATCCCTGTCTTTCTGCATTCACATAATATAGATTTATTTCCTGTGAATGTAGATACAGCAATAATACCAGCATTCACAAACAGTAACATATAATCTACAAATTCTTAACTGTAGAGGAGAGTGAAGGGAGCACCTATCACATTCAGGCTGCAATACTGCATACACTTACATGAGAACAAGTACAGTGGTACCTTGAGTTACATACGCTTCAGGTTACAGACGCTTCAGGTTACAGACTCCGCTAACCCAGAAATAGTACCTTGGGTTAAGAACTTTGCTTCAGGATGAGAACAGAAATTGTGCAGCGCCGGTGTGGCGGCAACAGGAGGCCCCATTAGCTAAAGTGGTGCTTCAGGTTAAGAACAGTTTCAGGTTAAGAACGGACCTCCGGAACAAATTAAGTACTTAACCTGAGGTACCACTGTACTATTGAACTTCTGTGTAGACATAACTAAGGTTGCACTGTAAATGACTAGAACATATGATTTCTAGACATATAGAACTAGTGACCATAAAACAGTGATAAAATCATTGAAAATAGGTTCACATGCCAATTATAATGATGCCAAACCTTTATCAGGGTTGTCAAGGCCTGATCAGAATCTTTGGTGTCTCCAGATTCAGGTCCATGGTACCCTTTGTATACACCATACAAATTAGCCATCCTTAGAGGTAAAAAACAAAGCAAAACCCTAGACATCATGGGTAGTGTGGAAAGTGTGAAAAGTCTATCTGTTGTGTCTAAAGAAAGAATCTAAGAAAAGCCATGTTGGATCAGACCAATGGGGGAAAGCTATAGTTCAATGGTCAAGGAGCATCGATTTTCCCCAATGCTTCCAGGTAGAGATAGAAATATCCCATCCGAAGCCCTGGAGAGCTGCTGCAGACAATGGTTTGGCTCTGTATATGGCAGCTTCCTATGGCTGGCGCGGCTGCATCTTGAGCAGCAAACCACACCCCCACCAAGCCGCCCAATTGGGTGCTCAACCGGGAGCGTGGCGCGCCAGCCATGTGGATGAGGCAGGGGGCATAACGCCCCCTGCGTGACGCGGGAATCGTCTCCCACCCACAACACCTCCTCTCCGGAAGGAGGAGAGGCCTTCTCACCATATATTATTTCTGAATGCACTTCTGAATTTACTTTGATTTGTTCATTGTTTTCAGTGGAGAGCTGAATCAGAATGTTTAGGAAATGTGAAAGCCACTGATCTGCCCATTAGCCCAGGAAGTGCTGATCAGGTTTCAGTGGTCAGTCCAGCCAGATGTTTCCTCAGAAGAGGAGCAACGGGAGCAAGATCCCCCACCCACCCAGAAGATCCCACCCTCCACATCCTCAGAGAGCCTGAAGAGCCTTCTGACCTAGACATTCCAGTCATGAGACTGGAAGTCTCTATACCAATTGCCTAGTTTCTCGACTGAATCCTGGCTGGCTCTTGTCATTCCAACCAGGAGCTGCATGGCTGTTTTCAGATGCAATTGAATCTATTCGGTAAGAATGGGAAGCTTATATGAGTGTCTGCACAGATCAGGGTCTACCTGAGAAGCATGAAGGGGTAGAACCTTAATTTGTTATATATGCTCTCAGTCTGAACTGAAACATTGCTGAAGCCGCAGTTTCAAGCTCAAGTAGCCTTTCTTGAAATGGGTAAGAAAAAACAGGTCAGTTTGTATCAGAGAAGCAATGTGTAATTTGACTATGGAGGCCATGAATTATCTGTAGGAAGGGTGCTTAGATCGTGGGAGCTGCAGAGGCAGCAAAGTGAAGGGATTTGGGTATGTTTTGCTTGCAATATGCGAAAGAGTAGCATATTAGAACTGACAGGTCAGGATAGATATCAAGTAGAAATTGTTCCCGACTTCGAAACTGGAAACATGGGGGTTAAAATGAGTGTGGTCCCAGGGCATTGGTTGGGTGAGAATAGATTTGAATGCAACAGCCATGCCTTATATGGAAAGGAATTAATAAAGGCATTACATGTGGCAGGCTCATTTGCACAGCATCTTTTTGCATCGGTGCTAAAAGATGCCTCCAAGGAATTCACACTGTTTCCTAATATGTCTTATCCAAGGGATAATTTAATTTCATAGTGCCTCATAATGCGCAATCTTCTAAACAGTGCTGGATTGCTTTGTTTGAGTCATATCGCTTAATAGGCATATGACAATGATGGCTGGATGGAATATTATGCCAGCATTAGGTTCTTACGAACCGGAGAGAATTCAGAGTAATTCCAACTTTAAAATAAATAAATAAAACAAACAAATCAGCATTAAAATGCCTTCCCTTTCCCCCTATTTTAGGAACAAATAAATGCCTTAGAAAAGAAATATAAATACGTAAAATCAATCATTATCATATCTTATCTTAAAAACAACACCACTATATACAGTTAACAGTAAACCTCATTCACACTGACTTTATAACATGCTAAAAGTTAGATACACTTTGTTAAGAGTTGAGAGATCTGTGACCCTCTGTGACATAACTCCCATCAGCCCCAATAGTGAATGCTGTGGTTGAGTGGTGCCACTTATTTGAACCCTCTTCTTCTTCTTCTTCTTCTTCTTCTTCTTCTTCTTCTTCTTCTTCTTCTTCTTCTTCTTGCATTCTCAGTGCCACTAATTTAAATTTAAATGGGCCTAATCAGTTAAGCCTTAAATGGTGACACCCATACAATCTTGCAGGCTTACATTTTAGGGGTTAACGACTAACTGCTACTTTATTCAGTTTTTCTTTTTCTTTTTGGTTGTTGTCCTGCTTTATCCTTTCTATGTATCCAAGAATATGGCAGAGAATGATTACAACAGCTTTTTATCCCCGCTGATGGAATGTGCCCCCTATTTTAAAATGACATGTTGATAGGTTTATAAACTTACCATTAGCAAGAATAATACTCTCAGGATGATATCGTACAACTTAATGGTACATTCTCTGTAACAGAGGAGGATTATGTCAAATTGGCATGACCTGTTGAGGCTGTCTGAGGCAACCTTAGAGCCTGCAGGGAGACAACAGCACACATTATCTTCGTAAAAATTGTTTTCTATGAGGAAAAAGGGGAATCTTAGAAAGGAAAGTGTGAATCTCCAGAGTGGTTCCATCCTGTTTCTACAAAATCTGCAACAGCTCCTAGAAAAGGCTCCTAGAAAAGTCTCCCAGAACAATTATTTATTGTTGCCAGTTAGTGAAAAGGTCATTCCTCTAGTAGGAACCCATCACAGATACAGAGGTTCTATGGGACTAATGGGGAAGATCTTCCAGGAACCTGCAAAAGGAGTGAAGCACAGCAGTGCAACAACTGGGCTTAATTAAGAAATTTCATCAGGTTAGACTTAGATTCCCCAGGCATGCCTATAGTTTTTTCTTCTTCACCAAATATAGGCTTTCTACAGCATAACACAGAAATTTTCTGTTCCTAACTTCTGGAAAGACCAAGGATTTTTTTTAAAAAAAACAAACAAACCAATCAACATAGTTTCTTTTAGACATTAAGGTATTTCATTGAATTTTAAAAAAGTGTTTGCTATTCCATTAATTATTTCTTAGAAACCATACATTTATCCCAGAATTAATACTGATAATATAAATCAATTCAGGTTTGCCTCAGGGCTATCAGTATTTTGCTGCAGAGATTTAAGCACGTAGCAGAAATTTAGGTTTGCACAATTAAAGTGGATTGAAATGCTATGTCAGCAGTGTTGTTTTTCTAGAAAAAGAGGTGCTGGAACTCACAATGAACACCCCCCTCGTTCTCTTAGAATGGCACATGAGAGGTGCCAGAACTGAGATTTGGTGAGTTCCACTGAAATAAAAGCCCTGTTTGTCACCCTAGAACATCAAATCTGCTTAGAAAAAAACAAAACAAAACACTTCATGTGGTTAGGAAAGTGACAAGGAAAAGTGTGGGATTAATGAATTTTAACTTGAACATGTATAAACATTGCACAAGCAAATCACAATGTATGTTCATTGTCATATAAACTCCTTGCAAACAAATCAGAACATTCTATAAGGACTAGACTATTTGCTGCATAAGCTCTGTGCAAGCAAATTAAGATAAATTTTCAATAAACAGGTTGTCTGGAGTAGCCCCATATCCGTCAACAGTTATTAGCCATTGCAGTTATCCCTCTCCCAATTGCCACCACAGGGCTACCTAAGGACCATATTGCCTTGAGGAGAGGAGAGAGAGAGACTACCGATCACCACAGAGAACTGACCTCCATCTAGCTCAGTCTTGGGGAACCTTTGGTCCTCCAGTTGCCGTTGCACTACAATTCCCATCAGCCCAAGCAAGCATGGCCAATGGCCAAGGATGGTGGGAGTTAAAGTTCGGCAGCATCACAGCTAGGGGGAGCTGAGGCTGGTCTCTCCTTCCCACAGAGCAACTCAAGAACCTTTGTTCCTTGCAGACATAGCCCTAATATCTGTGGACCAATATTAGTTTATAGTCTGTTGAATAACTTACTATGTTCCCCATAAGTAATTGCTGATTCATGAGTATACCATCTGAACAGTATGGTTCTTAATTCTCTGAACCGTGAGTAAGAATGAACAAAAAGATGTCTGGGCAAGTATATTGCTTGTGCACAGCAGATATGTTTGTGTACCAACATATTAATTGTGTATAGCCAGAACAGCCAATGAGTTGTCAGTGGACTTATTCACATTTCATCACCATCAGAAAACAAATATCCCATGAGGCTGAGGAATACAAGGTCAGAATGTGTCCCAAAAATTCTTTTTCTTTACCAAGACTCTGTGGATGTGTTCAGCAAAAATCTGCAGAATAAGAAATAGGATTACATGCCCCGTCAATGATCCTACTCAGAATGTCAAATAGATTTAACTTCGCTTTTGGTTACATGATTCTTGATTGCAATCAAAATGTACCCAGCATGGACTTACATGGAGTGTTCATGATTTTTAACCTTGATTGGCACATCTCAGCTAAATAGCGTGCAGATTGAACATTCATGGATGGTGTTGTAAGTCTTGTTGAAAGACTTTCTCATTTTCATTTACTTACAGAAATATAAAATATAAAAGGCATAAAAGCTATTTTTTCATCCAACCATAGTTTTGTAGTCATCAGTATGACTGTTTTTGGCAGGTACCGCAGGACTGGAATGAGAAATCCTGTGGTTCGGTATTATAATCCGGGTCTGGGAGTCTCTAAAAAATTGGGTTTAAGAATAAGCTTAATAGACGTAGACAAATTTTCAGTTGGTGTCCCCTTAAGAAGGCTCCTATTCCTTCCAGAATCCTTCTCATTCTTCCAATATAGTTTAAGTCCTGGGATAGATTTGGCATTCTGAGGTAGTGGCTTGTATCAAAGGGTTGATCTGGCAAAAACATTACAGTCCGATACTGGCTGCCAATTTCCTGTGTAACCAGAGTTCTGTGATGAATGGTGAAATGGCAGTTAGCTAGATACTTACACAACAGCCCAGAATCCTCCTGATATCAGATGACCAATCCACTGTCTCTGCCTGATAAAAGCTCTCAAATCCACTGCCTTCTTTCACTTTGTACAACTTGTCGTCGAAGGAGGACAGTAAGTGATCCCGTGATCCCTCTGTATTGCCAGACAGCCTACAGTCAAGTAGCTGCAAATTCTACTGTTTACCGTAGTTTTTTGAACACCAAAGCCAGTGAAAATATTGGCAAGGATAATATTCTCCTGAAGCTTGTAAACTGTTCATAATTTGTATTTCAATAATTCGGGTTATTCTATTAACAGGAATTGCATTACAAAGAAAGAGGTAATAGAGAGGAATTCCTTTATCTCAATTAAAAATGCAGAAATATGTGTTCTATGTCCTTTGTGTGCCCAGTTTTTAACAAATGTCTTTAAAAGAAAATGTGCTACCTTTTGTATTCACTCCAACACCAGGATAACATCCCTTTGTATCCCCCCTCCCCCAGTTACAACCTTGCTGCTCACTTTTACATTCTGTATTGCTAATACAAAGCTGTTCTTAATTAACTAGATGTCTACAGAGGAGAATATCATTTCATTTCCCCACTCCAATCCTTGAATAAAGGTAACAAGATTTAAAGATTCCTTCCACAAAGTCATCTGAATACAGTTTGAATCCTGTCCTTATCTAAACAAATCATTCTTTTACATAGCTATGTAACATGATGCTAACATTTATATAACACTCCAGAAAGTGCAAAGCAGTTTATTCACAATTAAATTATGTCAGTAACCCATACAAAAATCTCTGTAGTAGGTGAGTATTATCTGAGGAATCGTATGTTCTCTGCTCCCCTCCTGAAATGAACCTACATGGAACCTTCACTCTGCTTTAGAAGTGGAGCTTATCTGGATCTTGTAATAATAATATAAATAGTTTAAAACAAAAGCCTGAAGTTGACTAAGTACTCTGCCTAGCCAGATAATTGCCTCACCATATGTTTAACCAGCACAAGCCCATGCTATAGATCTTTGAGTCTGGCTGTGGGAAGGGTTAGGTTTGAGAAATACAAATTCTCTACTCTCAGTGAATTTCAAAGCTCAGATGTGTCTCTGGCTTCTAAGGGAGCAGTTCTATGTGCTTAAGTTTAGCTAGCATAAAGTTACACCAAATCCAAATCCTATTCAGCAGCATGGCTGCTGTTACTGTCTAAACCGAACAAATTTTTTCTTCACCCTTAGTGAGCTTCGAAATGGAAGTCCTTCGGTCCCTAGATGTTGTTGGACTACAACTCCCATCATCCTTGACCACTGGTCCTCCTAGCTAGGGATGATGGGAGTTGTAGTCCAACAACATCTGGGGACCCAAAGTTGAGAAAGGCTGCCATAGACTGAGGTGCAGATCAAAATTTAGCAATCCATCACAGTTCTTTCTGAAGCCGTGACACAGTTAACATGTATCAGAATATGCAACTTAAATAAAAATCGAGTTCACACAAAAACGGAATGGGACGACAAGTAGAATAATGCAAATGAGATGTATACCAGAAATGTACAGATCCCTACTTATCCAGAAAAGAGTGATGAATATTATCTGGAACAGACTCCTGGGGAAATTATGCCTGACCACAATGTCCTGCCTTTAGGAATAACCTGCCCTCTTGACAACTATCAGAAATTTAGGACCTAAGACACACCCACACCCACAGCAAAGGGTGGAGACAAGGAAGCCACATGGGGAACCCACATAAATCTCTGGGGCTCCATGAAATTTACAAGGGTATTGGCAGACAGAACAAACCTGCCATCTCTGCACTCTCAGCTTAAGCCTCCTATGCTTGCACATTGTCACCTTTGGCACATTCCATGGATACGAATGGGTCTGCAGTGCTCTCCTGCTTTCTCTGTGGGAGCTGGTAGGAAACTGGAGGGGGTAGGAGGAGAGACAGAAAAGCATGGTCAGCATGCTCATGCTACAGAATAAGAGAATTGCAACACGCTGCAATGCAGAAATCATTTGCCCCATGTGGAGCTCAAACCCATGACACTGAGATTGGGCCTGGATCTAGGCATGTCAAAAAAGTGATTCAGTTAAACGCATTGCAAACTCATACAGGGAAATCCAGTAGGGAAAGCCGAGACGCCATAGCGCCATCTGGTGTCACAGTGTTATATCTCATATACAACACACATAAAACTTTTTTTTTTCTTTACCAATCTAGCTGGGTCCTAAGAGTCTCGTGCTGTACTGACTGAGCCACTCTCTCTGTTTGTATGTAACTTTCATATTTGAGCAGAATGTCCAAATTGGGAGGGAGAAACGAAGGTAGAAATGGGAGCATGTGGGCCAATAGAGTTACAGATGCTGAAAAACTTCAGTGACAGTTTTGAATAAGGGGATTCAAGATGAATTAAAGATTAAGCTAAAGGGCACCCAGAACAGTTGGTGTGTAGTAGCAAGGGAGAAAGGCTGAAATGCATATATTTTCAGAGAGGGGATTTCATGGAGCAAAGAAGGACTGGCAGAGTTGTTTGCAAAGTTCTTAGACTTCCATGAGTTGCCCCCATCTAGTGACTCTGCTTCCCTAATAGACTATCCGAGTTTTATTTGTAGGCGTTTGCTTGTAAGATTCTAAAAGTTAACCAAAAAATATATTCTTGGCTTACTTTAGGTCCTCTCAAAATGAGACTTTCACTCTGACAGGGGCCTTTTGGTTTTGACAGAAAATAAATAATAAATGTATGGATTAATCAATGTTTGTCTAGGGGGCTTTAGCAGAATGTACACATGGCAGCCTAACCACCTGATCACTAGGTGACGACTTTAAAGCTGGCTTGCAGAAAGCTGTTACTCAAGATCACCATGTCCAAGAAGATTTTACATTTAAGAGACAGGATGAAGCCGTTTTAGTGGAAAGCAGAAAATCCTTTCATAAACAGGGGGCTGATCAGCCTGGCTTAGATAAAAATACACACAAAACTCAATATAAAGCTTAAATTTCTGACAGCTCCATAACTCCTGCAGGGCAGACTCTCTGGAGTTACCTGACCCCTGCTTATTAGAGGCATTTTCAGCTGAAGCATTTTGAACAGCAACCCAAACTGAACTTCTGCGAGGGGACACCACCTTCCATGGAAATAGATATGCATACTCTGTCACAAGACCTGGGGCTATAGATGTTCTGTTCGGAAGGAGTTGCACCAGCTGCCCGTATGCTACCGGGCCAAGTCCAGTGGGTGGAATTCAACAGAATGTTCTTCCAGTCCTTCTGTCTGCACAAACATTCCTCTTTGCAAGACAGAACCATCCACCCTCTCCTACCTGTGCAAACTCTTCTGGCGGTTTTCTTGACTCCTCCCTGAAACAGGGGAAACCCCATTTCACAAGCTGTCAGGGCTGATGAGCTGTTCCCACCCAAGGTGTTTGTGTCGACATACAAAAAACTTTATGACATGCTACCTCAGTGTCTAGGGGAGCTGGCGGTTTGAATCCCTGCGACGGGGTGAACTCCCGTTGCTCTCTCTCTCAGCTCCTGCCAACCTAGCAGTTCAAAAGCCTACCAGTGCAAGCAGATAAATAGGTACTGCCGTGGTGGGAAGATAAACGACATTTCTGTGAGTTCTGGCTTCTGTCCCGGTGTCCCGTTGAGCCAGTAGTGGTCTAGTCATGCTGGCCACATGACTCAGAAAGCTGTCTGTGGACAAACACTGGCTCCCTCAGCCTGAAAAGCGAGATGAGAACTGCAACCCCATAGTCACCTTTGACGAGACTTAACAGTCCAGGGGTCCTTTACTTTTAACCTTTTGCCTCAGTGTCTGATGCAATGCATTCTCCCATATGTAATTGTCCACATAGTGAGACCTGATAAGGCAGCACTTTTGACTGTGCCACATTACCTTGGAGTTCAGTTTGCAGCAACCCATGTTTTCAGTTCAGATAAGTTCCGTGATGAGTTCAGATCAGATCTGTGATGATAAGATCTTTATGAATTTTCACCATCATTTCAAAATACTTATTTTCGCCCCGGGGGATTTCCCCCACTCCTATGCACCTGGTATTTTTATTTGTATTAAGTCTTCTAGATTATGTGATGTTGCTTTTAACCACATATTATTATTTTAATTTGTTCAGAATGTTCTAATTGTTGTTGTAAACTGCTGTGGTCTGCACACTGCCTGAAAAGTTCCATATAGACTTAATAAGTATTAGTGATGGTTCTGCTATGAGAAAAGGGCTAGGGTTGAGATTGGCTCAGTGTCTTTAATTATATATATGTGCAACTGTAGCTGAGCAGAGCCATAATCTTCTGTCACTTTCAGTTTCTGTTTTTCATTGAAAATAAATAAGCAAAATACATACGCGCTTGGTCAAATCCACACAACAAATTTGTCTAGCTCTGGGACAAGGACATGACACCTTAGCATTCGCCTCAAGTATACAGAGAATTTACCTCCTGTGTTACAGAGGAACTTTTCTCACTTACCATATTTTTCGCTCTATAAGATGCACCAGACCACAAGACGCACCTAGTTTTTGGAGGAGGAAAACAAGAAAAAAAATATTCTGAATCTCAGAAGCCAGAACAGCAAGAGGGATCGCTGCGCAGTGAAAGCAGCAATCCCTCTTGCTGTTCTGGCTTCTGGGATAGCTGTGCAGCCTGCATTCACTCCATAAGACGCACACACATTTCCCCTTACTTTTTAGGAGGAAAAAGTGAGCCTAATAGAGCAGAAAATACGGTATATTTCTCATTCCTGGTCCTCAGCAGCAGCTAGTACTAAGCACCTGTATCTTAGGAGCAACCCCCTCCCCATTTTGCCACTTTTGGTTGGATAATCATTCTGTCCTACCCCCTCCATTCATCAGTCTTGAAAACCACCATCAAATGGTGTGGTTTTAAGTAATCTCGCTCTCTCTTTTTCTCCAAGAAGTGTAAGAGCTAGCTTTATTCAACTGTATTGCTTATATTTTATTTACTGCTACCATTTGTATTTATTTACTTACAGGCTTATACCGCCTAAAAACACACAGCACAAAGAAACTTAGAATAGCAGCAGCATTAACATTTTTATAAAAAGCTTAGGCCACTTAAAACAAGTAAAATATCAATCTCAAATTCCTGCAGGCATAGAAAAGTCATCCATCTTCAAATAGCTCTCTGAAGGCCTTATTTAGGAGAGATAGTCCAGTTTAAACAAATACTGTCTTAAAGTTTCCAGCATTGGGGCCAAATGCACACTTCTTGGGAGTCCTACGATCTATTATCACTTGACTTCTTAATAAAGTACTTAAATTAGAAGTATGGGAACAACTAAGTGCTTTACAAACTCAAGATTCTCTTACCCAGATGCGTTTACCCAGCTTGGGTCTATGCTATATATTTGTAAGTAAAGGGAGCCAGCCGTGCAGTTAAGTAGTTTTAGACTGTAGGTGTAATCTCTTTAACTGGAGTGGGTAGTTGCTCTGTAGATGGTAATACACATTACTTCACTTACTTCAAAATGTGATAAGGCAGCCTTGCTAAATTTGGGGGGCATTCTGCTGGATGGGGCCCTGGGCATCTCTCTCAAGGACTTCCCTGATGGCATCAATGAAGGAAACAATAACCAGATTCAGTCTACTGGGCAGGAACCAGATCTATAAATCAGAAGTGTGTTCCTCTTCAAAGCCAGCAAGATCACAGTGGCAATCCATTAGCATCTCCTTGTTTGTCACATCAGGATTTTGTACTATGCAAACCATTCTCTGCAGACCCTTTAAGTGTCCTTATTTTCCAGGGACTGAAGCAGATTTAGAGAAGCCATCCCAGTTTCTGATTTGATCCAAGAATGTCCCTCTTCTTCGTAGAAAATCCCTGTTTTCATTGGAGAAATGTTGGAGGGTATGGAGTTATGCAACCCCCAAGCCAAGCAGATAAGTAACTATACAACCTTGAGAAAACATTTGAAGGCAGTCCTGTATGGGGAAGTTGGTTTTTTTATGTTTAATGTTTTATTTTGTTTTTGGAGAAATATTGGAGGGTATGTTCTCTGTAGCATGAAATATATAACAGCCTTTGGGCAGGTTGTTGTTGTTGAAATTTGTATACCGTCCTATACCTGCAGGTCTCAGGGCAGTTCAAAGGATAAAAATCACAATATAAAACCACAAAATACATAATCAAAATAAAAACAAGAACAACCAAATAACCCCAATGTGGCATGTTCCTTATTGAAAGGTAAAGACACATCTCTTTGCTCTGGCCTCTTTTGTGGGATGAGCATAAGATCTCATGCTAAAGGGTTATACAGTGGTACCTCAGGTTAAGTACTTAATTCGTTCTGGAGGTTTGTTCTTAACCTGAAACTGTTTTTAACCTGAAGCACCACTTTAGCTAATGGGGCCTCCTGCTGCTGCCGCGCCGCCGGAGCACAATTTCTGTTCTCATCCTGAAGCAAAGTACTTAACCCGAGGTACTATTTCTGGGTTAGCGGAGTCTGTAACCTGAAGCATATGTAACCCGAGGTACCATTGCAATGTTTATAATGTTTTATTTGTTCAACTGCTTCCATGCAGATTCTATGACTACTTTATGTTTTAGCCAATTTGTATTCATCTCTAGGATCATTTGGTGAAGGGCAGGTTATAAGCACAGCAAATAATAACACACAATATTCCAGCTGTATTTGCCAGACACTGTCACCTATCCCCTGTTTGGGGCATTTTGTACATTGGGTGGGGGCAATCCCTTTCACTGCAGTGGCAAACATGTATATTGGATTGTTCCTTCTCAACTGTAAGTTGTATTGAAAATTGCAGCTTACTTTGATATATTGATTCAGCTCTAGGAAAAGCAAACAAATCAGTAACTGTGTAGGTTTGGGTAGTAAATTAATTCAATGCCAGAAACACAGTCAGAAGCTGTCCTAGTAAAACAAAACACGCTCACACATTTTCCCTTGATGAAGAATGCTGATAAGACATGGCTGTTAGAAGTCAGTGAGGCTTGTATCTTTGTTTTGCTGTGGACCTTCTCATCAGGTGACAGTCTTTTGGTAGCACTAATTAAAGATATTGGCATCTGAAGCGTACTGCAGAAGGATTACCAATGGGAATTGTGTCCTTCCCTTTTAACTAGCGGTTCTAAGCAGCTGACAACACCTCTAGCAAATGCACAATGTCTTCCATCTTCCACAGGCTCGGCAAACCCGCTGGGGGATTGCATGCTCAGCCCTGCACACGTTCTGCTCAGTTTCACCTCTGCATGCCTTGTGGCCCCCATGCAGCTGATCAGTTTTCTTTATTAGTATTTACCGGGCTGCTTCTTTGTTCCTGTTCCCCTGCCTGGGGTTGCTGTGCCAAATTACTGTAATGGCGATGTCCTTAATCAACACCCTCTAATGGTTTTATAAAAGCCTAATGAATGAGGCCATTTTTCTTCCTTAAAGAGCTGTAAAAATTCACGCCTTCATCTTAAAAGGTAGTTCCATTTCCTGGAAGATCTCACAAAAATAGACACTATACACCCACACTCCAAAACTTATGAAGATGCCCTATACCAAGTCAATGCAATGGGTCCATCTAGCTGAATATTGTTGGTACTGATTGGCAGTATTTTTCCAGCATTTGCAGGAAGGTATCTTTTCCAGCACTAAACCTGGAAACACCAGAGGTTGAATGTGAGACCACCCTCACACAAAGTATGTGCTCTTCTACATGCTCTAGTAACCCACAGTTAGTCCCCTATAGATCATGTTGTTAGTTAATCCAGAACTACCACTAACACTTGGTTCTAGAATTCCAATTGCTAGCAAGGATTTGGCTAGAACATCCCAAATGCATATGAATTTTAACCGCCTCTAATTCTGCAGCAAGCTGGATAGTAAGAAGATCTCAGTTGCATCAGACCAGAGGCATATTTACACATGAAAGGCAAATTAATACTACTACTTCTGCTAATATCTGACACCCTGAAAGTAATCAGGGCTCCTACCTTCTCCAGGGAAGATGCAGCTGGTGGTCAGGTAGGTCTGGACATTTTCACAGGGTTTTCCCACCTAAGGCCAGCCTTTCGCTTCCTACCTGTTGCCCCACTCACTGACATCCGTGGATCATTCTGGGCCATTGCTTTCTGAATCCAACTCAGCGAATGCCCAAATCAGATTGAATAGGCCTGATGTGGCTGGATCCAGTGGAGTCTTAGAACACAGGAAAGTGCTTTATCAGTGTTGACAATGCTAAGCTATCTGGACCAATCAGACCACTGGTCCATCTAGCTTCAGATTTTTTTCAATGAATCTGGGGACACTTTTCAACTTCAATGGATTTTGTATAGGGACTGATTTGTAAATCTGGGGACTGTCCCTGAGAAATGGGGACATCTGGTAAAGCGTGTTCTCCCTAATAGAGAGCACGTGTTGTGGTGGGGTCTAGCAGGCCACCCCACTGTTGCTGGGCAGATCTGTTTGGATGGCCACAGGCAGTCATTGGGCAGTTGAGTTTCTGGGGAGATTTTCATGTTGCCAATTTGGGGGTGGGACACAAAGGTTTTAAATACAGGTCATGCAAACCCTCCCTGAAATGAGGGTTATTTCGCTTGACCTTGCTATGTCTGTCATGGGGTCGTCTGCTTTTGGGGTAGGAATTTTGTCCATTTGGCTGATTGGCTGGTGCCATTTGGTTTCTGCCTACTGCGTAGCAAATAGTCACAACTCGTAAGGTTTGCGATTAGGCATTGGTTAAAAAATTGGTTGGTGGAGGGGAAAGTGCCTACCCCTCTAATGCTGGTGCTGCAAGGGAATTCCATTAAAGGAATCCGGGGGCTTGCCATGCCTTCGTCCAAATTCCTGGCATTGGGTTTGGGCCGTGCAAGCCCCTGGGAGCATGCGGGGAGAGGTGAGGTTCTGTTGCCCAGCTTCATTGATTCCCAATATTGTTTTCCCTGACTGGCTTCTGCTGGAATCCGGAAGTCAGTTTTGTCCCTGCGGCATGGACAGATAGTTGTAACCAATGCCTAAGCAACCACTCATGTTTGTGTATTTAAATAAAGTTGTGGCCAAAATTCTGCCAAAAACCTTAAACAAAAAATTCTGTGTGAAGTGTGAGTTAATTTGGGGTGGCTTGGGGACCTCGACACGCAACCTTAAACTAGCTCAGTATTGTCAGTACTCTCAGGTTTCAGACAGGAAGTCTCTCCTAGCTCTTCCTGACGATGCTGGGGACTGAACATGTGATCTTTGGCACGCATAGCTTTCATCAGTAAGCTATTGCTTTTAATGCAAAATGATGGTCAGGGTCTCAATACAGTTGATGCTGCTGCCATTTTCAGTGATGGTGGTGACTTGGTAATAAAGAAAGAATCTGCAGATTATGTCCAGCCAACTAAATTCTACTCAGATTAAAATCAAAATTAATGGGCCTAAGTGAGTCATTGCTATTGATCTCAATGGTCTACTCTAAGCAGAACTAACACTGGATGCAACTTTTTATTATTATTACTTCAAATGATGGATCCCGTCCCTGAGAAACTGTGGCAGAATTTCTCCTCCCAAAGTACATTGACACATTTCTCCCCAAATTTCCCTGCCCTCATCTAGGGTGAAGTATTCCAAGAGACTACTTGCACCCAGCTCTAGCTTTTCTAACTCTGTTCTTTTCTCTCCTTTGTTAACTTTGGGCAGTTCAGAGCTGAGCTTGCCTCGTGCCTTGCCATTCCCAACAATTAAACCAAACCATTTTAATGAGCATTTTCGACTCAGCATCTCCATGCCTTTGCTAATGAAGCCTGCCCACCAGCCCTGTGCCGAAGAAAACTGCAAAATTGTCTTTGGGATAAATTCACATCGGGAGACTAATGGGAGCACAAGGCTGGAAAATAAGAACAAGCTTAAGAAACGGCAGTAAGCTTCTAAATGGAATCTTATAAGATTCATAAAGATTGCTCAGCTCAGCCTTTCTCTGATGAGGGCTGATAATAGGAGCCATTGTAACACTGAGAGGGCAAAAGAAGAAGAAGAGAGAAAAACAAACCAAGAAATGGCTGTTGAAGGAAGGGAATTTAACTGCCGGTGGCTTGAGACATTGCCTGAAACAGAAACCCTGGCTGATAAATGTCATTCTATCGAACATCTATTAATATTTACCAAGGGCATCCTTTTAACATGAACATCTGTGAGGTGATTTAGATTCTAAATTCTTCCACAGGTGTGGTATTTCACCTAAGGAATGGGCTAATCAAGTTTGTTTCTGGTCTGTGTCACTTCGACAAATATTTGCACATCTTTTTGCATCCAATTTCTGCTTTAATATACATTTCAAAAAGTCACATTTGAATATACATATCCAAATTATTATTATTATTATTATTATTATTATTATTATTATTATTTTCAAAATATGCATCTTAAAAGTTATTTTTCTCTCAAAATGGCATTTTAAAATGTGTTTTAATACTTACCTTGAGCTGGGAATTATGTCAAAAAATTCAGGAAAATGTGAAAGCCGATGAATTATGCAGTTAAGATTAATTCAGAGTAACTCAGTTCAGAGCCAGCCTGGAAGGTATGGATCAGGTGACTTCCTATTGGCATCCCAGCACCTCCAACATTTCTCCAATGGAAATAGGGACATTCTATTCCATAACCATAATGATAATAATTTTATTATTTATACCCCGCCCGTCTGTCTGTGTTGCCCCAGCCACTCTGGGAGGCTCCCAACATATATAAAAACATAATAAAACATTTTTAAAAACTTCCCAATACAGGGCTGCCTTCAGATGTCTTCTAAGGGTTGTATAGTTACTTATCTCCTTGGCTCAGGGGTTGCATAACTCCATACCCTCCAACATTTTTCCAGTGAAAACAGGGATGTTCTAAGGAGAAGCGGGGCATTCTTGGATCAAATCAGAAACTGGGAAGGCTTCTGTAAATCTGGGACACTCCTGGAAAATAGGGACACTTGAAGGGTCTGCAGAGAACGGTTTGCATAGTACAAAATCTTGATCTGACAAACTAGGAGATGCTAATGGATGGCTACCAATACTTCTGTGATCTTGCTGGCTTTGAAGAGGAACACACTTCTGATCTATAGATCTGGTTCCTGCCCAGTAGACTGAATCTGGTTATTGTTTCCTTCACTGATGCCATCAGGGAAGTCCTTGAGAGAGATGCCCAGGGCCCCATCCAGTAGAATGGCCCCCAAATTTAGCAAGGCTGCCTTACCGCATTTTGATACTTGGAGGGTCTGGCATGCATAGGATTGGTGTTGTAACCAAATATATCAGCTTTGCTCCCAGCTGCAAGCACAGCAGTTACAATATTGCTGAATCAAAACAGGCAAGACTTCTGTCATACATGTTATGAAACTGAATTTTGTCTTTCCCCTTTGTAAACAAGAAAGAAAGTTCCATCTCATTGTTTCTGAAGCCCTCAAGTCTCTGAAATAACATTGGACACCCGCTTTTTCTGCAAGCTTTTAAAGCCGTTTATATTCACCACAGGTGTTTCTTCCTACTCTCCTGTCTCTCCACATGCTTCATAAATACAAGGCTGTCAGGGTTTATTTATTGCTTCAGATTATTTTCCCTAGGACTTTTCCAGTGCTAACTGTGTAACTTCTTTGGTCTGCTGTTGTGCTTAACTCCTGCCATGCATGTGTATGTGTGTATGTGTATCTATATCTATATCATCTATTTATCTGTCTATATCTAATACTACTACTATTTCTCAACAACTATGGCAAGATGTGGTAACTATCATATTGTGTTGATACTAAATTTAAGTACTTACAGATAAAATAACTTTAAAAAGACACACATTGAGGCAATACACTGGTCTGGTTCGAACGACACATTTGATCATTTGTGGTCCAGCTCTGAAGACCTTCTGGCGGTTCTCTCACTGTGAGAAGAGAAGTTACAGGGAACCAGGCAGAGGGCCTTCTCAGTAGTGACACCCGCCCTGTGGAATGCCCTCTCATCAGATGTCAAGGAAATAAACAACTATCTGACTTTTAGAAAACATCTGAAGACAGCCCTGTTTAGGGAAGATTTTAATGTTTGATGTTTTATCGTGTTTTAAATATTCTGTTGGGAGCCACCCAGAGTGGCTGGGGAAACCCAACCAGATGGGTGGGATATAAATAAAAAAATATTATTATTATTAAGGAGATGCTCCTTCAGGTATACAGGGCTTCCAGATGTTGTAGTTCAGCAGCATCTGGAGAGCCCATTCCTTTTGTAGGATTATGAGAAGAAGTAGAGATCATGGACAGAGAATTCTCAGAAGCATAATTTAAATGATTCTGTAACTGTTCTGCTGTGATAAACCTGCTGCCGTAACTTGGCAATATATGCATAGCTGAAACTCATGATCAGAAGTCTTCTGTCACCATCCTTTTAAGTTTTCAATTAGGAAAAAAATACTGAAGGTTCTTGCATTACTTACCAGCATGCTCAATTTCAAAACTTCACACAGTCAGAGCTATGCTTTCCTGGTAACCCCTCACAGATCTTTTTGAAAGTCTTAATAAACTATATCTCTGCATTCACCTTCATTTACTACTTGATTCACACATCCCAGTACACTGTCAGATTAATGAGGTACAGTTACCGTTGAAGAAACCATGCTGTTTTAGACCTTATCAGTCACCTCATCCAGATGCTTGATTATTCTGCTTTTAATTAGTGTGTCTACAAGTATACTAGTAGTTAAAGCAATTAGGCTATCTGGACTCTACATCTTTTTTATGACTCCTACAGCCCCTAAATAATATAAACATAACCTAGTTATATCATCCAGCCTTCCAGGATATCAAAGCATTGAATGTTTACTCAGGCTGGAACAAGAGTAGCTATTCAATTTGTATATCTGATTCAGCAACTTCTTTTTTTAAAGACATCAAGTTGCGATAGAAAATGATGCCAGTCAACCTGCTTCTCTCTGGGAGATGTCAATTTTGGAGAGAACCCATTATTACCAGGAAGGAGCGTGCCTTAGGAAATAGTACAGGTTAAACTGAATCTCCTTTTTATCTTCTGTGACAAAAGGATAGTTTGGAGCATCAGTTTAACCTATTGACAACTTTGTAGTCATTTGTTGATAATTTAATGTCAAAGTGCATACTATCTAAAGCAGATTAAAATGTAATACTATCCTGATATACTAGCATTTGCCATACCACTTCTTCTTTCGAAGGTCAGGGTATGCAGAAAATGGAATGCTGGGTGTCTGCAACTTTTGTCAAAACCCCAAGTTGTAGAATAATAGAATTGTAGAGTTGCAAGGTACCCCGAGCGTCATCTAGTCAACACTCCTGCAATGTAGGAATCTCAACTAAGCCATCCATGACAGATGACCATCTAGGTAAAGGTAAAAGGACCCCTGACCATTAGGTCCAGTCGTGACCACCTCTGGGGTTGTGGCGCTCATCTCGCTTTATTGGCCAAGGGAGTCGGTATACAGCTTCCAGGTCATGTGGCCAGCATAACTAAGCCACTTCTGGCGAACCAGAGCAGCGCATGGAAACGCCGTTTACCTTCCTACTGGAGCGGTACCTACTTATCTACTTGCACTTGGCAGGAGCTGGGACCGAGCAACGGGAGCTCACCCCATCATGGGGATTCGAACCGCCGACCTTCTGTTTGGCAAGTCCTAGGCTCTGTGGTTTAACCCACAGCGCCACCCGCGTCCCGATGACCATCTAACCTCTGCTTTAAAACCTCCAAGAGAGTCTGTTCCACTGTCAAACAGCAATTACCGTAAGAAAGTCCTTCCTGATGTTTCGTCAGAGTGTTCTTTCTTAAAAGCAACCCTCAGTAGCCAAAGAAAACAAGCTTGTGGTCCAAACTTAGCACATCCATTCTATCAATGTGGGGGTTGTGGAATGATGAACTGATCCTGGGACCCAATGCCATGCCACTCCTTGTCCTGCCTGCTGCGGTCAATAAAGATTTGGCCTGATTTTATCCCATCACCGTTGCACGGTCTTGTTATGTTGCTGATCTCATGGATGGCATCATGCGCCTGTCTGGGCAAATATATATGAACAGAGTCAGCAGTTCACGTTTATAGTTGTATCTGATGTATGGACTAGACACAGATGGCCTCATTTAACTATCATTGCTAAAATTAGCAGTATTATTCATGGGACTGTATAAACTTGTAAACGTAACCCAAATTGAAATGCCACAAAATGATGAATCGTACAACAACAAAACGAAAAACAAAAGTAACAGTTTGGGTTATTTTGAGAGAAATCTCTTGAGTATCACACACCTCAGTGTATTTTGCATAGAAGATTTTCCTACCACCATTGTGACACACATACAAATGCAAACAAATGAAAGATATAGATAGATAGATGATAGATGATAGATAGATGGTAGATAGATAGATAGAGATAGATAGATGATAGATAGATAGAGATAGATAGATGATAGATAGATAGATAGATAGATAGATAGATAGATAGATAGATAGATAGATAGATAGATATAGATAGATGATAGATAGATAGATGATAGATAGATAGATAGATAGATAGATAGATAGATGATAGATAGAAGATAGATAGGTAGATGATAGATGATAGATAGATAGATAGATAGATAGATGATAGATGATAGATAGATAGAGATGATAGATAGATAGATGATAGATAGATAGATAGATAGATAGATTGATAGATGATAGATAGATAGATAGATAGATAGATAGATAGATAGATAGATGATAGATAGATGACAGATAGATGATAGATAGATATAGATAGATAGATAGATAGATAGATAGATAGATAGATAGATGATAGATAGATAGATAGATAGATAGATAGATGATAGATGATAGATGATAGATGATAGATAGATAGATAGATAGATGATAGATAGATAGATGATAGATAGATGATAGATATAGATGAGAGAGAGATGATAGATAATAGAGAAATGATAGATGGAGATGATAGATAGATAGATAGATAGATAGATAGATAGATAGATAGATAGATGATAGATAGATGATAGATAGATGATAGATAGATAGATGATAGATAGATAGATAGATGATAGATAGATAGATAGATAGATAGATAGATAGATAGATAGATGATAGATAGATAGATGATAGATAGATGATAGATAGATGATAGATAGATGATAGATAGATAGATAGATAGATAGATAGATAGATAGATAGATAGATGATAGATAGATAGATAGATGATAGATAGATAGATGATAGATAGATAGATAGATAGATGATAGATAGATAGATAGATAGATAGATAGATAGATAGATAGATAGAGATAGATAGATAGATGATAGATAGATATAGATAGATGATAGATATAGATAGATAGATAGATAGATAGATAGATAGATAGATAGATAGATAGATAAATGATAGATAGACAGACAGATAGATGATAGATAGGCTTTTCTTTTCTGCAATTGTTCTTCCAAACAACTTGGTAGTCAGGTGAGTTTCTCAGCCTTCCCTGTGGAAATGGTTATTATCCCTGCCATTTACTAGAACACCTGCTCCTTGCACACCAAATCAGCATGCAAAACTCAGAGGTGACCATTTAAATAAAGCACAGGTGTCTTCAAATTCACAGGCCACCAATCCCTCTTGGGCTGTTAATATAGCTACAGCTCCGTTCTGGCAGGCAAACCAAGATGGCTTATATATACCATTCAACCTTTTGTGCTACCTCAGTTTTTTTTAAAAAAAAAATCAGCTCAGAAGTGCCACACAAGTCTCTGAAAGAGATTTCTCCCCAAGGACATGGTTCTTTGGCAGCCTGCCATTCTCCTTGTTTTTGCTATTATTATTTTTCTTCATCAGCTGCCATCACAATATAACATATATCCTCTTAGACTTTAGAGCGCTTCGGTACATTATTCAAAATGAAGAGGCAGCAGACTGGAGGGTATCACTGCAAATGACATGAAGGGGGCTTCATTAAAAAATAAAAATAAAGGCAGTCCCAAATTTTCAGTATAAAAGCAATCTTTCCATGTAGTAAGCTAGTGTTACAAGAAGGAAGATTTGGAGTAGCCTTTTTCCTGAGGTACTAGTTTAACTTCTGCACACAGCTGGATTTTCTTTACATGGCAAAATACATCTTTGGTATGAATGTAGTGACACAGTTGAGAACTCTGTCACATTTCAGTGCAATCATATACATTGGATATTGGATTGCAGTTTTGTTATCACTACATTCAGTGCAAAAAAATTGTCTTCTGCTGCTTCTGGGAAAGGCCATCTTGCTGCATTATGTATTTATTTGTGGACTACTGAATGAGAAAAAGCAAGGGGGAAAGGGTATGGGGAGATAAATGTTTATGAATTAAGTAGGGCACTCTAGAAACTTAGGATTTATGGTTGAAACTCTCAAATCTCTTCCTCTACTTTCATTGGGTATGCTGGAGCATTTGTGGGTTTATCGAAGGTCAGAAAACACAGAAAGAAAGCTTAAACTCTGGTTAACTTTATTCTGGAGATTGCAATGTTACAAGACCCTGGGCTCAGGGTTTGTCCAGCAGGCTTATTCTCCGAACTAGAGATTTCAAGATGAAGAATTGTTTTAACCTCAACAACAGAAAAAAATGACACTTGATGGCTTGATGGTCAAAATTGAGCACAGAGAGTTTAAAGAATCACTTCAAAACAAGAGGCTTAAATGATAACTCCGTTTGGAATAAGGGGTGTAAGAAGGAATCAACCTACTGCATGCAGCACTGTTTCTGTTAGGCTGCAGTTCAACTTCCACCAGAAGTCTCTGTGACAGAATTCCACTGTGGCAGAATTCCATAATTCCATAAATCATGTTGTCATTACTTTATTGCCTTCAGTGTGATGGAAACACAATGCAAATGGCACTGTGGACTGAAAGCAACAACAGCAAATACCAATCGCATTCATGGGACTGATTTACATTCAAGACATGACACAAATAAGTGAACACCAGCAATTTACACTTCCATTTTCATTTTCAACTGAATTCTCCAACTGCCCAAGTTACAAACCAACATGTAGTATTTCAGTAGCTAAATAAACACAGAGCTCTCCAATGTACCAGCTAGTGTTCCCCAGAAAAAAATAACATAAATTGATCATATTAAGTTTGTTGGATTGCCTAAACAGAGCTATGCTTTCACTGAAACAATCATATTGAAGTTCAGATCCTCAGTCTACTTTCCTTTCCCCTATCTTCTTTAAATTCTAGGACTCGCCTCTCAACTTCTCTCACTTTTCAGTTTCAGTGACTTCCATTCACACAGCATTCACACAGCATATTTCAGAGGACATGAGGGATAGGTAGATATCAGCACATCTCTTCAAATTACCCACTATGCAGACCACAGGAGGAATAAATAACTAAAATCGTAATAGGGGGTTGCCCCCCAATGGCCTGTCAAGTCAATCTCCAAGCCCTGATGGTCTTATATAAGCTCACAGGATAGAGATTTTTCAACCATGTCATCAGAAATCCTAAGAGATGTGTATCTATCAGAAGGGCAGCATAGAAATGTGCATATAAATAAAATTAAAATCATAGAAAACCTATGTATAAAGCCCAGTCATTCTTCAACTAGAATAACCATGTGGAAAAATTCCTGTGTATTTGTGACAAACTCTTAGGTGAATTAGAGGCGGGGTGCATCCAATGAATTGGGGTTTTTTTTATTATTCTATTGGCTTCTTAGCACAAACATTCAGACTGTATTCCTTACAGCATCCTCTTCTATATTTCTTTCTGGTAAATATATGTACATATTTTTGTTACACGCCACCCCACCTCCAAGCGGTGCGAGATTCCTGGGGCTCCAGGCACTCACCCAGGCCCTGTGTTTTCATTTGGAAATGAGGCACAGCAGAGACTGTGGTGTCTTTATGATATAGGGCTTATTTACACATATATACAACCTGAGTATGTGATGGAGGGGTTCACAGCATCAACAACCCAAGAGGGTCCTTTTTCTCCCATAGCCACAGCCTTGGATTCAAACAGGAATCAGTCATGGCTTTCCCTTGGCCTTTTTGCAGTTTCTTTGCATCTAGCTCCCATTGCAGCAAACTTTGGCCTTTTGTCTTTCAAACTATCTAAGAGCTGGAGGAAAGGCTTCACCATTTGGCTTCGGGCAGACAATCCCCTGTCCTTTGCTCTCTTACTTTCCCTTGTTCTTCTTAATGCCCCCCACCCAAGTTTATCACAAAACCAGAAGCTAACCTGGCTTATATTCCAACACCTGCTGGGTCTGGGAGTTAGAATGGGTCTGGCAATATTAACCCCACCTTTTCAAAATCCTTTGCAGATGAACGCAGTGCCTGGAGACAGACAGTCAAGTTGTGTATCCACAACAGTGACCAGAGGGAAAATGACCACTGGGAGGAGCACAGAAAAAATGCCAAGGTGCATCTGTAACAGCGAAACCAGACATCTTCTTCTGCCTCTTGTATGACTCCATACAAACACAGCAGGCACTGTAACTCTCCAATGGACTGTCTTTACCCCCAATGAAAAAAATCTTCTATTGTCTTTCAAGACAAACGGATACTGACAACAACAATAATGAATGCATAAAGGAATAAAAGTAAATGCATTTTACCAAGAGGAAAACAATTGTACACTAATTATTTTTGAAGAGATAGAATGAATAATTCATTTGCCCATTACTATAAATCATTTCACTTTTTATGCTGAATGTGGTAAAATAGAAAGCATAAATTACAACGAAGTAGATGTTAGAATAGAAATAGTAAATTTGCCACAGGAAGAAAGTAAGACTTCCTATATGTGGGCTATTAAGAACAGTATCATTCCTGCTTTCATACCTTAGGAAAACATTAACTACTTGAAACCAAATGCATGGACATTGATCCTTGGCATGGAAGACAAATGGATTATTTCATTAAACAACAAATGGTGGTCCGAGTGTGTGAACTATGTTTTCTGACACTATAGAATTATTCTTTTCAGCTTTGAGCATAATGATATATGGATTTCATGGGAACTTTCATCTACTCCAAACTTATTCTGCTTTTTTAAAAAAATGGGATGGTTGGGACAAATATGTATTGCTACAGAAAATCATTGTATTTTGATACTTTTAAGCAGAAGTTAAAACAAATATTGGTTGAATATGTCGGAAAGTACGCAGTTCCCCCACTCCAAAAGATAGGAAGTTGAGGATGGCCTTTAACAGAGTCAGGAACAAGCTAGGTGTGACATTTGTCACACACTTTTGACACTGCACTTCTGATATTAGTTAAATGAGTAGCCTGCACAAGGGAAAGGGAAAAGCTGGATCAGGGCTGTAGTATGATGAGAGGGGGACTTCGAACCCACTGTAGTCCTGACTGGAATCATGCACTGTGGAGAAAGTTGTATACACATCAGTGTGGTGTAGTGGTTAAGAGCGGTAGACTCGTAATCTGGTGAACCAGGTTCGCACCTCCGCTCCTCCACATGCAGCTGCTGCGTGACCTTGGGCTAGTCACATTTCTCTGAAGTCTCTCAGCCCCACTCACCTCACAGAGTGTTTGTTGTGGGGGAAGAAGGGAAAGGAGATTGTTAGGCACTTTGAGACTCCTTCGGCTAGTGATAAAGCGGGATATCAAATCCAAACTCTTCTTTATACTTAAAAGAGAGAGATATTTCATGATCTCTGTAGCTGCCACAAAGCCTTATATTGTGATAAAGTTACAAGCCTGTTTAGCAGTAGTTGCTAGGTGACAAGCTTCTGGCAGAGATGGAGTCTGTGGAAACTAGTACCTTAAGTCCCCAATATAGGTAACAGATTTTCTTTTTTATATAAAAATTCCCTTAATGAACCAGTTTGATTTACCCTTGTCTCTGCAATCCATATCATGTCCAAGCCTAAGCACAGTACTAGGTTGTTGTGGAGCCTGAAAGAATTGGTAACAGTGAACAAATAAAAAATACATAAACATGGGTACTTATGGTACAAACAATTGAGGCAGAGGAATCGGGGACCTCTGACATTGAAAAGGGATCGTGGGAGGTGGCTTCAAGCATGGCCCAAATTATATATTCTTAGAAAAGAACTATGACAACTTATGTACCTCAATATGTTCCTATGGAACAGAGAAAAATGGCAAATGTGCAACTCAGTATGTTCTTATTCTCAGAGTTCTTATTCTCCCTCAAACCTGTATTTTTGAAAAGAGAAGAGGATACTAGAGTGGTACCTCGGGTTACAGATACTTCAGGTTACATACGCTTCAGGTTACAGACTCCACTAACCTAGAAATAGTGCTTCAGGTTAAGAACTTTGCTTCAGGATGAGAACAGAAATTGTGTTCTGGCGGTGCGGCAGCAACAGGAGGCCCCATTAGTGCTTCAGGTTAAGAACAGTTTCAGGTTAAGAACGGACCTCCGGAACGAATTAAGTACTTAAACCAAGGTATCACTGTACTAATAATGGATATTATTTATTTATTTACAAGATTTACGCACTGCATAGTAATTTAAGTTATTTGAGCACATTTAAAGATTCTAGACTCTTCACCAGCAATTGTATTCACAATGTAATCAAATTCCATTGAACCCACTGAGCATGTAGGACTGAACTGCTCAGTTGTTTCATTGATCTGCCTTTCAAGTGATTGACCCATTACATTTTTATATAACTGCATATCTGTATGTAAAGGCTGAGAGGCAAAAACCTATGTCTTTTATTTCCAAGCATTTGTGATAGAAAATGCTTCTATCATGTTTGTGCTGTTGCAAATCTTTCTGATCAGGTTTTCTGTCTTAGATGTATCCACGCAGATACTGCCAAGATCACTTTAATATAGAACTGTAGGACAACTTCCTGGGATAGAACTGGACCATCTATTCTCCAGGGCAAGATACCACAGCCCTACCACTTCAGCGTTTGATCTCAAACCCAGCAAATGCTAATGGGCAGGCTCAGGAAAACAGAGACACACCAAGAGTCCCATGCAGATTCACCCAGGATCAGTGGGTTGAATCCAACAACATGCAATGGAGGTTCTCCTCACTCTCCAACCCCTTGTGCAGAAGCACCCCCCCCAATCTGTTTTGGAATATTGTTTTGAAACCCAGAATATATTTGAGAGACGGGATGCATAGGAAGGAAAGTTGTTCCATTCACACAGCAATTTCATTGGACCCAAACCATGAAGTTATGGTAGCTGCAGTTGGGGAACTATTCCATGTTATACTCTCTAAATCTTTTGTCCCAATCTTCCCCCCCCCCATAACATTCTCTCCCATTCTCTGGCCCAATCTAAGTCAACCCAAATGATTTGTGGTGGATTCCTTTGGGGCTGTTAGTGGATTGATATTATATATTATATTATATTATATTATATTATATTATATTATATTATATTATATTATATTATATTATATTATATTATATTATATTATATTATATTATATTATATTATTATATTCTACATTTGGATACTGCCCTTTACCCACAGGTGTCAGGGTGGTTACAACATAAAAACACAAAACAAAACAACCCAATAATGCTCCCCTCCCCAACACACTTTAAAAGGACATTGGATGTTCATCAGCCAGAGAACTGGTTAAAGAGGAACATTTTTGCCTGACACCTAAAGGTGCATAACGAAGGCGGTAAAAGTAAAGGATGAGGGTGGCGCTGTGGTCGAAACCACTGAGCCTCTTAGGCTTGCTAATCAGAAGGTCAGCGGTTCAAATCCCTGTGGTTGGATGAGCTCCCGTTGCTCTGTCCCAGCTCCTGCCAACCTAGCAGTTCGAAGGCACACCAGTGCAAGTAGATAAATAGGTACCGCTGCGGTGGTAAGGTAAACGGCGTTTCTGTGCGCTCTGGTTTCCGTCATGGTGTTCAGAAGCAGTTTAGTCATGCTGGCCACATCACCCACAAAGCTGTATGTGGACAAATACCAGCTCCCTTGGCCTGAAAGTGAATGAGCACCGCAACCCCATAGTCACCTTAACTGGATTTATCTGTCCAGGGGTCCTTTACCTACCTATACATCTTCTAATGAAGGCACAGCTGAACCACCCTGGGAAGAGCATTCCACAAATGGGGAGCCACTGCAGAAAAGGCCTATTCTTATGTTACTACTCTCCAAACTCTCATGGAGGAGCCAAACCAAGAGGGGCCTCAGAATATGATATCAGGGTCTGGGTAAGTTCATATGGAAAGAGGCTCTCCAGCTCTATGGATTGTATTTTACTTATCAACTGCCTCTTTCTTCTGCCTCCTTCCAGATCCCCCCCCCCCCACCGAACATCACAGTAACTGTCTGTCAGTAGTAAAGGTAAAGGGACTCCTGACCATTAGGTCACGTCATGGCCGATTCTGGGGTTGCCGCACTCATCTCGCTTTATTAGTCGAGGGAGCTGGCGATTGTCCGCAGATAGCTTCTGGGCCATGTGGCCAGCATGACTAAGCTGCTTCTGGTGAAACCAGAGCAGCGCACGGAAACACCATTTACCTTCCCGCCAGAGTGGTACCTATTTATCTACTTGCACTTTGATGTGCTTTTGAACTGCTAGGTTGGCAGGAGCAGGGACCGAGCAACGGGAGCTCACTCCGTCGTGGGGACTTGAACCGCCGACTTTCTGATCAGCAAGTCCTAGGCTCTGTGGTTTAACCCACAGCACCATCCGCGTCCCTTGCCTGTCAGTAGAGCCAGTTGCAAAATGGCAAAGGGTGAATACAACAAATTGTATTCAGCCTCTATGTGTGTATGCTTAGGAGGGCAACAATAAGTGGAAAGGTTGAACATGAGGATATGATAAAATTAGGTACTGCATTCTCTGTAGTAAAATATCTTCCTGACTTCTACTCAGAAGCAAAAAATAAAATAAAAAATTCCAGCACTGACAGGCCCTTTGCCCCTGATAGATTATTTCTGATGGCTGCAGGCCGGTTGTCAACTAGAGGGCAGTTATCACTGTCATAAATTTGCTGCACTATGTAAGCAAAACCGATGTAGAATTCATTTGCTGTTTAGCCACTGGAAGGCTCCAAACCTCTTACCGCCTGCTCCACAGTGGTCCTATTGCATAGGCTTCAGTAAACCACCTCTAATTCCTCAAGGCCCAATATGGTTCTCTAAATCGTCCAAATGAAGATATATCGGTAGCTGATTTTTAAGCCTATATAGTTCGACCAGTGGACATCCTTTAATTAAAAAAAGAAGCTAGTATAAGAAATAGAGGCAGTATTCAACTGAAAGCATTCAGCATAGTCAACCATTTCCTGGGCATAAAAAGAACTATTTTAAATGAATTATAATCTAGTATACCCTCTTGTTGAAAATCATTTGCATGTGGAAAATTGCAAATATAATCTTGGTGAAATGTTAGATTCTGTTGCTTAGACCCACCAACTCCAATGAATGTGACTTGAATAAGTTATTAACATGAAATTATGATTGTCTTTTAATTTCATGCTTTGTAAGATAACAAAACATTTAAAAAAACTATGAAGGGGAAAATTAGCATGTGCCTTGTTTTTTAATGTAATCAACTGAAGTGATATATTATGTTTCACTTGAGACAATTGAAACTTGTTATAAAATTATTTATATGTGCTGATGCATCTTGGAGATAGGTGTGTCAGAATATTTAGCTATTCCTGCATTTTTCTTAATTATTTTTTAAACGGATCACTTGATGAACAATTTGCTAGATTTCCATGTTATTAGTCCCCTTAAATACATATATGATTTATTACAGCTGTGTGAAAGAAAGCAAATTATTATAAGTCTTATACAAACTTTTGGCAAAAACGATATTTTTTTCCAATACTCTTACTCATGGCCAAGTTTTCAAGACAAGTTGACTTTTTACTGTTCTGCTCTAAAATCAGTTACAAGATAATGAGAGGTGCACAGAAAAATATTGATCCAATAATTAAAATCCCAGCACATTTCAGGGTATAAGGTTATTTCTTGTTAGTAAAGGTAAAGGTAAAGGGACCCCCGACCATTAGGTCCAGTCGTGACCGACTCTGGGGTTGTGGCGCTCATCTCACTTTATTGGCCGAGGGAGCCGGCGTACAGCTTCTGGGTCATGTGGCCATCATGACTAAGCCACTTCTGGCGAACCAGAGCAGCGCACGGAAATGCCGTTTACCTTCCCACCAGAGTGGTACCTATTTATCTACTTGCACTTTGACATGCTTTCGAACTGCTAGGTTGGCAGGAGCAGGGACCGAGCAACGGGAGCTCACCCCATCGTGGGGATTCGAACCGCCGACCTTCTGATCAGCAAGTCCTAGGCTCTGTGGTTTAACCCACAGCGCCACCTGCGTCCCTATTTCTTGTTACTTGTTTCAAAAGACTCAGCCCTGATATTAAAAACAGATTTTGAATTTGGTTCTGGCCAAATAAATTATTGCCATTTGGTATACCATCTTGGAGGGGCTGGGGGCCGCCCCCCCCCATTTTTCAAGGAGGCGCTGGATCCCTAAAAATTCTGTCGTGGCCATGCACACATGCCATGAGGTGTACTCATGCCAAATCAGCACGCCCCATGGCATGCACACATGGCCCCAGCCCCCACAATTGTGATGGTAAAGCAGCACACTTGGTGGAAAGCTAAAAGATCTGAACCACATTTATTACCTCCACCGCCTTGTCCCATATTCCAATTTGTGTGGCCATGTGTGACAGCCACAGCCCCCAGGGAACATGGGAAAGGAAACAAAGACTCTGAAAATGTTATGGAATTAAAATTAGGCCACAACTTTATTAAACTTCCGAATGTAGGAAGACCTTGGCTTAGGCCTTGGGCGTGTATCCATCCCAGCCCCTCAACCAGGGTGAACTGGGGCTCATCAGGGTAATTGGGATATGGGGGTGCTCTGCGCGATGTAAATGTAGGCAGGTAGCCGAGCCCATATCCCCACACGCAGGGTAGTTCACTGACAACCTTTCAGTGTTTGGCCAGTGACACCCATTTATGTTACCCCTTTAAGAGGGGACCCTGGAATCGCCGCTCCAGGGTGTGTGTGAAGTCACCACTTCACACACACACCCCATTATAGGGAAGAAAAAGACTAAAGGATTCCACCCAAGGCCATAACTGCCAAAGTTGTGACAAATTGCTACGGGGAAGACCAAAACTGCCAATGCGGGGAAATTTCTTCCTGGTCCTTCAACAGCAACCAGTCAAAGACCATAGCAGTGCCTGCTAAACAGGAAGCAAAAGTTAACCTGTAAACAAGAAACATTAAACAAAGGGAGGGTGACTCTCCAGAGCCGACTGCCTGGCTAATACGGCTCCTCCCCCTATTTATAATGGGTCTGGCCCCACTTCCCAGGAAACGAAACTTAAAGCTGAGGCTGGGTGTGAACCTCTGAATAATACACTGAGAAGCAGGCCAGCCCCTTCTACGAGTAAGTTCCCTGGGAACTGTAACACTGCATGCGATCCCGCGAAAGCCACCCACAATATAGTGTGAGTGCTCATTTTGGAGCCAGCATCTTAATAAATCCATCACTATTGTCTAATATGGCCCAGAATACAGAAATGTGGGGGTGAACATGTTCACTGACAAAAGTAAAATAGTTGTAAAGGTTTGGGTGGTTTTCATTCCCCAACTATATCCTGCTCAGTAGACCCACTGAAATGAATGAACAAACGCTGCTAGTGTTAGTTATAAATCCTGTGACATAGGAGTAGGCAGTTGGTATTGTGAAAGAAGTTGCTTCAGCTGAATATCTGTGATAAATTATTTACTCCGTGCTCTCTCCCCCTTCACCTTCCATCATCATATAATTTAAACTAACATCAGCAGAAGTCACGAGTGGTCAGGCCAATAAATATTGTCATGGTGCCATGGGTTAAAGGAAGAGGTGCAACAAGCAGAAGGGCATCTTAAAGTGCCTACATTTTAATGCTAAAAGGGTATCTTCTGCTTGAAAACTTTATAGAGGTGAGCCATAAGTTTTTTATACAAAGGTTGGAAGGGTGTCAGGAACTTGGGCAGGAGACAATGCAGAGCTTTTTTTCTATGTTCCTCATTAAAATTTATGCCTTTTGAAAGTTATCCCAGATGTACTTAAAACAAAAATCTCCTTCCTTTGTCGAGTAGGATATGGACATCCGAGTAATATACAGCACTCTTTTCAGTGCAGAAAGATGAAGCTTCCTTATGCTAATTCACTGATTTATTGCCCCAATTACCTATATTGGAAGAATGATTTTCTTCTTTGCTCGCTCTATTGTATAAGCAGTGCCTGCCTCTCTGATATCTATGGGCAAACTGATCTAAAAGTTCAATTTTCTTGAAACAGTAATACTTTCAAGAAAATAAGAAACTTTGGCATGTTGCAAGCACAGAAAATGCAGCTAAATGCAATTGTTTAGACACAACTAAATGATTATTAACTGAATTTTTCACATTATAGAATGAGCTCACAAATGTCTGAAATTTGTATTTAATCTACAAACATTCTTATGATACAGAATGCAGGGAAATAGCAAGGGCAATTTCTGTTTTTCTTTTCTTTTTATGGGTGCTAAGGATTGCTACCTTAATACTGGTTTCATGTTGTATTTTCGTTCTAATGATATTATTTACTGTTTTTATGTTGTACGCCACTTGGTGGTTGTTGTTTTTTTAAAAAAGTGGTTTAAAACTACTTTAAGCAAAATATTTATAAAACTCAAAATGCATTTTTAAAGCATAGGTTTTAATTCTATTAATATATGTATATTTGGATTTTTGGCAGGGGAATGGCACAAAAAGTTTTGGAACAAAACTTATATTGTGAAAATCTCTATGCAGTACACAACTGGGGGATTAATTGGTTGAGAGAAGACATGCATATGCTAGCATGTATTTGTCTAGGACAATCATGATTGTGCTACAAAGTATTTGAGAACTCTGGTGTGTGACAAATGAGTTTGATTCTGTTCTTGCATGAATTCAACATGTGGATTTGAATGCACAGGGCAGGAAGTGGCTCATTGGATGAGGCAGAACTGCTGATCTCACTTCCTGGCAGATGGATTGCTATAGCTTGCCAGGAGGGATGGGCAAGGCAGAGGCGGATTTAGGGGAGAACAACCAGTATGGTCGCACTGGGTATGGAACCTTGGGGTGCTGCAGGGAGCACCACAACTATGGTGAGAAGCAGGGGCACTGAATTTTGGCATCACACAGGGTACTGCTGAAATTTGAGGTCCCAAGGTCTGCCACTGGGCAAGGCAGCAAAGTCTCTGCAATGTTAACGTACCTGCAGAGCCAATTCGGTACTCCTGTTGTTGGGTTTACCCCATGTCAGCATCATCACTACTGCCTCACCCTTCTTACGGAAAGCAGCAGCCAGGAAGCTAACATAGCAGCTTTTCTCCACCCAGCGAACTGCTTCTGTTTAGGGCTATAAATGAAGTGAAAGTTTGAACCATAGGGAGGTTCCTTTTCCACACATGAATCAGGCCCACAAGAGCTAATGATGCATTCCAGCGCCAGCCATTTCAACCAGGAATGCAAGGTTAAACCAAGGCATTTTGCTGTCTGGTGGAGAATGCTAAGGTGGCTCCCCCAGCCTCATCCCATTGCAGGCATTTTCAAGGAACGGGAATGAAAAATTCAACTGGACTAGCAGTTGAATCATGCTCAAACACTGGTAGTATCCTCCAAATCGATGGAGAGTAGCAGGCTAGCTTAGGGGAACACAAGGCAGTCTTTGTGCCATAAACAGCTCTGTCCTCCAACGGCTTGTCAATCCCCCCCCCCCCCAGTACCTGCTGCCTGGGTATCAACCTCATTGCCTAACAGCTGGACAGCCAACTTTTTATAGTTGTAATTTAAAAATTGGCAAAGCCAAACACCAGAGAGACCACCTTCAGAGAATAATCAAATTCCCAAATTGGGAAATGAGAGATTGCCAGTGACTACCTGCAAATATATAAATATAATAAAGCCATTAATAAGTGCTAAAAAGACTTTTGACATTATTTTGTAGCAGTTATATATATATATATATAGAGAGAGAGAGCAACTTTAAATTTTTGATAATGGAAAAAGATGGAATCCACACAGAGTAATCCTGTCATCTTAGAACTGGAGGATGATAACATTGCAGGAGAACGCTATTAATACAGGGACATCTGAGAACTGCACCTGACAAGAAACAGATGACAATTCCTAGATGCTGGATTATAGCACTTCTCCAGAACTCCAGGAATAGCTGGGGACAGGTTCCCCCCCCCATTGTGCAATACCTATGGATGTGACTTCTCTGCTAGTGATGGCTGCGGCTTTGAAGTGTTGCAACATGAGGAATCAAAAGGTACACCCACAGCATACAAATCATGCTTGCCAAAGAAGATGAATAAATTCTTCCATTTACACAAAAGCACGTCCAAAATTTATAGAAGCAGAAGAGCAGACATGGTAATGATGGACATTTTTTTCTCAGGGATGCAGGTAACTGTTAAACATTGTTTGTTGTGACAACAGCAGATGCTGAAACAAAATCACAAGACCTGAAAGCCATACACCCTGGAATGGAGAAACAAGCCAGTCACATTTAATACAAACTAATCCATGGTTTAGATGTGAAACTGATGCACACCCAACTCCTGCCTCTCTATAGATGTTCCAAGCAGCTGGCATCACATTGAAAAGATGCTTATCATGTGTCCATGTTGATCACAGGTCCATTTCATTTTCATTTTCATTTTAATATTTATATCTTCCTTCCAGGCTGTAGCAGATCAGAAGGCAGAAACAATAAAGTGATAATCCAGTTGGTAAATAATGAAAGAAACCCAGAAATCGGCATCCATAAAGCAGAACACTCAAATACTTCCATCAAAACAATATATATTCCACTACAATATGAAACAATGCCAACTTTAGTCGTGATCCCAGGTGAGAGCTGTCTCTAGGAGTACACTCTGTATTCTACTTGTTCTGTTTGTAGTTTCTGTAGCTGCTATCTTATTGTATTGTGAAAAACGTTAATAAAAATATATATTTATGAAACAATGCCAGCTTTTACTCCAATATCTTTTTTCGGTGGGGCTGAGTGCCATGGATTGGCTGGATGCTGAGAAGTGCTGGGAGACACCAGCTAGGGAAGCCCCAATTGAACCCCCAGAGGAAGAAGGCTCAGAGTCAGAGAATTGGTGGCGGGAAAATGAGTGGTCAAGGGGAGAAGAGAGGGCAAACTGGGAGGTGGAGGTGTCAGAAGCAGAAGCGGTGACAGGGTTTGACAACAATTTTTATTAGTTTTCAATTACAATAATTCAGTGGTAGCCTCATTATAACAATGCCAAATTATAATACAGTAGCTATTCCCAATCATTCAGATGCCAAATTATAAAATTTAGGTGGCCTCCCGTGTGCTAGAACTGATGGTTTGATGATTTACTTTGTTTCTGCATTCCAAGATCTTATTCATCTCAGTTACATTCCATTCAAAATAACCATCCCCTATACAACAAATGGAACACGACTGGCATTGTGGTCTAAACCACTGAGCCTAGGGCTTGCCGATCGGAAGGTCGGCGGTTCGAATTCCTGTGACGGGGTGAGCTCCCGTTCCTCGCTCCCAGCTCCTGTCAACCTAGCAGTTCGACAGCACATCAAAGTGCAAGTAGATAAATAGGTACCGCTCCAGAGGGAAAGTAAATGGTGTTTCCGTCCGCTGCTCTGGTTTCGCCACATGACCCGGGAAAAATGTCTGCAGACAAACATTGGTTCCCTCAGCCAGTAAAGTGAGATGAACACCGCAACCCCAGAGTCGTTCGCGACTGGACTTAACTGTCAAGGGTCCTTTACCTTTACCTTTTTTCATACAATAATTGCAATATTAATGACATCCATTCTTGTTGACACATAAAACGTTTTATAAATCTATAGGTGAAGCATTCAAACTATATCCTTATTCCTCCTGTGTGTGACAATTATTCTATCCGTGGTGTTCCATCCTGTCCGTGTAAAATGTTATGTCTATCTTTTCCCAGGCATTGCTGCTCTCCATCATGCCCTGGGTGGAGCTAATATCCCATTGTCATTTCAGAAGTTCTCCATTGTTCTGTCGTGTGGTTCATCATTTTACAACTTCAACAAAAATCATGCTGCTGGAGTATATATCCTCAGAGGTAACAGGGTTTGGTGAGCAGGAATTGGCTATGGCAGAGCTCAGTTCTGACTCAGAGGCAGAATGCAAAGTAGGGCCAGAGGTGGAGGCGGGCTGCTGAAGAAGGCAGGGATTCTTTCCCTCCTGTGACCAGCTCCCCTCCCCCTTGGTATCCAAGAACATGCAGAGAAATGAAGAGGTTGGAGCAAAGAGAGACAAGATGAAGGACCCTTGGTCTTTGAAGAAGGCACCAGGGGAGAAGTCTTAGAGAGCAGTGGGAAGGCAGGGACCTTCAGTCCTTACACTTCCTCCTTGGGGCAAGACCTACTGGGAAGAGTTGCTGTGATCATTAGGCCTGTGCTGTTTTAGTTTCTTTGAATAAAGAGTTCACGGACACCAGTGATTTCTTTTTTATGGCTGACCTACTCCTGAACCCAGCTCCAGCGAGGGAGTGAAGAGTCTGAAGAGCTGGTGGGAGTGTGGAATAAACATCTTAAAACAGTCAAGTGTGCCATGGTAAGGTGGCGATGGCGGTTTTTCTCCTCTCACCCACATGCTCATAAAAAGTAGATCGCCACTCACAGTTTAAGAGGGCAGTCACATGCTTTGGAAACATGGACAAGTCTCCTTTGGTCCTATATCTTTGTCTTTTGGTAAAGGTAAAGGTACCCCTGCCCGTACGGGCCAGTCTTGACAGACTCTGGGGTTGTGCGCCCATCTCACTTAAGAGGCCAGGGGCCAGCGCTGTCCGAAGACACTTCCGGGTCACGTGGCCAGCGTGACATCGCTGCTCTGGCGAGCCAGAGCCGCACACGGAAACGCCGTTTACCTTACCGCTGGTAAGCGGTCCCTATTTATCTACTTGCACCCGGAGGTGCTTTCGAACTGCTAGGTTGGCAGGCGCTGGGACCGAGCAGCGGGAGCGCACCCCGCCACAGGGATTCGAACCGACGACCTATCGATCGGCAAGTCCTAGGCGCTGAGGTTTTAACCCACAGCGCCACCTGCGTCCCCTTTGTCTTTTGGTAGGAGAACCCAAATGAGAAGCCTAGGTAATACCATTATAATGACAATTTGATGGTAACAACAATGTACTACACTAATTACCAAATTAAGTACATGAGATTTTATTTCTTAGTGTAATGAGTCACTCGTAAATATATATTATGCATATGAGGCAATTCGCTGGTGAAATTATCTGTGTTTTGGTGAGGACATCATATGTATCCCGAAAGGAAATCCTGCCTCCATCGAATGCCATCATCCATAAATCCCATTGACTTTGGGAGGAAGAGGCCCGAACGATACGATTACAGTTTCAAATTATGCTGCTTTACACTTGCTCGCCTAAGAATGAAAAGTCATGCAGGACAGCTTTAGTAAGAGTATTTAATCTATAATGTTATTATATGCTCCATTATGCTTCAATGCACTCACTGCTAGAACCCTCAGAACTTTTGATTTCTGAACTCCAGAACAGAAAGGACAAGGTTTTTAAATCACATATTAGGTGATGTAATTTCCACAGAGTTAAAACTCCAGTTGTACTTTCTTGCTGTTACTTAGCAACAGAATTTGAGACACTTAAGAGATGGCATTGCTAGCAGAAACTTGTGATGCTGTTGCCAGTTGGGTGCAGCTTTCTCAACCTGTCCCTGCTCAAATGTGGGTTCAATAAAAGTAGCAACAGAACCAATGGCCATAGAGCTAGAATATTTGAAGGAATGTGTACTGAAAGGCATCAATAACATGGAGTCTTTTAGCAACAGTAAACTATAGGTCACAAAATGGAGACGATGCCTACCCTTAAAAATTGGTTGAGGAATGCCTGAGAAATAGCAAAAATTGGAATATTAACATTTGTTTGTAAAATGAGGACAGAGGGGTGAGGGGAAATTTGAAGATGCCCTGAGATCTATTCTCTCTCTTTTTATTACAGTGGTACCTCAGGTTACATATGCTTCAGGTTACATACGCTTCAGTTTACAGACTCTGCTAACCCAGAAATAGTGCTTCAGGTTAAGAACTTTGCTTCAGGATGAGAACAGAAATCGTGCTCCAGCGGCGCGTCGGCAGCAGCAGGCCCCATTAGCTAAAGTATTGCTTCAGGTTAAGAACAGTTTCAGGTTAAGTACGGACCTCCGGAATGAATTAAGTACTTAACCTGAGGTACCACTGTAATGGACTAGAAGTATGTCCAAAATAAAAATAGGACTACCTGTTCCTTATAAACAATTGAGTTATAATGGAGCAAGGGGCAGTGGCATAGATCTTGACACTATCTCTGAGACACTATCTTCCTTAAAAATAAATAAATGTAGGGCTATAACTCCATGGTAGAGCAGCTGCTTCAGACCTCGCTTCAATCCCTGCCACCTCCAAAAAGGGCTGGAAGAGCCTCCTGCCCCAAACCCTGGAGATCCACTGTCATTTAGTGTAGACCACTGATCCTCATCTAGTGGGTTTGGATCCACTACGAGCTCATGGCCTAATCTAATGTGGGCAACAGCAGCAGCACTACTACCATAGAAATATATGGGGTTGGGGGAAGAGAGAAAAGAAAGGGGTCCTCAAATGCATGCTTGGATTAAATTTGAGTCCCAGGTCTTAAAATGTTGAAGACTTCTGGTGTAGACAATACTGAGCTAAATTGAGCAAAAGCTGGCTTAGGATAAAGTCACTTCCTATGTTCCTAGATTCCTCTGGGTAACTGTGGGCTCAAAGGGAAGTGAATGGGTAGCACTGAAAGCAGTGAGAAAGACTTGGGCCCAGTCTGAAAAGAGACCCTCTGAAGGCATCTTCCTCAACAAGAATGGCATCATTATCCAGCATCCTTAGGCAACTGTCAGTTCCCCAGTACAATGAGAGCCTCTGCTGCTTATGCCTGCCCTGTTCCCTCTTATTTCCCTTCCCCGCCAGCTGCCACTACAAGTAGGCCAATCCACCAGGACCCACTGGCTAGAAGACACTGGCTAGGAGCTCTACAAACCATCCAGTAAAAAGGTAAAGGTAAAGGGACCACTGACAATTAAGTCCAGTTGCGAATGACTCTGGGGTTGTGGCGCTCATCTCGCTTTAAAGGCTGAGGGAGCCAGCGTTTGTCCACGGACAGTTTTTCTGGGTCATGACTAAGCCACTTCTGGCGAACCAGAGCAGCGCATGGAAACACCGTTTACATTCCTGCCAGAGCAGTACCTATTTATCTACTTGCACTGTGGGCTTTTGAACTGCTAGGTTGGCAGGAGTTGGGACCGAACAATGGGAGTTCACCTCATCATGGGGATTCAAAACCGCTGACCTTTTGATCAGCAAGCCCAAGTAGCACAATGGTTTAACCCACAGTGCCACGCGTGTCCCAAACTGTCTCTACAAACCGTCCACTAAAGCCCTCCTCAAATCCCAGAACCATGACTGCTAGATACAACAATGAAAATCATCACATTTTTTTTTCTCCTGCTCCCTCATATTGCACCCAAGTTTGCTGTGGTGACCTTGAGAATGTCCTAGAGTCTAGGAGCTTTTATGAAAAAATAAAAAATAAATCAAAGAAGACAAAGGAATGAAATTGGGTGATCATGGAATACTTGTCAAAACTGCTGCATTTGACGTGAAAGGTAGCATGTGTGGGAGTGCTGCATTCAAGGACGATATTTGAAATTATTGTTTTTCATCCCGTGGGAGCATTATAAGCTTAATTGGGTTATGTTTATAAAACCCTTTTGCAACAGTAATGAAATGCTATTACGAATGCTGGGCATTGTTGCCATTAAATAGCAAGAGTAGTTGTATAAAATGGAAGGAATGATTCAAAGCCTTCTTTTCCCCTCTCAGGAGTTGAACTGTGAATGAGGATTAGAAGCGAAAATCTGTAACAAATGTGCTGTGAATAAAATTGGATCAAGAGTATAATTTGGGTTTTATACATGCATTTTATTACCATTATTATTATTATTATTATTAAATTCAAATGGCATTGGAAGGGAGGAAGGGAAAATGAATGTAAACCCTTAAGTTCCTTTGAAATTTCACTACATCATGCGCTGGGAGGATGCAACATGAAATTACTGAAACATTCTCCTGCTGTAGAGCCATGATAAACACACTACGGCCAGTTTGAAACAGCTAGTAAAAATTACACATAAGACAACACAGCCAAAATTGTGCAAATGCTTAACCTTCTCTGGCTGAAATAAATGAAATTTAAAAGGGCTCAACTTTGTCTTAAAATATGCCCACTATTGTTGGGCAATATTGGACACACAATCCCAATCTCAAACTGTCCCAAAGTACAGTATATAGCTATAAACAGTGCTTTTTTTCTTTTAAAAAAAATGTTTAGGGGTACTCTCATTTTCCTACTCATATTGAAATACTGCCCCTCAATGAGGCCAAACTTAGATTCACACAAAATTTAGGGGTATGTATACCCCTGTGTACCCCCAGAAAAAAAGCACTGGCTCTAAAGGAAGGAACCTGGAAAATGGAACTAATTCCCAGTTCAATCCATAACCAACAACTATGGTGGAATTTTTCTTCTTCAAATCCAACAATGCTGAGGATCTGCAAACCACCTAATTAACACAATTAATCAAATCAAGACAGTTTGAACAGAGAAGTTACCGAAAATGGGAGAGTTTGGGTTCCTCTCTAATCCAGGGCATGTTTACAGGCTCCACCTATGGCCCTGCAGTAAAGGATTGGAAGGAATTCTTACCCTGTGCTACCTCCTCTTCCCAGTCTTCTCCCCGTGACCACTCATTGTTGTCCCACCACCTGGGCTCTGAGACTTCTTCCCTTGTTGGTTCCCCAGGTAGTTCCTTCTACCACTTCTCTGCGTCCAACCAGTCCATCCCTCTTCATTCTCCCCAAATTACTTTTATCTCACAGCTACCCTGTGAGGCGGGTTACAAAGAGAACAGGCAGCTGACCAAAGATCAAGTTTAGCTTTGCACCAGGCTCTCTGTGGTCTAAGTCCAATTTTTTTATCCATATACTTTTTTTGGCTCTTATATGCCAGGAGGATATGATCAAAATAAGCTGTAACTATTACTTGATTCTCATTATATGGAAAAAACCTGTTTTGATGAAGTGATCTCCAATGTCAAATGTACGCAAATCTGAAGCAAGGTTTCCTGACTAGCCCATTCCTTCAGAAGTTTTGTCTTTGAGGAAACTTCTATGGATATCTCAGTCATAATCTCACTAACTCTGGAACAGTTTCCTCTTGGGAGTCCATCTGCTTTGGAAACTGCCCTAGTTCTTTTCAATTTCCATTCACAAGCAGAATGGAGCATTACAGAATCTTGCAGATAATGCAATATAATGAATATGAGAAAGCCGATATTAAAATGAACAGAATAAATATATTATTTACCGATACAACACCATGTACAATACATATGACAAATATCACATACATATCTTTTCCTTGGAAAAATTAACAAGTTCTACCAAAATAGAATAAAAAATACACTACAGTTAAGATTTCAAAAGCTTTTCACTTTTTCTGTAGGTGATGGGCCCTATGTTTCTGCTGTACAGAATAAAAGCCAAAGCTCACCAGAGATCAGCTTTCAAATCTGTGATCTTGGAATCTATTTTGGATTCCAGGGCTCAATCCTGAGACCTTAAAGAGGAACTGCATCTGTGCATGCCATTGCTTCAGCACTAAGTAACCCCAGTTCATCTTCAAAGGGCAGATAAGAAGGCAAAGATTTCCGTTTAATAGGATATATGGGGCTGTTGCTGCTAGCCCAAGTAAATGAGTTATTGGATTGCAGTCTCATTTTTGCAGTCAGCATAACATACACATGCTAAGAATCTTTCTCTGTGATTTGGTTGTCTAAATTCAGTGAAGATACATCACTTCCAGTCTGTATAGCAGAATTAAGAGTTTTAATGGTATTTGGAGGTCATAAAGATTTGATACATATGTTCTTGTTTATCAGTGTTGATTGCATAGCATTTTTCAGATAATCAGAGGGGCATGTAGAACTACCTCTCCCATGAGCCACTAACCTTTCCAACCTCATATATAAGAGGGGGGAAAGGGAGGAACAGGCTCCCCACATCCCCATGGTACTTCTCTATCTCTGACAGCAGCTGCCAAGTCTTGAAAGGGAAAGGGAAAGGGGAGGTGATGTCTGTGAATAGGGAACTAATGGGAAAGGTGATTAGAGGATTAGACAGGGCTGGTGGGGTAGGTGAGTGAGTAACTTCTGAACCTCAAATTGGCTTGGAAAATGCTCCACGTTGTTTGTTTTCAGAGGAAACAACTATTCTGAGCAACAGAATCCATTTGTTCAGTTTGCATTTTAAGGTAAAACTATCCTTTGTAATGTGCAAGGTTCCAAATCTTGCAATGCAGTTCTTTAACACTGGGGGAAATTTACATGCAATATTTTTTTGTCTGCACAAAAACTGTGTACAAAATCTGCGTGTAAATGCATATGAATTTGTGAGTGGGCTTTTTTTTAGAAAAAAAAATCAAACTGATGTGGAAATGGGACAAACTGAACTTGTTTGCAAAAATAAGAAAGTGTTAAAAAACCCAAATTGATTGATTCACCCATTCCTATTTCAATATTAATTAGGGTTGCCTCATTTCAAAAGGTGGAAATCTGGCACAGAAGTTGTTGAGCTTTTTTTTTAGTTTTTAGTTTTGCTGAAACGAAACTTTAAGCTATTTTCCTGGATATTCCAACGATATGTCTGGGAAATTTTGGATGTATGTCAACTCTGCATTAATCCAATATGAGTAGTAGGGCGGTTGCAATATCTCCTACAGCAGCAACTATTTTTGTTGTGGTTCTACTATAGAATAATTATTGTTATAAGACTATCTTCTCACTGACCACCTCCCCTCGAAATCTATTTTGCACCCACCATCATCCATCTGTTTTCCCTTTCTCTTTTTTTTTTAAAGAATATTAAAGTTTCCAATAGTAATACAATAAAAAGAAAAAAGAAAAAAGAAAAAATAACAAAAATACAAAAATAAAAATATTTAAAAACACATAAGGTTTCCATTACTTATTTTTCATTAACGTATTTCCCAGACCTCCTCATACCTCCCTTTTTTGTATTCCAATTCAAATTGTTAGTTCAGCAAATCCTTATCAATAAATTTTAACCTATTTCTAAACCTTTTTTTCCATATTCTCTTAAAGCATTACAGCTGGAAACCACTTAATTTCTATCCGACATCATTCTAACTTTCATTAATTTTGCAATATTTCTGTAAATAGTCTTTAAATTTCTTCCAATCTTCTTCCGCCGACTCTTCTCCCTGGTCTCAGATTCTGCCTGTTTCCCCTTTTTCTCATTCTATAAAGTCCTCTGCAAGGCAAGCACTTCACAAATAGATGTCAGAGGCTGCCAGGTCAAGGAAGCCTTGATGGCTAAATTTCACTACCACTTCTGAATACCAGTTGCTGGAAACGTCAAGAGGGGAGAGTCCCTAAGGCATCTGTTTGGCCACAAGATGGGCTACTGGGCTACTGAGCTGATTCAGCATGCTTCCCTTCTGTTCTGAAGGTGTTTCTGCAAGTCTTACTGAACTGTTAAGTCAATACAACCTCTTGTGCCACATACAGATCTGCTGAAGAAAGTTGATGGTCTAGCTTTGAGACCTTGAGCTATCCATGGCTCTCAAAGTTCCTGTAGGTGACAAGAGGTCTACAGGGTCTGTGAGTAATATTCTCAACTTGGGAAAACAAAAGTGTGGCAACAACAACGACAAGAAATGTTGGAGAAATGTTTGCAGCTGGAACACAGTTCTGGCTTGCTGCACATGCTGTCACATTACCCTGAAAAACTGACAAAGCAAACAAGAGCAGAAATAGCTCCCTTGTAGGAAAGAAAGAAAAGCAAAGCATAACAAAACACATGCTCTGTAGCAGACAACATGTTAACGCACAAATGCCTGATATTCTTCAGCACTTTATGTTTGTTTTAGCAGGATTCCAACCAGCATTGGCGTTGGTTATATGAAAGCATTCTGTGGTTTTGGGTTGCTCCGTAGGCTGCAAGCAAAATGTGAGTTGTTAATCATATTTCTCTCCCATCACCAGCTTGTGAAATACAATAGATGTAGTGCAGTATGCTTAATGATGCTACTGTGTTCTGTGCCCTGTGACCACTCAGCCCTGTGACAGTAATGGTTGTGGAGGGGAAGAGAGAGACACCATGCCTACAGTCCCTGTTCTGGGGTGGAAACGGAATCTGACAAAATAGGATTCTGAAGTTGTCTCACCTGGTGTGTACACCTGGATCAGTAATTCAGTTGGATTCAGTCCCGTGGATTCCATTATGAGGTGGTCCAAAGTCTCTATTTCATTTTTTTAAAAAAGGTAACTACAGCTATGTGGACAAGTGGCTAGAATATGGGGCTCTATGAACCCGTCCCCATGTGTGTTACAAATCTCACATTCATCCCTTGGGAGTTATGAGACTGTGGTGGAAACCAAGCAAGCAAGGTCTCACTGGGCAGCTTGGTAGGGTGCAGATTCCAACCAGACAGATGACCCAACCCAAACTTGCAGGTGCTGTGGACAATCTCCCCCCTTTTTATGGGGGCTTCCCTATACTGTGCTGATCCTGCCGAAGCCATTTCCAGCCTCAACATACAATGTTATTCCACCTAACAAAGGAAGGCCATGATTTCACTGAGGCAAAGGTTGGGAAAAACCTACCAAGTTCTAATAGGTTGAGAGAGAGAAATCATCTCTGTACCTGTCAACCAATGAGACAAAATTGCTCAGTGAATGCGCTAACCTAAGCGTGAGTAGATGGGAAGCTCTTAAGATGAAATGGCCATGAGCACCAGGAGAAGCAACCTTAAATAGGCTTTACCCACCCCTCTGCAGCAAGGGCTTATATAGGACAGCTTTTTCCCATGAGCCCATTGCACAGGCAAGATAATAGGCAAAAACTTGCCCAATATTTTGCTTCAGTCTACGGACCTTAACACTGCTGGGCAAAGGTGCCCCACAAAGAATGAGGCTTGTAATTGTAAATGCATATACAACTTTGTACTGTATTAGCTTCTGTACAGCTTCTGATATAGTACAGTTTGTACTATATCAGTGAAATGATCAGTTGTAGAAATATCCTTTTGTAGTGGTTGTGTTTCATTTATGCACAGAATTTTTTCAGACAGGTTGTTTAGGGCTGTATCCATGGAGGCCTGTGCATAGGGATGGATGTGTTAGGATATTTCCGTTCCACCTTAAAAGGGAGCAGGCTTTGTGAGTCACAGAGTCTGCGTATTTCCTGTTCACAGGAAGTTTATGTTTTGTTATTGCTTTCGTTTCTCTCTCTGTGCCTGAACACGCAAGCAGGCAGTCATGTTTTTTTCTTTGTTCTGACCAACGCTGAATAAACTTCTAAATAATGCTCTCCTGCATGCATCTTTCGCTGTGCGAATTCTGCTGATAGAGCGTGCATCAGCTCTGGAATGTGGCAACCTATTTTCTGGAGCTCATGTCGCTAATTGCTGATACTGTATCTACGGGAGATCGATGGATCGTCCGGAGGCGACATGGGGGCCATGATGGGCTTTATCTCCCTGGCAGTATCCCAACAGGATGAACAGGATGAGGAGATTTCACCCCTCCCATACCCAAGAATCTCCTGATGATCTCCTGATGGTCTCTGCTGACTCTCCAGAGAGGAGGAGGCGTGTTCTGCTATCTACTTATTCTGCCCCAGCACCACATCAATGTGTGTGTGTGTGAGTTAGAGAGTCAGTCAGTCAGTGTATCGGAGAGAGAGAGAGTGTTAGAGATCGTGTCTAGAGATAAGGTTGCTGCTAAGAGCAGCTGCAGACTCTCAGTGTAGCATTGATTTATGCTTAGAATATTCAGCTGTGTATATAGTTTTGTATCATAGTTGTAGTTACAGAATAAAAGGAAGATATTCTACAGAGCTGCTCTCCGAGTGGTTTATACTCTGCAAGACTGCAAAACTCTGCTGCGCAACGACTGTATTATTGAGGCAGTGAATCCGGTGCTCTCAGCTCTAAGCTGTGAGTCCACAGCACTGTGACCTGTTCCTGTGAGAAAGGTGGTCTCTGGCAGTGCTACCCAGCTCGCCTAGCCCAGTCAGGGGTTGAGGTGCATGAGTCCAGTTGGTGCACTGGCTCAAGGGCGATGCTGACAGTTTTCCCTGTTTGTGGGAATTTAGAGCGCTGAGTTTAAAACTGGGAAAACAAAACTTTTGGGCAAAGCAAATTTCTCCAATATAATACATTCTGTTTGCTAATTTCACTAATGTAATATGCATTTGTACGCACACTTTACCCTAGCAAATGCAATTTTTGAATACATTACTAGGCTGGAGAAGTGCAATGCAAAATTCAGAGAAGTGTGAATTTTGAAGAATAGTTGTGTTTTGAAGGATGGCTGCTGTCAAATGTGACCGGAATCCAATTTCTCCCTATCCCTACTGTGTGTCTTATTTATCCGACACCTGTCCCCAATCTCTATAACAAATCAATTATATAAATAAATCTTAACTCCACCCCTTCTTTATCTCTCTCTCTCTTTATTTGTGTTGCTTGATTTGGTTCCAGTTTCTATCACAATGTAGGGTTGCCATACGTCCTGGAAATCCCAGACATATCCTCTTTGGGGAGGGGCTACATGCCCATTCAGAGGGATTTTAACAAGTTATAGCAATTGTCTGGGTTTGGGAGGGTTTGATTTTTTGATTTTTGATTTTTTGTGTGTGGGGGGGTGGTTTGGGTTCAGGCTCTGGTGAAGTCAGCCTGGGCTCTGGTTGTGCTCTGCTTCTGGCAGCAGCTGGGGGGGGGGCAAGCAGGCAATCGCCCCCCCAAAGTCAACCAAGTTTTCCCCCCAGATGTTTACCTCTTGAAATATGGCAATCCTACCCCCCCTTTTATCACTCTGCTCAGAGTTTTTCAGTGAGATACTTCTGTCTCTATGTGATTTCTAGACTTTGGAGTGTGTATAGCTTGCTTTTTTAACTTTATTTCTTTCTAAATGTTTATTTCTAAGTGCCCACATGCATGATCAGGAGACTAATCTTCAGGAATGTATATGTGGCTTTCCAAATGAAGATATGCATTTTTTGTGCACAATGTGTGCCTTGTTCTCATCTGCAACCAGCTCAATCGCACTTATGTTCCCCATTCAAAAGCACACTCTTCCTATGTGGCATAAGGCAGATCGGAAACAGTGTTGCACACTGTATGCAGCAGTTTGCTTAATTGCATGTTAATATGTGCAGCTCGCTGGAACTTCTTAACAGTTTCAGGGATAATATTGTCACACATTATCTGTGAGATTTTTATAAAAGTATCTGCAATGGGGATATTTTGTTTTCTCATTGGAAGTAGAAAATCACAGATATTCTACACATAGCAGTTTCCAACAACTGCTACATTTTTGTAACTCTACAGAGAGGAATTCACAAAACTCTTATTTAAAAGGAAAGCAATTTTTAAAAAACTGAGCATTTGAAGTGCTATGAGTAATAACCAAACATATTCTGAAGAAAAATCATGCACGCACAAATAAATATATTGTGGCACTAGAAGATAACCATATTTTCATTACACTTTATATTCGATACCATTTCCATTATTAAGATGTTGTGTGTCTTAGCTAAATACCCTGTGCCTCCCCACGAAAAAGTAAGAAATGGAAACAATTTCCAAAGCCTCTTTTAGGAATTTTGATGCCCTGGGTAGAGAGAAACAGTTGCTAAACCTACTAATATGAGTTTTCCTTGAACGTTCAGCTGTTCTTCATTGCGCTAAAAAGGAAACAACTAATTTCCTAGCCCCCATGATTACAGGTTAAGCAACTCAACTGAAAGTCTAGATTTCCCATCATCAAGGCCACTTTTCTAAAATGCAGTGCATCAGCACACATCACATATTTCTCAGTATGCTAAGTGAGCACCAGAGATGGGTTGTTAGTCTACCAAGAATGCCCTTATCTACTTGTCAGTCAGGCATGAAAAATACTTTCCAATGTGATTTCTTCTCGGCGTAGCTGCCGTCGTCTAGAATGGCACTAATAGTACTTAAAATGTCTATCAGACGGTATTCATATCAGACACATTTCTTAACTCTGCCAACCATGCTACTAGTTTATTTAAGCCTAAGGCTACAAGTAAGGACACTCACTTGGAAGTGCCATTGGAAATAAAACAGAATGCCTCAGCTTTCCAAATAGGCCATGCATGTACTTATAAATGATGGCACCAACTCAGCAAGGTAAGAGGAAAGTGGGACACAGGGAACCACTGGTTTTTGTGGTGTGCAGAAGGCAGACTCATACACACATGACTGGGATTAAAATGGCAAAAACTTTATAGAGGGATAGGATTAGCATAATTAAACTGAGTGAGATCAAGGCAGAAGGGAGTCCTATCCACTTTCTTCCTGATGTTCTATCAAGGGACATTCCAAGTGAAGTGTGTGGAAAGCCAATTCCAAAGAGTTCTAAATTGGTATATGGTTTGGTACGTGGAGTGCAAATGCTTGTGATGCCATTTCTGGTCTATAGTACAGCCAAGGCAGAAACACATCATTGCACACGGAGCTGCTTATTGTGCTGTTTTGCTGCATGTCACGAATCCCCAGGTCTTCCCATCAGATTAGTTGCTAGAACAGAGAGGAGGAGATTATAATCAGTGTTGAAGTAAGGATAGAGAAATCACAGCAAAGGAGCTCAAATCATATATATGATTGACAACCTTATTTGGAAATTAAACCAATGTCAAGACATTGACCTTCAAAAACTTTACTTGCAGAAACTTAGAGTTATAGATGAATTAAAACATAATATTTATAGACACATGCTTATCCAAGCATGGGCTTACAGTTTCTTCTTCTAACTTCCAAACAACTATATGTTCTCTCTTTCCAGAGCTCAGCACTCAACCTTGCCTTGCAGCTCCTATGAGAAATTTCCACTTTTACCTTCTCCTGCAGTTTTGCTCTCTTTCTTTCAAGCAGTGAAGAAGCACCCTAACTCTCTATGCAACTCAGCAGCGCTCACAGTGGATTCTAAAACAGAGTCATCTTGCTTCACATAAATTGGAGTCTCTCCTTCACTAGATACCTGCCATGTGACCAAGGTTAGCCAATCACATGAGAACTACAAGAGAACTCTCTAGAATTCACTTACCAACCTATCTAATTTTAACACATAGTAATGCATACAAATATGGTTTGAAGCTCAACATCAAAAAAACGAAGATAATTGCCACTGGTCCCATCACCTCCTGGCAAATAGAAGGGGAAGAAATGGAGGCAGTGGGAGATTTTACTTTCTTGGGCTCCATGATCTCTGCAGATGGTGACAGCAGTCAGGAAATTAAAATACGCCTGCTTCTTGGAAGAAAAGTGATGACAAACCTAGACAGCATCTTAAAAAGCAGAGACATCACCTTGCCAACAAAGGTCCGTAAAGTTAGAGCTATGTATGGAAGTGAGAGCTGGACCATAAAGAAGACTGATCGCCGAAGAATTGATGCTTTTGAATTATGGTGCTGAAGGAGACTCTTGAGAGTCCCATGGACTGCAAGAAGAACAAACCTATCCATTCTTAAGGAAATCAGCCCTGAGTGCTCACTGGAAGGACAGATCGTGAAGCTGAAGCTCCAATACTTTGGCCACCTCATGAGAAGAGAAGACTCCCTGGAGAAGACCCTGATGTTGGGAAAGATGGAGGGCACAAGGAGAAGGGGATGACAAAGGATGAGATGGTTGGACAGTGTTCTCGAAGCTACGAACACTGCGGGAGGCAGTGGAAGGCAGGAGTGCTTGGCGTGCTCTGGTCCATGGAGTCACGAAGAGTCAGACACGACTAAATGACTAAACAACAACAACAAATGCATATAAGCACTTAAATTTCAGTGAATTAAATTACTATACTTAACAATCAGCAGCTTTTGTTGCAAAACTGGCAGTAGCTTTGCCACCCAAAACAGTGGTCTGGTGTCACGTTATTTCTGCTTTCCAGCTTAACAGGCAGAAAAACTTACCCATTTTTTGACATCGTCACAATGTGTATTTTCTCACTTCCCATCCACATCATTAGCTGCCACTAGTCTCTGCAACGAAACACACAGCACATTAGCATCAGGTTATGGAAAGGAGGGAGAAATCAACATGGGGCTGCCATTTTCAGCAGAAAACCTGAGCTCAACTCGAAAAACTACCCTCAGTTCTGTGTTTAACAGTTCTTAAATAATGCAGGTAAGCTGAAGAGTAAAATAGTGTGTCGGCCTCCTGAATGTCTCACTTGCTTTGCTCCCATTTTCTGCTTTCTGAGAATGAGCTCACTGTACAACCACATGTCTCATTGCCTTCAGTCACATCTGTTGACAGTTACATTACAGAAATGGAAAAGGGGAGGGGGACAAGCAAGCACCTCTTCACCACTGGAGAAGAGGAAAGCTCCAAGTATGAATATTGCAACAGGTGCCTGGTAAACCTATGGAGAGAGCATAGAGTGTCAAAATGAGTGCGAGATGAGCACACTGCTTGCTGTTGCTCTGAACAAAGACTATTTCATGGTGCTCACCACACAAGGGAACACATGGAAAAGCAAACAAGTAAAAAAGCATACAAAACAGAAAGTGATGCTCGCTGCCCAAGGTGGGGGGACTGGGACAGCCAAAGGCATATTTTCCCCAACCACTGGTCCACAACAAGGTGTCTGATGCCTTTTCAGTGGGGAAAGTGATGAGCTATGAAGCACACACAGGGTTTCCAATGTCTGTGTCAGAAATCCTGCTGGTGATGTGGGCATAAATTCAGATTAGAAAGCAAAGGGATATATTCTATACTTTTTGCAGGCAATCAATCCACAGGCAAAAGCTGACAGACTTAACAGGAGTTACATCTGAGCCACAATGATCCACAGCTTCAATATCTCTTAGCAAATAGAAGGGTGGGGAAATGATGAATTGTGTAAAGGTTTTCCTTGCTCCCTTCTCTCTCTCTCTCTCTGCAGATGGCACTCTACAGAAGAATGGTTCTTAAACTTGAAGATAAAAAGGAAATAAAATTCAAGAACTGTGTGCAAATGACCTCTGAAAATTCTCTACAAGAATTTAGGGCAGAGAAAGAAATGTAGAGGTGAGTGGCGAAATTCACTGATTTTATTCAAATTTATCCCCGGGGAGGATACATTTCCCAACTATTTTCCAGGGTTGAAGCTCTATTTTCAATAGTTCAGCTTCTTCCATGACCAGCATTTTGACCATCATTTTTCTTTGCTGTGGGACATTGTGTGTGTTGGGGGAATGGCAGCTCCATAAAAAAAGCAAAAAAACTTGGAAACAATTAGGTGAAAACTGCACCAGAAGATTCAGCGTGAAAGCTGGTGGGAAACTAAATTCCAAAGCACACATTAGTCCTGGAGGCAAAGATCAGGTCCATCTGTATCAAAGGTTCACAAAGATCCAATTCCTCAAAGATCCCTAGCAAAACATGCATGCATGATGCTGCAATCATTGTTGAACCCGCAAGCATGAATTAGTTCCCAGAAATGTCAATATTTTGTTCATGTCTTATTTGGCGAGCTGTGTAGCATTTTTGTTTAGCCAAATGCATGAATGCCAATCTAACAATAAATTAATTGTAACAATTTATACTGTATGTGTCCATCAGTGCACCCATGGTATGCTGACAGACATTTAATAAATGGCTAGGAAAAATAGGGATAAATAATTTCAAAATGTGCACAAGGGTCAAAATCTGTTCATTAAGGCTGTGACAAGGAAAGCAATTAACTTGTAATTTTTTTTTAAATAATTTTTATTAAGGTTTTCCAAATTAAAACAAATAAAATCCAATTCATAAACTTTTTCCAATATCCAGGACTTCCCCTCCCCACCCCCTCTTGTGTTCCAAATCTTCCAAAAAAGCAATAATATTCAACAAATTCTTATTCCCAAAATACACTCATCATCAATAACTCAATTTATCCAAATTTCCATCCCCTAAGGTCGACCTATTCCCTTCCACGAGTTCCCCCCTTTCAAATATAGTACAGATGAAAATAGAATAAAAACAAACAATAATTTTACAACCTTTGGATTCCAAATTTCCCTCCCCTCTTTCCCTGTTGCGTTCCTCCTATCCCTCCACTTCTAATGTCTTCCTGATGAACCCACATTTCACTAAACCCACATCCCTCTGGTTCTTTACCGGTCTTTTTTTTTTTTTTTAAATTACAGATGTCCAATCATAGAAGGAGTCTATCAAAGGGGGCCCATTTCTTCTATCCAGATTTTTATATCCAGGAGTATAAACTCCAATTTTATATCCATAAGCTTGTCAAATCTGGATATCCCAAATGTTCCCACTCCAGTTCTGTCCAGTTCTTGTTGTTTCCTTGTTCTTGTCAATCACTCTCCTCCTTTTTACTTCCCTGTTCCCTCGCAGAAATGTTCTTTTTCCAAAGGCTTCTAGTGTCTCTACAGAGGCTTGTTATTCAGGAGCAAAACATTACATCATGTTCCTTTCATTTTTCAACAGATTAATCCATTGTTTCCAGTAAAGTGTAGGCCTCTGTAGACAAAATAATGTTCCATTTCTGCAGTTTCCCAGGAGATTAAAAGTTCTATCCAACTGTTCAAGTTTCCCGTCGAAAACACATGCAATGTCCCTCAGCTCCTCTAGGTGGATTACAATAACAAAGTTCCCTTCCAGATCACATCCGCCAGTCCAAATAACTTATAAATCCTTATTTGAAACAATTTATCTCCAATTTATAACAAATGTAACCGGCAAAGTCCTCATAACAAAGTCTCAATTTCATTCTTCCGTTTTGACAGCTCTTTGACAGCTGTCAAAACCTCCGTTATTCTTCTCCAGGCATTTTCACGAATCGTTCCAGGGATTCCGGGGGGGTTGCTTTTTAATACGAATTCCACTTTTCTCCTCCAGCTCAATCTTATAAATTTCCCTCGCGAAGTTGCTAGTTCGGCAAGATAAGGTTCCTCTCAATCTTAGTTATCCAGTCCTTTGTTTTGGCTCTTCTACAATTTGGGGGGGGGGGCTGACTTCCTTTTTTCCACCTCCCCCGTTCGCTCCAAATTCTAAAAATTTATCCCTCTTTTTAGTCCATATTCCAATTACTCACGGGTTCTTCTTTTGGGTCCAAATTTTCAATAGAAGAAGTCAGCGCTCTCCGCCGGATGGCATGCGGCTGCGCTCGGCAGGGATAGCAGAGGACTCAAAGCACCACGCTCCTCCCCGGCACCCGATCCGTAGCCTTTAAAAAGGCTCCTTCACGAATCGAGAGGGCGCTGACGGTGCCAGCCGAGTCTCCATGTCCACGGCCTCCGTGGCCGTGGTTTTTAAGGGTCCCCGCATCGCCGGTGCGGTAGGACCCAGCCCCTGCCGAGCAGGCTCCCTCCGGAGCTCGGAGGGAGCCCGCCATTCGGCGATGGCGCCGACCCGGAAGTCAATTAACTTGTAATTTACTAGGCTGTGTTGTTTTTAATGTGTGTGTGTGTGTGTGTCGCTTCTAAGCGATTCCCTTCTGGAAATTCTTTTGGAGCATTTACTTCTCTGGAACTGCTTCCACAGCCATCTGGTGTGGCAGAAGATGCCTATTTACAGCAATGTTCCCTCATCCTCTCTCAAGAGATCAAGGCTTTTAGCCCAACCCACCCTATTTAATTTTTACAGCATCATGTCCTCCCTCTTATTGGAAGCATAGAATTTACTAACATAGTTTTCCCATACCATAATCTGCCAATGAATCAAAGAGACCTAGGCTTGACAAACCAATATCAGCTATCAAAAGCATCAATAGCAATTGCCATTACATGGGATCATGCTGCACATCCTGCCAGAAACAGATAGACAATTTTCCAGCTGATCTGAAACACAACAAGAGGAGAAGGAGACAGGGAATCATGAAGTGTCGGCACATCTGTCCTAGTTTCCATCTTAATTGTTCATGAACACAAGCAGGGGAAAACATAGATTTGTATGAAAACATGATAATACTGACTGTTCTATTTTGGTCCCTTTTCTAATGATCTCTACCATGGGACATTTTGCACCCCCAAGCTGACATGCACAGGGGTCAACATTTTTGTTAAGCTATCCGCCATGTCAATCACTGCTAACAGAAACTCTATCAGTGGGTGAAGTTAAATTATATTTTAAACCCAACTTGCAGCACCTTAAACTTGCCTACATTGATCATTTTATGGCATTTCAACCCAGTTTGCAGATATCCTTTTGGAGCTAATTGCAATCCACTTTTGTTTTCACCATCCTGAATAATTGGGTGTCAGCAGCAAATGAGGCCACCAGTCTGTTCAGAGGTAACTCTAGGGTCATTTATTAACAAATTAAAAAGCACCAGTCAAAATACAGATCCATTTCTTACATCCCTCCATTGTGAGTTCTGTCCATTTATGACGGTTCTTTCATTTTTCAACTGGAACTGCTAAGTTTACTAGAAGCCTTTGATGAGGGACTGCAAGAGCTTTCTCAAAGTCTGAGTAAGCTTGCTTTCCACTTGAGGTTTTTGAAGGAGCTTGCCTGAATAAGCAGAGAGTTACTGGATAATTCCTCTTTTTTCAGCTCACTTCCTCTTTAAGCAAGGTAAGATTAATAGGGGTGCATTCTTTTCCGTTGAAGTTTATGTGAAAGTCAAGACAGAACACAAGCTATGGGTTTTCTCAGCCAAATAGTTTCACAGCTGATTTTACTGAAACTTTTCTTAAAAATCACTAACAAGGCAAAATCCCTAACCATGCCTATCCTGTTGAATTAGGTAAACACAACTCAACCATGCTGATCTTGGGTTTGGATTGCTCCTTAAGCCTTACTCCTTAGTGGACACAAATAGAAGTGCTAATCAAATTCTAACTGCCCATTCTACTGGATGTTTTATTTCCTGTTCAGCTGTTAATACAGGGCCAGATAAGATGCGATGATAAAAACACCTATAGATCTAAACTGTGCCTGCAAATGTACACGTTTCCTCTGCAGACCAGCATAATTGCCATCCAATTGGTGCTTATGATAAGCCCACTTGCAGGTACACAGTTAGCACCCAAACAGCTGATTGGTGCTTACAATGCCCCTTCAAAGAAGTTTGCCAGTCAGCTGATTGGTGTTGATAGAGAGCGCAGCTTTGTGAATGAACTGCTTTAATTGTGCTATTGAGAGTGCCCTTGAAGCTGTTGATTGTTCCTTGTTCCTGATATCCCATATAACCTCAGGTGCAGGTGGTTTGGAGAAAATGCCTCACAGGCCACATTAGGACCCTGCCAGACATGGGCGGCATTTTCTCCACTAAACAAGGGAGGATTGTGAACGGTGTGCTGCTCATGCAACAGCTTCATGTAGAAGGAAATTCCTCTTCCTGCAGAAGAAAGCTTAGAATATAAATACTCTAAATAAATAAAGTAACTGTATTAGGAGGCTTTATGTAAGCAGTTTAATAGAAGCTGAAACAACAGGCCCAAATTTTTGTTTGCTTTGGACAGGGGGTGAAATGCAAAATTAATGTGTGATAGGCCATAAACGAAAAAAGAAAAGAAAAAGGAAATCATTAGAAAGATGGTTACTGAAACCTCAGTAGCGATAATATGTGAAGCAAATTATATCCCCTCTCAATACACAGAATATCTTATTATATCCTTTTCAATGACATGCTCTTTAAGATAAAGTATTGATGAAAGTATACCTTATCTAATCTTGATCTGGTGGTAATATATTTCCTTGTGATGTATTCAGCTCTGGGGTATCCACTGGGCTTTGCATCAAATCTCTGTTGCTGTGGGACAGTTATTCTAATTACACATTCATAATGTCTGCAGTGTACATTGCAAGTTGCAAAAGGGGAAAATATATTAACGTGATATTTTTTGTATCCAGGCTTTCTGATTTTATTATAAGCTCAAATGTTAGCTGAAACCTCTAATTAGAAAACAACTGTACTGTTGGATTTTTAAAAAGGTCCATCTTCCAGAAGGCAATTAATGGTGCAATCCCATGTGGGTCACTAGTTTTTCATATTCCTTCTTGCATGGCTTCAGTGGGTGGAATATTCAAGCACTGGTAAGGTAATTGTCAATCATTTAAACTATTTGAATATATTATATTGACCTTCCATCTTCAAATCAATATGACCTCTGCAAAGAGCTCATTTGCACATTGTCATCTCACTGGATATCATCTATACTTTTTAGTTACCATATCAGAATATATAGCATTTTTTTTTAAAGCAGCAATAAAGTAATAGCATAGGTAAACCTCCTGGAAGACATTAGCAACACTTTGCCATTCATATGTCATTTCCAGCCCTGTTCTACTGCAGTCTCATCCCAGTTGAACAAAACATTGCTGTTTGGGACCCCAATATCTAGCAGAACACCTCTTCCCATATGTTCTTCCTCAGACCGTTAGAGGCACACCTCCAAGTACCTCTTCTTTATGAATTACAAAGGGTGGAAACACAGGAACGAGCCTTTTCAGTGATGCCACTTTTCCCATGAAAGTCTGATCAGGAACCTGACGCAGTTATAAAAAGAGACTCGTTAGGAAGCAGGCCTGGTGGCAGGATTTACGATCGAGGAGGAGGAGACCATGGCTTTGTTATTATATCGGAATGTGAGTTTGACCTGGCAGAACCCCCTAAGAAGTTTGAGGAGAGAGTGACAGGCCTGCGAGGATTAATGGGCAGACTTTAAGAATGCTTTGTACGGAAGTGTTGAAATGGCGTCTGTCTGTTTGAATATGGCTCTTGGAGGAACGGAAAATCCACACAGGATATAACAACATTTGTTTTTAACCCGCTTGTGGAGACTATCAGAGGTCACAAAGAAAGGAATATACGATAACAACAAGAAGATGAAGAAAACAATAGAGAGAAGATTGGACATAACTGTGAATACTATTTGGACAGAACTGTGAATATTAAAGCAGCAGCAAGAGAGATGTCTGGATCCCTTTCTGAGCTCAAAGTATGGGTACCCCCAACAAAAAATTATAAATTTGTCTTTGTAATTTGGAATTAATGTGATTTGATTGGTTTGTTAATAAAAATTATATGAAAAAAAAGAAAGTCTGATCAGGAACCTAGATTAATGTCATTTTGCAGCAGGCAAAGAGCTCCCCCCACCCCCGCCAGACCTTTTAAGTATTTTGAACTGTATTTTAACACATTTCACCATATTGAGCAATTTCCCCTTTTAATATGATGGTGATTGTTCTTTTGATGTGGCAGAGGGTGGGTGGGAGGATTCCAGTTGGCCTGTGATTCTGTTTGCTTTTAAACCATAGTATTGGCTGGAATAGCTTTAATTGTTTTAATTGTATAAAAGCTAGAGGCTTCAGCATTAGGCAACGAATAAATTTCATTAATAGTAATAGTCAGGGCCTTATTTCCCAGCTAGAACTCACCAGAATGCAGTTCTAGGACCTCTCTCATGTGTTCATCATTATCAGTATAAGAGAACAAGGGAGATGTTCATGTTGAGTTTTGGCACCTCTTTTTCTAGAAAAATAGCACTGGTAATAGTAAATAGTAGTAGCAGTAGTCAATTATAATATAGTAGCAATGATAATGACAATATATCTAACATGGCGTTATCAAACTTTCTCGCTTCAGGGAATCGTTTTCACACCAATCACTTTTGATAACAATGTGCTTACTGAACAATTCTTGAATATTTGCTAGGAGATTCTGCTCCTGGTTTGTAGAGCTTTAAGGGAAGTCTTTAATGATTTCTACTCTATTCACACAAGGTACTGACTATCCTTTAGTGGCTTCAGCATCATGAAAAGCAAACAAGGTGTGTTCTAGAACACACCTAACACTTCCTTGCAACTGTGTATTGTAGGTAAAAGGTAAAGGACACCTTTCCGGGTCATGTGGCCAGCATGACAAAACTGTTTCTGGCACAATGGAACACTGTGATGGAAGCCAGAGTGCATGGAAATGCTATTTTCCTTCCTGCCACAGCAGTACCTATTTATCTACTTGCACTGGGACGTGGGTGGCACTGTGGTGTAAACCACTGAGTCTAGGGCTTGCCGATCGGAACATCGGCAGTTTAAACCCACTCAACGGTGGTGAGCTCCCGTTGCTCTGTCCCAGCTTCTGCCAACCTCATGTATTGTAAAGATTCAACAATAATACACATTATATTTTCCTCTTTCATCATTACTGATGTTCTCATCAAAGAGCTCTGATAAAACTTCTGAGCCCCAGGAATCCCCAGAACACAGTTTGAAAAATGCTGACCTAAATCCATTGAGAAAAAAATGCACACAATTGTTTCAGATTTAGCCCCCAACTTTGCAACACCAATTCAGACAAAGCGTGTTCTCTTTCTATGAAAGCACGTATTGTGGTGGGGTATGTCCCTGGACATGGGGACAGATAGTCATAACCAATGCCTAAGCAACCACTCACATTTATGTTGTGGCCGAAATTATGCCAAAAACCTTTAAAAAAATTATGTGTGAATTGTGAATTATTTAGGGGTGGCTCGACACGCAAAGATGTTGCACACTACTGTGGCTTCAGGGCAGGCTATAGATCAGAATAAATTATTCTAGATATGGAGTTGGGTGCTTGTCCTCTAGGCTGCTGCCCCAAGAACTTTCTCTACCTTCTGTAAGGTGAAGAAGAAAACAAGTCAACTGTGAGTTGGCAAACTTAGGCTGCATAGTTAGATCCACTTGTCCAGGGGCAACAAACTCAAGGAGACAAATTTTCAAGTAAATGTGCACAGGATTGCAGTCCCCATATATGATCTCTGCTGACCACACTCAGTTACATGTCCCAAGTAAAGGAGTGCTGGGCAACCTGTGGCCTTCTAGATGCTGTTGAACACAAACTCACATTTGCCCCCGCCGTAAGACCAATGGTCAGGATTGAAGGGGCTTAGGAGTCCTCCCAAAACTTGAAACACCACAGTTTCCTACCTTGACATAAACAAATATAGAATGGACTGGCTTTCCAATTACATAAACTGCAACTTCCAGGATCATATTGATACATGCACTAGGAAGCTATTTGTTCAGCTTTTTATAGACTACTGTCTCCAAGTAGAAAGCAGATTAAAAACATAGATTTGCTTATTGTTTTGGGCTATGTTGCAAAACCTGAAATTAATCAAGGTTCAGTAAAGCACAGGATTTTCACATTAGCTTCTTCTTGCCTGACGTCTCTTCTCATATTAAAAAAGAAATATTATTATTACCAAAAATAATTTTCCATGAGACAGTTCTCTCACAGTAATTCGCCTAAGGCATAATTTGGTCTGTCAGGGTTTTGTTAGGTACTTATTTGCTTAATCCACTGCTCCTCGCTGGCGAAAGAAGGAGTTAATGGAGGGAAAGTGTGTGCAGCATAACACAGTTTGATTTGAGAAGTGGGACACTGTTTCATTTACTCCTAACTAGGGGACTGATGAATTCTATAAAAACAAGATGATAGAATGATAATTACAACCACGATAGAAATGGAAAGAGAAAGAAAGAGAGAATATGAATACAAACTCCTTAATACAAAGACGCAAAGCAGACTGCTTGCCTTCTGGATCTCCCCCTCCCCCCCGAAGCTGAAAATTCATTAAAAGCCTTAATAACCAATGCCTCCACACCATAAGACAGATGTTCACATGCATGCTTCGTTGCATTGTGAATAATATAACAAATGCAATTGCCTCTCATAATGCTGGATTGTTTGCTATGCAGAAATTTAAACACATAATGAGGTCTCCCAAAATCTACAGAACTGCTGTTTGATCCAGAAGCAATAACATTTGTTAATTTCACTCCCGCCTATTGCACTGCTTTCCTGATAGTTTCAGAACCATCAGCAGCTGTTTCATTGGTATATTCCTGGAATTCTAATGCTTCCATGTCTAGTTCTATGGAATACATTTCTCTGCCCTGTTTCTGGACAGAGAAATTAAATGGGATTTACATCCTCCACAATGTCCCAGTCCTAGCATAATTCCAGTGTTGGGAATAGAGGAATTGCATCCAGCACACAGATATAAAATGGTGGTAAATATATAGAGAGAAAACTGCAAGGCGGCCTTGTTTTTCTAAGAGTAAGAAAAAGACAGAACTCAGAACAAAAATGTCCCTTGAGAAATTTTGGCTCATCACTAGTCAGAAGCATCTCTCTGGACCTTCTGAAAAGGCTGGCCACTGTTTGGGTGAAGGAACGAGCAGAGTGAGTGTGTGGACTCGATTCCTCATTGCATAATGTTGAAAACAGCCCTTAGAAACCCCAGATCTTCAGTTTATAATTATCCTGAATAAGCTGTTATTATCGCCTGTGTGTAGGCTGTGTTATTTTTCTGAACCAAAAATAGCAGTATGTGTGCTAGATTCAAAACCTCACCATTCGTTATTGCAAACTATTTTTGTAATGGACAAGTTCATACACTTATAGGACTTAGACCACAGGGTAAAGCAAGGTGAGATTTTGTAGAGTTCTCAGTTGCTATGAGTGCAAGCTTCATGATGGACAAATTGTGTAAAACACACAGAGAGAAGAGGTTCCCCACCTCTACTGCTGGTGGTGAAATGGTGCTGGCATGCAAGATCTTATACATTCTGCAAGATCTCACACCATTTCTGGTGCAATTTTGCCCAAAAATTGGTACTTCTCCACCACTGGCAGAAGTGGCAGGGCACCCATGGGGACTTCCACCACCTCAGTCTAATAGCATAGCCAGTTCTGCCCCCTGCCATTCCTGTAATGTGAGCTTAAATGCTAATTGCACAAAAAACATCACTTCTCTGTGAGCGTTTTAACAAAGGAAGGCTAGATTCTCCATTTTTATAGGATGCTCTTTGCATTGCAGTTCAGGAACTGGATGTTAATTATCACCTACAAAAAGCAAGCAAGCTTACCATTGAAGGCTACATTCTAACATCTCTGGGACCTTTTGTGATGTTCTGCCTTAGCAATTACTTTGATCAGTTCTAAGTACTGGTTGGCAAGGCAGCAAAACCAGGGTGTACAAGAAGGCTTCTTAATACATCACATCTTAAGTATGTGCCTTATATGCATCTGTGCAGACCAAGAACCAGGGCTTGAAGTACATGCCTCTTATAGGTAGGCTTATCAGATGCTCAAGATGGAGGGTACCCCTATCAACAGTGCATTGGATGGGAAACCTGGCTTAGTAGTTGTGTGCTCTGTGAAATGGCATGGACACTAAATTCCTGGGTCCTGCTTTACTGCGCTTGGTTGGCAGGCCTGTTGAGTCACATGCCGCACTGCTTTTGCAAGATACAGATCCTTCTGTAACTCTGCAGGTGGCGAGATTCCTGAATGAGGTTATCTCACACACAAAAACCACCAAAAACAACAACAACAACAAAAACTAATCGGACAGTTATGATGAGAGTGCACGACGGATCTCGTCTCCAGTTCTCCTTTCTCTGTGAACCGTCCCTCGGATCTTTCCGGGCCCCAAGCTGTTATTTGTCACTGCTCAATGTCCCACTCTTGCATCGTGGTGTTCCTCTTCTGTCGTTCGATGTATTGGTTTTTATGCTTCTGTGCTTTTATGTTTGTACATATTTTATGGGCTAATAGCCGTAAATAAATATAAGTAAGTAAGGCATGGACTTAAACTAATAGTTGGGGTCCAAAATATGAAATTTTACTAACTTGAAGCCGCATCGTTAACAGACACTTGTGGTGGTGGAGTAATACAAAATAGGACAGTGTCATGACGTACGTTATGCGATACTATGTTTTACAGGGGGGAGGGGGGAAATTCAAGATGGGGGGGGCACTGCTTCCAGCAGTATCCCAAGCCCTATTCAGGTGTTCTTAAATTATATTTGAGAAAAGGAAGAGGGGTGTGTATGGCAGCCTCAGCCCTGTGCCCTGATATTCCTGCATGGCGTGAAAAGTTTTAAATATGGATTCTAGCACATTCTGATTACACACAGTGTAATTCTTCACCTGATCTTCACCTGGCTGCAGGGAGGACTGTAACTATGTGATTCCATTCATCCAAACACACTTACAATCCCCATTCAGATTTTCCCATTCAACATAGAAAGGTCAGTGATGAGGGCAGCTTATGTGGCATAGAATTCAATCAGTGTTATGTCTAATAGAGTGTGGATGGAAGAGAACATTTAGAGCATCATATTTATCATATTTAGTCTTACCATTTCATAGGTAAGACTAAAGCTTTGGGTTTTAAGCTTGAAGCTTTAAACATAGTCAGAAATGGTTATTTTGTAAATTACCAAATAACTTCTCCAAACACCTCCTGTTTCGTTTCTAACTTTTCCTGCTCAGTTGCCTTGTCTCTGGATAATGAAAATGTAGGACCTTTAATTTTATTTTAAAGTGTTTTCCACTGACCCAACACTTGACGTATGATGTAGCAAGAAATGATGAATCCTGTATGTGAAAAGATGTGTGTTACCTGGTAGACGTGGGATACAATTTGGCAGACTTTTTAGGAGAATGTAATGGAAAAGTGATAAAACGAATGCAGTAAAAAGATGGTATGAATGTTTTTGAAACATAGCATTGAATAGTATTAAAAAGAAAATTGGAAAGGGATGGGGTAGGTCCCTCAGGTGGTGCTGGAAATTGCGGCAGACATTTTTATAAAGTGTCAACACTCATCCAAAGCCTATTTAACAAGCTGGATTTTACAATGGAGGAGATTAACTGGGAATGAATAGTGACATAAAATAGGTCCAGGGAGCAGAACAATGAATCTTAGACCAGAAAGAGGCAGGAAAGAACAGCAGTGTCCTGTTCAACTCCATACAAATATAGAATAGTTTTCAAAGTTTAAACACTAATGATCACATCTGAAAATCTTGATGCTCAATGTTGAATTCTACATAGCAAATAGCACTTAAATCAGCTGACCAATGTAATACTGTATCTAGCTCTTATAAAATATGGAGTGTTAATCACTGAATCTGGTACCCCTCTGTTGGTTGCACTTACCTGTGAACAGATAATCAAATTACAGTTTTCCTATGGGATAACAGTGCCCTCAAGTGTTTTGCTTTGCGACTGTATTAATTAACAAAGTAGTGCATTAATCATAGCACAGGAAGAGTCTGCATAATACTGTAAGCAACAGAAGTTTCCTGAGGTTGTTTTTTTCTTTCTTAAATTGCTGTTGCATTCTAAGCACAATAGTGCTGCAAACGTAAGAGAGATTGGCACCTTTGAATCTTGCCAAAACATTTCATGTGAAGCCACTTGATCTAGATCACAATCTATGAGCAGACAGGGAAGCGTGTAAGTCAAGACATTGCTCAAAAGGTCACTCTGGAAGCAGCTCTGGAAATAGAGTCTCGCCCAGAGTCCAATCAGCAGATGCTCCGTGAAACTCATCTGAATCTTTAACTTTTTAAGCCTTATTGAATCTCTCTTGGCTTCCATGGAAATTAGTCACATTTCCGTGAACCAAGCTTATAATGGGTAAAGAGCTTGCATGTCATAACTGATCTTCTCATTGAGCAACCCTCATAAGTCTCTATGTATCCCTGGGCTTTCTCAGAGCACAGTTTGAAAATCAATGCTTCTGATGGGGAAATATTTTAATTGCAGCAGGGACAAATAACTGGAGAAGATGCTACATACCTTAAAAGCTCCTAAATTATTTGACCAGTTGACAGTCCAACTATACATATATAGAAGACACATGACCTTCTCTGTCCAGTTTACACTTGAGGTGAAGTAGACTGCTTCTATCTACAACTCCTGATAAGCACTAAAGCAATCTCCATGCTCAGACACAATTGACCACTGAGCATCAAATGGTAGAATCCAATGAGGGATGTCTTGCTTGCAAGCATCCCAGAAGGATCTTGCTCAACATTGTGGGAAACAGGATGCTAGACTAGTTGGACCATTTGTCCAATACAGCTGGTCTTTGAATCAGGGGTGGGGAAACTCTGGTCCTCCAGATGTTGCTCATGTCCAGCTCCAAGTATCATTTGAAATCAGCCATGCTTGCTGGGACTGATGGGAGGTGGAGTTCAACAGCATCTGGAAGGCCAAAGCCCACCCCACCCCACTGGCTTTAAATGGTAAGAACATATGCCAGAATAATTACCACAGTGCCTTTCCTTTTGATCCCTTACTTTTAACATTTATTTTTGAACAATTGTCAGGATTTCTCCCATGACATCCTATGATTCTTCAGATGATTACTGCTCAGTAGGGAGAAACGTTAAAACCACTGACCTATTGTCATGGCACAAACCTTTGTAAAGGTCGGTCTGGCAAGTACTCAATGTTTAAAGATATATTAGCGTAAAAAGCACTTTGATGTCTTAAACTCTTATTACTCTGGCAGAATTAAGGAGATTAAAATTCCAGGAAGACATTGTACTTGTCTTGGATGATTGCTCAGCCATTGAAAAATAGAAAGCAAATAATGGGTTACATCATTGGGTGATGTGCCGTGACAAGATTTAACACAACACAGTGGAATATGAACAGTACGCTCTTGTAAGCTTGTACAGCCTACACTTCCTTTTGCCTTATGGCATGTTTTAATCCCTCTCTTCATAATGTGATATGCAGAACAGAAAGTGATTTGATAGGAATTCAACTATAATAAATTGAAACTATGATTGCTTGACCTGGTCCTCAGTTTATAGTTCTTAATGTCTAACGCCCGGACCAGTCAAAACTCATCTTTGTCAAGAGCCATTGAGCTTGCAGTTCAGGCACTGATTCCTTGCTCCTTGCATCACCCTGGGGCAAAGGAGTGAACTCCAGGAAGCCCACACTTGCACAGATATTACAGCTCAGAATCCTCTTGTCCTGGGAAATCAGGTGTCCAGATTCTTTAGTGACTTCTCCCAATGCCTTCATAGAGATGTTAAATAGCATGGAAGACTGGCTCAAGACCTGCAGGAGGCCATAGGTCAAATGCCAGGGAGGTCCTGCAGTAGTATCCCAGTGCTACTTTTTGAAAATGATTCCAGAGGTAGGAGGAGAAAACGGCCTGCAACAGTCAACCCCTGGATATGCTCTGGGACAATACTGAGAACAGCCACTGTGAGGTGAAAGGGAATCAGGAGCATTACACCCTCCCTGTCTCTGGATATATGTCAACATTCAAGGCAACCAAAGCAGTTTCAATGCAAAACATGGATCTAAAGCTGGATTCAAAGAGGTCTACACAATCAATTCCCTAAAACTTGCTTGTACTTGAGCTGTTACCACTTTCTTGAGCACCTTGTCACCCCAGAAAATCATATTTATGACTTAGTAACAGTCAGGAGGTCGGTGGTTCGAATCCCTGCAACAGGGTGAGCTCCTGTTGCTCGGTCCCAGCTCCTGCCAACCTAGCAGTTTGAAAGCACGCCCCAAAGTGCAAGTAGATAAATAGGTACCACTCTGGTGGGAAAGTAAATGACCTTTATGGCGCTTCTCTGGTTTTGCCAGAAGCAGTTTACTCACAGAGGTGTAGGAAGGTCAGGTGGTACCCAGTGCAGAAAATTTCAGCCTTCATGACATAGGAAAACAGCCAAGTAAACAGCTATTTTCGTGGAGGGTCAAGAAATTAACTGATATGCATGAAATTTCATATATAGCTATATAATCCCTAGTGTAGTAAGATAAGACCTTTGGAGCAGGCATTTTTTAAAAAAAGTTTTTTATGAACCGCCCTAGTAGGGCAGTAATTGTTCCTTGATAATTTGTCACCCCCCCCCCTTCATGATGGCACCTGGGGCGGCTGCCCCCGCCCCCTTTCTTATGCCCCTGGTGAGTCATGCTGGCAACATGACCTGGAAAAATCTGTCTGCGGACAAACGCCAGTTCCCTCGGCCTGTAAAGCGAGATGAGCGCCACAACCCCAGAGTCACCTAAGATTGGACTTAACTGTCAGGGGTCCTTTACCTTTAGCTGTTAAACAGCTGTCTAACTGTACTGGTGCTGGAGGAGACTCTTGGGAGTCCCACGGACTGCAAGAAGATCAAACCTCTCCATTCTTAAGGAAATCAGCCCTGAGTGCTCACTGGAAGGACAGATCCTGAAGCTGAGACTCCTCATGGCCACCTCATGAGAAGAGAAGACTCCCGGAAAAGACCCTGATGTTGGGAAAGATGGAGGGCACAAGGAGAAGGGGATGACAGAGGACGAGATAGTTGGACAGTGTTCTCGAAGCTACCAGCATGAGTCTGACCAAACTGCAGGAGGCAGTGGAAGACAGGAGTGCCTGGCGTGCTCTGGTCCATGGGGTCACGAAGAGTCGGACACGACTAAACGACTAAACAACAACAACAAGGAGTTCCTCTCAAGAGACTCATCATCTCAGGAACATGGGTTTGAGCCACACATTGGGCAAAAGATTCCTGTATTGCAGGGTGTTGAACTAAATGACCCTCATGGTTTATTCTACAATTCTATGATTGCCTCTTTCAGGGACTGATAACTCTCCCTATTGCAGAGAGGGAGAGTTTGACCAACTTTTATTAAGCATGAAGAACAAGGGTGCAAAATACATATGGTAGGCTGAACCCCTTCAAGCAACCTGTCCTCAGGTCACCATAACTGAAAATGTGCCAATAAACTTGACCACACAATTCCATAGGTATTTCTAGCAGTGCTGTTAAATTCAGTAGAAATCTAAGAAACTTCATCCTCACATACTTGCTGCTAGTGTCTCCCTCACCACCTCCTTCCAGCCAGGCTTCAAAAGCCCTTTTGTCCTTCAGAAAAGCTGTGCTACACACCTAACTAGACGATGCAATGGTGACAAAACTGTAATTATGATTTGCCAGCATCACCACCACATTTGAGGCTCTCGCCCTGTGTTCAGTCAGATGTGCCTTGAGATTTGTGCCATTTGTCTCCACCCATAATCCCACCAACTTCATCAAACATTGCTCATCAGAATACCAGGGAGTCAATGGGGTTCCACAATGTACGAGAGCGTACTTGGGAGCAATTGCATTGAGATGTGATAGTGTCAAGGTCCTAAACTGTTTCACACTTCAATACACTTGCTGCATCGCTCCTGGGCAGAAAGAAATGGATCTTTGGGCAGAAAGAAAATGGATTTTTACTCTAAGCAAGCAACTGAAATCTTAATTCCTCTGTTTAATTCAAGTATACCGTGAGGGTTTCCATTTCCACTCGTTTTGTGTTATGCATGATAAACACATCCATGTTCCAGAAGAGTTATAATGCAGCCTTCAGTATCATTTGGCAAAGCCCTAACTAATGTCCTTATGTCACATAAAAAAAGAACTGATTTACCTCCTACCCAGTTTTTTTACATAGCCAAACAGTATGACAAAATCTGCTTTATTGTACTTTGGATGTGCTTGAGCAAAATGTGTGTGGTGATAGCTATTATAAACCTGGACTTATTCCAATCAGATTAGGGGAAGAGAAATGTGAAAACATTAAATATAGTTACATTGTGGGCCTCTTCCATTTTTAGTTGCAAAATTCTTATTTGAGCAGGTTTATTTATTTGGGAAATGGTTGTCATTCATCTCCTCCCCACCCCACATCCCACATTACACATTTTATACTTGGGGTAAACCATGTAAATATTACCTCCTCTCAGAATCGCAGGATAACTAGCTATCCAAAGCTCAAAAGCTCAAAAAAAAAACAACCCCTCAGCAAAAACCAAAAACAGACAAGTCATTAGAGTATCTAAGAGCTGTGAATCAGAAGAAATGGAAGCTGTCTGGCGCAACACTCAGCTGCACAGAACCTTGAGGGCAAAAAATTCTAACTATTTCTATTTCTATTTCTGTGTATTTCTAGTGCATGCACACACAAAGACATATGGTAGACAAACAGCCATCCACAAGTTGCCCTAAAATGGGGTGGTTGTTTTGATGCTGCTTTGAGGATTATGATTTCACCCCTGAAATAGGTTCAAATGTGGCAAAGTAGCATCGTAAGTTGTTTTGCTTTTTAAAGCACTATAAACAACCATTAGCTTGGGTAGCAGTAGGGCTCCAGCCATCAACTTCATCCTTCCTGCCTGCCATATGCATGTCACAATTATGCTTTATGTATGGCAGTGGCAAATGCACTGAGGCTCATTTCAGTAAGTACATTGAAATCATCATGTGTCATAAATTTTGGCAGCATTTCCAACCTACCATAGGGCAAAATGTGATTTAGAAGAAAACACATTGACAGGAATCTTCTGAACTAGACAGGGGAGCGCCAGAAGTTGGAGGTTTTAAGGTCAGAATGCTGAAGGGCAGAGGAGATCTAACCAGGATTTGTGATCAGAAGCTAGGGTTTGTATGTCTGTTGTCTACATTATTCCTACTCATTTATCTCCATGCCTGCTATGTTGACAATTATAATTTCTTACCTAGGGCCCATCCTTATCTTCACCTCTGACCTATCTGATAAGCAATTGTTTGTTACTACTGCATTCTATTTGCAATACTGCTATTATACCATACATAGACTATTGGGAGTACAGGGCATGCAATTCACTGAGTATTGTGGAACTGACCAATTAAACTTGTGCTTTATGATCTCTCCTTCATATCCCTAGTTTGCCAAATCAATGGCTGCATTACTCCCTTACCCATGTAACGTATGGATTTCCCCTCTCGGTTCATAATTGCTGGTTTCCTTACCGGAAAGATGCTTTGCTTATACTGTGTGTCCTTATCGTATCACGGATTAAGGAAATCCTATATTTCCCGACTGAGGTTAAGATAAGTCTGTTTGTGAGGAAATATTTCATTCTTGCTAAAAGCAGCAAGATGTCCTTGATCCATGTGATGCTTGTTGTAGCTTGGCTGGTGTCCAGGAAAGGAATAGCTTGCTCAGTCATGGATATGCCACAGCACTCTGGAAACAGTAAGAAGTCCTATTCATGTGTTTTCTGCGCATAGAACTTACGAGTGGAGAAGAGGGCTGCAATGGGATGGGACTGCTGGTGCCACCCCTGGTATTCTGTGTGTCACTTCTTGGCAACTGTTACGATAATGAAGCAATGCTGCTGCAAAGTCCTAGCTTGAAGAGTAAACATGATGGGAATGTTGGGACTGCTGTGGGAACAGAGGGGCAGTCATTTCACAGTGCAAAGCACCGGAATTACCTCAGAGTGTAATATGAGCTGTACAGGAAGTACAGGGGGTTTTAGACACAACACTGTTAGAGTTTGGAGAGAGCAGTCATGTTTTTTGTAACGCTGAAAAGACAGAAATAAAAGCATGTAAATACGTTTCTGTCTATCTCTTTCCCCTGCCAGGGGGAGAGGGTGTGTGTTCTTCTCACATTTGAGAAGAATCGCCGATCGAGACCTTGCCTGCGCTTGCTGGGGAATGCAGCCAGGGAGGTCAACAGGGAATCAAGCCGGGTGCCTGGGACTGCTGCCAGCTTCTCATGAGAAGGGCTTGAATTTCCCAAAAGCAACTGCATTAGTGTGGGTTTTCACCAGGAGTTGCCAGTGTCATTCAGGATGTCTGGTATAACACTAACAGCACCGCCCCACTGCCCTGTTTGCCACATGTAGGCTCTGTGCATGGTGGGTGCCTGAATTAGGCTTCAGAGAAAGGGGCCAATTTCCAGCTAAGTCACACTCAAGAGCAGATCCATTGAAATGAGTGGACTTAAGTAACTTACATTGTGACTAACATTAGATATCATCCAAGGGTTAGTGATGGAAAAGAAAAAGGAGATCAGAAGGAATGTATAAGAGATTAACTTTAGGGAGCTTCATTTCTTGTTTATGTCAAAGTAAAATTACTATATTAATGTCCATGCTGTAGCATTTTTATTTTTCAAACTTCATTCCATTTTTGAATCATCCCTGTGAAACAAAGCAATTTAACAGTAAACCATCAACAATGGAAACGTATATAAAACCAATTCGTATACAGTATAAAAACAATTAAAACAATGACAGATATAAGAACAGTTTCAAACGCAGTACAGACACTAAACATAAACATTTTCTGTTCCTTTCCAATCATTCCATATTAATATTTCCGAAGCCTTTTCTTCAACCTCTTATTCCTTCAGCAAATTCAACAGAGAAAGAAGAATGCTGCGTTCTCCTCAGAGAACAGCAAACATTGCATTTTTATTGGTTAAGTTTTAAACTGTACTGAATTTAAATGAGGGTTGATTTCCATTGTAAAAAAAGTGTTGTATGGAAGGTATGCTAGAAAGGGTATGTGGGGAAAACCTTATTTTCTACTCTTGTTCCACACCTTTTTACAGCTATTGTTTCATCAAATTGTTAATGATTTGGTGCAAATTGGTGCCATTTTTTAAAACACGAAATGCTTCCTGACTATAAAATCTCTGTCAACCAGGGAGAATGTTGTGAACATTACGACATCATGGCTGATGATGTCACTGAAGACAAACAAAGTCCTTCTGTTACTTTGAATGAGAGGCAATGAGAGTGTGCTTCACTGTTTCCAAGGCAACTGAACTCAAGAGTGTCCTGTTGCATCATGTTGATGATTTCATTACCTGCCCATGCTGCGTGGCAAGTCTTTTGGTCTGATCCAGCTTTGACATGACCTGTTGGGCCTGAATCTAGATGGGAAAGTACACCCAGACGTCAGCCTGAATGTACAGTTCATTGATAGTAATGCTAAATGAATGAACATGACATGTGCTTGGATGTACAATTACTTTCAATAACCCATGTGCACTCAGATATCCATACATCACCCTTCATATTTACCCTGAACTATTTCATTGCAGTAGATAAACAAGCTATGACTAGATCAGCGAATTTCTTTCCTTCTCAGATTCCTCCCAAATACCGTCTGGTTGCAACAACAACTAAGTAGTAGTACTGATGATATCTATTGTTATTACTGTAATTATGAGTCACCTTATATCATAAAGTATTAAGGTGATTTACTTAGTAAATAAAGGAACACCCCCAAGTACACATTTCCTGCCATAGTTACCACAACTGGTCGCCTTAAAAACCCCAAGTAGCTTAAAACCACCCAATGATTGAGTGAGAATGAAAGTATCACAATCTTTCAAAAAGGAGTGTGAAAAATTGTTGAAAGGATGGGTGCCTATTTTCAATGGGCTACAAAGGTTCACAAGATGCAACCGCATCGCTGCTCAGTAATTATTAAAGGTTTTCCTCTCCTTTCTCCGTGATATATCATTTTTCAGCAAATAGTCCACATCAACATAGCCCATTGGTTGAAATTCACTTTGCTTTCCTTGTTCTTTGCTAAGAAAATATACCAGGTTACCTTCACAACTGTGTGCTTCATTCACAAGGATACTGCATCTCGAGTAGGTGATCTTAACAGTGCAAAAATAGTTTGCTTTTCTCGTGTATGTGTTTTGTTCGTGCCAGCGAAGATGACTGTAATATCAAAAGAATGGATATGTCACATTTGTTTATGTGTGCTTTGACCACAAGGACAAAATGCCTCAGGCTAAATACTAAAAATGAGTCGAGAGTATAGGCTATTTGGTACAAAAATGGTTAAAGCATGAGAATGCAGGCACTGAGAAATACCTTGTGTTAGTTCCTGGAAGCATAACTTCTAAGTCAATTTCACAAAAGCGTGGCACAATGCTTGACTGGGGCTCTGCTATATATTTTTCTTTTAGTAATAGCAGAAAGGCTAGTTATAGATCCTTTTTAATAGCCTTTGTGGAGCCCATTCTGAAGGGCCAGTATACAAGTGTACTTTTCCCCCCTTCAGATAGCTAGGAGCTGTTTTCTAGAAATTACTCCAATTTATAGCCTCTCTCTTTGAGCTTTTTCTTGCACATTTATCCACCACCTGGTACAATGATTCATGCCCTGAACCAAAACCTGTTAGTTGAAATCAATGGGATTTATGGCCAGGTAGCATGTTTAAGATCAGTGTGTTTGTGAACAAGGTACTTGACTACATGATAGAAGGATGTAGTTTGTGTCACTTGCTCTCTCTCTCTCTCTCTCCTAGCAGTGAAAGGGCTTTGGATCAATGGAACAGGAGAAAGTAGCCCACAGAACAAAACCCTATAAGAAATTGATATTAGATCTTTCCCTATTTATTTTGGCCCCATTGCACTGTGCTAGCAACAATTATACCAGACCCTCCAAGTGTCTGTATTTTCCAGGGACAGTTTCAGATTTATGGAGTTTCTGATCTGATCCTGGAATTTTCCTCTTTTCCTTAGGACATCCCTATTTTCATTGGAGAAATGTTGGAGGGTATGTTATATGTGATGGTAATCAGTTAGCAAGGTATCTGCGGGTGCCGTAGCCCAAAGGTACTTTATTAGCCCTGTGATGTTATGGTGTATCGTGTATAGTGGGGCAGAAAATCAATTTTTTAAAAAAACAATGGAGTTTTAAAGAAGCGCCAGAAGAAGAAAGAAGTCTTATGCTGAATCACTCCATTGTCCAACATGTCCTTATGAAATCACATTTCTCAGACAGTCCATGAAACCATTACAAAAACCCCATGTGCGGGGCACCCTAGTATCTGAATTACCAGTATTTGTGTTCCTCTAATATGCAAGGATGTAAAGTCTTTAAAAATAGATTAAGTGGATTACTTCTTTTTTCAACCAAATATGACTGTAAACCAAGCAAGAATTGCTACAATTTCTAAGAAATCTTCCATGTTTTTGTTGTAGTAGTAGCAAAGGCTATGTAATGGCTAAAACATGTTGATGTCAAAACTGATAAATATATTCAGCACAGTATGGTTTAAGAAAGAGATGTTAAATTGGATAAGATACAGTGAAATTTGATAAACATTTCCCTGTGAAACTGGGCCATATAACATTACATTTTTTATCTTGGCAATCTTCACAGAGTAGAGTGTTGACAGCTGTTGGGCTTATGGATAAATTTATCAAAATTCTGTCCTGTTTCAACCAAATGGTTTTTTCGCTACCGTTGTTTGCAGACAAATATCTGAAGACATTACCTTAAGAGACAGATTATGATCTAATCCTCTAAAGACTGCTCTATAACAAAGTCAAGTTACCGAGGACAATCCTCACCAGTCTCACAGTGTGGCATGGGACTGGACAAAATGCAAATGGCTCCTTTGCCACAAAGCAATGAATGAATCCAGCCTAAATACTGATCGTTGACTCCACACCGCTATTGTATTATGGAGAACACTGGATTTCCTTGGAAGTTTATCAAGAGTTCTTCAACGACAAGCCAACGTGGAAGATAACTTTCTTGGCACTACTGATTTTCACCTTCAACCTAGATTTTCAGAGCTGGATATGTCTTAAAGGACATTCTCAGTTGAAAGCTGGATATGTCTTAAAGGACATTCTCAGTTGAAATTAATATGCATTCTAGAACGTTTGCCAGAATCACTGGAAATATACTAGGATTTGATACCAGGCAGTCACAGGGAAGTTAACAACAACAACAACAAAAACAACAGCAACAACAACAACTTTATTATTTATGCCCCACCCATTTGACTGGGTTACCCCAGCCATTCTGGGCAGTTTACAATACAATGACAACACAGCAAACATCAAATAAGAAGGGGGGGGGAATCTTGAAACTGGGCTGCTTTTAGATGTCTTTAGAGAGTTGTGCAGTTCTTTATCTGTTTGACATCAGATGGGAGAGCATTCCACAGGGCAGGCACCATTACCGAGAAGGCCCGCTGCCTAGTACTCGGTAGGTTCACATCTCACAGTGAGGGAACCGCCAGAAGGTCCTCTGAGCTGGATCTCAGGATGACTGGAATGCAATGGAAAATACTCCCGAGTATACATATTATGGATGGCACAGTTAAATGCGCATTGTGGCTCTGAAGAGCAACAAATAGCCCAGTAGTAGATTATTAAGCATAACCATAATCACGTCTTGTAGTGAGAGAACTGTCAGAAGTCCCTTAGAATTAGATCTCAATTTCCAGGCTGAAGACACTCCTTCAGGTATACAGGGCCAAAGCCATTTAGTGATTTAAAGGTCAGTACCAATGCTATGAATTGTGCTTGCAAACATACTGGGAGCCAATGTAGATCTTTTAGGACCAGTGTTATATTGACCCAGCGGCTGCTCCCAGTCACCATTCTAGCAGCCCTTTTCTGGATTGGCTGTAGTTTCCAAGTCACCTTCAAAGATAGCCCCACACAGAGTGCATTACAGTAGTCCAATGACGCAACAGAAGCTAGAAAGTTTGAAAATCATTGTCTTATAGTACAGTTATATCACCACTTTAAGTTATGGGCTTCCTCAACATGATCTCACTGCTCTTGAGGCTTAAGATATAAACCAACATTTTTTATGAGATTTTGCTCAATTTTTAGCACAGCCTGTGGGGAAATTGCCCTGTGCTGTTCATTGGTAATACAATTGCTCATATTTATTCCATGTTAATGCTGTTCTTACTTTGTGACAATTTCATTTTTATTTCTTATCAATTTCAGCTGTCTTCCTTACACTCTGTCTTAAGAAATGAATGTAGACACATTTATGTTTTGAAAAAATGAAAGATTTCTCTGGCTTTAAGTCACACCACCATAGAGTGCTATTTTGTATACCAGTAGGGATGCTGGTGTACCCAAAGTCTGATGCTGCAGCCCATACTGTATGTAATCTGCTGGGTGACCCAGTTTCATTTGGCTGACTTTTGTTTAATTTTGACATTCATGATTCCAGGCAGAATCAGTTCTAGTCTCTCGAAGCAAAGAAGCCACTGAAGGAGATGATTAACGATTGGTGTTTTCTCTCTCTCTCCCCCCCCCCATTTCAGTACGGTTACACAAGGAATATCTTGAACCATAATAAAATGACTTTATCAACAATGATTGTCTGTGAAGACAGAATTGGGATTCAAGATGACCTTAACAAATTGGCGACAAACTAACAAACTGAATATCAATAGGGAAAAATGTAAGGTTCCACACTTAGGCACAAAGAACCAGCTGCACAAATATAAGATGGGGACACCTGGCTTGTCAATAGTACATATGAAACGGATCTAGGATCTTAGTAGACCACTAGCTTAACGTGAGTCAACAGTGTCATGCAGCAGCAAAAAATGTAAATGCTATTCTAGGCTGCATCAACAGAAGTATACTGTCTTGATCAATGGAAGTTATAGAATTGTTCTATTTTGCTTTGGTCAGACTACAGCTGGAATTCTTTGTCCAATTCTGGGCACCACAATTTAAGAATATTGACAAGCTGGAATGTGAGAAGAGGAGGGCAACCAACACGGAAACAGTTGAAGGAATTGGGTATGTTTAGCCTGGATAAGAGGAGACTGAGAGAAGATAGTCATCTTGAAATATCCAAAGGGCTGCCACATGGAAGATGGAGCAAGCTTGTTTTCTCTGGCTCCAGAGGTTAGGACCCAAACCAATGACATCAAGTTACCAGGAAGAAGATTCTGACTAAACATCAAGAGTTTCTGACAGCAAGAGCTGTTCAACAGTGAAAGGGACTCCCTTGGAAGGTGGTGGACTTGGTGGTTTTTAAGCGGAAGATTTATGGCCATCTGTCATGGATGCTTTAGTTGAGATTTCTGTATTGCAGGTCCCTTCCATCTCTACAATTCTAAGATTCTCTAATGAGAAGACAAAATAACATCATGAAAGTGGATAATTTATGGCATCCCCATCCAACGTAGATTCTCAATTTCTGCATGTTATCGGGACGAGAGATATTTCTTCTTTCTCAGCAGGTGCTTGAAAGGCCAACAATGCAAATTGTTGAGTGTGTCTGGCCAAGGTCAGTGATAAAGGCGCTGCCACAGCACAACGGTGGATTCTGCCACTGACATGCCTTGTGGCACCAGGGATGACTTCAAGGGGCTGACACTGCCTAATTATGTTTCTTTCCCATCTCCGACACAGATCTGGCAGTTTTTGTCTTCTGGGTATCTTCAGTAATGTGTGGATCATCTCATTTTCACATTTGTATATGCTTATCCCCATTGCTCCCTGCTTCTCTTATTTGATGGGTATTTCCTTTGCCAAGCCTTTCCTCTGATACTAGGAAAAGAGGCATTCCTGGCAACTGTGCGTCTTGGGATCCTTTTAAACTGGTGATAACAGGGCACGTTCTGCATGTAACACACTGGCTTTCTCAATAACACAGGTTGGGCAGTACTGTGAGTTGTGCTGATTCCTGCTGCCCCAATACTGCAGTGGACATCTGCTTTTACAATGGAACTTCCCCCTCCTGTTCTCGCCCCTGTAGTTCCCCACAAACCCTCAAAATAAGCTCCAGAGGGTTGGGGGACCATTGGAGCAGATTTTGGGGGAGTGTAGGGAGAAAAGAGGAAGTCCTGTTGTGGAGTCCCTTTTGCACAATGTTGGCACAACACTGTTTTTCTTCCTGTATTTACTTAGCCAACTGGGGATATCTTTTTTAATGAGGCAAAAATAGGGAATCCTGGGTGGGAGCGATACATGATCCTGTGAGTTGTGATACTGAAGAAAGGTCTGGCTGGATGCAACCAAACGCTGGAGAGAGCTCATCATTGAACCTCCCTAGCAGCATACTGCCTCTAGCATAAATTGCTGCCTCCATTGCATCCTCATAATGTTGTCCAGCACAGCTCTTCTGGGTAGTGCAAGGCCTTTTACAAATGACAGAACCAATGGTAGCTTGCTGCGACTTATTTGCAAAACATTTGAGGATAAAATTTCTTGCATCCACCAAGATCTTGAATCTGCTGTTATAGCAGATGAATTTCATCGGGTGCCGAAAGCGCCGTCTAGTCCTGTTGTGTTGGATGAGTTTCAGTTAGTAAGACTCAAGGGTTTGGCAGAGGTGGAGCTAGCTGCTCTGGCACCCAGAGTGGTGCACATGTTGTGCACCAGGGCTAGCTGCCGGTGGGGGGTTGGGCTAGCTGCCTGTGGCGAGCATCCCAGGGGAGCACAGTGCGGTGATGTCACCCCACAAGGATGACACCCGGGGTGGGCCGCACCCACCACACACCCCTTCCTCCACCACTGGGGTTTGGACAAGGTGCTTGGATCAGTCAGGGTGTCAGGAACATGGCTCACCAGAGCGCAGGCGAAGAGTCAGACTAAGAAATTGAGCTAAGTAGAAGAGGGACAGACTCTGCAGATGAAAGCTGGCTGAGTCGAGAAAGGGCAGTTTAACCCCCTCTTCCAGAGGAAGACACTGTTAGCTCTCAAGAAGGGGAAGAGTTGGAAGGCAGCCAGAGCATTGCTAGGCAATCAGCATATAAGCAGAGGTCTGAGACCGTGTCAAGTGAAAGTGTGGAGGGCAAAGGCCAGTTTCTCAGTCCCCATTCTAGGAGACTGAATAAGATCAGAGGACAACGGAAGGGCAAGAGGGGAAAGGCGGGAGTTTGACATCCTTCCTGCTGTGGGAGGGGCGATGATTCAGACTGACCATCTATTGTCAATGTGAGCAGGTGAGAAGCTGTGCTCTGGATGTGTGTGTTTTTGTAAATAAACGTACATAAAACTGCCGGGAGAGTCATTACCTCTTATCAGGGGCTCGCTTGCCTGTCAGAGATCATTATACAGGGTGACCACTTATGCTCTGGATGTTTGTCCCCCTTGACTGATAAAAACTAGCAGGGAAGAGACAGCTGGCTGGTCCAGGGTGGTTGCTATTCTTGCAATTTAAAATAAATGTATCAGTTTCACGTTCTGTGTTTTTCATTTTTTTCAACAATACTCGGCTTCTGAAAATAATAGAAGTTAGTATGGGGGGCATGCAAGTACCGTATTTTTCGCACCATAGGACGCACTTTTTCCCCTCCAAAAATGAAGAGGAAATGTGTGTGCGTCCTATGGTGCGAATGCAGGCTTTCGCTGAAGCCTGGAGAGTGAGAGGGGTCGGTGCGCACCAACCCCTCATGCTCTCCAGGCTTCGCACACCTCTCCGCAAGCAGCAGGAGCCCAGCGCTGGGCTCCTGCTGCTTGCGGAGAGGTGCCTGCATGCCGAAGCCTGGGCGCACTGAGCTCAGTGCGTCCAGGCTTCGCGGACCTCTCCGCAAGCAGCGGGAGCGTTCCCGCTGCTTGCGGAGAGGTGCCTGCATGCCGAAGCCTGGGCGCGCTGAGCTCAGTGCGTCCAGGCTTCGCGGACCTCTCCGCAAGCAGCGGGAGCGTTCCCGCTGCTTGCGGAGAGGTGCCTGCATGCCGAAGCCTGGGCGCGCTGAGCTCAGCGCGTCCAGGCTTCACGGACCTCTCCGCAAGCAGCGGGAGCGTTCCCGCTGCTTGCAGAGAGGTGCCTGCATGCCGAAGCCTGGGCGCGCTGAGCTCAGCGCGTCCAGGCTTCGCGGACCTCTCCGCAAGCAGCGGGAGCGCTCCCGCTGCTTGCGGAGAGCTGCCTGTTTGAGGGCTGGGGTCGGGGGAAGCTCTAGCTTCCCCCGCCCCAGCCCCGCACCTGGGGGGGAAATAATTTTTTCCCCTTTATTTCCCCCCCAAAAAACTGGGTGCGCCCTATGGTCCGGTGCGCCCTATGGTGCGAAAAATACGGTAGTTAGACTTGCCTAGGGTGCAAAATAGTGTTGCACCAGCACTGTATATATTCATGGATAAATGGAATATATTATAGTTAAAGCCCTAGCCATTAATATTGTCAAGTTACAGCACACCAATATAGTTTTCAATAGGTAAACTGAACCTTCAGTGAAACCTAATTACCATTATATATATATATATATATATATATATATATATATATATATATATGAAATGCTATTTAACAGTTCTGTGAACCAGTTGTTGGTCAATTAGCACACCATTATGTGTTAAATGTTCTCTCATTTGCATGGAGAAATCTGTAATAATGATTAATGAAGCTTTAATCGTGCATAATTTGAGACTTCAGAATTTTTTTTTTGCAAGATTCAATTAGAGTGAGCTGAATAGTGGTTTCCGATGTTAAGCAAGAACTGTTGATCATGTAACAGAAGTGGTCTCCAAAAGTGGCCTCCCTATTTTATGTTCTCCTCTATAGCCATAACATGTAATTTTTCCTAAATGTAAAGTACACTAATTTTAAGTGATCTTAAATTTCACTTGCTTGTGATATCATAGAAATCATCCCCTGTCTGTCCAGCAGCAGACAAGTACAAGAACATTGAGACACAACACTGCAGCATCCCATGGTAGACAAGGGAAATGACACAACGTAGGGAGACAGGAGCCCTTCTTTGGTCCTTCAGTTCACAAACCTGATTTGCTGCCTCCATTACAGTCCCAATGACTGGCCATAGTATCCTTCATGTATTGGAGGACAACCTAGAGGAAAGTAACAGCATTGTTTAGCTTCAGCCTTTTGAGCACTCCATCCTCAAAGTTCTATAACTGCTGTCTTGAAAATGGAACCATTGTCATCTGTGCAACTGATGAAGGTGGAGGCTGAAATGTTTGGCTATAAGGATGAATGAATGAATGAATGAATGAATGAATGAATGAATTTATCTATCTATCTATCCATCCATCCAATCCAATCTTGAATTATCTAATCACAGTCAAGCTGGCAAGCCAAGAATAGTTTTACTGGTTAAGGTTCTGTTATTCATTTGTTCATGGTATGTTTACAGAACTAATGAACTAGCTCTTCATTTTTTTTATTACTCATCCACTTTCACTGCTATAAAAGGATGAAGGAAGAAGCAATGGACAATTCTTATGTCATTTTTAATAGCTTCTTATATATACCCTCGTCTTATAACTACTGTTGTTAGTAACACAAAAACACTATTAGTCTCATTCCCTTTTGCCAACAATAAAATAAAGAGTGCATTGCACCAGCTGGTAGATTTCATTTAGGAATGATTTTTCTTCAGTTGAAGTTTATTAGGTTAATATTACTTTTTAAAAACAAAACCCTTTTATTTATCTTCGTTAAGAAGGGCTTTTCAGTATCTCCAAGTAACGCACATCGGAGACAAAGAGTTTAATTAAGAAAGGAGCCAAAAAGGAACAGCAACAGCAAAAATAAGCCAGTAGTACAAAAATTAAAATAAAATAGGATATTTAGAGGGAAATGAGCTTACCAGTGGTTGCTTATGCATAAATGTGCAGATTATTAATTTTGATTAGCTGCATTTTACTGAAAAATGTAAACCCTAGATCAGAGATGGGAAAACTTTGCCCCTCCCCCTCCCATATTGCTGAACTGCAGCTGCCATCAGCCCCAGCAAGCGAATTCAGTTGCCAGGGTTGAAAGACAGAATAGCTCAGCAACATATTGTGGGCTATTTGCAAAGATATGCGTGTTATGCTGTGGGGTGCCACAGGGCTCTGTTTTGTCCCTGGTGCTATTTGCCATATGTATAAGGCCATTGGGGTTGGTCATTAGGCAATTTGGAACACGTCTTCAATATGAATCTGAATCAGGATTCATATGCAAGTCCTGAGCTGGTGTCTAGATGAAGTGGTGTGCTAGATGAGGTCCAATAAACTAAGAGTGAATTCTGGCAAGACTGATGCCCTGTGGATAGGTGAGTTGTTCCTGGGTCCAGGAAACTGGGTGTCTGTGTGTTCTTGATGGGGGTCACACTCCCTTTGAAGAAGGCTCATAGTCCGGGGTTCATATTTTAGTGAGGCACAAGTGGTTTCAGATGCTAGGGGTGCCTTCTCTCAGTTTTGGTTGCTGTACTAATCACAGTGGTTAGTGCATTGGTAATTTCAAGACTAGCTTACAGAAATGCACCTTTTGACATTCAGCCCATTTCATTCCATGGTAGGGCACCTCCTGTTGTTCCTGTTGTTACAGAGAATTCCTACAAGTTACTTTGTGTCCAGCAGTGCTGTGCCTCCCACAATAATATGGAATTAATTGCCACTTCAGATAAGATTTGCTGCTGCAATCTATTATTTCCAGATGCATGCTTAAGACCTTACCCTTACCCTATTTTCCAGGGACAGTCCCAGATTAACAGAAATCGCCCCTGTTTCCGATATGTTTCTGGAATGTCCCACTTTCCCTTAGGACGTCCCTATTTTCATCAGAGAAATGTTGGAGGGTATGGTATTGGACCCTGACAAAGTGATATCTTTCCTGGGCAGCCAGCGAAAGGTTTCTGATGGTACACTTATCTCTCAAAGCACTGACAGGGGTATCTGTGTGAGCCCTGAGATGCCCTCCCAGTACAGTGGTACCTCGAGTTACAAATGCCTCAGGTTACAAATGCTTCAGGTTACAAACTCCGCTAACATGGGATGAGAACGGAAATCGTGTGCTGGCGGTGCAGCGGCAGCAAGAGTCCCCATTAGCGAAAGCCCGCCTCTAGTTAAGAACAGTTTCAGGTTAAGAACGGACCTCTGGAACGAATTAAGTTCATAACTAGAGGTACCACTGCATTTCACTCTAATTCTGTTGCGCTGACACTCATAGAATCAGATCGATTTGTGAATCGTTTAGTAATAGACTTCCAAAGGGCACTGCAGTGTTAAACTATTGTAAGTGCCATTGGTGCTTTTACCATTTCATGATAATGTTGGTTTACTGTGCTTACTGTGCTTACTGTGGTTTACTGTGCATAACCATTAGGTCCAGTCATGGCCGACTTTGGGGTTGCGACGCTCATCTCGCTTTATTGGCCAAGGGAGCCGGCGTCCAGCATGACTCACTGCTTCTGGTGAACCAGAGCAGCACACGGAAATGCCATTTACCTTCCCGTCGGAGCGGTACCTATTTATCTACTTGCACTCTGACGTGCTTTTGAACTGCTAGGTTGGCAGGAGCTGGGATGGAGCAACGGGAGCTCACCCCGTCGTGGGGATTCGAACTGCTGACCTTCTGTTCAGCAAGTCCTAGGCTCTGTGGTTTAACCCACAGCGCCACACGTGTCCCCATTATTTCATCATTATTCCTCAGTACAGTGCTCATCTTTACACAGATTTTGTTTTCCATCAGTGGCATCTGCATAAATTGTCCTCCTTATATTCCTTATTGCTTTGGACCAGCTGAAACATTATAGCAGTGAGCTGTGCAGTGAGATGTTACTGTACCTCTAGTCTCCCCAAGGAAAACTGTAGCTTGGAAACCACTAATACAGTCACAGTTTCCCCGATTGCCATGCTCACAATATTTGGAACACATTTTCCGCCCTAGGGCCTAGTTGGTTCCCATAAACTACATTTCTCCTGATGAAGCAAGTTTGGCTAATGCAACTCACACTCCTTCCCCCTAAATCGTTCTTTAATTTTGTTTGCTTTGACTTGATTTTGTAGTTGCCCATATGCCTGTTCGCAACTGTATTCCATAGCTAATACCATCTATTCAGGTTAGTAATATTGACTCTAACTCTCTTAAAGTTCAATGAAAATAAAGTTTTAAAAATGCTAGGCAGCTGCATGCTTATTATATTTGCAGAAATATACTTTAACTTTTTCTTTCTTAAATACTGGAGCAGAAGTTGTGAAAGCCTGCAGTGGGCTGAAATTGTTCAGATGTTAGTTGGTTCATTTCTTTGCTTTATTTTCTGAAAATGTGGACCTATTTGGCAAATATTGACCTATTGAGCCTTATATTTTTACCTCCAGAAATCTCACTGTGAACTTTCACCCTCCTCCCCCCCAAAAGTGGGGGAGTGAGTAATACACTATTAAGAATTGTTGGTGCATACTTGACATGGTCCGGAAACAGTGCAATCATATCAGTACGTGAAGAAACAGAGAAACTGAAGTAAAAATCAGTAATGCATTAACATTTAATTAGAGTTTCAACATTTCTCCGCTCTGAAATCTAACACATTCAATACCAAATTCAGAAATGATTTTGAAATTTGACACATTGCAAGGCAAAGACCATCAACAGGCAGATTTGTGCTTTTTCCTCTGCAACATTTAATTTTTTGGCCTCTTAATTAGCTACTGAAATCTTAGCAGTATTGCAGAAAGTAGTGGTAGGAAATAAAATATCTTCTATTGACTTCTACATGTGCTTGTCTTCTCCCTCCCCCACCAAATGTTATAAAGAAAGGAAGAAAAATCAAACTCGTTTTACTGTCAGAAAAATTCTAATCCTCTTTTGCTAAAATTCAGCCATTTTTGCTCTTCTAAGCAAAAGTTCATATATAACATTTTGCCTGTTGTCACTTTTGTTGCGTTTGAAAATAGTTGTTTGCTTTTTGTTCTATTTACTATGTATATTCACTGTTTCGTATGTTATGTATTGTTATCTGCAATGTGAGGGCTTTTGCCATGAGAGGCATATGAATAAATTGTAAATAAATTATATAAAAATTACACACACACACACATATAAATGCTTACAAACAAAGTGTCATGAACTATCATACTATACCACTGTGACTATTATTACTCCTGTTACTGCAACAACTAATGCAAAAAAGACAATAAAATCAATAAAATATTACAAAGTAGATACATTTTCATTTTTTATTATTTAACCAACCTAACTTTATGGTATTCCAATACCCTTTCAGTAACCTGAGAGAGATTATTTGCATAGCATAAGGTAAAGGGACCCCTGACCATTAGGTCCAGTTGTGACTGACTCTGGGATTGCGGTGCTCATCTCACTTTATTGGCCAAGGGAGCTGGCGTACAGCTTCCGGGTCATGTGGCCAGCATGACTAAGCCGCTTCTAGCGAACCAGAGCAGCACATGGAAATGCCGCTTACCTTCCTGCTGGAGCGGTACCTATTTATCTACTTGCACTTTGACGTGCTTTCGAACTGCTAGGTTGGCAGGAGCTGGGATGGAGCAACGGGAGCTCCCCCCGTCGCGGGGATTCTAACCGCCGACCTTCTGATCGGCATGCCCTAGGCTCTGTGGTTTAACCCACAGCGCCACCCGCATCCCTTTGTATAGCATAATCAAATGCAATTATCTACACTGTGATTTGCAAAGCAATACATTTGCTGTCTGCCTCTAAACAGGGTCCGGCTCTGTAGCCTGCTTTAAAGAGAAATGTGCACATATGTCTTCCCGCTAGTGTGGATAAATATCTTCAGAGGCTTACCAGGACAGAATATAAGAGGTAAAAACAGTTGTCACCAATCCATTTATAAGCATGCGGATATCTAATAATAGTTATATGCTGATGGTTTTGCCATGCCCTCCAGGGGAGATGACTAGCATTCTACTGCCCTCCTCTAAATATGAAGCATTAAAGAGGTGTGATATACTGCCAGCTGTAAGAGCAGCACAACCTGAAATTCCTTGGAGACAAAACCATAAAGCAAGAAATGACAATGAGGGCTTTACAAATCAGGGGAAGCAACTCAGGTGTCATCCACATGCAGAAAGATTTGCTATTCACGCTTGTTTATTGGATGGTTCAGAGTCATCCCTGTCAAACTGGGGAAATAAGGGAAAGGAGAAGAGGGCATGCTGATTTGAGGAGATGACTCATCCAGATCCATTGACAAGAGCGGCAGCAGTGACAGACTTCTTAAAATAAAAATAAAAATCAGCCTATTTGATGTTTCAGAGGATGAAAGGTAAATTACACAATCCAAAGGCTCAGGTGATGTATGTGTTGCTAGATAACATCACTGCAGGTGTGAATTAAAGGTTTCAGCAGTGCCCAAGGATACAGTGGTACCTCGGGTTACATACACTTCAGGTTATATACGCTTCAGGTTACAGACACTAACCCAGAAATATTACCTCAGGTTAAGAACTTTGCTTCAGGATGAGAACAGAAATCCTGCTCCGGTGGTACAGCAACAGCAGGAGGCCCCATTAGCTAAAATGGTGCTTCAGGTTAAGAACAGTTTCAGGTAAAGTACAGACCTCCAGAACGAATTAAGTACTTAACCGGAGGTACCACTGTAACTTCAATAAGCCTGGTAGAAAAGTGTAATGTGGACGCTACCTCTGCATGTCTTGCTTTCCTATGTTTTGAAAAATTTATTATATATTAAAACTTATAACAAAGGGAAATAGCTCCTGTGTTATGCCAAAATGCTAACACATCAGAACCTTTCTGATCTCCTTTCCTGCTTTACTCAAACTAACTGTCACACCCCACACAGTGTCACTCCCTGCTCACTTTACTGAAACCTCTGTATTTGTTTAAAACCATCACTTTTTTCCACTCAGTGTTACTCCATCACTGCTTTATTCAAACCTCTGCAATTGCTTAAAATGGACGGCTATTTCCAATGAGACGGTCTACCAATAGAATTATTTAAGACCTATATAGATTGGTGGGCAGAACCCTTAGCTCAACTGTTTACTCTCATAGATAAATATGGGATCATACCTGAGATATGGTTAAGATCAATAATTATTCCAATCTTTAAAAATGGCGACCCAAAAGAACCAAGGAATTATAGACCGATAAGCCTATTATCAGTGATAGGGAAAATCTACGCCAAGCACCTCTTATCTAAACTCCTTACCTGGATGAAAAATCTAAAATTACCAGGGAAAGAACAAATAGGTTTCTCCAAAGGTTGCTCTACACTAGACCACTGTCTTATACTTATGCATTTGGTTGAAAAATACAGATCCCAAAGGCAATCTAAGATATATGCTGCTTTTGTAGATTTTCGTGGTGCATTCGACTCAATTGACCGCCCAAAGTTGTGGAGGAAACTCGCAGAATTAAAAATTGATCAGCGCTTATTGATTCTAATGCAAAATCTGCACTCTTCTAATACCTGTCAAGTCAAACTTAACACCAAAGGTCACCTTTCATCAGACATCCCTAACTCGAAAGGGGTAAAACAAGGGTGTATTCTTGCCCCCTTCCTATTTAATTTATTTTTATCAGACTTGCCAGATTACCTTCAAAAAATAGAATCACATGCCCCTAAACTTAATCAGAAACCAGTTCCTCTCTTATTATACGCAGACGATGCTGTCCTACTATCATTAACGAGCTTGGGTCTGAAACGTCTTATATCTTCACTGACCCTTTACTGCGAATGCAACAAACTCTCTATAAATTATGAGAAGACAAAAATTTTGGTCTTCTCGAATGGTTGGAAATTAGAGAAATGGAAAATAAGAGGGCAAGAAATCCAACAAGTGAAAATCTATAGGTATCTGGGAATTTTATTCCAGAGCAATTTAGGGTGGGCAACCCATCGCACAAATGCCATAAAACAGGCAAAGTGCACCTCATCAGCAGTTGCCCGTTTTTATTATCAGAAAGGTAATCAATTTATTCCTGCGGCCAATCAGATATTTCAAACAAAAGTGCAATCCCAGATATTCTATGGAATCCCGCTATGGGTCCAAGCATATAACAGTGATTTAAAAAAGATCCACTCCAGCTTTCTGAGACGTGTTCTTGGACTCCCAGCTATGATCAAATATGAAACAATGTGTGCAGAAATAGGCATACACACAATGGAATATTGGGCATGGTCCACCTCAATAAAGTACTGGTTACGCTGCCATTTTCGCTGCCCTCCATCAAGTCTGCTCGCTGATTTGCTCAATGACTCCTATAAATCAAGATGGTATCAGCACCTCGAAAAAAAGATTGAATCTTTAGGCATCGAGCTGGAGCCCCTGTACAATTCTAATGAGCAATACATTTTCCATAATATCCTAACTAGACTAAAGGATGTCGAGAGACAAAATATTATGGCAGCTGTAAACAAAATTTGCTCCCCTATATTCTATGATTTAAATATCTTAGATAGCAGAGCCAATTACGTCACTAAATTAATAATCCCAGCCCAACGTAGGGCTTTTATGCTGGCCCGTTTGAATGTTTTTCCCTCAGCATTTGTCAGGGGAAGATATCAAAACATTCCTAGAAACAAGAGATTCTGCAGATGTTCTATGAATGTCCCGGACACTGTAGAGCATATTCTCTTTCATTGCCCATTGTACAGTACGCTCCGTCAACGCGTGCTGTCCCCTCTCTTGGGTGGTCTGGAACCCCAGCAAGGTGAATGTGTGGGACTCTACCTATCCGACGTTGACCAAAGGGTAACGGCGGGGGTAGCCGAGTTTTTGGTAGCAGTCCTCCAAGGAGCAGGTTAACAAAGAAAACCATTGATTCTATATGTATATATATATATATGTATGTAGCCAACTGCTGCCCTTTTATATATATTTTAAGGCTTTTATATGTTATTTTCTCTTCTATGGTTTTATTCGCATAATGCCTAATAAAGGTTTGATAAGTAAGTAAGTAAAATGGACGGCTATTTCCATTCAGTATTTTTCCATTCTTCCTTCGTTCAAACCTCAAATATTTACCACCTAACAACAATTGAATGTCCCACCTCCAAAACAATTTACCCCTAACCCTAATTCACTGCCTGCCTAGATCCTGTCCCAAATCAATCCCTGTTCAGTTACAGATAGGTAGCTGTGTTGGTCTGCCATAGTCAAAACAAAAAAAATTCCTTCCAGTAGCACCTTAAAGACTAACTAAGTTAGTTCTTGGTATGAGCTTTCGTGTGCATGCACACTTCTTCAGATACCAGATACCAGATATCTGAAGATATCAGATATCAGATACCAGATATCTGATACCAGATATCAGATACAAGATATCAGATATCAGATACCAGATATCTGAAGAAGTGTGCATGCACACGAAAGCTCATACCAAGAACTAACTTAGTTGGTCTTTAAGGTGCTACTGGAAGGAATTTTTTTTGTTTCAATCCCTGTTCAGTTAACTGTCAAACCAAGAACATCTCTTTTCTACTTCTCCCCTTGCTCTGACTCTCCTTTGGGCTTGGCTATTCCTTTCTTCTGTGGAACATGGGTGGTGCTGTGGTCTAAACCAGAGCCTAGGGCTTGCTAATCGGAAGGTTGGTGGTTCGAATCCCCACAACGGGGTGAGCTCCAGTTGCTCGGTCCCAGCTCCTGCCAACCTAGCAGTTCGAAAGCACATCTAAGTGCAAGTAGATAAATAGGTACCACTCCGGTGGGAAGGCGAACAATATTTCCGTGCTCTGCTCTGGTCTTCCAGAAGCGGCTTAGTCATGCTGGCCACATGACCCAGAAAAACTGTCTGTGGGCAAATATCGGCCCCCTCATCCAGTAAAGCGAGATGAGTGGCACAACCCCAGAGTCATTCATGACTGGACTTAACTGTAAGGGGTCCTTTACCTTTTTATTCTTTTCTTCCAAACCCAGGTGAAACTTTCTGTTTCTTCTCTTCCAAATGACACTTTGTGATGTGTGCACTAATGTTCTGTTGCTGCCTCCTGTCACCAGTGTCACTCTATGTTTACTTCATGGGTGGCAGCAGCAGTTTGGGATGAGTTCTGGAGATAGCATGGAACTAAGTGGACTTCTTTCTCATGTCCTTCCTTGCCTACTACCCTCACCTATGGTCACCTAATCTCCCCACCCCGTCCTGTTCAAAACCACGTCTATGAGAGTCACACCTCTAAGGACACAATTTCCCCCACTGGCCTTGACATTTATGGAACTGTGCAGTTCCTCAAGCCTTCCTGAACATCTGTGATTACCGCACTTCACCAAGATACGTACTTCTGCGCTTGGTAGTTCTTAAAGTGTGTCTTTCATACCAGCTCAGAAGATTTCCCCAGGCAAGACCTTTTTCTTTTGCAAGCACTTAAAACTACTTATGATAAACAGACAGCTCCCCTGCGGTTGTTGCTAATATGTGTGCATATACTAGGCATGTTTTCACCAAAATGTTAAATTTAAAGTAAGGCATATTTTTAATTTATTACAACCAGCTGCCTTTCCTGAGATTTTCTTGACACTGGAGGAGGTTTACTACATCCTATTTGAAAGATCCAGGTACATCACAGTACAGTGCATTTTATTTTTAGTTCCAATATTTGATATTAGGAGTGTTTGATAAATACAAAATCTTCCCTTTCCAAAAGTTAGTCCAGCCATTTGAGTTGTTTTGATTCTCAATTACCTTTGATGCCAATGTTAATACATTCAAGAATACACTGTGCTTAGTGCAATGTTACCCCGTTTATTTATATACAGAGAAGGTACATGCTCTTATTTTGTGGCATTGTATTCAGAAATTCTGTTTGGTTGGAAAATTAAATGGAACTTCATAATGTATCACATCCTGCCAACACATCAAATAGTATTCCTCGTTCATTGTTTCCATCTTGTGCTCTTAAATGCCTCTGAACATTTTTGATTACTTTGTCAGCATTTTTTTTTAAGGCACCAAAAAACTTAAAAGGCACATATACACCTCAGTGATAATGTATTGTACTCTGCTATGTCTAAAAACTGAAGCTTTATTTCCAGACTTTGCCCTAAGGGAGTTTCCAGACTAGTGGTACTGTATATTGAGCAACCATGACAATATGTTTGTGCAAAGGAAGGAATGGGTGAATATGCCAAATTATGTTTCTCTCAGTTTCTCATTTTTCCGGTCTAAACAAGATCTCCCCCCTTCTGCCGTTTCATTTATTTCTGGTAATCTATTCTCTAATAAATAATTCTGTATTTCTTTCTTGTCCTTCTTCTCCACTGTATACAATTCTTTTATAATATTTCGTAAATCTATCCTTAATTTGTTCTGATTCCGTAATTTTCTCTTCGCCATCTATAATTTTATTTACCACTCTTTCCATTTGCCTCTCTTTAGCCAGCCAAGCTAACATTTTATTTGCCTGTTCAAAATATCTTTGTTTTGTCCATAAAATTTTATTTTCCACTTCTCTAATAATTAAATTTGATAAATGCAATTGTATTTTTTTTTATACTCTGAAGCATTTCTTCATTTATTTGAATTTTTTACCAATTCTTTTTCTTTTTTCCTTATTTGTTTATTTATTTCCACACATTTTCCCTAATACATTTTTCTACATGCTTGTGCATGATATACAGATTTTACAAGCAATTTTGCCCGCTATGATGAATTTGACATGTTTTCACCAATACATACAATTTTGTGCCCATTTCTCTTCCTCCCAAATATGCATTTTTCTACATGTTACGTGGCTGCAGAAATTTCAGAGCAGTGCAACCTTGAAAGGATAGCTGCACTTAACTTCGCCTGTTGCTTCAGAAAGTATGAGTTAAGAACATTTGCATTGAAATCCAAGACAAGGCAAATTTATTCCCCATCCCTATGCAAAAGTTATATGGCATTGTGAGCATTCGGTTGTTATCCCACACATTTCATTGCATTTTCCCATCACAGTCCTTATCAGACTTTTTGTGGTTAGAAAGTGATGAGATAATTGCCCTAGAAAGTGCAGTATAACAACCAGATTTTGTAGCGAATAAACAACTCTTCTGGAAGCACTCTAATTCAGACATTACCAAGACAGGATGGTAAATGCTCTAATCAGATAGAAAACCCTTATCACGTCCATGTTATTTTATTGAGAAATAATTGTGCTATTATTTCTAAAGTTTACACCCACTCCCTATCCAGAAGACTTTTGCAGTAATAAATAAATTCATCTCTGGCTTGTCTCTATCAACGTCGAAGGCTAGCAAGAGGTGTAATCTTTATATAAAAAAAGAACAGTGTTGGGGGGTGTTTTTTTGCTGGGTGCTCAGTGTTTTCTAGCTACGCTTTTGTAGTGTTTCTGAGCCATCAGTTGGGGAGGGTGTGGAACCCTGGTGCCAACTATAGGGGGCCTGGGCATCCACAAAAATTGTTGTGGGTGCTTGGCACCCACACTGCAGGGCCTCCAATGTGATTTCCATAGCCTTGGGAAGCACAAGAAGTTGCATCTGAGGCCTCACTGGGCCTTTGGCACAACTTCAGGGGCTTCCAAACACCACTGTGGCGCATGTGCCATAACGCGATGACATCACGCTATGTCACGTGTGACACTGGGCACCCATAATCTGAGGCCCAAGTCAGCATCCCTGAGTGGAACTATAAATTGAGATGCAAGTGTTCAAAGTCCTTCACTTACATGCTTTCCTGTCTCACCGTCTGGCAAATTCTAACAAAATAAAAAAACACACCTTCCAGTAGCACCTTTTTGTTGTTGTTGTTTAGTCATTTAGTCGTCTCCGACTCTTCGTAACCCCATGGACCAGAGCACGCCAGGCACTTCTGTCTTCCACTGCCTCCCGCAGTTTGGTCAAATTCATGCTGGTAGCTTTGAGAACACTGTCCAACCATCTCGTCCTCTGTCATCCCCTTCTCCTTGTGCCCTCCATCTTTCCCAACATCAGGGTCTTTTCCAGGGAGTCTTCTCTTCTCATGAGGTGGCCAGAGTATTGGAGTCTCAGCTTCAGGATCTGTCCTTCCAGTGAGCACTCAGTAGCACCTTAGAGACCAACTAAGTTTGTTATTCGTATGAGCTTTTGTGTGCATGCACACTTGGTATCTGAAGAAGTGTGCATGCACACAGAAGCTCATACCAATAACAAACTTAGTTGGTCTCTAAGGTGCTACTGGAAGGATTTTTTTTTAATTTTGTTTCAACTACGGCAGACCAACACAGCTACCTACCTGTAAAGTGTGTTCTCCCTCATGGAGAGCACAGGTTGCGGGCGGGGCTGACAAGACACCTCACTGTTACTAGGCAAATGGTTTGGCCATCCTGTAAGCAGGGGCGGGCTGTTACTGGGGAGATTTAGATGTTGCCAATTAGTGATTGACAGCCCTATTTGTTAAATACAAGGCACACAGCAACAGACGTTGTCTTTTGCTGCATGCTTCGGATCACCAGGAGCACTTGGACCGTGGAGTTATCTTCTCATTGTCTGGTTACATTTCTTTATTTCCTCCTTCTCTTTAATCCTCTCTAGTCCCTTAATTAATTTAATTCCACCCCTTTTCTTTTCCTCTTTGATTTCCCACCCCACCCCTTACTCTGCCCTTTGAGAAGATCCTCCCTGTACCTGTGAGCGCTGCCTGTGCATAATCCTCCTTGGCTTGTCTTTCCCAATAGGGAGAGAGCCCCCATTTAGGGGCTTTCTTTTGAAGAGGTTTCCCTCATTTTAACTGTTTGTTAATTGTGGAGCTAGTCAGGACTGTTCCCAGCCTAGCTGGAATCACTTTCGTTTTTAGTATACCCAAGGCTGGCTTTATTTTGGGTGTGTGCAGCGCTGTTGGCCGAATTTTAATCTAGCCTTGGACAGGAGCACGATTTTGAGCTTCCTTTAATATTGCAATGAGTCAAAGATTTTTAAGAGCAGAAGCAGTGAGGCCTACATTCAGGCCTAAGCCTGCTACAGTTAGCAGTAAATTGTAAAGTCTCTGTGACATGTGACTCATTCTCTAAGAATGAGCCTAGCACTTGCCGATCAGAAGGTCGGCAGTTCGAATCCCCGCAACGGGGTGAGTTCCTGTTGCTCAGTCCCTGCTCCTGCCAACCTAGCAGTTCGAAAGCACATCAAAGTACAAGTAGATAAATAGGTACCACTCCGGCGGGAAGGTAAACGGCATTTCCATGCTCTGCTCTGGTTCTCCAGAAGCAACTTAGTCATGCTGGCCACATGACCTGGAAGCTGTCTGCAGACAAACGCTGGCTCCCTCGGCCAATAAAGCGAGATGAGCGCCGCAACCCCAGAGTCGGTCATGACTGGACCTAAACATCAGGGGTCCCTTTACCTTTACCTATATGTATAACATGTATAAAAATTCAACCCCCCTGCTACATGTAATATCTCAAGGACCACCTATCCCCATATAAAACTGCCTGGACTCTGCATTCATCATATGAGGCCCTTCTTCATGTGGCTCCTCCACATGAGGTCTGGAGGGTGGCAACATGAGAACAGCCTTCTCTATAGTGGCTCCCTGTTTGTGGAATGCTCTCCCCAGGGAGGTACAGTTGACAACTTCATTATTTATCTTTAGGCACCAGGTGAAAAAGCTCCTCTTTAGTCAGGCCCTTGGCTGATTAATATTCTACAGTCTTTTAAATGTGATTGTGGGAGCGATGGCAATTATTTTGCTGTTTTTTTTGTTTTAATTACTTATTTGTGCTTTTAACTTGTATTATTATAAGAACAACAACAATTGCTTATTTGCATATTAGCAATTTGTATCCCAATTAGCAATTTCTGTATCACATGATTTTTTAAAAAGATGCTTACATTTTTTTCATCAATGCCACCTTCACAACTCATTTATGCTACCGTCTTTCCAGAAGCATATCTTACTATTTATATTGCTGTTGTGGGTTTTTGTGTATGTGTGTGTGTGTGTGTGTGTGTGTGTGAGAGAGAGAGAGAGAGAGAGAGAGAGAGAGAGAGAGAGAGAGAGAGAGAGAGAGAGAAGTAGGTAGAGGAGCTTTTCACAGAACAACTTTTCCCTTCTTCATTATGTGCATAGAAAATAGGTTTTGGATCTGTAATGAAAAAGTGAGGTATCTGAAGGACTATCAAGCAGGATGAAAATTTCTGTCTGATTGACATCTAGGAATGGGATATTTTATCTAATCTAGTTCCACCACCTGTCTTGCCTTGGGATAAATTCTTCTGCAGTGCTATGGTATGAACTGGCTCCAGAAGTTCTATTTCACATCTCCCTATGTGCTGATACATTTTGTAGGGATTAGTTAAAAATACAGGATGTGGTCACAAGCTAAAGTCCCAAAGAATTTATTTTGTTTTAAGATTTGCATATGAATCACATTTTCAAAGTCCTGTCCTAAAGGCTTTCTTCTTTTTTTTGCCAGTTTCTATTTTACTAATAGATGTGCAGCCAACATCATAGTAATCTTCCTTTCGACAGCGAAAGCTTTAAGATCTTGATAAGGTTAAGCTTCTAAAAGTCAAAGTCTGCAGAAACCTTAGGAATGGTCACAATGAGATGACAAAATAGCAGATATGAGGAAAACTTCAGAGCAGCTTTTTATACGGTGCTGTTTTTCTGCCATTTAAATTGCAGCAATCAGCAAGTTTTTCTTGAGAGAGGGATGGGGTACAGTCCACCTACAAGTCCATCAGGCCTAGAGTCAGCCCCTAACCCTTGGCTGATACCTGTCCTGATCTGAATTAAAAATAAATAAATCCTAGTCTTCTGAGCAGCAACAGACAGCTCAGTCTACCTAGGTGTCAGGGATTGGACATCAGAGGAGGAATGGTAGAGACCACCTCCGCCTTCTCTTGAACCTTTCCGAGAAAAGGCCAGTATAGATTTACAATGGTGGTTTGCAGAGCGTCACAGCATCATAGAAGAGGCACAAAGCTGAGAAATAATGGGAGAAGCAGAAGAGGAACAACTGACTGACACATTATCAGTAGAAAGCATTCCAGACCCCCCTTCTACCAGAGCCCGGCGAGCAATGAAAGTAGGAGAGCAGAGGTCTAAGAAACAATTGGCCCTAGGCAGCCTCCATAAGGGGGTGGAGCTGTTGACGGCTGAGAAGGGAAAGGGGGGAGTGGAGATTACTCAGAGCAACATCCTTACAAAAGTGGCTGCATTTCTACACCTCTTTCTGAGAATATTGAATAAAAGACATTGCCAAGAGCATCTTGTCTTTCCATTACTGACAGCCTGCCGTGAGGGAGGGGGATCAGATTCCCTGGAACCTGACACTAGCACTGTAATTTCCCATATTGCCCATGATATAGCATTTCTCTGAAAGAGGTTAAAATTAGCCTACCCAACACTACCACTAGTCACTGTCAGTTAAGTTCTCCAAGACCCACCATCAGAGGAGGAAGCCGACTACAGTGCAGTTTACTCTGGGCCTCCTTGAACCTCCAGATGGCCATGATCAGTCCACCGTTGCAGTTCCCATATCCTCCAAACCCTCCATTTGTCTCTAGACTGCAAGCCAATATTAGTGATTTAGTAGCAGCAAAAGGCCAGATTTAGCTTTTGGACTTCCACTTACTGAGTCCTAATATAAACAAACATTTTTCCATGCTTCCATTCAATTCTCTACTTATGTGCAAGAAGCTGTATTTCATACCCTCCAACTATTCTCCGATGAAAACAGGAGAGCAGCAACAACAATAACAATTTTATTATTTATTTCCCATCCATCTGACTGGGTTGTCCCAGCCATTCTGGGTGGATTCCAACATATATAGAAACATAATACAGTGGTACCTCGGGTTAAGAACTTAATTCATTCTGGAGGTCTGTTCTTAACCTGAAACTGTTCTTAACCTGATGTACCACTTTAGCTAATGGGGCCTCCCACTGCTGATGCGCCGCTGCCACACAATTTCTTTTCTCATCCTGTAGCAAAGTTCTTAACCCGAGGTACTATTTCTGGGTTAGCAGAGTCTGTAACCTGAAGCGTCTGTAACCCGAGGTACCACTGTAAAACATTAAACACTTTTTAAAAACCTTCCCTATACAGGGCTGGCTTCAGATGGCTCAGGGTTCAGATAACTGCAAACCCTCCAACATTCCTCTGATGAAAATAGGGACCCCCTAAGGAAAATCGGGGGACTCGGGTGGTGCTGTGTATTAAACCACAGAGCTTGCCGGTCAGAAGGTCGGCGGTTTGAATCCCCGCAACGGGGTGAGCTCCCATTGCTCGGTCCCTGCTCCTGCCAACCTAGCAGTTCGGAAGTACGTCAAAGTGCAAGTAGATAAATAGGTACCGCTCCGGCGGGAAGGTAAACGGCGTCTCCGTGCGCTGCTCTGGTTCGCCAGAAGCGGCTGAGTCATGCTGGCCACATGACCCGGAAGCTGTACGCCGGCTCCCTCGGCCAATAGAGCGAGATGAGCGCTGCAACCCCAGAGTCGGCCACGACTGGACCTAATGGTCAAGGGGTCCCTTTACCTTTTAAGGAAAATTAGGGCATTCTGGGATCAAATTAGAAACCAGGACGGCTTCTGTAAATCCGGGACTGTCCCTGGAAAATAGGGACACTTGGAGGTTCTGGTATTTTAGTCACATTCTGTTCTGATGACTACAGGCATATTCACACAAGCATGTTCATCATTTGAGGACTATAGTATCTGAAGATGGGATCTGAACCTGCATTTTGTATCCCCATATCCCAAGCAAAGTGTCTAACCAGAGTGGTTCACAGGGCTATCACTAAGCAGCTTATAATGACTTTTTTTTTAAGACTTCATGTAATAACAGCAACAAAACAAACCAGAAGACTTGTGAGTGTAATACAAAGATGCAATTGCAGCAGCCTCCTAGCAAGTAAACTTTTAATGTTCTATTTTTGGATGGTTGGCTTTTTATATGCTACAGGAGAATTTATCAAGTTTGACAGGCTTTCCTACAAAGAAACCCCTTTAAATGCAAAACACATTGCAGATACCAAGCAAAGGAATGCCTTTAACACCTTCCTGCTCCCTTGAACTTTGTAACAGTTTGTGCTTATCATGAAAATGGAGACTCAAAATAGGAAGAAGAAAAAAAACCAGGAACCAATCAAGGCCATGTCCCATTTTATACAACTCTAATTCACAAACCTTTGGGAGTGTTTACATTTAGCCGCATGGGAGTTGCTGTGGCATGAAGCATTCGACACTGTGCTTGGTAGCACTGGAACTCTTAGATCATGTTGATGGATTTCATGACACTGCTTAATAATATTATTATTAATAATAATAGGGTTTATAGAGAAAATACACCACTCATTATCAAAAAAAAAAAAAATTTGGTCCAAACTAAAACATTAATCTAAAGGCAAAAAAGAGAAGAAAGGCAGAAAGAAAGAAAGAAAGAAAGAAAGAAAGAAAGAAAGAAAGAAAGAAAGAAAGAAAGAAGAATAGAAATAGAAATAATAGAAATAGAAATAATAGAAATAGAAATAGAAATAGAAATAGAAATACTTTATTGTCACTGTACCACTTGTTTACAGTGAGATTAAATGAGCCCCCCCAAAATCTCTCAGTCCTTGTTACACTCTTTGTGCTGTCGTACGACCACCAACCCCAAACATTAGCTGCAATGTTGCTGTCTTCCATTCAGCAGCCTCATGGCCCACAGGTAGAAACTGTACTTTAACCTGTCGGTGCAGCTTTTCATGCTTCTATTTCTCCAGCCCGAGGAAAAGATTTAAGAGGCAGAGAGAAGTTAAGAAAGTAAGGTACAGTGGTACCCTGGTTTAAGAACTTAATTCGTTCTGGGGGTCTGTTCTTAACCTGAAACTGTTCTTAACCTGAGGTACCACTTTAGCTAATGGGGCCTCCCACTGCCGCCGCACCACCACCGAGTGATTGCTGTTCTCATCCTGAAGCAAAGTTCTTAACCCGAGATACTATTTCTGGGTTAGCGGAGTCTGTAACCTGAAGCGTCTGTAACCTGAAGCGTATGTAACCCGAGGTACCACTGTACTTCTGATTCTTTATCTGGCCTCTCTATATAAACATTCACTTCATTCACTGTAGTATGATACCTAGTAAAGTCACTTTTTATTAACCACTGCCACTTCCCAGACCTGTGTGACTCCATTTTTGTGGCATGGTAAGGAAACGCAACATGAAGTTCTCCCCATTTCTCCTGGTTCTTCTGCCAGTACCAGAATAAGGCCCAATCTACATTATACATTTGAAGCAGTATCACAATACTTCAAAGTGAGGCATCTAATCATAAGCCTGCATTTTTATTAAGGCTTGATCAGGGCTTGTATTTTAAAATGAGCTTAAAGATTTTCAAATGTTTCATGCCAGGCAGAAAGAACCTTGGCAAGATGTTTTTCCTCCTAGAAAAGGGGCCCCCTTGATTTATAGCAGAAAACAATTCTCAAAGTCGTAAAAAATGGGAATTACAGGCTGAGAGCAGGACACTGACCTTGCATGTTACAGAGTACAATTAAGCTGTAAGAGTGGGTAAATAGTAAAATAACACCATGTGCCTCCCATTAAAACTTGAGCCATATTTTCCTAAGGTTTAAGGTATACTGAGAGAGTTAAAGGGCAATAAATGTTGGGAAGAGCTAATGGGAAAAGCAGCTGGCTGGAAGAGCAGTGTAAACAGAAGAAGAGGCTTTTTTTCCTCTTTTATTTTGAGGCTGTAAACTGTTCCTTTTTACTTTGAGAAGCTTTATTCTTTTAAAAGGCTACCTATGATAATGTATGAAATATATTAGCTTAAATGTAATTATGCAAAGGATTTAAGAAATGCTAGATTCTTATTTCATATAGTTGTAAGAGTTGTAACTATCCTGAAATTAAGTCAGCCACCAGCCCAGCCCCCCTGCCAGACAGGAGACGCCATCGAGCACTCCTGATATATAGTTGTCATGCCTTTTGTTTAGAAACCTCCAAATGAAGGAGATCTTTCAATGTTGATGTGAACTCAAGATCCTTGAAGATAAAAATTTAAGATTAACCATCTGTTTTGGAAGGCAATAGGGCAAGGAGGGCAAGAGGTGAGCTGGTAATTAAGATTCCTTGTTGAGACACATGTAAGATATATTACTACTTATTTGTCATTTATAGATAAGAATATATAGCTCTTTGTGTCCCATAAAAGGCAATAGGAAATGGGTGTATCTTTTGTGATTGGTTCTAGCAAACAGCCAATAGGAATTTCAACCAGGCTGATTGGACAGAGGCAGCCACAGGAGGAGCAAGGGGGCTGGATTAAGGAAATATAAGTGCTGGCCAGAATGGGAGGAGGCCAGGCCAGAGCTTGGTAACCATATACCACTGTGCCTCTCATTTATTTGTCTGACAAATAAATTATTATTTTAATTTCTCTATTGCTGCATTGAATATTTCATTCCAGCTAAGCGTTAACCACAAGCAGGGTGCTACAAAAGAAACCTAGGGACTGTGGTTTGTTAAGGGTGCTGAGAGTTGCTAAAGGATCCCTATGGCTCTCACAGAGCCATGGTTCTCAGAGTTGCTTAACAATCCCTCCCTCTTCCTCCAGTTTGGAACAAATGTTTCAAGTGCAAATGGATGACTTAATGCCTGTGATATGCTTTTAGCCTCTTTGGACTGAAACGTCGCAATCTGTCCCTCACAGCAGTGCCACACTAGGCCCCAAAGCTTCCCCCCCCCCACCTCTATCTGCCCTGTCATCTCTGTATTGTTGTCACTTGCAGAAGAGTGCTTGAAAGCTTGTTTATCAGGGGAACAAACACAGAAAACACAATGGTGCTGGTATCAAAAGAATCTTACTTTCTGTACTGAATCTGAACTCATGGGCTGTGGTAAGTACTGTTTCCTACCTCATGCTTGGTTGCTGTTAGCATGATGATGAAGTTCCTTGATTTCCTCCTCTCCCACCAGACCCCCAGCTTGTTGCACAGGAATAATGCTAGATGTAGAGCTCCATTTCATTTCCAGTGTGGAGTACTGTTTCTGCACATATCCTCCAAGCGTGCTCCGCCATTTGTCTGGGGAGAAACCACGCAGGACTGTATGTGTACTTCATCACAGACCATTTCCCATCACTCAGAGTGATATGATCTATTTCATAGTGGGGAACCTGTTTCAGCCTGGAGGATTTATTGCCTCATGGACAACCTTCCAGGGAATGTAGGCCAAGTGGAGGATGGAGCCAGAGGAGGGGGCAGAGTTGTGGCCAATTTTAATCCCATAGCACATTGTCTTGAGTCATTATTCTGCTCACGGGTTGCCTGGGGTTGGAGGGACTCCACCTGTCCACGCAATGGACGTGACACTGAAATTTGTACCGTAGGTTGCTTTCCAACCCCTTGACAGTCACAGGTTTCTACAAACACCCACACGTCTCTCCAGGAGGCATTCTCACATAGAGAAACAATGAATCCAGAACAGTTTAATGGGGGTAACATATAGTATGGGACACAGGTGGCGCTGTGGGTTAAAGCCTCAGCGCCTAGGACTTGCTGATCGAAAGGTCGCGGTTCGAATCCCTGCTGCGGGGTGCGCTCCCGCTGCTCGGTCCCAGCGCCTGCCAACCTAGCAGTTCGAAAGCACCTCCGGGTGCAAGTAGATAAATAGGGACCGCTTACCAGCGGGAAGGTAAACGGCGTTTCCGTGTGCAGCTCTGGCTCGCCAGAGCAGCGATGTCACACTGGCCATGTGACCCGGAAGTGTCTTCGGACAGCGCTGGCCCCTGGCCTCTTAAGTGAGATGGGCGCACAACCCCAGAGTCTGTCAAGACTGGCCCGTACGGGCAGGGGTACCTTTACCTTTACCTTAACATATAGTATGGACATTGCTGAAATTCCCAAATAAACATCTTTTGGCTTTGCCTTCCCAAGCTTGCCCTCACAGATTGCCTTCCTGGGGAAGATTACCTTCCATAAAAAGTTATTAAAATAGTCCATAAAGTCCTTTTTCCATGGCTGGCCATAGTGGGAGTCAGGGATAGCCGCTTCTGAATAATTTTGGGTACCAAACTCCTTAGGGTGTATTGTTGGCTTGGGAAACAGAGCCCTTTTTTGCCTTGCATGCCTAAACATTTGCCTTGTGTACTTTTCCAGGCAACTTTGGCACCTCAGAAACAAGATGCTAAGGACATACTTAAAACAATAGACAGAGTTCTTTGCTAACAAATTACTATTTATATCACAACTTATATCACAACTTTAAGTGGCAAATGTGTGTGTCACTTGCTTTAGCCTACTGCTGTTGCATTACGTTCCTCCTCCTCGTCCGTTTTTCTTGCGTTGAAAAAATGTTGAAATAGCTCCTGTGGGTCTCCCAGCCCATGCCAGGATCACTACCAATCTCTTAATTTAAGTTAGACGCCTTCTTTCCAATATCCTCGACCCCTAGTGATTACATCCTACACCACAGAAAGTGGAGATCATTACTGATCTCATATTAGCATGTGAAGTACACACCAAAGACTGCCCTAAAGTTTGCAGACGTTTTGCAGATATGGGACTTCTGAAACAAGGAGTTATGGTGCTGTTTTATTAAGTTCCATGTTATTATCTCAAATTGTATTCATGTCATTTGCCCAATGGTACTTTCCCCTTAAGGTACACAAACCAAACGAAGCTGAACCATTTAAATGAGTATCCATCTCCTTGCCAATTTGATAGTAATGAAATCAATAAATTGTTTAGCAACTAGTGGTGCAGCAATAAAACTGCTGGTACATTTGTGAAGCTAAGCAGGGTCTGGTATGGTTTCAAATTGGATGGGTTGACCATTTGTTGATATTCCTGCATTTCAGAGGGTTGGACTATATATCCCACAGGGTTCCTTCCAACTCTAAAATTATATGATTCAATGAACTCTATTATTTCTTGAAAAACAAGGAAATGTGTATTTCAATTATTTTAAAGCAACCTGAGAAAAGCTGGCTGAGTTCTTCACAAATATTTTCCACAAATAAGTTCTTGTGGACTCCCTTAGTCATTTGGATTCTGTTTGGCTTGCTAAGTTTAGAACAAATGTCAAAGAAAGAGATATTATGGTGCTTGGCTGTGCAGTTTGCGCGATACAGAGCACCACTTTCAAAGCATATTTCATCTTTATTATTCTCCTATAGAATATCAGAGTTGTTCCACAGTAAAGGCGTTTGTTCATTTAGCTCTTAGCAATTCAACTTCTTTGGACAAAAATATAAATGGTCAACGGTTTTCTTTGACAGTCAGCTAAAATTGAAGCTGATGACAACAACAAGCTAATACGTAGAAATTATGTGGTTTTCTCATATTTAAAGGCATTTTTAATACATATTTTTACTTCTTTACCTTCAAAACCATGAATTTTAGATACACACTTAATTGTTTGTGATACACCTCCTCCATACAGTGCAAATGGTATTACTAGGTCCTAATCTGCCTTCTTGAAGCTTCAGATGTTCTGAGACAGCAAAGCAGCACTTAGGCACCATAGTTTTGAATAGTTTGGAGTATCAAGGAATAGCGTACTCACACTCTCCTTTCTTTTCCCGAATTACTTACTAAATAACCTTCTGACTTAAACAAACCACAGTTTGTTGTTGCATCCAAACTTGCAAACAATGGTTCAAGCAAGCGTTCCAAACCAAAATTGCAAACATTTGCTGTGATCTTGCTGTGTATCATGATTTGGAGATCAATCTCCCTATTTTCTGCCTCAGATGTAGTAAAAAAGTATTGTTTGACTAAGTCAAAAAGTTGATGTGTCTCCTTCCTCATCTCCATATTCCCCTTCCACTGAGGTTAACCAGTAAACAAGGTGCACATGAGTCTCTAACTTTAATAGTTTGTATAAGCTGCTGAGTTCCATCTTTTATATAATGAAAATATGTATCAAAGCCCTGTTCTTTTGCATATGGTAATTCGCCTACTGCGTAAAGAGACTGAGGGCACATTCTTTCACCTTTGGTGGACATGCCCAAGGATTAAGGCCTTCTGGGAGACGATTTATAATGAAATGAAAAAGGTATTTAAATATACCTTCCAGAAGAAACCAGAGGCCTTCCTCCTGAGCATGGTCGACCAATTGGTGCGAAGGGAGGATAGAACTTTTTTTTATGTACGCCACAACAGCAGCAAGAATACTCATCGGAAAGTATTGGAAGACACAAGAATTACCCACCCGAGAAGAATGGCAGACGAAAGTGATGGACTATATGGAATTGGCTGAGATGACTGGCAGAATCCGGGACCAAGGAGAAGAGTCATTGGAAGAAGAATGGAAAAAAATTAAAGTATATCTTCAAAAATATTGTAAAATTAAGGTCTGTTAGAAAGATGTTGGGAAAAGAAAATTAGGTGGTTTTGGTAGAAATGATATAAAGGATTAAGTAAAAATGAGTTGATGAAATTAATGAAAGAGAGGACGTTAAACTATAATATATTAAATTAAATTACTTAAATGAAAATAAGGTTGGAAGGATTTGCTGAAAAAACTATTTGAACTAGAATACAAAATTGGGAGGTGTGAGGAGGTCAAGGAAACAAGTAAAGGAAGAAAGTCATGTAAAGGTTTAATCTGTTCTTTTTCTTTTTTAAGCGAATGTATTTTTATTTTATTTTTTTCCTTTTTCTGTTGCTGTTGTATTCTTTTTGTATTTTGTATTGTTCTTTTTTCTTTTTGTAACTTTAAACTCTGAATATATATATATATATATATATATATTTGCTTTCGTAGATTTTCACGGGTACAGGAATGCAGGTTTTGGTGTCCTCGGGTGTCTTCCCGTGTAAAAGTTGGGGTGTCTAGCCTCCAATGTTCTGGGCAGAGAGGAAGTTCCCAGGCTAGTGTGCCTTTTCTTCTTTTGTTCCTTAATTACTTGAGGGATATCTTGAGTGATTTCTTGAGTGATATCCTGAGTACCACTTAGGTGGGTCATTAGGTGTGGATTAGTTGCTAAAGTCTTTGTGTCTTGACCTCTTGAACTTTGTGAAGAGTTTTTCTGAGAAGATGGCTGTACTACACTTAGTTGTGCTCTGGTAATCTATTACATGCAGGAAGATGGTAGTCAAAGTTCTCAGGATCCTGTATTTCCCCCAACCAGCAGAGCTGGGGGGCGGGGACTGAATTTTTAAGTATGATGTAGTTTTTCTGCCAGATAAAAGGACAAGCCAAACCAAGCCATCTCTCTTAAGTGTATTGTAGACTTGTCATCCTGTTTATGTCCAAATTATCTAATGTACCAGGCAGTGCTTTTTTCCAATATATATATATATACCGGTATATATATACCGGTATATATATATATATATATATATATATGCAGGTTTTGGTGTCCTCGGGTGTCTTCCCGTGTAAAAGTTGGGGTGTCTAGGCGACGTTTCGACGAGGTCTCACTCGTCATCTTCAGGCTGGTGCTTTCGGCTTCTTGTTACTGGAACAGAGCAGGATCTCAGTGTTTGAGTTCCTATAAATACTGTTGAGGGGGTGTGGTGTATAGCCTCCAATGTTCTGGGCAGAGAGGAAGTTCCCAGGCTAGTGTGCCTTTTCTTCTTTTGTTCCTTAATTACTTGAGGGATATCTTGAGTGATTTCTTGAGTGATATCCTGAGTACCACTTAGGTGGGTCATTAGGTGTGGATTAGTTGCTAAAGTCTTTGTGTCTTGACCTCTTGAACTTTGTGAACTTTGTAATTTGGCCACACGGGAAGGAAAAACTGGATAGCTTCCTCACACATCTCAACAGCCTACACCCCAAAATACAATTCACTATGGAAATAGAAGCCAACAACCAACTTCCCTTCCTTGACGTCCTAATCTACAAAAAACCTGATGGCTCCCTAGGACACACTATCTACCGGAAAAAAACACACACCAACCGCTACTTACATGCACAATCACACCACCACCCTGCACAAATAAACTCCGTAGCCAAGACTCTCATCTCCAGAACCAAACGCCTGGCTGACAAAGACCACTTGACAACTGAGTTACAGAATCTCTCAAATGTGTTAATTGCCAATGGATACCAGCAAAACAGGGTTACGAAGCTAATCCAAAAAGAAACACCCCCCAAAAACCAAGACACAGAAGAAAACAATGGCATGGCCCTCCTTCCTTATATCAAGGGCACTACAGATAAAATTAGCAAAATCCTCCATAAACACAATATCAAAACAGCCTTTTGCACCAACCAAAAAATAGCCAATATCCTCAGAAACCCCAAGGATAAAATCCAGTTGGAAAACCAAGGGGTCTATGAAATACCCTGCAAAGTCTGCCCAGCCACGTACATTGGACAAACAAACAGACGAATAAATGCACGTATCGCAGAACACAAGAATGCCGTCAAAAAAGAAGAAAAAACTTCCTCTCTTTTCCAACACATGAAAGAAACAGGACACGAAATTAATTTTGCAGATTCCAAATTGCTCTTTAACATGGAACATCACCACAAGAGAATAATCATGGAAGCCATCGAGATAGAGAAACACCCTCACAACATGAACAAGCGTGACGACACATCCCGCTTGCCAGACATCTGGAAATTAGCCCTCCCCACAAAAACTGACACCAGATCCAGAGGCACACAGAACGCTATCACCAATCAACCACACCAGACCCAAACCCAGACCCTCTCCACAGATAAATTACAGACACCATCCAGTAGCCAAACCATGGTGGCACCTCCGGATGCTGCACCCCCCTGCAATCCCTACACAGATCTGGCTGACACAGGCCACAAAACCACAGCTCGCCCCTATACACGAAGCCAAGCCAGAGCACAACTAAGTGCAGTACAGCCATCTTCTCAGAAAAACTCTTCACAAAGTTCAAGAGGTCAAGACACAAAGACTTTAGCAACTAATCCACACCTAATGACCCACCTAAGTGGTACTCAGGATATCACTCAAGAAATCACTCAAGATATCCCTCAAGTAATTAAGGAACAAAAGAAGAAAAGGCACACTAGCCTGGGAACTTCCTCTCTGCCCAGAACATTGGAGGCTATACACCACACCCCCTCAACAGTATTTATAGGAACTCAAACACTGAGATCCTGCTCTGTTCCAGTAACAAGAAGCCGAAAGCACCAGCCTGAAGATGACGAGTGAGACCTCGTCGAAACGTCGCCTAGACACCCCAACTTTTACACGGGAAGACACCCGAGGACACCAAAACCTGCATATATATATATATATATATATATATATATATATATATATATATATATATATAAAAAGGTAATTCACCTACTGCTAGTGGATGGATAGGATGGAAGTCACAACACATGCAGCCATGTTTGAAGGCTTAAGGTTAATTTGTGGGCAGCTTGTAATCTTAGCTTCACACCAGAGGAATGAGTAGCAGGTTGAGATTTTTGAGAATAAAGCTTAAAGGCCAGAGGAAATAGATGCCTTGGGACACCTTAAGTGAGAGAGGCAATCATATTCTTTATTGTGTTTCTGGTCCCGTCTCCTCATCTTGCTACCCATTTTTTCCCAAGTAGTATTTAACTGAAACATTCAAGGGTTGTGGGTAGTTCACCTGGAAATCACAGCCATGTCTCACCAAGATCTGAAGCCCACATTCACAATATTCCTTGCATTTTTGCAGTGCAACTTGGTAAAAGACAGCAATAATAGTTACAAGGATTCTATTGGCTGAAAGATACATAGTTCCTAGTAAGCTCTTGAGGAAACTGAGGTCTGGTAGTATTAGTCAAGGGGATAATTTGGCCTGTTTTTTCACTCGTAACCTATTTCAATGCAATCATTACATCAAGATTTGGTCCATCCATTTTGGCTCTTCACGTAGGCTGGATTTATTCTCCATGGTACATTTCCTACAGGTTCTTCCCACGCTTTAAAGCTCCAGTGGGAAGGTAACCATTCGGCATTCTTCTATGCTTCCTGCACTTCTCTCCAGATATTGTCTCTATAGGCTAATAGAGCTGTCAGCGAGTACAACTGAATGTTCTGTAACCGACTACCTCTAAATACATCCTGATTCAAAGAGTGGGCTAGAAGCACAGTGGCAGGAGTAATACAAGAGGCACAGTGCAGAGAAAGTACCTAGACAATATGAAAGAGAACTGAAACAATTTACAGAACATTTGGATAGTTTTATAGCTTTCCGTAATAAAAGGACCGTTCATAAATCAGGTTTAGCAGGCTATTTGTACAGACTTTGGACAGAAATGGCCAGCAGTTTCTGATGTCTTCAACAAAAGAAACTAATAAAGATGTGCTACATTGACCACTATATCTTTGAAGCCAGTGATTTTTGAGCTTGTTCCCCTGTTCGAACCGCACAAAATGGCTTGGGAATTTTTTTGGAGAGATACTGGCATTCTGGGCCACCTATCAAAAATAAGAACCAGACCAAAGAGTAATCATTTAGTAAAATGGCCCCCACACTCTTTCAAATATAGTGCCACCTCTAGATTTCTTGGAAGGTCCAGGGGTCCAGATGTGGGCACTTGGATTTTGAGGAGTCTGGTGGGAGGGATTTTTCATAAATAACCATTTGGGGCAATTTCAAAAAAAATCAGAACCTTGTTCCGACAGAGCAGGTCAGGAAATGGATCAGAAAAGGCGGGCTGCATCATCTCCCCGCCCCCACCCCCCGTCTTGTAGGGTTTGTTTAATAGTTAAGTGTGTCCAACCCAGAGCTGTCTTTCCCATAGGGCTTAGTGGTGCGTTGTGCCAGGGTGTCGGCCTCTCAGGGGCGCCCCAGTGAGTGGGGGAGCTGTGCAGCTTTGCCAGTGGCCTCCCCTTTCCCTGCACGCCTGCCAGCTGCACCCCGTCAACCATATGGCTGGCGGGCGTGCAGCTTGCCTCCCAAACCTCCTCGGGAGAAGAGCGATTCCTGCAGAGGGTTAGGATGGAAGCTGCGTACTCCCCCCCATGGCTGGCAGTGCGCAGCTATGCCCCTCCCCCCCCACTATCCATGGTAATTTGGGGGCTCTGGGCAGATATTTGCACCCCGGCGCTCCATCTGCTAAAGCCAGCCCTGGTCCAACCAAGCTGCCAATCACTTGATATCACAGTCATTCCAAACAGTTTGATTTCAGACAAATTCTTTGAAATCAAACTGTGTGGGTCAAAACATAGCCGAAGTACTGACAATTACCTGATCATCGGGTCTTGCAAGTCTGTTCACCCCTTTCCGGTGGACGGTGTTGCAGCCAGCCAGCCGAGCCTTCTGATGTAGGGGAGGTACTTGCCTTCGTCTTCTGTATCATTGCCAGTCTGTGCCATCTGTTCTGGTGATAGCCCCAGCCAACCAGCTGCCAGGAAGGGCGTGGCCATGGGCTGTTTAATTTTCCTGAGAGCGGCTGGCTCACTCTTCTTGCCTTTTGCTTTGGATCACCCTACCTTCCTACCCTTTTTCAGGTGTTTCTCTGATAGGACCTTGCTATGACAGTTATTCGGCAGCTGGGTAGGAATTTTTCCACTTGGCAAATTGGCACCGGCCATTTAGTTTTAGCAACGGTCACAACTTTCTGTGAGGTTAGGCATTGGGTAAGCATTTGTGTTGTCGGAGGGGAGGTTGTGGCCTCGCCTGCCCCTCCTCAGTGAGGGTATCCTGTTAAAAGGATCTGGGGTGTGAATGCTGTCCGAAGCCCAGGCATGGTCTTGGGCTAGGGCCATGTCACAGCCCCTACGGGAACTCCAGGGGATGCCACTATCTGACGTAAGTTAAAGGGCACCCCCTGTTGGTGGTTTACCCTTCCGGACTCCCTGCAAAGGTGCAGGAGTCAATACATAGCCTGGCTTCACCCCAGTGTCTAAGCCAAACTGCTCACATTCTTTAACCAATCAAGTTATGGCCTTTTTGAACCCATGAGTCCAATATTCTGCGTCAGTGTGATTTATTGTGTTCACACACATACATATATGTGTGTGCTCATTTATTGTGACATCATCACCACCATTTCCCTAAGCCATTTGATATGGGCTTTGATTGTAAAGATTGCATATACACATGGACATTCTATGGGATTTTTTTTCAGCTTTTTGAGGCAAAGTTCCCCAAAGTGTACACAAAAATGGAGGATGCCATAGATTTATGTAGATGCATTATTATTTTCTTGTTAACACTCTCCCCCTTTCCTGAGACTTTCTAACATTCAATTTGCTCTTTTGACAAGTGACAGTAGCTATCAGCTGATGTTGTCAGTAAGCCTCTGCGTTTAGAAATCTCCAAATCTACAGCATATAATTGAAATCAGATAGCAAATATTGAAATTAAAGTGTTACCTAGTCATATAAGATATCACAAATCCCCCCTATGCACGAATGTCTATAACTTCAAAGTTTTCACCTGACATTGTAAACAAGATCCAGATGAATACAAACCTCTTACCTCAATATTAGTCCCCCCCACTGCAAAAAAACCTGTTCCTTTTAAAACTCTATTTGTGAAAAATGCATTACTTCCTATTTTGCATCATATCTTGCAGAGCCCTGTACAGAAGCCAGAAGAACACCTGATGACAATTCATTAGGCAAGATGAAATCAGAATCTCACCAATGACAGCACAGATTAGAGGTTAAAACAAAGAAGCTCAAAGTTTATTTAAAGACTGCAGTATTAAGTGTAAAGCTAGGACAAGGGTAGCCAACATGATGCCTTCAGATGTTGTGGACTACAGTTTCCCATCAGCCTCAACCAGCATGGTCAATATTTAGGGAATTGAGCAGCTGCAGTCCACAACAGCAGGAGAGCACCACTTTGTCTGAGCCTTAACGTGGATAACATAGTTTCAGAATTCTCTAGTTTCTCCAAAGGCTTTGGAATTTCCTCTCTGCTGCTCTGTTGCCCTGAGATTTTATTTTCTTTTAAAAAAACACATGGAAAAATACTACTGCAAGCCACTCCAGGCTCCAAGTGGTATGAAATGTCAGGGCTTGTGGTTCGAGGACCTGACCCCCGCAATGTGAAATGAATACGCAAGGACACAAGATATAAGGTTAATGGGCAAGAAAAGGCCACAACTTTATTGATTACAGCAGTGAAAAGGTATTGGCTTAGGCATTGGATGTCTAAAACAAGGGGGGGGGGTTTATTCACCAGTAGGTGGAGCCTGTTGATGCTCATCCAACTATAGGCTCTCCCCTGATGTCACCGAGGGTCGTGCCATGGCCTCCCGCCAAGCAGGCATCAGACAGAATACACGACCGCCAGATTCCTTTAACAGAATACCCAAAATATTGAAGGCATAGGCGATGGCCACACCTAGCTCTTCGATTCCACAACACATTTTCCAATGCCTAACCTACCCACCAATACCACAAAAGTTGTGACGATTGCTACGAGGTAGGCATAAAAACCAAAAAGCCTAATGCCAAATGGAAAAATTCCTACCAGGCCCCCCAGACAACCAGGGTGACCAACCTAAGGTCCATAGCAAGGCCAGGAGAACCCTGAGCTCAAAGGGAGTGGAGGGTGGGCGACTCGTGACGGGTCGAAGGCGAATGAGGCCGAGGAGGGCTGGCGCCGCAGCATTTAGGATGCTGGCAACGCTCCCCCCAGAGGCACCTGGTTGGGTGCCTCCTGAAGGGGGGGTGGGCGCCAGCCAGGTGAGTGGGGGGAGGTGGAGCTCGGGCTCCCGCCCACAACCACTCCCCTCCCTTCCAGGGAGGAGAGTCCTTCCAGGCTCTTACCCAGGGTTCTGTCAGTTTGCATTCCTTAGTGCAGAAAGTTTTGGTCCGATGTGTAGAGATCTTTCCTATTCTAATGAATTCAAGAGGGTCCTGGAAGCTTCTCTGTGTGAAAGAAACAAGCAGAAGCGTGATGTTCGGGTTATTCCTTCAGAGAAGCTGAGTACAGTGGTACCTCAGGTTACAGACGCTTCAGGTTACAGACACCGCTAACCCAGAAGTAGTACCTCGGGTTAAGAACTTTGCTTCAGGATGAGAACAGAAATCGTGCGGCAGCAGCGCAGCGGCAGTGGGAGGCCCCATTAGCTAAAGTGGTACCTCAGGTTAAGAACAGTTTCAGGTTAAGAACGGACCTCCAGAATGAATTAAGTTCTTAAACTGAGGTACCACTGTACATCTGGCTTAAACTGGTTCTGTTATCTCTTCGGTCAAGGTCATGCTAACTAAAAGTAAGGCCAGAAGGAGCCTGGGTTTCACTTTCTCTTTCTATCTCTTTTCTTTCTGGTGTGGTGGTCTGTAGATAATATGTTTACTCTTAAGGCTTAGACTTATTATAAGTTATTGTAAGTTTAACTTAAGTCTGCTGCAACTGGATTTCTTATGGACAGTGCCAATCCTGAATGTATGGGATTTGTGACCATCTTGGTCATTTACCTTCAGTAACAGTAAAGTTCTGCTACAGATAGGTAGCCGTGTTGGTCTGCCATAGTCAAAACAAAAAAAATTCCTTCCAGTAGCACCTTAAAGACCAACTAAGTTAGTTCTTGGTATGAGCTTTCGTGTGCATGCATTTCGTGTATCTGAAGAAGTGTGCATGCACACGAAAGCTCATACCAAGAACTAACTTAGTTGGTCTTTAAGGTGCTACTGGAAGGATTTTTTTTTTGTTTTGAGTAAAGCTCTGCTGAATGAAATGCCTGTGGTCTATTTTTGGGGAATCCCAAACGTGTTTAAGTTTTTTCTCCACTATCTATTCATTGGCATCTACTCTGGATCAATACTGAGTAGAGTTCAATGACAGGTTCATGGTTCCTTTGGCATGGCAAGGTGTCTTTACGATATATGCTTTGTTTACACATATATGCAACCTGAGCCTGCAATGGAGGGGTTCACAGCATTAACAGCATTAACACCTGAAAAGGGTCTTTCTTCTCCCATAGCTGTTGCCTTGGATTCAAAACAGTAATCAAGCATCACTCTGCCTCGCTGGCCTCCCAGCTTTACTACTTTTCAGCTTCCAGCTTCGAGTTCATATCACTCAACTCTCCCCTCTCAATTCTGGCCTTTTTCTTTCCAACTACCAGACACCCATTTGCTGTCTGGCACAGATCCACTTCATTTGTTCCCTTATTGGGCCATTACTTAGGCTGTCACCTCACCAGGAAATTAGTCTAGCTATTCCAGAAATTTGAATTCTTGCTTTACTAATATAAAGACTGTCTTGTTATTTTTTTTATTTTTTTTACTTCTGCTCTCCAAACAGGAACCTGTGTTATTCATTTAAGGTGTGGGAGAGATCCGGGTTACACCTGGGCTTTATATTTTCAAAAAAGGGGAGGTGCCACTGCATCTTTATGGCTGCAACAACCAGCTTTAGCCTCCTTCCCCACATAGGTGTACATACAGGGTATACCAAGTGTACTCAGAAATATCCTAAAGTCTGAAAAGTGGCCAAAAAAGAAAGAAATAAGATATTTTGTGTCTCTTTTTTAAAGTTTGTATTTAAGTATTGTTCTTAATTTTAAAATGTAACTTTAAGTTTTGGTTTCTTTAGTTTGATGAATAAAAATAATGTTTTTTATTATTAAAGGTAAGGTAAAGGGACCCCTGACCATTAGGTCCAGTCGTGACCGACTCTGGGGTTGTGGCACTCATCTCACTTTATTGGCCGAGGGAGCTGGCATACAGCTTCCGGGTCATGTGGCCAGCATGACTAAGCCGCTTCTGGTGAACCAGAGCAGCACACGGAAATGCCGTTTACCTTCCCGCCTGAGTGGTACCTATTTATCTACTTGCACTTTGACGTGCTTTCGAACTGCTAGGTTGGCAGGAGCAGGGACCAAGCAACGGGAGCTCAGCCCGTCACAGGGATTCGAACCGCTGACCTTCTGATCGGCAAGTCCTAGGCTCTGTGGTTTAACCCACAGTGCCACCTGTTTGACTTTAAAATATATAACTAAATAAAATTCCCTGAAATGGCTTGTTTTCCTTTTCCCTTTCAGCATACTTATTGGCCGAAACCACATCAATTTTTTCCTCAAGGAAAGCTGCCCTAACCCATCAATAATTGTATACCCTTTTTCTTTTTTGAGATGCGGTGACTCAAACTGTACATGGCATTCTAAGCGTGTGCACACCGTAGATTTATACAGTATAGCAGAACTGCTGTTTTACTTTCAACCACTTTCCTGGCAATTGATTTTTGTTTTTCCCTTTTCACTCCCACCGTACATTGAGTTCATGCTTTCGTTGAGCTTTTTGCTCTGACCACAATATCTCTTTCTGAGGTAATCACAGCAGCCAGTTTAGTGAAGTTAGCATTTTTGGTCCCAGTGTGCACTTCTGACAACACAGTGCCAAATGATATTGTATTAGAAACTGCATTCATCCACTTTGGAGCGAACCTTTTAGAGCTTCTTCCACTCTACTTGGAATTGCACCATCGTAAACAATCTTGTGTCATCTGTAAACTTGGGACACCGCAGCATTCAACCTTGACTCCATATGATTTATAATATATAAGCCGCAGCCACTATATCAAGCTGTAATAGGGGAGAAAGGAGAAGGGATGCAAGGCCACTACCAGCTCTGCTAAGAAGGACAGCTTCTTCCTTTTTCCACCGTCACCTGGCAGCAGCTATTGTATCAGGCTGCAAAAGGGGAGATAAAAGAACGGAAGCAAGGCCACTCCATCAGCACAGGTAAAAGACAAACATTTTTGGATCCTGTTTTTGAACTGTCCCACCTCAGCTGGTTATTATTATAAGAGCTCTTAACTAAAATTGAGTTTGCTTATTTCCTCCTCCATCCCACTTCAACTTCCTGTTCTGCCGTGTCTTTTCGCCCAGGCATGTGACCCACCAGAACAGCAAAATAACCAGACTGTACAATGGTGATGGGATGAAATCAGACCAAATCTTTATTGACAGCAGCAGGCAAGGCAAGGATTGGCATGGCATTGGGTCCCAGGGTCACTTCATCATTCCACAAGCCCCATGTTGATGGAATGGATCCGCTGGGTTTGGACTGCTCCAAATCTGTACCACAGGAGTTGGTCCGTGTTGAACCTTACTGGGGTGCAAGCCAAGCAAGCAAGGTCTCACTGGAGTATCAGGGTGCAGATTCCAACCAGGCAGATACCGAACCCACGCTTGGGTTTGCCATGGTCAACCTACCCTCAGGCCCCTTATGGGAGTCCCCTATACTATGTTGATCCTGTCCAATGCCCTTTCTGCCCTCATACAAACAATATTCTTCCGCCTAACAAAGGAAAGCCATAATTTCACTGTGGGATAGGAAGAAAAAAACCCAACCAAGTGCCAGTCAAGTTGAGAGGGGGAAAAATCATTTCTGGCCCTGTCAACCAATGACCCAAAATTGCTCAGTGAAGGCTCTAAGCTGAGGGTGGGCAGGTGGGAAGCTCTCGAAGCAAAATGGCTATGGGCTCCAGGGGAAGCAGCCTTATATAGGCTTTCCTCTCTTCTCTGCAGCAAGTGCTCATGGGACAGCTTTTCCCCATGAGCCCATCACATAGAGAAGATACTGGGCAAAACCATAGCACCACCAGGAAAAGGCATCCTATGCTTATTGGGCATGGAACAGGACTTATGTAAACCTTCAGAAAGAGAGTGCCCCTTCCCCCCCTCCCTCTCCTCTCCTCTCACCTCTTTCCCTCTCTGTATAACACAGGTCAACTGGACAAGCCCCCACCCATTTTTTACAAGTCTTTCATTATTATATTGTTTTGTTGCAACACACTAACATGGCTACCATTCTGTGGGGGAGAATTGCCTCAGCAGAATCCCTGCACAAATTCTTCTGCTTGTGCAACAGGGCTTTCCCCACCCTTCCCCTGGGCCCACCCAAATTGAATTGGTGGTGATCAGGGAAGCCATATAACTGATTGGAGGGAAGGGAGTGGAGGTCATTCTGTCTGACAAGTGGAAATGCTTGTGTAGACTGGACATTCATAACTGGTTAATGCTGAATTCAACTCCATGAACTTCCTTGGTAGTTTTTGGTGAGTAATGTACAGTCTGCCACACCCTACCTGCTGCAGTGGTCTCTTCCAACTCTACTGAAGTGGCTTTCTGAGCACTGATCAATGCAATATCATGAAAAAACTTTAAAGGAAAGTGTACCACACATCTTGCTCTCCTCCCACATGTGCAATAAGTCTCCCCTCCTCTGCAAAGCTCACATTCATCACTGCTTTCCAACATGAAAACAGTTGGAAAATATATTGGCTGAGGTTCACTGATACATGCAGCACTGTGCCTGTTCTGCTGCGGTTTGACTTCCACACAAAACTATGTTATTTGTCTGGCTGTCCACTGTGCTGAAATGATGTATGTAATTAATTACATGATTATGGTGTCACAATGAGATTTCAATGAAAGTGGGTAATCAGTTACACATTGTTTGGGATGTATGAGGTTCTAGAGAAGTGGTAGTACCTCAGGTGGAGGTCACATAGTGCTTTTACTGGGATAGTTTGTCGTCTTTTGATCCCCACTCTGCACTCAGCGCTCAGTTATGGCTTTGACTGGCTTCAACTGGCTGGCTAAACCAGGTGAGGGTAGCCAATGAGTCCCAATCCCTCAGTTAGTTAGGATGTCCCCTGCATGTGACCAGTTGTGGGTCCAATGGTGAAGAAGGAAGTTTCTGCACGTACGGTTGAGAAAAGTGAGGGGCAGATGGGGCTCATCAGCCTAGGAAGGTAGCCCATCTAGGAGAAGGAGAACTCTTATTCTAAATCTCTGCTACCTTGCAGAATATTTTCCACAAAAGAAAAGGCTAAGGAGCAAATGCGAAACAAATCTGAAGCCCCTAAGACAGTTGTGTGGTGCCTTGTATGCATCCTTCCGGCAACTCCTGAGATCAAGCTGGTGCCAAATGTATTGCTCTTCTTTCTTTTGGACCACATCAGCAAGGCCGAGAGTGTGGTCTATCATCTGGGCAGCCCAGGTTCTCCACATACACTGCCCAGGCTTGTGCCCTGGGGAGGTCTTTCGTTGCTGCTAACACAGCAGTTTGATCTCACCCTTGGAGGCACACTTCATTGTCTCTCAAGTGAGATGCACATCAACAACAACACATTGTTCACAGACTGATAGGTATTCACTGTTGTTACTTTCATAGAATCCTAGAATTATAGGGGTTGAACCAAATGACCCTTGTGGTCTCTTCCAACTCTATAATTCTAGGATTCTACAAAAGCAAGAACAACGGTGAATACTGATTATATCTGCTGAAATGATTTCCATTCCAGGAAAATTAGAAAATGACTGGAGCTGTTGATAATAATCTAGATTATGGGACAAATGAGCTTCTGACTGGAACTGTTGATAATAATCTAAATGCTCCCTCCGCCACCCCAACAGTGAAGTTTGAAGATGCTGTATACATATTTGGCCATACTTTTTATTTTTAAAAGGAAGGGATCCAACACATAAATATAATTATTAAAGCAATGCTACATTTGTCATTAATTTTAATTTTAACTACATTTGGAAAAAATAAAATAAAATCCATTTTGCTCTGGGCAAGAAATATTTCGTGGAAGGCAACTAAAAATGTAATTAGAAATGTTTTTCCATAAGGCCATACATCACCATGGGAATGCGTAAGGAAATTGATTTTATGCCTGTATTGATAAATTTTCACAGTGGTTTTACAAGGCTGAATCTAACTAAAAATGTCAAGGTTTTTATCTTAGCTTTAAAGAGCTTATATAATACTCCAATCTTCAAACAGAGAGGAATCTGAGATCAACACAGGATAACCAAGTCACTACAGAGACTGATTCTTCATTCCAGATATCCCCTTTCTCTACTCTGAATGACTCCTAATAGTATCCTAGCTACAGGAGTCAGTGGCTAGGAGCATTTACAACAAGAATAGCCCCCACTTGCGCTTTCTTTTATGCATGTAGCTGCTGGTGATTGTTCCCCCCACAATCTCTGCAACAGAATTCATCTAGCAACACAAGAGGATCCTAGGAGCTCTCCAAGGTACTGAATGTGTGCAGGATGCCTTGAACTGCTGGCAGGAGATTACTGTGCTTCCCCAGTAACATTCAGCTCCCTGCAGCCCAGGAGCTTTCCCAGGTGAAGTCTGTTTGCAACCTGAGATGGTGGGCATTTGCAAGCACCCATAATCTTAGGCTGCAAACAGTAGCTACTTCTCTGCAGTCAACTGTCTCTTCTTAGTGCTGACATGTATAAACAAAGATATTAACAGTGGCTCAACACAGCTCAATAAAGTAAAGCTCATTCTTTCTATTGACTGCAGTTGTATAAATCTATTTTTATATCCAACCCTGCTTGTAAATCAAGGCATACAGCTGGCCTATGTGCACTATTGTGACGCAAGCTTTTGCTCTCATAAATGAAGAGGAAATGCTCTAGAATGAAGCCACTACACACAATAGACGAGTTCAAAAATAAACCATAACTTTATTAATTGCATGTCTAATTTGCAACAGTCTTAACTGGTTAACCCTAATCTCTCTTAATTTAGTGCTATCAATGGTAGGGTTGGGAGACTATGAACTGCTCCAGACTGGTGTTGTTGTTGTTGTTGTTTATTTTCAAGTGTATTGTGCAACATGTCCTTGATGCAATAATGCATTAGTGAAGGGTTTACACGGGCTTATACATTGCTTCCCCAATGCTGTTCTATTATTGCCATCTGGAGGGGTACTCTTTCACCACTGTGCAGTGAGAATGGAACAAAAGAAAACAATCAAACAACAACTTGGAACACTTGGAATACAAAAGGACTTCAGCAAAAAGCTATGGCACATGCACCCATTGGAAATGAAGCAGTATGTCTACCATGAAACATTTGTACACTCAAACAGTATTGCTAGCAGAATCACATATAATGACTCTAGAATAATAGAATCATATAACTGTAGAGTTGAGAGCGACTCTGAGGGTCATTTAGTCCCCCCTTCTGCAATGCAAGAATCTCAACTAAAGTATCCATGGCTGATGACCATCCAACCTCTGCTTAAAAACCTCCAAGGAACGAGAGTCCACTGCCTGGTAAGAGGGTAGGTTGCTGCTGTATCTGAAAATTGCTGGGAAAGACCTGGCTGTCTTAAGTGAATACAGCCATGCTTGCAAATGCTCCCTGAAGCGTAACAGTTGGCTCAATTTCAATAAAAGATGGAGGCAAAATTATTATTGCCTACAAAAAGCAGTTCTTACATCAGTGGCTAACTGCCATCCAAGATTACTGATACATCCATAGCCATTTCTGTATCAGAAGGAGAGGAAAGGTACCAGGTCTATTGGCCTATCATTTGGTTTCCCCCATTTCCTGTAGGTGTTTGAAGAAAATAGCACAAATCCAAGTTTTATGTGATTTCTGTTTTGTAAGTTACCTGGAGTTCTCCACATTTCTGCATCAGTTTATGATTTTTTAAAACAAATCCTCAATATATCAATCAACATTTCAGTGCAAATTTCTCATAATATAAGCAGTATGCATGATATACACTTTCTGATAATAATCTTTATTAATTTTCAATTACATTCCAATAATAACAGTACCAATTTATAATACAATTACTAATACCTATCATTCAAATACTGAATTATATAATTTAGGTGGCCCCCAGCATGCTAGAATTGATGGTTTGATAATTCTCTTTATTTCTGCATTCCAAAATATTATTAATTTCAATACAGAATAATTTCCACACACAGGAAGAAAAGGGATATAGGTTGAGTGCCCCACTTGTAGATTGATAAATTATTTAATGTGTCAACACAAATAGAAGTTACTAATCTGAAGAAGTGTGCATGCACATGAAAGCTTATACCAAGAACAAACGTACTTGGTCTCTAAGGTGCTACTGGGATATATATATATATATATATTTCGACTGCAGCAGACCAACACAGCTACCTACCTGAATCTAGAAGTTATTAATATTGCATATTGTAGTTGTTGTATAAGGGATTATTATTATGACCAGAATAATAATAGAAGTAATGTAATAGAAGTTGATATACACATTTCTGCAAACAAATTACTCTTTGCCAAGAAAAATATAAAACATTTTCCTATGTTGTTTTCACTAATATGTGCAATTTTATGTGCACTTTCCCCTAATGTGTCTATTTTTGCATAGATCTGGTTGGGGAAAGGCATTGCAAAATTCAGGGAAGCATGAATTGCAAAGGTTAGCTGTATTTCACTACACACACACACACACACACACACACACACACGGGAAGTGCAAGTTAGGTAGTTTTTCACTAAAATGCTAACCAAACCAAATTGCTCCCCTATCCCTGGTTCACTTCAATGGAACAGTCATTGGCACGAACAATAGCATATATATTCAAAGACAGTATGAAATATTTTGCTCTCCCCTCGTAGCTACTGTATGTTGGCTTCATATTCAGGACACCAGAAATCCTGATCTTTATATCTAACATATGATCCATTATAATCTGTAGCTCTAAATGGCAAAAGGTACATTATTCTGACACATCGGTTTGTTTTTCCTTCCCACCAAGTGAAAGAAAATCTATTTCAAAAATTGCAGTCAGTGACTGGACTTTATCCCAGTCTCAGAAGGCACAGCTGGACAGGGATGTGTCTTTGTGACAGCCATTCTTTGGACACAGCTCTAATAATAAGTGGTATGTTCTGGCGACTTTGAAAACCTCCAGCTTAAGAAAGCAAGAAAAGAATGAATCAGCTTGCTGTAAATTCTGGGCAAGAGACCTTACATTGCCTTCCTCCCAAAATTGCAAGTTTAGCCTCTGCAAGTTGACAAAAGATGACAAATATTGTGCATTGTTAGTCATTTAAAATAGTTAAAAGATATTAGTCCTAATCCAGCTAAGAAGATTTATGGCATGTAAGCAGATTAATCCATGCATATCACTTGCTGGCTTTGTAAATCAGTGTAAATAAGATTTATATCCCAGTGTGCATCTATGAGAGGGATACAGTTTTAAACACACTGTTCTGAATTGCACATTCTGGTTTACACTGGCCATCCCACCCCATTCCCACCACCTCACAACTAGTGATACAATGCAATTCACACTGGACATTTGCTTGTGGGGTGGGGTGGAGGTTTTAGCTATTGACATGACTAGTCAGAGTGGAGAACTAATGGTATGTTCCTTGATTTTGGATTATTCTGTTATATTCTAAGCACATCAAGCAGATAAATGAGTTGGCATTTGACTGATGGGGTGGTAGTGTATTGGGAGATTCAGTTAGAGTTCACTAACCCTTTTGGACAGGTGGGCAAATTTGGAGTCTTGAGATAGCACTGTGGGTGCCTTTCACAAAATGGCTGCTGTAAGAATGTGGCATGACACAAAATGGCTTCCACGTCTAAAAGAGTCAGAAAAGAGAGAGCACCACAAAACATTGCAAGCATTCGCTTTGTGATTTCAGGCAATCGGGATTAGATGTGTGATGTGATTTCACAAAAACAAAACCCTTCCAAGTTGGCAATATTATGTTATTTATTGCTACATATTGCTTGCATAGGGACGTATTTATTTATTGCTACATATTTATTTATTTATTTATTATTATTTACATATTTATTTATTGCTATTTATTGCTACGTATTGCTTACATAGGGACGCGGGTGGTGCTGTGGGTTAAACCACAGAGCCTAGGACTTGCCAATCAGAAGGTCGGCGGTTCGAATCCCCGCAACGGGGTGAGCTCCCAATGCTCGGTCCCAGCTCCTGCCAACCTAGCAGTTCGAAAGCACATCAGAGTGCAAGTAGATAAATAGGTACCTCTCCAGCAGGAAGGTAAAAGGCATTTCCATGTGCTGCTCTGGTTCGCCAGAAGCAGCTTAGTCATGCTGGCCACATGACCCAGAAGCTGTATGCCGGCTCCCTCGGCCAATAAAGCGAGATGAGCGCCGTAACCCCAGAATCAGTCACGATTGGACCTAATGGTCAGAAGTCCCTTTACCTTTACCTTATTGCTTACATTGCATTCACAGGAAGTTTCCCACCCAGGCTTTGTGAAGCAGAGTGCCCACCCTCGGGTGGGTGATAGTTCTACATACAGAATCTATTCAATAGTAGTAGTAGTAGTAGTAGTAGTAGTAGTAATAATAATAATAATAATAATAATACATTGCAGATTCTAGGGAATACCCCTGCTGCTGCTACCACCACCCACTGAGAGCCCAAGTATGGGAGTATTTACATTGCAGTTATTTAGGCAGCAATCCAAACTTTAGATCAGTCAGAATGATAAAAAATTGGAATACACAAATATTCCGCTGAGCCAAGACCAGGCTAAGTTCTCCAAAGGGGCCTTTGTATGAAGTGGGGTAGGGGGAGTTCAAACTCCATGCTGCTTGGTTGAGTCATCTAGCAACCCACCAGAAATTACAGTGGTGTAAGTCAAACTGTTTTAAAGAGTTGGTTTCCCTTTGCTTGGTCATCCAGCAGTAGCCCTGCTGCTAAATGGAGTTTGGAGTAGAGATACATTAAACTGACACAGTTTACTCCAGTGTAAATTATGCTGCCTTCCTATATTTTTGAATGCTCTGCCATGCTGCTTTGTCCCGGGGGCAGGGCGGTGGTGGTTTGATTCAATCCCCTTGATTGGAGCTTGTTTTCTTGGGGGTGGGGGCTGTCCCATTGATGGAAAAGTGGCTGGTGGAAAGATTGAGGGATTCCTCAATGCAAAGGACCTTCTTTTGGGGTGAGGGTGGGGAGGAGAAGGCCCCATCCTTGTGAGGAAATGGGGAGATTCAGGGAGATGATAAAGCAAAGGAAACAAAGACTTCTCTGTCTGTGCAAGTTCCGCCCTCCAACGGCACAACGACTGGGACAAAAATGGTGGAAGAAGAAGAGACAGGACAGAAATTTCTTAAAGGACCAGTGGAAGGAGATGGGGATGGGAGGATGACTTCAAATATGGGATAATCTGCATCCCATTTTATTATAGGACGCAGCATTTTACTTTCAAATATGGAATGATTCCGTATTTTAAGGGATGGGTGACAACCCTATGCTGAGGTGATCTCACAGAAAAACAAATACAATGTCATCACCTGCTAAGGATGAAGGAAGGAAGGAAGGAAGGAAGGAAGGAAGGAAGGAAGGAAGGAAGGAAGGAAGGAAGGAAGGAAATACTTTATTTTTCAAATAAAGGGAGAGGTTAGCAGTCAGGGCAGCACAGCAGGAGAATGTGGCAGTCAGGAGGCAGAAAAATAATATTGCCCAAGGGCCAAGCTGGAGTATCTACTGTATCAAAACCATAAACAGGTGTACTCAGTTAATAAATAGATATAGGCCACAGGTGAACTTTACATTCAAATTTCTATTATACCACTTTCCTAGTCATGGCTTTCCCCCAAAGCCTTCTAGGAACTATTTTAAGGGTGTTGAGAGTTCTTAGGAGACCACTGTTCCCCTCACAGAGCTACAATTTCTAAAGAGGTTTAACAGTCCATTCCCAGGGAATTCTGGGAACTGCGGCTCTGTGAAGGGATGCAGGTCTCCTCACAACTCTCAGCACCTTTACAAATTTCCAGGGTACCTTTGGGGAAGCTATAACTATAACTGATATCATAGTGCTATAAATGTAAGGTGCAGATTTGTCCATACATGAGAAGAGGCCAAATGGCAATGCAATGAAAAAAGTACAGCCAGAGACAATTTACTGTAAATTGCAGTATAACACTAAACTGACAGACAGAGGCCCTGAAAGAAGCAAACACCCTTGTCCTTGCTATTACTACCAGGTGACACCATAACACAATAAAAAGATAGAATGCTCCTTAAAATAGGGGATGTTTCAGTTTACTATGGTCAAGTAATAGGCAGCCTGTTCACTGGGCAATTAAGAATATTTTACCAGTGAACTGACTGGCATCCCAGCTCTAGCTGATAATGGATATCATATTGAAAGGGGGGGGGTGTTTAAAGCAGGAACCACTATTTCCATTATATGTGTGGCCTAGTCACTCCCATGACAAAAATTGTAACATGGAATGATTTATATCTGACTCAAAGATAGCTTCTCTGAGATGCAGTCAGCAGTGCTGTCTTTTCAATGGCCATCCATAGCGATTGGTGTTTTTTTATTCTGTACATTCAGGGACTTCTGAGAGAACAAATAGCAAATCTGTAAAAGCTGAAGCGTGTGCTATTTATTAAACTTTTCAGGGCCTTCACAGTCTGCAATAAACCTGTCTTCTGCAATGTAAAAATTTCAAAAGTTCTCCCTAGATTTCTTAGCCTTAAAGGACAGTTAAGCGGTGAAATGAATATGACGCCATTAAAGGTGAAGCAAAATAATTGGCAAAATCATCACCATCATCATTATGTGCCTCTTCCTCTCAGTAAGTGCCACTGCTGCCTGCGAGGGTGCAGAGGGTGCAGAGGGAATGTGTCAGGGAACTGACATCGGAGCCGAGCTAATGATGCCGGAGAGGGAATCAGCAAGGAGAGAGAGAGAGCTTCCGCTGGGGAAGGAAACCAAGGTGACACCAGGAAGAAAGGAGAGGCTGAGAGTACTTCGGAGGGGAGGCTCCGAGACTCTTCCAGTGAGGTCAGTGAGGAGAGTGCAGGACCACCGCTTGGCACGCCCACTCTGCGCAGAAGGCTTACGCGCAGAGAAGCGAGGAGGAGATTGGCTGTTAAGGAATTCTTATGTTGGAAGAAGTTTAGGAAATGCCCACTGACGGATTCTGCCAGTGACTGAGACAGTCACATTTTTAGGGCTGTCAAACCGGGGAAAGGTCCAGCTATACAACCAGCTCGGAGCAGTTTGGAATTTACGCACAAGCAACCCCAATTCCCATTACAGAATGTATGTATATAAAACTATTTTTGGTGATAAACAAAGTTGCAGAGTAGCCTTACACCTAGGAAGTTAAATAACTCTTCTAGGTGATAGATAGCTTCTTTGGGAGTTACAGGGACAGAACTACCTAAAGTGTATAGAAATTTAATTATGTATGCGACTGCAGCAGCAAGAATGCTACTCTCCCCAAAATGAAAAAAAAGCAGAAGTCCCAGCAAAGGAAGAATGTATACAAAAACTTATGGAATATGCAGAAATTGCGAAACTTACTGGAAGAATAAGACATCAAGATAACAAACTTCTATAAAAGAATGGAAATGGTTTGTTGAATATTTACAGATAAGTCGCAAACAGATAAAAACATTGTCAGGATTATTGTAATAGCCTGCAGTTTTTTAAGAGTATATATTTAAAGTAGATAAATAAATGAGCAAATTAACGGAATTTGGATATGCAGAAGATATTAAAAAATAAATTTAAGGAACCGCAGAAAGAGGGGAAAGGAAGTCAAACCTTGAAATGTTGAAATGATTGTAAAATTAATGAAATGTATAAATTTAAAATGTATAAATAAAATTCAATAAAATAAAATAAAAGTTAGCTTCTTTGTAAGCATTATAAAATATCCAGATTCTTTATATTCAAATGAACTTTTCTTTCATAATCATATAGCTGAGAATATATTTACAGTCTCATGCTTATTCAAACATGGGTTTGTTCTCACTTGAAGTCTTATAAACTTAGACTCATAGATAAAACTGTGCTGAGACTTGCACCAAAGTTTTACCTCACTTAGGTCTTACAGTTTCTTATGAAAGATTTGTTATTATTATTTTACTTTCACCTCAGCAGTATTCTCTGTTCCTTACAGAGAGCTGCTGCACAGGTTTCTCCCTATTAATGTTTAGGGATATTGTGTCCCCCTAAAAGAGGGCATGTGTTGCGGTGAGACCTGGAGATCGACCTCCTGTGTTGTGGGTGGGTAAGACTGGATAGCCACAACACCCAATTGGTAGGTCCTTCATTGCTGGGTTTAATCTGGCCAATGGGGCACAGTCAAAATGGATCGAGGGACCTATTTATGCCCATGCACGTGACCCAGAGCTTCCTCTTTCAGCTTGTGCATTCGGAACACCCACCCACCTCTCCCTATTTTTAGGTAATTTTTTGCAATTGACCTTGCTATGCCATTGTGTGTTGTCTTTCGTTGGGACAGGGGCATGGCAGGACATTTCTCCACTTGGCTGATTGGCTGTTGCCATTTTGGTTTCGCCTGCTGCGTAGCAAATTGTCACAACTTGTAAGGTTGCGGATAGGCACTGGTTCAGCTGATTGGGATGGAAGAATGGTCTCACCATCCCTATGTGAAGGGTATTCTGTTAAAGGAATCCAGGGACTCAACTGGTTTACTCAACCACCAAGAGGAGGTCGTGCCCGTACCTGAGTCCAGGGGAGCATCTGGAGGGTGAACATAGTCTGTTCCCAGCTTTTCGCCTACCCAGGTGTTCACCCTTGGGTGACCTATGCTGGTGCCCTGGGTCAGCTCTGCCTGCAAGGGTGCAGGGAGCTCGTCAAACCAGAGTCTATGCAACCACTCACTTTCTGTAATCAATAAAGTTGTAGCCTAAATTCTGCCAGAAACCAAAACTAAAATTTGAATCAAATGTGTCTTTATTTAGCGGGGAGGTATCTGGGTCTGAACACGCAACTTACTCTGTCTCTTTCACTTCAGACAGATCACACTGACACAACACTGTCCTCAGCAGTATCCTGAGAAGACTCTCTCAGCAGCCATTTTCTCTCTCTCTCTCTCTCTCTCTCTCTCTCTCTCTCACACACAGAGAGAGAGAGAGAGAGAGAGAGAGAGAGAGAGAGAGAGAGAGAGAAGAAGAGCAGGTTAAAAAACGACAGTTACTGGAATAACAGTCACAACAGAATAGAATGCCTCTCTTATGTGACTCATAGCCAATCACATGAGAGCTACTGCCAGATAGGGGAGGAAAATCCCAAATTAAAAGTACACATGAATTTTACATTCCCATTTCAGGAAATTATCCTTAACAGACAGTTGATTTCTAGAGCAAAAGAAAGGGCATACTCAACCATTGCTTGGTCACCTTGCAATAAGGATAACTGCAGCAAAACCACTGCATCCCATGTGTAAAAAAATTCACTGGAATTTCTTTCCTCCCCTTAAATAATTTTCAAATGCAATTCATTTTCTCATTGTTTGCTGGGGAATGATAAAAAAGGTAAAATTGCAGGACGATTTTTTCAGTAAAACACTGAATTAAATGGATCAATACAGTTACAATCTGTTTGTTTAGAAAATGGAGGTTTGGGATGGTATTGTAGCTCAGTGATCTGCCTTGCATGCTTGAATGTTCCAGATACAATCCTTGGCATTTCCAGGTAGAGTTGGGGAAAAATGCTGCCTGAAACCCTGGTGAGACAAAGCCGATCTATGTAGACAATACAGTGGTACCTTGGTTGTTTAACTTGGTTCGAAAACCAAGGCACAGCTTCTGATTAGCTGCAGGAGCTTCCTGCACTCAATTAGAAGCCGCGGAAGTCATGTCAGATGTTCGGCTTCCAAAAATCGATCACAAACTGGAACACTCACTACCGGGCTTGCGGAGTTTGGGAACCAAAATGTCCGAGTACCAAGGCATTTGACTATCAAGGTGTAGCCTTATTGGACTTTACCAATTGGTAGGGTGAGCGTGTCTCCCGGACGGTAGGAAGGAAGTCAAATGACACCGAGGGTTGGTTCAGAGAAAGAGTTTATTCTGCTCTCCGGATAGCAGAAGGCACTTGCGTGGTTAGCTCACAGCAAGTCCAAAGAAATAAGAAATTTCATGCAGTATATATATCCTCCAGGCACCCTCTCCCCCCTTCCCCAGTAATCCAGCCACGTCAGCTTATACACGTAAGTTGACATCACAGATGTTCCTGCTCCGGTACTTTTAACCATAAAAGGGTGTTTCTCTTCCTGGACTCTTGACCATATAAGGGTATTCCTGTTCCAGCACTCTTATCTTGGGGTAAGAAGGTCACCAACTCCTGACGCCGTTCCTGGGTCTCTTGTCAGACTTGACAAGGTCTGTGCGTCTTTGTGGTCAGGATGTAAGATAAGGCCCAGATGTGTCATCCCTGTTCCACTTTGGAATGGACAAGGCCATTACCAGCCTTCATGGACTGATAAGGGAGAGAGCTTTGAGCGCTTGTTTACACAGCTGGGTTTTGGCTCAGGAGCTCAATTTAAAGCATTTTAGAAATGCTCCCTTGGAGAAGGAAAAATGCGGATTTTGAGGCCCATTCCAGACTGACTACACAGTCAGGATTTTAGATGTGGAAAACCCATTCCTTCAAAGGTATGACTGTACTGACCTAGATCACCCAATGGCCTGACTCAGTATGAGACAGCTTCCTGTGTTCAGATTTTTGGGTCACTGGGTCAAACAGCACAATGCCTGTGGTCATACGGAATGAACCCTCATCTATAACCTACCCATATTCAACCTCAGATAATATATCTCAGTAAAGAAGCTGCAGTTTGGCATCTTGTTATGACACTAATGGGACATGTGTCACGAGCAAAGTGATCTATCTGATGGAGCAGAAAATGCCTTTGATTAATGGAAAATGAATGCCATTCATCTTAATGTGATTTCTATTATACAGGTTCAATAGATAATGAGATCTTTTATCTTTCTTTGCTAAGCATAGGTAGCTAACCCTGAGGGGCAAGCTCTGTGTTTAAAAGAGAGAGAAAACATTCGACTTTCTCTCTCTCTCTCTTTGCTTTACTTTTTAAAAGATATAGTATTTTTAGACGTCTGGTGACAATTTAGCCACAACATGGAGACCAATTAATGACTCTCTTGAGAAAGGAAAGGGGTCAACTTATCAACTCTTCATGTGACTCAGGAGAATATCTACATCAGGAACATGTGAAATCTTTCCCGTTGCTCTGACAGATAATTTCTACCTTTCCTATCCTGTTGGAATTGTCTGGCAACGACACTGATCCACCTAAGTAAAAATTAATTTTTCACAATATACAAAATAACAATAACAATAATATATTTATACTCTGCCCATCTGGCTCCGTTTCCCCAGCCACTCTGGGTGGCTCCCAACAGAATAATAATAATAAAGTGATAAAGCATCAAAGATTAAAAACTCCCCTAAACACTGCTATCTTCAGCTATCTTCTAAAAATCAGGTAGTTGTTTACTTCCTTGACATCTGATCAGAGGGGGTTCCACAGGGCGGGCGCCACTACCGAGAAGGCCCTCTACCTGGTTCCCTGCAACCTCACTTCTCGCAGTGAGGAAACCACCAGAAGGCCCTCAGAGCTGGACCTCAGTGTCCAGCTGAACGATGGGGGGTGCAGATGCTTCTTCAAGTATACTGGGCAGTGGCCATTTAAGGGTTTAAAGGTCAGCACCAAGACTTTGAATTGTGCTCGGAAACATACTGAGAGCCATTGTAGGTCTTTCAGGACCGGTGTTATATGGTCCTGGCGGCCACTCTCTGTCACCAGTCTAACTGCTGCATTCTGGATCAGTTGTAGTTTCCGGGTCACCTTCAAAGGTAGCCCCACGTAGGGCACATTGCAGTAGAGTGCAGATGTGTATTATATGTGTATGAGCCCTTGTATTTGCATGTCATGTTTCCCATTCAAAGGCACAATCTTTTCAATCAATAGAATGTAAATTTAAATCACTTATGTGCATCATGTTACTGCTGACTTTGGTGCATCTGGTCACTCTTGTTTTTCCCCAAAGAACCACTGATAAAAATCTCAAAACCTGCTGCCTGATTAGGTTGCTTATCTATGTGTTTTATAATGGGAGAGAAAAATCCTGGCGATATTTGCGGCACCCCTGAGTCACACCAACACCATGCATTCAAAGCACATGATTCCCCAAAGAAACTTGGAAACTGTAGTTTGTTAAGGTTGCTGGGATCTTTCTGGCACCTAATCCTTTCAGCCTGCCTCCTCTCCAGTCACTTCTGGTACATCCTGCTCAGCGGCAGACTGCTGAGTCCTTAGAGTGATGATTCAGCCACTGTGCTCACCATTCGCAGTCTCTGGCCATTTTGTTTTTCACAGATATGCCAGACACTATCCAAGGGATACTCCAAGCCACAGTTTGGCAGCTTTATGCCATTTAAATGTGGACTTTTTGCGCATTTCCCCACAAAATCCAAAACAAAGAGTATAATGGAAGTGCACCACAATTTGCCATGAAAACTTTGTTCAGGTATAACACCAACAGGGAATGAATGTGTGTTGTGTTGTTTTGTTTTCTTAGTCTGTCTTATGGGAGCATATTGTTCAAATGTTGCCTTATAATTTCCCAGTAGCAAATGTTGTCATGTGGGAATATCTGTCAACAGCCAAAAAAAAGAAGAAAAAAGAAGAAGAGAGGAGTGTTTTAATTCACACACTACTGGTGAAACTGAGAGAACTCTGGAGAAATGAAAGACATAGGGCAATGAATGTGTAGTCCTGTATTTTTCCTATTAGTATTTCAGATGTACAAAAGCAATTGTTACTTTGTTTTTCTCTGCATAAGTAATTACTTGTGCCTAAGGAGCTCTATATAAATCAGTTCGTGTAGACATGGTATGCTATACTGCCACGGAGAGCAATCCAGATTTCAATGGAAAACATCTTAGACAGTTTACAAACTGTGTAGAAACTAATAAGAGAAAACACAATCGTAGATGACTTTTGCCCATGGGGACTGCTGTGTTGGAAGGCAGGGAACACCTTCTGGACTCCCCCCCCCCCCCCCAAAAAAAAAACAATTGTGGATCCTGGGAGAGAGGGGAAGTCCATTGCTGTAAGTGGAAGCTTGTGCACAGGACAATCTGAGTATCCCTAACATTAGCTACAGTGCTATATCTACTTTACAGATCTGTTTATGTACATAGTCAGTCCTACCATTTGGTAGAGTGTAAGAGCTGCCTCAGGCTACCTCACAGGTTGAGGTGGTTCTCCCACAAGATTTTGCACTGCCAGTTTCTCTCAACAACAGAAACTTTTGAGATTGGTTCAGTAAGAAATCAACTTTAGGGTTCTTGGTTTTTTGTATGTGCTATGGCTGTTTCTTATTTAATATAGATTTATTTCATTAGCTACTGTATTAGACTAATATAACCCACACCCACAAATAAGCTGCACCTTTAAAATTCAAGGGAGGGAAAGAAAAAAAGACAATACCTGGGATGCAGTGCCGCTTTGCCAGCGGCCTCCCCGCCTTCCCCCCCGATGGCTATGGGGAGGCTTGAGAGTGGTGGGTGGCCCTCCATTGCCCTGCGCTCCCAGGCTGCTTCTTGGGGGGTGGGGAACCACGCCACTTTGCTGGCGGCATAAGGTCACAAATATAAGCCACACTTTAACTTTTCATGATTGGAATTTGGAAAAAAATATGTGGCTTATATTTGGGCCAATATGGTATTTGACTTCTATAATTTTTATAATACATTCAAAGTTTTTACATATACGTATGTGTATGTGTTTGTGTGGGACGCGGGTGGCGCTGTGGGTAAAAGCCTCAGCACCTAGGGCTTGCCGATCGAAAGGTCAGCGGTTCGAATCCCCGCGGTGGGGTGCGCTCCTGTTGCTCGGTCCCAGCGCCTGCCAACCTAGCAGTTCGGAAGCACCCCTGGGTGCAAGTAGATAAATAGGGACCGCTTACTGGCGGGAAGGTAAATGGTGTTTCCGTGTGCTGCGCTGGCTTACCAGATGCAGCTTTGTCACGCTGGCCACGTGACCCGGAAGTGTCTCCGGACAGCGCTGGCCCCCGGCCTCTGTATATATTTATCAATACTATTGATGATCCAGATTCATTTCATAACCCAAATCACAGGAAAGCTAGCCCACCGAGCCCCAAAACAGCAGCAATGTTTGTCACTTGTTTATCTGTAATATAAAAGCATCCAAGGTGAACTCTGAACGGGCTTGTTAATGGAGGGGGTCATCATACAGTATACGTCAACAATGGCCTCTCACCTTTGAAACAAACCTTTCAGTGCAAGAACCCATAATCCATACTCCCCTTTTGTTATTGCTGCTTATATAATGTGGTGAAGGGCAAGCCACAGTGTTTTCCTTCTTTTGAAATTGACAACACTTCTGGTGTTTTTCAGAAGCTCAGATAGTTTAACACATTTGCTTTTCAGCAGGTGGGTTGACCTCAGCTGAATTCGACTAAGTTTTATTATTCCAGTTATCTTTTATTTTTGACAAAGGGGAGGAGAGGTAGAAATGCAGGGCCAAACTACATATAGATATTACTTTTCTGCAGTTATGCATTAAAATAATAATGATAAAAGGTTCAGGAAGTTGCAGTTTTGAGGAATGGGATCCTCAGATAGGGGATGAATAACCCTTGCGTGTCAAGGTCCCCAAGCCACCCCCCAAATATCTCACAAAGCACACTTAATTTTTGTTTAAGGTTTTTGGCATAATTTTGGCCACAACTTTATTTAAATACAAAACTGTGAGTGGTTTTTAGGCATTGGTTAAGACTATCTGTCCCCCCGCCTGGGGACAGAACTGACTTCCGGGCACCACCGAAAGACAGTGCGGGGGAAAGCAAGTCGGGGAGAAATGGAGCTGAGTCACAGACCCTCAATTCTCATCCGCATGCTCCCCGAAGGCTTGCCGGCCCTAGTCCCATTCCAGGGATTGGATGAAAAGATAGCAAGCCCCAGGATTCCTTTAACAGAATTCCCTTTCCGCAGCAACCATGGAGGGGCAGGCCCAGCCTATCCTAACCCCTCCTCCACCAATTTATAACCAATGCCTAACCGCAACCTTACAAGTTGTGACAATTTGCTACGCAGTAGGCAAAAACCAAATGGCCCAGCCAATCAGCCAGATAGACAAAATTCCTACCAGGCCCCTGCCCCAACGGCAGACGACCCCATGACAGGCATAGCAAAGTCAATGCAACAACCCCTTACTCAAGGGCGGGTGGGCGGGTGATCCGTTGCACGCAGCAAAGAGAAAGCTCCAGGCTGCGTGCAGAGTATTTAAACATTTTACCCCTCCCACCAAAATTGCAACATAACTTTTACCCCAGCAACCCAGTGAACCAATCACTGCCCCAGGCCATCTTTAGAGACCCTGCCTGGTAACAGAGGGGTGGCTCAGCAGACCCCACCGCAACACCTGCTCTCCATGAAGGAGAACAAGCTTTCTCCTTCCTAAACATGGTTCTCTAGTCTAAATAAGTTTATACTTGTTTTTCATGCATGAAGCCTAAGATTCATGCATGAAGCTCTTGCACCTCCTGAAAAGAGGGAGCCACTATGGTACTGAGCTGTAGAACTAGTCTATTCTCTTCTGCTCTATATGTGATTCCAGGGAATATTGAAGAAGGAGACATAACTAGTTGCATTCTCTAAATGTATTCCACTGCACCAGCATAAGCCAACTTTCTACTGCTGGGGTAGGGAACCTTTGGCCCTCTAGATGTTGTTGGCTTCAGCTAGCATGTTCAGTGGTCAGGGATGATGGGACTTGGAATCCAACAATGTCTGGAGTGCCACAGTTTCCATATCTCTGTTCCAGAGGGTCTTTTGGGGAGCAGGAGATAGCTGCTCTTAACTTGCAAGATAAAACTAAAGTAGATGGGAGCACTTTTAATATGCACGCTGTAAACTCAGAGGAATAGGGAGATGTCAGTCTCAGAAAACCCAAGTGATAATAACCGAGATTTCTGGTGCATGTTTCTGCCAATGAATCATTTCAGAAAGTCTGCTTGATCCTTTGAAATTGAAATGATCTTAGGCGTAACTCATTCCGTTCTGTTGGCTAGAATATTGGCAAAAGTTAATAAACAAGAAGGGTCAATAATTACTGCTGGACCAGGAATTTGTATTAGCTATTCAGTCACTGATCACTGGCTCAGAGAATGATTCATGGACTCAGCTTGTACAATGTAGCTTGTCAAATGCAAGTTTCGGCTTGGGAGAGAGACATTCACTGAACTGTTTAAAGAATCCTGCAATGAAATCATTGGAGCCAGAAGAGTTTTAACATTTTCTAAGTCCTTCGCTGCTGTTGTAGTTCTCCTCAGCTCTTGGACAGCCCAACAATTTGTTTTTCTTCTTACTCTTCTTTCTGATTTTGTAATTAAACACAATGTAGAATTTACCTTTCACAACTGCATCCAATGCTTCCTGTATGTGGGGCTGCCCCACTTTTAAGTAACAACAACCCAGGGAGTTCAGTTAGGTTGGGAGATAGTGGCGCAACAGATCTAGGCTGACCATTCACAGCTTGTGACCACCAAATCACTTGCAACCGACTAGCCACATATTGTGATCACCAGGAGTTTTATGCCTCCCAATATATATAATTATATATTTCAGCAGCTCAATCACACCCCTATTTTTTGCAGATGATTGCTTCTGAAAGTTTACTAAGCCCCTGAGGAGATACCACACATAGCTAATAAATTGTGTTTGATTTCAGTTCAGCAAAATTTCAGACCTACTCCATGCAATGGAACGAGGAACAAAGACAGAAAAGGACACAGCATCATGTTGGTTCAGAAAAAAAGGAAGAGAATTAAATAGAGGTTTGGGGCATATATTGTTTGGTGAGAGAAACCCATCAGAGATTTAAAATCTCAAAATATGCAGCAAAGTAAAGCATGGAAATATAGACTATAAAACCTTTAATTTATGGTCTTCCAAGTGTGTTCCAAAATTGTCCTCTTTAAAAGTTATTTTCAGTTTCCTTCTTCCCCCAGCATAGGAAAAGACCACACGTTTGGTAAGTTAAAAATGGTTTACTTACAAACTCTCCAAAGGTCAGATTCATGTGCTTTTCCATACATCAGTCAGAAAGGTTGCACAGGCAGTAAAACATAGTTTAATTACAAAGTGGTAACAGTTCCTAAAACTATTGGTATAGGAATGTAAAAGAGGCTTGTGAAAGCTATGTGACTGATCTGGAGGAGCCAGCTCAGACTTCCTCACATGCTGAGTTCACAGGTATGCCAAGGGGATCAAAGGCTTGATTACCCATTTCCTCCCAAGGTAAGGGGAAGTGACATAATTAAGTTTGGCAGGGCAGCTTACGCAAATAGCAAGATTCAAAGACATATAGGCTTGTGGTTTGTACAGCAAACCTTAAGGGATTGTTTCATAATATTGCTGTTTACCTGAACACCTGACAAAACAGGTGCTTCCAAGGCCCATCAATCATATCTGCATTAAATTCAGCACATACACACACCCCTCAGTAAATGTTATGGGCAATACGTATGCTTATCACCATCTGGAAACAAATAGTGTGTGTATATGTGTGCGGACAATTATGGAGAGATCTAGGATTTTCCTTGCCTAAATATATTTGTAAGAAAAGCTCAGCTTGTCAGAAGCAAGGACCTCTCCATTAGTCAGCAGTGCATCTGTCAACAGACTGCTAATGTGCCTAATGGGGTTTCGCTATATATCATTGTAACCTCGAGACCCCCAGGCTGAAGACTGCTTTGCTGGCAGGTTTTACTTGCTTGCATGCGGTGTGCAAATTATCACTATTGGTATGATGGTGTGAGATAAACTGCAGCTCCTCTCTTGCTTTCTTTTGTTCAAGATCTGAGAACGTACAGGTGACTGGAGCTAAGAAAGAAAGGGCAGAAGAGGCTGGAAACTGCTACGCCACAGTTTATTTCCATTGTTAAGAAATAACGAGGAAGGTGCACTGTGAAATGTAGAAACACTAGGGAAAAACATGTAAGAACAGCATTAGGAGATAAAATTAGTACTGAGGTTTGTAGTAAGGAAAGGTTTTAAGACAAGGGTAGTAAACATTGGCCCTTTTGATATTGCCTAACTACAACTTCCATCGCCACTTGTCATTAGCTACATTTACAGGGGCTGATGGGAGTTGCAGTTCAACAACAGCTGGAGGGTCAAGAGTTCCCCACTCCTGTTTTAGGTGGCCTCTCCACCTTCCAGAGGGGAGGTGTTGTGAGTGGGAAACGATTCCCGCATCACACAGGGGGTATTCTGCCCCCTGCCCCACTCACATGGCTGGCGCACCACTCCCCCGGCTGAGCACCAAACCAAGGGGCTTGGAGGGGGCGTGGTTTGCTGCTCAAATGCAGCCGCGCCAGCCATCCAGCCCATTCGCTCACCTTTCGCGACGGTATCCGGATTGGTGACCAGACCTCATTCCGGGATGATGGGGTTCATCTTTCAGATCAGGGAAACGACATTTGGCTGGATAACATCAGCAGCAGTCTTAAGGAATGGTTGCAGCTGTGAGGGTATTGGTGGCGAGCCTCTTGGGCTCGGGTGGCGGTTAGGCATTGGAATGTGTTGTTGGTGTGTGGAAGGGCAAGGTGTGGCCATTGCCCACCCCTTCAATTTTGGGTATTCCGTTAAAGGAAGCCGGCGGTCGTGGATCCTGCCCGATGCCTGTGTGGCGGGGGCCATGGTACGACCCTCAGTGACATCAGGGGAGAGCTTACAGTTGTATTTGCATCAACAGGCTCCCCCGTCTGGTGGTTAACCCCTCTTCAGGCTCACCCCTCTCCAAGTGGGTGGAGTCAAATCTCCCGTGGTCCAATGCCTAAGCCAATGCCTTCTCACATGCTGTAATCAATAAAGTTGTCGCCTTTTCTTGCCCATTAACCTTATACACTGTGTTCACGTGTCTTTATTCCCCCAAGCGGGGATCGGGTCCTCGAATCACAAGTACATGGGTCTCGTTCTACTGAGTGAGGTCTGAGACATGCTTTTAAAGCACTGTGAATTTGCCATACAAATATTATGCAGTAACACTCAACATGTGATCGTGTTTGTTAGCTGACATGCAGTGGCATTTAGTATTTGGTAGTGTCTGGCTAACAAGAGTAGAATTCAGTATTTGTCTAGTATACATAACATTCAGTATTTAATGATATTTATTGGCTGGTCTGCAGTAGAAGTCAATATTTGGCAGTATCAGATCTTGTATTAATTTCACTCGCCTCAGCAATCAAGAGACTGTTAAATGTTAACATTGATGTACAATTCCGATCTGAAATTCACATGTCAGATTTTGAGATCAGATGTTGACCTCCATATCCAAATGGCTCGTTTTAAATCTTCATCTGATTTTGAATCTCATTTCAGATTGTGAATAAGCCAAGATCATCCTGGGGGTTCATGGCTGGCTGGAGATCTGAGCCCTTAAATCTTCACCCCCCCCCACTAGTTAAGGGAAGAGGACAGTAAGAGGAATGGGAATTGTCTAAGAACTGATAGAGAGTGCCCACGAATCTATAGAGCTCAATTTTAAGATGTTTCACTTACACTTATGTTTCATCTACACTTATCCCAGATTTTTGCTTTTGGTGAAATTCATCAAGATCTTTTGAGTGGGCTGGGGAATAGTGTGACAATAGCAAAGTCCAGACATTCAGTTCCATAATATTCTCCTTCTTATGGATAGAACTGGAATCTTGTGAACAAAGACATATGAAACAGACATATGAAACAGACCCAATGGATACTTAAGGTCATTAAAATGGGACAACCAGCTCTGTACATCCATTCCTATATGCAATTAACTGCTCTGGGATAGGAGGATAGGAAACAATGCATATTCTGAATACATGTACAGTGGTACCACAGGTTAAGGACTTAATTTGTTCTGGAGGTCCGTTCTTAACCTGAAACTCTTCTTAACCTGAGGTACCACTTTACCTAATGGGGACTCCCGCTGCCGGAGCACGATTTCTGTTCTCATCCTGGAACAAAGTTATTAACCCTAGTTACTATTTTTGGGTTAGTGGAGTCTGTAACCTGAAGCATCTGTAACATGAAGCATCTGTAACCCGAGGTACCACTGTACTATCAATAACCTTTTGCTTCAAGTACAACTCAGTAAAGTGGTACCTTGGTTCTCAAATGCCTTGGTACTCAAACAACTTGAAACCCAAACACTGCAAACCCGGAAGTAAGCTGTTTGAACTTGTTTTGGAAGCCGAACATGCTCCGTTTTGAGTGTTAATTATTCTGCTTTGAGTGCCACACTTCCGTTTTGAGTGTTACGCGGAGGTCTGTCTGATTTTGCTCTTTATTTTGTGTTTATATGGCTCCTTTTGTTTTTGTGACAGTGTGGAACCCAGTTCAGCTACTGATTGATTAATTGTGAGTCTGCAGTACATTGTTTATTGCTTTCATTTTGTGGATCAATGGTCTCGTTAGATAGTAAAATTCCTGTTAAATTGCTGTTTTAGGGGTTGCTTTTTAGAAGTCTGGAACGAATTAATCCATCTTTCATTACTTTCTATGGGAAAATGTGCCTTGGTTTTGGAACGGACTTCCAGAATGGATTAAGTTTGAGAACCAAGGTACCATTGTATAAGAATTCAGTATGTTCATAGAATTACAGAATTGTAGAGGTTAAGGGTTGTCTAGTTCAAAGTTCAACTCCTGCAATGTAGAAATCTCAACTAAAGCATGCATGACAGATGGTCATCCAACCTCGGCTTAAAAACTTCAAAGAAATGAGAGTTCACCACCTTCTGAGGGAGTCTGTTCCACTGGCTAACAGCTCTTACTGTCAGAACGCTCTTCTTGATGTCTAGTTGGAATCCCCTTTCTTGTAACTTTAATCCATTGGTTTAGGTCCTACCATCAGGGGCTCCTGTGGTTCTTTGGACCAGGCTGGATGTCTTCAATGTGAAGTTCAGTAATTAAACTAGTCAATACAGACAGTTAAGTACTTACCACAGATCTTATTGTGACCCTGCCTTTTGAGGTTGCCAGCCCATTTATGTGACATAACCATTTCTCTCTGTATTTGATGACTTGATAACATGCCACATTTCTTTGAGGTGTTCCATAAAGACAAAACTTATACAAATTAAAACATGAAAGCAAGATCATTCTGTACAGAGCAGTTCAAAAATATAAAAAGAGAAAGGAGACTGAGTCACCAAGGCATGCAGTTTGATTTCAGCATATAAGGAACACTGTGGGAAGTAAAGAGAGACTATTCACTGTGTGCATGTATATAAGTGTCTGATAAAGTGAAACTTGAAAGAGAATTTCAAAGAAAAGGGTCATTTTCTCATTTTGCACCAAAGCCACTTTATACTTCTCAGGAAGTAGCTTACATTGACAAAGAGGTTTAGACTCTATCACTGAGAGATTGGAGATTACTTTTTATAGCTGAATGAGAGAAAGTGCATTAGACGTGACATATGCTGGACTTTGTAACCTGTTGTTCTTTCTTGGAATGTGCTGAGAAATCTAGAACCTTCTTACAAGGTCCCAGTCTTGAAAAACAACATCTCCTAAGATGTCTGTTCTGACTCTTCAGACCCATTCTGTAAGATCCAGAAATTCTTCTACCACACACAAACTCTCACAAGGTATTGAATGTCTGTATGCTGCCACTCATATCAGGGGTGAGCAACCTCTAGCCCCTGAGAAGGGGCTGGATTACACCTGACCACTGACTATGTTGTCTGGAGTCCAATAAAATTCTGAACGGCTACAGGTTACTCCCCCTTCATGGATCACTGCCTTGTCGTGGTGAAGGGGCTTGAATAACTCCAAGAAATTATGAGCTATGCCATGCAGGGCCCCCCAAGGCGGACAGGTCATAGCCGAGAGTTTAGACTAAATGGGATCCACCTGGAGAAGGAACTGGCAAACCACTCCAGTATTTTGCCAAGAAAACTCCATGGACATAAAAAAGGAGAAGCTTTGAGAGTTTCAAAGGCCTGCTCTGGTTCCTGGGGTCACGGAGAGTCAAACACGACTAAGACAACTAAACAACAACAGGTTGTCGGTATCCTGAGGTTGAAAGACCAGCTGGCTAGGCCCCAGCTGGATCGTCTTCCTCTCAGCCTTCATGCTGCGGAGATTCATCGACCTCTGGCTCCGACGTAAATCAGTGACTCAAGCTTGCTGACGAGCACACTATACATAGCAGAGTAAACGGCACAACAGAAGAGGCTTGAGGCTGTGGATACATACTAAAAATACGGATTTATTTTACATAAATCAGAACAAAGAAACATGTCGTTTCTCCTTGCCGTCTTCTCAGAGAGAGACTCAAAAACAAAAGCAAAACACACTGAGCGGAACTTCTGCTCATGGGACCCAGCAGTCTGTGCTGGAATGTAAACAGACATGTGGCACGCAACAATCCCATGTCTGCAACAAAAGGTACAATGGATTCTCCAACATAGGTTACCCACATCAAGATCACGTGATGCCACTTCATACAAAGCAGATCAACTCTTGGTAGTTAGGCAATGTCAGAGAATTCTACCAAAATGGAAATGGGAGCAAAAATTGCTAATGCTTGCTTATTCATCCCAATTAAGGAACAGAAATCGATCCAGTGAATACAATAATAATTCACTGTTATTGCTGTTTTCAATCTGCAAATGATATGTGATTACATCCCCCTAGCTACACCCCTAATTGCATTGTGTTTCCTTGCATTGAAATGAATGGGGTAGAATGATGTAGCCACAACATAATTTATGGAATTAATTATGTAAATTACATAATTTCACCATTGGAAAGTGAGACTAATAACATAGGTTTCTGGTGGAAAAGGAACAGCAGAGGATTGGAAACCGTGCTGCGTGCACTGTAAGAATCACAGCTTGGAATGGAAAACAGTGCCTTCACCCCTCATTTCAAGTTGTGCCGTGGATAGTTCAATTGGTCGAGCATGAGGCTGGATCTAGACGCATCAGAAAAGTGTTTCAGGAAAAAGTGTTGTGAACCACAAACTGGGAAATCGTATTTGAGGAAGACGGGACTCTACAGTGCCATCTGGTGTCACCGTGTTAAAACACATATAAAACGCTTTTTCTTTGCTAATGTAGCTGAGTCCCAAAGGGTTGAGAGCTCAAGCCCCACATTGGGCAAAAAAAATTACAGAGAGTTGGATCAGATGGCTCTTGTGCTCCCTTCAAACTCTATGATTCCATGGTTCTATGAAATGCATCCTTGAAAAACCAAAACAAATGTTTAGACTTTTAAAAATGTTTTACATGTTTGACACTTTATTAAATTTTTATATATGTTGGAAGCCACTTAGAGTGTCTGGGGCAACCCAAACAGATGGGCAGGGTACAAATAATAAAACTATTATTATTATTATTATTATTATTATTATTATTATTATTATTTTAGTATGGATTTACTGGTGTGAAATAGCAAGTGGAAGATGAATGAAGTATCTATAGGAACGAGACACACCTGAACAAGCTGGAACAGGACAAAATGAAACCTAAGAACACAAGGCAAAGTTGTAAGTTGCCTTAACACTTTTGCAGACCCTGGATGAGTTGCGGACAACCACTGATAGGCATTTCTGTTCATGATTTTTCCCGTTGCCAGCATGAGTTGAGCCAGTTTGATCCTCCTTAGATTGCACCTCCTAACCCACTGAAAGCTTTTCTTGACGCTTGGAAAATATCGAACAGATATTACGTTGGGTCAGATAAGGCAAGAGGGAAGACAGTTAATCTCTGTTAGGCATAAGGCAATGTGGGCCCCTATAAAGATTGCAACAGGGACCAGCAGAGCAATGTTTTCAAAGTTCTCTCCCTTGGAAGAAATTGGGGAAAATTTGTCTTCTCCAGCTTCTAGAATGTGTCATGCATCCTATGTATGTTATCCCATGTTTATGGCTGGTATTGGCTTTAGTTCATCTAATTGCCTCAATAGGTGATGGAGTGTGGTATACATTATATATAGAATTTGTAGGAAGGGGTGGCTACATTAATCAGGGATTAAAGAGAGTCTGAGAAATAGCCATAGAAATTCAGTAAAGGTTCAAATGACAAATCTTTAGTACCTTGGCATTAATAGCCCATCACATTAGAATAGATTACATTAGATTAAGTGACCTCCCTCATTTCTATGCACAATGCTACTTTTTGACAGCCAGAAATATAAAATACCCTCCAAAGCATGTTATGTGGAATGTTGCAGTAATTAGAATTAATGGGATTATATGCAAAAATGCTGCAGATAATTTGTTTTACTACCTCCCACAGACTAGACTAAATTACTTGGCTCCAAGTTCAGTAAAACAGAATGGTTGAGGCATAAAATGGATTCTGGAAATTATCCTGAACATTTTGTAATTTTTGACCTCATGCTTTGAACAACCATGCTAAACTTTCCTTTCAACCGTTTACTTAGAGTTGGGAAGTAATTACGTATGAGACACACAGTTTCTCTCTTTCTTAAGTTTAGTTAGGTAGCAGAAAATTCCATTTAATCAAGCAACCTCTACTCTTAACAGCTAAGACCCATGGTATTCTGTTCATGGTTACTTTGGTTATACAAGTTTTTTCAAGAATGTGCCATGTTGAAACCAAGAAATCATAAATCTAGTCCTTTAGCAGAAGCTTTCCTCCTCTCAGCAGGAAAACTATGTGCCAATTCACACACATAGCAATCTTTCCAGAATCCATTTTGTCAGTAAAGGTTCAAATGGCAAATCTTTAGTACCTTGGCATTAATAGCCCATCACATTAGAATAGATTGCATTAGATTAAGTGACCTCCCTCATTTCTATGCACAATGCCACCTTTTTGACAACCAGAAATACAAAATACCCTCCAAAGCATGTTATGTGGAATGTTGCAGTAATTAGAATTAATGACATTATATGCAAAAATGCTGCAGATAATTTGTTGATGACTGTCATACCAAGTAATGATTTGCATGTGTGCAACAAATGTCACATACAGGTTAACCACTACAAATAGAATTTTTCCCCCAACGGATCTAGCACATTCCAATTCAGAAAGCGTGTTCTCCTTCATGGAGAGCACGTGTTGCGGTGGGGGCTGCCAGGACACTCCAAAGTTGGAGGGCGGGCTAATTGATTGTTGGCCACTGATGCGATTGGGGCTTCCCTTGTTGTTGGGAAGAAGTTAATGTTGCCATTTATTGATTGACAGCCAGAAATAGTAAAACTCCTTGCACGAGGCTGGGGCTTCCTCTTTTCGCCTGTGCAGTGGATTACCCGTCCCTCCCTCCCTAGAATAGGGTTGTTCGCTTTGACCTTGCTATGCCTGTCATGGGGTCGTCTGCTTTGGAGCGGGGGCCTGGTAGGAATTTTGTCCATCTGGCTGATTGGCTGGGGCCATTTGGTTTTTGCCTACTGCGTAGCAAATCGTCACAACTTGTAAGGTTCGCGGTTAGGCATTGGTTTGTGGTTTGGTTGGCTGAGGGGCATGGATTGGCTGTGCCTGCCCCTCTAATGCTGCTGCTGCAAGGGATTCCGTTAAAGGAATTGGGGGCTAACTATTGCTTGTCCACTCTGTCAAGGGGGCTCGGGCCATAGCAATGAGCTCCTGGTTGCATTTGGGGTGAGGGCAGGTTCCCTGCTCCGCGTAACCCCCAAGTGTATTCCCCCATTCTGACTTTCACATCGTGCGGAATGTCAGTCTGTTCCCCTTGGTGGGGGCAGATAGTCGCAACCAATGCCTATGCAACCACTCACAAATTTGTATTTTAATAAAGTTGTGGCCAAAATTATGCCAAAAATCTTAAACAAAAATTTCTGTGTGATGTGTGAGTTATTGGGGTGGCCTGGGGACCTCGACACGCAAATGTTTTAAAGTTTCCAATTTGATTTTAAATGTCAGATTTTGAATTTGACTGGGATTTCTTAAACAAAATAAAGCAAAGCCTTCTTAACACCTGTTGAATTTTAAAGCAATAACATTAAGTTTCATTATAATTTTGTTCATCCATTCCTTGTTTCATTAATACATTTCTACTGTTATTTTTTCCTCTTCTAAAACAAAATCCAACCATATCAGTACTTTGGAATTTTTCAAGTTTTCCAGGGGAAAGTGGTTGCGTACATAATCAGCCGCAGCCATGAACTGCAATCTGTCTCCTAATCCCCCTTTAGTCGTGGATTTTACTGAGCCTCTTTGGACCAGCATGTTTATATTGCCTCAATGCAGCTGTGCGCTTCCATTTCTGGGCTCAATTGAAAATGGCTTCTCCATGCTAACCATAAAGTGACCTCTCCAGACAACAGAATGACTCGTCTTATCTCTGTGGCTGTGATCTCCTAAGTGACGCATACACCATTAGGCAATTGAATGTGCATGTGTACTTCTCCACATGGCCTCGGGCACTGGCAACCCACGCTATGCAACTGAAGTCAGCTAAGCAGTGACTGCTGCTGAAAAGAAACAGAAAACAGTGGTCCTCTTCAGCCATTATTGCTTGAAAGGGGAACACACATGGAACACCTCTCAGAGCCATGGGACTCCTTGTCTTCCAGTGCCGATCTGTAGCAGGCAACCTCATGAATTCGTGGAGGTTTTTCACTCACACAACGAGCTTCCATGGATACATGAGGCTCCAAGCTGCAGAAGAATTGTTTCTGTATATTGTTTCAGGAAGTGCGAATGAGACAGATTTGTGTTACAATGCAAACCAAGCCACATTTCTCCCTCATCATTAACAGGATTGAAAACCTAAATACGTCTGAGCAAAGCAACTAGCAACTAAGCAGAAAACATGGGTTTAAAAAAAAGCCACACATTAAATAAATGCCCACGGTCCTTTTCTCCACTCTCATGATTGCTGTGTGCAGATGTGTAAAATGAAGGCACAACACCACAGGCTTTGTTCTCGCTTACAGGGCTTTGGCACTGCAAAGAAGCATTATGTGGGAGTGAATTTCACTTTTGGAAGAACTCTGTGACAGTGAAATAAAGTGTATTTGACATGCCTTTTATTTCTTTGGCAAAACTGTTACCTGCCATGAAATCCTTCCGAACACGGCTGCAAAATGTGGGATAATTAGCTGTTATGTACATAATGTCACAGCTGTAAATAACAGGCAGCTAAAATTAGGCTGAAACTTATATTTAGGCGCCCGGCTCACTTTTTAGAACTGGTGCTGAGTCCCAAGTAGTTCCCACTGACCTCATTAACCTCTTTGCTACTTAATGTAATTTCATTCCGAGGACCATTACATGCAACATTCACCACTTATGAGCAACCTCCAATTTGTGTAGCTAGACATTTAAGAAAGAGAGAAAATGAAATGGCTCTCTTCTAATATAACTGTCACCAGTGGAATATAAATTTATTGACTAAACGAGTATCCTGGATGATTTAGTACTGAAATTCCCTCCCCTGCATGATGTCTCCAATCCATTGCATATGGCTTCTGGGTGCCAAACAGCTATAAAGTGGGGGAGAATGAGAAAAGCATGATTGGTGGCTAGGAAACAGCATACAGGAATGAGAGACTTAACCCTTCCTTGATCATTGCATTCCCTCCTTCCTGGCAACTCCATCACAACCTACCAGCTTGTTTCCCATCCTGCAATGCAGTCAAGGTTTGAGCAAGAAAGCAGGAAGGTTGGGGAGGTGGCTGTGGTAAGGGTTCAGCTTCCATTCAACACTTCTTCATTATAATTTGCAGCTGTTTTTATGGTCACTCAGGTTCATACTCACCAAATATATCTAGACCCATGGTTCCCAATGTGGGGCACATGCCCCACAGGGGGGCAATTTGATTTTTAAAGGAGGAAATTCATTAACAGTTAATGGCCATTTAAGCTTCTTTCATATGAATAGGAGTTCACTTTTCAAATAATAAGAATTATATGTCATAGGGGGGGCATCAGAATTTTAGAGATGATTGGGTGGGGCATGGCCCAAAAAAGGTTGGGAACCACTGATCTAGACAATCACAGTATAATATAGTTTGATAGAATACATATGTATATAGGGATGGTTAGAGACTCCCATGACTCTACTTTTCTGTCACCATGCATGGAAAACTGAAGTGGCAAGTGATTGCCTCCAAACTTGGTTTACTTCCTCCCCTTGTGCTCAAGTGAACCCACTTTGAAGTCATGTGCCAGAAGAAGGTAAGTGTGGAGGCCCAAATGGTGGTGGGTGCTGGGGATGGGCACAGGCAAGGCACTAGTCCCAGTAGACCCAGAAGGTATGGGACATGGCAAATTCTTCAGTATGTAGGGTGGTGATACCAGGTCTGGAAGAGAGGTCTACACTAAGGTTCAGAGTGGAAGGTCCCTATAGCTTTTAATTTAAATCTCCTGGAGATCTCTTGCCAATATACCTGTCATACTATCAAACTGAAATATGTTTTGGTTGTGGATAATAAAATCAATATAGAGGGCACATCTTGTAATAGTAAAACTTCATTGATTTTGTGTTTTTAATTCTAAGAAAGTCCACAATGGAAATCAATACCGATATATGACATTACAGCATTTTCATGTATAACAGTTGACATAACACATCTGTTCTGTTTTGTGTCAGCAATTTAATAAGTACCTGTGAGGATTTTAGCAACTCAACAAACAGCAAAGCTTTAAGGACCATTGGGCTACATTAGCACAGATGAAAAAGAAGGAAAGAAGAAAATGTGGGTAGTTTCGCACACTACTTAATGTGAACTCATTTTTGTTTCATGCTGCCTGGGGGAAAACACAGAGCGTGTATGTTTTAATTTTTTCAGTAACAGGTTCAGAAGTTTCTTTAGCTTTAAAGTTCCAGCATTTCGGAGTTTCTTTTGAACAAGACAATTTTCTTCTGCTTGTGGAAAAGAAGGAAACAATCCTTCATGAACCTACATTGCCAGATGTAGCTTTGAACCAATGAGCTTGCATGAGCATTATGCTCATGCACTTCCTCCTCTCCTTCTATGGCCATGAGGAAAAGCCTTTGCTTCCTGTTTTAAGACAGCTATAGGAACTATGGCTGGTTTTAGCTGGGTTTATTGGGGGCGGGAACAGGGTTGTTAACCAAGGTTTAAAGTTGTCTTAACATAGTTAATACAGTTTGCATGGTTTAGACAAAATAATATGTGTCGAGGTCCCCAAGACCACTCCCCAATAAAACACAAGTGACACATTATTATTTTTTAAGGTATTTGGCATAATTTTGGCCACAACTTTATTAAATTAAAAGCAATGTGAGTGGTTGTTTAGGCATTGGTTGCAGTGGCGTAGCGTGGGGGGTGCAGGGGGGGCCGGCCGCACCGGGCGCACCATCTGCGGGGGGGGGGGGCGCTCGCACTCGCAGCTCTCTGCCCCTACTAAAATCCATGGGTTAGGGGGCGCAAATTACTTGCCTTGCCCCGGGTGCTGACAACCCACGCTACGCCACTGATTGGTTGTGACTTTCTGACCCCGCATGGTGATAGTCTGACTGCGAAGTCAGAAAAGGGTAAGACACCCAGGGAGAGAGACGGGACTGGGAACCATGCCTCACCTCTCCCCAGAATGCTCCCAGGGGCTTGCGTGGCCCTAGCCCCTTGCCAGGGTTTGGACAAAAGCAAGGCAAGCCCCTGGGTTCCTTTAATGGAAAACCCTTACAGCAGCAGCACTATTGGGGGGGCAGGCACAGCCAAAACCATACCCCTCCACCAACCAATTCCCAAACCAATGCCTAACCACAACCCTACAAGTTGTGACGATTTGCTATGCAGTGGGCAAATGGCACCAGCCAATCAGCCAAATGGACAAAATTCCTACCAGGCCCCAAAAGCAGACAACCCTATGACAGGCATAGCAAGGTCAAGCAAACAGCCTAAAATAGGGAGGGAGGGCGGGTGATCCGATGCACGCAGCGAAAAGAGGAAGCTCAATGCTGCATGCAGGGCATTTAAAGACTAGGGCTGTCCATCAAAAAATGGCAACATATAATTCTCCCCAGCAACAGCACAGCCCTCTGCTAATGGTGGCCAAACTCTTTCCCACCCAGCAACAGCGGGGTCTCTTGCTAGTCCCCACCGCAACATGTGTTCTCCATGAAGGAGAACACGCATTAGTTTAAAATGGAAAGCAATGCTGCTTTTCTCCTCCATGTGGCTGGAGGAGGAGAGAGAAATGTGGGGTTTGCTCAGGGTAATTCCCATAGTATTAAAGAATTGTTTGTGATTATGTTCAGTATAGACCAGCAAAGACGATGAATTGAACTGCTCTGTGCTTTACCAAAGACGGGAGTCAAAATGGATCTGGCAGCTGTTATTGGAGCAAGTTGACTTTTATGTCTGAATGAACCAGGGAATTTTTAATTTGTAAATATTGTGTTTTTTGAAAAAGACTGGTAACAGAGTCATTACCTTAGTTGCTTTTATTTCATTTCAATTGCATTTTTTTGTATATGGGTATTACATTACCTAGTATTTATATGCAACCAGACAGACCATTTGTGAAAATAGATTTACCGTTTATTACATTTTGTATCCTATCGTTATTCAAAAACCTAAGTGCAATATACATAAAGTTATTTATTAAGATATTATCACATGGAAAATAGCACTCAAGACAGCCAACATAATTTTAAAAAACACAATGCAATGTTTAAAACAATTTCAAAATAGAATAGAGGCAGAATGATAGATAATGAAAGCATCACAGTAGCAAGGTGATCTAAAAAAAGAGAGAATAAAAATCATCATTGTCACTTGGCAGAAGAACCCAAAAGAAGAAAGGATCAAATAACTCCCTATGGGAGTGAATTCTACAACTGGGATGTGGCCACAGAGAAAACCCTCTTGCATCGATCAGCTGAACAGCAGCCTTTGACAGCATGCAGATAATGGAGATTACATTAGATCTTAGGGTTCAGGCAGGGTGGTATGGGAGGGTGAGGTCTCTCAGGACTCAGCCCATTTGGGTAGTAATCAGGGGTAATAATCAGCAAACTGAATTGTGGCTGGAAGCAAATTGGTATCCACTACAGTTGTTCCAAAATGGGCATAATGTGCTTATATAAGTATCATTGCTGCTGAATTCTGGACCACTCCAAGCTTCCAGGGGCACTTCACAGATGTGAAGGCCATGGAGAATGTGTTAGCCTAGTCCAATCTTGGTGTGTGTCATCATAGCTAGGCCCATCTTCCCCAGAAATGGGAGCGGTTGGTACAACAGACTGACCTCATCAGAAGCTATGGCTGCTATACGGAACATTATGTGTTCCATTTGCTTACTATGACCATACCCTCCAACATTTTTCTGATGAAAATAGGGATGTCCTATTCTATTATTATTATTATTATTATTATTATTATTATTATTATTATTATACCTCACCCACCTGACTGAGTTGATCCAGCCACTCTGAGTAGTTTCCAACATATATAAAAACATAAAACATAAAAAACTTCCCTATACAGTAGTACCTCGGGTTACATACACTTCAGGTTACAGACGCTTCAGGTTACAGACTCCGCTAACTCAGAAATATTACCTCAGCTTAAGAACTTTGCTTCAGGTGAGAACAGAAATAGTGCAGTGGCGGCACAGCGGCAGCAGGAGGCCCCATTAGCTAAAGTGGTGCTTCAGGTTAAGAACAGACCTCCAGAATGAATTAAGTTCTCAACCTGAGGTAGCACTCTACAGAGCTGCCTTCAGATGGCTTAGGGATCAGATAACTCCATACCCTCCAACATTTCTCAGATGAAAATAAGGACATCCTACCATATCCTCCAACTTTTCTCCAATGAAAATAGGGATGAGATCAAATCAGAAACCAGGATGGCTTCTGTAAATCTGGGACTGTCCTTGGAAAAATAGTGACACTTGGAAGGTCTGTAATACGTTAAGCTGAGAAATGACATCTTTGCCAAGGCTGCCTCCATGAACTTTGTTGCTGAGCAGTTATTTTATCTCATGTATGCCCAATCAAAATCCAACACTCAAGCCAAGCCAACCATTTCAGCAGAAGAAGCAGATCTGTGCCTGTTCCATTTCTCCTCTAATGCAAGGAATAATTCAGGCCATGTGCACTTGAGCTCTGTATGCTCAATTGGGATATACATGGCCTCTGAACTGAGTAACTAGTGTTTGCCTAAGTGAGATTGTTGTGCTGAGACAACTGTCATGCCCCTAGAGAAGTGACAACATGTTCTGGCAATTGTGTAGCGATGCATTTTTACTTTGGCATATTGCTTTTCCCGTGGGTGAAGAGCGGCAACGAGAAATGACATTAAGGAAGGACCTTACGTGGCTCACAGAAAAGACCCAAATCTGTAAGCAGTGATCAGGGAAGTGCTACTGAGAATTAATAGCAAGAAATTCCCTCCGTTAAGCTAGCTATTTTCAGCCTGTCATTTAATAAATGTTTACATTCCTCAGATTGAGGCCAATGATGTCTGAAATTTAATTTAGGTCCATTGAAAACATTCTGCCTGTTTAGGTGCCAGTCGTGCACTTTAATTACAATAGAATGAAATAGCTAGATTGAACATCTAAGTAGTGTTTTCTTTGATTCACCTTGTCTGCTTGGTCAAATGACATTATTACACAGTGTCCAGGAGAAGTTTTTAGGGCAGCTTGGAAACCTGTATGAAATAATAACACCTCCATCCATTTTAAATTGCAAAGTGCATTTTTATACGGCAGACATTGATAAGTGCTCTTTCCCAGATCTCTTTGATGAACACTTGTTCAGAAAGCCTTTTTCCCTCTCCTTTACCACTATTGAAAATGAGAACATCTTGCCACAATGCATGGCAGATATTATAGAAGGCTACTACTTAAGGACAAATGGGACAGTACTCCATCAGCCCTAGAATCTTCAAACCCACAGAGCCTGATCCAACACGTCCTCTCTCATGCCTCCATGCTATGATCACACATTCTTTGCTCTGTCTGTTTTGTTGCTTGCCCTTAACTCTCCAGAAAAAGAGGCAGCAATTTCCTTTGAAAAACAGTCTTCTAGAGGCATGAGAGCACCCATTGATCCTCTGTATGTTCTCTTTTCCTTGTGACTGGAAACACCTAAGAATGTAAGAACACAAGAACACATTGGATCAGGTCAATGGCAAATCTTATCCGGAACCCTGTACTCACAGTGCCCAACCTTGGCCAATTGGACATGGTTATTTGGTTCAAAAGGGGTGTTTGTGACTCCAAGCTACAACCAATTGACTCAAGTGCTGTGGGAACCGATTCCTACAACCAATTAAATCTATGCACTGTGATTGCTGACTCCCATGAGTCAGAGCTTTGAGAGCTACAGTTTGTCCCTGTGGCGAGATCTAGAAGTTAGGCCAGTAACAGCAGTAAGGTAGTTTAAAACTTCTCTCCCAGCACACATCCAAATTCAGGAAAAATCATATGTGTTTCTGGGTCTAACAAGATAATGTGACATGAAATGAGCTTCTGCAGCTTTTTAAAAACAACAACAAAAAAAAAACTTCATTGGCTGACACACTCTGTGGTTCTCAAATTGCCAGCCATGAAATGGGGGTCTACAGATGGTTCAGTACAATTCTAATGCACTATTATTGTCAATAACATATTGCAGCATACATACCCTCTGACACTTCTCTGATGAAAATAGGAGCATCAATAATCATCATAATCATAATCATAATACCCTGCCCATCTAACTGGGTTTCCTCAGCCACTCTGGACGGCTTCCAATATATATAACATAAGCATTAAACATTAAAAAAAAAAATCTCTATAAAGGGCTGCCTTCAGATGTCTTCTAAAGGTTGTATAGTTACTTATCTCTTTGGCTTGAGGATTGCATAACGCCATACCTTCCAACATTTTCTGATGAAAATAGGGTCATGCTAAGGAAAAGCTGGACATTCTGGGATCAAATCAGAAACTGGGACAGCTTCTGTAAATCCAGGACTGTCCCTGGAAAATGGGGACACTTGGAGGTTTGAGAATATACTCACAAAGAAAGAAGGAGTCTGTTGGGCCCTCCGTAGAAGGCGACTTCCTGTGTTCTTGTGCATATTTTGGTCCCCATATGCTATTAGACTCCAATCCCCATCATCCCTGCCTAAAATTGTCAATGGTTGGGGTTGATAGGAGTTGTAGTCCTACACCTGTATGGAGCCCAAAGTTGGAGAAGGCTGCCGTGGAGCTTTCCAGACTGATCCCATCCCATTCCTGCAAAATTTATAGTCCTCTCAGCTTTCTGCCTTACCAAATTTGACTTGATAACAAATCATTTTTCTGAACCTCCCACTGATTGCCACCTTCCAAAGATTTCTAGTCACCAAGAAACATTAATATGCTTTCATTAAGTTCCTGATTATTGCTCAGCAGAAGGCCCATTGACAGTAATCAAGAAAACCATTCTCATCACGGTACCTGAAAGCAGCATTCCACATACAATTTTCCTCCTCCTGTTATGAGGAAGTTCAGATATACTGACTGAGGAGCAGGGATCACAGTTCTTACCTCTGAGTAGGCATGGTTACAATTGTGCTGTTATTTCATGTTATCATTGATGTATTTTGTTTGCTGTCAGCTGCTTCTAGCACCAGAGGATGTGGGAAATGAAGGACTGCATTTAAAAAATAAAATGTTCCTGGTGGCTTTGAGCATGATGGTCCTATAACAGTAGATGAGGCCACAAAGGGCTGTAAATTCTACATGCACTCATTTCTACACAGGTGGAGCATGACCAGAACAAGAAGCATCTAGGAAGAATGGAGTGTGTGTAGCAGTTTAGTCACCCAGTTGAGGACCCAATATTTGTTTGTTTGTTTGTTTTGCTTTGCTTTGCCTAGGTAAAGGGACCCCTGACCATTAGGTCCAGTCGTGGCCAACTCTGGGGTTGCGGCACTCATCTCGCTTTATTGGCCGAGGGAGCCGGCGTACAGCTTCCGGGTCATGTGACCAGCATGACTAAGCCACTTCTGGTGAACCGGAGCAGCATATGGAAATGCCGTTTACCTTCCCGCTGGAGCGGTACCTATTTATCTACTTGCACTTTGACGTGCTTTTGAACTGCTAGGTTGGCAGGAGCAGGGACAGAGCAACGGGAGCTCACCCTGTCACGGGGATTCGAACCGCCGACCTTCTGATCGGCAAGCCCTAGGCTCTGTGGTTTAACCCAAAGGGAAAAGCAAGAAAGAACACGGTGTCCAATTCTGGGTATCACCATTTAAGAAGGATGTTGACAAGCTGGAATGTGTGCAGAGGAGGGCAACGAAGATGATCAAGGATCTGGAAACCAAGCCTTATGAGGAACAGTTGAAGAAGCTGGCTAGGTATGTTTAGTCTGGAAAAGAGGAGACTGAGAGGAGATATAATCTAATCTAATCTAAAGGGCTGTCACATGGAAGAGGGAACAAGCTTGCTTTTCTCCAGCTTCAAGCCTCAAACCAATGGCTTCAAGTTACAAGAAGGGAGATTATGACTAAACATCAGAAAGTACTTTCTAACAGTAAGAGCTGTTTGACAGTGAAACAGACTCCCAAGCAGAGGTTGAATAGTCATCTGTCATGGATGCTTTAGCTGAGATTCCTGCATCGCAGGAAGTTGGACCAGATGTCCCTTGTGATCCCTTCCATCTCTACAATTCTATGATTCTATGTAGCCTTACATTGTGGTTCGAGGACCCGATCCCCACTTTGTGGAATGAAGACACACAGACACAGAGTATAAGGTTAATGGGCAAGAAGAGGCCACAACTTTATTGATTACAGCAAGTGAGAAGGTATTGGCTTAGGCATTGGACCACAACAGATTGACTCCACCAACTCACGGCGAGAAGGCGGACAATGAGGCAGAATGGCTGGCGCAGCAGTATCTTAAACTGCAAACCATGCCCCTCCAAGCTGCCTGGTTGGGCACTTACCTGTGGGCGTGGTGCACCAGCCAGGTGAGTGGGGCAGGGGGCATAACGCCCCCTGCGTGATGCAGGAATCGCATCCCGCCCACAACACCTCCCCTCTTGGAGGAGAGGCTTTACAGACCCTGAGAAATAAGCCAGGATGAAAGGTTCAGACATAAGGTCTTCAAAATCTACATCCAATACAAAGACACTGAGTCAGATATAAGCCAATCATATAACACCGAAGGTGGGATCTGTTGTGCAGCCACACTCTCAGGTTATTGCATGTCCCCCTTTCACTCCTATACATAGGAACCTAGCAAGCTGCCTTATTGCCCAAGACAGACCATTGGTACATCTAGCTCAGGCAACACTGACTGGCCCCAGCTCTCCAGAGTTAAAGGAAGACATCTCTCCCAGCCATACTGAGAGATGCCTGGGATTGAACTTGTGACAGATGCTGTATTGCTAAGCCATGGCTCTTCCTATAATGCATGACTAGGACTAGTGTGGTCCTCCGAAGAAATAAATCCTAAGAGCATAGCATGAGCCTCTGGGCTCACCCACCAGGGCACAGAATAAGGATCCCTACCCCTGCTTAGGCTATTAAATTGATTGAAGTTAATGCTGTTCTATTCTATCTTTTTATTATATTCTGATCATTGTTTTCGTTCAGTTTGTGCTATTGCATTTTGCCTTTTTATTATATTATGATAAAATGTAATATAGTACACTATATTATTGTTCCAGTATACGAGACATCTTTATCTATTGTTTTTATATTTTGAGGCATCTTGAGGGCTTTGGAGAAGCCACAGTTATAAATTAAATTAGATTAAATTAATGGATCTACATTATTTTGGGTGCTTTTTCAGCATGAAGGCTAATAATAAAATGTGCAACTAAAAAATGACAATGGTTGTGTTTCATGTATACACAAGCTGTTATTATCTGTTTTTTCTCCTTATTGTTTTTAGGAATCATCTGACTATCTCCACTGCCCTAGAGATCTTCAGTCAATGAGTACATCCACTCCATCAATTTCAAGCATTTGATGAATTGGTTGTTGCCTCTGAAAACTTGTGTGTAAAAATAAATGGAGGATGGAAGGGCCAAACGAGGGATGGGGAAGGATTGGGGCTTTTGGCACAACTTGCAGCAACTCCCCACCCACCCAGGCATATCTGGCATCCTGCACACAGCTCTCAGCTGTGGCTCCTAAAAGCTACCAGCATATGACAGTGGCCACACCCTGGGAAGGCCTTTGACTGCCTGGCTAAACCAGATGAGGGTGGCTTATGGGCTCCAAAATGTCAGAGAGTTATGGACTTCCCCAGCATTTGAAGAGAGGCTCCTGTGGATTGAGTGGATGAGACCAGTAATGGGTGATCCACCAGAACATACAGTGGTACCTTGGTTCTCTAACTTAATCTGTTCCAAAACCAAAGCATTCCAAAACCAAGGCGCGCTTTCCCATAGAAAGTAATGCAAAATGGATTAATCCGTTCCAGACTTTTAAAAACAACCACTAAAACAGCAATTTAACATGAATTTTACTATCTATCGAGACCATTGATCCATAACATGAAAGCAATAAACAATGTACTGCAGTCACACAATTAATAAGTAGCTGAACAGTCACAAAAAAGAGCCACAAAAACACAAAATAAATAGCAAAAACAGACAGACCTCAGCATAACACTCAAAACGGAAGTTGGCTTTCAGCTGGAAGCGTAACAATCAAAATGGAGCATGTTCAGCTTCCCAAAAAAAGTTTGCAAACTGGAACACTTATTTCCAGGTTTGCAGTGTTTGGGTTCCAAATTGTTTGAGTGCCAAGGCATTTGAGAAGCAAGGTACCACTGTACTGTCCTTTCCATGGGCGTTTTACTCGAAAAGGTTTTCAAGTGCCTTCTAGCTTCTGTAAGCAGATAGAAATGATTTAAAAGAATGATCCAGGGAAGCCCTCCAAGACCTCAACAGTATTTACAAAACAATTCACCACTAGCAGCCAGTGAAGTGTGGCAGATCTGCCCTTCGGACACTGACATTACGGCAACTTATCTGGACAGATCTAAGGCTGGGTAAGGCAACAGTGAGGTCAGAGTTGCATGGATGCACTAGTGCAGACATGGCCAGACTTGGCCCTCCAGATGTTTTGGGACTACAATTCCCATCACCCTGACCACTGGTCCTGTTAGCTAGGGATGATGGGAGCTGTGGTCCCAAAACATCTGGAGGGCCAAGTTGGCCATGCCTGCACTAGCGGAATCAATTTGGTATTCTCAACAGCACATGCATGCAGCCTCAATGGAGCCACACCCCAACCCCATCCAGGTGAACAGCAGTGTTGCTGGGTGATCTCTGCCCTACCACACTCAATTAGAGGTGCCATGTGTCTGGAATTTCCCAGACATAGCTGGGATTCATCCATCAAAAATGGTGTCTGGTAGAAATTTTTGAAAATCGGTTAAAATGCCCGGGAGAACCAAGGCAAATGGCAGCCCATATCAGAAGTGTTGATAAGAAAGAAAGAAAGAAAGAAAGAAAGAAAGAAAGAAAGAAAGAAAGAAAGAAAGAAAGAAAGAAAGAAAGAAAGACAACAACAACAACAACAACTTAAAAAAGAAGAAGAAAGCTCAAAAAAGAATTTTCACTTTTTGAAATATGGCAACCCTGCACTGGATGCGGCTGAAATTCACATAAGTTAAAACCACATAATTATTGAGTTAGAAGGGACCATGCATAGCATCTAGTCCATCTGCATGTAATGCAGGAATATAGGAATATGCAGCTTTCCTCTATGGGAAAAAAAACCCTGTGACTTTGGTGTTATCAGTACCATACAGCAATGGACTTTTAAAGAAGAAAAAAAGAAAATGATGTGGACTTGTGTTGAAATAAACATATTCCTCTACTTGTGTGGAAGGGCCATGGACTGGTTGAAGACGATTTTGTCTATCTCTGAGCCAGGAAAGCTCAAATATTTACATTCTGTCAAAATGGTTTGCCATTAAAATATCAATCCAAAAGAAAATTTAAATGTACTGGTTACAAATAATGCACTTCAGTTGAAGGGTGATATTGTGGGTTGAGAGAGAGAGAGAGAGAGAGAGAGAGAGAGAGAGAGAGAGAGAGAGAGTTTGGTCTTGGTTAATTTTAAATTTTCTATATATTATGTACCTCTGAGTTAATGAAGAATTCATAGTTTTGGATGCTAGCATAATAGTGTAGACCTGCTCCCCACCCAAATGTCAAGTTTAGCTCTGCACTTTCAATAATAAAAGCCATTTGAAATATCTGCCTTCCTTTTAGGAAGCAGATTCATATTCATCACACATTGGGAAGCAATTATCCTGTCTTTAATGACCTCTATTACAACATTCACATCCAACTTCCTGCAGAAAAAATGAAACTAGAGATGAAACTTAAACAATTGGATGTGGCTCAGTTCCAACTCTATCTGCAGCACCCATTTGCTTCTGAATTTCCTCACCCAGCCTCCTTGGAGTGAGAACTGGAAAGATCCCTAGTATAAGGTATAAGGTATGCCACATTAGAAATAAGCAGTGCAAACTATATACATTCTTGACCCTTATAGAAAAGGTAAATAAATGGTCAGCCTGAGCACAGCTACATAGATCTCAGCATTGTTAATGAGTTGGGAATATTTGAAATAATCAATGGCTGTCCCCAGCACTGGGACATGGCATGATCAGACAAAATGGTCAGGATGAGCCCTGAGAAAACAAGCAACGGAGCTCTAGCCTGTAGGCACCATTTTCTGCATTATTTCCAATATCCCTTGCCCATCATACTGTATATTCTGCTGCATCCCAGAGGGATGCTGGGGAAAGGAAGATATTACTGAGGAGCAAGTATGTAGTGAAAGTCAATACTGACTTTAAAGCAACAGTATTTACAGTGTGTGCCTGTTTATGTCTCCAGTGCTATTTTTCTGACCTTTAAAGCCCTAAATGGCCTCAGCCCAGTATACCTGAAGGAGTATCTTGACCCCCATCATTCAGCCTGGACACTGAGGTCCAGCTCCGAGGACCTTCTGGCAGTTCCCTCACTGTGAACCAGGCAGAGCGCCTTCTCGGTAGTGGCTCCCACCCTGTGGAACGCCCTCCCATCAGATGTCAAGGAAATAAACAACTATCTGACTTTTAGAAGACATCTGAAGGCAGCCCTGTTTAGGGAAGTTTTTAATTGTTTGATGTTTTATCACATTTATTATTATTATTATTATTATTATTATTATTATTATTATTATTTTGTTGGAAGCTGTCCAGAGTGGCTGGGGAAATCCAGCTAGATAGGCGGGGTATAAATAATAAATTATTATTATTATCATTATCATTATTATTATTTTTTCTAGAAAAAGAGGTGCTGGAGTTCACCATGAACTTCTCCCTTGTTCTCTCAGAATGGCAACGGTACCCACCTCAGAAGTGCCATAGCTGAGCTCCTGTGAGCTCTGACAGAAAGGGGGGGGGGGCGCCTGTATATATCTCCTGGACAATGTGTATGGAGATCCTGGGTTCCCCCCGAAGACCTCTCAGCCTCGCTGGTGTGGTCCAAAGGAAAGCAGAGCAATACATTTGGCTCCAGCTTGGCTGCAGGAGGTTCCAGAAAGAGGCATACAATGTGTCATCCAACTGCCTTAGGGCCTCCACTCCATGTAGGGGTTACTCCTTAGCAGTTTATTCTCCCAAATGTAAGGAGCTCATCCTACACTCAAGTAGGACCCTGGCAGAGACACATGCCTGACTGGCATGTTCCCTCCCTCCTCGATCGTTCGGGAGCTTCAAGAGCTTTCTTCTGCCCGAACATCACAGCGACTGATGCCAACCGACACCGGCACACTTAGGGATCTGATGAGTCTTTGCAGCTTGCATAACAGATCTCAGCAACTCAGCATTTTGGCTAATCTACATTTATTTACATATAAACACACATGGAGCACTACAACATGGCTCCCTCTCTCTGTAGCATCAGACAGCAAAGAGAAAAAGAACAAAGGACAATAGTCCCACTTCACGGAACACAGTGACACAAACATCCTGTCTCCGTCACTTTCCACTCTGTGGAGCCAGAACATACACCGTCATGTGATAGACAAAAATCCCATGACTGCAATCATGGAGCAGGAATTCTAACACCAAAGTCAGCCTGGAAGGCATTGGATATGCATTTTTGCTCAGGGTTTATTCCTGAAGCTTTGCTCAAGCCACAAAGCAGTGGACAGCGGCACCAACTATAGGGGGCCCTGGGGGCCCAAGCACCCACAGAAAAATTACTATGGTTGCTCAGCACCCACACCACAGGGCTCCCAACACAACCTCTGGTGCCTCACAAAGCACCGGAAGTCACACTTGAGGCCTCACGAGACCTCGGAGATGCTGTCTGAGGCCTTGCAAGACCTTGGAACCTGACTGTGTCTTCATATGCAGGGGAAGTCCCTAACTCACAAAGGGTTTGAGACCCATCACCTGGTTTAGCTGTTACCAGTGTGTGGCTACTGTTGCATGCTGACAGCTTTTTGAGTTCTGTAGGGCTTACTGGCACCAGGTCTATGGCTACAAGATTGCAACCTAACAGCATAAGTAAATACATGCTTACTTAGAAGTAAGGCCCAATGCGTATAATGGGGTTACTCCTAGGTAAGCGTCTACAGAATTGCATCTTTATAGTGAAATCCTAAAAGTGCCTATTCAGAATTAAGTTCCGTAGTGATTACATGGGAACAGGGTTGTTTGTTGTATTCCTCCCAAATGGTTGTATCCAATGTTAGTCATAGTCAGAGCAAACCCGTTGAAATGAATAAACATAACTGATTTTGGTACATTAATTTCGGCAGTTCCACGCTGAGTAAAACGTTGTTAGCTGCAGCCCAATTAGTCCCCAGCACATTGCAGCAAACACACAAAAAATGCTGCATAATATTTGTATGCTGCCCCATTCATTTCAGTAAGGGCTTATATAAGAGTAACACTTGATGGATTGCAACCTAGAGCTCTCCTTATATCGAGATGGCGATAATTATTGATTTGCAGCCTCTTGGCCCAGAGTGGAATACAGTAATTTTATTTTATGTTGTTTATTCTTTTTTGTCATTTGAATGCAAGGCCTGAATAACGTCGTATGAGGTGTCAAGGTTAATGTATCAAATCCAGGTAGTTGCTTGGTTGAATTTTGTCAAATATTCCAGTGCTGCACTAACCCTCTGAGACTATACCGAGACTAAAATGGAAAAGGAATTTAATTAGAGCGTGCTGGGAATGTAATGTGGGACATTAAGCATTTATTAAACAAAGCTGTTTCTGAACCTTTCGGATTACACATTGGGAAATCTTCATTAGCGATCAACAAAATACATGTGTGTACAACTGAGCAGACCAAATGTGATGACAATACATTATGTATTGTCTCACACACTGATTATATGAGGTTGCACAGGAATATTTTAAGCAAAGGCTATTATTCCAAAGTGTTGCAGCCAGAATGGTTTTTTTTTTTTTTTTTTGGTAGTTTATCCCCATACCGATTGTTCATTTAAAAAACTTGCTATAAAAGACATTCTCTTGCTAGGCCTGTTGTAGGCATTGGAATTCAGTACAGCTCTGATTAATTTCAAAGGCATATTGGTCGAGGGTTATTATTAGGTTAGTTTGTTAATGCACAATCTGTCACGAAAGCCTTGAAGTGGAAATGTAGCAGATGCACAAGTCCTACTTTGAAATTTCTTAAATCACTAAAGACATGAATAATTTCATTTCTGTTTCCATGCAGAGAGAAATTGTGTGGTGTTAAACACTGCATATTGTGTGTGTGTGTGTATCAAAAAATAAAATAACATGTTGTTTTCATAGCAATGTCTTTCTTATCTATGTAAAAACCAGACAGACTAATTGGGCACGTTGTTGCTGTTGTTGTTGTTGTTGTTGTTTTGCTGAATTACAATCGTTCATGCAGTTCTTATCAACATGGGAATATCACCACGAAGTGTGTTTCTTGCCTAAATATGACATAGGTCCCATCCATTCCAGACGTTTAAGACACCTTTGGTATCAGTCATTGAAAGTCTTGGGGAAAATTATCCACTTACCGTGATGATCTCACAGAGCTATATTTCCCAGCACCATTAACAAACTGCATTTCTCAGGGTTCTCCAGTTGTACAACAGTGCTTTAAATGTATGGCACGGAAGTGATCAAGAGTGATTTTTTAAAAAAAAAGTTTATAGAGATCCTAGGTCAAATATGGGGTTCAGCTCAAGAATATCAATGTGCAAAGAAAGCAAAGTAACCATATTGATTTCACACAAACACATCCCATGCAGTGACTACTAAATCGCAGAGCATGCAAGGAAAGGAAGGCTAGCAATTCACTTGCCACTTTATTTCATTCGTGTCTAAGTTCATTTGGCACAAAAGAGAAATTTGTGTAATGAAGAGAACACATACACGTTTGATGTCATGTTATACCTGATTTCCACGAATTCTTCAGTAATAACATCATTGTTGGCATTTCTAAGTTACTGAGTGCCTTTGTATTGCGTGGACAGGCGGAGTCCCCAGATCCCGAGTGGTCCCCCCCGTCATGTGGAATAACGACTCTAGACAACATGCTATGGGATTAAATTGGCCACAACTTTATTAAATTTCAAATGTGGGTAGACCTTGGCTCAGGCATTGGGCGTTCTCCCTCCCTAGTCCCCAGCCGGGGACCTAGGGAGCATCAGGGTTATCCAGTGTGTGTGGGGGGGATGGGCCGGCTCTGGAGAACATATGTTCAAGCAGAGATAGCCGCCCCCGTTACGCCGCCGCAGGGGAGAGCAATGACGACCTTTCGGCGTACGGCCAAAGCCTCCCTTCAAAACCCCTTTAACGGGGAACCCTGGTATCGCCGCCGCAAAGAGGAAGATGGACTAAAGGATTCCACCCAAGGCCTGATACCGCCAAAGTTGTGACGTTTTGCTACGGGAAAGGCGAAACCTGCCAATGCAGGGAAATTCCTTTCCGGCCCTTTAACAGCAACCTTATCGTAGCAGCGCCCGCATACCTGTGGAGACAGGTTAACCTGCAAAGCCTATGAAGAAAAGTTAACCTGCAAAAGAAGACATTAACTGAGGGTGGGTAGGGTGGGAGAAGCTCTGGAGCCAAGTGAGGATTACCAATTAAGATCCACCCTCTATTGTGTGGGCAGGTAATCCCTCCCCTATCTGGCCTGGTTTCCCTGGCAATGCTTCCCCCAGGTGGGATTGGACAACTCACTGGGGTAGGCGGGGAACTCCAGGTATCCCACCTGAGGGAAGGCAAAGCCTATGCTGATGGGGCCACTCCAGATCCAGGGCTGCACGCGTCCACGCAAAGGGCGCCCCCCGTTTTAAGTGGGGAGCGGTCATTCCTTCCCATATAACAATAAATAAATAAAATTCTATGGGAGGCTTACAACATAAAAAAGCAAGATAAATTGTATTGATGGTAAAATAAAAACTTCCTCTATAGACAGACAAACAAATAGAATGTGTGATATATAGAAATCTGCACCACAAAATGCAGTGCTAAAAGCTAGGTTGAATTTTAAAATTTAAATAGTCAGCCTGGCACTGAACAGTCAACCAAAAAACCCTCCAAAGACAGAACTTAGAACTTCCCTGGTAGTGGAATGTTCTCTCTCTCTCTCTCTCTCTGTTTCCCCCCTGTTCCACTTAGAGCTTTATTGAACGATTGCCACCATCTACATATTTTACTAGTTTTTTAATGTTATTAATACTTATTAAGTTTATATACTGTCCTTCATATGAAAAATTAAACGTATTGGTTACAACTGAAGGGTGGGTGCGTATGTATGTTTTTGGTTTATTTTTTATTTTGTATATATTAGGTACTTCTGAGTTAGTGAAGAATAGTTCTGGATGCTAGCATAATAGGTAAAGGTAAAGAACCCCTGGATGGTCAAGTCAAGTCAAAGGCAACTATGGGATGCGGCATTCATCTCACTTTCAGGCTGAGGAAGCCGGCGTTTGTCCACAGTTTTCTGGGTCATGTGGCCAGCATGACTAAAACGCTTCTGGTGCAAGAGAACACTGTGACGGAAACCAGAGCTCACGGAAATGCTGTTTACCTTCCCACCGCAGCAGTACCTATTTATCTACTTGCACTGGTGTGCTTTCAAACTGCTAGGTTGGCAGGAGCTGGGACAGAGCAACAGGAGCTCACTCTGTCATGGGGATTTGAACCGCCAACCTTCTGATCAGCAAGCCCAAGAAGCTTAGTGGTTTAGACCACAGCGCCACCGACGTCCCTAGCATAATAGTGTAGACCTAGCCCCCCCCCCCCATGTCCTCTGTTTCTGAACTACTGGAAGCTCCTGGAAACTGAATGCCAGACTCAATGGACCTTCAGATCTAATGCAGAAAGACACTTCTGTGTTTCTGCTCTTATGGCTGCACTTTTAAAACCAGCCACGAAGGCTCGTGATTCTTAAGTTTCTTATTGTTGGTAGCATTGTAATTAAACATTCATATGAAAACATTTTACAGCAAATGTGCAGCTCGGAATGAAAACAACAGCAGGCAGGGTGCAAGGAAAAGAACAACAGGAATTTTATTAGACTGCATTATAGTTGCTGAACTTGATTAGGCGGTATTTATAAATACCAAAGACTGTGAGCCAGGAAATGATTGCTTGAAATAACAAATTGCTGAGACACACAGTAGGGGCTAGTTCGTTCATGGCCTGGGTGCCCAGCCTATCTGTTTGGCAAAGAATGGGTGCAAGGCTTGGCTTTGTGCATTAGTCTCCACCATGCTTCTCATGTATAAAATGGGAAGACCAGTGTCTAAGGAGAGTTGCATGAAAAGAAATTAAACTTCATGTACATCTTACCTCTCATTATCAATTGCACACATGGTAGTAGAGCCTGCACAATGTCTCATGAGAGCCAGTGTGGTGTAGTGGTTGAGAGCGGTGGACTCATAATCTGGTGAACCGGGTTCGCTTCCCCGCTCCTCCACATGCAGCTGCTGGGTGACCTTGAGCTAGTCACACTTCTCTGAAGTCTCTCAGCCCCACTCACCTCACAGAGTGTTTGTTGTGGGGGAGGAAGGGAAAGGAGAATGTTAGCAGCTTTGAGACTCCCTAGGGTAGTGATAAAGTGGGATATCAAATCCAAACTCCTCCTCCTCCTCCACTGCTCCTCCTCATGTTGCTCCTGCACATGGATGACCTACACACCTGAGCCATGTGCGGAAAAAAACCCTTTGCTTTCAAAGACATCAAAATCAGGGTTATTTCACTATGCTCCAACTGTCCCTATTTTACAGGATTTTTACAGGATTTGCAGAAGCCGTCCTGGTTTCTGATTTGATCCCGGAATGTCCCTATTTCCCCTAGGACATCCCTACTTTCATTGGAGAAAAGTTGGAGCGTATGACATACCCTCCAAGTGCCCTCTTTTCCATGGACAGTCCCGGATTTACAGAAACTATCTCAGGTTCTGATTTGATACTGGAATGTCTTGCTTTTCCTCAGGATATCCCTATTTTCATCCGAGAAATATTGAAGTTATGTGACTCCCCGAGCAAGGAGATAATGATACAACCTTTAGAAGACTTCTGAAGGCAGCCCTGTATAGGGCAGTATTTTCATGTTTAATGTTTTATTATGTTTTAATGTATGTTGGAAGCCACCCAGAGTGGCTGGGGCAACTGAGTAAGATGGGCAAGGTATTATTATTATTATTATTATTATTATTATTATTATTGAATAAGACATCCCTATTTCCATTGTGGGACGTGGGTGGCACTGTGGTCTAAACCACTGAGCCTCTTGGGCTTGCTGATCAGAAGGTTGGCGGTTCAAATCCCCACAACAGGATGAGCTCCTGTTGCTCTGTCCCCGCTCCTGCCAACCTAGCATTTTGAAAGCATGCCAAAAAAGTGCAAGTAGATAAATAGGTACCGCTCCGGCGGGAAGGTAAACGACGTTTCCATGCGGTACTCTGGTTTCACCAGAAGCGGCTTAGTCATGCTGGCCACATGACCCAGAAAAACTGTCTGCGGACAAACGCTGGCTCCCTCGGCCTGTAAAGCGAGATGAGCGCTGCAACCCCAGAGTTGTCTGCGACTGGACTTAACTGTCAGGGGTCCCTTTACCTTTACCTTTTTATTTACATTGGAGAAATGTTAGAGGGTATGCCATTGTTACTAGATTTATGGTACTTTGGATTTTACCAGAGGCACAAGATTGGTGGCAGACATGGGTTGCATTAGGTTTTGTACCCTGCTACTTCTGAAATTAAATGATACCGTACTCCAGCTTCCATGGAAATGGTTCCATGGAACAAGTCATATGTAACAGTGATCATAATTGCACCCTAAAGGGGAAAGCCATTGTATAAGGCTGACGTGCTGGCACATTCCTGAAGTTATTGATACAAAATCAGCATCAGAGTGCCTGCATGCTGAGTCAATCTTTTTTGTCTGTATGAAACTACCTCTTTAATTTGTTGCTTCTCTCACATCAATTTGTCTTTCTGAGCATTTTATTTTTCTGAAAAGGATAGAAAAATGTGGCATGTTCCTAAAACATACATACATACATACACACACACACACGCACACACACACACACACACACACACACACACACACACATATATATATATATATATATATACTTTGAATGCAACAGGATATTGACATTTCACAATGTGAAAAAGCATCACACGCTACACAGCTACACATCCACAGCAAAGTATTTAATCTGATGTTCTTTAATGCTTTCTTAACAACATAGCTTTAGTGAAACAAAGGTCAGCATCCTTGGAAATTATTTAACATGCTTTGCATTCAAGGGCTTGCATTTCAACACTCTTGACTTAAAATGCTTAAACCTTTCAATGGCTTTCACTGTAGTGCATTGCTCAGCCCCTAAAGAGTTAGCTTATCACTCTAAGCCACACATGGTTGCTAGCTGCACCTCAAAGAAAATGTAAAATGTATTCAGACCCTTTGATACTTCAGTGTGGATCCTATAAAATGTACTAAAGAACAGAATATTCACCGCATCGTATTGAATTTTATGCTTAACGATATCAGCACTGATAATCCCTATATGTGGTTTAGAAATCTGGGAATACGGAAAGAATAGAAATGGGTAGGTAGAGACCACATTTTGTAAGAAAATAATGTTATCACAGACAAAAACAACAACAACAATATATGTACTTGATCAAGCACACCAAACAATTGTGTATTTAAGGCTGCCCACAATTACTTGGAGCAGTTCCCACCCACCTGGATGGGACTTAATTCAGTAGACCAAAATATGGTTGGAAATATTTAAATTAATCCAGACATGCCAAATATGTTTGTTTGCTCATTCATTCATTTGTAAAAATACCAAGGGCTCCAATCCCTAACAATGTTTGAAGCTTTAGGCATTAGCTCTAATGTGCAGCTTAAGGGTGAAGCTTCTCTGCTTTATAAAACACTATTGGACCTACAAATAAGCAATGGGCAGAATTTTAGAGAGGTGTGGGAAGCTGACAGGGCAATAAATTTACAGACGCAACTGGAGCTTTATATGGTTTAACCCAACTGCGCACCATTTTGACTAAATTGCAGGAAGTGTGCTGGTCCCGGGGGAGAAGGTTACCGTTGGCGTGGTCAAAGCCCGGTCCTGGGTCACGAGTCTGGAAACAGTTCACAAAGAGCGAGGCGGGGTCCGAAGCAGGAAGCCGGGCGGGGACGGGAACTCTGGAAGGACAGGTCTGGGTCCGGGCAGAAGCAGGTATTCAACGACGTTGCTCCCGCAACCTGGGACTGGGCTGACTGGCCTTTATCTTCTCTGAGACCAGGGGCGGTCCCGGCCCCCAGGAGACCCGCCTCTCCTGGCCTTAAGGCGAGCACTCCTCTTGAGAGAAACCAGTTCCCTCTGCCTCTCTGCCCTGAGCCTCTGCAGCTCAGGAGAGGCTGGAGGGTTACTGGACCCAGGGGGAGACTCACCTTCCCCTGACAGGGCTGGGAGAGGCGCACCTGTAGGCACCTGTAGGCACTGTGTCCTCAATCACCTCCGGAGCCAGAGTGGAATCACATGCTTTTGCCCAAGTGTAAGCATCTGCTGAGGAATCTGTGGGGAGGGATCAAGTGATCAACATGTGTGCTCTTCCTCTCCCCACTGCACATTGGCATTCTTTCTTAAACCAAGCACTGTTCGTAAATGAGGAGCCACATTTATTTTACTTATTCTCGTTGCATTTCCATCTAAAAGGAGGGGAAGCTCAGTGTGTGGCGAGCAAGAGGCATTATATAGACAAATATAGAAATTGTGTTGTTGAATAATCTCCAGTATTTCTCTGTTGCTTCTCTGGTGGCATTTCATGTGCTAGGAAACAGCAGATTTATAGCAACCTTTCAGAGATGCTCCAGAGAAGTTAATGAAGTAATTCAGGAGACTGTGAGATACGTGCTGGTTTCACAGTAGGAAAACAGGAAAGTTTTTCAGTACAATAAAACCTGATATGAGGCTGTGTACACACTCCCATTTACTCTGTATTTGGTGTGCTCCCATCACTGGTTTGAGAAGCAGTGCACACATGACATTAGCCACAACACATATATATTCTGTATATATGTGTTGTCCCTGAAAATAGCTCCAATCCAAATTGAGGGGGTGAAAAGAATGCCCTAACTGCCTTTTATGCTGGTAATGTGGACAGAGCCTAAACTCAAAACTACTTATGATTTCTGCAGGGACAAAAAGTGTTCTTAATCCAAGTTACACATATCATTTTAATGAGTTCTTCATTGGGGATTATCAGAGCATCAGGTAATCTTGCCATCCTATCTGACAGCAGAATTTGTTACATTACTGAGTAATTTCACCAGGCCATTCTGATTTCACAATACATATAACAGTTTTCACATCAGTACAGCAAAACATCCACAGGGACTTTGCTATAAGCCTTCTGACCATTTGTTTTAGCTATGCGGCTCAGTCTTTTCAATTGACCATTTGGCTGTGTGGTTGGACACTTTATCTTGCTAATTTTGCCTTTAGATCGGGGCGGGGGGAGTGTCTATTGCTGTTGCTGCTTATCTGTTATAAGCTTCAGTGTAGAGATTAGTTTATTGAATCTGTTCAGGTAAAAATCCAAGGAGCGATGCAAGGAATATTTATGAATTCCCACTCCTGAAGCACAAATCACACATTTTTTCATGGTCACAGATGTGTCCAAGACACACAACAAGTTTGTGAGACCTTTATTATTGGAACCATGTAAAAATACAAGAGACCATGCAGAATAGCTACAAGTTCTGTGCTTGGGTTGAGAGACTGACTACCTGCAGCAGCCTGGCATATTGTACTCTTGCTGGTTAGTTATCTGAATGAAATATCATATAGCCATGATATTTTATTGGAACGAGCCAACTAGGATAGTAAACCAGCCCAATGAAGGGAACTGACTTGTGAACTCTGTTTGCAGCTCTTTTGCCCACCTTTTCTATATTGCCTGTTTCCTCTTGCCTCTGCCAGCAGCAAAAAGTCTCCCTTGATCAACAACTATGTACTGATATCCTACATAGCTTTATTCCATTCCTCCCATATTACCTTGTTATTTGAACACAACTTTTATTGTTTTGAACACAGTATGCTTAACTGAAACATGTTCATCAACCAGAAGAACTACAGCCAAGGAACAGGCTGGTTAGAGGAAAATCAATACAAGAAATCCAACACTCTGTACTTATCACTGCTGTTCTCATAAGATTACTAGACATCACATTGATGCCCTGATGGTAGAAGTACCAGCTGACATCCTTTTCCCTTCTATGTCACTCTTCAGGGCTTATGAGCTCTCATGGTCTAGAAATGGCAACATCTTCAGTTATCTCCACCTTTTGCCCTTTCTTACATCTCACTATCATCAGAGCCTACTGCTTACTTCCCTGCTTGCCTTTGATTACCCATCCTTTGTCTTTAGGTCCCTTATCTACAGGGACTTCTTCATAGCAACTTTCTTCTTTACTCACCTCACACAGCTCAATGGGCTTTTAAGAGGACATATCCTAGCCCAACTGAAAACTTTCCCATCTCATGGAATGTGGAGATGGTAGTCAGTGGACTATGGTGATTTAAGGCAATTTATTACAATTGGTCTACTCTGAGTATGGCTTTCGTTTGATGTATGTTTGTTTATAGCATTTCCATGCATTGCTGCTTCATAACCAAAGTTCTCTGAGTAGTGTACACACACACACACACGCGCGCCTCATTTGCTAACTGTCATTCATCCGATAGAAATCAAATCCCAGGATGATGTACAAAAATGTAGTGAAAACAATAAATTCAGTAAGTCCATCAAAAACCTTAAGGAGCACTTTAATGACACTAATGCATCTGAACTAGAGCAGCATCAAAATCCCCTCCCCGAAGATCTGAACCCAATGTGGGTGGAGCTGTGCTGTACTCAAATTACTCCAAAAGTTGTTCTTCTGTAGCCCAAGCTCTGTCACCTGTTACCATTCTCCCAGAAAATTAAGCAGAAAGAGACTGAAAACTAAAAAATATGCCACTCATAAAATATATTGAGGGTTGTTGTTGTTGTTTTCAAAACCACAAATGTGAGTAGTCACTTAAGATCAAAAGGGGTAAATTAGGACAAAGAGAAGCTCAGTCTGAAGAGGTTTCTTAAAAGCGATGTTTGTGCAGTGAGTAATCTTCCTACATACATTTTGTTGCATTTAGATATTTCCCCCCTTCCCTCTTCTGCCATCCTCACTGCTAATTAGAAGCAATCATCTTCCTTCTATAAGTCTGTTTAGCACATTTTACACCGATAGTGCCATATATATAATAACTCCAAGCAGAAGTGTATGAAAATGTTTGATAATGTCTAACACAGCTGCCACATCCATTGAAGTTAGGCTAATGTGAACCCAGGTATGCTGCTTTCAGTACCATGGATTAAAACAGACCTTTACATTTCCAGGTTCCCTGTTTGAAAAGATAACCTGCATCACCAACATGTTTGAGATTAATTGCATTATGAACATCAGACTGGTATTCAGCTAGTGGGACTTGTGTCCTATTTACATCAGCTTTCCTTCTGTTCCTGCTTACTGCAGGTTGTCATATTGGTATTTTATTGATTGCCAAAAGTGACAGATGAGTCTGCTTGGTGGCTCAGGCAGCAGGGGCATGTTCCCAGACAGACAGCTGCCATTCTGCCTCAGGAGACTTACTGTGCCACCTGAGCAAATCATTCAACATTCACTGGCCTCGGACCAGGCAATTGCTCAATCTGCTCCTCACAATTAGAAGTACATCGTGTTCTTTGCAGCCAGCCTTGTGGGGCATTTCACCTTTTTTAATCGCCATACAACCCTGGCCAGTGCTCAAACAGTTAACACAGAATTAACCTTTTCTCAAACTCCTGGTTCTTAAAACATTCTTATTGCCTTCAGGCTGCTTCTGGCTGACTATGATGATAATTAAGCTTGCCTTGCGCCACTGTTATCTGAAACATCCTTTGCTTCCTTTACAGGAGAATCCGGACAGTTTTTCAGCCACAGGAAGGAGGAAAGAAAACACACACTGTGCCATGTTTTAAAGGGATTGGAGTATCACAGAAAAGAAAGGAGAATGGTTGAAACTCCAGCTTAAAAGTGGTTGGCTTTTTTGTTCCTTTTGTAGATTATCTTCAAAGACAGGCCACCCATGGAGGAAATCTTCTGTATCTCCAAAGATGAAAATCTTCTGGAGTTGAGTTCACAGGGGAATTCTGAAAAAACTTGTCCTCTTCCTGCTGCCACTCCAGAGCCCCAAAGCTGGTTAAGGGTATTATCCATGCTGATGGGGAGATTCGAGTCTTCTGTCCATTTTCTTTCTTAAATAAATATTTCTATACTAGGGATTACACCCTTCCATAAACCTCTTTCCTAAAATCAACAACCACGTCTTGCCCTGGAGACTTGTACACTTATTATAGTTAACCTTTTCTTCTTGCTATAGTAATTGGCATCACACCTTCACAAAAGCTATTACCTTCTTCATCTAATAATATGTATTATGTGTAAAGAAAATAGCCATGTTGGATGATGGGCCTTAGACAGCTGAGAGAGGAACACAAAATGTGAAGGAAGTGAGCACTACAGATAGAAGGCAAGTTCAGTTGACACAACCAATGCTGTTTCTTGTTCAGGCAGATTCTTAGCCTAACTTGAAAGACTTGACAACCCTGTCAGGTCAGGGGAAGTCAGTGGAATTGACTAGGTGGGCAACATATTGTAGCATGAAAGTTCACCACTAAGCCAGTGAGGTGGACTATGACCGGGGAGAGCAGGGTTCAAGAGAATATACCCAAAGCATAAAGTGTATTAAATGGATCATGTTTTTGCAGATTAAGCTGGTCTAGAGGAAACGATTAAAAAAAAATCAAAACCAAACTTAATTTCATTCAGCATGGTAATGGAATCCAAACATGTTCAGTACTTGTGACAGGAGAGAAAATGCATTCTTCATAATTACCCAGTTAAACAGCATTGTAGAGTGATCAGATATAAAGAAATGGGGGGTGGGATGGACTCAAAAATGCACCAAAGAATCCCACAGAAAACCTGCCATTTTCTGTTTCTGATGACAAAAAAGTCATGTGCCTTTGAGGATCACTGTCTCAAACATGTAGCATGTTTGATACTACATTGTGAAATCTACAGCCCCAAAACAGGACCAGTTATGGATAATGCATAATTATGCAATGTCCAATAATGATGGAAACCCACATTGTGAACTCTTCTGAACACACCATGTCTAGCTTCTGTGATGGCTGAGCTATTTGCAAAAGGGAAGGGACAGTTTTGACAAACACTCTACTAAGAATTAAATAACCAGTGGATCATCATTGGTTCATCTCTACAGCAAGACTTCAATTAATTTGTCTGCTCTAAAAGTTGTGCTATCTATAGTTATCCATTCCTACAACACTAATATGTTTCTTTAGAAGCCGATGCAGAGGTTGCTTCAGATGTATGTGCAAGTGATAGATTTACATACAGTTTGAGTCTGAAAGTCCTCCATGTTTTGAATCATCATGGAGAATATCAATTTGTCAAGTGTAATAAGAAATAAAATAGTTCATCAATAAAGCAAATAAAGTATATTTTCAGAGAGAAGTTATGATATAGCGTAAATTGTTTTTGGATTTCTGGACAGTTGAAGAGATTGATGTATAAACTAAAGGCAAACGCATTACTGGACCAAACTGCCTGGAAACTCAATGTTTAAAATCTCCCACAAGTAATCAATCAGTGGCACTTCAACACATAAACACTCTCTTCTTAAGAGGAAATATGTTATGATGGACAGTGGAGGATAACTAAGCTCCCTCTCAGAATGTGTGTGGTTGTCTGCTGAAAGGATAATCTAAACATTTGTGCACAAACACATGTATTAATCATAAAGTGTGAGGTTTAAAAATCTGTAATATTCACATTAATCATTGATAGCTGCATCCTCCAGTACAGAGGGGAAAAGAATCACTGCAACTGGAGATAAAGTAAGGGAAAACTTTTGCATTGCACAGAATTATGTCTAACAGTTTCCTGAACCAAGGAGAACACATTTTTTTCCCAAAGGAATGGAAAGGAATATAGAGAAGAAAAACATAGTTACACCAATATGTATTTAATGCTGACAACGTGTTTTGCAACTGCAAAAAGAAATGCATAGGCAAGGAGGTGGGTACAGGAGAAAACACATAACTTGTAGAAGAAGAATTTTTATTTGCATCAGCCACTTGCCGTAGCAATAAAATAAAATAAAATGTACTGAAGATAGGGGTAAAAACTTAACCATACAAAATACATATTGGAGGTTTTAGATCTTATTCTAATTGACCCTGCTAAAAACCTTGCAGTTTTAGCTGTCACCTGATCATCTTTTTTTTTTTAAAAAAAAAAATTAATTCAAAATTATAACAAGACATATTATCCAAAAACATATCATCCCTTTCCCCCCCCCTTTTTCCTCCCCCCTCCCCCACAAAACCCACCCACCCCCACCCCACCCCCCAACTTTCCTCAGTTCCAGTGTTTGGTTTCTCTAAGAATGCTGTTTTTTGCATGTTACAAAGTTGTATAGCTCCTCAAACTATTTAGCTGATTATTATCAATAAAAATTTGTGAATGTTTATTCAAAACCTGCCAAGGAGTCCAGTTCACTTTGTTGCGTCTTCAGATACTTTGTAAAGGGTTCCCATTCATCCTTAAAGTCACAGTTATCCTTGTCCCGTAGCTTGTATGTCAGTTTTGCCAGTTCTGCATAGTCCATCAATTTTTCTTGCCATGATTCTTTAATTGGGGTTTCTTCAGTCTGTCACCTGATCATCTTGATCTGCTAAAAGAAAGGACACAGTAGCAATAGCTGAGCAACCTGGCATGAACAATAATATAGGGGTAATAACCTCACTCCTCAGAAGTACAGAACATTTGTATTTGTATTAGTATTTGATATCTAGATAATCCAATTGTCCTTATTTTGCCAGCAAAAGTAACTGTTATCTAGCACCTGTCTCAGGGCTGGGTCCGTGATGCAGCTGGGTAAAATGACTTGCTTTAGACCAGGCTTCCTCAAATTCAGACTGCCAGATGTTTTTTGGCCTACAACTCCTATGATCCCTAGCTAGCAGGACCAGTGGTCAGGGATGATGGGAATTGTAGTCTCAAAACATCTGGAGGGCCGAGTTTGAGGAAGCCTGCTTTAGACATTGCCACTGGGGGAGGGGGGAGCATTTATAGGAAGGTTTGGATTGGTGTCTGAATGGTATGGCAAATCTGTTTAAACCATTGGGCCAAGCATGTGGGGTTCCACCTCTGGCATTAACATGTCTTAGGCTCGCACTGACCTGCTCAAATTACACAGGGACTGGAGAAACACCACTGCTGCACTAATGGAAAGGTTCCCATATCTGATTGGGTGCGCATGTGGAGAAACAGTGTAAAAACAAGAGACATTTCCCCAGGAACCCTGGAAACGCCACGGCAAAATTTGGACATGAACTAGGAGGAATGTTTTGATCTGTGGAGAGTCACTGAACTGAATGAACTGAGGCCAGACATCATCTACCTAACTGCATCAACCTAGGTCTTAGACTTGTGTCACCATACCCACCCAGTGCCCTGCGGAAAATGGGGCATCTTGTTTCTTTGTGCGAGATTGCGGCAGCCATTTTGGGTGCCTCACTATCACACTGCACCCATGCCCTGAAACAAGCACTCTTTTTGGGGGGTGGGGGAGAGCGAGATGGCAGCTTGGGTCACATAACTCACCTGGGAGCACGTCCTAGAAGATGCACGTCCTGGTTTTTTTAATGAAAAAGTATCTGTGTGTTATCAAGGCCAAAGATGGCCACTTTGCTAATTGACCAGGATTCTTCAGCTGCAAAGTAGCATCATACTCTCAGTTCTGGAAATCTGTAGCCTAGACAACTTCTGATTGGCTATGAAAATTTAAGCCAGCTGCTAAGCCAAAAAGTATAAATCACCCATATTCTCTCTGTTTGATGCCTTACACTTTGTTCCATACCTTCCCGTCTTCCACTTGTGTTGCACCTCCGTGAGGTCTTGAATCACTGGTAATTTATTAAGTTGGCTGGCTTAGTTTTGCTTTACTGCTTTTGTTTTCTTTTATGGTTCCCCAAAGCCCTTTTATTCTCAGCAGTATTTTCCACCTATATTTTCCTTCTGGTAAATGGTTTCTATTTTTAAGCTGCTATTTTTAATTATTATCAAGAAAACCTACCTCTTCATTCTGCTGTGGTTGTGTAGAATTAAGCCTTCGTACTAAATTCTGTGGCTTGGGAGCTTTGTCAACCTGGTACTGTATAATTTGATTCCTGCGTAAGGTTCGAGAAGCAGAGCACGGGACTTTTAACTTTTGCGTCTTGGAATCTGAAGGATGCCGAGTTAAGGCTCTGGGAGATCTCCTATTCCTGGAGCGTTATAACTTTCAATAGAGATACTACTTCATTGCCAGTCCAGTCAGCTCCTGTACATAAAATGGAGGCAGGCATCATCTAGTCCTTTGCTTCACGCAGCAAAATGTCTTTTGGGTACCTCTAGGGTAACTTGTTTAATTCCTTTAAAACTTGGATATAGAATAAATGTTAGTGTGTTTTTATTTGATATGGATCGTCAACTGTAATACTTGGTAGACTGCAAGAAATAATAATTCAAGGCACATAGCTACTAGAAAGAGAAGAAAACAAGTTTGCATTAATCCACTTCAAAGGCAAGAACTCGAAATTCATTTTTTTGGAAGTCTTCATTTGATGTTACGGGTTTCTTTCACTTTTTTAGTTTTAACATGTTTTGAGATAGTTGGCATTCTGGATTTGCAATCTACAACACTTTAGTTTTTTAATCAGCAGAGTGTGGTGAATAAAAGTGGCTTAGCTATAACACACTTATGATTTGCACCCCATTGAGAAAGAATGAGACTATTTTATACTGGTTGTTAAAATGAATATACTGAGCTCAAGCCTTTCAGTCCAGGTTTCAGCACTAAAGTCGTTTATATAGAAGAGTTATCAATCTTTTGGAAAGAGAGGGCAATCTTTATTTAATTCAGAGCCCCTCTATCTTCACATAAGTTGAAAGACAATGAGGCTATTGTGTATGAATCTCTCTGTTTGGTTCAGATTTTGCTCAAATTCTAAGAAAGCTGGAATAAATTCAAACTCATATGTGTGTAGGAATAAAGAAGATGTATCTCTTTATCCTGGCCTTGAGATCATAGAATCGTAGAATTATAGAGTTGGAAGGGATTCCAAAGAATCCAGTCCAATCATCTACAATACAGGAATCTCTGCTAAAGCATCCTTGACAGTTGACCATTCAATCTTGGCTTTAAAACCTCCAAGAAGGAGAACCCACAACCTCCCAAGGGAGACTCTTCCACTGTCTAATAGCTCTTACTGTCCAAAAGTTCTTCCTGGTGTTTATTTCGAATCTCATTTCTTGCAATATGAAGCCACTGACTCGAGTCCTACTCTCCAGAGCAGGAGAAAACAAGCTTTTTCATCTTCCATGTAACAGCCCTTCAGATATTTGAAGATGGCTATTGTATCTTCTCTCACTCTCCTCTTTTGCAGGCGAAATATATATATTTAGGAACTACTCTAGTTGTGATTGTAATTTGTTTTAAACTCTCAATGCTCTATTTTATATTGCTGTAATCTGCCCTAGGATATTTGGGTCATCAGCATCATAATCTGCACTGGTGGTTCCCCCAAACCCCCAGAAAAAATATGGGGGGAACATGGTGGAATGAGGAGGGGAAAGGTCAGGGAGTTCTGTTGTACAGCTAAAAGTCCTTGTGATTGTGGAACTGTTTCATTCCGTGGTTCCCTGAAAAATCTTACATGGCTCACCAAATCCTCAGATATTTTGCTCAAATCCTTGTTGAAATGCAGCCCATTCTCCCATTGTGTATCTATTTTTTCCTCTCCATCCACATTCCAATTTTGCCTACAATAGTATATCTGATAGCTAAATGACCCGCTTATGACATTAATCCTTCCTCTGAAAACACCACCTGTTCCTTCTTACCACTCTTTCTGTTCACTTTAAATCAAATGAGTAAGGAAAGTTTCAAATGCTAGTTTTAGGACTGACACTTTAGGTGGTTGTGAATGCTTTGCATGAATATTTATTATATTTGTTCCCCAAGTTCTGACTATGACTACCAATAATGTGCTCATTTCTTTGAAGTAGTGCTGCTTTGGAGATAAAGAGAGAATACTATACATGATTGACAAATATATTTTCTTTTGTGGGAGTGGCTTTCTATGTTTCCTGGATACCATGATCTGAACTCCATTGTCCATATGTGGACTCTGTTTCCCCTTCCCACCCACCTAAAAAAGATTAAATTTGTTTTCACTATGTTTCCTTGATATTGCATATTCTTGGAATCTATTGTTGCTTTTTCCACATCAATTTCAAGAGGCAGCAGGGTGTGTGTGTGTGTGCAGTTCTTGCTTTGGTGGCTGCTGCTAGATAAAGACAGATTTTCACCATTAAAAAAGCTGGGAAGGAGAAGGGGATATTTATCTTCAGCAGCCTTCGTCCTATGATGCAGGCGTGAAGAAAGGAATTCAAATGTGTAGAACAATGCTTTATGGAAAAGACAGGAGCAGCCTTCATTACCAATGAATTGCTCTATTATTTATATGAAATCATACTTGTTTGGGGACTTGTCGTCTCCATAATTTATACAATAAAATTTTCACCGGCTCCTGGCAATAAAACAACAACTTGGGATCCAATATTCTGAGGTGCTGAATACTGTAAACTAAAATGAACGATGTGGTTGTTCAATGTTGATAAAATTTAGACCCTGCGTATTTTGGTATGATAATAAATAAATAATAGTAGTAGGAGTAATAATAATGTTTCAGTTGGAGGTACAATTTTTCAAACCCAGCTTTGCTGGCAAAGTACTTTGTCCAATTGCACATATGCATCCTCTTCATCCTTTTCCCTTTTCCCCCCTCTCCTGTGAGAAAGACAGAATTTAGAGGATGAAGCACATGGTCACTTTGCAGGAACCCCTGCTGATGAGACTTGCCCTCAGATTCTTCCTATGTACCCCAAGAGGACCAAACTAACATGAAAATGTTAGGGGTTGAGTAGGGATGTCAGAGGATTTTGATCCAGGATGGATTTTGCTATGGCGCCTGTCAGGGAACTGACATCGGAGCCAGAAGTGGAGGCAGGGCTCCCAAGCGATGCCAGAGAAGGGCCAAGCAGGGAGAGAGGGGACTCAGCAGCTGGGGAAGGAAATCAGCGTAACACCAGGGATAAAGGGGGGCGGCTGGGGGAATCGGAGAGAGGGCTCCAGGACTCTTCGCTGGAGTCCAGCAGGGAGAGCACAGGTCCTCTGCTACCCACACCCACCCTGCGCAGAAGACTTCCGCGCAGGTAATGTAGGCGTAGACTTGGCGTCAAAGAACTTCTTTGCTGGAAGAAGTTCAAGAAACACCCACTGACGGATTCCACCAGTGACTGAACAGCCACGAAGTGAAGGGCTGTCCAGCCAGGAAAGGTTTAACCAGGCTACCTAGCCAGGAGTGGCAGCAATTTACACACGAGCAACCCCATATAACCATTACAGCGCCCCTGTGCAATTTGTCTCATTGAAGTAGTCCTTGGAACAGATAGCAGATCTATGTTTTAGTCGACAGATCTACTAAAACTTTTTTGTGGGCTAGTTTTTCTATTGCCTTGTATGTACAATGGGCCACTCTGTGTGCAACATATCAGTAAGTAATGGGACCAGCCATTTTGTTGTATTAAGGTGGTCTTTTCTTCATAGAATTACACAGGGAGAGAGATGCAGTTTCTTCCTGCACCACTTTTTAATTTTTTTTTATCTAGTGTGATGGAGGTTGCATGATTTGCAGCTTCTCCAAGCAACTTTATGTTGTGGTTCGAGGACCCGATCCCCGCGTAGTGGAATGAAAACACAAGGACACGTGATATAAGGTTAATGGGCAAGAAAAGGCCACAACTTTATTGATTACAGCAAGTGAAAAGGTATTGGCTTAGGGATTGGATTACGTCAGCTGACTCCACCCCCTCAGAGAGGGGTGAGTCTAAAACAGGGGGGTTTATTCACCAGTAGGTGGAGCCTGTTGATGCTAATCCAACTATAAGCTTCCCCCTGATGTCACCGAGGGTCGTGCCATGGCCTCCCGCCACGCAGGCATCGGACAGAATACACGACCGCCGGATTCCTTTAATGGAATACCCAAAATTGAAGGCGCAGGCGATGGCCACACCTAGCCCTTCGACACACCACAATGCGACGGGATGACGAAAAGTGAGGGCTGGAAGGCTGATCGCAGCAATTTAGGCTGCTAAACTCGCCCCCTCGCAGGAACCTGGTTGGGTGCCTGCCCGTGGGCGTGGGCGCCAGCCAGGTGAGTGGGAGGCAGGGGGCTGACGCCCCCTGCTTAAGGCGGAGTCCAGCTCCCGACCACAACCACTCCCCTCTCTTGCAGGAGGAGAGTTCACTGTGTAAGTACTCCTCAAGTTTTATGCATGATCCTATGCATGATTGTTTTGATAAGTGAATTTTTTTTAGGATTTCCCTGGAAAAATGTTTTTTTTTAAAAAAAACAACAACACATCCACAGGTAGGGCAAGGCATGCATTAAGACATCCTCATGGAGAACCAGAATGGAATGGTCTGGGGCAGATTTGCTTATGGGGTCTTCTACTTATTTACAGGATCTTTGCCACAGGACCACATCCAACCAGTGCTATATCAGCTGCACTGGCTCCCTGAGTACAGGGTCAGGTTTAAGGTGCTGGTTCTAACCTTTAAAGCCCTATACAACCAGGTACCCTCACACCTATGGGACAGCCTCTCCTGGCATGCTCCACAGAGGACCTTACATTCCACAAACAATAACATCTTGGACCTCCCAGGCCTCAAGGAGATTAGACTGGTCTCGATCAGAGCTAGGGCCTTTTTGGCCCTGGCCCCAGCCTGGTGCAATGCTCTGTCGCAAGAGACCAGGGCCCTGGGGGACTTGACAACTTTCCGCAGGACCTGCAAGACAGAGCTGTTCCGCCAGGCCTTTGGTCAGAGCTCAGTCTGACCCCTCTCCTTTTACAAGACCCTGCATATAAGTGGCCTCTCTAACTCTTCTCACCAGCTCATACAAATAGCTGAGCCTGGTGAGTACTTAAGGCTCTCAACCCCTATGGTTATAGTTATAATTTGTGGGTAGCCATCTGATCTTATTTTGATTTTAATCCAATTTTAATCTGTATTCCAGTTGATTGCTGAATTTTATGTCTTAATGTATTATATATTTTGATGTTAGCCACCCTGAGCCCGGTGGGATATAAATAAAATTTATTATTATTATTATTATTATTATCCTTAGAGAAGAAGAGGATCAGCATGAGCATGTCTTTATATCACTCTGAGGTCAATGGTATTTTCTGGAGGGAATCAATGGTATTTTCTGGAGGGAATCATTTTCAGAAATGAAAATTGGGCACTGTTTAGGTAATCATGAGGAGGCGGGCAGCAGGACATTGGCCACTCACCCTGCTGTTTCTGTTCATATCTGAGCTGCCTACTTCCTACAGAGTTGCGATTGTAGTACACATGTTGGCTCTCCCTATGATATGGAACTGTGGGTGTGAAGGGATCTAAATATAAAGCTCTTTTATAGAGACACCCCAATGTACAAACAGCAGGGGCAGTGGTTCTTGTGGAGATATGAAGGCCCACTCTCTTCCTCCATGTGATTGTTAATCCCTTGGAGTGAACACTCAGATGCAACTTAATTTACCATTGCAAACATCAAGCCCAGAACTGTTGTGCTTCCCCTCAGAAAAGAACAGTTTTCAATATATCTAAGTACTATTCTCTTTGAGCAAGCGATACTGTCAATTAGCCAAACCCCGAGGCTTTTGTACATGTTATTTGGAAATTGCTCCTAAATATATTTACCAGTTTAACAACAAGGAAAGAGTAATATGAACAAGGAAGCTGGCAATTGATCTAGATCTTTTCTTTTCTTTTCTTTGCCCATTTGCTAATAATAATAAAAAAGGCTGGCCAACTTTGGATGTTTAATTCACCTTCAAGGGACTTAGGAAACACAAAATTACACATCATATTTAATCATCGTAATTACTACTGCTGCAGGGGGGGAAGCTGGAATGAAAAGGACAAAAAACAAAGTGGATATGTAAAGCGCATATATAACCATTGGTTTAGTTTTGTATTGCTTGGATTAAACCGGGACCACACACTTGTGATGAAGGTCTCGTGACTGCCCAAAATTCATATCACCTTGGAAACCCAATGTGAGAGTAATGCAGCCCCACTCAAACTAACGCTGACCACCTATTGTTAGAAAAGTGTAACTAGCTCACACATCATCATCAAGAGGCTAGGACTTACCTGTCTATTCCTGCTTCTCCTTTTGCGCATTCAGACTGAACACCTGAAGAGTGTTTATGCTGCAATAATAATAATAATAATAATAATAATAATAATAATAATAATAATAATAATTTATTTATACCCCGCCCATCTGTCTGCGCTTACCCAGCCACTCTGGGTGGCTTCCAAAAAAATATTAAAATACTGAAATACATCAAACACTAAAAGCTTCCCTAAACAGGGCTGCCTTCAGATATCTTCTAAAAGTCTGGTAGTTGTTGTTCTCTTTGACATCTGGTGGGAGGGCGTTCCACAGGGAGGGCGCCACTACTGAGAAGGCCCTCTGCCTGGTTCCCTGTAGCTTGGCTTCTCGCAGTGAGGGAACCACCAGAAGGCCCTCGGTGCTGGACCTCAGAGTCCGGGTAGAATGATGGGGGTGGAGACGCTCCTTCAGATATACTGGACCGAGGCCGTTTAGGGCTTTAAAGGTCAGCACCAACACTTTGAATTGTGCTCGGAAACATACTGGGAGGCAATGTAGGTCTTTCAAGACCAGTGTTATATGGTCTCGGTGGCCGCTCCTCATCTACCTTCATCTTTAAACAGGAGTGAATCATACCCCTCTTTAGTCTGAGTGACACAAGCTTATTTGCCTCTTGCAGCCACAACCTTTGGAGGTTGATTGAGAAATAAACAGTTCAGTGGAACTTACTCCCAGGTGATAATGGATACGGCTGTAGCCTTAGATGTGCAACATTTGGTGTTGCTTGAACTGACTCCATTGACAAGTGCCGTTTGATGTAATGTTGAGTAATAGGAGCATTTGAGCTTTAGGATATGACCTGTGCTGGCATCCGAGGCTGCAGCAACATATGAATTGTGCATCAATCAGGAACCCGAGACAAATGGAAGGGGAGTACAGTTACTTTCACAGCTTGATTGTGTGCTTCACTGGGAAATCTGGTTGGCAATGTTAGCAAGAGCATGCTGGCATAAGCAAGCCCTTCATCTGATGTTTTTATTTCTTTATTTGTGAGGGGGCACTAGTTAGCTCATCATCAACATTTGGGCAACGTAGAGGGAAGGGCTGGAATATAGAAAGCTGTCTTTTACTGAGTCACGACTATTGATCTGTCTAGCACAATATAATCTACAATGACCGGCAGTGTGGGCTTTGAATAGTGAACTTTCCTAGCCCTATTTGGTGATGGCAGTGATTTGACTGGGACTTTTGCATTCAAAGTGTTTGTTCTATCATTGAGTTTAAAAAAATCCATACTCTGTAGAAATATAAATGCTGCAAAATAAATAAGCACTGGAGAGCACAACAGAATTGTGCTTATGAATGGGCTCAAAAAAATTGCAAGACATAGAAATATGTGACTGAAATCAGGAGCACAGCAAGAAGGGGGAATGGGACCACCCAACAATAGAATTCCCCACTCTCATCATTTCACAGTATCCCTTCTATTAAATGGATGGCCACCTTACAGTCTAATCTCCCAGGAACTCTATCTTTGAGAGGTCTGGAGGGTGGCAACATGAGAGCAGGGCCTTCTCTGCAGTGGCTCCCCGTCTGTGGAATGATCTCCCCAGGAAAGTACACCTGGTGCCTTCATTATACACCTTTAGACGCAAGGCAAAAACATTCCTTTTTAACCAGGCCTTTGGTTGATCTGATGGAAATCCTATGCCCTTTTAAAAATGTGGCTCTTTCGGGGGATTGTTATTGGGTTGTTGTTTTTATTTTGATTATATATATTGTGCCTTTTATGTTGATCTTTTCTGTGAACCGCCCTGAGACCTCCAGGAATAATAATAATAATAATAATAATAATAATAATAATAATAATAATAATAATATGGCAGGGTATGAGAGCAACTGATCGCTATGTGTACTCTGGAGCTGGGATGTATCCAGCACTATTTTTCTAGAAAAAGAGGTGCCGGAACTCACCATGAACGCCTCCCTTGTTCTCTTATAATGGTAATGATGCCCACCTGAGAGGTGCCGGAACTGAGTTTGGGCAGAAAAAAAGACTTGGATGTCTCTACATGCATTCATGGGTCCCATTCTAGGAACCTACCATCATATAATGGGATGGAAAGATTTGAGACATCTGATGTTTATGCATACCACCTGCCTCACAGATTATGTATGTACTTATTTCCACAGTGTGTTGCACATAAGGGATTCGCAGAAGGCTACATCAAGCAACCTGATGAGTTCATCTCTATGCTAGAAGGGATAAAACTCAGACTTGTTAAAGAAAGCATGTTCTTTAAGGTTAGTGCTTGTTCATTTCTTAATCTCTAAACTGTACATCTGTTGTTTAAAGTTGCCTTCTCACCTGCACAGAATTAAAATGCTTAGGCAGGTGTTCATTTTACCTGCTTTCAAAGGCATAAATCATCAACTGTATGGCATGAGAGGGTGGCTGGTGTGCTGCAAGCAATAATTGCTTTTGTAAAAATAGGAGACCCCTCTGCGAGACCAAAATATGCCCAAATATGGAGAACCCACCTGGGCGTGATTCACTCTTCTGGACTTGTTGAATTCCAACATCCTTTCGGAATTAGGATAATCATGTTTTGTTTTGCTTATGCATTGTGCGTGAATGGATAATTCGCTTACTGCCAACAGAACTACCTGCTGTAAGAAGCGGCATGTCCAGAACAGTAAATTACAGAAATGGAGAGTATGGGCTTCTCTCAAGGCAGATTTCTTGTTGTTGTTTAGTTGTTTAGTCGTGTCCGACTCTTCGTGACTCCATGGACCAGAGCACGCCAGGCACTCCTGTCTTCCACTGCTTCCCGCAGTTTGGTCAAACTCATGCTGGTAGCTTCGAGAACACCATCCAACCATCTCGTCTTCTGTCGTCCCCTTCTCCTTGTGCCCTCCATCTTTCCCAACATCAGGGTCTTTTCCAGGGAATCTTCTCTTCGCATGAGGTGGCCAAAGTATTGGCGCCTCAGCTTCAGGATCTGTCTTTCCAGTGAGCACTCAGGGCTGATTTCCTTAAGAATGGATAGGTTTGATCTTCTTGCAGTCCATGGGACTCTCAAGAGTCTCCTCCAGCACCATAATTCAAAAGCATCAATTCTTCGGCAATCAGCCTTCTTTATGGTCCAGCTCTCACTTCCATACATCACTACTGGGAAAACCATGGCTTTAACTATACGGAACGTTGTTGGCAAGGTGATATCTCTGCTTTTTAAGATGCTGTCTAGGTTTGCCATCGCCTTTCTCCCAAGGAGCAGGCGCCTTTCTCCCAAGGAGCAGGAGTCTCCTCCCGCACCATAATTCAAAAGCATCAATTCTTCGGCAATCAGGGATGGACAAATCTGTCAATTTCACATTCTCTAAGCTTTCCTTTTTCCAATTTTATTTTCAGTTCTCCACCATTGTCAGTTTGTGAATTGTTTTCTTCATGAAGATTCATCTGCATTTCAAATAGCATTTCCCCTAATACACACATATTCCATTTGCTTGCGATTTCCCCTCATATGCACACTCTCATATAAGCAGTTTTCCCCAATACAATGTTGCTTTCACTAATATATGGATTCTTATGCATGCTTTCCCCTAACACACATATCTCTGAAAACTTTTGCCCCAAAATGGAAAGAAGCAGAAGTTCTAGCAAAGGGAGAATGGATATAAAAACATATGGGATATGCAGAAATGGTGAAACTTCTGGTGAAAGCATCAAACATTAAAAACTTCCCTAAACAGGGCTGCCTTCAGATGTCTTCTAAAAGTCAGGTAGTTGTTTATTTCCTTGACATCTGATGGAAGGACGTTCCACATGGCTGGCACCACTACCGGTAGAAGGCCCTCTGCCTGGTTCCCTGTAACCTCACTTCTCGCAGTAAGGGAACCGCCAGAAGGCCCTCAGCGCTGGACCTCAGTGTCTGGGCTGAATGATGGGAGATGCTTCTTCAAGGCTTCTTCAAGGCCGTTTATGACTTTAAGCTCAGCACCAACACTTTGAATTGTTCTCGGAAACATACTGGGAGCCAATGAAGATCTTTCAGGACAAGTGTTATATGGTCTCGGCGGCCACTCCCAGTCACCAGTCTATTCTGGATTAATAGCAGTTTCCAAGTCACATTCAAAGTTAGCCCTACATAGAGTGCATTGCAGTAGTCCAAGCGGGAGATAACTAGAGCATTCACCACTCTGGCAAGCATTTCTCTCTGTGCATAATAGCAACCTGGGGGTTGTGCAACCTGTATTGTCCCAGACTTACAGGAAGACGGTGTGAGATTGTGAGTTTCAACATAGCATGTAGATTGGCCCTTACACATTCTAAAAGCAAGCCTTTTTCAGGTATAGGTGTTCTTTCCAGTTTTAATCCAGGAAATAAGTATCATAATTTTGAGCAATATCACATTAAACAGTGCGTTGTGGAGCCCAAATGAACTGAGAAGATGCTAGTTTTCAGCCACAAGTCATTTGCTAGGCATTCAATGTACCATTCAGTTGAAGTGGCCTGTTTTCCATGCCAGTGGTTTTACCTTCATATCTGGAAGGACCACATGGTCCAGGGATTTGCAGATTGGAGCATTGTGTGCTAAAATGGTGATGACTCCCTTTGAGTGCTGTCTGCCAAGTCAACCATATTGTGCTGAATTGTGTAAATCTATGCCAAACTGTGTGCATCTGCTTTCAAAGCAAGCTGTTCATTACAGAGATAAGCAGCAGCATACACTTCATACTGCAAGTACAAAGTACGGGCCAAAGTGGTTGCCTGATGCAAAAAAAAATGTGAGGTGTTGCAACATGCCAGTGCAAACACACACACACACACACACACACAGAGAGAGATATTCTGGCAGGAATTTAGTGCCCATATTTCGCAATAGCAACACAACTGGCAGATATTTCATTCCATTTACACACACACACAAACCACAATAATAACTGTTTTTTACAAGCCTCGGGCTGCAGGATCGGATTACTTTGATTTTAAGGAGGTTTTTAATAGAATATTTATACATTTGGGGTACGAGATGAATCAATGACTTTTCTATCATCCTTAATTCACAGTGTGGATAACAGCTTTTGAAAAAAATAAGCAAAAACGCAGACACTGTCTGGTTTGGATTATGTCTTTAGATCTGACGTTACTGTTAGTTACTCAGACAGTATCTGTTTCTGAAGCGTCTTTCATCAGCTTTGGTCAATGTATCCATCTCCTCCTGGAAAGACGTCATTTTGCCACAGTTTATGTCTTTGGCTCTGGTGACACCTTGTCCAGTTTGCTGCAATGTATTTTGCACACAGGCCAAATTTTGAAAAGTGATTCAATGGAAACTCCAGAATGGAGGGGAAATGGTTGCCAGTTAAACTGATAGCAGCCATTGGGCTTCTTGTTTGTTTCTAGGCACAATTCAAAGTGTTGAGTTGTTGTTTTGTTTTGTTTTTGTTCCCACATGGATCAATCCATCAAAGGAGAGCATCTTCTGAGGCCCTTCTCCACATGCCTCTGCCTTCAGAATCTGAGGCCAAGTTGGGCTTCTTCCATGGTGACAACTCACCCTCTAAACACAGAGAGCATCTTCTGAGGACTTTCTCCATGTGTCCCTGCCTTCACTTTTAATAGGACTTTAAAGATCTTTGTTTTAACCAATTTGTGTTTTGGTTTTTTTAAAAGAAACAACAACGACAACTTTGTTTTACTATTGATTTAATTTTTCTGTACGTAATATGTCAACAGCTGCACAGATGGTGCTAGCAAGCAGATGGGAACAGGACAGCACCTCATCATAAGATATTGTTCTGCATTCTGTTTGGAAATACAAATAGAAGTCTGCAAGAAATAATTCTGGAATAAGTTGGAGGGAGAGAAATGTTCGCATGGAGTAATCTGCCACAGGCCCTTTAAATTGTCCAGAGAACCTGTCTGAGCTCTCCCTCAGAGCTATAGGAAGGAGGCCTCTGATAAGTTAGAAATCTTGAAAACAAACATTGTTGAAGGCAGCTTTGCAAGAATGTTTGCTCTCCATGTGACTACTAAGCTCGCTTAAGGAGCTAATCAGAGCTAATTTACAAATGATATTGTAGATGCATGATTGTATTTAATGTCCATTTCCCACTAATAATAGTAGCTGTTGGGAAAACGTAAGCTTCAATATCTCTCAGGTCTCTGATGCTGTAAAAGCTGCTGGTCCGTAGATGGTGGTTAGCAAGTGTTTTATCTGAAGCATTTGTAGGTAATCTGTATTTGTCTCTTAAAATTCATCCTCTTTGTTTATCGGCTGATCTAATGTTAATATAGCCAAGTTTATCCACCTCTTCCATATGATCATTTCTTTCCCAATTTTTAAAGATGGGTTTCCGCACAAAGTCATTTTGCTGTGGGAGAAATTTATATTTTTTGGACATGTGTTGCCAAACTGATGTTATTGTTTCAATAGCATCTTGAGTAGTAATGTATTTAGACCCAAGTGCTCTGTGTGGCTATGAGCCTGCCTGCCCATCCACGCACTTGCTCCCCAGTCAGCTGTGTGAGCAGAGTTACAAATGGGGCTCGGGGGGGGGGGGAAGAAAGATGGAGAGAGCAGGCAAGAGTCACAGGAAGAGGAAAAAGGGAGGGAGGGAAGCAGAAGAGAAAACAGTGAGTGAAGGAAGGGAAGCAGAAAGATGGACCAACAGAGCAGCAGGAGGAGGTGAGATGGGACAGAACAGACCTGATCCCAATGGCCATAGAGGAAGTCACTGGTAGACAACAAAAGCAAATTTGTTAAGTTTCTGATCCACGGTCTCACTTGGTTTCAGAGGCAACAATACAGCTCCTTGCAAAGGGTTTGAGGAAGCCTAAATATGCCTCTACCTCAGTCCCATTGAACCCTCCCTGCAACCCACCACAATTTGTTCAGACTTGCATGTGGCCTTGAACAGACCAAGTGAGCTAGAACGGTTTGCTAGCTGGCCCCTCTGCATCCTTAGGCATCATTTGGAAACAGATTCAGCCTTGTCATTGAGCATTCAAGTACGCCTCAACCTGTGACATTGTCCAGCATTTCCAGAACAATGAACATTTTCCAGCTTCACGGCAGTGAGCCAAATCTATTCACCTTCACATCCATAAAAATACAGGCCACTGTTATAACTAATAGCCAAACAATGTTCCTCTTAAGATAATGAGACTCTTTCTCATCAATAAGATTTATGATGTTATCAAACAGTGAGCTGTCATAGCTTGCACTCAGCTCTCAAAATACACAGCCTTCATGGGATGATTTACTGTCCAAGAGACTTCAGCTAATTAGATCATGCCGCTATATTTTAATTTTAAAATAAAATTAGAATGGTCTAGACCATTCTTGGAATTTGCCAGGGAGTTTAAAAATCCTCTCAGTCTGATGGGCCAGTTCAAGTAGATTATGGAAAGAATCCTATATCATTTTTTAAAAATGATTTTTTGGCCAGACTGGATAAATCAGATGGCAGTTGGTGTTCCCCTGAGTTCTGGTCTTGGGTCATTGCTGGTCATGCTGAAAAGCAATGAGCTGGTAGTTTTCTGAAAAGGGCAGAGACCTGCATGTATGGGAATGACATCTGGTTTCAAAATGCAAATTATCTATCCCCTTGTGCTAAAAAAGAAAAGAAAAAAAAGCTAACTGCATCATTTTGAAACTCTCTAGGATGCTGAAAATTGTCCATACTGTTCTTTGTATGGATGAACTAACCACCATATGTGTTCTACAGCTTCTCAAAAACACAAAGCCAACAAGGCTTAAATTTTATCTCTTTAAACCTCCACTGGCCTCACTGTGAAACCGTACTAGTAAACTAACATGCCACAAAATGGATACTTCATCCACTGTATTAGGCAAGTCACTGGAGATATGTGTACTGACCACGTGCAGTTTAAGACATCAAAATCACCAATTATCAGCTGGGGACTTCTGTGAAAAACTGATTGACTCTTGGAATAAATGAATATACAACAAGCATTAAAAAGGTAAAGGACCCAGGAATGGTTAGGTCCAGTCAAAGGTTAATATGAAGTTGCGGCTCTCATCTTGCTTTCAGGCTGAGGGACCTGGTATTTGTCCACAGACAGCCTTCCAGGTCATGTGGCCAGCATGACTAAACCCCTTCTGACACCACGATGAGTGCCAGAGTGCACAGAAATGCCGTTTACCTTCCTGCCACAGCAGTACCTATGTATCTACTTGCACTGGTGTGCTTCCGAACTGCTGGGTTAGCAGAAGCTGGGATAGAGCAACGGGAGCTCACCCCATCACACAGATTCAAACCGCCAATCTTCCGATCAGCAAGCCCAAGAGGTTCAGTGGTTTAGACCACAGCACCACCCGCTTTTTGCAGCAACCATAGACAGGTTTTGTTCAACTGTGAACAAAGCGTTTGTGATATAAGGTTGATAGGTAGAATGTACATCATAGTCTTCTATGGATGGACCATCAAATTGCTGCATGTTGTTTAAAATCTTACAAATAATTCTAGACAGTTGAGTGGATGGAACTTAATTTGATCCAACAAAGGACCTCTTGATTTCTTATATTTTTAAGCAACAGTGAACATTTGAGATCACGTAAGACAGCCCAGGAAAGGCCATTGTGGTAGAGCCCATGATTTGCCTGCAGAAGCTTCCCTGATTCAATTCTCAGCATCTTCTACTAGGCCTGGAAAAGACCTCTTTGTGAAACCCTAAATGAGTCACTGCCAGTCACTGAAGACAATCACGCTACACAAACCAAAGGCACCTTCCTGTGTGGCCATGTTTCAGCTTAGTTATAGCATAATTTTTAGTGGTGCATCCTTAGCCTAGAAGTTTACCATTATCTCTAGGAATGAGTAGAACGCTTTAGATGATCAGGATCAGAGTCAACAAATATAGCAGCTCCTTTTTCCCTCATAAAATTTGATGTGGAGAGTTTGCTAAATTTCCTACTCTGTAAGTAGTTCAAAAGTGGGATTTGGGTAGAAACTTTTATTTGCTAAAAAAAAACACCTACAAATAGAGAAAAACAAAGCTGTAGGAGAGTTGGAATAGAAGCATTTCAAGTGTGAAGCCATAATGTATAGTATTATGTCTGTACCTGCAAAGCTGCGACGTGGTTTTTTGTTGTTGTTTTAAAGGAGGCTAATGCCTCAAGGTGATAAATGCTTTCAGTGGGTGTCTTCTAAACATGACTAAGCCATCTGGAGCCAACCTACAGTGTTATTAGACATTGCAAAAAAAGGAGAGGATCAAACAGTCTTAGTTACTCATTCAACTAGTTGTGCGCTCTGGGAAATTACAGACAGCAGTCATGACTTTAGCTCCAACTTTAGGCATGCAGTTGTTCTGTAACTATTTTTAAAAGAAAGCGTGTTGTGATGACTGCCAGTGTGTAAAGGTGGTGTTTCCCCTTCACAGTATCACTCCGGCACAGTTAGCATGGTATTTACAGTCTTTATTACATATATACAAGAAACAGCTACAGTTCAGAATTACACGTCCGAACCCATTGAGTCAGATTCGGGGAGTGGCTTCCTATGATTCCTGCACCAACAAAGTAGGTGTGGGAATTGCACAAGATGTCTTTGATCCTTACGTTTCATTTCCTTCCTTGTCTGTGCTGATTTGAAAGCCCCCTGCCTTCCTGAGTCTGAGCTTCCTTCCTGAGCCTTTGGGTGGTTGCAGGGCTCTCCAGAATCCCTGAGCCCCTGCTCTCCCTGGCTACTCTCTGCCCTCTCTTCCGCTTCCTCTGTCTCTGGGTGTGGGGCTCTTCAGCATCCCTTAGCCCCTGTCCTGCCTCGTCTGTCCATTGCTCTTCCGAATCCTCCCCCACACTATTATTTGTGGGTCTCTTGTTTCTTTGGTACCTCAGATCTGCACTCCATTGCCCACCCCTGTCAAGAGCACTGTTCAGTCTGTGATGGTCCATTCAGACATGTAAGTCATTAGTGGACCCTTGGAATGTCAAGGGATGGTTCTTCATGTTACATTATCAAGTTTTCAGAAACCATGTTACATTATCAAGTTTTCAGAATAGGATCGTCATCTCACTAGGATCATGTTACATTATCAAGTTACATTATCAACCATGTTACATTATCAAGTTTTCAGAATAGGATTGTCATCTCACTAGGATCAACCTGACCTAACCCTTAACAGCTGCTTGGTCTGCATAAAACAGTGTGTGAAGCCTTTCACAATATGGAGGAAAGCATCATTACTTACGAACATCTTCAGATCAAGACTTAATGGGGAGCAGTGATAAGAAGAAGAAGAAGAAGAAGAAGAAGAAGAAGAAGAAGAAGAAGAAGAAGAAGAAGAAGAAGAAGAAGAAGAAGAAGAAGAAGAAGAAGAATAGTAGTAGTAGTAGTAGTTTGGATTTGATACCCTACTTTATCACTACCCTAGGGAGTCTCAAAGCGGCTAACATTCTCCTTTCCCTTTCTCCCCCACAACAAACACTCTGTGAGGTGAGTGGGGCTGAGAGACTTCAAAGAAGTGTGACTGGCCCAAGGTCACCCAGCAGCTGTATGTAGAGGAGTGGAGAGGCCAACCCGGTTCCCCAGATTACAAGTCTATCGCTCATAACCACCACACCACACTGGCTCTCCAGTGTAGATAGAGCTGGGAACCCTATAGGATCATCAAGTTATGCCCATGCCTGTATGAGCCAGGCCTAAGCTGAGATGAGATGGAGACCACCATCAAATTGGCAGCATTACAAGCCATTTGTTATGCATAGATATATCTAGTACATCTAACGTATAATGAGGCAGGGGGGCTTGGGGATTTCTTACTTTTCCTCAAAGCAATGCAATAAGATCTGAAGTTAATGAATAATTACCAATTATTTGCCCAGCTCTAACCCTGTTTCTAAATTTGCAGTGTGGCTGTCTCTCTGAAACCTGAAATAGAATCTCTGATTTTATATCTCTATTCAGCAGCAAAGTTATTTGTTCTGTAAGCAGAACAGCTAGGAATACGAAATTAAGCCTCACAGGGGAGAATTCTTGATAGGGATGTGGAAGCAGAAAATTATCCACAGATTTAAACTACCCAATAGTTATCCCTGGAAGGGATCTATCAGTAGTGCCTTCGACTCCAAATCCTATCGTTTGAATGATAAAGAGCCAAAATAAAAGGCGCTGGAGATAGATTTTGGTTATTACCTGGCAGTAAAGGGAAGGATTCATGTGGGGTTAAGATGATGTTTTCTTCTAGATATAGGGCGGGGGAGGAAGCAAACAGGGAAAGTAGCAATCACATTGAGCTGCTAAAATGCTTAGGCTAAGAAACAATATAAAGAATATGAGATTTCATTAGACTGTGGCAAAACACATTACACTGTAGTTCAGCTATCTAATGAGTTTTTAAGGTAGCATGCAAAATAGCATGAAAGTCATATTGCCACTACCCATATCACAGCAGTGACAGCTAAGACACATTTAATTTGTTGCAGGGTTTGCTGGAGAAAGCCCGCGAGAGACAGCTTTTGTGGTTGCCCCCACAACCTGGCATTCCTGAGATGCTTCCGACCCAGATGAAATTAGATGCATGGGACAAAGCTTGTCCACCTTTGATTACTCACAGCTGAATGTGTTGAATTTTGGCATCCCACGACAGGGTGAGCTCCCGTTGCTCAGTCCCTGCTCCTGCCAACCTAGCAGTTCGAAAGCACGAAGTGCAAGTAGATAAATAGGTACCACTCCGGCGGGAAGGTAATCGGCGTTTCTGTGTGCTGCTCTGGTTCACCAGAAGCGGCTTAGTCATGCTGGCCACATGACCCGGAAGCTGTACGCCGGCTCCCTCGGCCAATAAAGCAAGATGAGCGACGCAACCCCAGAGTCGGTCACGACTGGACCTAATGGTCAGGGGTCCCTTTACCTTTACCTAGGGTGCAGCTGACATTTTAAAACCTAAAGTCAGGGAAAACCAGATATCAGGAGGAAGAGATCAACCCTCACCTTCTCCCTGATTAGTAGTTTGAACGTCAAGTAAGAGCAGCAACAGCAGTAAGCAGTGTTGGGCATGTGCGGAGGTCCATAGCCCACTTTTTCTAGCACTCCTGAACATGTGAAGAGCAGAATTAAGCAGAATAATATTTTTTTCCCCTATATAGAGACCAGAAGAGATATTTTACGTGCTTCCTTCTACCTCCCCATATCAGACTATTTAAGACATAGAATAAAAATGCAAAAGAGCTTTGAGTAGAAATGGTCAAAGCTGTCCATTTCAGTTTTTTTCCTGCCAGCTGTTCATTTTCCCATTCTTAAGTTCATTTCTCCACATCAGTGTTAGGATTCAATGAATAACGAAATTCATCAGCATTTCCATGAAATTTTCTCGCAAATTTTTGCAAAACCGTTTCCCCTAATGGAATGGATTTTTTGCATGTTATTTTCAGTAATGCATGCACATATTTGCCTACTATATGTATTTCTTGCACATATTAGTTGGCTGGATAACTGCATTACAAAATTCAGATAAGTGTGAATTTCAAAGGATGGCTGTGTTTTGGTTCACACGTTTATTAGGAAAGTGCACCTTTAAATTCAAACTGAAATGAATTTTTCATCCATCTCTAACTTTAAGAGATAAAACACCCAACGACACCCAAAGGTGAGCATTGGTCTGGGGTGATCTGGCAATGTCTGATAAGGTTTGTTCCATGACAAACAAAGCTCTGGACACCAGCTCCATTGTTCAGTTTTCCTTCCCAAAGCAACGTACACATTTTTTATTATTATTACAAAACTTTGTGGACCCTGCTTTTAGGTAACTTTAAAGGCATTCCAGTGTTGCAAGATAATAAAAAGCAAATGGCAAGTCAGTCAGGCTATTATTCTGGATAGAAACCAAGGGATTCTGACTGCTTTGCAGCTGCTACAATGCAAAATAGGTATCCCACTTCACTGGCCATCATGATTATTTTCAGGCAATTTTGTGTGAGCTTTATTTCAAATCTCATAGCTTGCTCGCACTACTTTATATCACTACTTCACTGCTGCCAATCTAGTTATTATATATATATATAGAGAGAGAGTGTATTGTGTGAGGGGAGGGAAAACGGGGCATTGTGTGAAACTGTTTATATATAGATTCAAACAACTATGGACATCTATTTCTGCTTGCTACCAGTTTCACTTCAAAGTTGCTTTCTCCATCGTGTTACATGCCCTTATTTCCTGCATACGCTTCTTATCAGTAAAGATAAGGATCCATAGGAATGCACATGTGTTTTCAAATGCTTTTTCTTCTCTCCTTCTGCAACCCTCTCCTTCGTAGCATGAGAGACTGCAGTCATCCAAAGCAGCACAAAAAAAAACAGCTTTTATTTTTAAACAAACATGTCTCAAGGCCATGAGTTTTGCAAAGCCTGGTGTCTTGTCGAATTCAAGATGGTTCTTTTAAAATTAGATTCAGAAGCAAAACAAACGGAAGTGGCTGAGAAATTTACAGGTTTTATTCCAAACAGCAAGCAAAATGTACATTACCAAGCAACACTTCAATCTGCCATGGGGAAGCCTTGAAGATGTGGCCAAGGTAGCCTTGATGCACAGAACTGTAGCCAACAGTCTATGCAGAGCTTCTGAAGTCTCTACTCCAGAACTAGAGATTTTATAGATCTGAGTCCTGTTAGAGTAATACAGGCTCAACTATGGCTACAATAAAAGGCTTTTACCGATCAATGCTATTTACCAACAGACCACACATCGAAGACCTTTTTACAAGGGATATAGAAAGTAATATTAATGTAATAATAATAAATTTTATTTATACCATGCCTTCCCCAGCCAGAGCCGGGCTCAGGGCGGCTAATACCAGTAAAATTACAGTAAAAATATAATAGGGAAAAAATAAATTTAAAATAGTAGTCCATAGATCAAAACCATAAGGGGAGGGTAACATAAGGATCAGACTGAGTCCAAACCAAAGGCCAGGCGTAACAGCTTTGTCTTGCAGGCCCTGCGGAAAGATGTCAAGTCCCTCAGGGCCCTAGTCTCTTGTGACAAAGTGTTCCACCAAGTCGGGGCCAGTACTGAAAAGGCCCTGGCCCTAGTTGAGACCAATCTAACCACCTTGCGACCTGGGACCTCAAAAATGTTGTCATTTGTGGACCTTAAGGTCCTCCACAGGGCATGCCAGGAGAGGCGGTCCCATAGGTACTTGGGTCCTAGGCTGCATAGGGCTTTAAAGGTCAAAACCAGCACCTTAAACCTGACCCTGTTCTCCACCAGGAGCCAGTGCAGTTGGTAAAGCACTGGATGAATGTGATCCCATGGCAAGGACCTCGTAAGGAGCCTCGCCGCAGCTTTCTGCACCCACAGGAGTTTCTGGGTCAGCTGCCCTTCGTAGAGTGAGTTACAATAATCAACCCTGGAAGTGACCATTGCATGGATCACTGTGGCCAGATCAGGGCAAGAAAGGTAAGGCACCAACTGCTTAATATAATAAAACATGAATAACCAGAGGCAGGAAGAGTTAGGCAGATAACCAGAGGCAGGATTGGGGTTGACCATGTCAGATCATTATCTCCTTGAAATCACAATCATCTCCTGCATTATCCATACACCTGGGCTGCAATTACTTTGGTGTAAGACTGATTAAAGTCAAACAGAATGGGTTTAGAGTAAATATGAACAGATTTGGTCTACACATTTCCAGAGAAGGGAAAGGCTTTGAGGTGGGTGAGGGGGGCAGATAGGAAAATGGAGTGGGTGCTGACTAAAGGAGAGAAGATGGATTTGCAACACCCTAAATCAGGGAAAAGGGACCTGGGATCCCCCCCCCCAAAATGCTGTCAAACTGCTAGCCCCATAATCCTTGACCACTTGCTATATTTCCTGGGGATGATGGGACTTGGACTCCAACAAAATCTGAAGGACCAGAGGTTCCAAGTCCCCTGGCATACCCCTTTACTGTGCTAAGTTGCCATTTAAGTTTAAGACTTGTATTAGGTTTGTTTGCATAGCCTGTGGTCTTGATTATCTGCTTCTGGGAAGCTGCTGTCAAAATACGCAGATCATTTGTTTACGCAGTATCCTGGGACCAAAATTGTTCTCAAACTTTCTTGAATATTTCTACTCCCTTTCCCTTCTCCAGTTTAAAAGTGTTTTTTAAATAAATAATAAATGATGAATGATGAATAATAAATAATAAATAATAGCTGGTCCCCTTCATCATTCTTCTTGCTTCCTCAGTCAGGTGTCTAATTCTTGAAAAGAAATGAGCAATTGCAACATACAGGCTGTGAGCAGATTCGATGCAACACCAAAACCAACAAAGAGCATGTTTGTAGTTGCTGAACCATGTCATTAAATGCGGGTCTGCCTGATGAAAGCACGGAAGGAGCAGGCACACATGCTAGAGGTGCTGAATCATTCTCCTACTCAATGTTTTCTCCTCACCAACCTTTCATTTACCAGCAGGTATCCTTTTCAGTGCTGGCGGAATGACTGGGAGTGAGGGTTTGACAGACAGCAGGTGAATCCAGCCCCCAACTCCCATCACATACTTTCTGCACTCTAAATAGCTCTTCTCAAATGATTTGGGCATGTGCCAGTTTCGGAAAGCAAAGATAACTTAGAATACTGTGTTGTTAGTTGTAGGTATTAGTGGGTCTTTAGTGAGGAAAGTGTGGCTATTCAATAAATGGAGCTAGCATCAGGGAATACTACAAAGTTGAATAAGTCAAGCCATTATGTATGGCTGCATAGCAATAAAAATATTTACATCCTTTAACTGATTGGGATACAGAAGTCTTCCAGCTACCCCTTTATACTTTAAAAGATATATATAAAAAACACCACCATAAAAGTTGGGTGCATTTTTAGAAAACACAGTTGGATCTCACCGCCTCCCCCCCCCCCCCACATTTCAAACGACAAGAGGAAACTTTTTTCCCTTTCATTCTGTATATCTTCTTACTGTCTGTCGTCGCACACGCAAGCACACACACGCACAATAAATATGTCAGTCTCTCGCACTGGGTAGGAAAAACATGAAAAGGGGGAACAAAAGCTTGTCTGCTTTGCAACACAAAAGCCAGGCAGCCTTGATTCAGATTGCCGCCTTCACTTTTCTGTAATGGAACGTGTACTAATGGGAACACTTTAAAATTCTTCCCCAAAGGAGCTCAGGCCAATTGCTTTCTTCTGCTTCCACCCTTAATCCCTGTGATGTTGATTAGGCTAAAACAGCCCCCCCCCCATTTGCTGCACTCCAGATATTTTTGACTACAGTTCCCATCATCCTCAACCACTGCTAAGCTAGAGGAAAGATATGTCAGCCTTCCTCTAACAAAATGAGCTTAAAATTCCATCACTAAACCTCTCTCTGCTTGTTCTGCTCACACTCTGAGCTGGAGAAGTGAAATGTACAGAGAAAATTAGAATCCAGTTGTTGAAATGAATCCGTAGGTAGGCATGGACTTGGCTTCTTCAAACTTGATCATAGATGTTTGGATAAAGAAATGGGGAGGGAGGGGAGAAGTAATCATATACATGAAGTGCTACATTCCTATTTTGGTTACCCATGATTAGGTAAAGGTAAAGGGACCCCTGACCATTAGGTCCAGTCATGGCTGACTCTAGGGTTGTGGCGTTCATCTTGCTTTATTGGCCAAGGGAGCCAGCGTACAGCTTCTGGGTCATGTGGCCAGCATGACCAAGCTGCTTCTGGTGAACCAGAGCAGCGCACGGAAGCGACGTTTACCTTCCCGCCGGAGTGGTACCTATTTATCTACTTGCACTTTGACATGCTTTCAAACTGCTAGGTTGGCAGGAGCAGGGACCGAACAATGGGAGCTCACCTTGTCGCAAGGATTCGAACTGCCGACCTTCTGATCAGGAAGTCCTAGGCTCTGTTGTTTAACCCACAACGCCACCCACGTCCCTACCCATGATTGCCGCATGGTAATCTGTTGGTATAAATAATTCTATTTATACCAACAGAGTAATCTCAGATCAGCCAAGTCCAAGGATAGATGGGGAAATGTTGGTTTCGTTTACACACCCATGCCTGTCCCTTAAAGGCCGATTCATCAACTGATGACTTGCATGTGTGAATGTAACATCACAGACAGAACTTTTATATTGCCTTTCCTTGGCTACCATGTTTTTAAATGAAACCAGTTCACATATTTGACACCCGGTGATTAACTGTCTGGCAACCAAGCAGAGTGTGAAGGAGCCTTTTACGACACAAAATTCATTACACATAAATTTTGAAGCTTGAACTTTATCACTCACTTGCCACCCCATTGCCGGCGTTGCCCTATGATTTCACATGTCAGGCAGCAGACCCAATCAGACCCCAGTTTCATAGCAAAGAAAGGTGCTTAGCATTTGACTCTTCGCAGTCACAGTCATTTTATGCAAAGATTGTTTACAGTTGTAAAAATCTCTGACTTTATTTTTGAGATCACAGAAATGCATCTTAGCAGCCTGCCACTTTGGGTAACAAGTTCATTAAATGTACGTAGCAATGAAACTTCCTTCGGAAATCTATAGATCAAAGATGGTTTGATGCAAAATAAATTTCCAACTAGACAGTAGAGAAGCAGTGTGTGAGAGACTCAATACGCTTTCATTCAAATAAAGTTTAATTTGGTATCTTATCTACCCATACATGCATACATTGTGCTTTCATTTTGTTCCCCAATTAAGCAAGTCGTGTTGCATATTATAAATGGGGCACCATAACTACATGTTTGCTTTTTAACAGCATAATCTACATTGAAATGAGTCCTGTGAAGTGATAGTCTAGAAAGCCCATAAGCAGGGATGAGACATTTATTTGTGTCTAGGCCTCATTCCATTGTGTGCTGTCTCTCAGGGCTATATACTAGAGCAGACCCTCAAAGTGTCCCTATTTTCCAGGAACGTCCAAGATTTACAGAAGCCATCCTGGTTTCTGATTTGATTCTGGAATGTCCCACTGTTCCTTAGGACGCCCCATTTTCATCAGAGAACATTGGAGGGTATGGAGTTATCAGACCTCCGAGCCATCTGAAGGCAGACCGAAGCTCAGGTGGAGACCAGGGCCATTTGCATGACCTTCCAGTGACCCTGGGGGAGGTCCAAGTTGATGTGCATCACCCGGGTTCCCCCTAATGGTGGTTAACCCTTTTAGACTTCCTGTATGGTGGGCAGGAGTCAGATATAGTCGGTTCAATTCCAGTGCCTAAGCCAATACCACCCACATTCTGTAACCAATAAAGTTGTGGCCTAATTTTTGCCCATTAACCTAATACAGTGTCCATGAGTTCAACACATGGGGGGGCCTTGGGGTCTTGACACACAAATACATGGATAAAAGAAAGACTGTGTTGGTTTTGTCACGGCACATGATTACTTTTACTTAAACCTTTACGATGTCTCTTTGTAAATGGTCTTGACGTAAGGTCCCAGCTGACATCTCAAGCTGGTAAAGGCTTGCTGAAAGCATGAAAGAGAAGCTCTCCAGGAACACAGGTGTTGCTGGCATCCACCTTTCTTGGGAGACAATGGAAGAGTGATCCTTTGGGGGTGAAGGCAAACTGTTGGAGAGTTACAGCACCTGGTGTGGGTATAGAGACCGATAAGAGAGAGACATGTTTGGTTGCAGCTGGGGCACATGAAGGTGGCCAGTTTTGCTGTTGCAGATGCACCAGGGCTTTCCCTCTCTCTGCATTCCTGCAGCAGGAAAACACACCAAGAATACAAGAATATAGCAGCACAGGGGTACGATTTTGCTTCCTCCTTCTCCAAAAAGAAAATTCAAAGCACAACTTGTTGTTTTTCAAGAAAATTTATTTGTGGCCAAATAAATGGTTCTATAAGGATGCGGGTGGTGCTGTGGGTTGAACTACAGAGCCTAGGGCTTGCCAATCAGAAGGTCAGCAGTTTGAATTCCCGCAAGGGGGTGAGCTCCCGTTCCTCGGTCCCTGCTCCTGCCAGCCTAGAAGTTCAAATGCACATCAAAGCGCAAGTAGATAAATAGGTACCTCTCTGGTGGGAAGGTAAACGGTGTTTCCATGTGCTGCTCTGGTTTGCCAGAAGCGGCTTAGTCATGACCTGGAAAAACTGTCTGTGGACAAACGCCGGCTCCCTTGGCCAGTAAAGCGAGATGAGCGCCACAACCCCAGAGTCGTCCGCGACTGGACCTAACGGTCAGGGGTCCCTTTACCTTTTAAATGGTTCTATAACTCTAAGTGGGGACGCGGGTGGCCTCGGACTTGCTGATCGTATGGTCGGCGGTTTGAATCCCCACGGCGGGGTGAGCTCCTGTCGTTCGGTCCCAGCTCCTGCCCACCTAGCAGTTCGAAAGCATTCTTAAGTGCAAGTAGATAAATAGGTACCGCTTTATAGCGGGAAGGTTAACAGCGTTTCCGTGTGCGGCACTGGTGCTGGCTCGCCAGCTGCAGCTTTGTCACGCTGGCCACGTGACCCGGAAGTGTCTTCGGATGGTGCCGGCTCATGGCCTCTAGAGCAAGATGAGCACGCAACCCTAGAGTCGGACACGACTGGCCCGTACGGGCAGGGGTACCTTTACCTTTATAACTCTAAGTGGTTTTTACTCTAAGTGGGCTTTTATAACAGATATATCTACTTTACAAAAGAAGTGGACACTTTTTTGAACAGCTGTTTTGAGATCTTAAAGTATTTTCACAATTAAAAAGATTCTGGTTTTGACTAGATCTTTAATATTGCCAAGAATCTTGTCCCAACCCAAAAACATGGTACCTTGAACTATGTTTATTTGAATATTGCCTTTATTTGTTGCTATGAGATTTGCTATCAATAAAGTATGCTAAATTAGGAATGAAACATTAATTTCACTGCTGATATCTGTAGGTGATGCAGTACTTTTTAGTAATCACACAGCAGAAATTTCAGAAGGGGCAGGAGATCTTTTTTTGTGCTGCAGTACCAAATTTGGACAAGAAGTATACGGATATAACCTTGCCTACTGAGTTAAATTTAGCTCATTGAAAAGATAATGAGAATTAAATGTCAATATATACTTTAGGTGTTCCATCTTTGCTTTATAATCTCATTAAAGGTGAATACCAGCCTAGCTAAATAAATAACCGTATGTTGCCTCCCTTTTACAACCACATTTCACTGCTTTTACTATGTATTTATTGAAAAACTATTAACCCTATTATTCAGATTAAATGCTATCGCAAAATCTAAGAAGATCCAAATAAGAAATAATATGTTTTATTAGATTTAGCATGAACTCTTTCAAAGCCCAATCCAGCAAATATAATTAAAAAAGGCATCAGTCTTCTTATTAATAGCAGTTCCATTAAGAACTATGTGACAGATCTTCTTTAGCAATAAGAGTTGTTTAAAACTTTATCCACTGCAAGGACAATTTACAAATTAAAAATTAATACAAAAAAATGCTTCTAAATAAAATATGTACTTCAAACATCAATAAAATCCAAGCTGTTCCTTCAGCCCGCAAAACATCTACAAATTGTAACATTATTTACATAATTATCTTGAATGTAATTACAACTGTTAAGCCACAGAATGTATTCTGAGTTAGCCCTAATCAGAGTAAATCCACTGATATTAATGGACATAACTGAGGTAGGTCTGTTAATTTTAATTAGTCTACTCTGAGCAGGCCTAGCACTGGTTACAATCCTGTGTTTGCTTTCCAAAGTCCTATTTACACATTACATTGAATGTGAGCATTGTACGCACTGTATCTGCTCCAAACCTCCACACATTCGGTTTAAACTAGCCTGCATACAATTGCATACACACAATACCTTTAAAATGTGTTCCCCCATGAAACCCCGGAACTGTAGTTTGCTAGGGTGCTGGAAAATGTAACTCTGTGAGGGGTAAACTACAATTTCCAGGATTTTTGGGGTGTGTGCTTTAAAAGTATTTTACATGTACATGTTAGGCTTGCAGCCTACACATGTAGAGTTCTTTCCTCATAAGCAGAGGCAATGGGAAAACAGTGAGAAGAGAGGCCAATAGACTGTATGCGTGGAGGTACTTTACACCAACCGCCGGGCCCATTGGCAAAGCAAGTTTGTGTTGCAAAGATGTCTGCAAATGTCACATGAAAGATGGCAACATTGACCCCACTGTGTGGGAATCTCTTGCAGTGCTTGGAGACAGTCAGGTTGTGTGCCCACAGAAGTGAGCAGCAGAGGAATGACTCCTGGGAAGAGCACAGAAAGAAGAAACTCCATGGTACACTTGCATCAGCACAACTGGACACCTTCATCTGCCCCAGCGGCAACAAAACATGTCTCTCCCATATTGGTCTCCACAGCCGCAGCAGGCTCTGTGTTAGGGTGCTGTCAGCGGCTCCCAGCTGGTTGTCCAGGAAAGTATGGAGACAAGGAACAGTTTCCAATAGTCCTTTTTTATTTCATACTTTACAGGTAGAGGCTATAGAACCCAGCCTCTTGGATAATGGCATTGGCCCGAGTGAATCTCCACCCCACCCGCTTCTCTCCCACTTTCTCATTCGTCGTCATCATCATCTCCTTTACAGGTGCCATCAGCCTTTGAGCTCTTTGCTCTCCTACTTTTAAGGCTCTCTAGGTTCTGGGAGATGGTGGGTCTGGAATGCTTTCTAGTGACCACATGTCAGCCAACTGCTGCCCTGGCTCTGCCTGATCCTCCTCTCCCATTATTTCCCAACATTCCCGCTCATCTGCCTCTGAGCTGTGACCTCCCTCGAACCACTGTTGTAAATCTATACGGTCTTCCTCTTCCTCATCCCTGGAAGGGTCAGGATGGGGAGACAGTCTCCACCACTCCTCCTCTGCCCAGCCCCTGACACTCTGTAATTCTCCAATGGTGAGAGCACACTCTTCTGTTGTCTCCTGAGATAGATGGATGCCAGCTACAACCAGGTAATATATAAGGGGTGGCTAACAACTGGCCCTCCGAATATTGCTGTACTACAACAGCAAGCTTGGGGTGTATGTGGTGTTAGAGGAGGGAAAGTACCTCTGGTGGAAAAACATCATGCTCCTTCAGAGGTACTTTGTCCACCTTTGGTCCCCACCCAACACTCAGCCCTCACCTGTGGCTCCAAAAAGCTGTCAGGATGTGACAGAAGCCATACCCTAGGAACAGCTTCAACTGGCTGCCCAAACCAGGTGAGGGTAGCAGATGACACAAATAATGGTTCCAACAGTCAAGAAGGCAGTTTCTGTGTGTGCTGTAGAGGGAAGTGAGGGCAAATGACGCTTGTCAACCTGGGAAGATAGCCCATACAGAAGAAGGAAACTCTTATCCTAAAACTTTGCTACCTTGCAGAATATCTTCAGGAGAAGAAAAAGCTAAGGAGTAAACACTACACAAATCTGGAGTGGAGTCCCTAAGATGGTTGGATGGTGCCTTCCAGCAAATGGGATCATCTTAATAGATGGTGTCAGGAAATTGCCATCGGAAGAACAGGTGGCGGAAGGGCTCCAGGAGAATAGGAGAGACTCTGCAGCAGAAGAGGGAACCAGTAGGGGGGGAGCAGGAGCTCCAAGGGGAAGGGAATCGGAGGAGAGGCTCTGGGACACTTCCAGTGAGAACAGTGAGGAGGTATCAAGGCCCCCTTTAGGAACCCCCACCCCTCGCCGGAAACTGTCACACAGGGAATCCAGGAGACGTGTTTCCGTTAAGCAGCTTTTATGCTGGAAGCGTTTCCGCAGGCGCCCACTGTCGGATTCTACCAGCGACTGACGGAGCCATGTCAAAGGGCTCCGCTCAAGGCAGAGCTTTGCTACGCTGAGCAAACTCTGAGGGACCAACCCTTTTATGCACAAGTAGCTCATTGTCCCATCACAGATGGTCCTGGTTGTGGGCAGGCTCTCAATCTGGTTCCCCCCACCCTGGCATGGGCTGGAGCTATCGCACTCACGCCAGGGTGGCACCGCAATCACCCAAGGCTATTGCCCAATCATGTCAAAGGGTGATAGTGGGGAAAAGTATAAAAGCGGCAGTGCGACGTGTACTTGGCTCCTGCTTCGCGCTGCTGAACACCCACCCACCCTACCTTTAATTTAGATCCTTTGGCCGTGCTTTGGACTTTGGTTGGTTTCCCAGCTTGAGTCGGGGGCCGGGTAGGAATTTTTTCCATTTGGCAAATTGACACGGGCCACTTGGCTTTTGCCTACCTCTTAGCTATCATCACAACTTTGTAAGGTTTGGTGGTTAGGCATTGGCTTAGTATGAATGGGGGAGGGGAGGTCAGCCATCGCCTGCCCCTCCAGTTTCAAGGGTATTCCATTAAAGGAAGCTGGGGCCTGGTTCCTGTCCAATGTCCGCTTGAAGGGTGAAGGCCATGCCAGGCTTCTGGGAACACCAGGGGAGATGCAGGCGGGTTCCCCTGAAGCAATTTCCCTTTGGGTGGTTTACCCTTACAGACTTCCTGCAAAGGGGGAAGGAGTCAGATATAGTCTTGCCAATGCCTAAGCCAATACCGCTCTCATTCCTGTAATCAATAAAGGTGTGGCCAAATTTTTGCCCCCAAACCTTAATATCCGTGTCCATGTGAATTTATTTATCCTAATGGGGGGTCAGCTTGAGGGTCTAGCCACGTAACTCCTGCAGCCAAGCTGAAGCCAAATGTATAGCTCTGCTTTCATTTGGAGCTTTAGAGGGGATGTCTTGTCATCTGGGAAGTCCAGGACCTCCACACACACTCCACAGGCTTGCACCCTGCAGAGGTCACTTCGGTGCACTTTGACTTCAGCCCTGTAGGCGCACTCCATTATCTCTTGAAACAGACAGATGCCAACTGGAAGAACTGCAATTATCCCTGAGCATGAAACTTGTTGGAACCGGTGAGCTTTGTAGTCCAACAGCATCTGGAAGGCCACAAGTTAGCTACTTCATTTCTATGCTTCCAGATGTATGTATGCAACTTGGGAGTGGGGTGAATGAATGCCTATGATTATGCTCCAACACCCCACACATTCGTGTCCCTGAGTTCTGTTAGCTGCCCAGCCAAACATACCACACATATAGTAGGTGCATATGATCATCTTTGAGCAATGGAGAGAAATGATACTACAGTGGTACCTCGGGTTACATACGCTTCAGGTTACATATGCTTCAGGTTACAGACTCCGCTAACCTAGAAATAGTATGTTGGGTTAAGAACTTTGCTTCAGGATGAGAACAGAAATCGTGCTCCAGCGGCACGGCAGCAGCAGGAGGCTCCATTAGCTAAAGTGGTGCTTCAGGTTAAGAACAGTTTCAGGTTAAGAACAGACCTCCGGAACGAATTAAGTACTTAACCTGTGGTACCACTGTATTCAATATTGGCACCAGGATATATATATATATATATATATATATATATATATATATATATATATGCAGGTTTTGGTGTCCTCGGGTGTCTTCCCGTGTAAAAGTTGGGGTGTCTAGGCGACGTTTCGACGAGGTCTCACTCGTCATCTTCAGGCTGGTGCTTTCGGCTTCTTGTTACTGGAACAGAGCAGGATCTCAGTGTTTGAGTTCCTATAAATACTGTTGAGGGGGTGTGGTGTATAGCCTCCAATGTTCTGGGCAGAGAGGAAGTTCCCAGGCTAGTGTGCCTTTTCTTCTTTTGTTCCTTAATTACTTGAGGGATATCTTGAGTGATTTCTTGAGTGATATCCTGAGTACCACTTAGGTGGGTCATTAGGTGTGGATTAGTTGCTAAAGTCTTTGTGTCTTGACCTCTTGAACTTTGTGAAGAGTTTTTCTGAGAAGATGGCTGTACTGCACTTAGTTGTGCTCTGGCTTGGCTTCGTGTATAGGGGCGAGCTGTGGTTTTGTGGCCTGTGTCAGCCAGATCTGTGTAGGGATTGCAGGGGGGTGCAGCATCCGGAGGTGCCACCATGGTTTGGCTACTGGATGGTGTCTGTAATTTATCTGTGGAGAGGGTCTGGGTTTGGGTCTGGTGTGGTTGATTGGTGATAGCGTTCTGTGTGCCTCTGGATCTGGTGTCAGTTTTTGTGGGGAGGGCTAATTTCCAGATGTCTGGCAAGCGGGATGTGTCGTCACGCTTGTTCATGTTGTGAGGGTGTTTCTCTATCTCGATGGCTTCCATGATTATTCTCTTGTGGTGATGTTCCATGTTAAAGAGCAATTTGGAATCTGCAAAATTAATTTCGTGTCCTGTTTCTTTCATGTGTTGGAAAAGAGAGGAAGATTTTTCTTCTTTTTTGACGGCATTCTTGTGTTCTGCGATACGTGCATTTATTTGTCTGTTTGTTTGTCCAATGTACGTGGCTGGGCAGACTTTGCAGGGTATTTCATAGACCCCTTGGTTTTCCAACTGGATTTTATCCTTGGGGTTTCTGAGGATATTGGCTATTTTTTGGTTGGTGCAAAAGGCTGTTTTGATATTGTGTTTATGGAGGATTTTGCTAATTTTATCTGTAGTGCCCTTGATATAAGGAAGGAGGGCCATGCCATTGTTTTCTTCTGTGTCTTGGTTTTTGGGGGGTGTTTCTTTTTGGATTAGCTTCGTAACCCTGTTTTGCTGGTATCCATTGGCAATTAACACATTTGAGAGATTCTGTAACTCAGTTGTCAAGTGGTCTTTGTCAGCCAGGCGTTTGGTTCTGGAGATGAGAGTCTTGGCTACGGAGTTTATTTGTGCAGGGTGGTGGTGTGATTGTGCATGTAAGTAGCGGTTGGTGTGTGTTTTTTTCCGGTAGATAGTGTGTCCTAGGGAGCCATCAGGTTTTTTGTAGATTAGGACGTCAAGGAAGGGAAGTTGGTTGTTGGCTTCTATTTCCATAGTGAATTGTATTTTGGGGTGTAGGCTGTTGAGATGTGTGAGGAAGCTATCCAGTTTTTCCTTCCCGTGTGGCCAAATTACAAAGGTGTCGTCAACATATCTGAGCCAAAGTTTGGGTTTGTGTTCACTCAAGATATCCCTCAAGTAATTAAGGAACAAAAGAAGAAAAGGCACACTAGCCTGGGAACTTCCTCTCTGCCCAGAACATTGGAGGCTATACACCACACCCCCTCAACAGTATTTATAGGAACTCAAACACTGAGATCCTGCTCTGTTCCAGTAACAAGAAGCCGAAAGCACCAGCCTGAAGATGACGAGTGAGACCTCGTCGAAACGTCGCCTAGACACCCCAACTTTTACACGGGAAGACACCCGAGGACACCAAAACCTGCATTCCTGTACCCGTGAAAATCTACGAAAGCATATATATATATATATATATATATATATATATATATATATATATATATATATATATTTCTTTTCTCATGATATAAGCCAATGTAGTAGACAAATGAAGATTTTCTCCTTAACTTGTTCTGTAGGCACTGATAAGGACATGGACGTCTCATTTTACACATCACACAACCTCATTCAAGTCCAAATAATTGATACAAGACTACTTTGATCTATATCACTTTTGCCCAAGCCGTTGAAACTGTTCATTAATGACCCTACTGATTTGATATGAAATCCTCTTATGATCCTGAGTAAATAGTTATGAGGAGGATGCAGACTTAGGTTTCAACCCTCACGCCATTTATCTGGGAGTAAACTCCATTAAAAACAATGTAGTTACGGTTAGGATTTCAGCTGAAGACAAAGTAGCGTAGACCCATTGACCATAGCTGTCAACGTTTCCCTTTTCTAAAGGAAATTTCCTTTATTCCGAATAGGATTCCTCGCAAGAAAAGGGAAAAGTTGACAACTATGCCATTGACATAAGTGGGACTTAAAGTTAGTCAAAATAAATTTTAGGTATGTATCTTCATCATGATGAATCACACTGAAATAGGGATTTGTGTCTCCTCATTTTGGATACAAAATAATTTTGTTTTGGGTATGAGATACTTATTTCAAACCACAAAACAATACTCACTTTGTATTGATCCAAGCCAGGGTCAGATTGGTTGATTTTGATTTTATTTTTTAAAATCCAGATAGGAAGTAAAATTTAAATATTTTTTCTTCCATTTCGGCCAAATGAAACCTCACACACACTGAAATTGTGTATATTTTCAACTGACCTCTGACTCTATCATATGTCTTTGCACCTATAAATGTTTCTTTGTAGAACTGTGTGCTGTCCTCGAGCAACTTATTACTCCTAACAACTAAATGGACCGTTTCAAGATTGTGGTTATAATAATCTTTAACAGATTTCTATGCCCAAGGAGCTCAAAGCAGTAAATGTAGAGGTTATCCTGTTTTTAACCTTACGAGGTATGTTAATCTGACAGAGAATGAATGGTCTGAGGTAAGCTGGTGAGATTCATGGCTGAGCAAGAATTTGAATTTATAGTTCATTACTCCAAGTCAAAGGTGAGAGCCAGTATACAGCAGGGTGCTGGCATAGTAAAGTGTTGCTTAAGCTGCAGTCCTATAAACCGTTACTTGGGAAAACATTTGACTGAATACAACGGAAGATACTCCTGAGTAATCATGCTTTGGATTGCACAGTTAAATGCACATTGTGGATCTGAAAAGCAACAAAAAGCCCAATAGTAGATTTTTAAGCATAATCGTAAAGGGCTGCAAACTCATTTTCTCTAGGTTTTGAAAGGGCAGCTCTAATCCATGCCTTTTCAAGCACGACCAAGATTACTGTCAGCAGACTGTAGGGATTCCGTTTTGGAACATAGCTATTTCTTTGTATAAATGATTAGGATAATGATATTTTACAGCTAAGTGTCCACAAACCTAGATAATACAGAAATAAAACAGAAGGCTGAAACCCAAGTATGGAGATTTAAGGGTGCATGGGAAATTAGTGTAAGGTGATTTTCAGTGTCAACCATATGCTTCTCTTATCTGGGCATGAGAGAGGCTCTTCCGTACCATAGGTCAAGTTAAAACACAATCAGTTTTAATTTCATTGTCAGTCTCTTCTTCAGGAAAGAGAGAGAGAGAGAGAGAGAGAGGACTTTCAACAATGATATTAACAATAGGACATATATTCACTGCCTCTAAATTCTAAAATATTTAATTATATCCATGCATAACTTTCCTGGGATAATAACAACTTTGAGAGAAAACACTGCCAATTTGATTTGGTTTGTGCCTCCTTTTTCATGACACAAATGACCAGATTTATGAAGGCATCCACACTGCTAATTTGATGATATTGCATGGGATCAACACAATCCTACTGAATTCAATACTCCATGCCCAAATAAATTAAAGTTAGGACTGCAGTTTAGTTACACTTAGTTCCCATTGAAATCCATGGGACTTAAGTTGTGTCTGACCTCTCCCACTGATTTCAGTAGGAAATTAGTGCAAATATCTTAGTCTAGATGCAACTCATTGTCTCTCTTGATGGGTATGATAACTCAGCTTGAAGCCACCCCCAACCTTAAAGGTTCAGAGTGAGTAAAGGCAATGCAGTGTGTTTTTTAAATTTGTTTTTAAAAAAACTTTTTATAATGCAGTAATTGATTATCTGCTCTTTCAAAAATCAATCCTATTTCAGCAAATTTGCATGGAAGCAAAGCCTGATCTGTAGGGTTGGGGTTTTTTTAATGCTAGTCCTTGCATTTTAATCAACATACACTACCATTAATTGAGTCTTAAAAGGAATGGATATTGGTGACATGTTCTTCACCATTTCCTATTATAATAATATACCAGTTTAATTACAGGCAAGTCTAAGATAGGCCTTTGTTTTTGTTGTTTAGTCGTGTCCGACTCTTCGTGACCCTATGGACCAGAGGACGCCAGGCACTTCTGTCCTCCACTGCCTCCCGCAGTTTGGTCAAACTCATGCTGGTAGCTTCTAGAACGCCATCCAACCATCTCGCCCTCTGTCGTCCCCTTCTCCTTGTGCCCTCCATCTTTCCCAACATGAGGGTCTTTTCCAGGGAGTTTTCTCTTCTCATGAGGTGGCCAAAGTATTGGAGCCTCAGCTTCACAATCTGTCCTTCCAGTGAGCAGTCATGGCTGATTTCCTTAAGAATGGAGAGGTTTGATCTTCTTGCAGTCCATGGGACTCTCAAGAGTCTCCTCCAGCACCATAATTCAAAAGCATCAATTCTTCGGAGATCAGCCTTCTTTATGGAAGATAGGCCTTTACCCTGTATCATTTCTGATCTACCAAGCTTCAGGTCCCAGTATTGTGGCCTCCCAGGTGACAGCTGCTTGTGGAAACTGGTAGGCTGTAAAAGCGGTTTATAGAGACTAGATAGGCTGGTTGGGCTGCATTTGGTGTGGTGGGTCCAACCAATATCCAGACCTGCCCTAATGTTTAAGTAGATCAGCAGGAGTAGACATTTTCTGATGATTTGGGAATAATTGATGAATTCAGGATCTAGGACACCACACACATTTTCTGAGGTCCAGATTCTTAGACATTCTGTGAGACCTGGAAAATATATGTTTTTACTCTCAAGAGTATTTCACTCAACAAAAGCCTCTGAGGGAAAATCAGCATTGAAGCCTGAACAATGAAGAACGCTCTAGTCTGAATAATTTTAAATAATCATGGCAGTAATAAAAGTCTGAAACACTTTTGCTCCAGCCAAGGGGAACCACATGCATAACAAGTTTCTATATTGGTATGATCTGTTGGGTCAGGAAAACAGGTGTGAATTTGGTATGCATGCAAATTAGTGACCAAGTCCTTTCAGAAGCAACATGTTGCATGTAAAGATATATTACATAACCATAACCATGTAATGGTTATATAAGCTTTCCGAATATTTAGAATTAGCGAAATTGACAGATATAATAAGACAAGAACCAAAAAATGAAGTGAAAAAGGAATGGGAGTGCCTAAATGAATACCTTAAAAGCCAAGGTTCGAGGACAGAAATCTGGCTAATTCTGGAATAACCTTGTGAAGTGAAAGGATAAGAAAGAGGGATTTATATCTAGATGCTAGGATAGAGATGATCAGGAAAACAGGAAAACAGGAAGAAACAATGAGAGGTAAAGGAGGTGTTGTGCGATTGGTGAAAGTCAATGTTTGTTTTTCTTTTTAGTGTTTATATTATTAACTTGTTTATAATTGTTTATTTATTACAAATCTTGTAAGATTTGGATTTATTTTGGTTTTTTGCATGCTTGTTTTTGTGTTTTGTTATTTTTTGTTATTGTGTGGAAAATATTAATCAAATTTATTATTAAAAAAGATATCTTATAGAACAATGACTAGATTTTGAATGGAGCAAGAATTTTTAATGGAGAGCTGTGTTTGAAAGCTTTTAAAAGAGACTGTTCTGTGGTGTGTGAAATACTCTCATTTTTATCTTTTGCCAATAAATTTACATGACATAGATTTAAGGGAAATATGACATTGGCATGATCTTTAGATAAGAATGACTGATGGAAGGTTATAACATCTGGAATGTTGCTCATTTATCTGTTTTGAAATAAACTCTTAACTATGCAGCATAACATGGAAGAGACTGTAAAATAAATTTGTCCTCATGCTACCTATTAGTAGAAGTAGAAATGGTTCACATTTCCTTGCATGGAAATCTTGACAGCCAAGAGAGCTCTTCTCCAGTTTAGAACACAAAATAAGTTTCTGTCCATGCATAGAGGGTGCTCAAAACATAAATCGATTTTGTTTCAAGTCCTGGACGCCAATTAGTGCTCATGCACAGCTAAGAAAATGGTCCCAAAGGGGGGTTGTTAAGGTTCCAGGCATTTCCACTAAGGCATCTGGGGATAAAGTCTGTTTTTCTCACTATAAGCTAAAGAGGTCATGGAAATATAGGCTCGGGGAATAGGTAGCAGAGCCTGTAATAAAAGCCTTTTGGCTCTTAGCTCCTTAGGTTAGGAAGCATCCCAGAGCTTGGCCAGTCCAATTCCAGTGCTATATTTTCTCCATATTCTCTTCTTTCTCCACCCAGTGACACTGGGCTTGCCCATTGATGTCCAGAGCTTCAAAAAATGCAGACTCACGAACCCCATACTGTCTTCCATCCATCCAGCAAGCAAGAGGCATTAACAGAGTTCAAGGACATACTCTCACCAGGCAAAAGCACACATGGAAGGTATGAAACAGGAAAGGCAAAGGGTGTGGTCGTTGGAGACGGTGTGTAACTGAGAAGAGGTGTGGCTGGTGAGAGTTGTGGTCTAGGAAGAGTCTCATGGGCTATATAGAAAGGCCTGGAGGGCCACATAATTTTTTATTATTAAAATCTGTTATTTTTTTGTGCTGATGTGTAAATGGCTACCCTGCTCATTTAGCTATTTCCCTAGGCCTTCTAGGATTCTGGCTGGTCTGGTCTGCCGGGCTTGAACTTTCCTGCCCGTAGTTTTTCTTGTCTGAATTCAGCCGAAACTTACTTACCTTTTACTTGATCCAGACGTACCATCAGGATCCGAGCTTGCTCCTTAACAGGATGCAGGATATATTTACTCCTCCCCCCAAAAATATCCACAAACAGGCAGTGTTGTCATGATATAGTAGCAAGTATATGAACAAGAGGGGAAGTGGTGCCTTGTGCAATTATATAAGGGCTGTTCATTTATTCACTTTCCTCTCCCATAGCATGCATATGGAGGAGTCAGTATGCACCCATATGCCCTCAGACTCTGATCCATGCATGCAGCATAATGATGAAAAGGAGAGCCTATCGAGCATATGTAGGTTTCCAACCTTACATGTGAACAGGTTACACATATAGGTTCTTATGTGCATCTTGAGAGACAGTGCTTGAAGGTGCACACATACTGAGAACAGGATCAATGTTCAAGACCAATAAACATGCTTCCCATCATCATATGTGCAGTATATATGTGACACGGGTGGCACTGTGGTCTAAACCACTGAGCCTCTTGGGTGTGCTGATCGGAAGGCCAGCAGTTCGAATCCGCGTGACGGGGTGAGCTCCCATTGCTCTGTCCCAGCTTCTGCCAATCTAACAGTTCGAAAGCATACCAGTGCAAGTAGATAAATAGATACCGCTGCGATGGGAAGGTAAACGGTGTTTCTATGCACTCAGGCACTCGTCACGGTCCTCCATGTGCCAGTAGCGGTTTAGTCATGCTGGCCACATGACCCGGAAAGCTGTCTGTGGACAAACGCCATCTCCCTCGGCCTGAAAAGTGAGATGAGTATCGCACCTTGTAGTCACCTTTGACTGGACTTAAACATCAAGGGATCCTTTACCTATATACAATATATATTTGTACATGGAGGGCAAGCACATGAGCTGTCTTACTGATCACACTGTGCAACAAGAGTGTGATTATTCCATCCCCATTCTGTTCAATCAGTTGGGCAGCTCTTTTATTTGTCCTTGATGTGCATTAGACACACAATAGCAGGAATTGGTTAGGTCTGCAATCCTTCAGAATAGTAAGCTGATAAAAGTAAACATTGGGAGGATGTGTGCAACTCTTTATGTTTCCAATGAGGAAAATTGCACAGTAGCACTAGGAAGAAAGGGAACATGTGGAATGATTAAGAAAACAGATCAGAGGACCAGGCATGGGATGTCCTGCACAAATATCTGCAGAAATAAGGGAGGTTTTGTGCAATCATACCACCTAACTCAGCACCCGTAAAGCATAGATTTCCAGGTTGCTCCTCCATTAACCACTTTCTGTTCTTCCCATATAAAGATCCAAATGGACTGGCAATGTTGACAGACAAAGCAGCATTTCCTAAGGAAACCAGCCAACAGCAGCACATGTCAATTTTTGTACCAAAGTTTTCCCCAATACTGCCCTGTTGTATTGCGGTATCAGCTGAGAAACGTACTGGATTTCCTTCAAGAGGAAAGATTGAGTGCTTTAAAAAGAGTCATTGCAGACCACACAACAAAATAATGCTGACAAGACCCATCAAGGAAAGATGATGGAAGGCTTTCAAATGATCCCAGCAGTATCGACTCTCTACTTTTGAAATGACAGCTATTGATGCCGCCGAGAACATATGACTTGTGAGTCAGTCTGCTTGCAGGGAATCCTCAAGTTTTCATCGCTCAGAATTAATCTGTTACCATTACTACATCAGTGGTAGATATTTTTCACCTGCCGTTTTTCGATGATTATGTACGAAGAGCATGGCAGAATACATTACAAGCAAGCCAAAGCAATAGAGATACCACCTGCCTGAGTATACCATAACACTGGTGTGAAAGTTGAGTTCTACGTGCTTTCAAAAAAATAATTTCTTGAACATGCTGCCCTCAACAAAGCTTTCTCTTATTTATTCCACATGCTGAGAAACTTATAGGGGAGGGAAATGTTAAAACTCACAAATGCATGTTACTATCATTTACTTTATTTGCTGTAAGGTACAGCGTGCACATCATTTTACAAGCCACAGAAATTGAGCTGGCTTACCCCATGGACTGTTCCAATGCATGTGATTGTGACAATTCCTCTTTTGCAAAATAACATGTGCCCAAGTCAAGATCTTCTAAATGAGGGGTTCCAGCTCACGATCTTCTTCTCTTTCAGAAATGGCTGCTCCCGCCTTTCCCCAGTGGGTGGTGGTTGCAGCCCCTTAGTGTTGGCTGTCATACCTGGCAACTAGAACACCCATTTTGAGCCAGCCATTTTTAATCCAGATTGTTGTCTGCTTGAGTTTGTTTTATGGCACCTTACTTTAGTCATTGCCTAGGGAAGAGTGGTGCTGTGACTGGGAACCCAGCAATAAGCTGTCTTCCATGAATGCAACATTTTATTTGTTTTGAATTTGCCTCTGAATATTCTGAACCATTCCCCCCACCCCCAAGGGAAAACTTTGCTCATATTTGTTGGTTCAGAGGACTTGGAAGAATCTCCAGAAGAATCATTCTGTCCAGCAAGTTGCAATGCTTGTGCAAATGGAACATTCATAATAGGACAACACTGAACTCCAGCCAAAGATTTTGCACAACAACCAGTGTGTCTGTGCATCATCAAAACCCACATCATTGTGTTAGGATCTGACGCTGACCTAGAATATTACACAGATACAGCAGTGCAGGGCAAAGTTGTTATGCTTACAGTCATTAGAAGTGGAAAACGAATGACCACATTATCATGCAGAGCTGAACTGGATGGACAGAAGGTGCATGAAGAATGGAGGGAGGTCAAGATCAGATGCTGATAAACTGAGAGAGCTGCTAGATGTTCCAGCATTTGTGGTATTATCTAATGAATGTTATGACATGTAGATATGAGGCCAAATCTTGAGGGCAGATTTAATAAAAGACAGAGTGGCAATCAACAACATTGTAATAATATTGATGCTTTAAAAGCAGGCTTAATGAAGCATACCTCCCAAAGCGAACAATTGCAGGTGCCGGGGGAATGGAGTGTTCGTTCCAGATTCTAATCATGTGTCTGTGTGTGTTTAGGGGGAGAGAAAGGACTAAGTCAGAATTTATTATTAAGAAACTGACCAGACAAGGACCTGCTGAGCCACTGGCAATATTTCTCCACCCAACGCCCTGACTATGTAAACCAGTTAGAATACTGCAAAACTCAACTTTACTCAAAGCAGCCAAATAAACAACTTTTATTCACTGAAGGGTGGAGGAGTAGATTGAAATGTAGCTTTATCTTTATGGAGGCTACCAAAAAAAATACTTCTATGATGCAGGCAAGTGTGCTTTTTTAAAAAAAAAACCACAACAACTGGGTTTGCGACATGTGGATTCAGTAAATAGGGTTCAAATCCTTAGCATAGCTTCCTTCCTCGTGTGACCTTGACCAAACCGCTGTATTATCTGCTGATCCTTATCCAAAATTCAGACAGTAGACTTAAGTAGACCAGGTAAATCTGATTATGATGGAAAGATTAAAGGTATCTTAAATACTGATCAAAGTTTGTTTATGTTGGATTATATAGAGGAAGTGAATTGTCACAACACATCTACAGATTTATATTTCATTTTAATATTCCAGCACATCTAAAAAGTTCTCAAGAGTTCTGCCACTGTCTGATACCTAGCAAAATTGTTAGAATTGTTTCCATACACAGGAAGATATTCTGCTTTAAAAAAAGGAAAGAAAAAAGTGCATATAGATTTATTTTTTTAAAAGTAAGTCAGTACAAGTTAATTACATAAACTTTGTCCGCCAAAGATTTGTTTTGTTACCAGTCATCTTAAAGACTTTATCAAACAGATTCTACAATGCTGATAAATGTTGAATCAGAATAGATAAAACTCAGATGTTAAGGTTCAAACATTTTATTTAAATGGAAAACTAGCTTCTTTAGTATTTCAGACACCACATTTTTGATTTTATGCATAATTTCCCATTGAAACTATGGGAGATGAGGCATGAAATCAAAAATGCATGAAATCAGAAATAAGTATAATTTAAGTGAACATTTGAAGGGGAGCTCCTCCTTTTATGCTAAAAGGCAGGAATTCATATTTTATGAATGCAATCTTGATTCTGCAAAGGTCTCATTAGAAATCGCTCAACTCAGAAGATAGTAACACGCCCCCCCCCAAAAAAAAGAAAGTATGTTTGTTGAGATGTCTACATTCTGATTATGTTATTCAGATTGCCTCCAGACTGTCAGTATTTTGCAGGAGGGGTTCAAATATATACCAGAAATTTAGGTCAATGTAATTAACCTAAATTAAGCTCCTTTACTGAAGTGCAGGAGTGGGACACTTCTGGCCCAGAGACAAAGGCGGATTTAGGGGAGCATGACCGGTTCAGTCACACAGGACACAGACCCTAGAGAGGAGGAAGAGGAGAGACAGGGGTCAATGAATTTTGGCATCACAGGATGCCACTGAAATTTGAGACACCAAGGTCCGCCACTGCCACAGTCTAATGCGACCTAGCATGGGCCCTAATTTGGCTTGTGAGGGCATTTCTCCCAAACCACGCACACCTGCCTCACATATGATGTCATATGTGATAGAAGGTAGAGATGTGGCTATCAATGCCCACCAGGATAACATGCAATTGTGGTGCTTTGGTCTAAACCACTGAGCCTCTTGGGCTTGCCTATCAGAAGGTCGGTGGTTTGAATCCCTGTGGTGAGTTGAGTTCCCGTTGCTTGGTCCCAGCTCCTGCCAACCTAGCAGTTCAAAAGCATACCAAAAAGTGCAAGTAGATAAATAGGTACCGGTCCGGTGAGAAGGTAAATGGCATTTCTGTGCGCTGCTCTGGTTTCTCCAGAAGCAGCTTAGTCATGCTGGCCACATGACCTGGAAAAACTGTCTGCGGACAAATGTTGGCTCCCTCGGCCAGTAAAGCGAGATGAGCGCTGCAACCCCCAGAGTCATTTGCGACTGGATTTAAATTCCACCATCTGTCAGGCGGTAGAGAAACCAGCCCCATGGCAGGTTGCTGGGAACGGCTAAGACAAAGGAAAGTCCTTACTATCTGCTTTTTATTCACAGAGAGAGGCTTGGGAATGCAGTCTCTTGGATTAATGGCATTATCCTGAGTAACTCTCCACCCCCTTAATCTCTCCCACTGCCTCATGTGTCATTGTTACGGGTGCTGAGAAGTGTCCTCTACCTTTGAGCTCTTAGCTCTCCTACTTTCAATGCTCACCAGGTTCTGGGAGAGGGTGGGGTCTGGAATGCTTTCTAAAGACACTGTGTCTGTCAGCTGTCTCTCCCCTGGTGCTTCCTCCTATTCCTCCTCCTCCTCCTCCTCCTCCTCCTTTTTCATTATTTCCCAGCTTTCCCCCTCTGAGCTCCCTGGAACCCCTGTTGCAATTCTGAACTCTCTTCATCTTCTCTGGAAGAATCAGGCTGAGGAGGCAGTCTCCACCATTCCTCCTCTACCCATTCCCTGACATCATCAGAGGAGGGTGTTTGTTGAGCACCGCATGAGTTCCTGCTCTGGATCTTCTTCTTTCCAGGATAAGGCACTTTCAGATTGGGAATTTGCTCTGTGGGTGGGGAAGATCAGACTTTCTCACACACTGAAAGAATGCTGAAACTCAGGGCTGATGCACACAGCAGCCACACTCTTGCCATTGTCACATTGGCCCAAAGTCTATTTGCAGGTGAAGCTTCTTTACAGATCTACTAATGCAGATGGGCAGAGCCTTTTCACACACCAGCTGAAGGCACGGCTGACAGGGCATGCGCCTATTGCATGCATCAGTGGTGGTGTCAGACATCAGTGTGGTTTTAGCAGGAGCAGTAGCAAAACACTGCCTGCATCATCATCATCAGAAGAAGAAGAATTTGGATTTGATATCCCGCTTTATCACTACCCTAAGGAGTTTCAAAGTGGTCAACAATCTCCTTTCCCTTCCTCCCCCACAACAAACACTCTGTGAGGTGAGTGAGGCTGAGAGACTTCAAAGAAGTGTGACTAGCCCAAGGTGGAGGAGCGGGGACGCGAACCCGGTTCACCAGATTACAGGACTACCGCTCTTAACCACTACACCACACTGGCTCACAGGTGTTAAAGCATTGGGTGGGTGGCAGTCCTTGACTTGAACAGGAGCCAGATTATTTGAATAGGATTATAGAAACATTACCCAACAGATTTCATAGGCTGGGCACTGCAACCCAAAAAAGGAGGCCAATACGGAAACACAGCCAGATCTGTCCAGTGAGGGGCCTTTCTGATCCACTGGGCCTCTCAGCCAGTGCCCAGTTTGGGAGCCTACTGGTGGTAAAAAGGTAAAGGTACCCCTGCCCGTTCGGGCCAGTCTTGCCAGACTCTAGGGTTGTGCGCTCATCTCACTCTATAGGCCGGGAGCCAGCGCTGTCCGCAGACACTTCCGGGTCACATGGCCAGCGTGACAAGCTGCATCTGGTGAGCCAGCGCAGCACACGGAACGCCATTTACCTTCCCGCTGGTAAGCGGTCCCTATTTATCTACTTGCACCCGGAGGTGCTTTCGAACTGCTAGGTTGGCAGGCGCTGGGACCGAACGACGGGAGCACACCCCGCCGCGGGGATTTGAACCGCCGACCATGCGATCGGCAAGTCCTAGGCGCTGAGGTTTTACCCACAGCACCACCCGCGTCCCACCAGACCTAAAAATGAGTGAAACTGGGATTTCCCTGCTAGAAGCATTTGACATTTATTTTGTCACAGCGAAACCTAATCACACTTTGCATAATCAATAGCTAAGCCCTCTCACCTGATTTTAAAGGAGCACTCTGTGAGCCCATGATATTCAGAGACTGTGAACCCCATTGGGAGTATTTGTTACAGTTATAATTTCAGAGCTGAAAATGGAGAGCAGGGCCTCCTCTTGTGTATTTCATTGTTAATCATCTATTTTATGTTTTTGTCTAAGATTTGTGATGAAATAGATGCAGATAAAAATATTTCACAAAGGACTGAAACCAGTGGCGATTTTCATAGCAAACCAACTATGGAAGTAAAATATTGCATACTGGAAAAATGGAATCTAGAATTGGTTCACATTTCACATAGTTCTCTTTATGTCAGGGATGGACAAATCAGTCTATATCTGACATGTGTCACTTTTGCATGTATTCACTCATAAATTTCCATGAAAATTCAACATTTCAACTCCTTTTCTCTCAAAATGCCCATTTTGATGTGTTTTTTGAGCTGAGAACTGCACTGGAATATTTGGCAAGTATGAAAGCTAGTGGCTAGCTATGGCATGATCTGCACATTAGCCCAGTGGTTGCAAATCAGGAAAGTTTTCATCAGAATTTGCAAACGGCAAATTCTTCAGGTATCTAAGATACACACATATGTTATTTCCATTCTTTATATACTTCCTGCAGGACACACCACTGTAGGATTGACATTCATCACTACAAATATAACATTTAGCATTGCCCACAGATCTCTAGGAAGAAAAGTGAGATAAATAATAGACCATATCAAATGGGGAGTAATGAATGGAGATGAATCGGAGATGGAGAAGGATGTTGGTGATTATAACAAATTCTGTAGCACTTCCTTAGAATATTTTTGCATGTTTTTGAATGTTTACCCAGAAGTGGGACTAATGTCTGAGCAGAATGTGTACTGTACAGTTTAAAGTATGCAGACAGCAAAAGTACCAAGCATAATTTCTGAAACAATATGTGCCTGGGAGTTGCACTCTCTGAGGACCATTTTATGAATTCTCCTTTTCCTGCAGAGAGCAGGAAAATAACCTGCCACATATACACCATTAAATTTGTCAGTCACACACATTTGTAGGTTCATATGCTGGAAACAACTGCAAGCTAGGTATTCCACATGTGCATACAGTGAAACACAAGTGATTATTTCCCTTGCACATGAATGTCTACAGAGGAGATGAATGTTATTTCCTACATATATGTAGGATCATATGTCAAGGCCCTGTCCTGAATCAAATCCATACTATGTGGGCCTACTAATATGGTTACTAGATGGTGAAATATATTTTGCTCACGCATAAAAGTTCTCTCTTTACTATGATTTTAAATATTTTCCTGTTGGCACTGAAAACCAACCATTACCTATCTAAGAAAGCAAGAAGCAGGATCTGAGTTTAAGGAGTAGCCAGGCAAAAGGTGAGTGCAAAGTAGAGTGGGGGTACATACCCTCCAACATTTCTCCGGGAAAAATAGGGACATCCTATTCCCTACCCTCCAACATTTCTCTGATGAAAATAAAGTCATCATCTCCAACAGGACGGTGCCTGTAAATCCAGGACTGTCCCTGGGAAATATGGACACTTGGAGGGTCTGGGGAATTTGCCTGGGGAAGAGCTGCAGGGGGAGACAGAACAACCTTTTGAATATATTGATTGTCATTACCATCTCCTTCTCAATGATGTCTTAAAGAGAATGAGATTATCAGGTCTGTACATAATAAGGTAAAGGTAATAAGGTAAAGGTAAAGGACCCCTGGACGGTTAAGTCCAGTCAAAGGTGACTATGAGGTTGCGCCGCTCATCTCGCTTTCAGGCCGAGGGAGATGGCATTTGTCTGGTTCATGTGGCCAGCATGACTAAACAACTTCTGGTGCAACGGGACACCGTGATGGAAACCAGAGCGCACGGAAATGCTGTTTACTTTCCTTCCACAGCGGTACCTATTTATCTACTTGCACTGGTGTGCTTTTGAACTGCTAGGTTGGCAGGAGCTGGGACAGAGCAACGGAAGCTCACTCCGTCGTGGGGGTTTGATTTGCTAACCTTCTGATTGGCAAGCCCAAGAGGCTCAGTGGTTTAGACCACAGCGCCAACTGCATCCCATTCCTGTACATAATATGGGTGTCATGGCTGCATCATGGTTTTCAAAAGGCATTATTACACTGAGCATTTCATGTTCAGCCCCTGTACTGGCAACCTCCAGCATGAAATATGCTGTGCTAAAAAATAATTTGTAGTAACGGATGCACTTTGTTCCTATGCTCTTTTCTCACTGAAGAGTTCTTCAGCTGTTCAGGAAGGTGTTTATGGAGAATTTCATGTGCGATGTTTGAATGGGGCTGTGCTCATTTTAAGTACCGACTCTCAGAGACATTCACTTCCTCACAATTTCTGTTGACCGAGGTCAAGATTAGACACCTAGCTCTACAGTCCACTCCAGAAAGAGACAGAAAGCTATTAAATTGGTGATCGCGCACGCAAGTGACAATACCCCTATCATCTGGGAAAGAAAATTAGAGTGAAAACTATTCATCTTGACATGACAGTGCAAAAAAGGAATAAATGATAAAAAAGGGAATTTCCATCTCTGTGCTATATTGCTATCAAGTGAGGCCATCTTGCCCACCCCAGCAAAATGGCTTCTATTACTGAGTGCTCTCTCTCTCCTTTTTCTTTTATAGGACTTCTTTCCTCTCAGAAAGCTTGCAGAAAACACTTCAAGGGTGTTGTTGCCATGTCGGTTCAACAAAATGAAAGAGAGAGCAGCTTAACACAAGCTGATCTCATTTGTTCATTAAAAATAAAAGACACCATGTTAACCTGGGAAGAACTTTCTAAAGTTCCCAGGTGCCATATGAAGACAGGAACAAATGGAGAGAGCAGTATTATTTTTCTGCTGTGAAGATAAGGAGCATCTTTATTTGGTACAGGGTAATGTTTGGTAGAGGGACGCGGGTGGCACTGTGGGTTAAACCACAGAGCCTAGGACTTGCCCATCAGATGGTCGGCGGTTCGAATCTCCGCGACGGGGTGAGCTCCTGTTGCTCGGTCCCAGCTCCTGCCAACCTAGCAGTTCGATATCACGTCAAGTGCAAGTAGATAAATAGGTACCGCTCTGGCGGGAAGGTAAACGGCGTTTCCATGCACTGCTCTGGTTCGCCAGAAGTGGCTTAGTTATGCTGGCCACATGGCCCAGAAGCTGTACGCCGGCTCCCTCAGCCAACATAGCGAGATGAGCGCCGCAACCCCAGAGTCGGACATGACTGGACCTAATGGTCAGGGGTCCCTTTACCTTTGTTTGGTAGAAAGCGCTTGCTGGGGGGCCCATGGGCAATGGCTATCAAACCACACTACACCCCTCTCTTGGGCCCACCCCTTTAAAGTAAAACAGATAAGGAAACCCCGAATCAAAGATATGCCATTCCCATGCACCTGAAATTAATCCTTGAATCTCTATTATAATCTCATTTCATACTTCCCTTCTCAGAGATAAGAATAATATATTTTATGTACAGGCAAAGTACATAAATAAGCAATATTTTATGTTATAGCAACAGCCATAAGAATATTAAAAGAGCCATAAGAATATTAAGAGACCAACATCCTGTTCTCACAGTGGCCAACCCAATGCCTGTGGGACGCCCACAAGCAGAACTGAAGAACAACAACATTTTCAATCCCCAGAAACTGACAAACAGAAGCATAATACCTTCCTTCCTGCCTCCCAAGCTCCATAGCTTTCTCTTAGGCAGAAAACCAGCTCTAAATCTGTTCACCCATCAATAAGCCCCATTGAAATCAACAGGAGTTATTTCTAAGCAGTGGCATAGCATGTATTGGCAGTGGCCAGGGCGAGGCAAGGATTCTGCCCCCTAACCTGCTTGTGAGCATCGCACAGAGGGCAACGGTTGACTTTTCTGCACCTCTGGTTCTCAAGAAGGTTGCCTGCCATTCGCCATGTTCGCCATCTTGGCTTGGCGATCTCCCGATGGGATTGGCAGCTGGCGCTCTTTGGCAGGTATGAAGACATCCCAGCAGCACTGAAGCTGCTGCTGCACCAGGCCTAGGAGGAGGGTGGTGGAGAACAGGCTGAGGTGCCAAGCTCAGGCCTTCCCTGGCCGCTCCTCCTTGGTTGCACAGTGCTAGGACGGGCACTGGAGTGTCCCAGGGGAGCAGGCTTCACCTGCTGCACTTACATAATAATAATAATAATAATAATAATAATAATAATAATAGTAGTAATAATAATAATAATAATATTTTTTATTTATACACCTCCCTCCCCAGCCAAGGCTGGGCTCAGGGTGGCTAACTAGCAAAAATAAAAATAAGTTGAATGAATACAACTTAAAAACAAAATTAAAATACAACATTAAAATATTGAAATATTGAAATATTAAAATGTAGCCTCATCGCAGGAGGAGAAAGGAAAAGAAAAAAGAAAGAGGGGGGGAATCAAATTGGCTCCAAGCCAAAGGCCAGGCAGAACAACTCTGTCTTACAGGGTTTGAGGAAAAAAATCAGATCCTGCAGGGCCCTGGTCTCATGAGGCAGAGTGTTCCACCAGGCCGGTGGTTGAAACGCCCTGAAAAGGCCCTGGCTCTGGTTGAGGCTAATCTAACTTCCTTAGGGCCCGGGACCACTAGGGTGTTGCTATTTATGGACCTTGAGGCTCTCCATGGGGCATACCGGGAGAGGTGGTCCCATAGGTATGAGGGTCCTAGGCCGTGAAGGTCATGGGGTACATGCCTCACACAAGGACACATGCTGGGAGGAAAGCCCCAGGGAAGGACCAATGCAGCCATGAAAAGTCACCAAGCTCTGGCTGGTGGGAGTTCCTCTCAGGGATGGGAATCCCTTCACCAACAGCAAGGAGAAGAAGGCACCAGAGCAGCCGTGAAGGCCACAGCTCACCTCCCTGCGGCTCTAGAAAGTGGCAACCATGCAACCTCAGTGAAGGAGGTTGCCCTCACAATTCTGTTCCCTCAACTTGTCCCACTGTTTGTGAGTAGACATGGTTAGGATCACGCTGCTAGGCCCTTTCAGCCAGTTCCTTCAGTGTTGCCTCAGTTCTCCTGCTGCTACCTACCGGACAGCTCCATCTCTCTTCTCACCGCTGTTTCCTTTCCTGGCCAGAGCTCTTCAGATGTGTTCCAGATCAGGTTGTGCACCTGTATGTTCCAGCCTGCTAGTGAACCACTTACCTCCCCTTCTTATCCTAGCTGGAACACAAGCCTTTTCAAAAAGGGCTTGCTTCTAGATTGAGTCGTGCACACCAGCCAGTCGGTGCTTCCCTGATTTGTCCCTACTGTCCTTCTCTGCCATGAAATGAATTCTAGGTGCAATGGGACCCAGCTGGCAGCAGCTCCCAAAACACATGGCAAGGCTATGTGCTGTGCAATCATAGCTCAGAGATTACTTGTTCCCAACTATTGTTGTTATCACTGCAGGGGTCTACCAAAGCATAGGACCCAGGCTGTCACTCGGATCCTTACAAATCCAAAGGACAGTTGGCAGAGTTGGACCCTCGAAACTCCCAGGCTTTTGACCAATGCCTTATTTGGCCCACTGCTGGTGCTAACCCGTTAGTAGCTATATATTTCCTATGATTTCTAAAGCTTTTGGTCCAATCATTAACATCGCTCCATAAGATTTCCACTGCAAAAGTAAGGCTGTCTGTGTTCTGCAATTCAAGGACACAAGATATTCCATTTCTTTTTTCCACAGGCAGTTATTAAGCTTACTTAAGACTCTTTGGTGAAGGACTTTTATGAAAACTTTTTGAAAATCTAAGTACATAATATGTATTGGAGCATGGCTATCCACATGCTTGTTGAAATTCTCAAACTACTCTAAAAAAGTAGTTAGACAGAACTTACTTTGTGGAAGCCATACTGGTTCTTCTTTAGCAAGACTTCTCCTTCTCCTTGTTAATAATATATTTAATAAAACTTTCCACCAGTTTTCCTGGAACAGGTATCAAATGTCTTATAATTTCCATGATCAAACTGGATCCCTTTTTTAAAATGGGAATTACATTGACCCCTTTCCAGTCTTTAGGTATGGAGAATGGTCATAGGGACAAATTACAATTTTTTGTTAGATCAGCAATTTCACATTTGAATTATATTAAGAACTTTTGAGCTGATGCCATCTGGGCCCAGCGATTTGTTCATTTGAAATTTTAAAATAACACTCACAACTTCCTCTCTTATCACCACCATTTGCTTCAGTTTCCCAGACTTGATTCCTGAGAATGTTAGTTTAAAGACAGGGATCTACCCTAGCTCAGTGAAAACCGATACAAATCATCCTTTCTCTGCTGTTTCTTTTTCTTCTTTTGGCACACCTTTGACTCCTTTGTCATTCACAGCTCAACCATTTTCTAAAGGTTTTCCTGTTTATTATGTATTTAATTAAAACAAACACGCAAACCAACAAACCATAGGCCTTAATATTTTTTGTGATCTTTTCCTTATTTTTTTCCCCTGACATCACTTATTGTACCTACTCACATTTCTTTTGCTGCAGTTCATGTTCTTTTTTGTTCTCCTCATTTCAACAAGATTTCCATTTTCTAAAGAAGGCTTCTTGCCCATAAGAGTTTCCTTGCTTGTGCACATTAACCACACTGAAATCATCATGGTCATGGTGTTACCTTTCTTGATCAGCTTATGCATTAGAGCTGAGCTTCTATTATTGTGCCCCGGGCTCACATCCAACTGGCTAGTGTTGCTGTGCAATGAGAAGCAAAATGGGGAGCAACAAGCTTCAGCTGCTGCCAGGCCCTGACACCCCACACTTCTCATCCTTGCTCCTCATTGCATGTACCCTCCCTGGTGATAGCTGGCTACCCAGTCACTCATCCCAGAATTACCTTCAACAGGGAACTCACCAGTCTGACCTACTGGGAGCCTGAGGGCCCTGTTCCTGCCTCTCTCCATCTGGCCTAGGGTGGGGCCTGACAGGCTTCATAAGAACTGCTGCTACTGCTGCCCAGCAAGGACTGGGGGGGGGGGGAGAGTTTTGTCGGGAGTTTTTCCTGTTGCTGATATTTTTTGTATCTTTATTTTTATGTGCAAATTTTTCAGTTTGGCCATGTAGTTTTTGATGTGTTTTATTTATTTTTATGACTACTTTACTATGTTTGTAACAATGTAAATATTTTCATATTGTAAGCCACCTAGAGCATTGTTTTAACTGTGGAAAGGCGGCATACAGTGGTACCTCGGGTTAAGAACTTAATTCATTCTGGAGGTCCGTTCTTTACCTGAAACTGTTCTTAACCTGAGGTACTTTAGCTAATGGGGCATCCTACTGTTGCCACGCCACAACCGCATGATTTCTGTTCTCATCCTGAAGCAAAGTTCTTAACCCGAGGTACTATTCCTGGGTTAGTGGAGTCTGTAACCTGAAGCATCTGTAACCCGAGGTACCACTGTACAAGTAAAATGATGATGATGATCACCACCACTAGCGGTAAACTTCCTTGGGTCCTTACCAGTTGCCATTTCTTCTTTCCTTCCCTGCTTTGCTCCTTTCTCCACCAAACTTTCAAAACTTTGATGAACTCACCTGATTGAGTTTTCATAAAGGACTTTCTTTTCTCAGGCCTTTGAAGACACATAGCATTTCTCATCTATATACAGTGGTACCTCGGGTTAAGTACTTGATTCGTTCTGGAGGTCCGTACTTAACCTGAAACTGTTCTTAACCTGAATTTAGCTAATGGGAACTCCTGCTGCTGCTACACCGCCGCTGCACGATTTCTGTTCTCATCCTGAAGCAAAGTTCTTAAGCTGAGGTAATATTTCTGGGTTAGCGAAGTATGTAACCTGAAGCGTATGTAACCGGAAGAGTATGTAACCCGAGATACCACTGTATCCCTATCTCTATCTCTATCTCTATATGCCAGTGCTCCTACACTGCTGAGTCCCATGAGGGGGGGAAAAGCATTCTTTCAGAGTGAAACACATGCTTAACACTCTCCCTCTGAAATCAGACATGTGTCAAAAATTTTCAGTTTAACTGGATCATTCCCCTAAACGACGCATAATCAAGATAACACTGCCTAGCTCTACCTTTCTGGCGATGACAAGGTGCTGCTGGAGACTTTCACCAGAATCTCACTTAGTCTTTTAACATCATAACACATTAAGAGAATCATAATATGAAGTTCATTAGTGAAGCTGCTATACCTGAGCTTGAAAGCAAGCAGTGATGTGGCAATTAAATCACTAGAACTTTTGCTCCTGGAGTTCACTGTGAAGTCCTTGGTATGGGCATCGATGGACTTCATCTTGTAAAACAGTGATTGAGAGCCACAGGAAGCATAGAAGCCATCACTGTGAGTAAATGGTGCTTGCTGTTTTCAATATTGCTTTCATTTGCGTTTTAAAGGTAGCTACCAAAAACATGATCATAGGCTTCACCTTACAAAAACAATAAAATGAAGCAATTTGCCTAGAAGGAAAAATAGCTCATGATGAGGTCCATTCTGAATGGGACTATAGCAGGGGACTGAGGGTTAAAGATAAGGTTACCAGACGTCCCCGTTTCCCGGGGACAGTCCCCGGATTTACAAATCAGTCCCCTGACAAAATCCTATCATTCCTACTGAAGTTGAAAAGTGTCCCCGGATTCACTGAAAAAAATCCAGTAACCTTAGTTAAAGTTCCCTGATGCCCCACACAGTAGATTCATGATGGTTCCCAAAGGCAATTTGCGAAAGAATAGCCCTTTATAAAAGGCACAAATACAGAGGTGATATATCATCTAGTTTGGCCCTGGGCTTGGCCCCTTCCAACTCTACAATTCTATGATTCTCTTACACTGTTTCTGTAATTGTTGTTAAAGCAGGACTCAACATGGAACGTAATAATGTGACTGCACATTCCAGCCAATATCAATTTAACAATGAAGCTACAGAAAGCAGCAGCCACAGAACAGGCTTTCATTTCTCATACAGAAACATCCTACAAAATTGTGACGGAATTATGATGGAAATGGCCATGCTTTCCCCAACCCCATGCTCTTTGTTTTTTGTTCCTCATTCATCCACGGCCTCTGGGAATGCAAGAGCCAATTGAAACTCTGGCTGTTTTTTTCTTTCTTTCCCACAGATCATAGCTGTCAACATTTCTCTTTTTTAAAAGGGAAATTCCCTTATTCTGAATAGGATTCCTCGAAAGAAAAGGGAAAAGTTGACAGCTATGCCACAGATAGCAATCGTGAAGCCTCACAAATTCCTTTGGGGAACCACGGATTGGGGGAAGGTGAACGGATATATATATGGTAAAAGCATATATATTTGGAAAATTGGTTTCAGTGGGTTCAGTGTATGTCCCCAGTACTTAAAAAGCATCCATGCACATCTCCTAAACATCAATCCACATGGTAGGAATGGGTGAATATGTCACATTTGATTTCTCTCAGTTTCTAATCTTTACAATCTTAAATTTGTTCTCCACTTTTCCACATCAGTTTGTGATTCTTTCTTTTTTCTAATCCTCATGAAAAATGGCCAGAGTTTTACTGTGATTTTTTCTTACTATATACATTTTTTGTATGCAATTGTGCCTAACATACATATTACAAAGCAGTTTTCGCCAATAGAAAGCTTTCTGGCATTGCTTTCACCAAGGGAAGAATTTCTATGCAAACTTTACACTAATTTAAGCATTGCTGAATACATTATTTGGTTGGAGTACTGCATTGATGCTTTTGAATTATGGTGCTGGAGGAGACTCTTGAGAGTCCCATGGACTGCAAGAAGATCAAACCTCTCCATTCTTAAGGAAATCAACCCTGAGTGCTCACTGGAAGGACAGATTGTGAAGCTGAGGCTCCAGTACTTTGGCCACCTCATGAGAAGAGAAGACTCCATGGAGAAGACCCTGATGTTGGGAAAGATGGAGGGCACAAGGAGAAGGGGGCGACAGAGGACGAGATGGTTGGATAGTGTTTTCGAGGCTACCAGCATGAGTTTGACCAAACTGCGGGAGGCAGTAGAGGAAAGAGGTGCCTGGCGTTCTCTGGTCCATGGGGTCATGAAGAGTCGGACACGACTAAATGACTAAACAACAACAACTGCATTGGAAAATTCAAACTGCATGTGGATTTCGAAGAACGTCTGTGTTTCAGTTTGCAAATTTTGTATATTCAAATTTAAATGCAAACTGAATTAAATTTCTTCCCGATTCTTGGGCAGTAACATTATGCATAAGCAGGGGTGTACCCTTCCTTTCCTAACAGAGGGGGAAGAGAAACTGAAAAGACATCAAGTTAACATGGCTCAAAACTTATGTGGCTGTATCAACTTGATGTAAAAAAAGTTACCTCCTTGAGGCATGGGCTGTATTCTGATCATACGCTGTCAGTTGCAGACCTAAACTACAGAGAGATTATGGCATTCCATAAGATAATGAGACTGCATTTTCTTGAATATTTGTTTTTAATACAAGGGTGAGCCATTCAATTTATCAAATGGGCATAACCTGGCATTTATATAAAATGGCCATTTTTGGGGGGAGAATGAATGAAGACTTTGACAAACAGGGTTGGTTCAAATTAATCCTCTTATTGGATAACTTACGTTGGCAAATGCACAGTTTTTAAACTGCAAAGTCTGGGTAAAAGTTTTGTGTGAAGGCTAAGAGTTGGAACGCCATAGCTAAAGACGCCGGTGTAATAAAAGATATCACCTTTCTGAATCTCATTCTCTGGAACAAACACTGACGAGAATATTATGTTATGCAAACAATGGCAGTCAGAGATAGAACAGAGGCAGGACAGAGATAAATATGCACATGGTTCACATTCAAATATAAGTATTTGTTAAAGGAAATTAATCCAAGCCTGGGAAATGCTGTGCATTTTACCTCTAGTCATGACCCCCAAAGTGAATTACCTCAGTGTTTTAAAGTAATAGTTCCAGAAGTCTTTAATGCTAATTCTATTTTATGAGGTTGCAGGAAGTCATTGAAGCTTGCAGGTGAATCTGGAGTTTGAAAAGAACGTCCTCTAATCTATATGTGGCATGTCATAGAATCGTCTTAAATCTAGTTTAAATAGTCTATACTTTATATGCCACTTAAATTTATCCTGAACTGAAAACTGGAATGCATTTGAAAGTTCCTCAGGCAAAACATCGAAGGAATTTTTGGATACATCTGCCATAGATTAAATAACAGTAGCAAAAGTCATATGAGGGTTAGACACATTGCTTGTTTGTAAATGCTATTGTGTGCTTGTTTGCAGATGATACAGTTTCCATTAAAGCTGGCAGAGCAAGTATTTCTGCCTCTTGGAACCACACAATTGCCCCTACTCTATAGACTTGGTCAGGGTAACCACTACAAGTGGTGGTCAAAAATCACCATTTCGTATTCATGAGGGAGTTGTTGCATGAGTAGGGCTGTGAGGCCAGGTGGACGAACCCAAGATCTGCATTTGAAGCACAGCAGAAGAGATTGTCTGTGTACAAATGCAAGCATCGACAGCTCCTTCCGCCATGTTCAAAACAAGTAGACCCTGGCTGCTTGGAGCACCAGAAATGGACCTAACCAGCACAGCCCTCACTGTGATAAATTTCCCCTATTTCAGTTGAATATCCACAACTTCAATTGTGAATCCTCGGTGGACACGGTGTTATAACTCTCATTAATCCTCCCTCTCTTGCAAGGGGCTGCAAGGGTGATGAGCAAGCTCCACTGATTAATATGAGTCTGGATAATAAAGATGATATGATTACAGAATATAAGTGTATCAAGGATCATAATTTGTTGCCAATGTTTTGGAAGATGTAATATTTGCTACATGTAATCATCTAAATTCAAAGTTAATTTTCTCGAAAGGAAAGTAGAGCCAAATTCCTTTCTCCATGCACATGAAAATACCACTTTGCTTGCAATGAATGAGAAATCTGATAGGGTTTTTCCTGGTGTGCATTAGAGCCTCTGCAAAAGATCTACAGATTGAGGAAATGTAATTTAGGCAGCAGAGAATAGCCATAGATTTATAAGCGCTCTACTTGACTTCCATTGTAGGACAGTTGTCTGAGGCATTAACAGTGATCTTTTGAAGATCATCTATGCTAACTGAATAATTGCTTCATATGTCTTAGTTATCAAGTGTTTGCTGCAATTGCCATGTGATTAAAATAACACATACACCCTCCACGTTGCAAATAAGTTATAGACAAATGACTGCAGTGGACCCTCCGGATACGAATTAAATTTGTTCTGGGAGTCCGTCCACAACCCAAAAAGTAGGCAGAGGTGCCGCTTCTGCAAATGCGGCACGATTGAGTGCTTCTGCGCACAAATGCGGCAAAACCCAGAAGTATACACTTCCGGGTTTGCCGCGTTTGTAACTCAAAAGTTACGTATCCAGAGTGATACATAACTAGAGGGTCCACTGTATAGAGAGTTATAGCCACTTCCCCATGGTGAAATTGCACACCAAAACAGGTAGTGACTTAATGTTTAAACCACATGGCTGGGGCCAATCAGATTGGTCCTTACCACCTAAATACTTAGCCAATGAAGGGGGAAAGCAGTCTAAGGTATTCAGTAACTATTGACACTAGGAATGGGGAGTCTGCTGCCTTCAGACTTTGTTAGACTCCAACTACCATGAACCCCAGCATAGGTGCCAACTCTTAGGGGCTCAGCTCTTTTGACCCCCCCATTAATTCCCCCCCTCAATGTTCAGCATAATCAGGGGGTGAGGAGGCCAAGCATGGAGCTGAGCACAGAATGGCTTCGGGGGCTTCGTCTCTCATAAGGGAAAGATGGGGGTGCAGCCCCCTCCCATTGGTAGCGGCAGCTTGAGGAGAAAGAGAAGGCCAATTGTGGAGTCGATCATGGAACACTGTGTGGTTTCAGTGGTTGGTGGCTGCTCCTCCTCCTCTTCCTGCTGTGTAAAGGAAACATGGGAGAAGCAGCCCTTGGCCAGTGGTGGTCGCAGGAGAAGGAAGAGGCTGGCCATGAGAAAGGAGGAGCCATCAGCCATTGAAGCTGTGCTGCTCTCACCTTCAACCCTGCCCTCTGGCTCCTCCCAAAATTCTGATGTAACGTGCAAGACATCATGACATCACACATGTGTCATCACCCCCCCCCCCAAATCATCTGTGCGAGTTGGAGCCTCTGAACTCCAGCTAGGGATGAATGAATCTGTCAATCAAATAGGTATTGTTTATCAAAAATATTGGGAATAAGGAATAATAATGGCAATATAAAAAAAGGGAATGCGTACTAAAGATACAAAAATGGATGACTCTCAGAGACGCTGGAGGAAGTTCAAAACAGACACAATTTGTTGTATTCGGGTTAAAATGTATAACTGGTGGAAAATTAATAAAAATTTATTGGGGGAAAAAAAGAATCTGTCAATTTTGGTTCTCTGCATTTCTAATTTATCTGGTCCGACATTCAGTTCTCCACATTTCTGCAGTAACTTGCTACTGAAAAGAAAAGAACATCTCAGCATTTTAGTGCACATTTCTGATAAACAATCTTTTGTATGTGATGTTGACTAATGCACCTATTTTTGCAAGCATTTTTTTCTTACAAAATGCATATCTGTATGCTATTTTCACAAATAGATGCAGTTTTAACGCACACATTTAATGCACAATTTCCCTCTTTTGGTTGGAAATTGAATCACAACATTCGCAAAAGTGTGAAATTTGAACGATAGCTATGTGAAACTGAACGATAGGTTCAGTATTGGTTCAAGAAGTGCACATTAGTTAGTTTCTCATTAGAACACAAACAGAATTGAATTTCTCCTTAATCTTTAGCCCCGGAGAGCAAGGCCAGTGGCCCTGGATTATGAGAACTGCAGTCCAGCAATGTCTGAAAGCTCAATGGTTTCCCCTCTCTCTTCTGAACTGAACTCAAAAGTAAGACTACAAAGTACTGTAAGCAAATATAACAGGTTTCTTTGCTTGGTTAACTGTAGGATTCTGGCAGGCAATTTCCTCCCTGTGCTGTCACTATGCTGTGAACAATCCACCTCCATAGTCTTTCAACCATAAATTTTAACTTTTCAGCTCTAAATCATTCTGGCTGCTTCGTTTTTTTTGGCTGAGCTATATCTTTTGATTGCGACAAATTATTATTTAATGATCTTCTTTCTCGAGTCTTTGACATTTTACATGGATTGCAAACTAGGCATGTGCAAAAGATCACTTCACTTCACTGACCCTTGAAATATAAAGACCTTTCAGACTGTAAGAGGGAGTGCACTGAGCAGGAAAATGGGGAGGATGTTCTTGCTATTTTTCCTTTTTTAAAGAATATACTGTCTTGAGTCAATGGAAAGAGGCACACACACATTCCAATTAGTTTTCAAGAAAACTGACATCTGCGGGGCTACAATACTGGACAGAGAAAAATATATCAAAGGCTTCAGTTTCTTCTTTTTAACCATAAGGCACTGATTAAAAACAGAACAGAGGAGGAATATTTTCACCAGTTCTAACAAATTACAATTTCAGTACAAGAGCAATGAATAAACCTTCAAAAGCCAGTGTTTTATTTTCCAAGAGAAAAAGCTGGAGGTCTTGAAGGTTCCTTTGTTCACTGGCATGTAGTTCTGCCCACCACTTGATATCAGATGTGTAGGAACTGATTGTGAATACTCGCTGACAAGTAATATATACTCTGCACATGCTCAGAAGTTACTGTAACACTTTCCCATCCCTTCAGAGGTTTCAGTGCTAGGTCTTCACTTTGTCAGTGGGTACAGGAGCTGAAACAAGGTTCAGATTAAGTCCTTGGAATGTGCCACGATAAAAAAAAAACACATTAGCAAACATTGCATTAATGCTTTGCTAGTTTCACACTGAAATGGGTGGTTTCTGACGTTTGGCAGTAAATGACAGATGTGAGTACATGACACAGAAAGTATGGCCGGGATTCAAAGCTCTGTACAGCTAGTCCCATGAGTCTGAGAGACCTTTTATACTCATTTTCTGAAGCCGCAACGGCTCAAGATGCATGGCAATGTGCTTTTGAAATTGAGGGTAGTTTCAAAAACAGTTTGTGACAAGTCATGGTGGCTGGAGGGAGGTTGACTCAGTGGATTAAAGGGAAGGAAGGTCAACAATTCAATTCTGCTGGGCATGTGTACGCCTTCAGATGATCTTTCCATCATCACCCATATTCCCCCGTTACCTTCTCTACGGCACTTCACAATCCTCCTAAAAAATAACCCCCACTGAATTCAATGGGACTTACTTCAAGTTAACCAGATGTAAGATTACAGATGCACAAGGAGTTTTATGAATAAAATGCATTGGGATATTAAATGCATTAGTAATGCATTTTATTTATAATCTCCTTGTGCACCTGTAATCTTACACCTGGTCACCTTGAAGTAAGTCTCATTGAATTCAGTGCAGTTTTGGATATTTACCAACCTACCATGACAATGTACTTTATTAGAAGATGGTGGGAATTGTAACATTAGTCACATTTACACAGGTAGGTTTGCCATATTTCAAAAAGTAAAAATCCGGACACAAAAGATATTGAGCTTTTTACCTAGAAGTTTTTGCCTATATATTTTTTTAGGAAAACCATCAAAAAATCAACACTTCTGATTTGGGCTGCCATACGCCTGGGTTTCCCCAGACTTTTTAAGACGCTTTAGGGAAATTCAACCCGGACACCATTTTGGAACCATGAATCCTGGTTATGTCCAGGAAATTCCGGTGTATGGCAGCCCTAACACAGGAATATGGGTTGGTTTTTTTTGGGGGGGGGGGGAGAGGAGTAACCTACATACTCTAAGCACATAAAGAATTATGGTAGATCTCATGACTGAGCACTGACCAGCATGGACCTTACCTCTAAGAAACTGCCATTGTTTCTCAGTGGGCAGACTTGTTGTCTATATGCAGGTAGACCTCGCATCCAAACAATGTTTTTCCATGCATTGCTAAAACCTTCACTTCTTTCCCTGTAGCCTTTCACTCGTTCCAACTCTTAATTGTGCTGTAGCTACAATCAATTTTACAGTTCCCTCTCCACTGCATTTCCTGAAACAGCCAACATGGCAGATAACAACAACAAAGGGTTGTCATACGGTATTCTAAACCCCCCTCCCAAAAAAAAGAATAGGTATAACAACACTGGGTTGCTTTGCAGGAGTAAGGTAAAGGTAAAGGGACTCCTGACTATTAGGTCCAGTGGACAACTCTGGGGTTGCAACACTCATCTTGCTTTACTGGCTGAGGGAGCCGGTGTACAGCTTCTGGGTCATGTGGCCAGCACGACTAAGCCACTTCTGGAGAACCAGAGCAGCGCACGGAAACACCGTTTACCTTCCTGGCAGAGCAGTACCTATTTATGTACTTGCACTTTGTGCTTTCAAACTGCTAGGTTGGTAGGAGTTTGCAGGAGTAGCATAGTCCATATTCCCTCAACCAGATACCCATCTCATGCATTAAAATAGTGATAGATTTTATCTGCATCTGGACAATATGAAGCAATAGACTTGCTTATTCTGCTGTTGCTAGGCAACGGTTTCTGGTCTGCAAGTACAAAACTTTATTGTAGCTAGGCAAAATTCTCACAAATCAAGTGTCAGCCTTGAAGAGTTTATAGTTCAGGTAGGAAGACATTAGAAGTCAAAGAGGCATAGGGAGAAATCACGAGACATGAGCAAAAATCGAAAGAGATGCATATACATGCCAACATTTCTCCAATGAAAATCGGAATGTGGCATTTAATAATAATAATACCCCACCCATCTGACAGGGTTGCCATAGCCACTCTAGGTGACTTCCAACATATATTGAAACATAACAAAACATTAAAGATTTTTAAACTACCCTATACAGGGCTGCCTTCAGATGTCTTCTAAAGGTTGTATCTCCTTGGCTCGGGGGTCACATAACTCCACACCCTCCGAAATTTCTCTGATGAAAATAGGGATGTCCTAAGGAAAAGAGGGACATCCCAAGATCACATCAGAAACTGGGACGGCTTCTGTAAATCTGGGACTGTCCCTGGAAAATAGGGACACAGGGTCTGGATGCATGGCAGAGGGAGAAACATCACTGAGGGCACAGCAGCTGGATTTTTGATAGGCAGCTTTGAAGGCACATTATATCTAAACAAAACATCTGTTAAAACTGTTTACTCAGCGAGGTAAAAGGTAAAGGTACCCCTGCCCGTACGGGCCAGTCGTGTCCGACTCTAGGGTTGTGCGCTCATCTCCCCCTAGAGGGCGGGAGCCAGCGCTGTCCGCAGACACTTCCGGGTCACGTGGCCAGTGTGACGAAGCTGCTCTGGTGAACCGGCACCAGAGCAGCACACGGAAACGCTGTTTACCTTCCCACTATAAAGTGGTACCTATTTATCTACTTGCACTTAAGGGTGCTTTTGAACTGCTAGGTGGGCAGGAGCTGGGACCGAACGATGGGAGCTCACCCCGTCGTGGGGATTCGAACCGCCGACCATGCGATCGGCAAGTCCTAGGCGCTGAGGTTTTACCCTCCAGCGAGGTGGCAGCATGTATTTTCGGTGAGGTGGCAGCATGTATTTTAAGCGAAGGCAGCTCAGTGGAGTAGCTGTGGTTCCACCTCTCTGAGACAGAGCCTTGTAAAGGAACCAGGAATTGCCATGGTTTGGTGACAGTGTAGCATTTGCTGATGGGTCTGATTTATCGAATCCATCCCATGATATAGATAGTTCATGGGAATGGGAGAACCAGCCCATGAATCCGCCAAGGTTATGAGAAAAGTTTAGCCTGCATCTGAGCTTAACCTCTTAATCTTCTGTCATAGAAATTGGTGGTTTCTGCCATTCACTTTTACGGAGAAAAAATGAAGCAGTGTAATTGAGGGCAGATCTATGTTGGGAATGTAATATGACCACAGACGGTGATTTTAGCAAATCTAGTATCTGTTTTGATGTTGCTCATGGGGAGATGAAGCATTGTGGCACAGAGTTCACCAGACAAATTTCACACATAAAGCCAGGATTTCTGCAATATACAGAATATTTCTACACATGCACATGTTTGTGTGCAAACGTTTTTCATAGGAGTGAAAATTTTGCCAGTGAACAAGAAAAATCATTTCCCCTGCAATGACCACTCCCCGCTTAAAACGGGGGCGCCCTTTGCGTGGACGCGTGCAGCCCCTAGATCTGGAGCGGCTCCAACAGCATAGGCTTGGCTTTGCCTTCCCTCAGGTGGGATACCTGGAGGTCTCCGCCTACCTCAGTCAGTTGTCCAATCCCACCTGGGGGAAGAGTTGCCAAGGAGACCAGGCCAGGTAGGGGAGGGATTACCTGCCCACACAAAGGAGGGAGGATCTTACCTGGGAATTCTCACTTGGCTCCAGAGCTTCTCCCACCCTACCCACCCTCAGTCAATGTCTTATTTTGCAGGTTAGTTTTCCTCACAGGTTTTGCAGGTATGCGGGCGCTGCTACGTTAAGGTCGATGTTAAAGGGCCGGAAAGGAATTTCCCTGCATTGCCAGGTTTCACCTTTCCCGTAGCAAAACGTCACAACTTTGGCGGTATCAGGCCTTGGGCGGAATCCTTTTGTCCATCTTCCTCTTTGCGGCGGTGATACCAGGGTTCCCCGTTAAAGGGGTTTCTGAAGGGAGGCTTTGACCGTACGCCGAAAGGTCGTCATTGCTCTCCCCTGCGGCGGCGGCGTTACGGGGGCAGCTATCTCTGCTTGAACATATGCTCTCCAGAGCCGGCCCACCCCCCCACACACACTGGATAACCCTGATGCTCCCTAGGTCCCACCCTGGGGACTGGGGAGGGAGAATGCCCAATGCCTGAGCCAAGGTCTACCCACATTTGGAATTTAATAAAGTTGTGGCCAATTTAATCCCATAGCACGTTGTCTTGAGTTGTTATTCCACATGACGGGGGGACCGCGCGGGATCTGGGGACTCCGCCTGTCCACGCAAAATAGGAATCAGGAGGCTAGCAGAACCACAGATGAAGAAAGAAAAACAAATATCAGATTTAAGGAAGAACTCTGCTAACTCTAATTCTTTACAAGTTGGATGCCATGAGAAAACTTTCACTAAAGATGAAATAAGGCATCAAGAGCCAGTGTAGTGTAGTGGTTAAGAGCGATAGACTCATAATCTGGGGAACCGGGTTCGATTCCCTGCTCCTCCACATGCAGCTGCTGGGTGACCTTGGGCCAGTCACACTTCTCTGAGGTCTCTCAGCCCCACTCACCTCACAGAGTGTTTGTTGTGGGGGAGGAAGGGAAAGGAGAATGTTAGCCGCTTTGAGACTCCTTCGGGTAGTGATAAAGCAGGGTATCAAATCCAAACTACTACTACTACTACTACTACTACTACTACTACTACTATTCTTCTTCTTCTTCTTCTTCTTCTTCTTCTTCTTCTTCTTCTTCTTCTTCTTCTTCTTCTTCCTCTTCTTCCTCTTCTTTTTCTAGCATCAAGGATATTTTCACAAGAGGTTTTTGGACAGCAAATTCTGCTCAGCCTGCTATGTTTGACAGGGCAAAATGCCAGTGTGGTTAAACCTATTCTTATCTGTGGCGGATTAAACACCAGGAGAGGTTTTCTCCAAGTCCTGCCTAAGAAAACACTAGACATGTTCATATGATACAGTCATGCAAATTTACCCATGCAAATGTTGTTTATGCACTGCAACTGAAGTCTTTACTGTGCCAGGTTGTGTATATAAGTGATTATACAATCACATTTGTGGGCATCAAAGTGAGAAGGGTAACTCGCCCTGCTGCTTTAGTTAATACACCGCTTTCCTTCTGGGAGTAGCTGAGTCTACATTTTGTTTTGCCAAAGGTGACAAAAATTGGACCCCATGCACATTTTTTTATTCTTTTCATCTTTGATGAAAGCTGACCTAGTTACTCAAGCAGCTAAGGCAAGGCTAGAGAATGTTTGTTTTGAAACGTCTCACTTAGCCACAATTCAGTGATTAGTTGGCCTGATTTAATGCTATCTGAGGTCATGGCAACTTCCCTTCGTCCATCCCTTGTACTGTCAGTCTGACTTCTATTAAACTGAACAAACACTAGCCTGCAACAATGAAGGACAGGCTTGAGTCATGCACAAATAACAGAAAAGTAGGTCACAAAGAGACATTCAGTAGACAGATATGGTGATGAAAAGACAAACATTTTAAAAAGAAGTCACATCTATCTCTTGAAATCTTCTATTAATTGTAACGAGGAAAGGGTTTGCTTGCTTTAAAATTGTATTTGACAATGTTAAGACTACTTTCCCAGTCAATCTGCAATGTTATCTATTTCCTAAACCTCATACAAAGACTGTGGGGAATGTATTGCTTGGTCCCAACCCCACTTCAAAGGCAAATCTAGAGAGATCCATGACACAGTTGGGAATTTCACCAGTTATACAGGATTGGCTCACATGGATACCACACTATGGTTTGGTGTTACACAAATGAGCTTTATGCATTCCCTCCTTGCCTCCTCATTCATTCATTCAGTTATTTCCTGTTTAGCAGAAATCTGCAGTTGCATCTCAACCTGTACATTGCAGTTTGTGCTGGCCCTCCACACCTGAACTGCGAACTATGGTTGGTCATGCTTTATTAATTGTAGCATGAAATTTGTATGACCTCTGTGTATGAACAAGATACAAGAGATTAGTCAATTCAAATGCTAGATCACAAATTCTAATGCATTTTAAAATGGCGACAACTCACTATTTGGATGGAATAGTCACAAATCCATTATGCAACGAGAAAGAAAAAAATGCAACCCAAGATACACTTACCTGGAAGTAAGCTCCACTGAACTAAGTCATTTTTGAATAGGCATGCCCAGGATTACACTACAAGGGCTGTCAATGGACAGAGTGAACTAGTTTTTGCTGAAGTAGACACAGTACATATATTAACTTACAGAAGGAAACAAATTACCAAACGTGAGCCACACACACCTGCTACACACTATTATCAATGAATTTTGTGCAGGACAGTCATGGTAGATTGACTCTCTGGGAGATAAGTCATATCGTAATGGCTTCCTTGGTGAACAAAAGCTGCATATATAAATGTTATGGTCAATTAATTGCCTTGGGTGATCCCTGGGGGGGGGGGGGATAACAGGAGATACAGATTCAGTAGTCCTGACATTGCTATGTTAACATTTACATTTAGTCCCATTTTTTCATATTGCCTTAAATCTTGTGAGTTGGATCCAGACAAAAATAGTTGAATTTAGATTCTGTTAAATCAATGGAACAAATCTGCTTAGGTCCAACTGATTTCAAGAGGAACTAAGTTAGTTATATAGTGTTGCAAATAAGTTATGCAGCACAATCCTAACCATGTCTACTCAGATGTCAGTCCTAATTGAACTTACCCCCAGTTAAACTGGGGATAGGATTGCAGCCTAGTCTGGATCCCTCTCTCTCTCTCTCTCTCTCTCTCTCTCTCTCTCTCTCTCTCTCTCTCTCTCTCTTTCTGTCTTAGTGTTTCATAATATGGGAGCCAAATGGTCCATCCCACATAATCCTGACCACTAATGTAAATATTGTGTGTGTGTGTATTCAATTACTAGAACATTTGTAAATGAATTTCCAGGGAAGAATGAGAATGCCAATCCTTCCAGCGTAACACAGTGTAAAAATAGGACCTGAATCACCAGCTGCTAAGATGCTAAGCAGGTTTTTGATATAGTTTAATTTTAATTATTATTTTTTATAAAAGTAGTTTTCTCTGCTATAGTCAATACTTTACAAGGTTTTGCAATAGCACATCTTAATAATCAGATTTTAAAATTTGGAAGTGTAAAAGAAGAATACAAGTTAAGAATTCATGTATTTTCAAAGTCTTGTGAATCTATTTGTAATAACATGTTATGACACACATTAATTTCTATTATGTGGCAAAATGAATTGTGGCCCTTCATCTATTCATCTGATGTGGATACACATTTGCAACTTACTAGGGCACAGAAAATGTGTGCATAGCCCTCTGTTGTGCTGGTCTTCAATAAATGATCACTGGCTCTACTGAGAATCTTCCAAGATAACAATGCCCACTCACACTACAAAGAGCTCATAACCCACCTACTCTTAGCAGCCAAAAACATCACAGCCAGACACTGGAGGGACCTGTCAGAAATAAACATGGAGCACTGTTCTCAAGTAGTGTGGGAAACCGCCTTACTAGAAAAGCTAACCAATAGACTGAAATTGACATAGAGATAAATAGCCGAGGATGCTTTCCCTCCGGTATGGCTCCCCTTTATCCCATACACAGCCCAACAAGACAAGAACATGAACCCACCGACAGTATACGATTCAATATGGCTAACTGAACCCAACAACCCACCCACCCAAACACACACAAACAAATCCCACTGCAGCCAACCAAAGCCCTAGGCCACCCCACCCCTCTCACCACCAAAGAAACATAACAAGCAAATACAAAGAGAACTGACCCAAGTGACGCTGACACAAAAAACCCCACACATAAACTAAGCTTTACCACCCCACCCCCTCTCTCCCATCCCCCCTTTTTTCTTCCCAACCCTTTACTGCTTGTAACACCAATGTCTCACGACAAATGTAACTGATCTGTAGAAAACACAACCTGAAGAAAGAGATGGTGCATGTGCTTTTGCAAACGAGGAAAATCTTTAATATAAATTGCAGAACAAATTCCTCAGGAAAGTGCTCTCGCTCCCCAATGGGACCCCAGCTGCTCTTCTCCTCAGGAGCCAGTGTGGTGTAGTGGTTAAGAGCGATGGACTCATAATCTGGGGAACCGGGTTCGCATCTCCGCTCCTCCACATGCAGCTGCTGGGTGACCTTGGGCTAGTTACACTTCTCTGAAGTCTCTCAGCCCCACTCACCTCACAGAGTGTTTGTTGTGGGGGAGGAAGGGAAAGGAGAATGATAGCTGCTTTGAGACTCCTGAAAAGGGAGTGAAAGGCGGGATATCAAATCCAAACTCTTCTTCCTCTTCCGCGTGGAAGTGGACGTGAAAACAATAAGGGCTAGAACTGACTATCTGTGTCTCCGACTATCTTGGAGGAGAGATTCCCCGCTATGGCCTACACAGAACGGGAACAGACCAAATGTTGGCAGGATGGCATCCAACACCTCTTGACCCAATATCAATTACAAGATCTTCAGGTGATCATGAAGATGGATAAGAGGCACTTAAGAGATTGTCTCTTCAGGTCCGATGCAGAAAGGGATTTAACTATGATCACCCCTACCAAAAGTTCACCATGGTTCCCACTTATCAAAATGAAGCACATCCGAGCTGGTTATTTGACAAAACTCCCATTTGCGGTACTAAGAATTTCTTTTACAGAATTACGATTCCAATCGATGCCCTCGGCGGTGGTGGGTGGTCAGTACGGCAAAGTACAGTACAAGAAGAGACTCTATCTGTGTGGGCAACCTTGTGCAGAGGACCTGTACCACTATTTACTGCAATGCCCGCTATATATAGAACCAAGAGACCGATTTATAAAACCCCTGCTCACGAATGGAACACACTCGATCAGGGTGGAAAGGGTGAAATGGCTGCTGAGTGATACTGCTGACTTCGTAACTTATAAAGTAGCACTATATGTGTTGGCAGCTAAGAAGATCCGGAGAAAAGAACTAGATAAAATAGCGGTCAATTGCAAAGGTGATTCGGACATTTAAGCTGACACATTCTACCTGAGAAACCCTTGCTATTCTATCGTATGCAACAAATAATTTTTAGGGGATGTGATTGTGGTTTATTGTATCTGCAGTGCCTGATGTTTTTTATGGTTTTTATGCTTCTTGTTGCTTTTTGTTTTATTCCCATCGTGAATGATGCCATGGCCTTTGGCTAGTGCAATAAAGTTTATGATGATATAAATTATTTTTAAAAAATAAAAATTAAAAATAAATGATCCATCAAAAATAGCCATCGCAGAACAACTCCCGAATGCTGCTTTCTTAAGAGAGAAACTTCTCTGTGAATGCTGCGTCATGACTGAACATGTAAAAAGTCTAGTTCATCAGCAGATGTTCACATCACTCCAACCCTATTTGGCTGCTCTAATAACCCAGGCAATTAGAGTCATGTGAGAGCGTGGGGACAAATGCACTTGCTCTGTCACTATCCAGATATATACCGGCCTCGGTCCAGTATATCTGAAGGAGCTTCTCCACCCCCATCGTTCTACCTGGACACTGAGGTCCAGCACCGAGGGCCTTCTGGTGGTTCCCTCACTGCGAGAAGCCAAGTTACAGGGAACCAGGCAGAGGGCCTTCTCGGTAGTGGCACCCGCCCTGTGGAATGTCCTCTCACAAGATATCAAAGAGAACAACAATTACCAGACTTTTAGAAGACATCTGAAGGCAGCCCTGTTTAGGGGAGCTTTTAATGTTTGATGTATTATAGTATTTTTTAAAAAAATTGGAAGCCGCCCAGAGTGGCTGGGGAAGCCCAGCCAGATGGGCGGGGTATAAATAAATTGTTGTTGTTGTTGTTGTTGTTGTTGTTGTTGTCCACAAGTGCAAGACAAACATCTGCAGCAGTCAGCCTCCTCTGCTCTTCTAGCCTTTTGTGATTTAGAACCCTGGAAAATCAGGGTAAAAGTAAGATAATTTTGGAACTATAATCTGCATTCCTCAGTTGCTCCTACTGAGATTGTCAGTAAACCTCGTCCTCTTTATGAAGAATGCACCTTTTGTCTGCAGACTTCTTTCTTTGTGTAGTTGCTCGTTGAATTCTGCACATGCCTTTTTCTATGAAGTTTGTACTGTGAGAACCTTAATGAGGAGTCTGTACAGATGGCCAGCCACCAATATGGCAGCAGTTACTTCACCGTAGATTACAGCAAATTAGATATATTTGTTCTAGCTTGAGCACCAGGGAATGCATGCCCTAACCTTATGGCTTTTTTCTGTACTCTCTCTGTCTTTGATGAAATTGCACTGTCAAAGTCATGCATTAGAGAAAAAGAGTGGCTCAATGTGTACTTAGACATGACCCAAATAGATAGCCTCTTTGCATCACATTAATGAGCACTCACACTTTACATTGTGGGTGCCCTTTGCGGGATTGCACATGGTGCTACAGTTCCCAGGGAGCTTACTGGTGAAACCGGGTCTGGCTTGCCTCTCAGTGTTAATTTTTGGAGGTGTTAATTTTCCCGCCCAGCCTCAGTAATCAAGTTTCTTGCTGGGAGGCGGGGCCAGCCCCATTCATATATAGGGGCGGAGCTGACAATAGCCAAGCAATCAGCTCTGGAGATTCACCCTGCCTATCCTCCCTTTGTTTAATGTTTCTTGTTTGCAGGTTCACTTTTTATTCCTGTTTAGTGGGCGCTGCTATGGTCTTTGACTGGTTGCTGTTGAAAGACCGGGAAGAAATTTCCCTGAATTGGCAGCTTTTATCTTCCCCGTAGCAATTCGTAACAACTTTGGCGGTAATGGCCTTGGGTGGAATCCTTTAGTCTTTTCTTCCCTATATGTGTGTGGGGGAGGTAAGTGGTGACTCACCCCCCACCCCGTGGCGGCTATTCCAGGGTCCCCCTCTTAAAGGGGTTATATATATGGGTGTCACTGGCCATACACTAAAAGGTCGTCAGTAAACTACCCTGCATGTGGGGATATGGGCTGGGCTGCCTGCTACACTTACGTCTCACAGAGCACCCCCATATCCTATTTACCCTGATGAGCCCCAGTGACCCCCGGCTGGGGGGCTGGGGCTGTCGCCACCTGGTCATGCAATAACAATTTGAGCGATTTAAGTCCATCAACATCATTCTTCTCCCCTTTGGAATCAATGTGATTTTGAGGTGCTTAAAATGCAGGTTTTGAATTGCCCTGGGAATTTCATCTCCACCTGGGGCTCAAGTAAAATAACTTTTAAAGCAACTAAAATTCACAAGATTTCTAAAAGCAGGTAAACCAGTTATGTGCCTAAATCCTACCTGACATAGTTGTTCAGTGTGTACATGTCCCCTGTTGCTGTCTAAATGCTAGCACTTAAGTCATTTCAGAAAGAAGAAAAAGCAAAAGGCCTTGGGGTACTTTGTAAAAAGTCATATAGGGGTTGATACTCATTTTGGTCTTTACAGGTAACCTTTTTCTACCCGGAGCCATGATCTGACAATTATTCAGAAAAGCCAGAATGTGCAACATAAAGCTGGCTTGTAACTGACAGCTGAAGCATGAAAAATTAAAATGCAGCCCCAAGCCTGCACTGGCACCTATTCCAAGGCAAAATGCAGGTGCACAGATGTGTGCATGACAAATCCCAGCTTCAAGATCCAGGCTATGTTTGGCACTGAGTGCAAACTAACCAGGAAAAAAAAAATCTATGTGGGATTTGCATTTAGCTGCCTTAGGACATGGTGTTTTCTTCCTCCCTAAACTAACTTGAACATATAGAGCATCCCAGTTAAGGTGACAACATTTAGAGGTGCTATTCAATAGGATCTGCTTCCGATATGGATTTGCGTCCCTTGATTTCATTTCACATTGACTAGCTTGCTGCTTTGCAAATGTGTTTCTGAATCTTATTTTTCTATCTTTCTCTTTTAACCTCTTTTCTATTCTTTTCTATTCTTTATTTCTTTTTCCTTCTCTTTTTCTTCCCTCCTCCCCAACTTTCCGTGTGTTTTTATTGTATGTATATAAAAGTCTTGGTTTGGTTTAAAAATGGAAAAATATATCATGTTTTGCATTTTTCTCTATAAACATTTCTTTTTAAAGGTAGTGAGATTAGATATCAACTTCTCCAACCCCCCAGATATCTTTTTTTGATGCAGAATATATTTCTGACAGCCTGTGTAAAATGGTTTAAAACGCATGAGAATGAAAATAGATGAATGAATTCAAGCTACCTTGATCATTAATCAACAGATATAGTACATAAACTTAGTATATAGACTCAATGAATTGTTCATAACAATAGCCACTCAATGCGTTGGCCAGAAATATACACAATTCTGAGGAATAATCTTGTGTGCTCTAAAAAATGGGGATGCGGAGAGGTTCCTAGCTGGTTAGTGTCACTGGAATATTTCTGGCCTATTAAAGAAAAGAACTGATTCTTTAAAACAAGCATACAACGTGATCCTATGCATGCTAATTCAGAAGACAGCCTGACTGTATTCATTGGGTCTTATTAACCAAAAATTGAGTACAATTAGTCAAAATTAAGTTCCACCAAACACAGTAGGAATTCCTTTCACATAAGCATGCATAAGATTGCATTACTTATCTGGCTCCCTTTTCAGGGGTGTGATAAGTAAGCATTGCGCCCTGAGGCTCCCAACCCCTTCTCCAAGTAAATAACTTCACACTGACAGCTAATTTTGGTTTATGTTAATGGGCAAAATTTAGGCCACAACTTTATTGATTACAGCAAAGTGAGTGGTATTGGCTTAGGCATTGGCAACAGACTATAACTGACTCCTGCCTCTCTGGCAGGTAGCCTGTAAGGGTAAACACCAAACAAGGGAGCTACATTGATGAAAATCAACCGAAGCTCAACCTGGGGTTCCTGTGGTCCTGGCATGGCCCTAGTCCCTCAAGTGGACTTCAGACAAGATCCAGAACCCCCAGATTCCTTTAGTGGAATACCCTTATTCATGGAGGGACAGGTGGTAGTCGCACACCTCACTAAGCCAATGCCTAACCACCACACGAGCCTAGCGCTCGCCGCCAATACCCTCATCCTGTAACCAATCCTTCAAGCTATCAGGCACCTCAGTCAACCACATACCTTCCCCAGATAAATGCACTCCATCTTCCCTGAAAAGGGCTGTATTAGAAAAGGTAATACCTGGATGGGGGAACACCCTGCCACCCAGAGACAATACCTTCCTCACCACCTTGCGGTCAACACACTTCTGGGTATTATCAGTTGCAGCTGGACTTGTGCTATTGCGCCATGTCGTGCTGCCGCTTTTATAGGCCCCCACCAATCATGCCACCTGCACTGATTGGCTCAAACAGCCTGGTGTGATTGTGGGGCCATACAGACAAGGCATGGGCCACGCCCAGCACCTTCAACCTGGCGAGGGTTGTCTCAGGGGTCCATGTGCAACCAGGCCCCTCGTTAAAGAGGATCCCATTTGTTGGCATCAGCTAGCTTGTCTGTTCCATAAAAACAAAGTGCAGCAGCTTGCCCAAAAGTACACAGTAAACCCACACCTTTTGCACATTTAAGATCTGCGCATTCAGCTTTATGCGTGTGGCAAAAAAGTTGATTTTTTATTTTTTTTAAAGGAGCGGAAAGCGGGTAGGGTTCTGGGAAAAATCACTTTGACAATCCCATCTGCCATTGAACCCAATGAGTTTTGATTACATGTGGTTTTAGCTTTAGCTTTAAGAGCACCACCCCCAGATAAGTTGCAGATTTATTGTATACACCATTAAAAAAATTACATAATTTGCAGCCATCAGTTTTCCTAGAATGATGAATTTCAAGGAACAGCAGGTACTTGTATCTTTAAGTTATATACAGTGGTACCTCGGCTTAAGTACTTAATTCGTTCCGGAGGTCCGTTCTTAACCTGAAACTGTTCTTAACCTGAAGCACCACTTTAGCTAATGGGGCCTCCTGCTGCCTCTTTGCCCCCGGAGCACGATTTCTGTTCTCATCCTGAAGCAAATTTCTTAACCTGAGGTAATATTTCTGGGTCAGCGGAGTCTGTAACCTGAAGCGTATGTAACCCCAGGTACCACTGTAGAGGAGGAAGTTAGAGACTGGAACAATTCCCCCCTACTCAACTCAGATTAGCCCAGAAATCTTTTTCTGGTGAGCATTACCAATATCTAGAAAAATATTACCAATCTCTAGAAACATATTTTCATGCCTGAATATGGCAAATTCTGTCAGCATCTGTAGTGCAGGTGTGAACAAAAGCTGCATCTGTTAAAAATGTCCTCTTTTACATAACTATTAAAAGATACAGGAGGCCTAACTACCTTTGCATCTTGTCTCCATTGTCGTCCTGCTCTCACCCCCTGCCAGAAAAACCCACCTTTCTTCATATCTAGAGTGAAATAGGTATGTTGCATATATTAGGCAGGATAACAAGTGCATTGCTATGTGACCTTTTTATAGTTCAGTTCCGAGAGGCTTTAGCATTAGTACTTGCAGACTCCATTTTAATCGGCGAAGCACTGAATTAAGTCACAAATGGCACTCTTTCATGTGAAAGAATTCTCAGTAAAATATAAAGTCATTAGCAGTAATGCTGATTTCTACTGCTAGCATATATTTGCATCCTAAATGTTCACAGAAAAGAGGCCTCCCTGATAGCTGAGATCGAATAGATCTTGCTTTTTCTCTTTCCCCATTCCCCCAGCCTTGCGAATCTCAGATCAAATAGATATAAGATCTTTGCCAAGTCTCCTACATTTTTTTTAACTGAAAGCCACACATGTAAGTAACCTCATTCTCCGAAAAAAACACTTTCTGTTTGGTCAGGTTACCAGCCTAAGCAAACCCACACACATGCTTAAAGTATTTATAGGCCCAAGACTAGAATTTTTCACCTCCATCACTATGAAAAATTCTAGGACTATTACTGTTCAGAACAAAATGAGCCATCATGATTTATTAACTGAAATGCAGGAAGACTTTACAATGACACGTAGAGTGGAAGATAAGAGCAGCTAAAAATGTAAAACAAAATGGGAGAGGAAGAGTATTTCATCAGGTACCGGCAAGCTAAAATTAGACAGTGAAGATGAATGAAGATGAATTATAAACTCTGACATTTTGCTAATGATGATTATCAGCGGAAGTGGCTAATTCTCAAGCCATCCAATGGTAAACAAAGCGGTATATCTCCACTACTAAAAGAAATATGGCATGCACAGTCTCCCACATTCAACTGGGGGCCAGATGCATACAGTAATAGTTTTCTGTGCATGCATCCCTAATTGGATAAAGATGAATGGATACAATCTATGTGGTTACTCCTGGTGGGCTGCTCCTGTGAGAAAATGAGTCCATCAGGGACTCTGGTAGCAGGGAGTCCATCAGGGACTCTGGCAGCAGGGATCAGATCTCTGTTGACATTTACAGGTAATCCTTGAAATCTTAAGAATCTCAGTAGGAAATGTTAGGGAATTCTGATATTCACCAGCAAATCTTAAAACTATCTTTAGGAAGGACCCTTCTTGCTGCGTGGACCCAACCAGTCGAAGGCATCCATGCTTGCACTCATGCCATTTGCTGATTGGACAGAAAAGGATAGGAAAAGATATTTAGGACAGATTCACTCTGCAGTAAGACGATGTCAGGGTCCATACTTTCATCATGTTACATCTCTCCTCCACGAAAGAAATGAACGCCATCATTTACATGTGAATGCTGATAACCCTATTACACATTTATGAATATCCAGATTCTCAAAAGAAACACACCAGTGACTACTCACATGGTCACCTAAATGCAACTATATTCTTTCAGTTGTGTTTATCCAAACATGCTTTCCAGATTTCACAAGGCAGTGGAAGACAGGAATGCCTGGCATTCTCTGGTCCATGGGGTCACGAAGAGTTGGACACGACTAAACGACTAAACAACAACAACAAAGAAAAACTGCTATAAATGGACATGTGAAAAACAAGCCTTATCTTGGGGTGGGCAGTGGGGAATCATTGGCAGTTTCTATGGACCTACTAAAATCTTACCAATAAATGTCAGCATTCACTAAGCATGTATGGTTTCAGGAATGCCCCAAATTCAATAAATTCACACGTGAAAGCCGATAGTCTCGGTCTGGAAAGCATGTTTGGATAAACACAACTGAAAGAATATAGTTGCATTTAGGTGACCATGTGAGTAGTCACTGGTGTGTTTCTTTTGAGAATCTGGATATTCATAAATGTGTAATAGGGTTATCAGCATTCACATGTAAATGATGGTGTTCACTAGATTTTGTAAATTTTGAGACCTGATCAAATAATACAATAATGTATTATGGCTTGGATCTAGGTTAAATTATTTGAACTTGAGTCCCACTGAAATAAATCCTAACATCAGGAATGACTTAAAGCCCATTGTGTGAGATCCAACCTAGCAGAAGTGGGTGTCGATTTGCACAAGAGGATTGACATTCCCAAAATCTGCTCTGGAGGAGATGTGGGGGCTGTGCAGGGGCAAAGAGAAACCAGAAATCCTGTTGCACAAATGGATTTACATTGCTCAAGTCATCAAACATTGTTGGACGTCACCCACTGATTTCTATGTGAACTAAGTATGACTAACAACACAATTCAGTCCACATTTCCTTAGAAGTTAACTCCCACAGAGTTCATGGAAGCTTACTTCCTAGTGTGTTGAAGATTGTTGCCTCGGTCTAAATCCAACTGGATTATTTAAATATGAATTTTTGTTAACCACCCTGCTCAGCTATTATTTATGATTAAAAATTGTACTTCAGAAAAACCCTCACCATATGAAAACTGCCTGCATCCAGAGGAACAGTAAGAGGTATTTTAAACTTATTTCTTATTTAAGAATATATATATATATATACTGCTTAACTGTAAGCAGAACCTCTAAGCAGAGGTTAGAGAGTATAATGGAAAACTTCATAGATATATGAGAAAGTATTTTTTCAATACAGAAAAACCAATCAAATTGCTAATTCAGAGATATTGTACTAGTAGCTCTATTGTTTTTATGTCCCTGACAATTTAACAGTTTTCAATGCAAGTTTATTTATTTATACTAATATTTATACCCTTTTGGCCAAATGAACCCTCCCAAACAGCTTGCAAATATTAAAAGCAAGCAATAAAATGATCAATATAAAGGTTTATATAAAAATATAAAGGTTCATTAGCAAAACATAGAACATAGATTCATTAGCACAGAAGTCATATAGCACCAGTACTAGGAAGTAGCACAACTGACTTTCCATAGTTTTACTTAATTTCATTCATAATGCCACTTTCTAGGTCATGTCACCAGATAATAAATTATGTAGCCCTGATTTCATAGATTTGCTATCAATTTCAGTTTTCTGTTTCTCGTTTTTCTATTCTTAAATTTGGTTCTCCACATTTGTGCAGCGATTTGCTGTCTTTTTTCTTCCCTCATGAAAATTCACCAGCATTTTGGTGCAAATTTGTCCCAATTAACACAAATTCATTTGCAGTTCTGACTAATGCACACATTTTTGTATGTTATTTTCACTAATGTGTGTGTTTTATGCACATTTTTCCTTCATACATACATTTATTTATTTTTTACATACTGTTTGATTGGAAAATTGCATCACTAAACCTGGAGAAGTGAAATTTCAAAGGATAGGTGTGTTTCAGTTTGCATATTGGTTCAAGAAGTCTGGATTAGGTAGCTTCTCACTTAAGTGCGAAAAATATCAAATTTATCCTCCATCCCTACATATGTATTGTAAATAATTATTAGATAAACAATTATTAGATTGCTTGTACACATGTATTGCGATGCGGGTGGTGCTGTGGGTTAAACCACTGAGCCTAGGACTTGACGATCAGAAGGTCAGCGGTTCGAATCCCCGCGATGGGGTGAGCTCCCGTTGTTCGGTCCCTGCTCCTGCCAACCTAGCAGTTCGAAAGCATGCCAAAAAAGTGCAAGTAGATAAATAGGTACCGCTCCGGCGGGAAGGTAAACGGTGTTTCCGTGCGCTGCTCTGGTTCGCCAGAAGCGTCTTAGTCATGCTGGCCACATGACCCGGAAGCTGTACGCCAGCTCCCTCGGCCAATAAAGTGAGATGAGCGCCGCAACCCCAGGATAGTCCATGACTGGATCTAACGGTCAGGGGTCCCTTTACCTTTACACATGCCCAAGACTTTAGAGGCCCTTGCCCTCGACAGTTCCCTGCCCTGCCTGAAAAGTCACCCAAGCAAGATTCAACATACACTTGCTGATATACTAAAGCTGGCTTTCAAAATCCACAACATCTCACCTATGTAGGGCATTTAAGATTCCAACCGTTAATTTTTTGTTCCTGTTTGGGCATTTAGGACACCCACACAGTGACTCACAATGCATTCGAAAGTATATTAAAGGGGAGCAAAAACTGTGCAAAATATAAAGCAAAACTCCAAGGAAAATCGCAATAAAAGAAAGCAAAACTGCATTATGACGAGTCATACTTCTTTTGGTATACTGGCTTGGCTGTTTTGCTGTACAGAAGCAAGGTAGAACTGCTAGCCTTTTAAATTGCAAAGGTTAAGTGGTACCACAAGTTTTCTCTGCCCTGTCTGGCTTCATTAGATATTTCCATCCATTTAGTTGCATTTGCCATATAGCTGGAGGCTCTGCAGGTTTAAAGCAGGCAGATGCCTTTCAAACATCTCATGTTGTCTGAAAAGACTTTAGTCACAACTAACCACTATGAGGACATTTACACTCTCTCTCTCTCTCTCTCTCTCTCTCTCTCTCTCTCTCTCTCTCACACACACACACACACACACACACACACACACAGAGAGAGAGAGAGAGAGAGATATTTTTTAAACATACACATTTTCAGTAAATGTCAGTGGGTGGGTTAGAAATCCTTAATTATCACTTAAGAGACACTTTTTTAGGAGAGGGAGCTTTTACTGTCCAGCAGAACAGTTATATATGCTTATTTCCATTGCAATCAGTGAGTGGGTGTCTAATTGTGCTGGATTGTCATATTGTATATATAAAAGCCCATTCTAATAATTTCTAATTAATTACAGAGAAATGAACCCTGCCACAAAGAATGTAACCGGATACACCAGTGCAATCCAATACATGTCTACTCAGAAGTAAGTCCCACTGCATTCAGATAGGGCTCGTTCGCAGTAACTGTGCATAGGATTTTGCCCTTAATTCACCATGTCCTTTTGTTACATTCAAAATGTTTGCATCTACTCCCACAAGGAGATGTGAGGACTGTTCCCCCATCAGGTGCTTGTTCTTCTGATTCTCCAACTCAGTGCTCTGCAGATGTTGTCAGATCAAACTATTGTCAGACTCCGCCAACATGGAGAATGGTTAGGGATGGGGGAAGTTGTAATCTCAAACAGCTGAAGAACACCAGGTTGGGAAAGGCTATAGGGCCACAGAACCCAGGCAGGGTTCAGGGCTGGATTTAGGTTTGATGAGGCCCTAAGCTACTGAAGGTAATGGGGCCCTTTATATGTCCAGCGGTGTTTTGTCAACAACAAATTGTCGCTGTTTTTTGTGTGTGTTGAATATATGCTATATGGTAATTTATGGACCTAATAAGTATCTAAAGCCATTTACACATAACAAAATATGTATTTTATCAAAGTAATCATTGAATTGAAATACAATTAAGAAGAAGTATATTAATAGTGAAATACAATTAAGAAGAAGTATGTTAATAGTGAAATAATAATTAAGCTTGGTTTTGGAACGCTTTGGTTTTGGAGCAGACTTCCGGAATGGATTAAGTTTGAGAACCAAGATACCACTGTAAATAGAAATGAGCAAACCAATAATATTTTAGGAAGCAGGCTAGCAGGCGGGCCCATTACTTACAGCATAGGAGCCTACACAACACAAAACACTGTTGCTGTATGTAGGTTTTATTTTGTTTTTTATCTTATATTTTGGAAATGTATATCCAGAGTTCTGTTTCCTTTAATTTTTTTTTGGGGGGGGGGCAAGAGAGTGGGACCTTAAGCTATAGCTTGTTTAGCTTATACATAAATCTGGCACTGGCAGGACTACAAAGACAAGGATGTACCCCATTCATAATAGCTCCCATAGATTTCTAAAGGACAATGCAAGTGGACATCAGTGTAGAAGGCAGCTAAGAGCTCAAGACTTGCACTCTACCCAGACCCTGGAGACGACAGAGGGGTTGGCTCTCCAACCAAGTCCCAATCTGAACTTCACCTATTTTCTTCTATATTACACAATACAAAGGAAAGAGGCTCCAGTCAGAGAGACTGTTGGGTGTGAGATCTGCCCCCAATTCAGACATTGCCTCTTGCCACTAGTAGATACAGGGTTATCCCTTGTGCCCAGGTTGTGTTCCTCAGTGTACGCTGCTCCACTATCATCATCTACTTTATACATGGATACATGAATCTACCCATACGATGCCACAAATGTCCCATTAGGGGTAAGGGGCTTTGAGAAAGTGGCTTCAGGGGAGAAAGTGGTGGGTTGATGAGGGGTTAAGCAAACTCCTCTGGAGGCTGTTTCCCAACCCCATCTGCCACCAAGCATGCAACTTCTGTCTGACTCCAACTACTGATCCTGTTCATTCTCCTTACTAAATTTAGGTTTAAATGAATGCATTGATTCCAAAGTGATTTGATGAGTGGAAGCAAGGTGAATTGTAGAATTGTAGAAGGCACTCCAGAGGTCATCTAGTCAAACTCTCTACACCGCGGAAATCCTGCCCACAGCTCCCTTTGGATAGGCTCGAACCACCAACCTCCTGGTTAACTGCCGGATGCACTGACCCATTGTATGTGTGTGTGTAAATGATAAAATCAAATATACACATGTCCCATATTTCCCCCCCTTCCGAAATATGTCACTGCTTTGTAAATTCCAAATGGAATCCAGCTGACAGCAACAAGCACAAAAAGCAGACAGATGATTTGAAAATGCATCATGCTGTCTGAAAACTGTTTAGTCACAGCACTGTGGATACATTTTCTGTTTGATACACCTGCGTATATCCATAGATCCTATTAATATTAGATATATATACCAAAGGGACAGTAAACCTTCTTTCTTTTCTTTTCTTAAAAAGGAAACACACTCACAATAAGAGATTGGGGTGGGGAAACTGCAACTTATGTATCTGTCACTTACTGCAAGCTGATTTAAGGAGACTGAGTTTCTTAACAATATTCAACTAACCTGTTGTGCTAGCAGAAGCCGGCACAAGCATTGCTGCTAGCGCTATAAGAATTACCTCCCTCTTCCCCGTTAAACACCCTACACCATCCCCAAATCTACTCGGGGTAGGGGAACCGGAAACGGATGTAGGAGGTGCATGGAGGGAAATTCAGTATCAACTGTTATAGACCTCTCATTGTCTAATAGCAGCCAGCAAGTTGAAGCCTTGATGAGACGCATGGTCCCAAGACTGTGTCATGCAACTGTTTCCTCATTTCAATGGTTCCTCCAGGGCTTTCAGAAGCTTGAAAGTTTTAATTTAGCTGTCTATATTTGTCCCTTCAAGTACTATAAAATTACAGGATTCTAAATCAAGCTCATGTCGGCCATTAGCATGGTCCGAGAGCTGCCAAGATGAAGACACTGGGAATGCTTCCAAGCATTGCCATTGTTGCTCAGACTTGTGCCGATGGTCATATGAGTGAGCAAGGCTACAAGGCTTTTACTAGAACAGGGCCCCATTAATATCCTTGTAACCAGAATGCCAACAGGGAACAATGGATGTGGCACAACTGTGATGGCCTTAAAAAAAAAGTCAGTTGCCCCAGACAACTAGTTGGTCTCAGGAAAACAACAGTACTGCTGCCAGACTAGTACTGCTGCCCATACTACCTCATCCCCAGAACCATGGCTAGACATGTGGCACCAGAACCATTAGTGGAAGAGGAGAAGGGCAAGGATGAGTGATCCTCAGACCAGGTCAGCTTTGCAACATGTTCCCATGCCTGCAACAAGCTCCCTGAGAGCGGATTTTGCACAAAAGTGCATGTGTGAGGAAGTCAAAAAGAGGTGTGAGGATGGGGAGAGGCATTCTAGCTAAAGATAACTGTTTCTGAAACCGTATCTCATTTTGATTGTGTTACCTTCTGCCTGACCTTAGTTCAAAGTGCATAGAAGAGCCTTTCTCAACCTGTGGGTCCCCAGATGTTGTTGGAGTACAACTCCCATCACCCCTAGTTAGCAAGGCCAGAGCTCAGGGATGATGGGAGTTGTAGACCAGCAACATCTGGGGACCCACAGGTTGACAACCACTGGCACAGAAGATTACTGTGGACATAATACCCATAAACCCCAATTATTTGTAAATTAATTAAATTTGCATACTGCCCTATACCTGTAGGTCTCAAGGAAGTTACAACATAAAATCGCAATATAAAAACACAAAATGCATACTAAAAATAAAAATAAGTCAATAATCCCTCCTCCCCATTTAAATGTTCCTCCCAAGGCTGCAGCCTCCCTTAGCTTTGCCCAAGCGATTTCACATTTTATGGAGAGAATGCAGTTTATTCTTCCCCTTGTTCCCTAACTCTCCCTCATCCACACTTGAGTTTTGGCAGACAGTAGAATTTATATTTGCCAATATCTCACATGCACCAGTGAATATCTGACGCAATTTAACATTGGCGGTCACAGTCAATATTTTGCAGTGAGTTATAGATGACTTGAATTGGAATGTAGTCAATTTTATGTTGACTCTATCTATTTAACCAGTCAAAGCTGGCAAACATGTGAATAATGATATCAACATGTGATTCCAGGATACAAGGATCAAATCTTAAGATCGGACCATTAGGATCTCAATTTCTAAATAGGAAAATACGGCAAATTTTGAAGGGAAGAGAAGATACTGTTTCTACTCCAATCGTGACCCAATGTGGGTGGAGTAGTTGAGGCCTTCCAGATGTTGGTGGGTTCCATGCAGCTCCACCCAGTATGCCCAGTAGTCAAGGATGAAGGGCACTGTTGCCTAACCACATCTGGAGGGCCACAGGTCCCCCACCCCAATTTATACCATCAATGAAACATCCACAAAATTGGTGTTCTTTATGAAATAAGTTGTGAGCAACTTACAGCCTCCAGAAGCAATGCCTCAAGGCCTTCCAGATGTGTTGCATCATGAATTTTTTTGGCATCACATGGCAGGACAGAGTCTCAAAGACAGATGTGCTCTCCCAAGCCCACAGTCCCAGCATGTTTGCAGTCCTGCCTCAGTGATGTCCACGCTGGCTTGGCCATGTCTAAAGAATGGAATAGGGCAAGATCTTCGAGGAAGTGCTCTACAGGAAGCTGGCTTCAGCCACCAGGCCCATTGGCAGACCAACTCTGCATGACAAAGATATCTGCAAACTTCAACCCTGTGTAGGAATCCCTTGTGGACGACTGAAGCACCTGGAGACCATCAGTTAGGTTGTGTATCCATGGCAGTGATGGGGGAGAAATGATCACTGGGAGGAGCACAGAGAGAAGAAACGTCATGGTGCATCTGAAGCAGCACAACCAGACACCTTCATCTGTCTCAGCAGCAACAAAACATGTCTCTCCTGCATCAGTCTCTACAGCCACAGCAGGCACTGAACTCTCCAACAGTTTCACTTCACCCCACCTTCACTTCGCTCTTCCATTGTCTCCCAAGACACATGGATATTTCAAAACAGTATTTAAAAAAATAATATAAGCTTCCAAGCTAACTAAAAAAATAGGAACCACAGGAATGCATCCATATATTTTCCATGATCCTCACCTCTTCCTCTTCCTCTGTTATATGTAGATATGTCGGCATCCAGGGGTCCAACGGCCAGCTGGCTAGGCCCCAGCTGGCTCATCTCCTTCCAGCCATCACGCTGCGAAGATCCCTCGACCTCTGGTGCGACATAAATCAGTGACCCAAGTCTGCTGACATGGGCACACTTTACTTAGCAGAACAAACTGCGCAATGAAAGAGGCTTGAGCAGGGGTGAGCAAACTTTTTCAGCAGGGATCTACTGTTCCTCAGACTTTGTGGGGGGCCAGACTATATATTTTTTTTGGGGGGGAAACAAATTTCTATGCCCCACAAATAACCCAGAGATGCATTTTAAATAAAAGGACACGTTCTACTTATGTAAAAACATGCTGATTCCCGGACCATCCACGGGCCAGATTTAGAAGGCGATTGGGCTGGATCTGGCCCCCGAGCCTTAGTTTGCCTACCCATGGGCTTGAGGCTTGTGGAGACATACTATATACTACGGATTTATTAAACATAAATCAAGACAAAGAAACATGTTGTCTCTCTCTTTGCCTTCTCAGAGAAACAGGGGGGGGGGGAACAAAAGCTATACACACAACGGAAGTTCCCAGCAGGCTGTGCTGGAATGTAAACAGTCCCACATCTGTAACTAAAGGTGGAATGGAAATTTCCAACATCCTCCCCCTTTCCATGTAACCTGTGGTGCCGTGTTTCAACCTAACTGCAACCTCTGTACGTAAACCTGAAGTTGTCCCCTGTTAACAACTTTAGACAACAGATCTGCAGGAATTTCGTTTCCTGGCATGCAGGACACCTGAATGAGTCCTTTCCAGATACACTGCCCTGCACAATGTAACTTTATCTGTAACTTTATATACTATAAACATGGACTTGGTTTCAGGCCAAACTAGATGTTATGTAGTAATTCCATGTGACTCTCTTTCTCTCCCTCTCTATCTATCTCTCAGCAGTTGTGAACTAGGGCCACAATATAGACTTCTTCCTGTCCCGCAGTCCCAATTCAGACCTATTCCATCAACGCTGTGACTTAGAAGCAAAAATGTATGGACACATGGGGGCCAAAGCTTATTGGCACAAATGCCATCAATATGTTTTTTCATATCCACGGCCAACAGTGATTTGAATGTGAGTTATTCATGCTGATGAATGAGCACAGGGGCAAAGGGAGCACTTGCTTGGGACTTGATCCAAGTTAAGATCCCTACAGGTACCAAGATACCATAAGAGAAAAAGAACATGCTGATAATGGAGTTATTTGTTTTCCAGCCAATATCAATACTTGTCACCGGCAATCTGAAAAATCTCATTCATTTTTCGGCTTGATTGGTCTACGTGTGAGTCACTGAATACAAGGGAAATTTCTCTGCTAGGGGTCAATTCACACTTTCTACTACCCAATCATAGGAATACGAGTGATTTCAATTTCTACGTCTGCTTAAAAATAAAATGTGTGAATCCATGAGACACATTTATTGGTTCCCTACCTATTCAAGTACTGCAAATGTACAGCTGAAGTTGTGTACTTTATGTGTTGGGAGAAATATCCCAGACAAAGAGAGTAATACCACAAATCCTAACTCTAAATTGGATGCCAACAGACATAAACAAGGGATGCTGAGAAGTAAACAAGGGATCCCACAATATTAACAGCTCTTCTTCAACATGATAACCTTTTTCCTCAAGTTTTTCAGGAAGAGTGTATTAAACTGTGGGTTTTGAAGGAAGCTCCTCAAAGGATTACAGGATGAAGCTCCTCTTATTGAACATGAAACCCACATGTTAAAATGAGTTAATATTCTCAGGGTAGAGAACAATTAAAGCTTTAAAACAATTTTGGAATGCGGGGCTCATTATGTTATCAATGCAGTTTTCTCCACCCATCATATTCCTTCAAGCTGCACTGGTAGCAAAATAATTCACTTTTTAAAAAACCAAACAAAGATAGAAACCTCCACATTGGTTTTTTTTTACTAAAACACAGACCGAGTCCACAGCTCAAACAGAAATCAGTATCAAGAAAGTTCTAAATCACATGAAAGTTACAGTACCTTAAACTCCCTGTAGTTCTTATTCTGACAAAAATCTGTTGACAGATCTATTCAAGTAAATTCTGCATGGTTACTGTGTTGTTTTCATTACAACACCAGCATGAGCAAAAGAACTGAACTACCTCTCCAAAAAGAGAATGGGGGGAAAGTTACACAATCTTCCCTATCATCAAATTACCAATTTGCTTTTGATTTCTCTGGAGAGGAAACATTTTATAAAATTGGTCTAGCAGGGGGAAGCGGGTGGCATTATTTAGCCAATTTGGGCCATGTGTTTGATCTGCGCTAGTATGATCAGACACTTAAGGTTGGTTTGATTGTGTGTGTGTGTGTGTGTGTGTGTGTGTGTGTTTAAATGCCATTGGCATTTTCATCTAAGCCCTTAAAAAGTGACCTATATTACTCATTAACATCCTAACTCTCAACATTTGTACTGGTGAAATATTGCTGCATTATTGGACTCATGCCATGTTTTATGATGATGTGCTTTTAGTACTTATGCAGCAACACAGAACAATGGGCCTAATTACTGCCAAACACAAAGAGCACTGCTGTAGCATAATAGCCGAGAGGTATTTCATATATTAAACAAGAGAAAGAAAATCTCGGGTTGCCATTAAGCGGCCATTCATCAGCAGCAACCTGGCTCTCCGATGAGTTTGCAAACACAATTTTTTAGCTTCGCTATCTACAGTAAAAGCAGTTATGTGGGCAGTGGCCCTAAAAGCATGAAATGGGAAATTTCCAGTTCAGTTCCCAACTCACCCATTGGGTGACCTTACACAAGCCAGTATCTCTCAAGCTTCTCATCTTCATTATGGGCATAATAATACTGACCTACTTTACAGAGCTGTAAAAAGCTATTATCATTCTTAGAGGATAAAAACCCAAAGCTGCAGGTAGTCCAATAATTTCCTTCACTCAAACCCCCACCCTGTTTTCGAATAATGTGCTCTTCACTGGGGATGATCAGTCCCATAGTTTGACAAATGATCTCTTAGGGTACTTCCAGATGGGCGCTGCCTGTGAACATCATTTTTGTGCATGTTACCTCATCCTAAATAATAATGGTATCATAAAAAAATTAAGCTTATCGGTTGCTTTTTTAATAGAAGATATTCTCAAAGTGACTTACAGTAAGAACGTAAAACGTCAAGCACAAATTAATTGGCAAAGGTACAAAAACTAGATCTAAATCAATAAAGCAATTAAAGCAATATCATCTAGCATGGCAGCAAGCCCATCAGCCAGTAGGGAATGCTTGCATTAAGTTCTTCAGGATATGAGTCACTTTTAAGTATGATCCATTATGGGCAGTTCTGAGAGGTATATCTGCACTGCCGTTTTGTGTAGTGAGAATTACGTTGGCCTCATGTGAGTCTCATTGACCCATGAGAGCCACAATATTCCAGTGTTCCAGTATTCCAGTGGGACATCCATATGGAGTATTGGTTGTCACAATCGTGAAGACTGATTCTCCATGTAAATGCCCAGTATGATCACCGATTGGAAGACATGGTGCTTTCATGAGTATTCTCAGTGCTAGATTCCTGAAAAAAAAACATGCTTCACTTTCTGACATGTCAAGATGGCAGTATAAGACTTTCAGTCATTTTTGAGCCATGAATGATCCTAGAACCACATCTTTTCCCTTGTTGGAATTCTGCTTAAAGAAAAAAAAAAAGAAATCAGGGTGAAAAATCATAGCTAAGCCGAAATACATGAAACTAATTAACCTCAGAATTTAAAAAATAAAACAAAAACCCAGTAATTTAAAGCAGGAATTCATACACGGAATTCTCCTTAAACAAAAGAAAAAACAAATTCTACATAATGCCTAAAAAATCACCGTATGCTGAGTCAGACCAATGGTCCAATTAGCCCATTACTGTCTATACTGGCAGTCGGTCTCAAAGATGTCTTCCTCAGAGATACCAGGAATTGGACCTGGAATCCTTTGTATACAATATCTGGAATGTCTTCAATTATTCTAAATTACCGTATTTTTCACTCTATAAGTCGCACCAGACCACAAGAGGCACCTAGTTTTTGGAGGAGGAAAACAAGGAAAAAAATATTCTGAATCTCAGAAGCCAGAACAGCAAGAGGGATCACTGCGCAGTGAAAGCAGCAATCCCTCTTGCTGTACTGGCTTCTGGGATAGCTGCACAGCCTGTATTCGCTCCATAAGACGCACACACATTTTCCCTTACTTTTTAGGAGGGAAAAAGTGAGTCTTATAGAGCAAAAAATACGGTACTTTTCTGATAAGTTATCTTCATGTCAATATTCATTTATTTAAAATCATTTAGATTCCACTTTTCCTCCATAAGGGGGTCAGAACGATCTTTGTTTAAAAATAGTCACGCAATGTGAACAAAGTACAATCGTACCTTGGAAGTCAAACGGAATTCGTTCCGGAAGTCTGTTCAACTTCCAAAATGTTCGAAAACCAAATCGCGGCTTCTGATTGGTTGCCGGAAACTCTTGCAGCCAATCAGAAGCCGCGGAAACCCTGTTGGGTGAACTATTTTCGGAAGCCCAACGTAACCCTGTTGGACGTTTGGCTTCAGAAAATAGTTCACAAACAGGAACAGTCATTTCCGGGTTTATGACACGCAGAAGCCAAATTGTTCGGGAACTAAGCTGTTCGAAAACCAAGGTACGACTGTAAAGCAAACACTAAAACTCATCAGCACCCAGAATATCTAGGAGGGCTCAAAAGTCTGATTAAAAAGGAATGCAAGTGGTGAGGGAGCCATATGAAGAGTGGTGTGTGTGTGTGTGTGTGTGTGTTGAAACTACATAGACACATCTGGAGTCATTATGCTTTTAAGCACTAAGATATACAGTGGTACCTCAGGTTACAGACGCTTCAGGTTACAGATGCTTCAGGTTACAGACTCCACTAACCCAGAAATACTACCTCAGGTTAAGAACTTTGCTTCAGGATGAGAACAGAAATCATGCAGCAGCGGCACGGCAGCAGCGCGAGGCCCCATTAGCTAAAGTGATACCTCAGGTTAAGAATGGTTTCAGGTTAAGAACGAACCTCCAGAACGTATTAAGTTCTTAACCCAAGGTACCACTGTACTTTCTTTAACAACGTTATGAGTAATATACAAAGTTTGCCATACTCAGAATCGACCCAAGCATCAGTAGACTTAATCAACATAAATTCTGTAATTTCAATGGTTCTACTCTGGATATGTCTTAGTTGTTGTTGTTGTTTAGACGTTTAGTCGTGTCCAACTCTTCGTGACCCCATGGACCAGAGCACGCCAGGCATTCCTGTCTTCCACTGCCTCCCACAGTTTGGTCACACTCATGCTGGTAGCTTCGTATTCCACCACATAAAATTACTAATCTAAGGAAATTGTATCAAATACAGTATATTGGCACAGTCATATTAACTTTATTCTGAAATTACCGTAGACTTAGCATTTTCTAAATATTCGGGCCATTCATTGTAAAACAATTAGTTCATTTTATAGCTCTATAACATCTACTTTTACTTTATTCTATCTAAAATCCAATAAATTACATGTTTCTGGCTTCTGGTATCGAATGCACTTCTTTTTAGGTTTTTCTCCTCACTACTGTTCCTGATCAGCAGTTCAGGGGAGGAGAAGTAAGAAGGGGGGGAAAGCTCTCATTTTGAAACATATGGGCAGTCTCTTTTATACTAAACTCCCTCTCCACTTCCCTGGGAGTTGAAGGAGACCTTCAGGTGTTGTAAATGTAATTTACCTTTCCACTGCCTGAAGCGATGGAAAGACACCTTACTATAAATAGAATCCGGGCCAGCTCCTTTCAATGCCTCTGCAGTACTATTGCTTAAATAGTTATTCTTATGAGATTCATTTGAATCAAGCAAAAGTGACTATATTATAATATAAATTGCTAACTATGTGAGAGATATACTTGATTTCTCTCTCTTTCCCTCCAACACACACAGTCACACACAAATATACAAAGATCTTACACTCGCAGGAAACTTCAAAGACACTAATACCAACTTCATATGATCTGAGCACCATAATACTTAAGAGGACGAAAGAATGCAGACCATAATCCTAAATGTGTATATTCCTAACCGGTATAAGAAGTAGTCCTTCCATGTATAAATCCCACATACTGTGCATTTATCTTTTCTAGTTTTCTTTTTACTGGCCCTTCTCTTGTAAAATTTAGCAGGTGATATATTTAATGAAGCATGGACACAGAAAAAGGTTCATTAATGGTTTCACCAGCTAAATTCTTGTGAATTCATTTCTGTGTTGTTAAAGCCACATGTAGCCCTTCAGATTTTTGCTGCGAACATCAGTATCCATTGACCTAGTTGGCCTGAACTGATGGGAATTGTGGTTCATCAAAACTAGGAGGAAAACAGGTTCCCAATCCCTATAATTAAAGAAAAGATTGTAACCTTCATCATTTTGCCATTTGATTCTACTCACTCCTGATTTCTTGTCTGCCCCCACTACAGTAGTTATTCTGGTAACAGAACACTTAATACTCAAGAGTTATTTTACACTTGAAATTTAAGGAGAGTAGCATGCACACCCGCCAACATTTCCCCAATGAAAATAGGGATGTCGTATTCAATAAAAACAATTTTACTATTTATAGCCTTCCTATCTGACTGGGTTGCCCCAGCCACTCTGGGCACCTAAATTTGTTAACAGGGCACCTTAGGGACATCCTAAGAAAAAGAGAGACCATAAAGAAGGCTGATCACTGAAGAATTGATGCTTTTGAATTATGGTGCTGGAGGAGACTCTTGAGAGTCCCACAGACTGCTAGAAGTTCAAACCTATCAATTCTTAAGGAAAGCAGCCCCAATTGCTCACTGGAAGGACAGATCCTGAAACTGATCCTCCAAGACTTTGGCAAGAGAAGACTCCTTGGAAAAGACCCTGATGTTGGGAAAGATTGAGGGCACAGGAAGGGGACAACAGAGGATGAAGTGGTTGGACAGTGTTCTCGAAGCTACAAATATGAGGCAGTGGAAGACAGGAGTGCCAGGCGGGCTCTGGGTCATGGGGTCATGAAGAGTCAGACACGACTAAATGACTAAACAACAACAAGAAAAAGAGGGACATTCTGGGATCAAATCAGAAACTGGGACAGGGTCTGTAAATACGGGGCTGTCCCTGGAAAAGGGGACACTTGGAGGATCTGAGCATGTAATGGAAGCCAGCTATGGGGAATCTGTGGTCCTACCAATACTGGTAAACTACATTCCACATAAACTCCAATGATACCTGATCATTGGCATTGCTGGCCAGATGGGAACTGGGCCATAGACTCTGAATTACAAAAATGGAAGCATTTTTCTCTTCTCTATCTTCTTCAACTCTTTCCTAGTTAATCATATTGTCAAATGTTTTCTGGAAGTTATTCAAACACATAAATCACAGGGTGAATTCACACAACCAGCTTTTCCTGACCCAACAGAATGTGACCCTTTTGCAGTTACTTTGTGGAGGAGTTTTAGATCCCAGACTTCTGAATGGTTCAATACACCTGTTACAAATACCCCCCCCCCCAATAATTCAGATTTGTGTTGGCAAACCATAGGAACACATATTGCATCACTCATAGGACAAGAAAGCATGCTGTCTTTAACAAGAAGACAACCATGAAAAGCTACATTGCAGAGAGGAAATTAGTATTATGCTTCCATGCCAACTGGCCTGCCATCTGCCAGCTAGCCTAGTCTCCTGCAATCTCCCCCGGAATCTTTTCAATAAGAAGCAAAATGTTTTCAGATAAATTCCAGCTTCAATAAAAGTTACAATTTAATAAGTTGACACTCCCTCAGCCAAATGAACAATGCACATCAGTCTTCTTTCTCATTAAAGAATTATTTGCCTTCCTCGACACCTTTCATAAGCATCACAAAACACTATATTTGGATCTGATCCAGAGCATTTAACTAGAAGAAAGAGACTCGGGTATAAATAGATAATTCCCACCTAATTATTTCCCCTGGGAGGGTGGGGGAAGAAGTGATGGTAACAGCACGGATGAACCCAGGTCTAAGTGGTTTCTCCCACACTGCTACAGTACAACAGGAAAGCATGCCCTAATTGGTCACAAATAGGTGGGCATAAGTACTTAATTAGTGGCAAGATCCTGGTGGGACGATCAGCATTATTACAATAGTCAGACCACGCCACAGCCAACTGCATTCTGTGTACAAGTGGTATGAGCCTCATGTTAAAATGTACAAGTTCTAAACTTTTGAGACAAATACATCTCACCAGTTGTACTTTGTGGCCTGCCAAGTACTGGATGAGTCTCTGTTATCACTGCTAGATAAGAGGGAAAACAACAGGTTTATTGAGCCCCTCTTGGGTACATAGCTGACTATGGTTCATCAGATGCATACCCTCCAACATTTCTCCGATGAAAATAACAGACACCCCATTCCATAATTATAATTTTACTATTTATACCCCACACATCTTACTGGGTTGCCCCAGCCACTCTGGGCAGCTTCCAACATATATAAAAACATAATAAAACATTAAACATTTTTTTAAAAAAAACAACCAACCAACAACAACAAACTTCCCTATACAGGATTGCCTTCAGACGGCTTGGGGGTTGAATAACTCCATACCCTCCAACATTTTTACAATGAAAATAGGGACATTTTACCATACCCTCCAACATTTCTCCATCAAAAATAGGGGCATCCAAAGGAGAATTGTGACATTTTGGGATCAAATCAGAAACCGGGACGGCTTCTCTAAATCAGGGACGTTCCTGGAAAATAGAGACACTTGGAAGGGTGTGTAAATGTGGTGCAAGCTTGGTTTGGCAATATTTACTGTATTACTCCTGGCAGGAAGGTTCATCACATGATAGCCAGGAGGGGGCATTGCATGATGCACAGTGATAAATGTGACAGAAACGACATGGCAGACCCACTAGGGCAATGCTGATCCCTATACTATTCAGAGGCATACCCTAATACCCACTTATAGCCTAATCCTCGGAGAATTTGTCTATGCTCCTCATCATACTACATAAATCCCAGTAATGTCGTTGTGAACCACCTACAACTCAGAGGGAGCCATAGCTCAGTGCGAAACCACATTCTTTACTTGCAGAAGCTCCCAGCTTCACTATTTGGTACATCCAGCTAAAAGAATCACTGAGTTATAGGCCCAATCATTTGACTCAGTATAAGTCAGTTTCATAGGGTCACATACTCAGATAAAATCCACAGATCTCTTACAGTTTAAGCAGGGATAGCAAACCTGTGGCCCTCCCTGTGTTGGTGGACTACTGTAATCTCTAACCATTAATCACGCTGGCCGGCACTGATGGGAATCAGAGTGCAATATCTGGAGAGCCACCGGTTCCTATTCCTAGTTTAAATCCTTTAAGTCCATTACGTTAGATTAAAGCCCATCGACTTCTATGGCACTCAAGTAAATATGCTTACGATTGCGGCAGACACCACAGAGGCGCTCCTCAAGTTAGCTTCCAACCTTTAAGAGCAGAAGAAATTTCCATAATTTAAGAGCAAAAGAAATCAATTAGCAGAGATCCAGCCGTGTTTCAGCGGCAAGTCTTTTCTTACGCAGAAACATACGTCCAATAATCCTTCCTCATGTGCTCATCTTAAAGCAAAGCGAAGAATGAAAACAGGGAGAAGGCTTGCCTTCATCAACGACTGGATTCCCACATTCACGTTTGACGTGGTTGAAACCACTGCCGTTGTTTTTCACCTTGTCAGTTTCACATGGCGACTATTTCTCATGAATGCACCCCCACGTGGTGGCAGCTAGCAGTTACCACATCACTTTGCAAGCTTTCCCCCTGATTTAGTAAATACCAGCTGTCACCATACCAGAGCACATTTCTAAGGATTATTTCACCATGGGAAAACTGACAAGGTAAAATTTCCTTGTGATTGTCACCTCAAAAGGCGAACATGCTGAGCAGCCCTATGCGTTTTCACAATCAAGCGTCCCCATTTCTCTCTATTCCCACTCCCCTTATAGATCCACATACCTCAGCCCCCAGACTCCTGAAAAGGGAAACACATAGGTAGATAGAACACTCATTTTTACAAGCTCAACATCCTTTGTCAATAATGCATGGCTTGGAAAAATTGAGTAGAAAAAAAGGAAGGAACCCCAAATATGAACGGTTGAACAAAATCAAAGCCACACCAAAAAGTTTTCAAAATTCTTTTAAAAACCAATGATTGTATAATGAATGTTCAGTTGCGCTCTGTTTATCAGTTGCTCAGCTGTTTATCTCGCAATATAACTAGGACTTTTGACTAATTAATCAGAAGCTATTTGATTAAATCACCTGCCTTTTTAACTACTTAATTGGTTACATTTAAATATATTTGCATAGTACCAAAATATCAACACAAGTGGTTTTTTGAGCTGCTGAAGAAAGTAGAAGGTAACTTGCCATTTAATTAACAAACACTATCCCTGAAAGGACATCTTTAATATGTTCATTTTCACTCACTATTACATTAACCACCAAACTAGCTTAAAAATAATAATAATAGTAAGACAAGGCATGTCCTTAACTCTCGCCTGCACTAATTAAAATTTGCCTTCACCGATTAAAATTGGCTGCCAACACTGAGTCAATTTAAACCCTAGTTCATTCCTCATCCGATTAGTGGAATATTTAAGACTACAGGACAGTGTTTGTCTCAATCTGTATCTCTATGTATATTCATCATTTTCTTTCTGTATATTTATCAACATACACACATATATAAATGAGAAATTATTCTCTTTAATAGCTCAATATATGATACATAATTTCTCTTTCACAGCAGAAATAGCTATCAAGTTTGTGTCTCAATTGAGTTTCTCCATCATTTTGTTTAATTTGGAAATTAAACATTTCACTCACTGAAACACCCTATTACCCTCTGCATTTCTGACCGAGGTCTCAAACAGCCCTGCTTACACAACACTTGAATATCTTCATTTGGACCTAGGTGTCTTTAAATCTTGTTCATCCAATGGGTAACCTTTAATTCACCTCAGCACCTAAATCTCAAGTAAAGCACCACTTATCTACTTTGTTCTGAAGATAAATTGTTTAGGAAATGTTGTAGATTGGCGGTAGGAACCTAAGAGATTAGTTTCTAAATTTGCCTGTTTTCCTCTTCCTCTTCCCCTTTTTACCTTTGGTGTCATGCCTTTCAGAATGTAAAACTCTGGGCAGGGACTTTTTTTATCTTGTGTAAGCCATTCTAGAGACCTTCTTGGTTAAAGGGTAAAAATGACTCATAGGATTAATAAATAAATATCCGATACCACAAGGGCACTTCATGTTACAGTTCTGACCAATGAGAATTTTTCCCTTTGGCATCTTTTCTCTTGGAAAAGTCTTCTGCATATTCACTGGGTTTGTGCAAAAAGAATCCTCACACTCTTGTGGACCTTCAGTCCTTCCCTTCCTCCATTTAGCCAGAAGTTCCCAAGCCATGTATGTTGTAGGAAAATGGTGTCTTGCCTGCCTATCCCCTCTCATCACGACAGTATATACTCTACTGTAAATAGTGTTTTTCAGCATGGATCTACGGCAAATGAGAATGCAGGAATAATGAAGATAAGGTCAGTGGAGGAGAGTCATAGTTCAGTGGTAGAGCATCTGCTTGGCAGGTTCAAACCCATAATTTCCAGGTAAGGCTAGGAGTGATTCCAGCCTGAAACCTAGACAAAACTGAACTTGACAGGCTGATTTAGTACAATGCAGCTCCCCATGTTCTATAAAAAGAGTCCATTGCTTATGCAGGATTATTTATCATTTCCTATGCAATTATAAGGGACACAGGTGGCGCTGTGGGTTAAAGCCTCAGCACCTAGGACTTGCTGATCGAAAGGTCGGCGGTTCGAATCCCTGCTGCGGGGTGCGCTCCCGCTGCTCGGTCCCAGCGCCTGCCAACCTAGCAGTTCGAAAGCACCTCCGGGTGCAAGTAGATAAATAGGGACCGCTTACCAGCGGGAAGGTAAACGGCGTTTCCGTGTGCAGCTCTGGCTCGCCAGAGCAGCGATGTCACACTGGCCATGTGACCCGGAAGTGTCTCCGGACAGCGCTGGCCCCTGGCCTCTTAAGTGAGATGGGCGCACAACCCCAGAGTCTGTCAAGACTGGCCCGTACGGGCAGGGGTACCTTTACCTTTACCTTTATGCAATTATATATTTTTTCACATGTGGAAACAACCCATCACAGCATATTAAAGTACACAATTTAGCATATTAAATTTAAGGCAGTTGTAGGGAAGCTGTGGTCCTCTAAGCTTCATTGGACTCCAACACCCATTAGCCCCAGCCAATAATTATGGGAACTGTAGCCTAACAATGCTTCAAGTGTCACAGGCTCGCCCATCCCTAACTTAAGGAAGGAGCTTTCTGACATCGTTCATTGCCAAGTTATCCAGAGACATTCTCAAATTAATTGGTCATCAGTCATGGTGAGGCAGGGAAATTCCATTGTGACGCTGCCACCACGTCACATGGCGTGTCCCCGTCCTCCTTCCCCAAATTCAATATTCTAATACACAGAGGAGGAAATGGGAACACACCCAGTGACCACATCACACTGTGCATTCAGCAGAAAATATGAATGGGCTGTTTAGATGCATGAGTCTAGGCTCAATTCTGTGTGGGGTTCCCAAGCACATGGAAGGCCCTCCTTCCATATAGCTGTACGTCAATAAAGCCCCCTTCAAACTTCCACTGAATGTGTATAGACACGCTAGAGGTTGGAGACAGCAGGCATACACCCAGAAGGAAAAGTATCAACAGGGCTAGAGTGCAATATGGAATCCAGTCACCAGAGAAAGTGTAACATGTAGCCCCATTCTTTTGGGGGGTTCCCTAGACCAGTGTTTCCCAACCTTGTGCCTCCAGATGTTTTTGGCCTACAACTCCCATCATCCCTGACAAGCAAGACCAGTGGCAAGGGATGATGGGAATTGTAGGCCAAAAACAGCTGGAGGCACAAGGTTGGGAAACACTGCCCTAGACTCAGAGTACATAGCTAGTCATAAAAGGCCTAGGGCCATATTTCATTATATGCTGCCTCTCTAAATCCTGAGAATGGGTGCCCCCAGTCACACATTCTTGATTTTCGGTTAAAAACCTAAAAATTGGTTGATGAGCCGTTTACATGGCGACAATCACATCCCATGTGAACTTTCTTCCTACTGACGTCTGGTGCTCTTAGGAAATCATAATACTCACTGACTCATGGTGAATCATTGAGCCCTCATGTGATGGGACCAAGCTATAAATATGACAATTACAATTGCTATTGGGTTTTTTTGTTTTTGTTTCCTGGTAGGTCTCCTTTGCTGCTAACAGCTACATGATAGGCAGCTACAAAGCAAGATGCAGTTCCCGAATTGGGAATAGCTAGCTAGAAATCAAGGATGCAGGAATCCTGCCAAAAACAGAAAAAGCAGCAGTCTTAGCAATGACTGAAGTATTCACATCATATCTAAATCCGCTCATGCCTTCTTCTAATCAGGATATGAATGCATGCCACAAGCTTAACCAAGGAAAAAATACACCAAACAAAATCTACAGATGGAGGCGGAAAGAGGGGGAACGTCCTCATTCAAGTCAATTTGAAGGATAAATTGGCAATTATAAATAAGGTCAAACAATGCAGCACATCCAAATTCAAATGCAAACTCTGCATTTGGCATCTGACACGTCTAAAATCAATATCTGATCCTTGATACCTTATATATGAAATTAGATATATTCTCTGTTCAAATTGATCACTACAGTCATGCAGCCAAGAGAAGGTATTCACGGGATTTTTTAGCTTGCTGAGAATTAGTGAGAAATCCAATGTCGCAATGCAAAACACTGATGTTAGCAAATGTGTAGTTTTTAGCAAATAAACGCTTTTCCACAATCACACTCAAAATCCATATTCAGATGCATTACGTCCAAATATACACCCTCTCCCCAATAACATGGTTTATTCCTTTCTCCCTTTTGAGAAAGCTAGGATGAGGCAAGGTCTGGAAGAAATCAAAAGTACCTTGATGAAAGCAAGATTTAAAAAATACACAACCTGAGGTCTCAAATTTTCTTTTTAAAAAAGTCATATACTTTGCACAAGTAAGAAAATCCAGATAGAAAGTTCTTTCAGGAAAATTATCCAACAAAACCATTTATCCCCTCTTTCCCAAAACAGAAACCCTGGACATGCCACAAGGTTAAGAATCCACGTGAAATATCACTTACCCAGTTTCACACATATAAAATGAAAACTATAGAAAGGAGACAAAATTTCAAGGTGAAACTATAGCATTATACAACATAGGTCTGCAGGGTTATGTACCGTCGGCGTGATTAAGTACGGCAAGTTCAGGAAACACCTTAAAGAATGCATGAGTTTAATGCTATCACGTCCATGATATCAGTAATAAAGGGTGGGAGGAGAATGATTTTCATGCGTGAACAACAATTGGCAATGGAAATAAATCATGTAGCTTCCGGTAAAGACTATTTCATTTCCTTCTGTTTGAAATTGTTATCAAGTGTTTATTCATAAACTATATAAAAAAAATTACATGTGCTGGGATATATATGAGACCACAACCTGTCCCATTGTACAGTGATGCTGTGTTTATGAATATCTTTTGCCACTGCTTGCTGCCCAAAGGGGTAAGAATCAATATTCCATAAATAGATTTGTACAGTCCGTCATTTTGGCCTTCCAAGGTGCCAGCACACAAATGGATCTGTACAAGGGCAATTATGCTCAACTGAACAACCCAGCAGTTCTCCAACTAAGATATTTTGGTTGAATTATGAAAATAAACCACCACCACCACTCCTGCTAAAATAAACAATTTCTACATGTCCCTCACTAATTAGTCCAATTAGTCATCCTAGCAGGAGGCTCTGTAGAATAATCATACATAAGAAGCAGCAACAACAAAAAAATAGATCATATATATTTCTTTCTTTCCTGTACCGACTGATTGCCTTGGATTGTCTATTAGGTTTTGGTGATGATAGTGTTGATGATTTAATTTCAGTGGCTTGGATCCAAATTATGTGAGGCACACTTCAGTTCCACTGAAAGCAGTTGGACTTAAATTACTAAGCTGGTTTGTTGAATTCAATGGGTCTAAAGTGTGACAAACTGAATCTGGATCCCCCTTGGTGATTTCTGACATTCTCCAGAGGCCACAACAGCTTTGTGCAGAGTTTGGGAGGGGGGGGGGGCTAGAAAGAGCTCAGAATGCAGTGTAACACTTCTGAGCAAATCACAGACACAATTTAGTAGGAACCTGCTCTGGCAAATGTAGAGGATGCCTCAGACTGCAATTCTGTGCTCCGTGAGGCAGCTTCAATCCCCACTGAAGTCAGTAGGAGCATAGCTGTGTGCAGAAGAGCAGCCTATGTATCTGTCAGGTGTTTGCCCTTGCCATCAACTCTATAGGACCATTTCACTCATGACACAGCAGCAAACCAGGCTTGGCCACCAAGTGTACACACGACAAAGAGCCACAACCAATCTGGTCTCTTTGCCGGATGGAGCTGCAAATTATGCATTTCTAGCACCTGTTTTGTCACATTTTTTTAGGTCTACATCTAGAAAAGGACATCGTAATGTGTGAAGAAGGCCCTGCTTTCTATTCCAGAGGGAAGTTTAACCACATACAGTAAGTAAGCATTCCGGAGGAATGGAGCCTCAAAGAGTGAAGAAAATGCTACCATGTATATAAAAATAGGAGCTACAATAAAATAATTTTTTTTTGTATATATTTCAATAAGTTATTTTTACTAACCAGTTATGGATCATATATCTCTGAACTCTTTATTGATTTGTCCACATCTAGGGTGATCCTTTTAAAGATCATAATATTGGTTTTTAATTCAAAAGTCCAGAAACATACAAATACATCCTCTTTTCTTTTTCCTTAAAAAAGGGGAGTGGGGTGGGGGGACCAAACGACCTTGTATTAAAGTCAGGGTGTGCCAATCTCTCTCTCTCCCCTGCCCACCCTCCCCAAAGCCATCCATGCCTCAGAAGGGAACTTGGTGCCCAGCACTGTTGAACTGAGGTGAGGGAGGGGGGAATTGTCAGCAGTGAATATTCAACATAAAGAACGAGATAAAATGATTTATGTGACCTTTTCAACATCGTCATATGAGACAACACTCTCTTTAAAACAAAAAACAAACAAAAAAAACCCCACATCCCAATTCCTCCTTTTTAGCATCACACAAGTGCAAGAACAAATGCTGTGTCTAGTTCGCTCGATTGATTGATTCCTACTGGCTGTGAGGAGGTTAAAAAAAGAAGAAACAAAAATAAAAATAAAGAGGGCAGGGAGAAAGAGAGAAAGATCTATAACTATGGAATCAGCACACCCTTTCGGTAACTTTCCCCAAAGCTGGAAACTTCTGTGCCAAGGCACTTCACCTTCCAACAACATGAAGCAAAGGCGGATTTGGGGAGGGACGGGATGTGGAGGAGAGTAGATCAACAGTGTGTTTCTTTGTGTGTGGTTATTAAATACAAATGCTCTGGGTGGGAGGACGGGAATAGAGGAGGAGGTCTCAGAACTGACTGAATGTGGTCTGTTTTTCCAACACTTCGAGGTAGTCCGGCTCTGCGTTTAGTTTTGCTTTTAGCTCCAGGTATTCGTTCCTGTTGGGCTCCACGTAAACAGTGCTTGGGGGGGTGTAGAGCACTGTTTCCCGGAGCCGACTGTCCCCCGGGCCGGGATGCAAATAGGGGTGAGGGGGGCGCCTAAGGTCATAGTTAGGGGAGTAAGTGTAGGCAGTTGGGGGGAACTTAGGGTACTCAGGGAGGTTGCTGCCCCCCAAAGTGGAAGAAGGGTGTTTGTCGGGCTCCAAAATGCCCCTGTAAAAACGATCAGCATCCTGGACAGGGGAAAGCAACTCGTCCCGAGGCTCAATGGTGCTCACACTGTATGTGGGGCTCCGGAGGGTCTCCTCTTGCCCCCCCGGAGCTGCTTGGGGCTGCCCCAAGGCCTGTGGGGGTGGTGGGGGTTGGGGCTGGAGGTGATGGTTGCTGTAGGTCACCTTGAGCTCATGGAGATCTTTGTAATCCTCACCAGCATTGCCCTCTCTGGAGCGGTAGATTGGGTTCTTGCACATGTGACCTAAAGGATGAGGGATGTATTCATAGACGTGTCCCGCGGGGGTTTTCACCTTGGGCAAAGCCGGACCACCACCTCCTCCTCCATGGTGAAGATGCTGTGGATGCTGTTGGTGATGGGAGTGTGGGTGCGAATGGGGGGCTCCCCCTCCTGTGTACACACTGTACTGCATGTTGAAAGAGCTCACATCCGAGTTGTTGGTGCTGGCATGGTCGCCTTGGACCTTCTTCCTGCGCTTCATCACCAGCACAAAGAGACCTGCGGCCACAAATACAGACATGATGAAAACCAGCAGTAAGCTGAGGATCAACACTGACAAAGGCACCGTGGAAGAAGAGGAGGAAGACGAGCCACCAGAAGGTGATGCCGAGTCATCCTCCTCCAAGGTGCTATTGATCTGCCCGGAGTTGGAAAAGGGGGTGGTCTTGGCTGGTCCCTGCATGGATGATGGAGTGGGTGTGGAAACAATGATGTCAGAGTAGTCTGGGCACAGCAGTTCTGCTTTGATGTTCCTCATGTAATTCTGAGCAAATTTCTTAGGGGATTCACAGATTACCTGGTCCACAAGGACTCCTGTGTTGAGTTGCTCGATCCACAACTTCATGCCCACCACGTCGCATGTACAATCCCATGGGTTCTCGTGGAGATCTATCTGCAGGAGGGATTTCAGCTGGTCAAGCACTCCACTTACAGGAAGGTAGGAGAAATGGTTGCTTCTCAGGTTCAACCTGTAGAGAGTTAAGCCAGAAAAAATGCCTCCAGGTAAAGATCTCAGCAGGTTGTTGTTGAGAAACAAGAGCTGTAAATTGGGCACAGGGTCAAAAGTGCCTGGCTCAATCTCCCGGATTACGTTATATTGCAGGAAGAGGTACTGCAAACTCTGAAGCCCATAGAAAAGCTCTGGGTTCAGTTTTTCAATCCGGTTCCCATTCAGGTAGAGCCTCCTCAAGTTAGTTAGATCCTCAAAGGCCCGATCCTGAATGACCGAGATGCGGTTATTGCCCAGGTGAAGCAAATCCAAGCCAGTAGCATCCAGGAAATCCGACCTACGCACCAGGGCAATGTAGTTCTCAGTCAGGTACATCTTCTTCGGGTTGTACGGCTTGGGTTGGAGCTCTGAGATGCTCTCAATCTTCCTTTCTTGGCAGTTGACGTTGAGACCCAAATCGGAGATCTGTAGGTTGCAAGTGCAAGCTGTGGGACACTCCAAAGGCACCGGGGATTTGGTCTGGTAAGCAATGCTGGGGCCATAGTTGCTGTATCCCAGATCCTTGGAGGGCAAGCGGGAGGTAGGACGCACCCTGGACTTGTTGGGTTGGCGGGTCCCTTTGGGCTTCAAGGGCGATTTGTAAACAGCCGAGGAAGAAGTAGCCACAGAGTTTACAGAGGCTGGTGTGGTATGAAAATACCCTGTGGTGCTCAGCGGGGTCTGTGGCCTCATCTCATAATCGGAGATGAGCCTCCTAGGACAAAGCTCCTGCTTGGAAACCTCATCCAAATCCCTCCCATGTAAACGGAAAGGGGTTTCGCAGACTACATCCCCCACCAGGGCTGAATAGGATATGCTGTCCAACCAATCTTTGAGAGCTATCAGCTCACAGGAGCAGTTCCACGGGTTCTCCTCCAGCTGCAGCTCCACCACCTTATCCATGTGCTGCAGGAGGCCCAAGTAGGGAAGGAGTTTTAGCCGGTTGCCCCTCAAATCGAGATGAGTCAAGGGCACAAAACGGAACAGGTTGTTGGGCAACGAAGAGAGGAGGTTGTCGTTCAGAATCAGCACCTGCAACAGGTGCAGCTTGCTGAAAGCACTGGGTTCGATAGCGCTGATATAATTGTAATCAACTTGCAGGTACTCCAAGCTCTCCAGCCCTACGAAAGTGTCATCCCTCAGTATTTCCAGCTTGTTGTTGTTCAAGTGCAGCCTCCTCAAGCCCCTCAGCCCATGAAAGGCTCCTGTCTCGATATCTTGGATGTCATTGCCACCCAGGTGCAAAATCGAAGCCCCACTGTAATTGACAAACTGGTTGGGGTAGAGCCTGTTGAGAAGATTCCCAGACAGCAGGAGATGGTAGATGGAGAATTTGGGGGGGCTGATCTCAGAGAGGTTGATGATCCCACGGTTCTCACAGCTGACCGTCAAGATGCCATCCTTCTCCTCACAAGGGCATTTGTTATCACAGATCTCCCCATAATACTCAATGCTTTCTGCCCACGCCAGGACTAGAGATGTTAAAGCAAAGGCTATGGTTTGTACCATCCAGATATGCATTTTCCTGTTGAGATCCTGCTCCAGTGTCACCGTAGAGCAGCAAGCATACATGTTATCTCCTGCGGAGGGCAAGAAGAAAGAACAAAACACCATCATGTCGTGAGGGCTGAAGCCTAGATCATGACAAAGTTAGGAGGCAAGGATGCAGAGGGACAGAATTTAGGTTGCTTGCCAAGGGTTTTGATTACAAGACACCCATCTAACTCTTGTTAAATAATAGCTATTAACTTATTGATTTAGTACAGGTTTCCTGTCTTTCGAAAGGTAAAGTCACAACCCAAGTCCTTTATTCCTGGGAACGCATTTCAATATTTTGTTTTATTTATTTCTATGGTGTTTTCCCCTCCCCCACTACACACACACACACACACACACTCCACAAATATACATAAAATGGCTGTCAGTTTAGTTATTTGGTTCTAATTTCAGAGAACAGAAGCACCATTTTATGAGGTTTTCAACCTCACCTATTACCTACCCGGCAACCCTTCCCTTTCTTTCTCAGAACATTCAGAATGAACAGTGACCTGCAAAGGAAGGTCTCCCCCCATTTTTGGCAAGGCTAGCCTGCTCTCCGCATATATGGAGAAATGTAAAACCATTCCTTGAAATTCCACTGCAGGGGTCTATAGTACAAATGACTGTAAAGATAGAGGATGCCAACATTATTATTTTTAATCATTTTGAAAGTGGGGGGGGGGACAAACCCTGAAAAGGGTGGACCCCCACCCAAAAAACCTGATTTCCTAAACAGCTTTGCTCTATAAGCTTACACAAAATGTCAATCAACATCTCAATTTTTTAAGGGGGGGGGGAATCAAAAGTGATGAAATTCTCCAGCCAAATAATTAAATATACGCCCCCTCGTCATCTCAAAGGCTTTTCTTTTTTGAAAGAAGGGGGAGGGGGAGACAGAGCAAGCCACTGGTGGAATATTTATGAATTCTTATTAGAAGATCTTCTTAAAAGAAGTTATCATCGCCGCTTGCTTCTGGATTGATCGGCTGGTAAATGAGTTGTTTTCACAAGGGCACTGGCAAAAAGGCAGCATTGCAACACAGATGCGCTCTCTCTCTCTCTCTCTCTCACACACACACACACTGAAAAGCATCATCCTTTAAGCCACTCACCCAGAATTTGGCAAACATGCTAGACTTGAGGAGCGTCCCTGCAGCCTCAGCCATATCTGAGCTACTGCTTCTTCTCCCACGCTTTGCAAAACTAGCCTAATTGCAATGGAGAGAGAGCTAAGTGGGTCTCAGAGAGCTAGATCATCAGCAAGTCCAGGAGCGGTGGAATTGCTGCTTCTCAGCTACCATGGCTGTCAGCACTCTCCATCCTTCTGAGAAGGCATCCAAGGGAGGTGGATTGGGGAATACCCCTCAAAAAACTCATCCACTTGCACTCCCCTCAACCTGTATCTGATCTCTGAACGGCATCCAGACAGAAAGACCATCCCAATTTCTTTTCCCCTCTCAAAGCCTTTCTGTCTTCCCCCTAAAGGGTCCTTCTACTTGTGTCTGAACACAATAAATATCTAGACAGAGGATGGATGGAAGCTCCGTGGGCAGCATGTGGGGTTGGGGGGGTGGATTAATAAGTCGCCCAGCGTTAATCAATGACTTTTGGTTTGTTATTATTGCTTTTTAGAAAGAGGATGGCTTGGATATGTTCAGGTCAACCTTCCCACAAGTCCAAGAACGTTTGAATTTGGAGGATCCTAGACATCTCTCTCTCTCTCTCTCTCTCTCTCTCTCTCTCTCTCTCTCTCTCTCAATTTATGTTTCTAAGCATCCCTCACAGATTGACAAGCATCCGTCTAGGTGCAAGCATTTTGCAGTAGAACAGAACCCAGACACATTAGGGTAGAAGTCTTTGCTTCACCAGCGGAATGAATGGTTTGGCAAAAAGGCATGTCTCCCTCTCTGCGTTAAGCAAGAAGTCAAGCTGGGAGGGGGAACCTCCCCCCCCCCAAAAAAAACCCCTTGACTTCTAACACAATTCTCAGGTCCAGCAGAGCTATTCATCCATTAGCTGCCTGCTTCTCGGAGAACCATATCGCAAATAAGTAGGTAGCTAAATAAATAAATGCATCCTTTCAGACCGTTTTTATTTATTTTTTTAAGGGAAGAAAACCACCCAAGGCTTTATTTGAATCGGAGGTAGCAAGAGCAACGAAATAATTTGCATGTCTTCCTCCCTGCACCTTCTCCGGTGTTCAGAATCGTGGAGGGGATAGAGAAGAGGACATGAGACAAATAAAGTTGAATGTGGCATAGAGAGGATTGCTCCAGAGATCTGGTTCGCAAAGGCTAGAAAAAAGGGATGGAGAAACAGCTAAGTGGAATGTGTTTCTGTGTGTGGAAGCAGAGAGAGAGAGAGAGAGAGAGAGAGAGAGAGAGAGAGAGAGAGAGAGAGAGAGAGAGAGAGAGAGATTCGAAAAGGAGGAGGGGTGAAATTCTTGTTCCAGTGCTCCTCTTTCCAGTGCCCCCTTCCCCGGGGAGGGGAAAAAAATGAGTTCCACCCCTAATATTACCGCACTGAAGCAACCGCCTCGGTTTGCAAGCAAAAAGCTGGGGGCAGTGGTGTTGCTTTGCAAAAAAGAAAAAAGGAAAGGGGGGTGTAGGGGAGCCAAGAGCAACAAGGAGACATGGATCAACGCTCTCCGACCCCCCCCCCCACCGTCGCCCAGTCCTCCTCCACCCCCTCGCTACTTACTGAGGCAGAAATCTCCAGGGCCCAAGCATTGTTGCAACCCATAAAGCTGCCTCGCTCGCCCGCTCGGTGTGTGTTGCAAACCGCCCAGGCAGAGGCGAGCAGGGAAGGCGGTGGGGATTGCAGTTGGGAAGAGGCTGCCTGGCTAGCGGGGAGCGCACACATAGCCTTGCACACGCCGCTGAGCCTCTGCTACCAACCGCCCCCCCCCCCAACCAAGCCCGGACACACACACACGCGCGCGCACACAAACCAGCGGTGCCAAGGGCTGGCTCCCAATTCTCCCCTCCCCAGTAGCGGAAAGTAGGGGCGGGGGCTGCTGATGGGAGGGGTGAAGAAGGAGGGAGTGGAAGTATTACGGGGGGGGGAGGGAACTAGGGGTGTCTCCCCCCCAAAGGAAGCTAGCAAGTGGGTGGTATTTTTTTTGGGGGGGGTGTTATCTGGAGAAGGGAGGTTTGCTGATGGGTGCCTAGTTTGAATGACAAGCAGGAGGGGTAAAGGAAAGGGTGATTTGGAGAGGTCTGGGTGCAAATCCTGTGTGGTGCTGAGGGAGGGGGGGGCGGTCTGGGGGCAGAGTGGCCAAAGGGTGAGAGAGAGATCCGGATGAGTTTTTGCATGGGTGAGGGGCGCCCTGGGTGATTAGGAAGGGTGGGGAATCTGTAGTAAGGGGTGAAAAGAGGCAATTCGCTCCGTTGCTCGGATGGATCTGGGTCAGAGGCAGGGCAAAAAGACGGGGGTGGTTTGGAGAGGGGGGGTGGGAGGAGAGAGAAGTGTGCGCGCGTCTGGAGGGGAGTCGCAGGCAGGAGACGGTCTCCGCTGGATTTGGGGGGAGGCAAGTTGGAAGGGTAGGGCCCACGAGGAGGGAGAAGGCAGGAAGTGGGGGCTGGAGGGGGGGACAGTGGAGGGGGTCGTCCCTGAGAGATTCGGTAAGGAGGAAGAAGGGACAACCCCGGTTGGCGCGTGGGGGGGGGGAAGATAGGCGATCAAAGGGGGGGTCCTTGGGGTGCAGGAGGCCCTGAGCAAAGAAAACGCCATGGTGTGTGTTGGGGGGGGGGGAGATTGGGTGGAGGGTTAAATGCACGCATGGAGGGGGGGTACACAATCCCTGCTTCCTGCAGTCAACGGAATGGGCAGTCGCCACAAGTCTCTGTGCCCCCCCCCTCCGCCCCAGCATCCACACATGCCGACGCACCATCTCTCTTGGCGCGCATCTCCCTGTTCCCCCATCGCACCCAGCCTCCCGTTCCTGTTGGTACTTACGCTTTCCATGGAAGAGGTCAACTTTCTCCCCGCTCAGCGGCCGCTGCTGGAGCCGAGGCTCCCCTCTCTCCTTCTCCTTCTCCTTCCTCCTCCTCTTCCTCCTCCTCCTCCTTTCCTCAGCGCTGGTCTCCTCGCCTGCTCGCTCACACCATTTCCCAGCGCCCGGGGCTGATGCCACTCGGAGGAGCCTTGGCAGAGAGACAGGACCCGGCGAGCCGCCCCTTTAAGCCTCCTCTTTTTCTTCTTGCAGCGCGCTCTGGACATGGTAGGGCTGGCGACCAGCGCGCAGGGAACCCGTCTTCCCCGGCGGCGGTGGCGCCTGCTCTCCTCGCCGATCCTTCCCCGGGAGCCCCCGCCGTCGATCCCCCTCCGCTTGGGAATGATGGTCCTCCTCCGATCTCAAAAGCTCTGGTGGCACTCTCTGATGCATTCCACCTCAAGCCCGTCCCAGGTATTTCCCCCGGACTGGTGGGGAAATCAAAACAACATCGAGAATAATGACAGTAGCAATCGTAAGAAGAAGGAAGGGGGGAAAAAAACCTTGCAACCTCGCCTTGCTATCTCTATCCACCGATGCCGGCTTCAGCGAGCGCGCGCAAGCCTTTCCGCATCTCTTTCCCAGGAGAGCGCAAAGAAGCGGAGATCTGGGGGAGGCTGGCTCCAGGGGCGCCCCAGCCAAGAACTGCCATCAACTTGCCTTCTTCGCCTCTCCCCACTTGCAAAGAAAAGGAGCTAGCAGGAGGGGAGGGGAGGGGAGAGGCCCTACGAGCCAAGAGAGGGTTTCCACAGGAAGGGGAAAGAGAGAGAGCAAGCAAATATAGCCAGTTATTCTGTATGGAGCTGCTGTTCTAGCCAAGCTGCCACAGACACAGTGGAGCTGGAGAGCTCCGAGGGGGAGGAGAAAGAGAAAAGGCAGCAATAGCAATCCGGATATTGGCGGCCAATAGATGGCAGTGTTAGGCATCAAATTGGCATTCTTCAGGAATGCTCACTTAGCTTGAAGCAAAAGCAGGGGGGGAGTTCTCCCCCTTTCTCTCTCTCTCTTATTTTGATTTTTTCGCTGTGATGATGCTGATGATTCCTAAGCACGGAGATCAGCCTTGTTTCATGTTTTACACAGGCGGGAGTACTGTGTAAGGGGACCTTGTTGCCAGAGAATCAGAGGACAGGGAGAGGAATCTGCTGGAGAAGGAACAACAAATCACACCAGGTTTTCCTGATGGAGTGACCCCTTTTCTTTCCTTGCCAGCTGGCAGAATTGCGGGAGGCAACGTGCTAAATATGGCCAGTGAATATTTTATGACATTAAAAGTTGTCAGCAACACTTCTTGGTGGTGCGGTTTTTTTGTGTTGTTGGCTTTGGAAACACCCTTCTGAATGTTAAAACACGACATTGCGGGTCTTTTTTATGTTTACATTTTGAATAGGAACAAGTTGTTGTGTCAGCTTTGGAAACCAATCTGCAGGTTCAGAAGAATATACAACAAATCTCACAGATCCACCTGTGCACATTCGTGCAGTATAGCCACTGGTGCGTAGTGATTGTGGGCATCTGGAAACATATTTGCACTGGATATATAGAGCATGGAAAACTGCAGTGGGTAGAGAGTATGAAACATTCAGAGGAGCAGGGCACCTAGGTTCAGCTCCAAAAGTCTTTTGACAAAGAGCCGAACAAATGCAGTCTGCTCTGCCAAAACTCCCAAGGAAGATTGTGGCATCCAGAATGAATTCTGCAATCTCAGAGCATGCTCAGGGAGGCCTAACCTCTGTGCATGTTCCCAAAATGTCCAACATGCATGCAAGATGGATGACAATGCAACTGCCTGCATGGAATGTTAAAGGCCTAATCACACACAAGCTATGAGCTATAAGCACAACCAGGGGGACACCCCTGAGCCATTCTATGCTTCATATGTTCCAGAACCTCCAGTAATACCCCCTCCTCAATATGCAGGAGGCCATTAGGCATGAAATATGGCAATAATGTGGACCTGGGATGTCCTCAGCTGCTCCACCATGTCCCGTCTCCCATCTCTTCTGTTTTCTGTGTCTTACCAGAAGGCAGAAAGGTCTGAGTCCATTCTCTCTAATAAAACACTTCTACCCCTTGTGAGTCTTGGGTTACTCTGTGGGGAAGTGTAAGTAACCCCTTAGCCCCTTCCTCTCTTTTAACTTTAGCTACAAACTCATCTTGAAGATGATAAGTCCAATGGCAACAAATCCTGAGCTTCTGTCCACTGGGTGATTTAGCATCTTTCCGACTTGTGCGACAAAATCTTCTTGGGCAAGAGAGTGGAAAACACTGAGGAGTGCAAATCTTCCTCAGTTAAATCCCTCTTTAGTGCATGATGTAGCACTGTTGAAAATTAAAGATTTAAACTGTAATGGCTGCATACCTACCAATTGTTGCTTAGTCTGGCTTTCCAGCTGCCACCCTATTTGGAGGTGAACAAGGCTGCAGTGATTCATCATACAGTATACAGAGGTACTTCGGGTTACATTCGCTTCAAGTTACATATACTTCAGGTTACAGACTCCACTAACCCAGAAATAGTACCTCAGGTTAAGAACTTTGCTTCAAGATGAGAACAGAAATCGTGCTCCGCCAGTGCAGCAGCAGCAGGAAGCCCCATTAGCTAAAGTGGTGCTTCATGTTAAGAACGGACCTCCAAAATGAATTAAGTACTTAACCCAAGGTACCACTGTATAGAGCTGCTTTTGAAGATGGTCTGGAAACTGAGGCAATATACGGCATAACTGGTACCAGGCATTGTGGTCATGGGCACTGGCTCCTGATCTGCTTACAAGACCAATTCAAGGTGCTGGTTTTGACCTATGAAGTCCTACATGGCTTGGGACCTCAGTGCCTAACATAATACGTTTATCAGTATTCACTTAACTATGACCTAAGGGTGGAGTCACCAACATGGTGCCAGTGTGCATTATAGCATCCATGAGGACTTCCCTTGCATGTGCAAAGCCTCTAAGCTTGCCCAATGCTTCCTCATGAAGAAGCTAGGATTTTTATGTTCTCTCCCTTGAAAAGTGCATAGAACTAAAAGAGGAAGTTGGAAGAACTGAAACAAACCCCCTTGAAATTGCATATTCATGCATGAAGATCCATGAGGATCTGTCACTTTCAAAGTGGGCAGTTCCACCCCCAATTCACAGATCACATCTAAGTGGCTGAAGCATAACAGTCATGGTGTTTCCCAGGGCTGCCATGGTGCAGAAACATAAACCTAAAGTGTGATTCCTTGATTATTACAATTTTTAGAAGATATCCCAGCAAAATATGAAATTATAGGTTACCTCTGTGTCTACAGATGTGTTCTGTGATTTGGTGGTGTTTTGTTCTCTCTCCATATAAGTTTAATGAGGACCTGTGACTTTCAGTGTGTGCAGCCTACCAATGTATGCTTTGATTTGTTGGCAGTTTTATGTAAAATTGTGCAGATTCAAGAGCAAGCATTTAAATTCTACTAGGTATTACATAGCCTAGGTATTACATAGGAAAGCATAAGTTTGCATCTCTGTGTCTCTGTGTCTGTCTCTCTGTCTTGGTAGGAAGGGAAAGAAGTAACCAGGGAATTGCCCACCAAACACTCGAAATCCAAAAATTGTTGGCAACCCTGCTCTAAGGTCCTCTACAGGCCAGAGGGCCTATTTGATAGTGGCACCATGTCTACAGAATGCCCTCCTTTAACCCCCCCCCACCTGGTACCCTCTTTGTTGTCCTCTCAGCAGCAGTTTAAGATTTTTTTTTCTGTTCTGCCAGGTCTTTTAGGAAGCAATCCTATGCACACAAAAGTGGTAGAAGGCAAGCATGTATAAATTAAGCCACCATAAAGTTCAACAAATAGGGACATGGGTGGCACTGTGGTCTTAACCACTGAGCCTCTTGGGCTTGCCTATCAGAAGGTCGGCGGTTTGAATCCCCACGATGGGGTGAGCTCCCATTGCTCGGTCCCAGCTCCGGCCCACAAAGCACACCAAAAAGTGCAAGTAGATAAATAGGTACTGCTCCGGCGGGAAGGTAAACAGCGTTTCCGTGTGCTGCTCTGTTTCACCAGAAGCGGCTTAGTCATGCTGGCCACATGACACAGAAAAACTGTCTGCAGACAAACGCCAGCTCCCTTGGTCTGTAAAGCAAGATGAGCGCTGCAACCCCAGAGTCGTCTGCGATTGGACTTATCTGTCAGGGGTCCTTTACCTTTAAAGTTCAAGAGCAGGTCTCTAGCTGCTGCTCTGCCTAAACCTGGTAGGGGAAACAAGCCTTGGAAATAGTGTTCTGTGTCAGGCTGCCAGGTCATGTGACCAAGCCAAGTGGGCTTAGTCCCCAATCTCTTAACCTGCCTCCACCACATCTCCTTTGGGGACCTATTCCAGCTGGGTGAGATTTAGATGCACTGCATCCTAGGCTGCTCATCTCAGGAGGTACTGCCACAGGATTGCCCCAAAACATCTGATTTTAAGTCCCTGAAATATGGTAAGCGGTTTTACCATGTATTGAGTAGCTGATTATGTGCTGTGTGTAGTTTTTTTATTCAGCTAGTTCTGTGTTAGGGTTTTTTATGTGTGTTGTCTCTTAAATTTATTTTGGGTTTAATGCGGTATGGCTTCATTGTTGCATTTTTATTCTCTTTTAATTAGTGGGATGCCTGGATAATACATTTCATCAGGTGCCTCATAAACAAAATTAATAAATACCTATTAATTGCTGAATGGACAAAGCAGTGGCTTCGAGGCATTAATGAGACGTCAGAGACAGACTTGCCATACGATCTACACTGGAGCAAGCAATTTTTGCTGTCCTAGACAGTAAATTTGTATTCAAGACAGCTTCATATTGACACCTGGAAAGATGAGTTCACCAGAGTGGTTTTAAAATGATTTTAGTTTTCACCAGTAAACTGAGCACAGCAAAGGCCCAGGGTGGTCCCTGACTCTTGTTATTTGCAGGTGGGGTTCAATAACACATTGGCAAATTCAGGTTACACGGTTGCGGTTGATTGTCAGGCCTTGTGCAACAAAGCCACATCACCGAAAGTTCAGATCTTTTTGTGATAAAAGTGTAGGAGAACACTTGCTTTGATGCCATATCCTTCAAGCTCCCCGCAAAATAATCAGAATGATTACTGTAATTTTGGGGTAGCTTTGCAGGTATGGCAGATGGAGATAGGATCTGCCCATGTGATGCCCACCTGGTAGAAACTCTAGCTCACATGGCCCTTAAATGTAAAATGTATGATGATCTCCGCCAACAATTTTTAGACCATCTATGTATTCCAACATGGAAACCAGAGACAGAGGTTATACGCTTCTTATTCCAGGGGAGAGACCAGGAGCTCACCAAAACAGTAGCTAAGTTCCTCTATTTGATTTTTTTGTTGCTGAAGTACGCTACAGGATCCTGCCCTTGCGGGAGACCCACAGAGATGAAATAGATTGCTCGCCTCTTCTTCCCTTTGGCAAATGATTGTACTGTTGAAATGGCGATGAGATCACACTAGCCTATTATCCTGAATATTTGTATGTGATGCCAATAAAGGTTTGATGATGATGATGATGATTGTAATTAAATAGCCAACATCTAATCTTTCTGTAAACCAATCAGGATAAATGCTCAGTTCCAAGTCTGGAAGCTTTGCTAGATTCAAGCCAAACAACAAAAATCAGCGGAGAAGCCTAACCAGGTGACTGAACTGTAGAAGAGCATAGCAAGAGGCTTTCTATGAGGTCAGATTATGAGGGACTTTTGTTTCATGGCCACCTCGCGTACTATTGGGTGGAGAGGTAGAAAACAGTACTAGTAACACAAATAGTTAATAAGCTCTCCCTCTCCCTGCCATGGTCACAACTGTCTCCATTTCAAGAGAAGATGCTATTGGTAAAACTATGAGTTTGTCTTCAAATACATATATCACATATCCTCCACATCTCTCTGATGAAAATAGGGATTCAATCATAATCATAATTTTATTATTTATACTCCACTGGGTTGCTTCAGCCACTCTGGATGGCTTTCGACATACACAAAAACTAATATACTGTAACATTACACATTTGCAAAACTTTCCTTACAAAGGGCTGCCTTCAGATCTCTTCTGAAGGTTGTATACGTACTTATCTACTTGGCTCGGGAGTCACATAACTCCATACCCTCCAACATTTCTGCGATGTAAATAGGGATGCCTAAGGAAAAGCAGGTGGCACTGTGGGTGGCGCTGTGGGTTAAACCACAGAGCCTAGGACTTGCCAATCAGAAGGTCACAAGTTCGAATCCCCGCGACGGGGTGAGCTCCCGTTGCTCGTTCCCTGCTCCTGCCAACCTAGCAGTTCGAAAGCATGTCAAAGTGTAAGTAGATAAATAGGTACCACTCCGGCGGGAAGGTAAACGGCGTTTCCGTGTGCTGCTCTGGTTCGCCAGAAGCGGCTTAGTCATGCAGGCCACATGACCCGGAAGCTGTACGCTGGCTCCCTCGGTCAATAAAGCGAGATGAGCACCGCAACTCCAGAGTCAGTCATGACTGGATGGACTTACCTTTAAGGAAAAGCAGGACATTCCGGGATCAAATCAGAAACTGGGATGGCTTCTGTAAATCTGGGACTGTCCCTTGAAAATAGAGACACTTGGAGAGTTTGCCATGGTCACAACAATATTCTTCGTTCTGAAGCTGCTGCCTGCATTTCAAGAGAATCTGCTATTGGTACAAATCTGAGATTTATCTTCAAATACGTATATCACTTCAGAGACATTGTTGGGATTTGTGGCAGGGATGGAAATAGTTTAAATTGCACCTGGTAATGTGAGTGGGATCCAGAGAAGCTATTAAAGTACTGGCATGATAGGTTAAAACACCCAGTTTGAGTAAACAGTTGCACAGCATTATGAACCAAGAGACTATTTTTTAAGACAGTCCCATGTACACTATATTGCTAATTTAAGGACTGAGTGTGTGCTTAAATACAAGGCTGGCTTAATGCCCAAGGTATCTTGAGCCCAAGGGTCTTTATGCTCATCATAAACCTAAATCAATCTGTTATGTACTGAAGTTCTTACCCTGGGCCAGCAGGGGGATACTGTAGATAGTTATGCAAATGAAGGATCGAAAGTGACGTTCAGTGATTGGATAGTTTGTATGCAAATGAAGGATCAAAAGTGACGTTCAGTGATTGGATAGTTTTAGAAAGTTGCTACAGTTACGTTGTTCTGGAGCTCTATATAAGCAGGCTGACTGAGCTCCTCAGTTCAGTTCTGATCTGGCCTCTGAATAAAGAAGAGCTGTTTGAAGAATCGCTGTGTCGTCTGATATGTTCACCCACAACTTAACACAATCAATCAATCAATCAATCAATCAATCAGCAGAATGATAAGCGATACATATATGAAATGACCCTTACTCCCATTTGCATGTACTTAGGGCTTAAATGTTAGCTTTGGGCATGGTGGGAGGAAGGAAATGAAATGAAATAAAACAGTCTATTTAAAAAGAAAATTATTCTGACAACAGTTTCCCTACGTATGCGTACAGCATCCAGATTAATGTTGGGGAAGGGGTTAGAATATAGGTTATTATAATTGCAACTTTACAACAGTAGTTTTGATATAACATAGAAAAAGGCAATGGTTCTCAAACTCCTTCTTACTCCCATGCACCACTTGAAAATAGCTAGGAGGTCTTGGTGGACCACTTAATAAATTTGCTTTTGTTCTAAAAATCAAAGTACATACATGATTAATATTTCAATAAGATTTTCTCCTCCCTTGTGCTAAAATCAATGTCACATTGTGAAAATAATGGGTCCTGGGCTAGGGCACTGCTTAATAAATACAGACCCTCCAAGTGTCCCTATTTTCCAGGGACAGTCCTGAATTTACAGACGCTGTCATGGTTTCTGATTTGATTCCCAAATGTCCTGTCCCTGTTTTCATCATTGAAATGTCAGACCGTTTGGTGGGATGTTCCTATTTTCTTCGGAGAAATCTTGGAGGGCGTGGAGTTTTGTGACCTCTGAGCCAAGGAGATACAACCTTTAGAAGACTTCTGAAGGCAGCCCCGTGCAGGGAAGTTTTTTTAATGTGTAATTTTTTTATTATTATTTTATATATTGGAAGGAGCCCAGAGCGGTTGCAGCAACCCAGTCAAATGGGTGGAGTATAAATATTATTATTTCCGGGTTCGGTCTGATTCTTTTCTTTCTGTATAAGAACAAGCATTAAAGAGGCCTCCTAGACCACTCATAGGTCCTTTATATGACCAGTGGTAACAGTTGGCCCTAGAGAATATTAACCACTCTCAATTTTACCCGTGGATTGACATCTGTCCAGACTTTAATTTGCTCTGAACTAATTTTAAGATGTACGGTATTTTAACTAATTGATTCCCTTTTTTATGTTCTTATGTTCTTTGTATACTGTCCTAGCTTCATGATGTTAGCCACCCTGAGCCCAGCTCCGGCCGGGGAGGGCGGGGTACAAATAAAAAAAATATTTATTTATTTATTTATTTATTTATTTATTTGCTTATTATTCAGGACATCCCTATTTTCATTGGAGAAATGCTGTAAGATATGATCATGCACCCATGCTCTAAATGACCTTACTCAGAAAAACCCCCCATAAATAAATCAATTGCCGAACTAAGCACACCTAAAGGAAGTTTTCACCAGTGTCTGAAACCCTTTGGAATATGAAAGGCACCCTTTTCATACTACAGAGAAGCTTCTAAGTGCCTTTAAAGAGGATAGGCACTACTGAGGTCAGTTCCCAGAGTGAACTCAAATGGATAAATTACACATGAAACTAGCACTTAGCTGGAGGATTCAATTGACAAATTCAACATTCTGTAACAAATGGTGCTTAAGAACAATTATGTACAAATGGGAATGAGCTGTGTACAGTACAAATACTGTAATTCCGTTATTCTGTTGCTTGCTATTGTCAGTATTTTAGCTGACTGCAATTAACGGGTGAGCGTGGGAGGAGGCAAGGAGAGAAAGCCCTTCCTAATTAATGTAGCGTGAAAACCCCATGAAACTATATGGGCAAGAGTATGAAAACCAGCTATTTGGAATGCAGGAGATTTCATTTGAATTCATAATCCTCCTCGCTAAGAAATCTCAGGGCTTTGCAATTAGGAAAGTCAAAAGATACCAATTCCCTGTTCCCCTCCGTCAACAGCACCCCCTACACACATCAGAGGAAAACAGGGGGTAGAAGCGCCTACCACATATATGGATTTTACAAACATATTTTAAGGTTGCGATTATTTTTTTTTTGTGGTGAAATAATGCAGGGCACACAACAACGCGCCAAGGGGTGGCATGGAGAACTGCCCTCTGTGATGTTGTCCGGTGACTTAGCCCCTAGGCATAAGAATTAATTCTGTGGAAAAATGAATCACTATTTTTTATTTTTTTCAAAAAGAGAAAATAAGATAAGCAGTTGGGGGGGAGATTGATAATGGTAACCATGGAAGGATAGAGTGAAGGGAATCCTAAATAATGATGTGGATGATTTGTTTGAATTTAAATTTGGTATGTAAAAAAAAGAGAGAGTTAATTCTGTCAGAAGCACCCTCAACACATAAAATAGCTTGTGACTCACCACCTTACAGTATGTGGAGGCCAGAGACTGCAGACTTTTCAAGTGTTCCTATTTTCCAGGGGCACTCCCAGATTTACGGAAGCCGTCCCGGTTCTGATTTGATCCCGGAATGTCCAAGTTTTTCTTAGGATGTCCCTATTTTCAACAGAGAAATGTTGGAGGGTATTAGTTCTGTGACCCCCGAGCCAAGGAGATAAGTAACTACACAGCCTTTAGAAGACACCTGAAGGCAGCCCTATATAGGGAAGCTTTTTAATGTTTAATGTTTAATTATTGTGTATATATAACGATTGTAAGGTAAAGGTAAATGACCCCAGGGCGGTTAAGTCCAGTCAAAGGCCACTATGGGGTTGCGGCGCTCGTCTCACTTTCAGGCTAAGGGAGCTGGCGTTTGTCCCCAGACAGCTTTCCGAGTCATGTGGCCAGCATAACTAAACCACTTCCAACGCAACAGAACACTGTGACGGACTCCAGAGCGCACAGAAATGCCATTTACCTTCCCGCTGCAGTGGTACCTATTTATCTACTTGCACTGGTGTGCTTTCGAACTGCTAGGTTGGCAGAAGCTGGGACAGAGCAATGGGAGCTCACTCCATCGCGAGGATTCGAACCGCCGACCTTCTGATTGGCAAGCCCAAGAGGCTTAGTGGTTTAGACCATAGCGCCACCCGCATCCCTACTATACACCCCCTAAATAATCCTGTGAACTATAGTTTCTTTCAGGTTCTGAGAATTGTATCTCTGTGAGCGGTAAACTGCAGTTCTTAATCATTATTGTTTTTTTAAGGGGAGACATGCTTTAAATGTATGGTGTATGCAGCCTTAGAGACACTGAGGTTTCAAAACTCTGTAATTTAATAAATACAGTGGTACTTTGGGTTAAGAACTTAATTCGTTCCAGAGGTCCGTTCTTAACCTGAAACTGTTCTTAACCTGAAGCACCACTTTAGCTAATGGGGCCTCCTGCTGCCGTCGCACCACCGGAGCACGATTTCTGTTCTCATCCTGAAGCAAAGTTCTTAACCTGAGGTACTATTTCTGGGTTAGTGGAGTCTGTAGCCTGAAGCATCTGTAACCTGAAGCATCTGTAACTTGAAACGTATGCAACCTGAGGTACCTCTGTACACAATGTGGTTGCGTATGAACAGGAAAGGTACCAGAGTGTCATCAAACTATCAATTCAACACCATACTCACATACTTACCATACTCACAAAGGTGCTATGATTTAAGTGTGTGTTTGAAAAAGCACATGCAGAGTATTCCACACCCACACCCGAAAAAATGTAAAAAATGTAAAAAATGGAATGGCAAAGAGGGTAGGAGAGAAAATAAATGTTTGGCGTGTGTTTCACAACTGAAGCAATACATACGGCCACCAAGGAGCTTTCTGCATATGATAAAAATAATCCAAGGTCTAACTCTAAAATTACCCTCTCAGACAATCATCAATGTACCATTTACATGTTATTAAAGACAAAACACACCAAGATTTTGGGGTTGGTTTCAGGCATTTCAATAGAATTTGTCAAAACTTTACCAATCATTTATTTATTTTTTTAAAAATCTCACATTGGAAAGTGTCTGTCACACGAAGAGTTGCAAATTTTGTACTGATCGCTTATGAACTGAAGGGGGAAATTGTCTCAATACATTTGCCATAGGCTGAAAGCAGGTCCATTTGAACCAGACCTCCTCTTTTGTTTACCTCTGCTGTTTGACATTTTGTGTTGTTGTGACCTTTCGGTTAAACAACAAAGCCACTTGATCTGACTCGACTCGACAAGAGCAGGTAATAAATAACAAGCCTGAGTTAGAGAGAATGGTTTGAGGGCAAGATGTGGTTGCGCTGCTAAAGCCAAGGCAGTCTTACCCTAGTCAGTGCCTGCGGGCGAGACTCCTTTGTAAGGAATTGTGATATTCCTGGAAGAAGAAGGATATTGCTATGTGGAAGTCAGAGCTACAAGTTACAACAAAATGTTGCAGCCATGGAATCATAGAGTTGGGAATCATCTAGTTCAACCCCCTGGAATGCAGAAATATGCAGCTGTCCCATAAGGGTATCGAACCTGCAACCTTAGCATTACCACTGCCACATTTTAAGCAACTCAGCTATCCAGTCCTGTTTAGTATTCTAGTCTGCTGTCTCCCAATGCACCCCACTCCCAGTCATTAGCAATATGTTGGTCACTAAACACACTCTATCCTCATTGAGTTGTTTTGAGATGATGATGATGATGTTAATTACTTTATTATTTTTATCCTGCCCATCTGGCTGGATTTCCCCAGCCACTCTGAGCGGCTTACAGTTTCCTTCACTTCTGTTTTATTCCCCATTCTCTTTTCCAGTTGCCATTTTTGACCATGTCATTTACAAAGACATGAGACATGGTCTCTCCCCTCCCCCTTTATTTTATTTTTTTTGCTGGCAATTCTTTCGTTCTGACCAAAGAGAAGTCATGCTAAGGTACAGCCACTAGGTGTCCCTCTATCCACCTGTGCATGTTAACTGCTTACAAGGCTGGGGGAGGGGGGCAGGAAGAAAGAAAATCAAGGGGGCTTTCTAATGTAAAAGCAAGCTAAAGAAGGAAGAGCTGAGGACTTTGTTTTACAAATAACCAATTCTGGTTTATGCATTTAGGATATCTATTTGCCTTTACCTTCGGTAACGTTAATGAGGCAAGCTGAGAAAGATAAGGGATAAGTCACGTTGGCAAAATAGAACGCCACGTGTTTATTTGATGCGACATTCTTTAAGGCTGGTGTTTTTATTACAACATCAAGGGTGCAATCCTATGTACACTTTCCTCATTGAACACAGCTGGATTTACATGCACAGAATTATGCTATGCATGCTGGAAGAGAGATTTCTTTGTCTGACTGAGGTGTGCAGAGCAAAGAATAACAAGTAGAGATATGATATGCCCAGGCTATGTACTTTTCTGCTCACATCCTTCCTATTTCAAAGTAGATAGGGTTTCATGAAATAATGAATGGTATCTAGAGGATGAATAAAGAGGGTTCTTTTTCTCTCCTTCTCTTGGGGTCATTCACTGATGTTGATGAAGTAGATTCAGAACAGACAAAAGAGATTAATGCGGTTGCATAAAATTGGGATTGCCACCTTTTTTTCTGCTGGTGCAACTGTGCCTTTAAAAGCTATGCCACTGGCAGAAATGCAGGTTTTAAAGGCACAGGAACTTTGTGAGAAAAGATCGGCAGCCATACATGCAAAACATGTTCTTCTTCTTTAGCGGTCACTTGTAACCGAGTAAGATTGTCTGCCATAAACACACTTATGGACAGTGAGTCCATAAGTGACCGTGGAGGCCAATTCTGGATCCACACGTCCTTCTACAGTGGGGGGACATAGGTTTCTAGGCGGGTGTTGATCACGGTGAGGGTTTGCCAAGTGTGCCTTCCTCTTAGCGTGTTTCGCCTTTTCGTCCCGAGTTAGAGCATCTTCAAAACCCATGACACCTTTGGTAAAGGCTGTTCTCCAATTAGAGTGCTTGAAGGCAGGCCAGTGTTTCCCAGTTGCCCGTGTTTATACTACTTTTTTTTTTAGATTTGCCTTGAGAGAGTCTTTAAACCTCTTGTTGACCACCAGCATTACACTTACCATTTTTAAGTTCAGAATAGAGTAGTTGCTTTGGAAGACAATAATCAGGCATCCTCACAACATGACCAGTCCAACAAAGTTGATATTGAAGAATCATTGCTTCAACACTGGTGATCTTTGCCACTACACTGGCATTAGTTCACCTGTCTTTCCAGGTGATGTGTAAAAATTTTTTGGAGACACGGTTGATGGAATCTTTCGAGGAGTTGGAGATGGCGTTTATAAGTGGTCCACTTTTCACAAGAATACAGTAAGGTTAGTAGTACAATAGCTGTGTAAACAAGCATTTTGGTTTCCCTGTGAACACTCTGCACTTTAATTGGGAGAAAGGTGCACGCACAGAGCTCAGGCAATGCTGGATTTCGGCATCAATGTCTGCCCTTGTGGAAAGATAATTGCCCAGGTAGGAGACATGACTGACATTTTCTAACGTTACACCATTGACTTGGATTTCTAGCGCTGCAGAGGGGTTGTTTTGTGCTTGTTGGTGCAGCACTTTGGTTTGAGACTTGAACCTTCTTCTTTAACTCTCCTCCATGTGTTGGGTCAATGTCGAAAAAGTAGAATTGTATTCAATGACCTCAGTTGCTTCTTACCCTGCCCCCTCTAACCTTTGCATAATGGAGGAAGCATGACAGGCAATTATGAATGCATCCAGATCCCAAACTATCCACAGGTCACCAAGGGCCTGTTCTTCTGTCCCATATGAATAAGTCTGGACCGGTAGGTTCATAAAATTCAGGGGACTGAGCCCACTACTGTGATTCTCCTTCATTCCACTCTTGGAATTAACATGTGGCGAGAGGGTATGAAGAAAACTTTGGGATGATCCAGTAAGATAATTCTTACCCTGTTTGGGCCCAAACCAAAACAGGGTACGAACTATCTTACTGGATCATCCAAAAGTTCTCTTCATACCCTCTCTCTACATGTTAAGTTGTCAGCACCTCATCTTCTGTTTGGTCTGGGCCCAAACAGATGATGAGGTGGTGACAACTTTTGTGGACTGCACGTGTCTAGGCAAGAATTTGTCTCCCAGATGTCTAGTATTCTATACTTTTGTTTTGAAATACAGAGAAGCATTAAGTCATGTTTAATATGGAGAGGCATTGAATCAGAAATGATGAAATTGTTTATGTACAGTAGGTCTAAATAATTTAGGACAAAGGGACTGGAAAGCTAAAGCAGAGGTAATCATAATTAAATCATGGAAAGTTTGATTTTGGATATTATCATTCCTGGATTTGCTCAAAGAATGGATTGGGTTTTTTTATTTTTTAAGAGCAGTTAAAATGTCATGCTCTGGCTTCTTTTTAGACTTTTGGTTTCAAATAGGGGGGTGGGGATATTCATTGCAGTTTGCTCTTTGAATATTTAAAAGCAACAACCTTGGCTCTCTCTCTCTCTCTCTATATATATGGAAGAAACAAGTAAGAATACTGTACCATTGGCATTAAGTGACATTCTCTCCCAGAGATTGGATTGGAAACTGCAACTAATCCAGAATGTGTCAGCTAGACTGGTGACTGGGAGTGGCCGCCGGGACCATGTAACACCAGTCCTAAAGAATCTACACTTCTGAGCACAATTCAAAGTGTCGGTGCTGACCTTTAAAGCCCTAAACGTCTGTGTACCTGTAGGACATCTGTATACCTGAAGGAGCATCTCCACCCCCATTGTTATGCCCGGACACTGAGGTCCAGCTCTGAGGGCCTTCTGGCAGTTCACTTACTGCAAAAAGTGAAGTTACAAGGAACCAGGCAGAGGGCCTTCTCAGTAGTGGCACCCACCCTGTGGAATGCCCTCCCAACAGATGTCAAGGAGATAAGTAACTATACAACCTTCAGAAGACATCTGAAGGCAGCCCTGTATAGGGAAGTTTTTAATGTTTATTGTTTTACTAAGCTTTTGTATATGCTGGAAACTAGCCAGAGTGGCTGGACAAACCCAGTCAGATGGGTAGGGTACAAATAATAAAATTATCTATATCTATTATTATTATTATTATTATTATTATTATTATTATTATTAGCTGCTCTGCACCACTTCACACTCCCTGATGGGGAAGTGGGGCGAACAATCAAGGAGTCTGCATTCCTTCTCATTGTGGAAGACAAACTTGTTGGTTGAAATCCAGTTGGAAAGGGCTTTGGGAAAGGCAAATGGCTTCACCGACATGCAGCACAACAAAGAACACTGAAGTTTGATTACTAGTCAGCTTACTGATTACTTTCAATGGTCATTGTTGCATACTTTCAACAGTGGTTATTGGGGACTTTTGCAGGTGTGATTGTGGCTATAAGTGGTGCCCCTGTCCTAGTCACTGTGCTGCATTGGATCAAAAAATGTTCCGATCCATAATATTCATATTTTTTAATGTTTGTATTCCACTTTTATTTTGAGGAGAGAAAGTGGTATAAATGCCATATGATCTCCTACTAAAAGTTGGCCAGGCCTGCTTAGGTTTACAGATGAAATTCCACGACTTAACATAAGGCTCGGTCAATTCTCTGAGGCCAGGATAGCCATCCTGATTATTTTATAGAAAGGAATCCTAGCAATACAATAAATAAAAGTAAATGTTCATGGAAACAGGAAAGCGTGTGCACAATAGTGTCACAAAGACGAATGAAATAAGCGTGATTTGCTGATTGATAATTGTTGGAGATGTGATTCACAATAGATGGTGCTATGTGTGGGAGTAGGGGGGGAAAACCTTTTCAAACAGTGCACATGTAACAAAGAGTCAGTTATCCCATAACATAAAGCTAGAATTATAAAATAAAGTCATTAGGTATCCTCTAATTGCAGTTCTGAGCAAAAGGGTAAACAGCTGCTCTCTATTTATCTACATCCATGATTCTATATAAAGATGCCATATTCTTCCCTTAGCCATCTGTTTTCTAATTTCCGCACACTAGATGTTTTGTGGATTTTCTCTTTTGTTTCCAAAATATATTTAAGAGAGAGAGAGAGAGAGAGAGAGAGAGAGCGCACTGACCTGTATTGCCAACTTAGGGTGTTGCTGCACTGTTCATTAACTCTGAAATCCTATACTCCACTTGCCTGGGAGTAAGCCCCACTAAACTCAACAATATTTACTTCTGAATAGACATATATAGGATCTCACTTCAAAGATATGATGGCAACTTTTGACAGTATTTTAAATTATTTCCCCAGCACTGCTTCTTTTTTAATTGCTTTAAGTACACCAAACATAGCTTTCATGGGAAAAGGCAGCATGATTTTTATATGCTATTACTGGCTGCTAGCAACTAATTCAGACTCTGCCTGTGGGCAAATACAGCTGTGAAACCATCGTGAAAACTCTGAACAGTGACCTATCTGGGTTATCCCAAGCGTTCTGCAGTGTTCTGAGAAAATAACCCTTTATATGTTTTTTTGCAAATATGTGTGTACAATAAAATGTGTGCGTGAGTGGCTGCCCATTGAAAATAGGAAATTTATCTGATGACGATTTGCATATAAATCAGCGGAGCTGAAATATCAAAATGTACTTAAATACTGCAGGAGCATGAATGCACCTATATAGTTCAAACCAAATTGTTTCCCCATCCTGGAAGAAATGGGTTGAAATGATAATGTGTGGAATGCGATGCATGTATTATTAATGGATCAATCTGCCTCTATCCATTTATGGTTGTCCTTTCCCCTGATCTTTATTAAGTTGCAGGCTTTAATAATTCATCGCATTAATTTGGTTTTGGCGAGATGACATGACTTTTCTTCCACAGCTCTTTTCACACAAGCATTCTTAACTCTCTCACATCACAGAGCCAATCCTGGGTCAACAGGACATACATGGGAGATCACTGAATCCAATTTTGTGGTGTGCAAACAGTGAATATGAAATGGTTATCAACTGTTGAATAGAAAGCTGTGCTATCCTTTTTTTAAAAAAAATATCAGTAATGGATACTTGATTAAATGTGGGTGTTGGCCCTCCAGATGTGGCCATGCTAGGTGCGGGTGGTGCTGTGGGTTAAACCATAGAGCCTAGGACTTGCCAATCAGAAGGTCGGTGGTTTGAATCCCCATGACGCGGTGAGCTCCCGTTGCTCGGTCCCTGCTCCTGCCAACCTAGCAGTTTGAAAGCACGTCAAAGTGCAAGTAGACAAAGAGGTACCGCTCCAGCGGGAAGGTAAACAGTGTTTCCGTGCGCTGCTCTGGTTCACCAGAAGCAGCTTAGTCATGCTGGCCACATGACCCGGAAGCTGTACACCGGCTCCCTCGGCCAATAAAGCGAGATGAGCGCCGCAACCCCAGAGTCAGCCACGACTGGACCTAATGGTCAGGGGTCCCTTTACCTTTTAACATCTGGAGGGCCAAACATCCACCGTATCTACAATCCTTCCAACCGTAAAAAAAAGGAGATTAAAAGGATCATGACACAAACAGATATAAATATGGCCATATAAGACATTATGACAATATGCATAGTAGGAGTACATGGGTGGTCTAAATTGGCCTACAAAAATAAGAAATTTTATTGGCTCTCTCAGGGTTTTTCTGCCATCCCAAAGATGGAGTCAAGGCAAAAGAATCCTTCATAAGTTCGGCTCAATCAAATTTATGGGCAATTTTGTATGCGTCGTGTTTAGCTAATTCAGACTCTACATGGTGTAAGGCTTCCTGATTTGTGTGAGCTTTCTTGCAAAAATTCCATGCTGATCCGATGAATAAAATGCCCAGAAGACCAATAAAATATCTTCGCAGGAAACAAATCAAGGAAAGAGGTTTGTCATAGGGTTCAAACTTGCAAATATTATTCATGGACTTCAAAAGCTTTATTCACGTTTCCATGTATTTTTCAGGGAACTATTAACAGCCAGCAAAATAGGGCCAAATCATTATAATCAGTTAAACATTCAATTTCATATTTCCCTTTATCATCAAAAACCTTTTCAGGTGGATTTGACACAAACAACATGTTGTTTCAAAGGTACATTTTGACCCACTTCTCAGTGAAATTATTCTGAAGCCTCTATGCCTCGGTTCAGTGTGCTTTCTGTCCTTAGCTCCTTCTGCCCACATTAATATAAATGATTCATAGACCTTGTGGGGGAAACAGCTCAGAGCAGTTCTGATCCCAAAAGGACCTTTCTAAATCTATAATTGGTCACTTGGTTCAAAATGTGCTAATTCTGCAGAGGAACAAATGAGATCATCATCTAGTTTTAGGTCTGGGTGGGACATTTTCTCTACGGCAATACAGTACAGTGCTGCTCCATTGTAACCCTGACAATGTGTAGGTGGAAATAAATGAATAAATAAATTCTGGAACTTTGGAAAACCCAAGAAAAGAGTCTAGTATGGGCCTAGAGCTGTACTGGATGAATCTTGGATCGACAACCCAATGATCTGGAGTGGGGGACCTGGCAAAGCTATAAATACATCTAAATTGTACTACAAGAGACAACATGGTGTTATGAGGGCAGGAGCATTCTTTTCCCCTCCTGGGTAACTGTGCCCCTGAATGATGGGGTGTGCAGCCTAGGAGTCATTTTGGACTCACAGCTGTCCATGGAGGCACAGGCCAATTGAGTGTCCAGGGCAGCTGTCTACCAGCTCCATTTGGTACGCTGGCTGAGACCCTACCTGCCTGCAGACTGTCTCAAAAGAGTAGTGCATGCTCTGGTTATCTCCCACTTGGATTCCTGCAAGGCACTCTACATGGGGCTACGTTTGAAGGTGATTCAGAAACTACAACTAATCCAGAACGCAGCAGCTAGACTGGTGATTGGGAACGGCCGCCAGGACCATGCAATACCAGTCTTAAAGGATCCACACTGGCTCCCTGTATGTTTCCGAGCACAATTCAAAGTGTTGGTGCTGATCTTTAAAGCCCTAAATAGCCTTGGCCCTGTATACCTGAAGGAGTGTCTCTACCCCCATTGTTCAACCCAGACACTGAGATCCAGTTCCGAGTGCCTTCTGGCAGCTCCCTCACTGCAAGAAATGACGTTACAAAGAACCAGGCAGGGGACTTTCTCAGCAGTGATTCCCTTCCTGTGAAATGCCCTCCCATCAGATGTCAAGGAGATAAAGAACTACACAACTTTTGTAGACATCTGAAGGCATCCCTGTATAGGGAAGTTTTTAATGTTTGACATTTTATTAAGTCTTTATATGTCTTGGAAGCCAACCAGAGTGTCTGGGGCAACCCAGCCAGATGGACGGGGTATAAATAATAAAATTGTTATTATTGTTATTTTCTGTTTTGGCTCCAAAGCCCAATAACGACACTTTTTCGTCACACAAAACATACCAGGATCAAATGTTTGCACCAGCATTCTAATCCACCATCTTTTTATGTTACTATCGTTCTGCCATCATCAACTGGGTTGGGTTTTGAGGTCTGGGAATCCTTATGCTTAGTCCTGTCACTTTTAACCAGTCATTGTACTCGAAGGATGGGAAATAAGAAATGTGCTTAGCTTCACCGTGGTTTAACACACAGTTGAACTTTAGGAAAGTGCAGCTGATGTGTCAGTCTAAAAACCACCCTGAATTAATGTTAGACTTTATATCTGCAAATGAAAGTTGATAAGGAAGTTATTTTCTAAGACACCTGTTCTTTTAACTTTTACTTTTCACTTAAGAGTAAAACTATACACTACAAAGAAAAGCTTAATGCACAGGAGAATCAGCAAATGCATGGTGTGGGTGGGTGGGTGGGTGGGTGTGAGATCAAGCTTTCCTCTGTCCAACATAATATAAATATATGAAAATTGCAATTATCACATTTCATAAACCTGTACCTGAAGATATGCCAGAAAAAAGAGAGGAGAGATCATTTGAAAATGCCCAGGTATCAACACTATGTGGTTTTTTACCCAAATATATGCACATTTGTATAAAGGTAATGCTTCCCTGAGCATTAGGTCCAGTCGTGACTGACCCTGTGGTTGCGGCGCTCATCTCGCTTTATTGGCCGAGGGAGCCGGCGTACATGTGGGTCATGTGGCCAGCATGACTAAGCCGCTTCTGGCGAACCAGAGCAGTGCACGGAAACATTGTTTACCACTGACCTTCTGATCGGCAAGTCCTAGGCTCTGTGGTTTAACCCACAGCGCCACCCGCGTCCCTTTGTATACACATTTGTATACATGTATACAAAATGATTGGCAAGTTGTACTGCCATGAACAAACAGAGGAGGCAAACATTTTCTATTTTTTATTTTTGCAGGATCTTGGGTCTAGATCATAGCTATCAACTTTTCCCTTTTCTTGCGAGGAATCCTATTCGGAATAAGGGAATTTCCCTTTAAATAAGGGAAACATTGATAGCTATGGTCTTGATATGCCTGAGTCCCTCTTAAAGTGCACTTGCAGAGTATTGCTGGAGGATTCCCTTTTGGAATTTATCCAGTAGCTCAGCTTTGAGTCAGAGAGGAAGTCACAAAGAACTATTCACAGCCGTTCGATGTTAACTGTTGGTGGGATTCAAAAGTACAGCTGCGGTTTCTCTAGAATGTTGACAACTGGTATAGGAATGTTGATTTATTTTCTATGGCTTCAATTTTGTGTGTATGTGTGTGTGTGTTTAGGGTTCAATTTCCTTTGACTTAATTTTGTGTGTATGTGTGTGTTTGTTTAGGGTTCAAGCCCCATAGATATTTTAATATTAGCATGGAACAGTATGTTTGCTTTGCAAACTTTTAACGTGTGATATTTTACTGTATTTTGGTTTTTATGGAAGCCGCCCAGAGTGGCTGGGGAGGCCCAGCCAGATGGGTGGGGTATAAATAATAAATTATTATTATTATTATTATTATTATTATTATTATTATTATTATTTGCACCCTTTAGTCAAAAAGGGTATGCTTAGCATGTTTCAGTAGGATCCAGTCCAATTTCCCATCATAAAGTGATGTCAGAATCCTGGCTGGAAACCCAGCCAGATGGGCAGGGAATTAATAATAATAATAATAATAATAATAATAATAATAATAATAATAATAATAATAATAATAATAATAAAAAATGTTGATTTTCAAAATGGAGTATTTATTCCTCCTCCATGCACCAGGGCTGGTCCACCCATAAGGAAAGGTGAGACAGAATCCAGCAAATCCAAAGGTTGATCTTTCTGGCAGCAAGAATGTTCCTTGCCAAAAAATGGAAAGAAGCAGAAGTCCCAGTAAAGGAAGAATAGATACAAAAAACATACATAATATGCAGAAATTACAAAACTTACTGAAAGAATAAGAAATCAAGCTAACAAACTTTTTACAAAAGAATGGAAATGGTCTATTGAATTTATAAACAGATAAAAAACATTTAAGGAACTGCAGAAAGAGGGGTTTGGAAGTCACGTTTTGAAATGTCAAAATGATTGCAAAGATAGTGAAATGTAAAACTAGTGAAATGTATAAACTTGCAAAATACAAATAAATAAATAATCTGGGATTTATTTTTAATTTTCCCTTCTGAAAATGTCAGGTAATGCTAAATTAACAACAGCAACAACAACAACAACAACAACTTAGATTAGTTTAGATTGTTGCAAAACATTATACATGGGGCTGCCTCTAGAGACGGTTTGGAAACTTCAGCTGGTGCAGGATTCAGCAGCCAAGTTGCTCACTGGGGCAAGAAGGTCTGAGCAAAGAATGTCAATCCTGGCCCAACCGCACTGGCTATCAATTAGTTTCTGGGCTCAGTTCAAAGCGTTGGCTTTGACCTATAAAGCCTCAGGACCTCAAGACCTCAAGAACTGCTTCTCCCCATATGAACTGACCAATACCCTGTGATCATCATCTGAGACCCTTCTTCACTAGACGGGGTTGATGGAAGTCCTAGGCTTATAGCCAAAATGTGGTATAAGATGAGAGATGTTGTGTTATGTTTTATTTGGAAAATATATGTAAAACCAATAAAAATATATTTAAAAACAAAACAAAAAACATAACAAAATTCATCTTCTATCAGACCTTTGACAAATAAAACAATCTATGTCCTTTTAAACTCTCTCTGTGTGTGTGAGAGAGAGAAGGGTGCGGGACATTGTTATTTTTTGCTAATCTGTTACTTTTTCCCCTTCTTTTTTATTGAAAACCACCCTGTGATCCTTGGACGAAGGAAAGATATAAAGGTTTCAATAAATAAGTAAATAGGTTAATTTTGCACAGTCAGGTTTTCTGTTGTGGTGAGATTGTGAACTGTATTCCCATTTATTGGAAACTGTATAGGCCCAGTACACCTGAAGGAGCGTCTCCACCCACATCGTTCTGCCCAGACACTGAGGGCCTTCTGGCGGTTCCCTCATCGTGAGAAGTGAGGTTACAGGGAACCAGGCACAGGGCCTTCTTGGTAGTGGCTCCCGCCCTGTGGAACGCCCTCCCATCAGATGTCAAGGAAATAAACAACTATCTGACTTTTAGAGAAGACATCTGAAGGCAGCCCTGTTAAGGGAAATTTTTAATATCTGATGTTTTATCATGTTTTTAATATTCTATTGGGAGCCGCCTAGAGTGGCTGGGGAAGCCCAACCAGATGGCCGGGGTAATAATAATAATAATAATAATAATAATAATAATAATAATAATAATTTGTTATTTATACCCCAGCCACTCTGAGCTTCCCCAGCTACTCTGGGTGGCTCCCAATCAAGCGCTAAAAACAGTACAGCGTTAAATAATAAAAACTTCCCTGAACAGAGCTGCCTTCAGATGTCTTTTAAAGATAGGATAGCTGCTTATTTCCTTCACATCTGAAGGGAGGGCATTCCACAGGGCGGGTGCCACTACCCAGGAGGCCCTCTGTCTGGTTCCCTGTAACCTCACTTCTCGCAATGAGGGAACTCGCAATGAGGGAACTACTATAATAATAGTAATTACATCATAGTAAATGTGAATTTATTCATATAAATTAGCATAAGCAATGTTCTATGCAGATCTGTGACCATTTTGTGTCCTTTTTGTGGCGATGCATATCCTCATTTTATAAAATGTGTAACTAGCCATCTTACTTGTTTCTTATTCCTTGTAAGAAAGAAAGGTGGGGTGAGGAAGATCACATGTGGGTTAGAGGGCATGTTATTGACCCCAATTGAGGATCATAGTTTTCTTAGGCAATGACATTTTCTGGAAATCACCAAATGACATTTGCTTCAGCCGTCCTGTAGAACAAGTTTTCTAATACAACAGGACAATTTGAGGAAATATGATCTCCATTATCTCTGAGGTTGGATAGTTGTCAAGGGCAGCCTCCATTAATAATTTCATCTATTGAAACTGACAGTGCGTTGTTTGCACTGAAGGCCATAAAAAAGAGCAAAGATTTGCTGTCATATGGATGTCATATGTTACTTGACATTGTTAATAAGAAAAAGGTGAAATGTGAGGCAGACATTTTGTAAAAATTTACTAGTAATGTCCATCTTCTTCCACAAGCCTTCTTATTAAAAAGAGCCAAGTAGCTATGAAAAATAATGTACTATCTGCCTGGTGAAAAATGGATTGAATCGAAATAATGGAGTGAATGGTAAAGAGAATTTAGCAGTTACAAAACAGGTGTCAATTTTCCTAGAAAAGTGTCTGGAATGGCTATAGGGTTGGTTTGCATTTTGGGGATCTCTACACAGCCAAGAAGTTTATTGTTTGGACTTGACACAAGGTGTCCCAGTTCAGATATAACGTCGAGGCTAGAAACCATGGCCTCTCAAGCCAAAAGTACCATGGACCTGTATGCTCCCTTCCAGTGGTGTTGACTTGGGCCCCAGATTGTGGGTGCCCAGAGCTGCCTCCAGAGTTGGCACCTGTGCTCCCTTCTCAACCATCTCTTCCCTTGCATGCTCAGCTTTCAGAATTGTATTGTAGTTTCTTTAAACCAAATTTCATCCAAACCAGGAAACTGAGGTTGAATCTCATATTCCCCATATTCCTTTACCGGAATACCCTATTTCTGGAGGGGCAGGTGATGGCCACACCTCCCCTCCCACACAGTTCTATTAACCAATGCCTAACTGCCAAACCTTACAAAGTTGTGCCGATTGCTAAGGGGGTATGAAGGAATGGGTTTCTGTGCAGTCAGTTTAAAACTGAACTTAACCCCCCCCCCCATTCTTCTTTCTCCAAGAAAGCACTCTAAAATGCATAAAACTTGAGCTGTTGAGCAAATGCATAACAAGGACACAGCTGTATAAACAAACTCTCTCCTTTATCAGTCATGGCAAGGGATGACCCTGGCTGTTCTAGGGGAACAGAGAAGAAATGTCAGTGCCTTATCTTATGTTCTGACCACAAAAGACGCACAGACCGAAGTCCTGGAACAATGCCAGAAGTGTGTTCCCGGAGATGATGACCTCTTCCTCCAAGATAAGAGTAGGAAGAGGAAGATCCTTTTATGGTTAAGAATACCAGAGCAAGAACATATGTGATGTCAACCTGCGTACATAGGCTGATGTGGTTGGACTCCTCGGGAAGGAGGGAGAGGGTGCCTGGAGGATATATATACTGCATGAAACTTGTCATTTATTTGGACTTGCTGTGGACTTGATCACGCAAGTGCCTTCTGCTATCCAGAGAGCAGAATAAACTCTTTCTTTGAACCAACCTCGGTGTCATTTGACTTCCTTCCTCCTGTCCCGGATCAACGCAGACCCAATCGGTGAACTCCAATAAGGCTACAGGTAGGCAAAAACCAAGTGGCTAAAGCCAATCTGCCAAATGGAAAAAATACTACCCAGCCCCTGCTCCAAAGCAGGCGACCCAATCCAAAGCAAGGCCAAAGCAGCAGCACCAAAAATAGGGAGGGAGGGTGTTCGGCTTAAGGGTCCCGAGCGCGACCAGGACCCTCAATTTAGGAGGATCCCATTTCCTGGACAAAAGGTAAAAACAAAGCAATCCTTCTCCCTGATGTGCTAAATTTATAGGTACAATTATTATTATTAATAATAAGAGCCAGTGTGGTGTAGTGGTTAAGAGCGGTAGACTCATAATCTGGGGAACCAGGTTCACGTCTCTGCTCCTTCACATGCAGCTGCTGGGTGACCTTGGGCTAGTCACACTTCTCTGAATTCTCTCAGCCTCACTCATCTCACAGAGTGTTTCTTGTGGGGAAGGAAGGGAAAGGAGAATGTTAGCCACTACTCCTTTGGGTAGTGATAAAGTGGGATATCAAATCCAAACTCCTCTTATTATTATTAGACAAGCATTTAAATGCACTATAGCCCACTTTTAGTCTGATGCTTCAATATCACTGTAAGTGATTTTTCTCAATGCGTAGATCAACCCTGACAGCACTGGTTACTGTAAAGCATCACAGCTTAGAGACCCTATCTGCCTTGAGAAAGCAAGGTTTGTGTTTGCTTGTTTTTAAAATGTTTTGTGGGGAATGGATGATTTATTGCTGTTGATTTTTATTATTTGTTCCGTTCCTGCTTTGATGTATCTGCTTCTTAGTGAAGGACAAGAACGTTTTGTTTCTTTCTGAATGAAAACTAAGGTGTTTTGCTTGATTTCCAGTGGTTGCTAGAGAAGTAGTCCCAAAGAGTTGTAATTTTGTGAGATGCAAGTCCCAGGTTTCTTCTTCATAATCTAGCTATCTAGCTTGGTTGAGTTCCTTCTGGATTCACACAATTGATATTTATTGGTGCATGTGCAGTACGACTTAATCCATCTATATTTCTGACTTTCCATTGTGAGCAAGGAGGCATATCCATCTTTCTATGGCTCACTTTCCACACAAATATCATTACAGTCGTACCTTGGTTGACGAACGCCTTGCAACTCGAACATTTCGGCTCCCAAACGCTGCAAACCTGGAAGTGAGTGTTCCAGTCTGCGAACGTTCTTTGGAACCCGAATGTCAGACATGGCTTCTGTGGCTTCTGATTGGCTGCAGGAGCTTCCTGCAGCCAATCGGAAGCTGCGCCTTGGTTTCTGAACACCAAATGGACTTCCAGAATGGATTCCGCTCGATTTCTGAGGTACCACTTCATTATAATGTCTAACTATAATGGAGTATAAAACTTCCATCTTTAAACATCCTACAACATGGATAGAGTACATACATGCTTAAAATCCCATTTTCCCCACCAGTTAACTAGATGCTCTTGGACAAGTCACTATCTCTCACAGTTCCAGTTCTCCAGTTCTAGAATCTGTAAAAAAGCGATGGCCTACCTCCCAAAACAGCTGTGAGGGTGAATGAAGTAAAGATTTTAAGTGCTGCATAAATGATTGATTGCCATAATTGCTTGCATGCATGTGCTCTTCCAGTGTACTCTTGAGATATCCACCAATGGAGCAATTCTAGCAGCTCTATTCCCCACCTTAAATTGGAATATTCACCCAAGGGCTTTTTGGAGGATTATGTGGGTCAACTGAGAATTGAGCGTAATGCTGTTTATTTAGATGGAATGAATTGACTTCCCATTCTAAAAGAATGAATAAACAGTGTCCTTTGTTCGTGGGATGTAAGCCTTAGGGACACAAATGTGTTCTGCTTAAGTAATTTGTTTCCAAAGCATATTTATCTATTACTACACAGAGCAAGCAACTCTATTCAAGATGGTTGGGGGGGGGGAATCTTCTGTAAATAGACCTCCGCAAGTATATTATTTCAAGTTACCATTGTTTGAAGAGGATCAAGATTCTACTAAAATTCATCTCAAATAGCTTATTAAAGATAATGTTGTTTGGCCTACTGACTTTTTCCGTTATGCTAATGGTTTGGGAACAGAGGGAGAGGAGGGGGAATCCTTTCATTCATTTGCTTTTAAAAGTATATTGCACCCCCATTCCACAAGTCTAATCTCCTTCACTGACTATAACCCTTCCTTACTTCTTGAAAAGCATGGTATTTGGAAAGAGTTTCAACAGATAACATAATAAGGTTAATAGAGACTGGCCACCTGCTTTGATATTCAGTCTCAAGAATTTCATTGATTCAAAAAATATCATTTTCACATTCATCAATCATTGATAAGTAAGTAATGAACTAAAAACTTTGGCAGGATTTGAGTAATGCTTGTAATGTACTAAAAACTAAGGTAAAAATGGATTAAAAAAAAATAGAGAAAATATGTGAAGGAGTTGAAAAAGATTGGCAGCCATGGAAGGGTGGAGGGGAGCCTAATGGTTTATATGGTAGAGAACAGTGTTTAAAGTATGGGAGAAAATTTAGGGGAATATTAATGAAAAGTGCAGGTTCAACCCTTCTAAAGGGACCCCTGACCAATAGGTCCAGTCGTGGCCGACTCTGGGGTTGCGGCGCTCATCTCGCTTTATTGGCCAAGGGAGCTGGCGTACAGCTTCCAGGTCATGTGGCCAGCATGACTAAGCCGCTTCTGGCAAACCAGAGCAGTGCACAGAAACACCGTTTACCTTCCCACCGAAGCGGTACCTATTTATCTACTTGCACTTTCGAACTGCTAGGTTGGCAGGAGCAGGGACGGAGCAACGGGAGCTCACCCCGCCACATGGATTTGAACCGCCGACCTGATCAACAAGTCCTAGGCTCTGTGGTTTAACCCACAGCACCACCCGCGTCCCTATTCAACACATCTACTTCCTCCCAATTTATCCAGATCAAGCCCCTATAGCTTTTAAATGAGGCTGTCAAAAATGCAGGCAAATCCCGTGTGCTTGCAATCTCTCTCTCTCTCTCTCTCTCTCTCTCTCTCTCTCTCTCTCTCTCTCTGTGTGTGTGTGTGTGTGTCTGTAAAAATGTATTGTGATCCGCCCCCTGATACCAGTAAATCACAAAGAATACCAAGTCCTTCAATTAACACCCTATTTTCATCCTCATTTCTACAGCTGTTTGAAAACGACTTCCCACCAATTCCCCACCACCACCAAATTTGCATGTGAACTGGAAAACGGGGTGACATTTCACCAAATATTCTTGGTGGAAGGGGAATAAATTCTGTGAAAGTTTTTCTTTGAAAGTTTTCTGAGCATTAACCAGATTACATAATGCTGAATGAAATACTGTTAGTTCATACACCCTGACGGAAGCAATGTGCTAGGAGAGGAGATGCCCTGCTTTGGTCACAGAAATGGAGATGAGGGAGAATCTGGAGCCACAGGTTAAAAGGCTGGTCAAACTCTGGAAGATTAAGGTGGTAGTCGGGCAATCCAGAAATGCAGGGTCTTAAGGAGAAGCCAGGGTCAATCACAGTGAGACAGCCCCAAAGTTGATATGGTCCATTAACAGAGTCATGGGACAAAGTAGTCCAAAAGTGGGCAGGTTTCCAAGAGCAAGTTTTTGACAGGAGTCAGTAGCACAGGGTCAGTCAGAGTAGTAAACACGAACAAAAAGTTGCACAGAACTAATATCATGAATTGTTCCATCAATGAAGTCTTAAACTGAGAGCTCACCCAGACCCAGCTGCTACTTCTTACAGTGGCCTTCAAAAGTTCCATGCTTTTGCAGAAGTCTATGTCAAGTACGGGAGTTCCCTTCTCCCTTCCAGTGGCTCACCGATAAGAATTACCGGTAACAGGCATTTGATAGATTTGTAGTCCTTTTATTCCAGCATTCTGTTACAAGCACAAACAGGCAACCCTCCGCCAGGATATCAGTTGCCTACTCTGACTCCTCCCCACTTCCTCAGCAAGAAGCGCGCTGATGGGAAGTCTCCCCCCGCCCCACGTCTCCTTTGTTCTCTGATGCGCTCAGACCTCCAAGTTCAGGGGGAGGGAGGGGGTTCCCCCCCACTCTCGATTGATGTATCGCCCAGCTGCTCCCTCCCTTCTGGTTGCTTAGCTACTATCTCATAGTTGGATAGCTCCTCTCTCAACTGTGCAGCTTCTGTATCTGCCTCTCGCTCTGCTTCTGGAAATGCTGGAAGCAGGGGTGTGGGTGCAAATTTCCCCCCTCCTCTTCTGTTAGGAACTGATCTCCCTGTGATTGCATTCCTCAATCTTCCGATCCAGCCCAGCCTCTGACAGTCTGTTACTCTGAAGTAATCAGGTACTTCTGGGTCTTAAGGTACATTGTGTTGAGAATTCCATTCCACCCTTGCTGCAGATATGTGGGATTGTTACACGTCACATGTCTGTTTACATTCCAGCACAGATTGCTGTAGTCCCGTGAGTGGAACATCTGCTCTGTATTGCTTTTGTTTTCTCTCTCTCTGAGAAGAACAACAAGGAGAGAGGCCATGTTTTCCTTTGTCCTGATTTATGTATAATAAATGTGTAGTTTAGTATAGTTTCCACGCCTCGAGCCTGATTTGTTGTGTGTTTGCTGAATAATGTGTGCTCTTGCATGCACAGCAGCATGAGTCATGGACACACGTTGGAGGAGGATGACTGATGGATCTCCTCAGTGGTAAGGTTGAGAAGGGAGACACTCCGGCTGGGGCCAAGCCAGCTGGCTTTCCATCCCATGGTTCTGACACATCAGTGGCTATCTGCCCATTTCTAGGTACATTTCTGCTGCTATCAGGCAGGCAAGGTTACATGAAAAAGTACCATTGCTGGTTTGATACCCCAATTCATTTGGCCCAAGAGATTATATAAAACCCAGCTTATTGTTGGAAGGAATGTGACTGTAAAGGTCACATTCCACTTGTGGTGGAGTTGTTCCTTGGTGGAAGCTTTATTGGAGACATCTCATTATAATTAGTAATACTGTAAAAGGTCCAAAATTGTGCTGATGACACATATGTTGTCATATGTCTCTATCACTCAGCACTGGAAAATCAGCACTGGATTTACTCTTGGAAATTGGTATGCCAATGCATGGTTTGTGGATGCCATGGAACAGCTGGCTCATCATCCCCTCTGTGTTGTTAGAGGACAAGGAGAACCATAATATTTTCTGTCAACCTGGTATGACTTTATTTCTTAAAGCACTTAAACAAAGCTCATGTGAGGAAAAAAGATCCTGGAACAATATCAGAAGCTGTAGGATAAGTCACAAATCTCTTCTCTAATTGCTGTCCTAATTCTGTACCAGTTTCTTCGGGTTGCTATTGTAATGCTAGAGGTCATGTTTTCTTCTTGATTTGGACTCCTCCTGCAAAGGTAAAAGGAAATATGATGTTAATTGTAGTAATTGACTTATTTGGCAAGTTTGGATGTTGTTCTTTATATTTTTCATAATAATTATAATTTTATTGATTGAACCTTTTAAAGAAATTTGCTTCCCAGTTAAATGATGGTTACCTAAATTTGATTAAAATATTTTAATTGATTAATCTGATTATTCAACTAGACAATACAACACCAGCATAAATGGTTTCCCATGTGAATCTGCTCAAATAACATTTATTCATTTTAATTTTAGAAATTAAAATGCTTTTTGACCCTCAGAGGGACACATGTTGAGGAAATATTTGACAATGCTGAAGTCAAAAGGCAAAGAAAAACTTCGTTACAGATTTTAGTGTTAGCTGAGGTCAATCCCAATGCTATTTTTGCAGAAGGTGCTGGCGGCGGGACCTTAAATATGTTAAGTGGCAAGTATTTTTACCTGAATCAGAACATCAACAAAAGATTTGGATAGTAAAATAAAAAGTGTAATTATTTTAGACATCTCTGAAGCTTAATGTAGGAATGGGGAGATATTATTCTGTCATTTTGTGATTGATTACGTTGAAGACTGTGACATGCAGTATAAAAAGGATCACTTTATACATAGACCTCAAGTTATTTGGGTGGTTGTATGAGTGGCTGGGTGGAAGAAAGGATTCTACTAAAGTCCCCTTTCTCTGCTAACACTCTAATAACTTGACTACTCCAAAAAGAGTTTGCCCACTTGCCTGCAAAGCTTTTCCCCCAAGCAATGCCCATTGTCTGGTTGGGACTGGCCCCTGGGGAACTCCCACATCTAAGCCCGCCTGCTTGCAATCTGGCCAATCTGTGGACAGACCACAACACTGCCCACCAATACAGGTGAGCAGACTTACAAGCTAGTATGTGATATGAATTGATGCTTTTGAATTATGGTGCTGGAGGAGACTCTTGAGAGTCCCATGGACTGCAAGAAGATCAAACCTCTCCATTCTGAAGGAAATCAGTCCTGAGTGCTCACTGGAAGGACTGATCCTGAAGCTGAGGCTCCAATACTTTGGCCACCTCATGAGAAGAGAAGACTCCCTGGAAAAGACCAGGGAAAGATGGGGGGCACAAGGAGAAGGGGACGACAGAGGATGAGATGGTTGGATAGTGTTCGTGAAACTACCAGCATGAGTTTGGCCAAACTGCGGGAGGCAGTGGAAGACAGGAGTGCCTGGCGTGCTCTGGTCCATGGGGTCACGAAGAGTCGGACACGACTAAACAACTAAACAACAACAATGTGATATGCCAACCTTGTTTTGGAGATCAAAGCAGTAGCATCGGTCCTCATAGGCAGACACGTTCATATCCATCAATTAGAAGGCAGGGCAAGTATCCAGACCTGTATGTCCAGTTTTCATCCATTTTCCACTTCTGATTTCCAGGGCAGGTATCCACAGATGTAAAGGGAGAAGAACAAAATAGATCAGGGGAGGGATGGCAAGCCTTACCCCTGCCACTCATCATTTGAGGGACGCCTCCATTACATTTGAAATAGACAAGGGCTCTCAAAATTATTTGATAGAGCAAACCATGTGAGAATTAATATCATGTCAGGATTTGATCAGGAGAGATTTTACAACTGCAGTAGCTCAGATGACAATATTGATGAACCTAACCTGTTCAGATGCCAAACATTTGGAATCCCTTTAACAGTAAACAGAAGCGCTCCTGCCTACATAAAAAATGAAAGCATTGCACAGTAATGTCTTTCTAGGCTTGACATATGGCAATGAAATGCAAACTTTCCCTTTTCTAAAAAAAAAATAGAGAGGAAGTGAAGTGGAGGCACAGGTGGCTATGAAGCAATCAATGCTTGGCATAAGGGAACTATAAAGACAAGAAGAGAAGGGATAAAGAACTCAGATTGGGCATGGGGCCAAAATGGAGGATGTAATTAAGGAACAAAATATACCAAGGAAATGAACTGTTACTCCGTCTGGTGTATGAAAAAGCTTGATCGGATGCTTCAGAATAGAAGGCCAATCAATAAATAAATTTAAAATCTTTGTAAGAATACTCATTTCTTTCTTTCAGAAGAGGCAAAATGTGTTGGTAAAGTAGAATGCTTATCCATGCTTTCCAGAAGTGTGTGTACAGATGTATACCTATGCAAACAGAGAGAAGTAGACCCAGAGGAATGTGCAGAATGATAAGGGACGAATTCACGCATTTTTATACCCACCTTCTTGCCTAATTCAGAAAAGGCTGTATAAAAGCAGGAAAATTCCACGAAATTGACAGTGATTTTGAAAATGGGAAGAGGATTTACATGAAATCTGTCAGCCACAGCCCTTTTCAGATTATCAGTGCCGAATAAATATGCAAAAAGTGACCATTTATGTGTGTTTGCAGAGTTCCTGATCTCGAGGACAGAATCTGCAATTCTATATATGTTGAGCCTGTACACACAGGATATTGAATGGGGATGAACCAGGAGCAAAGGCTGCCAGCACAACTACACTTTCTTTCTCTACCACCCTGAGTACCATTCATTTAAACCTTCACAAGTCTTGCCTGAAGAAGGCTAGTGTGATATCTAAAAGTATTTAATTGTTTGTGAATTCATTGGCCCAGTTCCTTGAATGCAGAAAGGATGTCACTTGGTGCACAGACAGTGTCATAATTTGTGCTATTCATGTACTATTTAGCCAAAGGGAGGGGGAGGGGAAAATTGATTTCAATGGGCATTGGAACACCTTACACTGGTACCTCAGGTTAAGAACTTAATTTGTTCTGGAGGTCTGTTCTTAACCTGAAACTGTTCTTAACCTGAGGTACCACTTTAGCTAATGGGGCCTCCCGCTGCTGCCGCGCCGACACTGCACAATTTTTGTTCTCATCCTGAAGCAAAGTTCTTAACCTGAGGTACTATTTCTGGGATAGGGGAGTCTGTAACCTGAAGTGTCTGTAACCTGAGGTACCACTGTAGTTCTGTGCAGAACTGCAGCCCAACCATCATATGAAAATTATTGGAATGACATAACATCCATTTCTGTTACCATTACTAATAATAAATAATAAAATTCCATGGGAGTTGGTTGAGCAATTAGCTTCTTAGGAGGATTGGGTGACACCTGGTTTTCAACATTGTGACATATCACCAACTAAACAGTGTGATATATTGATATATTACAACATCTGAAATAATGATGGAGCTATGTAGAGGCATTGGCTGGCTTCATGGTTTTTCCCACATTGTAATTTATTGCATAGCGTGCTCACACACGATTCACCAGATAAGTTGTCAGGTCTAAAATTATGAAACAGATATCATGATATAGACTCAAACTGGTTTGGGACAGTCTATTGATATATCCCCCTTCATGGATCACTGCCTTGTCGTGGCAAAGGGGCTTGAATAACTCCAAGAAATTATGAGCGATGCCGTGCAGGGCCACCCAAGACGGACAGGTCATAGCCGAGAGTTTAGACTAAATGGGATCCACCTGGAGAAGGAACTGGCAAACCACTCCAGTATTTTGCCAAGAAAACTCCATGGGCATAAAAAAGGAGAAGCTTTGAAAGTGAGAGTTTCCAAGGCATGCTCTGGTTCATGGGGTCACAGAGGGTTGAACCCGACTAAGACGACTAAGCAACAAGAATTGATATATCACCCTGCCCTAGTATATATTGCTTAAATGTTGGTGGCATTGATGTTCCAAATGCACAGACAAAAATAATGAGACCCATTGAACTTGAATCTAGCGTTTCACAGCACTGCAAAGGAAAAATTGACAGGATGAAACTAAATGAAATTCATGTAAGTTTGGTGGGTGTCACCATAGCTACAGCAGCATCCTAGTTAAGGCAAGTAGGGCAGGCCTATCTAGACTGCCTGCATGTCAGTTGCAATTTCATTCTAACAACTTATCACCCAATGCTATGTGTGTAGTCATCATAGCTGTCCTTGAGTAGCTGGGGGGTGGGTGAATTTAGGAAGCTACAAGGGACATCCCTAGTCTCAGTTGTGTTCTGTGTAATCACTATCAGATGGCTTTTTAAAAGGTATGGGGATAGTCTTATCAGTGGCTATGAACCATCGCAGAACTTAATGTAGAAAAGTGGTAGACCCCTGTAAACTGGAAGCTGGAGACAAAGAACAGGTGAAGGCCATTGCCTTTTAGCTCTGCTTGTGAGCTTCCAGAGCAAGGCCAGCCCAAGGTATTTTGACACCTGAGGCTGATCCCAAAATGTTGCCTCCCTCCTCACCAGGGAAGAAGGGGTGAGAGAAAATCTACATCAGGAACAAGGGAAGAAGAAAGATTAACATCAGGATCTGCTGCCCTGATGGATCTCACCACCTGAGGTGGTCACCTCGCCTTGTCTTGTGTGTAGGCTGGGTCTAGCACCAAGTAGGCTGCATTTAGAAAGAGAATGCTGGATTATATGGCGCTTGGTGTGCTCCTAGGGGCAATTATTATATTCTTGTACCTAGGCATTGACCTTATCCAGACTACTGGGCTTGGTAGTTCTCCACCTTGTTGTGCTTATATTATTGTAAGAACTATCAGATGCCAATGTCCTTGAATCATTGTGCCTTTCTTGGGGCTCATACAGCGTTAACAGCTTTCTTCTGTGCTCCAGCCTTATCATATATGGGTAGGTCACCTCTCTTCCCATCTCCTACAGGCTCTTTCCTTTGCCTGCCATCATACTTTGTGTCATAGCTGTCAACGTTTCCCTTTTTTTAAGGGAAATTCCCTTATTCCGAATAGGATTGCTCGCAAGAAAAGGGAAAATTTGACAGCTATGCTTTGTGTGCCTATCTCTTTGAGTGCAGCTCCTGTAACTCTGTTACATGCTCCTCTCTGTTTATTTAGACTTTCTTGGACTAGAACTTAGCTGGGCTTCCATCTCCTTCTTTATTTAGGTGCCATGGACAGTTTCATCCACCCAAATAGTATTGCCTGCCCTACTTTTTAATCAGCAATGTCGAAAGCAACACAACGGCCAGAAACCATTACTGTATAGAAAACTTTATGGAACAATGCAAAACATCAAATCTATCAAACTGAAGTCTCTGAAAGTCCTTGAATAAGTCACGGTGCCAGACTTTACCTGGTAAAGATCAAGCTTGTAAAGCTTTGTATAATCAGCAAGTGTCCAATTCTGATGTCCAACTCTGAATTCTGTTGAACAGCGTTTCTGGATAGCAACTACTGTTTCATACCTATGGGACCGCCTCTCCTGGTATGTCCCACAGAGGAACTTACGGTCTTCAAACAAAAACATCCTGAAGGTCCCAGGCCACAGAGAGGTTAGGCTGGCCTCAACTAGAGCCAGGGCTTTTTCGGCTGTGGCTCCAATCTGGTGGAACACTCTGTCACAAGAGACTAGGGCCCTGCGGAACTTGACATCTTTCCGCAGGGCCTGCAAAACAGAGGTGTTCTGTCAGGCCTTTAGTCAGGGCACAGCCTGACTCCCTCCTTTGGCAATCTTCACAGAACTTTAGCCTAATGGTTGCCATCAATTTGATTTGAATTAATTTTATAATGAAATGATTTTAGAATGTTGTACTATTTTATTGTTGCTAGCCGCCCTGAGCAAGGCTTCTGCTGGGGAGGGCGGGATATAAATAAATTATTATTATTATTATTATTATTATTATTATTATTATTATTATTATTATTCAGTTCTTCATCAGCCAATTAGTTCACCAAACACTCGTAAGTAGAAAGATGTGTAATTTCTTCATTAATCAATCTTTTTTCAAATTGATATATTATACATGAGAATGAAAAATACTCTGGAACAGTGCTCATACGATTATGTACTTTCTAATCGCCAGAGGGCACGACCGTATGGAGAGACAGTGGGGTCTTCCACATTAAGAAATTGATGTTATTGCTTATATCAATGGGCTGGGCGGTGTGACACACTGTGGTTGCATACATTGTCAGGAGTGTCCTACACACAAGTAGGCATCTGGTAGAGATGCATGCCTGACTGGCATGTTCTTTCCCTCCTGATCGGTCGGGAGCTTCAAGAGCTTTCTCCAGCCCAAGCATCACAGTAACTGATACCAACAGGCATCAGCACACTTTAGGACTAGCAAAGTGTTGGCAGTTCGAGTGACAGACTCAGTAGCGCAGCATTTTGGCTAAACTACTTTATTTACATATAATACACTTGGAGCATTCTAACTCAGCTCCTTCCTCTTCAGCATCAGACAGCAAAGAGAAAGAAACAAAGGACAAGCATCCTACATCATGGAACACATTAATAAAAACATCCTGTCTCCATCACTTCCCACAATGTGGAATGAAAATATACACTGTCATGTGATATAAACAATCCCATGACTGCAAGCACAGGAAAAGAATTCTAACATACATACCATACATTTAAAACAAATACCTCTCCCAAAAAAGAATATTGGGAACTGTAGTTTAAATGCACTGTGAATTATAGTTCGGTGGGGATAAGCAACAGTTCCCAAGTTTTTTGTGGGGTGTGTGCTTTAACTGTATGGTGTGTACACAGCCTGAGGCACTACATCTCTGTATTTGCCCTGATTCCCACCACATCAAGGCTTAGGAGTCAAACAGTTCAAGGATACCTCTTTAAATAGTAAGTGGCTTAAAATTTAAATTTTGTTCATTCAGTCTGGTGGAGGCAGCAGTACAGATTGCCACAATTTATTTATTTGTTTGTTTGTTTGTTTGTTTGTAATAATAATTATATCATCCTAATCAGATCCATTCTTAAGGAAATAAGCCCTGAGTGCTCACTGGAAGGACAGATCCTGAAGCTGAGACTCCAATACTTTGGCCACTTCATGAGAAGAGAAGACTCCCTGGAAAAGACCCTGATGTTGGGAAAGATGGAGGACACAAGGAGAAGGGGACGACAGAGGACGAGATGATTGGACAGTGTTCTTGAAGATACCAGCATGAGTTTGACCAAACTGTGGGAGGCAGTGGAAGACAGAAGTGCCTGGCGTGCTCTGGTCCATGGGGTCACGAAGAGTCGGACACGACTAAACGACTAAACAACAACAATCAGATTTTATTTTCTCATATTCATAGAAACATAGAATTGTATTGCCCATTTCTACCAGAGACACCCAAGTTTTTAATTATTGGACGATCATTTTTTTTATAATGAAAATGATATTTAGAAACATGTAATAATTTTATTTTGGCCACCTACAAATATAGAAATAAATGTCCTTCTCTATTTTCATTTGATGACAAAATGTATTTTGTCTGCTGAAGATTGAGTGCCCTTTTTCCAAAGGAGCTTCTAGGATTACTTGTTTTGAATGGAGAAATTGATTTTATTTTTAAATGGTTACTATTTCCAGAGAAACTAAATAAGCCCATCACTGCCTGGTATCATATTCTGCAAGAAAAAGGCATGTGTGCCAATTAAGCAGATTTATTCTTACTTCTATTCAGAAGGGCAAATGATTTTTTTTTTAAAAAAGAATGTATTTAACTGGTCCATTTTTTTGCCCTTAATGAAACCTTTAAAGTTTTTCAGTCTCTAGCTGCTGTGCTACCCATACGCTAGAGATGGAAAAGAAGTCTGTTCACATTTTGAAGGAAACTGAATTTGCTGGACATGGACTTTTTGTGGATCCATATGAGTACATACATTTTGGGTTAAAGTTTTTCAGGGTACTTCACTGATCGATTTAGACTTCAAGATTGCTCTGCTCTCTGTCTACTCTGTGGATACCTGGCCTTCCATGAAGGACCTTATAACTTACCTTTGTTGACAGTTTGCCTTACAATGGCTCAATATAGGAGAATTATAAATGCTGGTTTGTTTGAAATGAGGTTTATATAGCTGAAGGACTTGATATTAATGTGGCGGGGGGACTGGCAAACAAAGACATCAAAGAGACAACATAGAATCAGACAAGTTTTAGAAAACATGGCTCATCTTTCTTACACATCTAGAAAAGAACCTGGCTATATACTACTAGCAACTCACAGGGACATATGGAAATATACTTTTATTTGAACAAGAAATATTTGTGTATGTGCACACGCAAATGGGAACTGGACTGTTCTCAAAGAGTGGAAATGAGATTTTCTTTTTGATTATGATTATTGTGAAAATGATGAATCAAGGGAATAGGCTGAGCTGTCCATCCTTACTGTAAATACCACCCATTGCAACCCACAAATGGAAGATGCCTCTACAGATGTGAAACATTACAGTGCCCCCTGTGCTCACAAGGAACTCATATAGGGGTTGCCAAAAATACAGACTAAGATTTAGCGATAGCACTTCTTCAAAAACAAATGAGTCATATGTTCTCTTATTTCCATATCAAGAATGAATGAATGTGATCCATTCAATTAGCAACAGCATCAAAATGTGATATCACTGTTTACAGCAAACAGGATACAATGATTTTTTAAAAAATGGTTTTTGCAGTTCACAAAGGCAAATGGATGATATTTCTCACCCATTGAAAAGAGGGAATCGTCAGAATAGTGACCAGTGAGTTTTGTTCTCACAATTGCTTCCTCTAGTACAGTTTCCTAAACCTGTGTAAATGTTTTTCTCCCCTTTATGGCTGGCATATTAGAATTATGATACTACTAGGGTCATGTTTGCTTTTTAAAAAACCATGTAGGTATTCCAAAGGGAGATTTATTGGATTGTAAAATGGGTTGTGAGAAGTAAGTGTTCTGGTATTGCATCTGCATAGGTCTACAGGATGCAAAAGTTGCCATCTCTCTTTGGCTTCTCTGTCCCATGAGGCTGAGGTTGCAGGACAGTGGGAAGCCAACACATGAGGACAAATCAACTGTATTATATTAAGTTAGAGTCTAGGGTTGCCATATTTTGAAGAGCAAAAAAGGGAACACTGTGACAACTCTCATGTTAAATATCTCCACTATATGCAGGCAATATAAGCTGTGATATATTGCTGAGAGGGGCAGGAGAAGAGGAGAGGAAAGCAAATCTTCAACTACCAGTTATGTCTATATCTCGTCCATAAAGTATAGCCATATAAATGTTGGCAAATTTAAAAAAAATCTACCCGTACAGAAATTTTACGCCTGAAAAAGAGGACATGTCCTGGAAAAGGAGGACACGTGGCAACCCTAGATTAGATCAATGTTCCATCTAACACTATCTGTCACTTCTATATACCTCCAGAAGATACATTTTCCAGCCCCTTCTCATTTAGATAATCTGCTGGAAATACTGGAGGTTTATGGAATAGGGACTCAAATTAGATAGCTATCTATTGGGAGACAGATTGACAAGTGCAGCAAGCTATGGTTAATAGATCTAATGACAAAACAAAACAAAAAAATTCCTTCCAGTAGCACCTTAGAGACCATCTAAGTTTGTTATTGGTATGAGCTTTCGTGTGCATGCATACTTCTTCAGATTCTAATGACAGTTAGCTGACGAAGTGGGAGCATATTCCTGAATTTAGTTTTATCCTTATCTAATGCAATATAAAGGAGCAAGGGGAGATCTGAAAGGAGAAAATGGTTAGCAAATGCAATTCTGTACATGTCTACTCAGAAGAAAGCCTCATAGAATTTCCTTGGTACTTAGATCAGGTAGGTGTATATAGGATTGAAACTGCCCAGTAGAATCCTATGCCCACTTAAGTGAGAGTTGTTGTTGTTTGGTCATCTTAGTCATGTTCGACTCTCCATGACCCTATGAACCAGAGCATGCCTTGGAAACTCTCACTTTCTTCTCAAAGCTTCTCCTTTTTTATGTCCATGGAGTTTTCTTGGCAAAATACTGGAGTGGTTTGCCAGTTTCTTCTCCAGGTCGATCCCATTTAGTTGAAACTCTTGGCTATGACCTGTCCGTCTTGGGTGGCCCTGCACGGCATAGCTCATGAATTCTGGGAGTTATTCAATCCCCTTCGCCATGACAAGGCAGTGATCCATGAAGGGGTAAGTGAGAGTAAGGCACCGTAAACTCAAAGGGACTTAGCTTCTGGCTAGATGCATATAGGATTGTGCAATAAATTACCGTATGTGACAAATAGAGATGATGGGCAAACCAAAGTAAGCTAAAACTGCAGTTGTTCACCAGGTAGACTTGTCCCAGGTCACCACAATTTAATTAAGTGACATTACTGAAGACATCTAATTGAATAAGAAAAAGTTCTCTTTCCTTCTAAAGCCTTAAAAGAATATCAGGTTTGGCAGCTGATTTGTGTTGACAGCTACGCCACATGGGTGCATTGTACATTATCTGAGTTCCTATGCATAGGAATCTGACTTTCCTAAAGCATAATAAATCAATAGTAAGTAAGCCATGGGGTCCTTTCCCAGCCTTAAATAATCTCTCACTGATGCATCATTTTAATGGAAAATTGTATTAGAATGATTAAATGGTCTTTTCTTTTAAAGACTACCTGGTAATTAAAGATTAGTTTAAATACATGAATCATGGTTCATTATAATAACCAAACAGTAGGGATTTTGATCTAACATTTCCATTTATCTTACAAAGAAGGAGAAATTTTCCAGGTTTCATGAATATTTGACTCAGGAGATTATAGGAACAGTTTAAAGCAAACAGTTGGTAGCTGAATGGACACAGATATCTTACCTCAAATGTGTTCAGTACAAAGTGTAACCAGGACAGAGCAAACTTTAGACCATTTGAACAGTGGGGATAAGCAGCTGAAAATCCAAAAGCTTCTCAGAAACTCTTGGGCACTGTAAATTTGCTAAGAAACATCATGGAATGGGATCTCTGAAACAATATGAAGTAAAAACTGAATTCTAACAAAGCAATTGCCAGCTACATTTGAAGCAAAACTCAGGTGGGTAAACTCAAGTACTGAATATTTTCTGTTAACAGGTTACCAGTTTAATTACCACTTTAGGCTTGGGCTGTGTGTTTATGATAATGGTTATGGTGCCTTATTAAAATAAAGCAACAATAATAAAAAGGCAGAGATCCCACTGAACATGCAGGTGTTGGGTTGGAGGAAAAGGTGCACGATGATCTCCGGGGTTGGATCCTGTCCCCTCCTCACTTTTGTGTGAGGTAGGGATAAAGGATAAATTGGTTTAATTCAAAGTTTAATGCAAACCTAACTAATGTACACTTTTAAAGCTAGTAAGTGAATGAAAATTTTCATTTCTCCAAATTTTGCATAGTAGTGGAAATGCATATTATACATGCATTGTATTGTGGGAAACTACATTCAAATTGCATACACATATGTGTATATTTTGGGGGGGAATTATCAAAAAAATGTGAATTAATTCTCATGAAGACCTTAAAAAAAGTCACAGAAGCGGAAATGGTGAAAATGGAAATTAATGAGAAAATGGAAAAATGAGAAACTGAAAGTGGCAGATTCTTCAGTCCCTAGTGTGAAGTGAATGAGTGGAAGGGGCAATGTCCCCTTCTATTACTTTCAATAGGATTTAGTTTTCTTGACTAACTTTAAGTGGACCGATGGTATACCAAGAGCATAGGGAATGTGCATTGAAATTTCATGTGCTAGGGAAGTAGTTGTTCACATATTCCTCATGCTCAAGAGTAGGGTTTGGTGCTTTGTTTAGTTAGCCATTTTCCCTTCCCAATGACTAACAGAAATGTGATAATATTATGGAAAAGGAGAGTAAACATGCAGCCATACCTTAATTTATATAATGTATCCAGGGCACCCAATCCATCTGCTCTTGATGCAAACACTGCAACTTTGCCCATCATTTAGATTTTTATTTATCCATTTATTTGTTAGAATGGAATACACACAGCTCTGGCTACATTGGAGGAGATTTATTGAATGGTGCTAAATAGGAAACATAAGTCACACAGTTTATATAATATCTACTTAAGTTTGAAAGAAATAGTTTCATAGCCATAAATTTTACTGCCGTAGAAAGAAGCTGAATCGCTCTGGTAACAAACAAATGGGAATGACTTGATTCTTAATAAAGTGTTTTAAATAGCTGCAAACTCTGGTTGCACTTATTTAGCCATTGTAAAGTGGTAAACAATAAGTAATTTGAATTTATCTTTGCACGGTTGAATTTGCAACAGTACCAACCAACCAAGTGTCGCAATAGACTAGTGATATAACAGAAGTAATTATAATACGGGATAAATCATCATGCTAAGTTGAAAGTATAAAAGAGGCATTCTGCTCTTTTTAGAAATGCAAGTTATCATTATATATAGCTTCTGTATGTAGCTCCCTAGCTCAGGCAGCCCCTGACCCCATGCCAGCAATTGGTGGCTTGCAACCTAATTGGGCTCACTTAATAAATGACTCCATTTGTTGTTCATGCAGCAGCCAGAATTTGGCTGAGAATGGGAGATGTTTTCAGGAGCTTCCATGATCTCACAGATGGCCATGGCAGTATGAGGAACCACCTAGTAGAGGTTCTGGATCTCACAAAGAGCACTTCCTCTTGAGCCCTCTTGAGTGATGGCCAGGGCACTACCGGTAGTCTGATGAGAAGTGACCAGAATTCCATAGGAACAACTTGTGTGTTCTGGGGAAACTGCAATTCCTATAAAGCTCTCTATAAAGCTGCCATTGTATCAATCTAGCAGGTGTCAGAGGGAAGCTCGGAGGTATCCCATTGTGCTTTCAGTGTCATCAAGAGAACAATAGTGTCCAACTGGGGCTTCTAATAAGGAGAGCAATTTCTGATTCACTGGGGAAATAGTTTGTTTAGCTTGGCCCAAATTCAAAGTCACCCCTCACCAACAAATCCATCCAAAATAGAGATCCTCTGATATCTCCATCAGAACACAAACAAGGTTTATATTGTATATATGACCATGTTCTGGGATCATATGATGATTGATGTGCTCTAAATTATCTTATACAGTGGTGCCTCGCAAGACGAAATTAATTTGTTCTGCGAGTTTTTTCGTCTAGCGAGTTTTTCGTCTTACGAGGCATTCGTCTTGCGGGGCACCACTGTAAGTCTCATTCCATGCCCAATAAATGTGGGGAACCTCTGTGGCAGCAGTTGGGCCCATAGATTGCAGCAAAATACTTGTGCATGCAATGGGCTCATGGGATAAAGCTGTCCCATGAGCCCTTGCAAAGAGGATGGGAAAGCTTTCATAAGGCTGCTTCTTCTTGAGTTCAGGGCCATTTCACCTCAAGAGCTTCCAACCCACTCACCCTCCAGTTAGAGCAATGGTTCCAAACTTTTTCTTTGGCCATTTCTAAGCCAAATAACCATTTCTAAAATCCTGGACCCCCCCCCCCGCTGTGACATATTCTTATTATTCAAAAAGTGAGCCCCTATTCATATGGAGAAAGCTAAAAGGCCATTAACTTGGTCTAACTCATTCTCAAATTGCCCTCCCCCCCATAAATCAAATTGCACCCCTGTGGGGCATGTTGGGAACCACATGGTGGGAACCAGAGAGTTTAGAGCCTTTACTGAGCAATTTTAATTCACTGGTTGACAGGGCTAGAAAGGATTTCTCTCTTTCAACTTGATTGGCACTTGGTTGGATATTTCCCCCCTTTCCCTTGGTGAAATCATGGTTTTCCTTCGTTAGTCAGAAGAACATTGTCCATTGAGGGTAGAAATGATATTGTGCAGGTTCACGGGGGAGGGGCACAAAGGGCCTGAGGGGAGGATTGACTACAGAACCTCCAAACTAGGAGGTTGGAATATCTACCTGGTTGAAATCTGCACCCTGGTTGGCCAGTGAGAACTTGTTTGCTTGGCTTGCACCACAGCAAGGCTTAACACTGGCTGACTCCCATGGAACAAGTTTGGGGTGCTCCAAACCCAGTGTATCCATTCCTTCAACATGGGTCCCATGCTGTTCGCATAACATAAGGGCAGAGGAGATATCCTAGGCTCTGGTTATTTAGGACTCTGTAAGATCTTGGAAACAGCAGGATATTTTTTTTAAAAAAAAATCCATTCAGCTGCATCTGCTGGTACTTTACATAGAGAAATAATAATGATTTCAGAGATTCTGCAGATAATCCACATACACTCGCCCTCAATTATAATAGGATTTAATATTAGCTTTCTTTGATATTTTCACAGGTGGGGAAGAACTATGTTCTGTTTGTTTGCATTCACTGAAGATAAACAGATACATGAATCTATGGGACTGCTAATTCTAGCTAATGGCAGTGTTGATCCACCTTTTATCAATAATAGAATATCTATAACTTGTTTTTCCCTCTCTTCTGTCTCAGGTTACATTAATATTTTGTGTACTCTGTGCACCTAGGTAAAGGAAAAAGGGGCTCGTACTGTTTACCTTTGACTTAATTTTGTTATTTAGACAGAGTCTGCAAGAAACTCCTGCTTAAACCTTGACAAACTGTTTTCACTTTGGGAAAACCGACTGTTACTCTGAACAAAGAAGAAGAAGTCCATAGCCAGTGGGAATCTTTCAACCAGCTCCATCATGCTAGTCTCCTTTTCCTTTCACACAACAGATTTCACAGCTCGCCTGCCTAGTTCTGGCAATGAAAACTGGGGGAAGCTAGATATGGGGCAGCACCCTTCATTCCAATCTACTTCAGAATTAATACAGAAAAAAATAATTACCTAGACATTCACCGGTTGACTGCTACTTTATAGGAATATAGGAAGCTGCCTTAAACTAACTGGTCCATCCCATTCAATATTTATTTATGGAATTTTTATACTGCCCTTCGTCTGTAGATCTCAGGGCAGTGCACAAGGAGCTGAAAAGCCTCAGACTTTTCTAGCTGTGGTCTAGCAGGGTCCCACCCTCCTAGGCCAGTGGGAAAATACCTGCCTGCCAGGTAGGTAGCAGATCCTGCAAGACTCACAGCTGAGATGCCATATTATCAATGCTGACTAGCAGCAGCCCTCTAGGGGTTCAGATTGAGGGTGTTCCCAGTCCTGACAAGAGACTTTATGCATGTAAAGCAGATGCTGTTCAACTGAGCTAAGACCTCCCCAAATCATCAGCAAACTACAAATTCCCAGAAATCCAAAATACAAAAAAGTACAAAATGCAAAACTGTGGAAGAGGAGATAGCAGGACAGTTCTGTCTGTTTTTGAAGGACCTTAGAATATAGGGAAATTGAGGGTTGGGATTTCCATCATTTGCAGCCAATTCTAACAGGAGCTTGGCTCCTATCTTTCGAGAAAACTAGTCTAGCCCAAGTGCATTGTAGATTCCACACCTATTTATGTAAGTCCATTTTAAATTACAATAGTAACACTATGCTCACAAGTAAGTAGAACATGTGAGTGGAGAAAACCACCCGCACCATCTCTGAGGTCAGCCATCTACTATAGGGAGCCTCCTATACACTTGGAGTCTTCTTATGTGATCTAGAACCTAATTTCCAGGTAGTTCTCCTTCAAGGAATAACATGCTCTAAATTTCAAGTGACTTTCCCAGAGTTTTTCCCAGAGGTTAAAATCTATATTGTGTCCTATATCTATTGCCCACTGTGTCACTGAGGCTTCAACAAGCTCATCTTTTGTTTCCCAATCTAATAACAAATTATACATTTTAGACAAAAGTTTCTCTTTGTTTTGTAGAAGTTCTTTTTCAAATCGTGAGCTTTGGTCCAAAAAACCATCCCCCCCCATCTAATTTAAGCATTTCATGTAACTGATGGTAACGTGGCTCCTTACATTTTCCATTGATTTTGGTTTGGGTCCGCTCCCCCCCCCCCATAAAATGCAGCAATTCCCTGTAAGTCTCCCACTGTCTATCCATATTAACTCTCTTAATTGTAATAGCCTCGATAGAACATAGCCCTAAATATGTTTTCCTTTCCAGCAGATTTTTCTCCCAAACTCTATACAGATTCTTCCTAAGAATATGGTTCATAAACACTTATAAATTTTTGCCTTCCCATACCAAAGACATGCATGCCAGCCAAATTTTAAGTCATGGCCTTCTAAGTCCAGGATGTCTGCATTATCCAATGTAATCCATTCTTTTAACCAGCACAAACAGGCTGCCTCATAATACCTTTGTAGGTCTGGCAGGGCAAAGCCTCCTCTTTCTTTTATATCATCATATGTTTAATTCTTGGCTTTTCCCCTGCCAGATAAATTTAGAAATATCCTTCTTCCATTCTTTGAAGCAGCCTGAATTATTTACAATTGGAATTGACTGGAATAAAAACAGCATCCTGGGCAATAGATTCATTTTAATAGCTGAGATTCTACCAAGCAGGGAGAGGTATTGGCAGGAAGATCCTGTCTAGTAAGGAATAATGACCCTCTTATAGACTTGCCTTACTGAGCTGGGAAGCTGTAGAGCAAATCATGTGAGAAGCTTTCTTTTCAGCACTGAAAGAGTGAAAAGTGCTTTCCCTGCCTATAAGCAGGCAATGGAAGGATAAGACATACATTGTCCAATGTGACTCAGGCAACAGAGTTTGGGATTTCAGCTAGCTCATCCGTTCTCTGCATGGAAATCACAACCTCAATTTTGTATCTTATCAAATAGAAACAAATTGCATATGTTTTACCTGGGTGTCGCGATTCTGTATTTTTAAAAATAATAATATATTTTTATTAAAGATGTCGTTGTTTACAAAAATACTTGCATTGTCTCTTTTTTCAAGTTGTGTTTTCTACAGACCACTTTTATTTGTTGTGAGATATTTGTGTTGCATGTAGCATTAGGTTAGGAAGTTAACAAATATCCCTGTTTAAAAAAGGGGGGGGGGGTAAGCAGAATAGTCTGAGAAGATACAAGAAGAACAGATTTCCTAAGCATTACCAACAGATTTTCTGAAACACTCTCCAAGATTCTCCCCAGTTGATCAAGAAAGGAACGTGCAATTTGGCAGAGGAGTCAATTTCACTAACAATTCAGACTACAAGTCTATAAGCAGTTATCCTTAATTGTTACTAGCGGATCTCATTTGGTCCAATTCCCTTAATGTCTCATTTGGTCCTCCCAGCCCTCTGTTATTTATCTCTCTCTTTCTCTCTCTCTCCTTCACAACTTGTGACTCAGGAAGCTGACATGGCCCATCAACCAAGTTGATGGATGTTGGAGGAAGTTTGTGGCTCGGCATTCTGAAGCAAATTCGCCTCATCCTCACCTCCCAGAATTCTGGGAGATTCAAACTGTGGGACACATGAGAATGAGAAGCTGCAGTGAATACTATGAGGAAATATGAGGGCTTCGTTTAAACTTCTCACAAAAATAAAGATACTTGCTGCTTGGCAAAACTACAGAGTGTAGCTCCTGCTGCACAGATTGAAAGTGGAACCATGGGACATCTTCCGCCCAGTCAAATCTTGCTAAGAGTGATATCATGCCATCATACTCTGTCAGTTGAATGCATTTTTGAGCCACAGTTTGTAACTAGTGTGATTGGATTGTATCTGGAAAGTTTATAATTTATCTTTGGACCACTCCATTGAATGAATTGTAACATATATTTTTTTAAAAAAATAGAAATTAATTTTTTAAAATAAAAATACCACTTTTTAAATGAATATAGACATTATGCATGCCATCAAACTCTAAATAATAAAGTGTGTTCTCCTTCATGAAGAGCACGTGTTGCAGTGGGAGCCGCCAGGACACTCCAAAGTTGGAGGCGGGCTAATTGATCGTTGGCCACTGATGTGACTGGGGCTTCCCTTGTTGTTGGGAAGAAGTTAATGTTGCCATTTGTTGATTGACAGCCAGAAATGCTAAAACTCCTTGCATGAGGCTAGGACTTCCTCTTTTCACCCGTGCATCGGATTGCCCCCCCCCCCCAGAATTAGGGTTGTTCGCTTTGACCTTGCTATGCCTGTCATGGGGTCGTCTGCTCTTAGGGCAGGGGCCTGGTAGGAATTTTGTCCATCTGGCTGATTGGCTGGGGCCATTTGGTTTTTGCCTACTGCGTAGCAAATCGTCACAACTTGTAAGGTTGCAGTTAGGCATTGGTTTGTGGTTTGGTTGGTTGAGGGGCATGGATTGGCTGTGCCTGCCCCTCTAATGCTGCTGCTGCAAGGGATTCCGTTAAAGGAATCGGGGACTAACGATTGCTTGTCCACCCAGTCAAGGGGGCTCGGGCCATAGCAATGAGCTCCTGGTTGCATTTGGGGAGGGCTGAGGGCAGCTTTCCTGCTCTGTCACTCCTCCCAAGTATATTCCCCTTTTCTGACTTTCACAGGCGTGTGGAATGTCTTTCTTTCCCCCACTGTGGGGGCAGCTAGTTGCAACCAATGCCTAAGCAACCACTCACATGTTTGTATTTTAATAAAGTTGTGGCCAAAATTATGCCAAAAACCTTAAACAAAAATTCTGTGTGATGTGTGAGTTATTGGGGTGGCCCTGGAGATCTCGACACCCAATACAAATATCAGTAAAACAATCATAGCACAACACACCCTAGTGTTTTTTATTTTGTATTATATCTTTAAATATTATTTTCTTATTCCTATGACATGTTAATACAAAACCTTTAACATCAGTTTTATATCACCCTATCTTTAAAAAAATATGAGTCGAATATTGATCTATTTTTCTTAAGTAAATATCAAAGGAGCTCAAAAAATCACAATATTAAGTTTTTAAATATTTAAACATTTGCTAATAGAGTATATAAATATGCATGCATTCACTTCACTTATAGCAGCAATCTGATTTTAAACTTGTTATACTTAGCATATATGTGCATATAATTGTTGGAATCTATTTATTCATTTCCTTCCTCATCATATGGATATATAATCTCTGTTAACAATATAATTTTGTGTGGATTTTTTATTTTATTTTTTCATCACACTTTACAGTACAAACAGGAAATAGCAGACTTAAAAAACAAAAATAAATTCAAAATTGGTGTGGACTAAATTTGGACTGTTGTTTTTGTCCATGGAGTTTTCTTGGCAGGGATACTGGAGTGGCTTGCCAGTTCCTTCTCCTGGCGGATCACATTTAGTCAAACTCTCCACCTGTCCATCTTGGGTGGCCCTGCATGGCATAGCTCATAGCTTCTATGAGTTATTCAAACCCCTTCACCATGGTGCTGGAGGAGACTCTTGAGTGCCCCATGGACTGCAAGAAGATCAAACCTACCCATTCTGAAGGAAATCAGCCCTGAGTGTTCACTGGAAGGACAGATCCTGAAGCTGAGGCTCCAAGACTTTGGCCACTTCATGAGAAGAGAAGACTCCCTGGAAAAGATCCTGGTGTTGGGAAAGATTGACGGCACAAGGAGAAGGGGACGACAGAGGACGAGATGGCTGGATAGTGTTCTTGAAGCTACCAGCATGAGTTTGACCAAACTGCGGGAGGCAGTGGAAGACAGAAGTGCCTGGCGTGCTCTGGTCCATGGGGTTGTTGGAATTCTGGCTCGGCCAGAGGAATGTGCCATCGCTGCAGGCACTGGCTGAATTCCTTGTAGACCTCCCCGCTGCGACTCCTGGCAGGAAAACAGGCGAGGTCTGTAATCGGCGATCCTTCCCAGATGTGAGAAGAACACACCATTCCTTCTCTCTCCCCTTTGGTATCCCCAGGGAGGGGAAAGAAACAGACAGAAATGTATCTACATGCTTTTATTTCTGTCTCTTACAGCAGTACAGAGAAACATGTCTGCACTCAACAGCAGTGAGAATAAACTCCACCCATGTACTTCCAGTACGGGTCATATGACACACACTGAGCTAACATCCGGTGCTCAGTACAGAATGGACTGCCCCTTTCTTCCCATGGCAACAGTCACAAACATCCTGTCTGGCTTTCCAGCCACCTGCAGCTGACGAAGCTGCTAAAGCTTTTGCTTGCTGCCGCATTGGTCCCTTTTTGGTAACAGGGGTCATGAAGAGCCAGACACAACTAAAACACAACAACAAAATTTGGACTGATCATTACAACCAGCTGCTTAATAATTCTTCCCTGTTTCCTTCCTTTCGTTGGCAATAGGAGGATGGCAGAAAATGCAGGTTTGTCAAGGACCTGGAGGGTTAGTATTCATGATGCATGGATTACATCCAGCTATGGATATCAGAGTTTTGACAAATTTGAGCTAGGTTATAAACAAGAAAATCCAGACTAGTCTCCATGTGAGAGCATCTATATCTGGAATATCCAAATAAGGGTGACAAATTGTTTTTAAAAGAATGTTAGCTAGGATACACACACACACACACACACACACACACACACACAAGCTCATATTTTTTCACAGCTGATTTTGCACAGGGATTAGGGTGAAGAGGAAGGGGAGGGAGCCTCAAAATAAGATAATAATGGTGATGGCTATTGCTGTGCCCTACAGATTAAGAGAATATTGATCACCTAGGTTACTAGAGAGCAGGCATTATTGGTAGGCAATGATTACATTTTTTATCAGGTACCTGCTATGCGTAGGTTATGTTCCTGCAAAATATATAATGCCTCCAAACCTACAGGGTCTGAATAATGCACTCCTACTGATTAATAAGGCCACAGTTGGGCTGAAATTCCTGCAAAATGATTTTTTAAAAGAAGTGTCCCATTGATTATTTCACAGGAACTGCTTTTCTCCTTTACATTCAGTTAGTGCTGAGGATACCCTCTGGTACTGTACTTGTAATTTTCTCCTATTGATTTTAACAGCTTCCTTGACCTTGGGCAAAGAGCCTTAAAATATCACCAGAGACAGAAGGTGTATGAAAAGCCTTTAAAGGAGGGATAAACAGAATATGTGCAGGAGGGAACAGAGAAAGAGCAAGCAGATATGCCAATAGCATTAATAAATGCAAGTACAACTAGGACTGCCAAAATGACTTCGAGTCATGGTTTCTCCCTTTCTCCCTAGGTTCAAAGTCTCCATCCCTTCTTGGCTTGTTGATTTTTGTTTGTCGAGCTGGAGCTCCGCAACCCATCTGTGCCATACTTATTCTAGGTTAGTTTTTGTACTGTATGTGTGCTTAGGAATTCAGCATTCTGCTATGTTGATCAATCCATCAGGGCAAGCATTTCAGCCTGCTGGACACAATGATTCCCACTCTCTCCCGCCCCTGTTCTGGGGGTTCTTCCCACACACCCCAAACCAATTTCAGTGGGTACATGGGATTACATGAAGGGAAGAGGGGGAGCCTTATTGCACAAGGGAAAGTGCTTGCCTTTGTAGCACAAGACTTAATCCTAGCTCATGGGATGATGAGAGTCGAAGCAGCAAACATTAAAGAACAGAACTGGGCTGTAGCAATTTCTACAGTGGGGAAGTTCCAAAATATTGCTGCAAAGGTTGGGTGCCACCCCCTCTCTCTGCCAAGCAGTAGCAAGAGTCCTTGGGGTTCCAGCCACTCACCCAGGCTCTGTGTTCCTCTGGAAAATTGCGACATAGTGGAGACTGTTGTAGCTTTCAGAAATATGGTTTATTCACCTATTTACACCTTCAGTCTGCATGGAGGGAGTCCAGATCTCACATCATGGCCATTTCAAGAGGGGCTTGTCCCCCACAGGAGTCAGTCCAAGGCATCTCTCCCAGCCAGCCTTCAGCCAACATGCCCAATATGGATCCCAGCCTTTCTTCTCCCCTCTTCCTCTTCCCAGAACACCTTGCTAAAAGACTCCCTTTCCCCATCACCTCACACCCGGTTACCCTGGCACCATCTGTCTTTGTTTGAACTGGTTCTCATGTGGTGCCTTCATTTGAAGGTTGTCTCCCTCATTTTCAAACTTTTTCAGTGTGACCCTGTTCTACCAAGGCAATAAGCAGACATTGGGGTGAAGATTGCAGGTTTTATTAGCCACACAGCCAGCTTTAGGCATCAAACGCACATACATAGTCACAAAAGCAAATTACTAAGCATTTAAGCATTATTATAGCAAAACCTTCCCATGCCGGTTCATTCTGACGTTCCATCTGCTGTTGGAGAACCCTTAGGAATGACAGCAAACAATCTCCCTTGGATGCTTGGATGCTTATAACACAAGGCTTATCTCGGTAACCTTGACGTTAAGCCCACATTTCCTCTTATGACACAATACATTCTCATATGCAATTAACTCCTTAAAGGACAAATCCTAAAAGTACCAATCGCTAGCTACTAAGCAGAGGCAGCTCCTTAATGAGGCGTCAATAAATAATTATTGGGTGCCCCTTGTCTCCTCATGATCTCAATATTCTTCTGCATATTTACAATACAGGCAGTGACAAAGTTGCATGCTCCGCTACCAGGGGTAGCAGGCAGGAGCATGGCGTGCTTTCTGGGGCCGTGATGCGCCACCTGTGGCGACGTGGCACTAGGCGCACAGGGGGTGCGTGTTGGGGGCCCCCGCTGTGATGGCACCCTGCCGGAATAGTGGTGCCAGGTGCGGCTCCCTCTACACTCCTGTTCCTCTGCCAGTGAATACAGAACCATGCTGTCTGCAGGATCCAGGCATCTACCCCATCTTGCCTTTTTTCTGGAGACAGCCACATGGGCCCAGGATAAGTTGCATCAGTGAATCTTAAAGACAATCTTATACATATTGTTACAGAGGCCTGGTGCCTGCCTCTCTCTCTGAGATCCCAGCTTCCTCTTTCTCCTTCCCAGAAAACCTTTGCTCTAAAATGCCCTTTTCCAGTCCCTTCAAACAGTCCCTTGGTAACAACTCACTCAACAGGCTAAAGGATTCCTCTCCCCAATGGCCCATCAACACCTTTTGTCATGTTAACGGGTATCTCCTTCACTAAGCCAGCCAGACTGGTTTGCATGTCAGCCCAGGAATTTCCTGAATTCCCTGTCTGGCACAGTTCTGCACTTCATTGTTATTATTTTTATGGATGCAGAGAAGTTCTGCACTTTAAACCATATCCCATTTAATCAAAACCTTGGTATTTTTTAATTTTGAGGGTTTACCCCCAAATCTATAACACCATTTATCAGATCTTACCATGTTTGATAGGGTTTTCTCCTATGGGTACAGAAGATTTCAGTGCAGCCTTAGTGCAAGATGTCATTTGTCCATTTTCATGCAGAAAACACTCCAGGGAATAGTTTTTCTGTAATAAGTGAGTGAAAACATATGGGGCTCTGTTGCAAGGAAGCACAACATGGATTCAGTCTGGGAAGAACTACCTGAAAAGAGTCAAATGTGATAGAAATAATTGTTTAGAGAAATATTCTGTGTTTAAATATCCAAGATTCTCTTTCTGACAAATGCATGTATTGAGGAAATGCTCTTGGGGGTTTAATTCAATTTCAAATGTATAAGGAGTACAAAAAATCATGTGCTCAAGATTAGATGAGACTTGTCCAAAATCTGTCTCTACCCACCCATGGAATTACTGAAGCTCTGCACCTAAGGTGATAATTAAAGTTGCATAAGGGTGAGTTGATGGAGACAAAAAAGGAGTGAAAAACAGAAGAAAAATGAAAAGCGAGACAACCACAAGAAGCAACACAGCATGAACCAGGCAGGTTTCAAGCAGATTATTAAAATACTCTCAGTTAAAGGCCACAAGACTGTCACAACCTGAATGGAAGCACATTCTTAATTATTATTTTCAGGTTTTCTGACTCCATGGCCTAAGAACACCAAATTCTGTTTGAATATTTTTTTTTTTAATCCATTATTGAAGAACACAATATCCCAGCAAAGCACAAAGGGTGGGGAGGGGGGGGAGAGAGGACTCCTGTAAGAAATCGGAACTCCATAAAAACCCCTGTCTCTTTACTATCTGTCTATACTTTTGGCCAACTCTTTACAAGTCAGTGTTCAGAAGGTGAACTATGCCCCAAAGCTGAATAGTCCTTGCCTCTCATATATGCTTAGGGTTAAGGGGGAAATTTACTGAGTAAGTCTAGGAAAGCTTCTTTCCTTTAAGAAATCATTTCCTTTCAGCTGCACAGACCACACAAGATGCTAAAATATTCCCACCTTGCAGTTATGAAGAGCTAATTGACAGTTACTAGAGCTATGCTGGATAAATCAAAGAGCCAAAGTTTCCAGACCAGGACAGTTTGTCAAAAGTGCTTCTGGCATAATGCAACCTTCACTTTCCAGTTCACCAATAGACCTAGCTATGTATCATATTTTTCGCTCTATAGGATGCACTTTTTCCCCTCCAAAAATTAAGGGGAAATATGTGTGCGTCCTATGGAGCGAATGCAGGCTCCTTGGCTTCAGCGATAGCAACACGGAGCCTCTGAAACGCAGAGGGAGTGCTCCCTCCACGCTCCGGAGCTACGTGTTGCTTTCGCTGAAGCCTGGAGAGCGAGAGGAGTCGGTGCGCACCGACCCCTCTCGCTCTCCAGGCTTCAGGGATAGCCGCCTGAAGCCTTTGGAGTGCAGCGGGAAGTCGCGCTGCGCTCCAAAGGCTTCAGATTCCTTTTGCTGAAGCCGGGAGAGCAAGACTCTGCTGGCTTCAGCAGAGAGGGAGAGCTGCACAGCGCCCCTTCAGCTAAGCGGGAGGAGAAATGGAAGGGGCTCCGTTTCTCCTGCCACTTCACTGAAGGGGTGCTGAGCAGAGAGGGAGAGATTTTTTTTTCTTGTTCTCCCCCTCTAAAACAAGGTGTGTCCTATGGTCGGGTGCGTCCTATAGAGTGAAAAATACGGTATATACCAAGGTCAGAAACTGGATTAATCAAAGAAAGCTGTACCTGATGTGTTTCCTTCCAACTTCAAAGCCTCAAGGCCTGCTGGCTATCAGTGCTTCAGCTTTGATTAGGTCAATCAGCTTGTATTCATCAGCCATACAGTCTACATGACCTTTGCTAGTTGACATAATGTTTCCTACCTCCAGTCCAAGTTGCCAGCATGGAGAGACTGGTTCAGATTGGGACCCTAGCCTAGGGGGCACTGATGCTTCAAAACCATCACCCCCTGCTGTGGTTCCAGTGTGAAATAGGGGCAGGATACTTGCAATTTTCATTGCAAAAATGAAATGAAAACAAAACTCCCATTGAAATGCATAAAGGAGATTGAACAAGAGTGCAGGGTAAAGATCCAGTGAAAAAGAGTATGGAAATTAGCACCCCTGATATCCAGAAACACTAAATTCATGCTATCTCAACCTCTCTCAGACCCTCCAAGCATCCCTATTTCCCAAGGACAGTCTCAGATTTACAGAGGCTGTTCTGGTTTCATATTTGATCAAACAATGTCCTATTTTTCCTTAAAATGTCCCTATTTTCATTGGAGAAATGCTGGAGGCTATAGTGAGATGTCCCTATTTTCATCAGAGAAATGTTGGAGGGTATGGAGTTATGTGACTCCCAAGCCAAGGAGATAAGTAACAATACAACCTTTAGAAGACATCTGAAAGCAATCCTATATAGGGAAGGTTGTAATGTTCAATGTTTTATTATGTTTTTATATATGTTGGAAGATGCTCAGAGTAGCTGGCGCAACCCAGTCAGATGGATGGGGTATTATTATTGTTGTTGTTGAATAGGAAATCCCTATTTTCAGCGGAGAAATGTTGGAGAGTATTCTCTCTGCCTTAAATACCCACTGGATTGGAGAAGATGAAATTGAATACTAAAGAACTACGTACATAGGAAATGTACAGGAAAGATTGCGGTGACAATAGCACAGTCTCCTTGCCATATCTAAACATGCATGGATCTTGGAAACAGTAGCTGAGCAGCATCTTCATAAAACAATGAAGACATGGCAGTACATGTCAAGACTTCAAAATCTCTTGTTTAGTCAAGGGCCAAACATGAATTTGAGGCCACCTGGCATCATGACTTCCTTAAGCAATTATTCAGTTGTTTCAGACAACAATTCATTCTCCACAAAAGAAACCCTTTCCTGTCTTCCCTGAGCTCCTTAGTCATCTTCATGGATTGGCTGAAGGAACAATTGATACGTGATTCATGGACATGCAGCTGAATCTGTTCTTCTTGCTTAAGTAGGTTCTGAAACTTTCCTTGGACAATAGCCATTTGAATTGAAAAATGTTGTAATTAGATTATCTCTTTGCAGAATTTATGATAATTGTTTTCGCCCTTCCATGAGACTGAAAATTCCATCTCTATTGTGCCTCTACAATATCTATCAACATAATCAGCATTGCACTGCTTTAACGATCTGTTGGTATTGGAAAAATGAGAACAATGACCTTTGAGCTAATTAGTTTATATGAAGAACCTAGTGAGATGGAAAGTATAAGACCTAATGGTATTTTAGATTATTCATTTTAATCATAACTGTGAAGGTAATATCTGATCCTAATTAGACTACAGGAACCAAGTTCAAACAGACACACTGAAACATACATGTAAGTTATACCTATTCTCCCCTCGGAGAAATATTATGAAATTATCTAATTAATATTCAGTAATTACCTTTAAAAACTACTTTGGAAAATGCAACAGCTTTTGACATTATGTATTAATTTCTTAGGGACGTGGGTGGTGCTGTGGTCTAAACCACAGAGCCTAGGACTTGCCGATCAGAAGGTCGGTGGTTCGAATCCCCGCGATGGAGTGAGCTCCCATTGCTTGGTCCCAGGTCCTGCCAACCTAGCAGTTCGAAAGCACGTCAAAGTGCAAGTAGATAAATAGGTACCACTCCAGTGGGAAGGTAAACAATGTTTCTGTGTGCTGCTCTGGTTTGCCAGAAGCAGCTTAGTCATGCTGGCCACATGACCCAGAAGCTGTATGCCGGCTCCCTCGGCTAGTAAAGCGAGATGAGTGCTAGAACCCCAGAGTCGTCTGCAACAGGACCTAACGGTCAGGGGTCCCTTTACCATTATTACTTTCTTGCTTTTCTCTATTTTTAAGAGCCCAGCCTGAGGAAGAGTTGTGCGTAACTCAGAAGCTCCCATACTGTGAAACACAGTTGGTCCTAATAAAGTTTTTGTTTTACTGGACTCGTCAGAGGTATTATCAGAAGGTGTGCAAGAGTTTCCATTACGTTCATACATATTTCCATATTCTCACACTCTGGTCTCCCCTGTGTAGGACAGTCGTACCTTGGTTTTCAAACAGTTTAGTTCTCGAACGTTTTGGCTCCCGAATGCTGCAAACCCAGAAATGACTGTTCTGCTTTGCGAACTACCGTATTTTTGGAAGCCGAACGTCCGATGTGGCTTCCACGGCTTCCGATTGGCTGCAGGAGCTTCCTGCATACAATTAGAAACTGCGCTTTGGTTTCTGAATGTTTTGGAAGTTGAACGGATTTCCGGAATGGATTCCTTTTGACTTCCAAGGTACGACTTTTAGCATTTCTGCATGCAAATATGAATTGTGGTGTACTGCATCCGAAACCTTTGGATCCCTCCTCCATTGCATCCCCGCTGGAAGTAGCTAACCCTAAATGTAGTGTTTTGGAAGTGTTTGGAGCTGGGCAACAGACTCATTTCAGGCTTTTATGTTACACCCACTTAGGAACTGTTGTAACAAAGTGACCCCCCCCCTTGTGCTGCTCCCACCTTCTGCCCTGCTTAGTGTGGGTACCAAGGATGTGGGTAGTGAACTGACTGTGCCATAAAACCCATTGCTGCCAGCCAGGGGTTAGAATTGTACCTTTTGTTCCTCTACCAGAGTCCCCAACGGAGATCTATAAAGCTGGGTGTTAGCTTACAAAAACCCATCAACCTCTGGAGGCTTCTTTCATCAAGCCGTACAGATTCCACCGTGGGAACATTATGCCCCATATAACCTTGTATTTTCCCCACTCTACCTCAAGCCTATTGTCTAAACCAATTCACACCATAATCTTTTCTTTCCCTTTTCTCAAAAGGCAGCCAAACATTAGAGATGATTCAGTACTCACAACCATTAGGGGGGAAGAAACAAAGTGTGTATGTTCAGGAAATCGGTAGGAAGCCATTTTCTGGTGGCAAGACAAATACATTTCATCTTCTAAAACAATTAAATTATTTCCCCTAACTTGCCCCCATGAAGAGTTCTACAACAATCTGATCCATGCGGATAAATATTGGATGAACTCAAAGCCTCGATACATCATGCTCTCTTAACAATTACCTCAGCCATAAATTATTCTATGCAATTACAGAAGTCAATTACATTTAAATTGCTGCCATCATTGTAAATTGCAATAGTCACAAATACTAATCCTAATACCATGATCTTTATTACTGTTCTGTCTTGTTATTAAAAAAATGTGCAGAGGAAATGTTATTAGGTTGACACGGGACATTGTAAGGTGGCTTTTGTTGGTTTTTAATTGAAAAGAAATATAAAACTGGAATAATTAGGGAAAACAATTAACACAACCCCTTGCTATGCAGATCTAATGAATGAGTATAGATGTAGGAAGAGTTATACAGGCATGTTAAATTTGTTTCTAAAGACATTAAATACAACATTGTAATTAAGAAAAGAAGCTTTTATTGTTATATCCAATAACCTTTTAAAGCTTAAACACACACTCAGGGGTGAGAGGTAGCAGGACTCCACTTCAGTGTAATAGGCCAGGGCTAGTCCTAGGGAAAATGGCCAACAGCAACAAAACTGAGAACCTTTGAAAAGGAAGAGGAAGCAGACTCAAAAGGAATGGGGTAGACCAGTGCTATTTTTGTAGGAAAAGTGGTGTAGTGGTTCAGAGCGGTGGACTCGAAATCTGGTGAACTGGGTTCACTTCCCCGCTCCTCCACATTTAGTTGCTAGGTGACCTTGGGCTAGTCACACTTCTCTGAAGTCTCTCAGCCCCACTCACCTCACAGAATGTTTGTTGTAGGGGAGGAAGGGAAAGGAGATTGTTAGCCGCATTGAGACTCCTTAGGGTAGTGATATCAAATCCAAATCCAAACTCTTCTCACCATGAATGCCTCCCTTGTTCTCTTAGAATGGTAATGGCGGCCACCCAAGAGGTACCAGAACTGAGTTCCGGCGGTCTAGCCAGAAGCTCGGCCTTGCCCTCGCCGGTTTTGGACAGAGCATTTGGTAAAGTCCCGTATGCTCAGAGACTTTGAGCCTGCCCATTAGGGGAAATAGGAGGCCCCAGACATTTATTTTTTTGTGAGTATACTCTCACTCTAATTTTGCTTCTGGTGGTCTAAGTTCTGCATCCATCCCAAGTGCTCAAAGTCATCTAGTGCTCAGGAGCTGGCATCAGGCACGGCCTGTCTTGTTTCGCCACCAGAAGCAAAATGAGAAGACGCTGCCCCCTGCCCCCAAAGCCTTGCTTACAGGGGTTACATGGTGGCACCTGAGGGGAGTGCTGCATCATAGGAGTCTGCTGCCCAAGGCAACTGCTTCAGTCTGCCACATGGGCTGCCTGGCCCTGAACAGCATTGTGAGGTATTTGCTTCCATGTTGTTGTTGTTTGAAACAGGCAGATCAGAAGGCTTCAGAGGCCTGGATACATTTTTAATGGAAAGAAAATCACAGACCACCTCTCAACCACCTTCCAATGATAAGGTGCTTGCAAAATGCCACACCCACCAAAATCCTAAATACTGTTTTTTTCAGTGTATAAGATGCCCCCAAGTATAAGACACCCCCTATTTTTTCCACCTAAAATCAAGAAATTAAGTTGTTTAGCTTTTGGGGGTGGGGGTGGGGGAGGTCACTTCTGCCAATCGCTCAACTGCCTGCCCGCCACTGCCAACCGCTTGCCATAGCCACCGCCAATCGTACACCTCACTGCAGCTGCTGCCAATTGTCTGCTCACTCACCTCCACCACCTGCCCACCCGCCCACTTGCTGCAGCCGCCAATCGCCTGCCCAATTGCCGCAGCCACAGCCAATCCGCCAGCAGGCCTTGGCGCAGCCACCCATCACCTGCCCAGTCGCCGCTGCCAATCTCCTGCTTGCTGCTGCCATTAATCACACGTCCCCCCTTTGCATTCACTATCCGTGTATAAGATTACACCCAATTTTTGACTAATTCTTTTTTAGCAAAAAGCATCGTCTTATACATGGAAAAATACAGTAAATTCTAAAGTGCCATAAGAATGAGGCCAAAACAACTAAGAGACATGTGGTGAATGCGGTGGAAGTCTTTTACAATATTGTAACTAAGATTTATATATTGCAGTATTTGAAGCAAGAATCTGGTAATATTCCAGGTTATGAAAAGTATTTTTTTTTCTTTTGTCTTTTTTCTTTATATCTTTTAGTTTTCCTTTCCTTTTTTATTTTTATTAGTTTTCATTTTGGAAAATATGTATATAAGTGTGTTTACAGTGTTATGTATTGTTCTTTGTTTTTCTTTGCTTAATTTCTATTTTTTGAAAAGTTTAATAAAAATATTTTTTTTAAAAAAAAAAGAGAATGAGGCCAAAACATAAAAGTAAAAAGAAACTGGGACAAATTTTTGTGCAGCACGAGTTTATTGTGTTAGTGGATAAAGCCAGAGGAAAGCTGATTTTAAGTGTCCAAAAGTAATAAACCAAATTTGTTAGAAGGGGTAGGGATTCCATGCCTTAAAGCATTTTTTGAGTGTGTGACTACAAATGTAAAATAGCCATAGATAGTAGTCATCTGAATATTCCACCCCAGGACTGGTTCCTGACCTAACATGACTGCAAACCCTTGAAATAGTTGCATGCTACTTGACTTCATAAGTGTGTGTGCATTGTTTGATGGTTTAACATGATTGCTCACTGATGATTGCATGAGCAGACTTCAATTAGAAGAATCGTATTTGAGGTGAGGTGAGGTGAGGCAAAAGTTCTACCTGATCTGCGATGGCATATTTGCAAGTGCAAGTCACCAGCAGATGCAACTGTCAGCTGGTGAACCGGTTCATAATTTGTAGCGCTATCCCAAGCAAAAGTATAAGTGAAGTTTCCATCATTTTCTCCCCTATCTGTGATGATTAAGAGGAGAAGGGCTGAAAAATCACGATGGGAATGGGGGGAAAGCCTATGGCAAGGTTGTGAGTCTCAGTCCTAATTTACCAAGTTCAGACCTATTCACTAAGCAAATTAAAGCAATGAGACAGACCTTGTGGCTCAATATGACAGCCAGAACATCATTAGGAAATAATTGTGATTGTTTATAACATATCATACCTAGAAACAGGACAAACAGAACAGGGTCTTCCCCACCCCGCAGAGTTCGGAAATATAAATGGAAGATTCCTGAATGGGGTTGGTCCCCCCCCTTTTTTCTTTTGAGTGGTGGGAGGATATGAATATTTCAAACAAGCTATGATTTTGTCATGATTCTGGTATAGGTTTTGTATAATGCAATCTCACACCATCCCATTTTGCATTCCTAAATGTCAACCTTCAAAAGATGATTGTGGATGGTGAACACAAATCAACCCGAGGTTTTTAAAATGAATTTTCCAAAGAAGAGGGGGAAATATAGGCTGAGATCAAATTAACTACTTTAGCATCACTCAAAGGGTTGTGTTTGCCCAGTGTCCAGTCAAATTTTCAGGGTCATTATAGGCTAGAATGTGAGATTTACACATACATGATTTGTTAAAACTCCTTTAAAACTCCCGGTCATCTTACAAACCATTTTAAAGATTCCCCTCATCCTCTAGAACTTCTGTTTGAAGGGAAAAGCATTCATAAGGCCACTACAAAACTCAAAGGACTTGGTCTACTGTTCTTTGGATTCTTGTGCAGCCGGCTATCAGGCCTTGGTTTGGTGCTCAGAAAGGCAAGAGAGTGTAGGCGCAAGAGACAGAGGGCTTTTTTGCTGGTGGTGCCCATCCAATCTATGGGAAAACAAAGTATGTGGGAACAGAGGGTGACTTGGAGAAGAGGATGCAGAGAAGGAACCAGAAAGCATGGTCCCCAACACACTCTCAAAATCCCTATTGTGGGTTCGAAAACATTGGTGACTCCTAGTCTACAGAGTTTCATGTCACCCCTCCAATCTGAAGCTCAGAGGGTGACCATGAGAGAGGGCCTTTTCAGCGGTGGCCCTATGGCTTTGGGATGCATTACCCAGGGAAGCTTGTCTGACATCCACATTGCTGCCTTTTTTTCTACTAGGCTAATATTTTTTAGCCTAGTACTTTTATGTACTTTGGCCACCTCATGAGAAGAGAAGACTCCCTGGAGAAGACCCTGATGTTGGGAAAGATGGAGGGCACAAGGAGAAGGGGATGACAGAGGATGAGATGGTTGGATAGTGTTTTCGAGGCTACCAGCATGAGTTTGACCAAACTGCGGGAGGCAGTAGAGGACAGAGGTGCCTGGCGTTCTCTGGTCCATGGGGTCACGAAGAGTCGGACACGACTAAACGACTAAACAACAACAACAAATATTTTTCTGTTCTCCCAGGCTGATAGAGTGGAATAGTGGGCAGTTTTAATGCATGCATTTGATAGCTGAATATACTCTTTTATTGTACTGGTTTTGTGTCTGGGTTTTCATGTTTGTTGTTTCTGGTGTATCCTTTTATTGCAGTGTGGTTTTATCATTATGTTTTTATTCTCTTTTTTATTTGTGTGATGCTTAACATTTGTGTGATGTGTACTAACAGATTGACAGGAACAAAGGCAGAAACTAGGGAGGAGGAAGTGGTGGAAAGATGTGGCTTGATGAAACTATGGAGTCTGACATCGTGTTACTACTGAGTGAGTCTGTCTTAAATATCCTTTCTTGTCCTTTTCTGGCCAATCACCAAATGCCATGAGTGCAAGCATACATGCCTTCTATTGGTTGTGTCCACTCCTAAGGCCCATAACTTGGTAGCAAAGCACAGATGGAAAAGGGACAAGGTATCCTGACATCTCCAGATAAAAAAAGGTTGGGTAACCAGTGGCAAATCTTGAAGCCTCAGATTTTAGTGGCACCCTGTGTGGTGCCAAAATTTGGTGTGCCCCTGAGGCTCTGCACCCCATGAGACCAAACAGGTTGTGTTACTCTGTTTGCAAGGAAAGAACTGATGAGCTACGTAAGACCAATACACCAATCTAGTAAAAGTAGCATCTTGTGATCCATCAAATATAACAAAAGTGGAAAGAAAACAATGGAGAGAGAAAATAGTATGGCAGACAAGAAGGTAACAGGCACCCCAAAATGTTTCTTCTTCTTGTTCATAGTGGACTTTTAATTCTTATTATTCCACATTGTGGGTTAGGAGCAAATTCATTCTGCTGTCAGATTTATTTCTTTTTCATACATTCATTTATGAAGATTCCATCTTCCACAGTGCCTTGGCATAAGCCATCCAAAGCAAATTTATTCATTTAATATATATTTATTCATTCAGCACTTCACAATTGCATTTTACTTTTCCTGCATTTATCAAACAACTAACAGGTTATTTCCCTGTATACGTTGAATTATAAACACTAGGATGGTTTTTTCTTTTCCTTTTAGCATTTTAACTTTATGTGCTTATTTTTAATTAACAGCAGACCTGTGATTGGGTCACTCTAGATTTTCATCAGATACCTGGTGCCAGTACATTTTTTCTGGGGGTACGCAAACCTCTAAATATTTTGTGAATCTAAGTTTGGCCTCATTGAGGAGCAGTATTTCAATATGAGTAGGAAAATGAGAGTATATATATATATATATATATGCAGGTTTTGGTGTCCTCGGGTGTCTTCCCGTGTAAAAGTTGGGGTGTCTAGGCGACGTTTCGACGAGGTCTCACTCGTCATCTTCAGGCTGGTGCTTTCGGCTTCTTGTTACTGGAACAGAGCAGGATCTCAGTGTTTGAGTTCCTATAAATACTGTTGAGGGGGTGTGGTGTATAGCCTCCAATGTTCTGGGCAGAGAGGAAGTTCCCAGGCTAGTGTGCCTTTTCTTCTTTTGTTCCTTAATTACTTGAGGGATATCTTGAGTGATTTCTTGAGTGATATCCTGAGTACCACTTAGGTGGGTCATTAGGTGTGGATTAGTTGCTAAAGTCTTTGTGTCTTGACCTCTTGAACTTTGTGAAGAGTTTTTCTGAGAAGATGGCTGTACTGCACTTAGTTGTGCTCTGGCTTGGCTTCGTGTATAGGGGCGAGCTGTGGTTTTGTGGCCTGTGTCAGCCAGATCTGTGTAGGGATTGCAGGGGGGTGCAGAACACAAGAATGCCGTCAAAAAAGAAGAAAAAACTTCCTCTCTTTTCCAACACATGAAAGAAACAGGACACGAAATTAATTTTGCAGATTCCAAATTGCTCTTTAACATGGAACATCACCACAAGAGAATAATCATGGAAGCCATCGAGATAGAGAAACACCCTCACAACATGAACAAGCGTGACGACACATCCCGCTTGCCAGACATCTGGAAATTAGCCCTCCCCACAAAAACTGACACCAGATCCAGAGGCACACAGAACGCCATCACCAATCAACCACACCAGACCCAAACCCAGACCCTCTCCACAGATAAATTACAGACACCATCCAGTAGCCAAACCATGGTGGCACCTCCGGATGCTGCACCCCCCTGCAATCCCTACACAGATCTGGCTGACACAGGCCACAAAACCACAGCTCGCCCCTATGCACGAAGCCAAGCCAGAGCACAACTAAGTGCAGTACAGCCATCTTCTCAGAAAAACTCTTCACAAAGTTCAAGAGGTCAAGACACAAAGACTTTAGCAACTAATCCACACCTAATGACCCACCTAAGTGGTACTCAGGATATCACTCAAGAAATCACTCAAGATATCCCTCAAGTAATTAAGGAACAAAAGAAGAAAAGGCACACTAGCCTGGGAACTTCCTCTCTGCCCAGAACATTGGAGGCTATACACCACACCCCCTCAACAGTATTTATAGGAACTCAAACACTGAGATCCTGCTCTGTTCCAGTAACAAGAAGCCGAAAGCACCAGCCTGAAGATGACGAGTGAGACCTCGTCGAAACGTCGCCTAGACACCCCAACTTTTACACGGGAAGACACCCGAGGACACCAAAACCTGCATATATATATATATATATATATATATATATATATATATATATATACCGGTATATATATATATATTGGAAAAAAGCACTGCCTGGTACATTAGATAATTTGGACATAAACAGGATGACAAGTCTACAATACACTTAAGAGAGATGGCTTGGTTTGGCTTGTCCTTTTATCTGGCAGAAAAACTACATCATACTTAAAAATTCAGTCCCCGCCCCCCAGCTCTGCTGGTTGGGGGAAATACAGGATCCTGAGAACTTTGACTACCATCTTCCTGCATGTAATAGATTACCATGTTCATCCAGGTTTGTACCAGCCATCAGGATTGCTGCATCTTACCTAGGGAATTGTAATGACACATTATTAGGAATGTCATGAGAATATTTGTGAATTTGCTGCTTCCTATACAGAAAACTCATACGTGCTATAACAAATATCTGTCTCAATGAGAGAGAGAGAGAAAATGAGAATATTCTTCTCAGATTTATAGAGGGGGGAAAGCAGCAGCTGGATGTACAAGATGCTGTGCAATTAAGCCAACTGTAGTTGTGATAATATACATGTGTGGTAATGATTCAGATATGCTGAGAACAAAGTCTATGCTTTTCATTGGGGAATATGGTCTTATACCAATAATAACAGAAGAAGAAGAATTCAAATCTCTATCTGGTCCATCATCCTATTTCCCACCATGGCCATCCAGATTTAGATTATACTTCTGACAACTCCAGCAATTGCTCTGCTTTCATTTGAACCATATCAGTGAGGTTGAGAGATGGGTCTTGTTGTCGGGGAAGCCCAGGACCTCCATACACACTGCTCAGGCTTGTGTCCTGGTGAGGTCAGTTAGATGTTGCTAATGCAGCTAAAAATCAAAGGTAAACAACAACAACAAATGTGGGAGGTAGCAGTTATGAGATACCAGTCTCTGCAGCCACAGCAGGCGGTGTAACTCTCCAGCAGTTCAACTTAACCCCTCAGAGGCCCATTTCATTGTCTCTCAAGACAATGTTGCATTTTTGCCTAATTACACATTGTTGCAAGCATTTCCCCCTAAAATATTGCTTTTTGTATTTCATTTTCACCAATATATTCATTTTTATGTACACTTCTACCTAATATATGTATTTTTTGTAAACATTGTTCATTTAGAGAATTGCATCGCAAAATTCGAATCAGTAGAAATTTCGTGTTTCGGTTCTCACATTGCTTCAGAAAGTGTGGATATGATAGATTAAAAATGTAAAGTGAATTTAATTTCTTCCCCACTAAGCCTCCATTTAAGCAGAAATGTCTATGTTATATCTCAAGACTGGGGTTTCAAGTATGGAAACAGGCACAGATCATTACAGTCAGGTAAATTCAGGTCAACCTTATCAGTGCTGGAGCAAATACAATGTTTATAGTCTGCGGTGCCAGATCCCTTATTTATATGAAATTGCAAGTGCATGTTCCATCCCCAGGGCTGCAGTATATACCCCTGTGAAGGCAGGGATAGGCAAGTGCTTTTTAGATACAGCAAATGTTCTTTTGCTGCATCCACTGAACAGTTTCCAGCAGGAGGTTTTGACTTGGACCATCTGAGCTATGTGGTTTCTGTAGCCTATGGTAATTCTGCTCTTTTGGCAGGCCGTTTAAATCAGCCACCACAAAGCTCCCTTTCCTTTTAGGTTCTCTGCAAATCATCAACAGAGCCCATGGACCGTATGATGAAGGGTTTGTTCACAGGAGACCCAGCGACAAGCCATCTACTGTTTTTATTGAAGGTGAGTGGGTTAAAGAGACGATAGGAGGGATTTATCTTGCAGTCGAGAACAGAAGGGAGAATCTGCCAGGGAGAATCTGTTTTGGTTGTCATCCCCTTAAGCACAGTTTGGTTCAACAGAATTGTTCCTTGCTAATGCAGAAAAAACAACAAGAAGATAAGAAAATATCATCTGATGGACACCAGCAACAATCTAACAGGAGGAGAGACCATCTAGAGTGGACATGCTTTGTGCATGAACATAGTCCTGATGTGATGTGTTGTGGTGCAATGTGAAAAACTGCTGCAGGTGCTGTCAGGACTCTGAACTGCTACTTCCCTGAACTGGCTTCTGGATGCAGACCCTGGATTTCCAGCAGAACCATCAAAGGCAGCACTTTGTAACTTCACCACACTGTAAATCTGTCAGAGTTGGATTTAAGTACCTGGCCATACTGGCAATGCTTTGAGCTGTGGTCTAGGGGTTGCCAGATCACTAGGACAAGTGGTCCTGTGCAAAGGAGCCAACATGTCAGAAATCTTGCTCCGCCATGAATGCCAGCAGGAAGATGTTGCTGTGAAACATAATATGAAGCATTGAGATAAATTCAACAGTGTAAATACATTTTGATGGATGTAATAATGGAATACCGAATGGTTTAGTTTTTGTAAAATATGCAGGGATTTATGATATGCAAAATGAACCATGGAAAGAGAAGAAGGGAAGTCATTGATATTTTAAGGTTGTTTAAACAAATATTCTAAAATGTAAAACAGAAAAACTTGAAAAAATTATACAAAATAATAATAATAATTGTATATAAATTTACAGCTTGCTGTGAACATTGACTTTGATTGCATGCTACATGTTTAAAGCACATTCATCTCCCCTCCAAAAATAATTATGGGGACTGCAGTTTGCCCCCACAGAGCTACGTTTCCCAGCATCTTCCCCAAACTACAGTTCCCAATAGTTTTTCTTTTGTGTGGGGTGTGTGAGTGTGCTTCAAATGTACGGCATGTATGCAGGTTTTTGTTGTTGGTTAATAAGTATAAATAAGCCAAACAGACTTCTAGGAAAAGAGAGGGAATGGGTGGACCTTTGTGCAATTGAGAGAAAATTATAAGATGGGTGAGTCCTAATTTAGGCCTTTGTTGAAATGTAGGAGTACAGTGGTACCTCAGGTTAAGTACTTAATTCGTTCCGGAGGTCCATACTTAACCTGAAACTGTTCTTAACCTGAGGTACCACTTTAGCTAATGGGGCCTCCTGCTGCTGCCGCGCCACCAGAGCACGATTTCTGTTCTCATCCTGAAGCAAAGTTCTTAATCCGAGGTACTATTTCTGGGTTAGCAGAGTCTGTAACCTGAAGCGTATGTAACCCGAGGTACCACTGTAGTTCTGTTCATCCATTCACATCTTCCTTGACTGACTTTGTTGGACACTATTTGATACTGCAGAGTGAGAATATCATTTTCTTAATCCACCTCTCTCTTTCTGACTGAGCAGCACCTTGATCAGAAAGAGATTTGGCTCTGTAGTGTGTGTGCTTCACCTGGCAATGCACATCAAAGTCCTAAGTTCATCTTATCACCACCCCCCCCCCCCCAAAGGTAGGAATCTGAGCATCTCCCTGGGCCACTTAACTTGGAAAGTGAGAAGATGGTTCGGATAGTATTGTTTTATTTTATTTTTAAAAAATCTAGATTGCTTAGCATTAAAAAAAATTAACAGTATACAATAAAATACAGCACAACATAAAACAAAGCATGAAAACCTGGCATAAAACAATAACAACTGCAGCGATACCATGAACTCCAAACTCTAGATGTCAGGAAATACCTGAGAGCTGCCTAAAAAGCAATAAAGCGACAACATCAAGCATCCATAATAAAAAGCCCATTAAAACAACAGAACAAATAGCAATCAAAGCAGGAGTTTCAAGTCAGGAGATAAGCAAACAGCACTTTGCAAACAGCAACAGTCCAAACAGTATTTTCGTCCTTTGAAACTTAACATCTTCTCATGCAACTCACGGTGCTCACTTCATGAACTGTAATTTGTTGCTTTATTGTATCAGCTAGCATGTGATGTGATTTCTTGTTTATATTTCTTGTTGTGCTTTTAATAAATAGAAATGAAAAATGATAATGAAATACTTTTTAATGATTTGTTTTGAAATAATATTATTGCAGATATTTGCAATGAAGCAAAACTTTTAGATCCACAATGAAAGGGAGCGATGCTAATGCTGTTGGTTGCTAATCCACAGCCTCCGACATTTCACAGATGAGGAAAGGGGAAATGCTTGCAATATGGGGAGAAAGGGGGGCAGACAGCTTTACAAACCACAAAAACAACAAGGGGGTGGACCTCAAAAGGTGTTAAAGAAAATGAGAATATTGCTTTGTAGAGGCACTCCTGCTGCAGTGACTATGTCCAATGTGGTTGCTAAACCACACCCCCGCAGTGTCTCCCAATTGGGTGCCCAACTGGGAGGCGTGGCGCGCCAGCGATGATGTCAGGGCAGGGGGCAGAACGCCCCCTGCATGATGCAGGAATCGGCTCCCGCTCACAATCCCTCCCCTCCATAAGGAGGAGACGCTTTCCCATATCAATGGTCATTGCACACAATTCCTATCAAACACATACAGAGACTCCAACAGAGTGTTTGTGTGACCTGAACTGTGAGCATTGAGTATTGGAAGCGGGGCACTACCAGTTTGTCAAAAACAAGGAGGCAAACCTCAGAATGAGGCTTCCCCCTTCCCAGAATACACACACACTCCACCATTATAATACTGTAAGGTTACCAGACATCCCCGTTTCCCGGGGACAGTCCCCAGATTTACAAATCAGTCCCCATACAAAATCCATTGAAGTTGAAAAGTGCCCCCAGATTCATTGAAAAAAAATCTGGTAACCTTATAATAGTGGCAACTGGGGGCCTGTTTATTGAGCATTCATCCCGATTTGCCCTAACAAATCTGATAGAGGACTTGAATTGTACAAACCTAAATTTCCCTGGATGCCCCTTTATCTCTTATGCAAAATACTGACAGTTTGGAGGCTCACTTGAAATTGCCCTCTGTGACGAATGGCTACTGTCCATTTTAACATTCTGTCAAAAGTTCCTTATATTTACTGTTTGTCATGGAATTCTACTCAATATTGATCCAGAGCATAACTCCAATGTATAGTTGGCAGAGTAAAAACTTAAACGCGTCACAGGATTCCCCAAAAAATAGACCAGAGTTAATTGCATTTCATCCAGCAGAGCTTTACTGCTACTGAAGGCAGTATGAGCATAATGGTTACAAATCCAATACATTCAGGATTGGCACTGTCCATAAGAAATCCAGTTGCAGCAGACTTAACTTAAACTTACAACAACTTATGCTAAGCCTAAACCTTAAACTAAGGAAAAGAGATAGAAAGACAAAGTGAAACCCAGGCTCCTTCCTTGACAGAAAGAAATAAGAGAACCACTTTAAGCCAGCTGTGTTTAGCTTCTCTGAAGGAATAACCCAAACATCACGAACCTCCTGCTTGTTTATTTCATGCAGAGAACCTTCCAGAAGCTTCCAGAGCCCTCTTGAATCACCGTACTTTTTGCTCTATAAGACTCACTTTTTCCCTCCTAAAAAGTAAGGGGAAATGTGTGTGCGTCTTATGGAGTGAATGCAGGCTGCGCAGCTATCCCAGAAGCCAGAACAGCAAGAGGGATTGCTGCTTTCACTGCGCAGCGATCCCTCTTGCTGTTCTGGCTTCTGAGATTCAGAATATTTTTTTTCTTGTTTTCCTCCTCCAAAAACTAGGTGCGTCTTGTGGTCTGGTGCGTCTTATAGAGCGAAAAATACGGTAAGCAGAATAGGAAAGATTTCTACACATCAGATCAATACTTTCTGCACCAAGAAATGCAAACTGACAGCATTATGTTATATTATATGTTAATGGACAATAACTATGTCCGCAACCAAGTACTTCACTGTGCCTCCTTGAGTACTTTATCTATGATGCATTGTATTCTTGAACTTGGGATGCGGGTGGCGCTGTGGGTTAAACCACTGAGCCTAGGGCTTGCCGATCAGAAGTTCGGTGGTTCGAATCCCCACGACAGGGTGAGCTCCCGTTGCTCGGTCCCTGCTCCTGCCAACCTAGCAGTTCGAAAGCATGCCGAAGTGCAAGTAGATAAATAGGTACCGCTCCGGCGGGAAGGTAAATGGCATTTCCGTGTGCTGCTCTGGTTCGCCAGAAGCGGCTTAGTCATGCTGGCCACATGACCTGGAAGCTGTACACAGGCTCCCTCGGCCAGTAAAGCGAGATGAGCACCAAAACCCCAGAGACAGTCACGACTGGACCTAATGGTCAGTGGTTCCCTTTACCTTTACCGTTTTATCCTTGAACTATGTTAATGCCTCTTTCTTGCCGAGATTGAGGCAGGACTATGTATATAAAGTCAGACATTTTTGCATGGATGGAATGTAACCTATTGTACAAAGGTAACATCTGCTGCATATCTCTCTCTCTCTCTCTCTCTCTCTCTCACTCACTCACTCACACACACCATGGGAGGTTGCCCATAAGAATGTAGACCGTTGGAAGTAAAATTACTTTGTACCCCTAAAGTAGTTTAATCAACCATTATTTCTAGAGGGTTTTTTGTTTTGTTTTGTTTTTTAAGTAGCACCTCCCCGCTACCTAGAGTAATGTGATTTGACAGAGAATTGGAAGCTTAACTTTGAAGAAGTTTAATGTAATGGGCAAAGTGCTTAATTTTACACAGACACATACAAAAGTTTTAAAAACAGTTAATAATGGGACTTCTATTTCTGGAAGCATTATAAAGCCAAGTACTCCTCCTACCTCAGGTTTATAGGAGAAGTCAATCACATGCCAGCCATTGCTCTATTACCATTTTATTTCAGAAATCAAAAGACAGAAATGACATAATAATGATTTGGGCATATATCACAAATGACAAGGCGCTGAGTCCAGTTAAAAAAAATTTCACTTTGCTATATGCAGGCTAGGGAGAATGATGTTATTCCATAGCTTGTAGATAGGGATTTTGCATATCATTGTTTCTTCCACTTTAATCATATCAAACCCAGCATGTTGTATGAGCATATGCAACCCTTGCAACTGTCACTGCTTGTGTACAGCGTGAAACAAGATTCACAAAAAGAAAACAGCAGCAGCAATCCAGAGCTTTCTAGAGCCTAAGGAAAGATTTCAGCAAATCTGGAATGTTCTTGATTAGGTGAAACACCTGAAGACAGTTCAAGGGAAATTAAAATATTGTTGACAAGGTGACTGATATTTTTCAGGGTGAGTGGGTTGCCCATCATCTCTTAAGGAACCATGCAAGTTGCGTGTTCAGACCTTTAAACCTCCCCCTTAAATAAATTCAGACAAGACTCAATTTTTTGTTTGTTTTTTGGCAGCATTTAGGCCACAACTTTATTGATTACAGCAAGTGAGTGGTTGCATAGGCTCTGGTTTGACTAGTTCCCTGCAGGTATAGTGCTGACCCAGGGCACCAGCATAGGTCAGCCTAGGGTGAACACCTGGATAAGCGGAAACCCAGGAATAGGCTATGTCCACCACCCAGATGTCCCCCTGGACTCAGGCACGGACACAACCCCCTCACAGGGCTGACCAAACCATCGAGTCCCTGGATTCCTTTAACAGAATACCCTTCACATAGGGATGGCGAGAGCATTCTCCCATCCCTATCACCTGAACCAGAGCCTATCCGTAACCTTACAAGTTGTGACGATTTGCTATGCGGCAGACAAAACCCAAATGGCAACAGCCAATCAGCCAAGTGGGGGAAATTCTTGCCGTGACCCTGTTCCAATGACAGATGACACACAACGGCATAGCACGGTCAAGCGCAACAAGCCCTAAAACTAGGGAGAGGTGGGCGGGTGTTCCGAATGCACGCACTGAAAGAGGAAGCTCTGGTTCACGTGCATAGATATATATAGGTCCCTTGGGTGTTGTGGCTATCAAATCATACCCACCAACAGAACAGGGTTTGGTTGCCAGGTCTCACCGCAACATGTGCCCTCTTTAAAGGAGGACCCAATCTGCTTCACATTGCATCAGACCATAGGCCCATCTAGCTCACCATTGTCTACACTGACTGTGATTGACTCTCCATGGTTTCAGATAAGGATCTGTCCTAGCCCAAGCTGGAGATGCTGAGGATTGAAGACAGGACCTTCTGCATAGAAACCATGATCTCTACCACTGGTCTATGGCTCCTTCCCTCTGAAGCCTAGCTGTTAAAAGCACAGAGACCCTGATAGGAAAAATGGATCTAGAACACACACATCCAAGTGAAATATAAATCCAAGAAGTAAGTATAGAGAGCTAGCTTACTATGGGGGGGGGTAGATAGTCTTTGTTTTGCTGCTGTTACTCAAAATAGCCAAGTGAAAAACCAAAATTTTCAGCTACATCACCTCTGCTTAGGGTTACAATCCAGCGCCTTTGAAAGCTCCAAAGCTCAGAGAAAGAGAGAGATGAGCTGCTGCATGTATACCTATTTATTATGCAGTAAAACTAGAAAATCCATGCGTTGGCGTGAGCTCTCATTTTTCAGTCCCAACTCCTGCCCACCTACCAGTTCGAAAGCACGTCAAAGTACAAGTAGATAAATAGGTACCGCTCCAGCGGGAAAGTAAAAGGAGCTTCCGTGAGCTGCTCTGGTTCACCAGAAGAGGCTTAGTCATGCTGGCCACATGACCCGGAAGCTGTATGCCGGCTCCCTCAGCCAATAAAGCGAGATGAGCGCCGCAACCCCAGAGTCATTCACGACTGGACCTAATGGGCAGGGGTCCCTTTACCTAACCAGTAATGAATGATCTGTACGTCGGGCAAGCCACACAGGCTAGCTAGCTATAAATTGGATGGTTTGGGTGGAGCGGAGTTTTTGAGAAGCTCATGCACAGACTGATCAGCTGAAGGGCCGTGCAAGCTGAAACTACCTGGGGGAGTAACTTCACTGCTTCTTGTGGGTTTTCAAGTGGCAAATTGAAGTGCTTGCTTGGTATGTATATATTGCTTTCTGTTAATAATAAAATCTTTAATCTTCTCACTCACTTACTCTGAATCTCATTTTAAAAGAACCGCCTTGCATTTGGCAAGAAAAATATTCTTGTAGGTGACACCGCCACATCCTCTGTGATTGATCTGCATATAATTAGATCCATGATCTACTGTATCTGGGAACTACTGTAATGAGAGAGAAAGAAAATGTTAACCATATTGGCCTGAGTTTATGGATCACAGTGTTTGTAACACCACACATTTTCCAAATTTATAAAAATCTTTTTTTATATAAAAAAGCGGCTTAGTCATGTTGGCAACATGGCCTGGAAGCTGTCTGTGGACAAACGCCGGCTCCCTCGGCCTATAGAGTGAGATGAGCGCCACAACCCCAGAGTCATCTGCGACTGGACCTAACGGTCGGGGTACCTTTACCTTTACCTTAAAACTAGAGCTCTGCATGATATGGAAAGCAGAGAGCAGGGATTGATGGGTAAAAAGACATGTGCTAGAATCAGTATTTCTGTCCCATGACATTACCATATGTTAATTTACATTTGTTTCTACTCTTTCCACATTGATCTGCCCTTTTAAATTTTAACTGTACATTCTGATACCTTTAAACGGCTGAGAGCTGGACACAGCATTGTGTGATGCATGAACTCATGCAGATAGCTAAATTCCAATTGCACATTACTGCAAGAGGTGCCAAGATTGCATCATTTTGCATAGGAAGTTGCAGAGATAATTCCTCAAGTCTTCCCTAGCAACTGGATAGCAAGCCCAACCTGCCTGAGAATTTTGAAAGGTGGGACCTCTGGGTTGCAGTCTAGGAAGGCTGTCCCTGCCAGCCAGAGCCTAAGATGCTACAATCCAGTCACAGCCATGATAAATCTCATTGATTGTTGGACCAGAGAGAATTATACTTGTATACTTGACTAGAAGAGCACACTTCAGTAGGTACATCTTTTTCTTTTTACCTCCTCTTGAGCACTTGAATTTAAGTATGCTGACATTCCCTCCTCTACACAGTGATTAATGGTGTCATACTTTTATAGCACACGTTTCCAAGCTGTGCTCCAGCATGCTTTGGAGTTCCTTGGAAGCAAAGGAGAATGGTTTAATGAAAAGCGATGATGAGGCCAAAGAATGCTGAAGGCTGCCAGAATGAAACCATTGCAAAATAACTTACCCTCCAACATTCCTCTGATGAAAATAGGAACATCCTTAACAACAACAACAACAACAACAACAACAGCAGCAGCAACAACAACAACATATATATGCCACCCATCTGACTGGGTTGCTCCAGGCACTCTGGGTGGCTTCCCACATATATAAAACCATAATAAAACATTAAACTCTATTCAGGGCTGCCTTCAGATGACTTCCAAAGGCTGTATAGTTACTTATCTCCTTGGCTCAGTGGTCACATAACTCCATACCCTCCAACATTTTTCAAATGAAAATAGGGACGTCCAACCAAAAAGTGGGACATTCTAGGATCAAATCAGAAACCAGGGCAGCTTCTGTAAATCCGGGACCATCCCTGGAAAAAAGAGACACCTAGAGGGTCTGAAATAACCAGAGTTGAAAAGTATATGCCCCAGTTATTGCTTATATCACAATTCTCTTTATATGCTAGCATCTGTTGAATATTCTTTAGTCAATTAGTTTTCGACACTCAATGATGTTAGATTTGAGTGCTAGCTGTAATTGACAGTTGGTTTCTGACAGCTTCCAGGCCAACACAACTAATCACTGACTCTAATAGGGAACTCAGGTGATGAGTGCTGACAGGATTGGAGTCAAGGCATGCTACTGAGAAGCTATCTGCGGGCTCAGCGAATTCAGAAATTTTGAGAAGTACAAAAAAATTTTTAATGCTAATGTGCAGACTCCCTATAAAAAATAAAACCCCCATGCTCCATTGCTATAGGATGCCAAATGTCCATCAGAAAAGTTGGGGGAATTAAAATCAGGGTGGAGGTGTTTATTTATTTAAAGTGGGACCTCGGGTTACAAACACTTTGGGTTACAGACTCCGCTAACCCGGAAGTAGTACCTTAGGTTAAGAATTTTACCTCAGGATGAGAACAGTGGGAGGCCACATTAGCTAAAGCGGTACCTCAGGTTAAGAACGGTTTCAGGTTAATAACGGACCTCTGGAATGAATTAAGTTCGTAACCAGAGGTACCAATGTAATGGATTTGAATACTGTCCTTTATCCAGAGATCACGGGGTGGTTCATAACATAAAATGACAAAATGTGAATACAAAATACATGATAAAACAAGAACAAAAACAAACTACCCCCCCAACACATTTAAAAGGCCACCAAATGCTTAAGAGGCCTGGTTATAGAGAAACGTTTTCGCATGATACCTAAAGTTATGCAAAGAAGGCACCAGGTGAGACTCCACAGGGACAGCATTCCACAAATAGGGTGCCACCATAGAAAAGACTATTTTAATGTTGCTATCCTCCAGGCCTCTTGTGAAGGGGGCATCCAAAGAAGGGCCCCAGAAGATTATTGCAGGGTCCAGGTCGGTTCATATGGGAAAAGGCAGAATGATTGAATGGAGTGGTCCTGCTGGGAGTTGAGGATATACTGCCATAGTTTTTTGCAGTTCCATTTGCGATCCATTAAAATGGGGATGGGAAACCTGTCACCTTACAGATGTTGCTGGACTACAAGTCCCATAATGTCTCCAGCCATAGTGACAGAGAGACAAAGAGCAGAGTAGCAGTGTCCACAAAATAATAATAATAATATTTTAAAGGGCAGTGAAAAGAGTGGAACGGGCAGCGGAATACACTTCATCCCATGACCTCCCCAGAACTGACATTGCCTCTGCACCAGAGGTTCAATAAATGTCCTGCTTTTGCTTCTTTTCCTGGAACTACAAAAACAAAGAGTCTGGTAATAACCTTGCAGGCCACCATATGTAGTGTTTAGGTTGGCTGGGCTAGAGTTTGGGCAGGCCTTGGAGTTACAGTATTGGCCTCAGACAGGCAGTGAAAAACCAACATTTGACATATATACACGAGAGCTGACATAAAACAGCAGCCAGTGCTGGTAATATTTGGCACTCGGCAGATGGAATTTAAAAGTCTGAGAAAACAACTTACATCCATTAGATGAGGAAGTCTAGTAATTCTCCTTAAACCCACCCACCCAAGATCCTAGATCCTGTTTTCTAGTCATTTCTCAAGTGCTTTGAATGCTGTTCAAACAAACTGGAATCTTCTCCTCTGTCTCTCCAGCAAAACATTGGTTCGCTCTGCATTCACTTGTAGCTTCTAATTAGACATCTGTTAAAAGCCCATAACAGGAAATCTAATAGAGAGATGCTGCATTTTGTCAGAATGATTAATGATTCACAGTATGAAAGTGTCCCTGCATGAAGTCTATTATTTGAAACATGCAGAATCAGATTAAGCTTTTACTTTACAATGGGACTCAAGCTTCGTTATTAGAGGAAAGAAATCATGTTTGTATGAGCACTCTCATCACAGAATTCTCATTGTTTGCATGTAGGAAGGAATGCTCTTAGCGTAGCCTTCTTTTCCTACCCATCAGTAAGTTAAGATCCCATTATAAGAATTAACAAACTTTTGGAGCATCCGCACCTACAGAACCAGAGTGAAACTTGTTTGATGCTCCCCTTCCCTCATGAGACGCCACCAGCAGCTCTACTGGAACTACCCGAGGAAGTTTGGTCAGGGCTCCTACCACCACGGCCTGATTCGCAAGTACGGGCTCAATGTGTGCCGCCAGTGCTTCCGCCACTATGCCAAGGACATTGGATTCATTAGACTGGATTAAATGCCTGCCCACAGAGATGGCTTGAAGAGGACATCAGGCATGGAAGCTTTGCCCAGATAAGCCCCTCCTGCCACACATTGATGCTTTTGGGTACATAAAAATAAATAGGGTCATTATTATTATTATTATTATTATTAATTTAATTATACCCCGCCCATCTGGCTGGGTTTCCCCAGCCACTCTGGGCAGCTTCCAACAAAATATTAAATGCAATAGTCTATTAAACATTAAAAACTTCCCTAAACAGGGCTGCCTTCAGATGTCTTCTAAAAGTCTGGTAGTTGTTTTTCTCTTCGACATCTGGTTGGATGGGTGCCACTACCGAGAAGGCCTTCTGCCTGGTTCCCTGTAACTTGGCTTCTCGCAGCGAGGGACCTACCAGAAGGCCCTCGGCACTGGACCTCAGTGTCTGGGCAGAACGATGTGGGTGGAGATGCCCCTCCCACCCCCAAAAAACTTGTTTGACTGGGATGTCTTCCCTCCAAGGAATCCTGGGAAGTTTGATTAAAATGCTTAGGACAATTTGCTAGAGGTTGCTGTCTCTCTTAGGGCAACAATGCTAAATGCAGTTAATCACTGCTGGGGCCCCTTAAATTTGAAGGGACCTCACTCAATGATAAAAAATGTGCTAGCTTTAATATGTGACTAGTGATTTGTACACAATAATTTGCAAGTGCTGGCCCCACATAGAAGACAGAGATGTCAGGTCTCATGTTGTCAGGATGCTGTCAGCATGGTTGCCCAGGAAAGTATAAAGACAAGGAAAAGTTTCTTACTGTCCTTTTTTATTTCAAACTTTACAGAGAGAGGCTGTAGAGCGTGTTCTCCCTAACAGAGAGCACGTGTTGCGGTTGGGGAAACAGGCCACCCTGCAGTGACTAGGCAAATTTGGTGAGGAACCCAAGCCTTTAAGTGGTTAACTTTGGGTTGCTGGGGAGTTTTGATTGTTGCCAATTTGGAGGAGGGGTCAGAGTCTTTAAATACAGGGGCCAGACGTAGGACGTCCTCTTGGCCATTTTTGCACCGGATCACCCGCCCTCCCTCCCTTTTATAGGGTGGTTTTTTCATATCGCTTGACCTTGCTATGCCTGTCATGGGGTCGTTCGCCTTGGTGCGGGGGCCTGGTAGGAATTTTGCCATCTGGCTGATTGGCTGGTGCCATTTGGTTTTTGCCTACTGCGTAGCAAATCGTCACAACTTGTAAGGTTGGCGGTTAGGCATTGGTTAAATTGGTGCTTGGAGGGGTAAGTGCCTATCCCTCCAAATGATGCGAAGGGAATTCCGTTAAAGGAATCCAGGGGCTTGCCATTCTTTTCGTCCTTGTCCCCGGAGTCGGACTTGGGCCGTGCAAGCCCCACCGGAACATGAGGGTGAGAAGTGTTAGTCTGATTCCCAGCTTCATTTCTCACCCAATACTTGTTTCCCACGCTGGCTTCCGCTGGAATCCGGAAGGGCCAGCTCTGTCCCTGAGGGCATGGACAGATAGTCAACCAATGCCTAAGCAACCACTCACATTTTTTGTATTTTAATAAAGTTGTGGCCAAAATTATGCCAAAAACCTTAAACAAAAAAAAATCATGTGTGAAGTGTGAATTTTTTTGGTGGGTGGCATTGTGGGACTCAACACGCAAAAGCCAGCCTATTGGATAACGGTTGTGTCCTGAGTGACTCTCCATCCCCCGTCTCTCCCACATCTTCATTCATCATTCTCATTGTCTCTTCTACGGGTGCTGCTAGGTGCCCTCTGTCTTTGAGCTCTTTGCTCTCCTACTTTTAAGGCTCGCCGGGTTCAGGGAGATGGAGGGTCTGGAATGCTTTCTAGTGACAATGTGTCAGCCAGCTGCTCTGGCTCTCCCATGATCTCCCAACTTCCCCCCTCATCTGCCTCTGAGCTGTGAACTCCATCAAACCACTGTTTTCAATCTATACTGTCTTCCTTAACCTCCTCCCTGGAAGGGTCAGGATGGGGCGACAGTCTCCACCATTCCTCCTCCTCTGCCCAGCCCCTGACACACACCCCTCTCCAGTGTCCTCCTCTTCTGCCCAGTCCCTGACACATGTGCATCATGAAAGCTCATGCCTATCCACAATGCATTCTGCACACAGGGACTGCACAAACTAAATTCAGATTGCTATTCATCTGATCTGTGCCAACAATGTTGTGGGAGCCGTTTTCATCCATGCATGAGAACCAAGATGTATGGTCATAATTGCTAGCTATAAGAATCCAGCAAGAAGGTTGGGATGCATGGGCAGAGGGCTGCAGTGGGGTGGAAGGGTTAGGAATGTCCATTTCATAGCATGTTCATGCTCCATTGGCTTTAACACTAAGTTGCATAAACCTAGCTCCACACACGTAAAGCAGTTTCTGCAATTTGCCATGTGGGCTTATGATTATTATTTTCTTCCTAAAATCCTGTCCTGTACAGGAGAGACCGCTCTCTTCCAATCTCCCATAAGGTACCAATTCTAATTTGGAAATAACAACAACAACAACAACAACAACAACAACAACAACAACAAAATAATAATAATAATAATAATAATAATAATAATAATAATAATAATAATAATAATAATAATAATTTATTTATACCCCACCCAACTGGCTGGGTTTCCCCAGCCACTTTGGGCAACTTCCAACAGAATATTAAAATACAATAGTCTATTAAACATTAAAAGTTTCCCTAAAAAGGGCTGCCTTCAGTTTGTCCATCAGTACTTTATAAAAAAATGGGACGCGGGTGGCGCTGTGGATAAAACCTCAGTGCCTAGGACTTGCTGATCGTATGGTTGGCGGTTCGAATCCCCGCAGCGGGGTGAGCTCCCATCTTTCAGTCCCAGCTCCTGCCCACCTAGCAGTTTGAAAGCACCCCTAAGTGCAAGTAGATAAATAGGTACCGCTCCAGCGGTAAGGTAAACGGCATTTCCGTGCGCTGCTCTGGTTTGCCAGAAGTGGCTTAGTCATGCTGGCCACAAGACCCGGAAGCTGTACGCCAGCTCCCTCGGCCAATAAAGCAACCCCAGAGTCGGCCATGACTGGACCTAATGTTCAGGGGTCCCTTTACCTTTACCTTTATACCTATAACCAAATTCTTTTTTCCATGAATGCTAATTTCCACCCCAATATAGCTACCTTGTTCATCGGAAAGAATCCATTATGGACAAAAATTGGGACACACACACACACACACACACACACAAAACAACTCCATTTTTTATTTGTTCCCACAGAGATAAATTCTTCCCTGGATTTCTTTTGAATTAAATATTTTAGGTCCTTTTTCCTAATGTGTGTTTCTTGCAGGCATCTAATTTTAATTTATTGAAGTGATGAAGCATATTGCAGAGCAGTTTCAAACCTGTTTAAGTTGTAGTACCCAACCAAAAGAAAAAGTCATATGCATGAAATGGAGGTAGAGCAGTATGATTAGTCATTAAATTATTCCACATATAAGTTCCTCTAGCAGCAGAAATTCTTGATCTTGGACCACTCTAGAAAGTGGACATGAGCCCAGCTCTTAGGCACCACCTCACACTAACCACCAGGAAGTACTATTGGCCTTTTCCGCAGTGGCTCCCTATTTGTGGAATGCTCTCCCCAGGGAAGCCTGTCTTGTGTCTTCATTACATATTTTTCGGTAACATTCCCCTTCTCCCAGGCATATGACTGATTAACATTCTATGGCTTTTTAAATGAGGGAACAGGTTACTGGTTTGTTTTTGTTTTTGTTTTATTTATTTTGAATTCTCATTTTGTATTCTTCTGAGATATTTGGATGAAGGGTGGTATGCAATTTTAATAAATTATTACTCTTATTAAAGTACCTTCTCATTCTTCACTTGTCCTGCCTTTTGGTCTCTGATGCCATTTAACATTGACACCACCACCCCCATTAAAATTATATTTCAAAATACAAACTGATGATTCCAAAACCAAATATTTGCCTAAATCCAGAAGATATTTCCAAAACACTGATGACAGTTTGGGTTTATTTATATATTTTGTTGTTGTTTAGTCGTTTAGCCGTGTCCGACTCTTCGTGACCCCATGGCACCAGGCACTCCTGTCTTCCACTGCCTCCCGCATAAAAATTTACAATCTGATGCACACTGAGTCTTCTGAGTTAAAGGGCATATTTCTCCCTTCAGTAATATTTTCTGGGGTCCAGTGATATGAGGAAACAGGAAGTTGTCATACTCTTGACATAGGTGGATGACCCTGCTTCCTTTTCAGGAGTTATCAGGAGTGTGAGTCTATTATTAAAGCTTTTGCAGTGTGCCACTTCTGAATTACGGGCGAACCATTTCATGGTTCTGATACAGGGCCTTTAAATGTTACAGCAGCATTGTGGGTTGAACCGAGTCAATAGCAGCTCCTACATCGCTGCTGTAGCATGTAAAGGGCACCTAAGACATTTCAGAAATTATTAGTTAATTTGGTATAAAGCCTTTCCGTGGGAAAAATGAGGTTTTAGAATGCCAGCAAAGTGGTCGCTTTAATCCAAATGCACCCCAAATTGCATAGTAACTGTCAGTGTTTGATAAGTGGCATCATCCTGTCAATGTGTGATAATCATCCAACTTGTAAATGTCATGTTGCATAGAGGGGGGCTTTTTTTGTTTATTACTGTTAGACTTCTTAATTTCTTCCAGCTCAGAAAAAGGAAGCAGAGGCTTCCTTTTATAGTATTTATTCCTCAGAGCCAGTTTATTAACCAGGTGAATAATGTGGCTACATATATATATATATATGAATATGAATTTTGTTGTTCTTGTGCAGTCTTTTTATTAGCATTCATTAATTGGCTCTGCCAAATACCTCATTAATTGTCATGCAGCTTTTCCCACTATACTGTAAATTTAATAGACAACATATAAAAAAATAATCCTATGGTAAACAAATCACATGTTATTATATCCTTGTTGTGGCTCTCCTTATTTTAAAGATGTTAAAGCAAAGATTATGGGATAATGCACACAGTGACTTGCAATCTCGATCACACGCAGCCTGTAGTCCGCTGGCAGTAGGAGTACAATATGGGCATGTCTTTAAGTTAACATCTTACGTTAAAAACCTGACAGTACCAAACTATTGAAGGCTTTTCACCAAAGCCAGACTAAACGTCTTTCCTTCTGCAGTGTTGGATGGCAGGTTGAGAGGAGTTCCCTACCAGGACAGACTTTGCCCGTGTGCTCAGGAATCGATTCCATAAAACATATTTTGTTGCACTGTGCAAAATATGAGCAAGCCAGGGCTGAACTGATACTAGCCTTGCTGGTACCTTTCCTGGGAAAATCAGAGGCTCACTATGTCAGGTTCCTATTGGAAGACCGGACAAATGCTAGAACATTAGCAGTGGCCAGGTTTTAACGGTGGTTGCAAGAACCAATGATCCCTATATTCTGAATGAAATGCTTGTTTAACCTAGAGGTAGGCTGTATGAATTGTGTATTGCTTTGTAACGATTTATTGGGTCTCTGGACCGTAATAAAGGTTGGTTGGCTGGTTGGTTGGTTGGTCGGTTGGTTGATTGATTGATTGATAAAATGCTCTTGAGTAGCCTTCCTTTATGCAAAGTTCCAGCTCTTTGGTTACGTATTTATGGGGGGGGGGCGTGATACGAGTGGGACCAGTGGGGTGGGCAGACTTAGACTGGATCCTAAGCTCGTTCAGCTCGGTCACATGACTTGACAATGCAAATTAAATTGGCGAAAAGGGTGGTTAACTCAAACACCACCTTCAGGAGAAGAAAAGGCTACAAAGTAACCCCCTCCCCACCAATCTGGAATGCAGTCCCTAAGATGGTTGGATGGAGTTTTGTATTCCAGTTTCCAGCAGCTCCTGCAGCTAAGCTAATGCCAGATGTATTGCTCTGCTTTCTTTCGGTCCACTTCAGCAAGACTGAGAGGAGGGTCTTGTATTCTGGGCAGCCACAAACCTCCATAGACACTGCCAAGGATTGTCCTACTCTCGTGTAGGATCCTGGTAGAGATACATGCTTGACTGGCACGTTCTCTCCCTCCTGGTCGATCGTTTGGAAGCTTCAAAAGCTTTATTCAGCCCAAACATCACAGCGACTGATACTAAGAAGCATCCACACTTAGGGATACACAGGCTATTCGCAGTTTGAGTAATAGAACTCAGGAGCACAGCATTTTGGCTAATCTACTTTATTTACATATAATACACTCGGAGCATTCTGACTTAGCTTCTTCTTCTTTCTCATCAGACAGCAAAGAGAAAGAACAAAGGACAATAGTCCCACTTCACGGAACACAGTAATACCAAAACATCCTGTCTCCATCACTTCCCAATCTGTGGAATGAAAACATACACCGTCATGTGATATAAAACAATCTCATGACTGCAAACACGGAGGAAGAATCCTAACAAAGTCTTGCACTCCAATATAGGTCACTTCAGTGCTGCTAACACTGCAAAAAGAAAAAGAAAAAATAAGAAAAAATAGATAGATGATAGAGACAGATAGATAGATAGATGATAGATAGATAGATAGATAGATAGATAGATGATGATAGATAGATAGATAGATAGATAGATAGATAGATAGATAGATAGATAGATAGATGATAGATAGATAGATGATAGATAGATAGATGATAGATAGATAGATAGATAGATAGATAGATAGATAGATAGATAGATAGATGATAGATGATAGATAGATGAGAGAGAGAGAGAGAGAGAGATGATAGAGAGATAGTCAAAGCTGGGAGAAAATATGGGAGAATCGTACTTTGAAAATGTTGTCCATAAGCAGGGCCGGATTTAGGTTTGATGAGGCCCTAAGCTACTGTAGGTAATGGGGCCCTTTATATGTCCAGCTGTCCTTTGTCAACAACAAATTGTTGTGGTTTTGTGTTGAATATATGCTATATGGTGATTTATGGACCTAATAGACATCTAAAGCCATTTGCCACTGTTGCTGCATGTAGGTTTTATTTTATTTGCTTTTTATCTTATATTTTGGAAATGTACATCCAGTTTTTTCCTTTAAATTTTGTTGGGGGCCCCCAAGGGAGTGGGGCCCTAAACTATAGCTTGTTTAGCTTATACATAAATCTGATGCTGTCTGTAAGCATGAACTAAAATTATTATACTGTTAATTAATCTGGAGATTGTATTTAACAGCAGTCAGATTAAGTCAAATAAAAAAAGAATATTTGGTGTTATGTTGGAGGGGATGCCAGGAAACCAGGAATTATGTTCACGTGTGGTGGGGGTGTAAGTATGTACAATTTTTTTCTGGAAAAGGGTGTTGAATGAGATAACAGAAATCACTGGGTTAAAGGTGACTGAAAGTCCAGAGGTAGCATTATTATCAATTTATGATGGGGTGGAAGGTTTGCAGGCTATGAAGGACTTGCTCACACATTTATTGACAGCCGCATGAATTATGATACCTAGGAAGGGGTAGCAGAATATAAAATGGGAAAATGGTATAAAGAGGTGTGGAATATAGCTATTAATGATAAATTAACATGCGTCATTAAGATAAGATGGAGAATATGCAGGAGAAATGATTTCAAGGAGATATGGAGGGTGTTTGTAGAATTTTTATTGTTTAAATGGAAAGGGGCAAACCATCACAAGAGGTGTTGAAATTTTGGGAAGTTGGATAGTTACAATGGAATGGTCTCAGGGGTGCGGTGCACATTTTTATTCTTATTTATTTATTATTGTTACTTTGTCAAAAAGCAATAAATAATAGGGGGGGGGATAACACTGCAGAAAACAGTGTGAGAGGCAGCAGTTACACTGAAGCCCCAGCAGGCACTGGGATTTTCCTTGTGCTTTGACTTCACCTCTGCAGGTGCACTCCATTGTCTCTCGAGACAGATGGTTGCCAACAATTTAAAAGACCTGTTTCCCCAGTGGCAACAGAGTATGGCTCTGGTGTAACTTTATGTCAACTTAAGTTTTGCTTTATGCCACCTTCTTGGACATTCGACTGCTCCCTTGGTCTAATCCACAAGTCATCTGCTGTGCAGCATTTGAATTGGACCTGATGAAACCCTACCAGCAGCAGTCCGTCTGGAGTCCTCTGCAGCAGCTAGTTAGAGCCACTGTCAATTACACATTTAAATCGATTCCATTGCTTGCTTAAGAAAAGCCATCAGGATGCCAGCTGGTATCAATGAGCTGGTTTTACTGCACAGCTCAATCACACACATTTAAATTTAAATGAATGGAAGTCAATATCCAGATATTAGATTAATGTCTTCTGCTAGAGCTGAATTGTCTGGGCTTGTTTGGGTTTTCTTTGCAGAAAAATATATGTTACCCTTTTAAACATGCATCACAGGAAGTGCTAATTGCTACCTGCTGTCAAAATTAAGCATCTTTTAGCCTTCATTTACATGCACATGGGGGAATAGCATGTCCTTCTCAGTATTCCATATAGTGCTGAAAAAGCAGCTGAAGTTTTCTCCGCATTTGCACCAAACAAAATCATGTCCCCACAAGCTAAAGTATTATAGGCTGCATCTAGACCATGGGTAGGCAAACTAAGGCCCGGGGGCTGGATGCAGCCCAATCACCTTCTAAATCCGGCCCGCGGACCGTCTGGGAATCAGTGTGTTTTTACATGAGTAGAATGTGTCCTTTTATTTAAAATGCACCCCTGGGTTATTTGTGGGGCCTGCCTGGTGTTTTTACATGAGTAGAATGTATGCTTTTATCTGAAATGCATCTCTGGGTTATTTGTGGGGCATAGGAATTCATTCATACATTTTTAAAAAAATATAGTCCGGCCCCCCACAAGGTCTGAGGGACAGTGGACCGGCCCCCTGCTGAACCCTGATCTAGAGTATGGCTGCAGTCCAAACCCCAGGGCACATTGCACACCCTACAACATTGACCCGATGGAAATAAGAACATCCTATTCCATACCCTGCTACATTTATCTGATGAAAATGAGAGACGTCCCCACCAACATTTCTCAGATGAAAACAGGGCTGTCTGATGCTATTTTTCTAGAAAAAGAGGTGCTGGAACTCACCATAAACACTTCCCTTGTTCCCTTATAATGGCAATGGTGCATACCTGAGAGGTGCCAGAACTGAGTTCCGGTGAGTTCTGGCTGAAACAAAGCCCTGGCCATATCCTATTTCATACCCTCCAACATTTCTCCAATGAAAATAAAAAAGGTAAAGGTAAAGGTACCCCTGCCCGTATGGGCCAGTCTTGACAGACTCTAGGGTTGTGCGCTCATCTCACTCTAGAGGTCGGGAGCCAGCGCTGTCCGCAGACACTTCCGGGTCACATGGCCAGTGTGACAAGATGCATCTGGCGAGCCAGCGCAGCACACGGAATGCCGTTTACCTTCCCGCTAGTAAATGGTCCCTATTTATCTACTTGCACCCGGGGGTGCTTTCGAACTGCTAGGTTGGCAGGCGCTGGGACCGAGCAACGGGAGCGCACCCCGCCGCGGGGATTCGAACCGCCGAACTTTCGATCGGCAAGTCCTAGGTGCTGTGGCTTTTACCCACAGCGCCACCCGCGTCCCTTCAAAAAGCAAGGTCTGCCAAAACCCGGGATCGAACCAGGGACCTTTAGGTCTTCAGTCTAACGCTCTCCCAACTGAGCTATTTCAGCAGATCCAATGATAATAGGGACGTCCTAAGGAAAAAACGGGACATTCCGGGATCAAATCAGAAACATGGACAGCTTCTGTCAATCTGGGACTGTCCCTGGAAAACAGGGACTCTCGGAGGGTGTGAGACTGCACTTGTAGCTGTGCTGCTCATGGCAGCAAGAGTGGATGGTGAGGTGGTGTTCACTGGAATCGGTGCAGCAATTGGGTCTGTTGACATCACATGACAGCAGAAGGTCTGCTATGAATCCTAGGCCAGCTCAGCTGTTCTCCAAGAGCTTAAAAAAATACAAAGAGTTGTGAAGGTAGGGAGAACTGAACTTAATACTGTGGCTTTGGGGGGTTACGGGGGACTGCTGGGTGAGATGAGAAATATCAAGTTGTAGGAGTTTCTGTCTGGTTGTGCAACTTTCAGATGCAACTTCATTTCTGACTCACTGAATATGCTTGTCTAATAGCTTACTTGAGGATATGTAGATGTGGCTTGTACATTTTTTAAATTAGTAAGTGTAGCTGTCCTGTAGAGCTGTGGAAATAGACAAATAACTGAATATTCATAGCTGCAGTGTTTTTTTTCGGGGGGGGGGGGGACGCAGTGGGACACATACCCCTAAACATTTTGTGAATCTAGGTTTGGCCTCATTTAGGGGCAGTATTTCAATATGAGCAGGAAAATGAGAATACCCCTAAACATATTTAAGGGGGGAAAGCACTTCATAGCTGAACTATTACATTTGAGTTAGGAAAGTTCTCTGTCGATCTGTTTAAAGGATGGAATATGAACTCACCATCGGGTGCCCCCACACTGGGAAGGCTTCTGGACTACAAACATCTCCATATCAACTAGCCCCCAAAACAAAAAATCCCACCCCCTTTCCACCCATTTGAGCAGTCAGAATCTTAATTTTTATTTAAATATTCTCTTAGTCCTCTGCCATGCTGAGATGATGATTGCTTGCTCCTGTATACCTGAAGGAACATCTCCACCCACATTGTTCAGCCAGGACACTGAGGTCCAGCGCCAAGGGCCTTCTGGTGGTTCCCTCGCTGCGAGAAGTGAGGTTACAGGGAACCAGGTAGAGGGCCTTCTCGGTAGTGGCGCCTGCCCTGTGGAACACCCTCCCAGCAGATGTCAAGGCAATAAACAACTATTTTACTTTTAAAAGACAACTGAAGGTGGCCCTGTTTAGGGAAGTTTTTAATGTCTGATGCCGTATTGTTTTTAATATTCGGTTGGAAGCCACCCAGAGTGGCTAGGGAAACCCAGCCAAATAGGTGGGGTATAAATAAATTATTATTATTATTATTATTATTATTATTATTATTACTCCCTGCTTTTTTTCTAAACATAAAAAGGTGAGAGATTTCTAAGCCAGGAGAAATGTATGGGGGGGGGGGATAAATAAAACAGAATTGGGTGGAGGGATTTTTTGATTTTATTTTAAGGAAAGACAGTTTTCTTTTCCTATCTGACCCAGCCCATTCTTGCAAGACTGTTGTTGGCCGGGGGTTGGGAAGCAAGTGCAAGGTTGTGGTGACAGAGACCACCCACCAAAATGTCGACACACGTGGCAAATTGCCCATCAATTACAAGAAGTACAATTTGGGATTTTGATGATGATATGTATGAATGCTATGAAGAATATGTATGCATGAGCAACGTTCTTTTTACCAGGCAGCCGCATGGCACCACCATCAAATTGACATCCTCTTGCATTTTCTCTTGTGTTTTCTCAAATCACAGAAAGCAGACTTTTATTTTTATATTTAGAAAGAGTGGGACAATAGTGCAATTAAAGCGCTATTCTTAAAGCGATTCTTCCATTTTTTCAAGAGACATTGTTTGTCACATGCAGTGATATAATGGGTGGGTGAACCATTTGTTATGTGGCACATTCTCACTATAATCGCTCTGTTGGGTTCATTTTTATCATCCCATTCATTTTATTTTTGTATTGATCTCTTAATTAGCACTGGGGTTTCAGAGATGGAAGAGGGGAGGAAAAAGAGAACACCCTTCCTTACATCCTAATATACTCAACAATTTTGATACTATTTATTACAATAATATTTATCATCTATAGCAATATTTGTAATATTTATTTATATTCATTATTATTTATAATTTAACAGCAGGTGATCTTACCTGCTGCTGGAACAAATAATCATCAGCACTGCCAATTCCTCATTCCATAGAGCTAAATTGGTTGCTGTTTGACTGTGGCTTCTCTTTTCTCTCCCAGAGAACATTTCCTATGTATTTAGATCAATCGAAAAATAGAGTTCCTAAAGCAAAGCTTTCAAATGTACATTTAGGGACTACTTACCATTAAAAAGTACCAAATAATGTTCTAGTCTTAATTAAAGAGAGCATAAGAATATGTTGTGTCTTCCCATTTCCCATCCATTTTATAATAATTTGTGGCCTTTTAGACAAATGCTGCTTCTTTCTAAACTACTGCATTTCAATCAATCATTCATTCATTTATTAGAATAGTTATGTTACTTGTTTGTTTGATTATAGTTGCAGCCCACTTTCTGAGCCCTTGAAGCTCAAACGAAATACAAATAGCATCATAAATTACAGTGCTTAAACACCATAATGCAAATTTGAAAGAAATAATTGCAAGTATGGGCACATCTGCTTTTGTATCTACTTTGTTTGTCTCTGCTTTAGATCCTGTTTAATTTGTCTGGTTTACTTTAGGATCACCTATGTTCAGATCATCCCTTTTCTCTCAGGTAAGGCAATGGTTTTAGCATTTCCCCCCTTTTTCCATTCCTTTTCTTCACATACTTTACTTTTAAAGGTAAATGATCCTTTCCATGGCATTGTCCTCTTTCCCCTCTCAGTACCTCTTCATTTCACTCTCCTTACCAGATCTCTCTCTCTCTCTCTCTTTCTCTTTCTCTCTTTCTCTCACACAGCATATTCATAACAACCAAGAGGCCAAAGCAAGGCTAGGCTGCTGTGTATCTGAGGTGCTTTAGGCACTGAACATTAAGTACACACATGATCAAAGTCAAAGCACATAATTGCTTAAGGTAGGGTAACAAGAAATTCATTTGAGGGATGTTATTAACAAGCACTTAGAAGAGAATGTGAACTTAATAATAAGTGAGCTGAAACACTGGGTCCCTCTTGCAATTAAAATGCATATTTTGCATATCTCTGATGTAGAGAGAAACAACGCCAGGGTGAGAGACACGTTGCTGTAATTACTTGAGAAGTCATTTATCTATGTAGCCTGGGAGACAAGACAGCCAAACACTCAGCTAGATAACCCCGAGTGCTATTTATATAGTCATACAGTGACTTGAGATTTTGTTCAACAAAAGTTTTGGACCTAGAAAAGGTGTCTTCTGCTACTAAATGAGCAGGTTGTTTCTAACAAACCTTTTCTTTGAGGTGGGGAGATAAATTGCAGGTTAGCTTGGATGCCCATGAATGCTTGCCTCATCTTGTAAAAGTCACTCATCTCATCAGGACATCTATGCCGCGATAAGGGGACCAGGCAGGGAAGCACTGCAAACATTGGTTATTTTAGACCACAAATTATTTTATCTCCATTGTGTTGAAAGAAAACAAGAGGGGTGGTGGATCCTGGGGATCTTGCTGCTGGAAGCATAAAGTTAGATTTGAGAGTTAAATAATTTATCTAGGCCAATGAACCTGTCACCCTCTAGAGAGTGAAGAATCACCGTATCATCCTTGAACATTAGTCATGCCAGTTGGGCCTGATGGGAGTTGGGGTCCATTATCATATGGAGGGACGAGGTTCTGTCCTCGGCCCGTTGTTGTCCAATGCCTTTACAAACAACCTGAATAAAGGAATTGGGTGGATGCTCATCAAATTTGCAGATGACATGTTACTGGGAGGGATAGTTAATGCCACAGAAAACAGAATCAAAGCTCAAAATGACCGTAACAGATTGGAGAACTGGGTGCAAGATAACAAAAGGAATTTCAATAGGGGGGGAAATATAAGGTTCTGCACTTAAGCAGGAAGAACCAGATGCACAAACATAGGATAGGGGACATCTGGCTTACTAGCAGTACAGATCCTTCCGATCTTGGGTGATATGGGAGGAAGCGATCGCTCAGGTATCCCAGAACCAAGCCATTTAGGTCTTTGAATGGTAATCGCCAGCACTTCTATCTGGAATCAAATGTACAGCTTGTAGCCATGTAAGCTCTGAGCATGCACACTTGATGAAGTAGCTGCGAGCCCGTTTGCCATCCTCCATGCATTCATTAGACATAGTTTCAGGCCATGTGGAAGTGGCAATGATTTTTAGGTAAAAAAGTAATATGGAAGTTCCTACTGCCGCCTTGCTAATTAACAGATCATGCACAAAATTGCATATATTAACCCTGTACAATGTTCTGGGGTTGTTTAAAGTTCATAAGGAGATCAATTAACGAGAAGTGATTTGGAGAGAGCATAGCTGGTAGGCTCTGCTGCATGAACTCCCAAACACCTCATTACATTTGCAGCGATCCAGCAATTCCCTCAATGAGCACCATTAGAGACGTATGCTGATAGTAGTCTCCTTTTATTAGAGTCATAAAGAGCAAACCAGCCTCATAAAAAAAAAGTTTAACTGGCAGTTTTGTAAAAACATAACAGCATTATATTTGTAGTGGGTCTCTCTTAACTATCACCTACCTAACAAAACACCACCATCTGAAATTTATCAAGGAGTGATGTATGGGATGGGTCGCCTAGTTTATCACCATAAACCAAGAGTTCCTTTCATGTTTAAGATCATTATGGGAGAGAATGTGATTTCCTTATCTCCTCTTCAAGGAACCAAGCCAAATGCAGAGATTCAGAGCACAACAGTATCCTTGACTGCTCAGAAGGAAGTGCAATACGGCTTACTCAAGAGAAAGTGGATTTCGGATTACGGCCTTTTTTTCTAGCCTGTTTCCTGGGGGCTCAAGGGAGACTAAAAATATGGGGAATGAGTCAAAGGGCTACTTCTTCTTTCTGGTCTCTTCACGTATTTCCACACATTCATGATGAGGGTTAACATTTTTTTCTTTCAACAGCAGACCTCTGTTGGCAGCTGAAAGAGTTTCTGAAATAGTTAGATAGCTGCTGTTTGAGAAGAGAAGCCCAAAGTCAACTCTTTGCAGCATAGAACAAATTGCACCATTATTTAGACCCTGTGTCCACCTAGAAATTCAGGGATGAAAATCATTCAGCCTTGCACACATCACCAGCTCCAATAAAGATTCTTCCTACTCTCATCATGGCTCGGCCACTATCTCCTTTTGCAATCTTATCCACAGAAAAAGGGCTCAACCCCCCACTCTCCCCAATATAAAAAGCTACTGTTCCTTCCTTCTTTCACTATGAATGGAATTTCCAATCCGTTTTTCTCTAAGCTCTTTCCCATCCATTATTCCTAACTTGGTATGAAGAACAACAAGGCTTCTTCCACAACATGCTGAACCTCAGCCGTTCACTTTCATTGGCCTGTTTCTCAGGGCCAAGAGGCCATTCACAGATTCACAACATTTCTCCAATGAAAATAGGGATGTCCTGTTCTATAATGATAATTTCATACTTATATCCCACATATCTTATTGGGTTGCCCCAGCACTCTGGGCAGCTTCCAACATATATAAAAACATAATAAAACATTAATCATTTTTTAAAAAAACCTTCCCTATAGAGGATTGCATTCAGACAGCTCGGGGGCTGGATAACTCCATACCCTCCAAGATTTCTCCAATGAAAATAGGGACATCCTAAGGAAAAGTGGGACATTCTGGGATCAAATCAGAAACTGGGATGGCTTCTCTAAATCAGGGACATCCCTGGAAAATAGGGACAGTTGGAGGTTCTGGAATCAGAAAAGCTAAATAATGAGTGTAGGATTCCTAATCTGGATCAAGACCATGATGTGGACTGTAGGAGGTTTAACTCTTTGCCTATCACTATGGTCAGTGCTATTTTTGTAGAAAAAGAAGTGCCAGAAGTCACCATGAACACCTCCCTCGTTCTCTTAGAACGGTGCCCACCTGAGAGGGGCCAGAACTGATTTCCGGCAAGTTCCGGCTGAATAATAATGATAATAATAATATAATAATTATAATAATTATAATTTATTATTTATCCCCCGCCCATCTGGCTGGGTTTCCCCAGCCACTCTGGGCAGCTTCCAACTGAATATTAAAAACAGTACAGCATCAAACATTAAAGACTTCCCTAAAGAGGGCTGCCTTCAGTTGTCTTTTAAAAGTAAAATAGTTATTTATTGCTTTGACATCTGCTGGGAGGGCGTTTCACAGGGCAGGCGCCACTACCGAGAAGGCCCTCTGCCTGGTTCCCTGTAACCTTACTTCTCGCAATGAGGGAACCGCTAGAAGGCCCTCGGCGCTGGATCTCAGTGTCTGGGCTGAACAATGGGGGTGGAGACGCTCCTAAACAGGACCGAGGCTGTTTAGGGCTTTAAAGGTCAGCACCAACACTTTGAATTGTGCTCAGAAACATACTGGGAGCCAATGCAGATCTCTCAGAACCGGTGTTATGTGGTCCCAGCGGCCACTCCCAGTCACCAGTCTAGCTGCCACATTCTGGATTAATTGCAGTTTCCGGGTCACCTTCAAAGGTAGCCCCACATAGAGCATGTTGCAGTAGTCCAAGCGGGAGATAACTAGAGCATGCACCACTCTGGCAAGACAGTCCACGAGCAGGTAGGGTCTTAGCCTGTGTACCAGGTGGAGCTGGTAGACAGCTGCCCTGGACACACAATTAACCTGTGCCTCCATGGACAGCTGTGAATCCAAAATGACTCCCAGGCTGCACACATGGTCCTTCAGGGGCACAGTTACCCCATTCAGGACCAGGGAATCCCCCACACACCCCCGCCCCCTGTCCCCCCAAAACAGTACTTTTGTCTTGTCAGGATTCAACCTCAATCTGTTAGCTGCCATCCATCCTCCAACAGCCTCCAGGCACTCACACAGGACCTTCACCACCTTCACTGGTTCTGATTTAAAGGAGAGGTAGAGCTGGGTGTCATCTGCATACTGATGAACACCCAGCCCAAACCCCCTGATGATCTCTCCCAGCGGCTTCATATAGATATTAAAAAGCATGGGAGAGTGGACGGAACTCTGAGGCACCCCACAAGTGAGAGCCCAGGGGTCTGAACACTCATTCCCCCCACACCACTTTCTGGACACGGCCCAGGAGAAAGGAGTGGAACCACCGTATAACAGTGCCCCCAGCTCCCAGCCCCTCTAGACGGTCCAGAAGGATGTTATGGTCGATGGTGTCAAAGGCCACTGAGAGATCCAGCAGAACTAGGAAACAGCTCTCACCTTTGTCCCTAGCCCGCTGGAGATCATCAACCAGCGTGACCAAGGCAGTTTCAGTCTCATGGTGAGGCCTGAATCCCGATTGGAAGGGATCCAAATGGTCCGCATCCTCCAGGCGTGCTTAGAGTTGTTTGGCAACCACCCGCTCAATCACCTTGCCCAAGAAAGGTAAATTTGAGACTGGGCGATAGTTGGCCAAATTGGCTGGGTCTAAAGATGTTTTTTTAAGAAGCGGTTTAATGACCGCCTCTTTCAGCGGGTCTGGGAAAGCTCCCTCACAGAGGGAAGCATTCACCACCCCGCAGAGCCCATCGCCCAGCCCTTCCCGGCTAGCTTTTATCAGGATCAAGGAGACAGGTGGTCGGTTTCCCTTGTCCAAGCAGCCTGTCCACATCCTCGGAGGTAACAGATTGGAATTGATCCCATGTAACAGGACTAGGAAGGGACGCAGGTGGCGCTGTGGGTTAAAGCCTCAGTGCCTAGGACTTGCCGATCGAAAGGTCGGCGGTTCGAATCCCTGCGGCGGGGTGCGCTCCCGCTGCTTGGTCCCAGCGCCTGCCAACCTAGCAGTTCGAAAGCACCTCCGGGTGCAAGTAGATAAATAGGGACCGCTTACCAGCGGGAAGGTAAACGGCGTTTCCGTGTGTGGCTCTGGCTCGCCAGAGCAGTGATGTCACGCTGGCCACGTGACCCGGAAGTGTCTCCGGACAGTGCTGGCCCCTGGCCTCTTAAGTGAGATGGGCGCACAACCCCAGAGTCTGTCAAGACTGGCCCGTACGGGCAGGGGTACCTTTACCTTTACCTTTAACAGGACTAGACAGAACTCTAGCACTCTCCCACCCTGGCCCTGCTCCCATGGTGGAGTCTACCTCCTTCTGAATCTGAGTGACTTTATCTGCAAAAAAACTTTGCAAAAGCATTGCAGGAGATCTTGGGGTCCCTACCAGGTCCCAGTGGTGCAGGTGGTTCTGATAGATTCCGAACCACCTGAAAAAGTCTCCTGCTGCTGTTTACTGCAGATGCAATGGAGGTGGTGAAGAAGGCCCTCTTCGCCGTCGCCATTGCCACTTGGTAGGCTCGACGTTGAGCTCTAGCCCGTGTACGGTCTGATTCAGAATGAGTTTTCCGCCACCGGCGCTCTAGCCTTCTCAATGATTGTTTCATCACCCTCAGCTCCAGGGGAAACCACGGGGCTGTCCGGGCTCCATGCAATCGGAGAGGGCGCTTCGGAGCCAGACAGTCAATAGCCCTGGTTAACTCCGCATTCCAGCGGGCCACCAGGGAATCAGTTGAAAGGCCATCAACTTGGGATAAAACATCCCCTACCACTCTCTGGAAGCCAATTGGATCCATTAAGTGGCGGGGGCGGACCATCCGAAGGGTTGCAGAGAAGTCCAGTTGCACCAGGAAGTGATCTGACCATGGCACTTCTTTTGTTTCGCTTTTAGTTAATGTCAGATTACCAACATCCGTAGAGGTAAACACCAAGTCTAAGGCATGTCCACGGCTATGAGTTGGGCCAAACTTACTCAGGGACAGCCCCATGGAGGCCATGCTTTCCACAAAGTCCCGAGCAGCCCCTTGTAAGGTCGTGTCGGCATGGATGTTAAAATCCCCCAGGACAACCAAGCTAGGTGTCTCCAGGAGCATATCCGCCACGACCTGAAGCAGCTCGGGCAGGGAATCCTTGGTACAGCGGGGAGGTCGGTACACTAATAGGAATCCTGTACTGCCTCTATTGCCCAACTTCCAGAACATGCACTCAGAGAACTGGGTCTTCCCAATAGGACACCTGGTGCAGACTAATGACTTCCTTAAAATCACTGCAACCCCGCCTCCCTGCCCACATGACCTGGGTTGTTGTGCGTAAGAGAAACATGGTGGGCAAGCAGCGGCAAGGACAGGCCCATCTGCCTCATCCAACCAGGTCTCTGTCACACATGCCAGGTCAAATCCTCCATCCACAATCAGATCGTGGATGGCAGTGGTTTTATTCATCATTGACCTGGCATTGCACAGCAACACTTTCAGGTCATGTGGGTTTCAAAATCCCTGACTATGGTCCTGATCCAGGATGGGGACTCTTCTATTTTTGCTGGAAAAAAGCTTCCATTTGTGCAAATGGTGCTTTTGCCCCCAATGCACTTAACAGGCATGGAGCCCCCCGTTCAAGCAAGACCGCAGCAGGAGATTTAAACCTCCCAACCTATGCATGCCAGAGTGCCTGAAGATGTCCAATTGCAGGAATGATATTGTAGCCTTATTGGAGTTTACCGATTGGGTCTGCGTTGCTCCTGGACAGGAGGAAGGAGGTCAAATGACACCAAGATTGATTCAAAGAAAGAGTTTATTCTGCTCTCCGGATAGCAGAAGGCACTTGCGTGATCAAGTCCACAGCAAGTCCAAAGAAATGAGAAGTTTCATGCAGTATATATATCCTCCAGACACCCTCTCCCTCTTCCCCAGCCACGTCAGCTTGTACACGCAGGTTGACATCACAGATGTTCCTGCTCCGGCACTCTTAAACATAAAAGGGATTTCCTTCCTGCACTCCTGACCATAAAAGAATCTTCCTCTTCCTACTCTTATCTTGGAGGAAGAGGTCATCATCTCCAAGAACACTCTTCTGGCCAGACTTGGGTCTGTGCGTCTTTGTGGTAAGAACATAAGATAAGGCACAAACATGTTTTCTTTATTCTACTGGTACAGTCAGGGTCATCCTTGACGTCACAAACTGATAAAGGAGAGAGCTGTGTTCTTATTATGCATTTGCTCAATGGCTCAAGTTTATGCATTTTAGCTAAGGGAAAATAGGGATTTTGGTGCAGTTTAAAACTGCCTGCACAGTCAGTTTTTGGGTTTTGGGAAACCCATTCCTTCAATATATTATCTATTTTGGTGAGCTTCAACATAAGGGGAAGAGAGTGCCAAAAATGTCTTCAAAGTAAGGAGAGATGGGGGAAAGACCCTTCGCTGTTATCTTGGTTTCTGAAGAAGTGAGTCAATGAACGAAACCAACGCTGCTGATCCTTAGCACTTCTTTCAGCATATAGCTCCACTTAAAATGAGTTGCCAGCCAGTACCCTAGATTTTACTCCATTCTTTGAAACACTTCCAAAGCTGGTTTGTTTGTGTTCTTCAACACCTTTCCACTGAGGTTGCTACCTGCAGCAAATAGCCATACAAAGTTCCAGTTGACGATGATATGCAGTCATATAAATAATGAGAAATGTCATTTGGAAGTTTATTAAGGGGTTGCCAGCTAAGTGCTAGTGGGTCAGAAGACATCCATTAAATGTCAGTGGTTTCCTAGTGGCAATTATGCATCATTTTTGACAGAGATTCCAGTGGCATTTAAGGACCACCTTGAAATAAACAGCTTAATATTCCATTACCCTATATTTGTAATTGTATGGGGGGGGGGGAATAAACTACTTTCAAATGTGATTTAGAAACACCATAAAGCTTCTGCCCCCCACCCTTGATCAGTCTCTCACTGTTCATGATTATGAAATGAAATCACTGATAACAGTTTTATCACCAATGACAAATTAAAGTTAATTCAATTGCTTAATGGCAGTGATTAAGATGACAGGAGGATTTATAGTGCAGTCAATACAGGGAATGGAGATTCCATGTCAGTGAGGGGGGGGGGAATGGGAGGAAATATGAACACACAGTGGATAAAATGTTCCACAACGAAACAATAAATTACCTTTGAGCAAGATTTAAGTCTCAGTTTAGAAGCACAAAGCACATTCTCAATATTTGTGACAGCTTAAAACAACAGCAAATGTAAATAACTAGAGCTAATTTGAAAGCAATTAGAATTGGGCTGGTCCTATCAGTTGATAAAGTGAGGCAGCCACACCAGGCTGATGCTTTGGAGTGTCATAACAAAGCAGAAAATCCTGTATTACTTAGCATTATTATATTTTGTACTGCTTCTGGGCTTTTCCGCCTCAGATGCCAAAATAACTTGACCATGGGATGGAAGAAGGGGTGCCATTTGCTGCTTCAGCTGAGGTAGCAAAATGTCTTTGGCTGGTCCTGTTTGTGTTCTATGCAGCGTATTATTTTTATTGTAATCACCCTTGTGGGATTTTTTTATATATAAAAAAGCTTTATATAAATTGGAAAATGTGTGGTGTTACAAATACTGTGATCCAGAAGCTCAGGCCAATATGGTTAATGTTTTCTTTCTCTCTTATTACAGTAGATCCCGGATACAGTAGATCGTGGATCTAACTAAACACAGAACAACCGCAGAGGATGTGGAGGTGTCACCTACAAGAATATTTGTCTTGCCAAATGCAAGGTGGTTCTTTAAAAATGAGATTCAGAAGTAATAGAAACCATAAGTGAGTGAGAAGATTAAATATTTTATTCTAACAGAAAGCAATATATACATACCAAGCAAGCACTTCAGTTTGCCACTTGAAAACCCACAAGAAGCAATGAAGTGACTCCCCCAGGTAGTTTCAGGTTGCACGGCCCTGCAGCTGGTCAGTCTGTGTATGAGCTTCTCAAAAACTCTTTCCCACTCAAACCATCCGATTTATAGCTAGCTAGCCAGTGTGGCTTGCCCGACTGGCTGTGTACAGATCATTCATTACTGGTTAGGTAAAGCTAAAGGGACCCCTGCCCATTAGGTCCAGTCCTGAACGACTCTGGGGTTGTGGCGCTCATCTCGCTTTATTGGCCAAGGGATGCGGCATACAGCTTCCAGGTCATGTGGCCAGCATGACTAAGCTGCTTCTGGCGAACCAGAGCAGTGCACAGAAACGCCGTTTACCTTCCCGCCAAAGTGGTACCTATTTATCTACTTGCACTTTGACGTACTTTTGAACTGCTAGGTTGGCAGGAGCAGGGACCGAGCAACGGGAGCTACGGATTTGAACCGCCGACCTTGTGATCAGCAAGCCCTAGGCTCTGTAGTTTAGACCACAGCGCCACCCACGTCTGGTTACATGCAGATTATTCATTAGCCACCCCCTCCCAATGCCTCACTTTCTCAAAACAACATCAAAGAAGGTACCCAGCACAATCACTTCCTTCCAACTAATTAGGGCATTAAATGCTGTTCTTCATGCCATCAAATAACTTAAGGAATAGAGGCAGGAAGGATAACCATCTCATATCACTAACTTCTTGAAATACAACTTATTTTCTGGATAGGTTGCCCATACAATATTGCAGCTAAGAGTCTCAGACATGGAAACTTTCGCCTAGGCCCCTTGGCCCATGAAGGCAGCACAGTCATTGACATTATCCTGCCTTTATTATTTTTAATGACAATTCCCCCATATGTCCTCCATTGAGTCCATTCAGGATTATCTCATTATACTCTCACCGGGTTGGTATACTGTCAAACTGAGAGATAATAAGTAATTATTGGGATGAGTGAGAATTTGGAATTTGGACCTTAATTCCCTTTAGTATGGATTTTTGAGGAATTTAATCTTTACACTTTTTTGATTGTTATGAAATGACTCTCAGCTGTTCAGATGTATAAAAATACAGTACTTGTTTAAATACTGATTTTGATCAAAAATGCACATTTAATAACTCTGATATACTGATTTTTATTTTATTTTTACTTCAAATCTGCAGATTTGCAGATAAATCTGCAGGGACAGAACTGAATTATGAATACATACATGGAAAAAGGTCACGGACCTAAAATTAAAATAATCAGCTGTCCCTGCTTCTAGATCAAAGTATGACACTATCAGTTTTTTGTACCTTTAGCTCCTACATGGATTACATAGCTATATTTCCACATTCAGCATCACTGTTTTATATTGTTGGCATGCCAGCTTCTGATTGAAAAGGATTTATGAACTCCATGGGCACACCTAAAATAAAAATAAAAATCTATTTGAGACAACCCCCTGCAGCACTACAAGAAACTAGTCAGTGATATGCAATTTAATCTGAGATTGTGCGTATTATTTATTACTCATTTATTGCCGAGAGGAAAAATATACATATAGGAAGGAGAACGTTAATCATTAAGTGGGATTTTTGTTATGAGAGGTTATCCTCTGCAGAGAGATGTACCTTCATTCTTCCTCCCCCATGGCCTCCAGAGCAGCAATACTCACACAGGGAATGGGTAATGAAATGTGCTTTAAATTACTCATGACTAATATGTACTGGGGGATAAGGCAAGAAGAGTAATTTCTCTTTAATAGGCACTTTCATGTAAAAAGCAGAAACTAAAACTTAATGTGATATATCCCAGACTATGAATAACGAAATCCCTGTTCCAATGCTTCACCAGACTGAATATCCTGCTCCCAAGGTGGACCAGTAGGCGTGTGATTTTAGTGCTTCAAAACCACTATATCTAGAGGTGTGAATCATGTGTTCATCCTGCTCCAGAACTAGAGGAATGATAATCCTCCATATTGGTGGATGTTTGCATCTTCACATGGTGCATAATTCAATTGTGGAACTGCCTGCCAGAAAAGATACTGATGATCACTTAAGATGGGCTTAGACAAATTCATGGAGACTTTCTTCTCATCTTCAATTTCAAAACCATCTTCCAGTCCAGTTAGAAGTTGCACTCATGGTGCTTTCCATTATTCTATGATATGATTTGTCCTTTGAATATTCCTTCTGCTTTGAATTTAGCTGAAGTAAGTTAATCTATAAAGCGTAGATACTGTTTTCATGGCCAAACACTCCTGTTCTAATGAGCCTTTCTCAATGCTCCAGAGGAAAGGAAGCTAACAGGTCCCTGCCAATAGGCACTTAATAAAACAGCAATCCTCACTAGCATCCAAAACCTGGAAATCATTTCAGGTTGTCAGGATTAAGGAATGACCTCATGTGCATGGCTTCCCAACATCACTTTAGCCTGTGTCTCTGGAGAAAACATTGCTTATTGATTAATTTCCCAGTACAATAGGCCAATGCTTCTCTCCATATTTCTTATTATTCAGGAATTTCTAGGTACAGGCTTATAGTACTATTTTTAAAAATATTTAAGGAAGACCGCTGAATAGAGCAAAAGCATGGACTTCCCAAGATTTGCTGGTTGATATTTGCTGTTGGGGTTATAAGGAACCAGGCAGAGAAGGGCGTTCTTGGTAGTGATGCCTGCCTTGTGGGTGTCAGATGTCAAGGAAATAAACAACTACCTGACTTTTAGAAGACATCTGAAGACAACCCTGTATCGGGAAACTTTTAATGCCTGATGTTTTACCATTTTTTAATGTTTTGTAAGCCGCCCAGAGTGGCTGGGGAACCCCAGCCAGATGGGCGGGGTATAAATAATAAAATTATTATTTATTATTTTTATTACTTTGTGGTTGGTGTACAAATGGTCTTCATATAAAAGTACAAATACTCCCTCCCCCTGAATACTACCTGGTTCTCAAAGGTTCCTATGGCAGAGAGGGTGCTATAGTGAACCTAGGACAAGGGTTGCTGGACACCTCACCTTATGACAGGCTGAGCTATAATGTTTGGATGACACAACAAGACATGAGCTTTCTTCCCGCATTTTGGATTTCTAGTTTATCTGATGTGTGTTTTTGTCCCTCAAAGTGCAGGGGATGCCTTAATAACCTATATGCAAAACAATACATGCAGTTCCTCATGGCTTTCAGTTTTGGTTCATTGGTCTTCCTTCCTCATGACACTTTTCATCCGCAGAGGCACATTGATAAAAAAATCCCCAGCAGCAAGCTTGAGGTACTCAACTATATTTGGATTACAGTTGCTTATAAAACATCTTCTGCCAAATTTATCCTCCAGATTTGGGGTTTCCATATCACTAGAACTGTTTACCATAGCAGAACTCATTATGGTTAAAACCAGAGTTCTTCTGGAGCTAAATTTCTGAATACAGAAGGTGACATTCAATGTTACCTCATAGAGTAGACCCACAGACAAACTTAAATACATTGATTTCAATGGTTCATCTCTTTGTATGACTTGATTTGATGTCAGCCACATAAAACTAAGTTTAAAATGATTTCTGAGCACACATCTATGGAATAGAAAAGTAATAAAAATAAATTAATGATTTTGGCACCAATGTTCTGATTGCTGTTTTATTCATTTATGGTTTGCTGGCTACAAAGTTGGTATGTTGCTAATCCAGAGCTTCATTGTAACATAACTAAGTTTTTGTCCCAATGGAATCCATGAGATTGGTGAATGATCAATTCTCTAATCAAAGGGACTTACAGTGGAATCCTATATATGTCTAGCCAGAAGTAAATTCCATTGACTTCAGTGGGATTTACACCCAGGCAAATTCATATAGAATTGCAGCCTTAACTAGAAACAATTACCTGGATTGGGGCCTCAATAAATTTTTCATGTGAAAGGTCCGTTTGCTAACATTTCTGTTCTAGCTCACAAAGAAATTATTTATTACAAATGTGTAGCTAACATTTATAAAAATGAAGTTCATTTTTTGTGACTTAGATGAAAATATCCTCCCCCTTATTCTCATCATGATTTCCCATCAGAATTTTGCACTATTATCCATTTGCTGTGCCTAGTCTGTTCTGTTCTGAAGTACACTCCCTAAATATAAAAAAACTCAAATGTATACTGTTTTAACTTAGTTTCAGACAACCTACATTCATTCAGTCACATGTATCTGAGAAGGCTACATCTCACTAACTGCTGAGAATTGAAATGCAAATTCAAACACAAAGGATAAAGAGTAGAACAATCCTATTTGCAATCTGTGAATCCTTGGAGACACCTGGGTGTGTTCTTAAATGTCTACAGCACAGATTCTATGAAAAGCTATACATAACATGTTTCTAAGCAAATAGATTTCCATAAATTAAATGAAGGGAAAAGACATATCAGGTTTGTAATTACAAAAAAGGAAGGGGAAAGTTTGCAGAAAATTAACTTATTTTTCAAACTACAGATACATATCATTTCCACCCCACGAATATAAGCGGATTTGCTGTTATTATCACTACAAGCAAGAATGTGTTATTATGTTTCCTATTGCGATAGCTGTTTTGCCCTTCATGGAGTAAAGGAAATTCAAATTATCATTCAGCAGTGTGAACTATGGCTAAAATGCATTTTTTTTTTTTTTAAGAAATAAGAAAATTAAGAGGAACCTGGAATCAAATAGTGTGAGGCTGACATGATGCTGATTGTGCTGTTGGTGCTCAGCAACAACAACATGAAAAATAAAAATGGAACACACAATATGAATGTCCAACCTAAATGATTATTATAATTAAGCACACCAAATCTCAATTCAAGTCAGGATGACTGTGTACAGAAATGGGGTGATCTATGTGTTGAAACAGATTTTTGTGCATGGGTTATCCACTATATGTGCACAACACAGTGTTGGGGAAATATTGTGGTTCAATACCCTTTGGGTTCAACCTGGACAACCAGTAAGATCCAGATTCCAATAGTCAGTCCAGCAGGACATTTATTTAGGTGTTGCAAGGGCAGTGCAATACAACCTCAGAGCGAGTAACTGCATGATGGCAGCCCAAATATGAAAAAACAAACAAACACACAAACATTTATACATTTATAAGCAAGAAGCTAGATAAATCAAAATGCATAGTGTGTGTGTGTGTGTGTGTGTGTGTATCTATGTGTGTGTGTGTGTGTGTGTGTATAATTATTATTACATTTTCTGATTTGCAATTTAAAATACTCATTTTACATCCTTATACCAATATCTTCCCTTCTTTTCTTTCCATGTTTCATTTTACATGACAGAAATCCCTGCATATTTTGCAAAAACTATACCACTCAGTATTCCATTATTGCATCCATCAAAACTTATTTACACTGTTGAATTTATCTTACTGCTGCCAGCATTTTCAGCTGTACACAATTATTTCCCATATATTCAATAAACGTTTTCCAATCTTCTTTAAACACATGTTCTTGCTCTCATATTCTATATGTTAAGTCCGCAAGTTGTGCATATTCTGTCAACTTAAGTTGCCATTCTTCTTTGGTTTTCCATTTTAGGGCTAACAAAACAAGGGCCGCAGTAGTAGCATACATAAATAGCAATTTTTGACACCTGGGAATTTCAGTCTGAATTATCCCCAACAGAAAGGACTCTGGGTTTTTTGGGGAAAGTACATTTAAACACCCCCCCCCCCAATTCATTATGGATCATTATTGATCCATGATTCAGGCATAGCAACTTTCTTAGCTTCCCTCCCTTCCTATGTCCTTAACAGTTAAACCAAAGCCATTTCTCGTTCCCGGGGAGATTGTGGGCTGGGTACAAGCCCAACCCACACGCATGGGGTGGGATAGCCCCAGCGCCATTGGAGTCCTTGGCCACATCATCCCTTGGACTGACCAATGCGGTCGGTCTGGGGGCGTGGCTAGGGCTATTTAAATCACCCGCTGTTGAGGACTCGCCTCCTTTTGCTTCCTGCTTGCGCAGTTCTCCCTCCTTCCCTCCCTAAGTCTAGGCTCTTTATCTCTTGACCTTGCTATGGACCTTGGTTGCTCAACTGTCGAAGGGGCCTGGTAGGATTTTTTTCCACCTGGAAATTGGCACCAGCCACTTGGTTTTTCGCTTACCTCGTAACAAATCGTCACAACTTTGTAAGGTTTAGCGGTTAGGCATTGGAGTATTAGGTTGAAGGTGAGGAGAAGAAGTGCCCATCACCTACCCCTCCTAATTCAATGGTCTTCCATTAAAGCAGCGGTTCTCAACCTGTTGGTCCCCAGATGTTGTTGGACTACAACTCCCATCATCTCTGAGCTCTGGCCTTGCTAGCTAGGGATGATGGGAGCTGTAGTCCAACAACATTTGGGGACTCACAGGTTGAGAACCATTGCGTTAAAGGAATCCAAGGGGCGTGGTCTCTGTTTGAAGCCCCAGACAGGGGGCTAGGGCCATGGCATGACCCCTTGCAGTGACCCTAGGGGAGTTCCTAGTTGATGTGCATCAGCAGGACTCCCCCTACTGTTGGTTAACACTTACGAGACTTCCTACAGACGGGCAGGAGTTAGATATAGTCGGTTAGTTTCCAATGCCTAAGCCATTACCACTCACATTCTGTAACCAATAAAGTTGTGGCCTTTTCAGCCCATTAACCTAAAATACTGGTCTCATGTGTCTTTATTCCTTAAAATCTCAGGACCTTGCCACACAATAGCTCCTGCATTCTCTTGTGGTTCTCTTGAAAACACAAACTTCACATGCTATCTTTCACTTACACAAATTTCAACTTTTAAATTTATCACTTGTATAATTTCTACAACAAATGGAAGCTGTAAAAAGTACACAGGAGAAGTACAGGCATGAGTGGGAAATGAGTTTGGTCCACTGTTTAACATGAACCAAGCAAATGTGATGCTGCAACATGTGCTTTTTTGGATGCAAATGCAATCCCAAGTCAGATCACACACTTCCCCAGTTTTTGCAATGCAGTTTTTTTGGATATCAAGTACAAACAAAAATTAGTATTTTACATTTGAAAATGTGCATTTCTTCAGATGAATCCATTGAAAAACATTGATGTATACACACACACCGCTCTCCTGGTCAACTCAGCAAGAGCTCAGAGTCTGTGAGAACACAGTGAAAAACCCCCAGTGTTAGCGATCCACATTTAGCCATTTTTCCATTTTAAACCTTCATTAGTACCAGGGCTGGATTTAGGTTTGATGAGGCCCTAAGCTACTGAAGGTAATGGGCACTTTATATCTCCAGCTGTCCTTTGTTGACAACAAATAGTCACTGTTTTGTGTGTTGGACTATACGCTATATGGTAATTTATGAACCTAATAGGTATCTAAAGCCATTTGCACATAACAAAATACAGTGGTACCTCGGGTTAAAAACTTAATTTTTTCTGGAGGTCCGTTCTTAACCTGAAACTGTTCTTAACCTGAGGTACCACTTTAGCTAATGAGGCCTCCCACTGCCGCCACACCACTGCTGCACGATTTCTGTTCTCATCCTGAAGCAAAGTTCTTAACCCGAGGTACTATTTCTGGGTTAGCGGAGTCTGTAACCTGAAGCGTCTTTAACCTGAGGTACCACAGTATGTATTTTATCAAAATAATTGTTGAACTGAAATACAATTAAGAAAAATATATTAATAGTGAACTACAATTAAGAAGAAATATATTAATAGTGAAATAATTATTAAGCTCTAACTTACAATGATTTTTTATTCATAACAAACTTAATAATGCAAACACATTGGCATTTGGCAATAACAAAAGTTCCTTTAGAGACACAATTTACAAAGACTCATAATTTTTTGGGGGGAGCCAAGTGATTGGGGCCCTATGCTATATCTTGTTTAGCTTATATGTAAATCCAGCACTGATTAGTATGCATGCCAATTAAATCAATTTTACTTAACTGGATGGGGTTACTTGGTTTATCTTTGAAACCCCTTCCCCTAATTATGTTTTCCACACTTTTTCCTTCCTGCACATGCTCAAGGTGAATGAAGAAGGAAGTTTGGATTGCAGTCTTGCAATAAGCCTACTCACAATGTCACTTGGAAAGGTGTGGCTACTTCCCTCCTGGCTTTCATCTGTTTTCAAGAATCTGTTTTGGAGAATCAATCTGAAATGAGCTTTTATTTTTCGAATGAAACCTGCTTCAGGGGCAAAAAAATATGCAATAGATCGAGATAGTGTGTGAACCACATAGAAAAAGCAAGTAGAATAAAATATTCTAGAATAAAATGTCATGTACACACAGCCTCTTCAGCAATTTTCCAGACAATAAAATGAAAATGTATTCTGTCTCCCAAATATATTTGCCATTCATAGCTGACATAATGGCTTGTGGCCCCGTCAAAAGTGGGATAATCTGTGAAGAAGAGCAACTTGGAAATGGCATGAATAAATAAAACCATATTTATACACAAGCATTTTTCTCTATGCTCCATGTGAGAGTACATACAATTGTATTGCTCAGACTATTTCCATGCGAATTTGACTCTTCAGCAATATAATAGCTTGGCTCTCAGTTTCAGGTTTCTTAGTTTATTCTTCACTGAAGTGAGGCCACTTGGGGCCATATCAATATTCCATGTTCCATTTTGCAGAGAAGGCAGCTCTATACTTTGCAACAGGTGCAGCATTCTATCTACAATTTGCTGCGCTTATGTGGTAACACTGCCAACCTTCGACCTTTCAGACTGATAGCCAGTATCCACAAAGAACAAAAGAAGATATTTTTTACTGGATAGAATGAATTTCTGAGATACACATAAATCTGTCAGGCACTGGAGAGCAGGAATTTCATCACTACCAACATCTTAAGGAATCATAAATGTAGATTCCCTCAACCAGCCAGCACATTCAAATACCTTAGCTCATGGTTTTTATTTTCAGAATGCTATTCAAGTCACCAAAGAATATCTTTCAATGAGTGGATCCTGAAAAATCTGGATCATTCAGCAGCCATTCCTGCATAAAAATGAATTCAGAATAGCGAAGATTACAGCTTGGAAATTTCCAAGACAATCAGTCTATTCAATGTGTTGTTGTTTAGTCGTTTAGTCGTGTCCGACTCTTCGTGACCCCATGGACCAGAGCACGCCAGGCACCCCTGTCTTCCACTGCCTCCCGCAGTTTGGTCACACTCATGTTTGTAGCTTCGAGAATACTGTCCAACCATCTCATCCTCTGTCGTCCCCTTCTCCTTGTGCCCTCCATCTTCCTCAACATCAGGGTCTTTTCCAGGGAGTCTTCTCTTCTCATGAGGTGGCCAAAGTATTGGAGCCTCAGCTTCAGGATCTGTCCTTCCAGTGAGCACTCAGGGCTGATTTCCTTCAGAATGGATAGGTTTGATCTTCTTGCAGTCCATGGGACTCTCAAGAGTCTCCTCCAGCACCATAATTCAAAAGCATCAATTCTTCGGCGGTCAGCCTTCTTTATGGTCCAGCTCTCACTTCCATACATCACTACAGGGAAAACCATGGCTTTAACTATACAGACCTTTGTTGGCAAGGTGATGTCTCTGCTTTTTAAGATGCTGCCTAGGTTTGCCATCACCTTTCTCCCAAGGAGCAGGCATCTTTTAATTTCGTGACTGCTGTCACCATCACTATTCAATGTAAAGCTGCTATTTGTTTCTTTGTGTAGGAACATCACTTACCTCAAGCAGGTGTTTATAATGGGGAGGAGGAACCTGAAGTTTTCTGGATGTTGCTGGAGCCCAGCTTTCATAATTCCTGACTACTGGCCACTGCTTGCTGAGGCTGATGGGAATTGGAGTCCTACAACATTTGGAGGGCCATGGTTTGCAGGAAGCTGCCTTATAGGTCAGACTATTTGTACAGGTCATCCAGTGTCATATGCCAGCAGCTCCTCGAGGTTTCAAGGCTAGGAGCTTCCCATCACTTGGTACCTCAGCTTTTTAACTGCCAATTACCCTTGGCAAGCTCTGCCTCTGAGCCATGGTCATGAATGCCATGAAGTATATTCAGCTCCCTTTCCTTGTGGTATAAACGAGAAGGCAAAATATATATGGGAGTTTCAAGATCATTTGGTGAAACTAATCATACTCCTCAGCAGAGTTTTGTACATTGCCAGCATGTAGAATGATAGGTGACAAATCTCTTGATACCCAGACCCCACCACATTATGTCAATAATTCAGTTTCCTCTTTGTACGCTCTTTCACACACACTCCTTCTCTTTCATTGTCTCCCTCCACTTCAGTGGGCTGCTGGGATGGAGAAGATCTTGCCAGATGTCTGAACCACTTGCTTGCAGAGGATTCCTCCCCATCCCACCATTTATTCTATGTCAACTTTCCACCTTTGCCTCCTCTGTTTTCATTGCTCTTCCTCTGGGCTCCCACCACTTCCTCCATGAAGGTTCATGGAGCCCTCTCCAGGCTCTTCATTCCTACCAGAAGAAATGGAGAAAAGTGTTTGGAAGAAAAAGAAGATGCCTTTTATCATATGTGGTGGACTTGTAAGCTAATAAAAACTTTCTGGGAGATGATATATAATGAAATGGAAAAATAATGCTCAAAATAACCATTGTTAGGAAACCAGAAGCTTTTCCTAGTAGGAATTACAGGGATCTCTTGATACCCAAAAGAACAAAAAGACTTTTTATGTATGGAACAACAGTTCCCTGGATGCTAATAGCCCAGAGATGGAAAGAAGACAAAGTCCCTTTTAGGATCGTCCTGCTCTCGTGTAGGACCCTGGTAGAGACACATGACCGACTGGAATGTTCTCTCCCTTCTGGTCGGTCATTCGGGAGCTTCAAAAGCTTTCTTCAGCCCAAACATCACAGCGACTGATAGCAAGAGACATCAGCACACTTACGATCCTGCAGAGTATTGGCCGTTCGCGTAACAGACTCAATAGCTCAGCATTTTGGCTAATCTACGTTTATTTACATATAATACACTCGGAGCTCTCTGACTTAGCTCCTTCCTCTTACTCATCAGACAGCAAAGAGAGAAAGAACAAAGGACAATAGTCCCACTTCACAGAACACAGTAACACAAACATCCTGTCTCAGTCACTTCCCACTCTGTGGAATGAAAACATACACCGTCATGTGATAGACAACAATCCCATGACTGCAAACACAGAGCAAGAATCCTAACAGTCCCTACCAGAGAGGAGTGGCAAACCAAGCTGATAGACTATGCAAGGTGGCAAAACTGACTGGAAAACTCAGAAACCAAGAGGATAATTTTTTTTATAAAAGAATGGGAAAAATTATAATTTATTTAGGAGACCACTGTAAGCAGATGGAAACATTAGCAGGATTTTTATTTCACTTGTAGTGTGACAATTACCATGGATAATATGGTTTGATATAAAAACTGGAGTATGGAAGAAGATGTAGTAATAAATGTTTAAATTGGAACCCCATGGAGGGGATGGGGGGAAGTCCAGAGATGCAAAGGAATTTCTCTATATGGATATTTTTTCCCCCCGATTCGTTGTTTATAATTTTGTATTTGTAAAACCAAATAAAAACGATTTCAAAAAAAAGGAAGAAAAGTGGTTGAAACCAACAAGTGTAGGGGAGTGTATATAACAAGAGAGAGGGATTTTCTTATAAACTTTACAAGCTTTATAAAGTGGAAGCACGAAAGAGAAACATGCATCCACCATCATCATATCAAGCCTGCATTACAAAGATCAGATCATCTATTTTGACTAGCTTGTGTCATCAGATAGCTACTCAGGCTTTTGGAAATCCACTTCTTTCCATTTTCTTTTTAATTACTGATTGTCACATTCTCTTATTTCAGCTTTATTGGAGAGTCCTGGTTTTAAATGTTTGATGAATAGTGCTTAATGAACCTTGAAGGCGTGACCGCGCGGCAGCTAATGTATTTGAGAAAAATCACCACTTCGGATAAATAAAGCCTCTTCTATTATTTAAGCTTGAGAAGTCATGCAAACTGAGTGAAAATGTTTCTATCAGTTCTATTCATGCTGACTTTTCCTTTTCCTCAAAATTATGCAAAATGTTAACTGGCTCTCAGCTACTAAGGCTGTATCTCTTGCAAACCTAAATGAAGAGTTGTTCCAGAGGTGCACTTGGTGGTTTGCAAACTTTGGCGAATCAATTAAGTTTCGGGAGACGCAAATTGCCACACACAACACTCATAATATTTTGCTAGTCTCACCATAACTCTTTTCTGAGTTTCGTTAGAATCTATTAAATCCATGGCAGGTGAATGGGGACCAGATTGCCCAATAGTCATGGGGAAAGCTTCAAGGATATTGTAATGGAACAACACAAAGTTCTGGATTCATCATTCCCTTAGAGCTAAATAGAAATCCAGTGGTCAGTGGTCAGAGATTACTATAGCCACTTGTTCTGGACACAATGCAGGATAGCCAGTGCTATTTTTTCTAGAAAAAGAGGTGCCAGAACTTACAATGAATGCCTCCCTTGTTCTCTTATAATGGCAGTGGCACCCACCTAAGAGGTGCCGGAACTGAGTTCCAGGAGTTTTGGCTGAAAAGGAGCCCTGACGGTGGCACGCGTACCTTTGGAGGGATAAAAAGAGAGTGCACAAGGGATTTTGCTGTCATATTTTTAAGGGCCCACTAATAGAGGTTTGGGATAGATACAAAAATATTCTAGAGCCGAAAACACCACACTGGTTATCACCGTTGGAGATGATAACCGTAAAAAAAGTTAATATGGAAGAAAAGTGGGGGAAGTATGAAGATATGGTTATCAATGAAGGAGGGAAGTGGAAAGTTAAATCATACGAACAGATTAAAGTATTCACATGGGATTGGTTAAATTACTTCCAGATAAACGAGATGTTTAAAAAAGAGGTGAAGGAAAGGGGATATGAGGGAAAAGAATCGACATTCCAAAAAGAGATAATAAACAACGAATATAAAAATCTCTCAAAAATGTATAAAATATTGCTGGAGTGGAACACAAAGGATGAGGAAGTGAAGTCAGTGATGGTACAATGGGCAAGGGATTTCGGGTATAATATTCAAATGGAGGACTGGGAAAAGTTATGGAGAGTGAATATAAAATTTACGGCCTGTACACTACTTAGGGAAAACATGATGAAGATGCTATACAGGTGGTATATGACACCTGTAAAACTGGCTAAGATGTATAAGACAGACAACAAGTGCTGGAAATGTAAACAAAAGGAAGGGTCCTTTTACCATCAATGGTGGGAGTGCAAAAAAGTTAAAAGCTTCTGGGAGGAAATCTACAACGAACTGAAAAAAATGTTAAGTTATACCTTTGTAGGAATCGTGGGTAAGGACATTAGGAGAAAGGATTGTAAACTTTTCCAGTACGCGGTCACGGCAGCCAGAATTGTGATAGCCCAGAGGTAGAAGCAGGAAGAAATCCCAACGGTTGCAGAATGGAGAGCAAAACTGACAGAATATGCTGAGTTGGACAAATTAACAGGGAAAATAAGATTTTTAAAGGATCAAAACTTTATTGAAGACTGGGGGAAATTTGTGGGTTATCTGGAGAACAAATGTTTTGTAAATACAACGCTAGTGGAATTTAAAGAGGCACTGTAAAGAATCAACAAATATTGTTTATTTGAAATAATGTATAAAGGGTGGTGGGAATGGCAATATGAAAGGATGGAATGTGATTTAAAGATCTAAATACGAATGAATGTCAACGACGCTGTAGGAAGTTCAAAATGAATGAGAGGTGTTGAAATATGGATATAATGTACAAATAATTGAAACTAATAAAATCTTTTTTAAAATGCAAAAAAGAAAAAGAAAAGGAGCCCTGAGGATGGCTATTGCTAAAACACCCTTCTCACCAGCTTCTTAGAGGAAGCTGGGTGGCCACTGTGAGATCCAGGATGCTATGAGTAACTGGATCTTGGATCCGATTCACCAGAAATGTCCCCATGGTCATATGCACATAGAGTGGATAGTGGCATCATGGTTGTAACCTGCATCCTACTGTTTGTGGGCAGGGAATCACCTTACTGTGTGTGGCAGATGAATGGATAATAGTGCCAACCTACTTTGTGGACCTCGAATGAAGTGTTCTAGCCATTGCATGCCCAGTTCTCTGCTATGATATGGGGTCATGCATAAACCAGGTTATGCACACAGTGAAGAACGGGAAGACAGCAATGTTTCCCTTTTCCCTTTCAGACGAGATTTAGGAAGTGCAGATACCTCTTGTGCAATGGAACTTCCCCCTCCTCTCCCTGGCAGCCCTCCACACACCCTCAAAATCTTCTCCAGAGGGTTTGAGGAGAGGAAGTTCAAGTCTTTTTGCATGAGCACAGTCTGCATGCACAGCACTGGCTGCAACTCTCCCTCCCTCCCTCCCTCCCTCCCTCCCTCCCTCCCTCCCTCCCAATAGCATGGTGCCGTCTCGCCATTCCCCTCAGCATGCACTGCTGCTGCATATAATTCAAGAAAACTGACCTTTCCAGTGACAGCCACACATTTAAGATGGTGTAAGACTCAGTCCTTTTGTAAAAATTGGGATTTTGGGGGGTGGGGTGGGGTGAAAGCTACATGAGTCAATTCTTCAGCCTATTTCATTCCATCAATTGTTATATATCTAAATTATTAGATATAATAATTTAGGCCTGTTTACCTGATAACAATAATTCAGCCTTGTATACATGAAGGGGCATCTCCACCCCCATTGATCACTGAGGTCCAGCTCCGAGGGCCTTCTGGCGGTTCCCTCATTGTGAGAAGTGAGGTTACAGGTAACCAGGCAGAGGGCCTTCTCGGTAGTGGCACCCACCCTGTGGAATGCCCTCCTGCCACATGTCAAGGAAACAACTACCTGAAGGCAGCCCTGTATAGGGAAGTTTCTAATGTTTAATGTTTTATTATGTTTTGTATATGCTGGAAGCTAGCCAGAGTGGCTGGGCCAACCCAGTCAGATAGGTGGGGTACAAATAGTAAAATTAATATGAATTATCATTATTATTTGCTGCTCTTCACCACTTCACGCTCCCTGATGGGGAAGTGGGGCAAACAGGTAAGGAGACTGCGCTCCTTTCTCGTTGTTGAAGGCAAACTTGTTGGTAGAAATGCAATTGGAAAGGGCTTTGGAAAAGCAAATGGCTTCACTGACATGCAGTCCAAAAAAGAATATGATGTTTTAATTTGCTGGAATCTGACCAGAGTGGCTGGGGCTACCCAGTCAGATGAACGGCATATACCGTATTTTTCGCCCCATAGGGCGCACCAGCCCATAGGGCGCACCTAGTTTTTTTGGGGGGGAAATAAAGAAACAAGCTGCTATCCGCAAGCCGTGGGAGAGCTGCGCGAAGCCCGAAGCCTGGGGCGTGCTGAGCTCAGTGCGCCCCAAGCTTCGGGGTGCAGGCAAGCTCTCCGCAAGCCGTGGGAGAGCTGCACGAAGTCGCACAGCTCTCCTACGGCTTGCGGAAAGCTTCCTGAAGCCTGCATTCGCCCCATAGGATGCATACACATTTCCCCATCATTTTTGGAGGAGGAAAAGTGCATCCTATAGGGCAAAAAATATGGTAAATAACAACAACAATAACAACAACATTAATAATAATTATCAAAATTATCATCATCATTTACTTATAAAACATGCATTATTTTTAGCAGGCCACTAATGATTTGGAATATCATTAAATTGGACTTTGGCAAATGGTCAAATGTCTTTCTTAATCAGTTATGAAAGCTTGCCATATTGAAGAGATTTCTGTCGCCAACTCTTAACGGGGGGGGGGGGGAATCTTGCCCTGGGAAATTAATGTGCATTTCTCTGAGAGGAAAAAAATGATATGCATTTAATTCTGCTGGTTTCTACTTTTGCCTGCCCACACCACCCAAATCCACCTTATAGATCTGGATCTTTAAAAAAATGTTGGCCGGGTGAGTAGCTCAATAGAAGTATACTGTACCACCAAAGAGAATCCAGTGTTTCATATAGACATTATCAAAGGTGAATTAAGGACACTCTCCTTCTGTCCTGTCATAAACCAATGTCATGTTCAGAAACGTGTGAGGTCCCCCCCTTTTTTAAAAAAGGACAGCTGAAACCCAAATATAGTTTAGTTTTATTATACAAGACAGGAAGGGTGTTGTTTTAGGCTCACACCAGGAGTGCAAAAATATCCCTGAAGTATGGCTAGTGAATTAAATGGATTTACACTGAGTGATGAATGCAGTGAATCTGACCTGTATCACAGTCTTGTCAGGGAACACCAGGCATCCCAGAGACTGAGTCACTTAATAGAGACTTCATTTCCCCATGGATTGTGAACACAGGGAAACATTTATCTGTGCCATTGCATTGTTTGAGATGGTTGATGGATGGGTTTCACATGCTAATATCTAAATCCTTCTCGCACTGCCCAGGAGATGGGAAGCACAAAGAAAACAAAAGGACAAAATCTCCCCAAGGGTTTAAAAATCACATAAAATATATGAGAAACGTTTGCATTGTGTGAATGCATTGCATTGCATACCATCAATCAGTCTCATATCCGATCAAAAATGTAATAATATATTCACTTATTTGGAGAATTAAACATACGCCACTCTGATATGAATTTTCTCAACAGCAACACTGTAAAATTAGTCATTTTGTAATTATGTCATCATTTTGCAATTCAATTCTCTAGCCAACTTATTAGGAAACAGCACTAGAGCAAATTAAGAATGGTGGTGGACTTCTAATGGCATTGCTGGAAAAAAACACACAGGTAGACTGTTCCTGTGCATGCAAGATCCATCATGCAGAAAACATGATGATTGCTATTCTCCAATGTCCCATTTCTCCAACATTCTCTTCCCTCATAAGTGCCATGAGAGGTTGAACGTTATTTGCAGTGGTTGAATGCTTTCACTGAAGTATGTTGTGAGTATGGTGTCAAGTAGAAGCTGAAATGATTCCATTTTGCTTTTCCAAACCACTGAATAAAATGGTATTTGATTTTCAGATACTATCTTGGAAGTATGCTTAATTACTCTATTGCAAAGAAAACAACATAATTTTCAGTCCTCTCTGTTGGTTTCTGTTTCCCTCACTGAGCAGCTGCTGGTAGTCACAAGACTATGTTTTCATTCCACAGTTCAGTTACTGTTGGGTTCCCACGGGAAAGGGAGTCAGGATGTGACGTTCACTAGTTTCCTGTTTCCTTTATTCTGTCGTTCTTTGTTTGGAGTTGCTCTCTGCTTCTCACAGAGACAAGATGTATATTTGTATGCTCTCTGCATAGCTTAGGAATAAAGCTTTTCGCAATGTAGCCATACCTGCCTCATCCTTTCGTTGCGGACGTTGGAGTTAGACTCTGCTGGGCTCAAGCCAATATGAGCCGTATCAGCTCGGTGGAGCTGAATTTCTAACACTCTCTACCCAAGTCAATGTATCATTTATTATTTGCACCTCTGTTCATGGTAGTTGCCTCTGTTGCCTCACTCTAGTTGCTCACGATAATGTATCATGCAGAAAGAAGCTCAGATTCAATTTTGTTTTAAAAACAAGTGAATCTCCGGAAATTAGGATTGCGTGTCGAGGTCCCCAAGCCACCCCCCAAATAACTCACAACGCACACTTAATTTTTGTTTAAGGTTTTTTGGCATAATTTTGGCCACAACTTTATTTAAATACAAAACCGTGAGTGGTTGTTTAGGCATTGGTTAAGACTATCTGTCCCCCCGCCTGGGGACAGAACTGACTTCCGGGCACCACCGAAAGACAGTGCGGGGGAAAGCAAGTCAGGGAGAAATGGAGCTGAGTCACAGACCCTCAATTCTCATCCGCATGCTCCCCGAAGGCTTGCCGGCCCTAGTCCCATTCCAGGGATTGGACTAAAAGATGGCAAGCCCCAGGATTCCTTTAACGGAATTCCCTTTCCACAGCAACCATGGAGGGGCAGGCCCAGCCTATCCTAACCCCTCCTCCACCAATTTATAATTAATACCTAACCGCAACCTTACAAGTTGTGACTATTTGCTACGCAGTAGGCAAAAACCAAATGGCCCAGCCAATCAGCCAGATGGACAAAATTCCTACCAGGCCCCTGTCCCAACGGCAGACGACCCCATGACAGGCATAGCAAAGTCAATGCAACAACCCCTTACTCAAGGGCGGGTGGGCGGGTGATCCGTTGCACGCAGCAAAGAGAAAGCTCCAGGCTGCGTGCAGAGTATTTAAACATTTTACCCCTCCCACCAAAATTGCAACATAACTTTTACCCCAGCAACCCAGTGAACCAATCACTGCCCCAGGCCATCTTTAGAGACCCTGCCTGGTAACAGAGGGGTGGCTCAGCAGACCCCACCGCAACACGTGCTCTCCATGAAGGAGAACACGCTAAAGCAAAATTTGGAAATCTTCCTCCTTCATCAGTTATGATGATGTGCTTCTCTGTCACATCTTGCTTGTGACCCTCAAAGCATATGTTCCTACACATGATGCACCCGGTTCCAAATATTCAAGAGGATTTGAGTGTCTCACAGGTTTCAGGGAATAGCTCAGCACAAAGCAGACCCAAGAGGCAGGTCTATTTGAGGAAGCTCTCACTGGAAGCAGTGAGAGGAGAAAGAAGGAAATGGATAAGTTGTGAAGAAGTGGGCTCACTCACAGAGGTAACTCTATTGGACCCCCATTTAAGAAGAAGTCAAAATAACAGCTGAAGAAAGAAACTTTTTATTTGATGTCAAGAATAATGTTATTCGAGTTGGTGCAAGTAGAATCCCTGATCTGCTTTCCACCACAAGAAATGAGTTTCAAAGCTTCACAGTCTTGAAATAGTTTCAAATTAACATTACAAAATACAAAGAAACACATTGCTCTTAAACAAGCAAGCAGTGCAGTCCAGTCTTCTGCTTAGCCCTCAACACAATTCAATAAGCTTTCCTCTCTCTGGTCCCAGACAGAGATCCCCAACAAATTGCTTGTTAAAATGCCAAGCTTCTACTAATGTTGCTGGCTCCATTTCTTGGCGAGGATGCTGCACTTTTGAGTCTCACCACCCTGTTATTAGAGACCACTCAGGTTTCCAGCACTATGCCATCAATTAGCCTAAGAACTGAAATGAAAACACCCAGCCTTTGGGCCGCATTTGCCAGAGTGAAACCTGCTGCCTAATGCAAAGTTCTCTGTTTTGCAAATGCAAACCTTTACAGACTTTTTTCAAACTTAAAAGACCACAAACATTACATTTTATGCAAATTCATCTTATATCTTTAACAGGATGAACCAGTCTTCTTAACTGCATGGCACAAAGAAGTTCACCTTATGATATCAAAGCAAAGGGCTTTCTCTGTAGTGACACCTATCTGTCAACATTCAGAGGGTGGCAAGGCCAGCTGGCTACCCCAGCTGGGTCATCTCCTTCCATCTATCCCACTGTGAAGACCCATCAGCCTCTGCTCCGAAATAAATCAGCAACCCGGGCTTCAAAGCCAGGGTACACTATGTCAGCAGAGCGAACTGTGCACACAGAATAGGCGTGAGGCTTGTGGAAGCATACTACAACTACGGATTTATTAATCATAAATCAGGACAAAGAAACATGTCGTCTCTTTCTTCATCTTCTCAGAAACCAGGGAAAAGCAAAAACTATACACACAACAGAAGTTCCCAGCAAGCTGTGCTGGAATGTAAACAGACATGTGACATGCAACAGTTCCATGTCTGCTCCTTAAGGTGGAATAGAAATTCTCAGCACTATCTATGGAGTTTAGGCACGGTGTAGGAATGAAAATCACGGGAGACAAGTAGTAGGTGTCATGTGAGAGGCGTCTGCCGAGGAAGTCCCGGGAACTCTATTTTATTGAATATCACAAACATTGCCACAGGTGTACTTGTGGTTGATTGGTTGATACAAACACAAAGAAACTCATTGCCTATTGGTTAATGCAAATGCAAGGCGGGAATTACATGTGAGGGGTGGGAATTACATGTGAACATTAATCACTGGTAGATTAAAGGCTGGGAAACAAGGTTGGGACTAGACAAGCATGAAACCTCCTAATTAATTATAACTAAAGATTAATATAACATGAACAATTACTAATGATTGATCATAACATGAAAGAATATAATAATCAAGTTCTATAGATGTGGTCAGCTATGCATGGAGTACAAGTCACCATGAACTTAAGGTGAACTGAGCGATGAGGGAATGTCTTGGTGTTTGGAGCAGGTTCGTACAGTGTGTGCAGAAACAGAGAGAAGATTATAAGCGAGACTTCCCAGAATGCAAGAGAAAAGAAGCAAGACTTCCCATAGCAAGACTTCCCATAAGGCCACAGTTATGTATCCCTATAATGCAACAGTTATGTGCAGAGGGAATGATCTTATGTGCAGAAGGAAAACTTCCCTTTATCCCACTGTTGAGTGCTCCTTGCAGGCAAACTCAATCATTTACTAGACCAATTCTAGGACATCAATGTCATTTTTAGCACAGTGATTAGTGTGTCTGACATTAAAATTGTACCGATATGTTATTATGGATATTTTTATTTATTTATCGTATTATTGTTTTTTGGGGGGAAGGGCTATTGCTTTGGAATGAAACTTGCTTTAGAAATAGTTTTATAAATGAATAAAACCTGGAGCTGACACCAAATGTCTGTGTACAAAGTAAGTAATCCTAGCCTCTCTGGATTGGCAATATTTCTTTCTTATTAATCTGTTGGATTTCTTTTCCTTTCACCTAGCTGACATTTCTGCTGCCTGATAGCTTGTAGCATTTCTGCCACTGCCTATCGGTTTCCCCTAGCAACTAGCTTCTCCCCTAGCAACTAGCTCTCCAGCACACAAGAGTGTACTCAACAATCAGGCAACATCAATTAGTAAATAAATCCTTTGAAATTCAAAGCATGTGATGCCTCCCCCTCTTCTTTGAAGATAAGGCCCTGGGTGTGACAAATGCTCATTTACATATTTTTGGCTAATTAACATAAAGATAAAATATACACTTCCCCACCAGTTTGTACAGGGCACAATATCCATATTTAGATTTGTGTGGCATAGCAGTCTGATTCCCAGGTGTGGTTTCAGTCCCATTTATGACAGTTCTGAACAAGGCCTCTCCTAATTAAACGGGATCTTAATACTTTGATTAGTAGAGACTAAGAATTACAAAGCACAGTGACAAAGCTGCTGTGTTTCTCAGAATTCTTCCTGAGGCTGAATATTAAGCAAACAAACAGAACGAAAGAAAATGCAGAAAGGATATTGCTGGTGGAAGACATGATAGAAATCATGTCTATGTTATCTTCACATTTTAAGATGATTAATCATGAAGCTCACTGGAGACTGATTAGGTTAATTGGTGCCCAGTACAAGAGAACAATACTACCCAAAACATACTGGGACAAGAATGTGGACAAGATGCTTGAAGAAATTTGGCTACCTGTCTCCTTGAACCTTGCCCATCTTGGCTTCTTAGAGCTAGCCAAGGGGGTTGACCGGGTGGTCCAGGGAGTGAGTAATGCTTCACTGAAGGTTGGAGGGGGCAAGTACCATTTGCCTTGAAGGAGGCAGTAGTGCACCCCCCCTTGGTTCAATATATATGGACAGAAGTGTTAAACAACTATCACCTAGTGGCAATCAACCCCTTTTATGGCAAGGTACTTGAGAAGGGACACAGGTGGTGCTGTGGGTTAAACTAGAAAGGCTCAGGTGGCTGTGGGTAGTGGGACTGTGCTTTTGTGGTTCCACTCCTATATCCAGAGTCATTTCCAGAAAGTAGTCATGGGAGGTTCAATGCCATATGTTGTTGAACTACAACTCCATCAAACCAACCATTGGCCATGATGACTGGTACTGATGGAAGCTGGAGTCTAGCAACACCTGAAAGGCCTCAGGTTTCCTCAACACTAATTGTAAAGGTAAGGTAACCCCTGGGCGGTTAAGTCCAGTCAAAGGCGACTATGGGGTTGCGGCGCTCATCTTGATTTCAGGCTGAGGGAGCTGGCGTTTGTCCACAGACAGCTTTCCAGGTCATGTGGCCAGCATGACTAAACAGAACGCATGGAAACACCGTTTACCTTCCCGCCACAGCGGTACCTGCTTATCTACTTGCATTGGCATGCTTTCAAACTGCTAGGTTGGCAGAAGCAGGGACAGAGCAACAGGAGCTCACCCCATCGCGGGGATTTGAACCACTGACCTTCTGATTGGCAAGCCCAAGAGGTTCGGTGGTTTAGACCACAGGGCCACCCGGGTCCTTGTAAATGAAAGAAGCATACCCATTCTTTTTCTTTCACATTCCAGGGTAGTCCACAAGGACTACAACTTTACTTAAAATGAGAACATACAGTCTTCATATTCTTTTCCATGCAAGAAAGTCAGATTATGGGCTGCACACCACACATTTTTTTTTATACATTCTGAACTCCTGTTGTATTTTTAGTGTCAAATAGCTTAGTGGCCACTATAATGAAATTGACAGAATTTATCCCTTCAATGATTTTGCTGACACCAGTCTATACACAGCAGCACTTACAAAAAACCCAAACCCTCTTAAATTAATATTTGCCAAGGAAAAACATTTATTACACAAAAAGGTTAAGCACTAAGGTTTGCACAGTACTGGTTCTGATTAATTATGAATACTTCAAGCCTAGTAATACGTGTTTTGTGATCAGAATGATAGATAACGTAAATTAACAAGCCTTCAGTTCCAGCAGTGGAACATAAGTTAATATTTATATAGTACATTGAGGAGCAGAGAGAATGGTTTTCACATGACAAATGTGGTATAACTTTTCATAGACTTGCAAAATACGCAAGGTAGATTGATTGTTCTGTGAAAGGGATGGAAATCCTGACTGCTGTAAACTTGCCTCCCTTTACCTATTGCACAAAAAGTTGAACTCCCCTTCGGTGGTTATCACTGGAAGAAGAAACAAGGCAGAAGACATACTCAATGAGCAGCACAGTTTGCTCACTGGGACAAGATGTTTGAGCATATAATGTCAATTCTAGCCCAGCTGCATTGGCTTCCAGTTAGTTTCTGAGCCCAATTCAAAATGCTGGTTCTCACCTATAAAGCCTTAAATGGCTCAGGAACACAATACCTCAAGGACCGCCACTCACCATATGAACCCACCAACATCCTGCAATAATCATTTCTTCATGTGCCTCCTCCACGAGAGGTCCAGAGAGTGGCAACACAAGAATAGGCCTTTTCTGCATTGGCTCCCTGTTTCTCATATGTTTTCCCTGTGTAGGCTCACCTAGTGCCTTGTTACATATATTTAGGCCCCAGGCAAAAACATTCCTCTTCTACCAGACCTTTAACTAATTAAACAATCAATGACTTTGTAAACTGTGTGTAAGGGGGCTATTGTTATTATAGTATATATTTTTGTGTTTGTATATTGTAAACTGCCCTGTGATCTTTAGATGAAGGGCAGTATAGAAATTTTAATAATAATAATAATAATAATAATAATAATAATAATAATAATAATAATAATAAAAAATACATGTAATGGATCCAGACTAAGTTAGTTGTATTTAGTTCCCATTAAGTAATGATTCAATTATCTCACAGATTTCAATGGGACCTAAGTTGTTGATCCAAATCTTGGCTCTTTCTAAGAATTCATCTCATGTCTGCCTTGACACATTTTTATCAACTTCCAGTCAAAGAGAACTGGTAGATTTATTGTAGAGTATCACATAAGGTGTAATTGATCTTTGTTTTTTCTTTGTTTTCTGAAGTGCTCTGTATATGGTGATTATTTCATTGTTATTGTTGTTGTTGTTGTTATTTACAGGGAGCTTATTGGGGGAGTAAAAAGCAAGCATATAGAAACCATAGTGAAATAAGAACATTTGTACATGTCACTAGTGCTAATGGGATTGCCAGGAGGAAGACATGCTGTTATGCATTCTAGAGTGCAACAGATACAATGGAAAGTATGGTCAATAGCACTTCAAATAATAAAAAATCAGCAGCAATTCAGCATCCATGCACAACAGAGCACTCTGAGGATGTTGCACTCTGCTTATTTCTGAAACAGAGCAGAAAGCAATACATTCCGTTTGAGTCATTTAACCAGTTCCTCCTACTTTCATGTATGCATAGAACCATAGCTTCCCTTTGAGCAGCGACTTGTACGCTAGAGTACATTAAACCTCGGTTAAACATCCATGCATTGATCAGCAGGAAGCAAAAATACACACATAGCGAAATCTTTCCAAGCAATCATGAGCCTTGTAAGTTAATTGTAGGTCTTCAAAACACACTTGGAAGAGTCTGTGACCTTTTAAAAATGTTACCTTAATTGTTTCCTTTACAGCAAATTGATTTACTTTTAGGATGGAGATAGTGAGACATAGTTGGAGGCTGCTATTAGAAGAACTCCAACTCACTCCTTGGTGAACTGGTCCACTTTTTTCCTTAAAGTAAAAATAGTATATATATTTTTAAAGCTGCATTTAGCTTTAAATAAACCTGTGGATACTTCAAGAGCTGATCCACAAACCTATTGAGATTGTGTGTGTGTGTGTGTGTGTGTATCAGTAATTAAAATTCACTATTCCTTTTTATGTTGGTTTATTAAGATAGGTCAATAGAAGCGCTTGGCTGGAGCTCTAGCCACCTCTTGCTGCTAGATGATATTACTCTTAAACACTAAACTTTGAAAAAGCGTTCCAATCACTCAAGCACAATAAATGCACTGAGACGTTTTTTGCACTGGCTTATTTATCTTGGAAGCTGGCCAAATTAACTTGTAATTCTAAATAACCGCAGCTGCCAACACAAAGTAACGTGAAGTGACAACAGATCACTTTAAAGCGCAACCACAACACTAGGTGTTACAATCTTGTAATCTCCAGATTAAGTATTGCCATTGTTTTGTCTTTCACAGTTTATTCCCCCAGCACAGATTTTCCATATGAGTAGGCAAAACATCGGTTCGGCACATAAATGTATAGCCATAAATGTGTGACTGGGGAAAAGGCTTCTAACTGGCATAAAATCAGCATTCTTCAGTACTGACAGAATTGACAACGATCTAATGAAGGTGCCATTTCAGATCACATCTGGTGACTGCGTCGGAGGTTTACCTGTCTCCAGAGGAGTTTGGTCATCTGTATGGAATGACAACCATAAATTATGAAACTGGCCTCCATTTTGCTTTGCATACCAGAAAAGGATGAGTCACTTTATTTTGTTTGCATTGCTAAAGTTGTGTGGTGTGTGTGTGTGTGTGTGTGTGTGTGTGTGTGTGGCTGTTTGACGTGATTTATATGATATCAGGGTGACATGAGAGCCATTTCCCATTGGCCCAGTTGCGTGCTGTTCTGGTAGAACAAAATCATGTGAACAAGATGATTGATGTGGGTCCTTTACACACCAGTGGCATCCCTCCCTGCAAGCTGGCAGTGTTTAGAAAGGAAGCAAATCATTTGGACAACGTACATGGCCTGCCTTCGAAATGGGAAAAATGGACCACAGGGAACCAGCTCCCTGCTTATGTTATGGTAATATATGAAGTGAGCCTTAGATGGGCTGAGGACTTAATGAGCCTCGACTATCTATCTATCTATCTGGAGGGGGAGAAAGAGCTTGGACAAAATTGCTCAAAAAAGAATTGTCTGAGGGTTGCATTCAACTAAGTTCTGCACAAACTGAAATTTATGAACCTAAGTTAGTTATTTCCATTAAATTCAGTCAGTGCACTCAGAGTAAGAGTAGCTTTGGGTAATTTTTCTGAGAACGTTCCTTTTCAAACCTTCTTTGGACTGTTGGATAATTTCTGTAAATAATTTTTATTGGTTTTTGATGTAAAAGAAAGCAAAATTGGAGTTTTCATTTAAATTATGAAACCATTTAAATTATAGACACAAATATTCATTGGGTATGGTTTCGTATTTATATAAAATTCAGTACATTGTAGGAAAGTGACAGCTTTTCCCTCCAGAGTCTTGTACATTTTTAAGACAGGTCTCTTATTTACTCTATTAAATATGTAATTGGATACATATAAATATTTCAAAAATGTGTGTAACTTTCTTGATTGACAGTAATAGCTTCTTCAGAATCAGTGAAGCCTACTGAATCAATGTGCACATGGAATATATACATAATTTGGTAACCATATGAAAAGCTATTGAAATGTACTTACTGGTTGTTATGTGCATTTGTGCAGTATGCAAACATTCTGTCTCCCTAACACTTGTCTAAGAAGAATCCCCCATCCCCACAGAATATGATTCCCACAGGTAGCAGCCTTGTGCACACATAAGCCTGTAAAAATCCATTCAAGCTCCCCTAACTTTGCAAAAAGATCAGGCTGTATGTGGAATAACTTATGCATAACATGATAACCAATGTAGTACCCTCCAGTTGTTTTGGACTACAACTCCCATCATCCCTGACAATACTGACTGGGGCTGATGGGAATTGTAGTCCAAAGAATTTGGCGGACACCAGACTCACTATACCTGCCTCAAAGCACCTGCCATTCTTTAAATGGGTTGCTTTGAGATATTCTTTGGAGTATATATTGGTACGTCTAGCCATTGAATCTTAATGAATCTAATTGCTTCCCTTCCTTCCCATCTTCACAGATAAGCAAAAAGAAGGTTCTCAAGTGAGGATATGGGTATGGAATGCACTTCCCAAGAAAGCTTGACCAGTGCCAGTTTTGGCAAGATCTGTGCTCCCAGGAAGCACAAATTTATCCCTATGTTACCATCTAATCCAGTTACGGCCAAACTTGGTCCTCCAGCTGTTTTGGGACTACAATTTCCATCATCCCTGACCACTGGTCCTGCTAGCTAGGGATCATGGGAGTTGTAGTCCCAAAACTGCTGGAGGGCCAGGTTTGGCCATCACTGATCTAATCTATAGTCTCTCTCGTTCTTTCTCTCCACCCCCCTCTGAAATTAATCATCAGGAGAAGCTACATGTTTTGATCTTATGAGCTACATAAAGTAACTGAATCAAATATACTTCTTTTCCTGCAATTTAATCTTGAAAATATCCAACAGCAGCCTTTTGAGACTCCTTCCTTCCACCCCACCCTTCCAAGAAAGAAATATATTGGGGATCCGTGTGCTTCCCTCCAAAATATGAAACGGTACCGCTGTTCTTGCTACAGCCATTTTATATTGGAGCAGGTGGGGTTTCAATGGCATAAAACACTGTGAGGAATGCTCACCTCTATTTTTTAAAAAAGTAATCATAAATGTTTTTCCTATTTTTTCTTGGTTTAATACAGTTTTTTAAATTTTATTTTCTGCGTGATGTACCAGGAATTTGAGATACAAGTAAATGTTGCGCAACATTGCAATGATGGCAAGGATGATATACGTTGTCCTCTTTACGGAGAAGATTGATTGTAGCCAGTTCTAATGTATAAATGTGACACTCAGAAGGTTGTTCTGGAGCTTTAAGGTCACAAATCTTATGCACACTCACTTGGGAGGAAAATTTGTTGAAATCAGGGAGTGACAATGGCTAGAACTAGGAAAGTGGAGATAGCTTAGAGCTGTTAGCAGAGATCATGTCAGTGGTTTTGATTCCATGTCCCAGAAGAGAGCCAGTGTGGTGTAGTGGTTAAGAGCGGTAGACTTGTAATCTGGTGAACTGGGTTCGCTTCCCTGCTCCTCCACATGCAGCTGCTGGGTGACCTTGGGCTAGTCACACTTCTCTGAAGTCTCTCAGCCTCACTCACCTCACAGAGTGTTTGTTGTGAGGGAGGAAGGGAAAGGAGAATGTTAGCAGCTTTGAGACCCCTTAGGGTAGTGATAAAGCAGGATATAAAAATAAGAATAATAAGAGTAACAACAACAATAACAACAATTTATTATTTATACCCCACCCATCTGGCTGGTTTTCCCCAGCCACTCTGGGTGGCTTCCAACAAAATATTAAAATATAATAGTCTGTTAAACATTAAAAGCTTCCCTAAACAGGACTGCCTTCAGATGTCTTCTAAAAATCTGGTAGTTGTTTTTCTCTTTGACATCTGGTGGGAGGGCGTTTCACAGGGCGGGTGCCACTACCTAGAAGGCCCTCTGCCTGGTTCCCTGTAACTTGACTTCTCAAATCCAAACTCTTCTTCTTTTGTCTGCTCAGAGCTTTTGGAGAGGCAGATCTGGACAGTAGGACAATCACCCAAATTAGGTTGATGGGGCATGACAGAAGACCAACCATATGATTAAAACTTTGGTTCTGCGACATGGGTAGGGAGTTTACATCCCCCACAGTCAGAGTAAATTAGACACCCCAACGTGATATGGGGATAACGGTCTTCATCTTTCTGTAGAGGGTAACACAATTTTTCTGGAAGATCAAAAAGCTCTTGTTGAGCTTTTGTGTTGTAGGTGGAGGTGAATGGGGAGAAGCTGAGTGTCTCCTGTGGCATTGGGTCCAGGTGGGTGAGTAGATTTGGGAAAATACCCAGTTAATATCTGAGCCAGAGTTGTTTTGGGGCCTGTCATGCACATCGGGGTGAAAGCTGGCTAACGGGACCATAATGTGCATGTCAGGTTCATATGCCCAAGGAGCACACAGGGGGGGGGGGGAGGAGTTTTCTTCATCCTTGTTGCATGATCATAGCACATTTATATCTTAATAAATACAACCTGCTAACCATCGTCTTCATCTTTTCTTGGGTGTGTTGGCAAAGACCCATTAGAATCAGAGAGTGACAATTGCTAGAACTAGGAAAGGGGTGTGTTTTAAAAGTGGGGGTGCTAAAAATGTGAGCTTGCATCGGAGCAGCCCCAATTTCATGAAGGCATATAAACCGTGTTCTCCCTAGCAGAGAGCACGTGTTGCGGTTGGGACTACCAGGCCTCCCTGTAATGACTAGGCAAATTTTGGTCGGAGCACCCAAGCATTAAATGGTTAATTGGGTTGCTGGGGAAACTAGGATGTTTCCAATTGGAGGAGGGGTCAGAGGACTTAAATACTAGGGACAGACGTGGGACGTTCTCTTGGCCATTTTGCACCGGATCACCCGCCCTCCCTCCCTTTTTTAAGGGTGGTGTCTCACGTTCGCTTGACCTTGCTATGCCTGTCATGGGGTCGTTTGCCTTGGTGCGGGGGCCTGGTAGGAATTTTGCCATCTGGCTGATTGGCTGGTGCCATTTGGTTTTCGCCTACTGCGTAGCAAATCGTCACAACTTGTAAGGTTGGCGGTTAGGCATTGGTTAAAGTGGTGCTTGGAGGGGTAAGTGCCTACCCCTCCAAATGATGCGGAGGGAATTCCGTTAAAGGAATCCAGGGGCTTGCCATTCATTTCGTCCTTGTCCCCGGAGTCGGACCTGGGCCGCGCAAGCCCCACCGGAACATGAGGGTGAGAGGTGACGGACTGTTTCCCGGCCTCATTTTCTCACCCAATACTTGTTTCCCACGCTGGCTTCCGTTGGTGTCCGGAAGGGCCAGCTCTATCCTTGAGGGCAAGGATAGATAGTCATAACCAATGCCTATGCAACCACTCACAATTTGTATTTGAATAAAGTTGTGGCCAAAATTATGCCAAAAACCTTAAACAAAAATTACGTGTGATGAGTGAGTTTTTGGGGGGCACTGTGGGGACTCAACACGCAACAAGCCCTCCACTGAACCCATACTACATGGCTATAACCAGCTCCCTAATAGCACTAAAAAGTCTTATCTTGAAGATGATGGTAGGAAGAACAGGTAGCAGAGAGCCATCTTAATACAAGAAAATGCTCAAACAGCTTTTCCTATAATGGTTTTTTGTATGAATGAATGTGGAACTAGGTAGGTAAGCAGGCCATTGAAACAAAGGGAAGACATGTAAGTGACTCAGCAGACAGCACAAGGACAAAGCAAGATGCATATAGGGAGCATGGAGTGTTTATTATTTAATGCCTGCCTGATTATTTAGTGGTTGCAAACACCACTTGAAACAATCAAACCTCTTCAAGTCCCATAATCCTTAGCAGGAAACAATGATTTGTGCTTCATTTGGCTTGTCGTTATGGCGAAGCCAAACAAAGCCTCTTTTGTTGACTAAGCCTGTCCCTGCCTGCTGTCCCCTCTCTTTCCTGAAGGTAAGGCTTTTAAAAAATTATTGTGCCATATATAAGGGCATACTGGTATTTCAAGAAAACTCTTCAGATTATAAAAAGCAATCAACCTCAATTGAAAACTGCAGTTTATTTTCGGAGCCACTGTTAAACGTGAGTAACATCTGGAACCAATCAAACTCTTGAGAAATTCTGTAGTTGCCAAATAGATAAGAGGGATTCCTTACAAAATTTCCACAAAGGTTTCATGTGCTTCTAGAGTGTGCAACACTATGCTCAATACAGCATGCTTTCAATCTGCTTGTCCTGCAGTCACATTTAAGAAAATCAACAGACTTCTGTTGTGTACAAAGCAGTACACCTAAATACAGTGGTACCTCGGGTTAAGTACTTAATTTGTTCCGGAGGTCTGTTCTTAACCTGAAACTGTTCTTAATCTGAAGCACCACTTTAGCTAATAGGGCCTCCTGTTGCCGCCGCGCCGCCAGAGCACAATTTCTGTTCTCATCCTGAAGCAAAGTTCTTAACCTGAAGCACTATTTCTGGGTTAGCGGAGTCTGTAACCTGAAGCGTATGTAACCCGAGGTACCATAGTACCTACTTGCATGAGTCACTCCCAAACTGTGTGCTGTAGCGCTAGAAAAAATTAAAAGGGGGTTCCCAGACTGGAGGTTACACTCACAGAAACACAAAGGGAAAAGATATAGGCACTGAGTGAAAATATAGGCCTGTATCGAAATACAAGTGTGCACAGGGACAGCCTCAAAAATAAGGAAGCTGTATATATATATATATAATTTGATTTTTAAAATATATAAACATGCATCAAAAAACAATTCAGAATCCAAATATCAAGATTGCTCTGAATCTCCTGACTTCCCCCCATCCTTTCCAAGGGTCCAAATAGTAATATTTACAACTGCTTATCAATACTTGTCCAAATTGTTTGTCATTCCAAATTATCCAAACTTTCCATTACTTTACAAGTGTGGTTAAAATCCTGCTAATGTTTTAAGCTGCTTACAATGGCCTCATTTCTTTTTTTAAAATTTCTTGTCTTCTTGATTTCTGAGCTTCCCAGTTAATTTTGCCATTTCAGCATAGTCCATCAACTTGGCTTGCCATTCTTGGGGTTGTTTCTTCCTTTCATCTCTATCACATCAATCTTAACATTTGCAACCCAATGACATCCTCCTGAACCATTCAGGTCAGCCCTCATCATAATATCATGTGATTTCATAACCATGGGGGCGCCGGGCAGATCTTTGCACCCCGGCAGTGCATATGCTAAAGACGGCCCTGATCAGTGGTTCAGACAAGGGAAACTGAAAGATCTGGCCCAGTGGTTCTCAAAGAGTGTGGCACACCACACTGGTGTGGCAAGAGAGGATGCCAAGTGTGGCAGGAAGATTCAAGGACAATCAATATTCTATCTTGGGAATGATTCATGTTCTTATGTAGCTGCGTAGTTTTATACTTTCTGGATCCCCCCTGACCATATTATAAAGTAGTTGTGTCCTGTGTTATAAATCAAACACTGCTGGGAGTTCTTTTCATTTACCAATGTATTTCTATTTAAAAAATAATAATATTAATTTTCCAAAAACAAAAAAAAATACAAAAAATACAGAAGAAACGAAAAGTAAAAAAAGAGATAAAAATAAAAATACAGAAATCAAAAATAAAAATTCACAGACCAAACCAAACATTTCTCCCCTTTCCCACCCACCACCTTGACTTATACTTATAACAAATTTTAAACTAAAATATTACTTCCTTCCATCAACGCTTGACCTTATTTTACACTCTTATCTTTATTGTTGTGTTTTGTTCTGTAGATATTATTTATTTTTTGTTTTTTTTCCCCTTTTTCCCCTTACAATTTTTTTCATGTACATATCATGATTTCTGTACTGGAACAATGTTTCACACAATCCCAGTTCTTTGTAATTAATCCCAGAAGGTATGCTTCTGGCTCAATGTATTTCTTATCAATTAAAAATTTGGTGTGGCACAAGGAAAGCTCTATTTTGAAACTGTGGCGCCTAGGAAAAAAAGTTTGAGAACCACTGATCCAGACCTTCCAAGTGTCCCTATTTTCCAGGGATGTTCCTGATTTCAAGAAGCTGTCCCGGTTTCTGATTTGATCCCAGAATGTCCCACTTTTCCTTAGGATGTCCCTATTTTCATTGGAGAAATGTTGGAGGTAATGGAGTTATCCACCCCTGAGCTGTCTGAAGGCAATCCTGTATAGGGAAGTTTTTTGTTTTTTTAAAAAGGTTGTTTTATTATGTTTTTATATATGTTTTATATATGTTTTTATATATGCCCAAAGTAGCTGGGGCAACCCAGTAAGATGTGTGTATAAATAGTAACATCATCATTATGGAATGGGACGTCCCTATTTTCATCGTAGAATTGTTGGAGGGTATGCTAATCTAGACTTATCTGTTAGGCATAAGAATATCTGGACTATTGCATTATTATTATTATTATTATTATTATTATTATTATTATTATTATGAGAAGTGGGGAATCACACACAATATTCAACCCCTACAAAGGAAAGAAGAAGTACAGGCCTTTTATGCCATCAGGAGGAGCTTTATTATATAGTAAATTAATGGTAGTATGAAAGAACATCTATCAATAGCTGCCTGAGAAATATGGAAGGCGTGATGTTATATAGATAATGCATTGATTTTGTGTCTCTTGCATCAATTAATAACATTTTTCCCCTGCATGTAATGTTTTTGGGAATCCTTCTTTTGTGTGTGTGGAGGATGTTATTTATAAATTCTGCATGCACCACACACACAAAAAATTTGTCATTGGTTTTTAAGTCATCTGTTGCACTGTGGTATAACTTCGCCATAAGGTCTCACACAAGAGTGTTGCACATCGTTAGCTAGCAAGTTGTTGATGTTTCCAACGCTAGAATGTGAAAAGACTTCAATTATATGAGCAACATACTGCAATTCTTAGCATCTCATAATCCATTCCATCCATGTCCCCCCCACTCTTGTTTAACTAATATATTCAGCGGAATAACAGACAGCTAGCGCAAGGTGAATGCTGATGAAGGGGAGGTGATTGGCAGGAGAATACAGGACAGACTTAGGAGGCAATCGTTCTCAAATGCCATCATGCAAAAATCAGTAATTCTGAGATTACTGAAGAAGGTGCTATTGATGGTGCAGCTCATCATACTGAGACATACCTTATGACCCAGCAAATGTTTGCATATCTCTCATTAAGCATGGATTTATAGAAATCACATGAGAGCATGGCTTTATAGAAAATTAGGAGCTGCAGCATTTTATCCTAATGCACAGCGTATAAGGAAAGTTTGCAAGTCGTGTTTTGGAAGGATTCTAGATTCTGGGACAGCTGATATGAGTCCTGTTGCCTTGCTTTGATTGTAATGGGAGTGCTTTTGAAAGAATGGGTTTCCCAAACCCAAAACTGACCGTGCAGGCAGTTTGAAACTGCACCAAAATACCTATTTTTCCTTAGCTAAAAACCATTAACTTGAGCTCTGAGTCAATGTATTAAAAAAACCCAGCTGTGCTCAGAGCCCTCTCCTTTATCAGTTTGTGACGGCAGGGATGACCCTGACTACACCAGCAGAACAGAGAAGACACGTCAGTGCCTTATCTTATGTCCTAACCACAAAAGACGCACAGACCTAAGTCCGGGAACAACGCCAGAAGTGCGTTCTCGGAGATGATGACGGAAGAGGAAGATCCTTTTATGGTCAGAAGTTCAGGAAGGAATTCCTTTTTATGGTTAAGAATACCAAAGCAAGAACATATGTGATGTCAACCTGCGTACATAGGCTGACGTGGTTGGATTCCTGGGGAAGGGGGGAGAGGGTGCCTGGAGGATATATATACTGTATGAAACTTCTCATTTCTTTGGACTTGCTGTGGACTCACCACACAAGTGCCTTCTGCTATCCGGAGAGCAGAATAAACTCTTTCTTTGAACCGACCTCGGTGTCATTTGACTTCCTTCCTCCTGTCCCGGAGCAACGCAGACCCAATTGGTGAACTCCAATAAGGCTACACTTATTAAACTGTCCCAGATTAGGCACAGTTTCAAATATCATAAGGCTGTATCATAAGGCTGTATGCAAAGTATCATAAACCACTCACGTAGGACACAAGGATACTGCTGCTGCTGCTTCCCATTTGAATGCAAGAGCACTGGGTTATGGTTTATTGTAAAGATCACCCTAATTGTACATATAATCTGAAGCATTCCTGCTGGTGATTGCTCCTTTGAGGGAAAAGCAATCATTCAGGATGGAGAAAGTAACCAAATCAAGTGAAGAAAACAGCCTTGATATATCAAATAACTTGTCCATCATTTCCCACCCCACCCCCAGCCCAGATTTAAATGCTCAAGGAAAGGCAGTCCTCAGGGCTTAGTACATGATTTCCCTATGATTTAAACTGCTAAATAAATATGATGAGCTGAAACAAACAAACAAATCCAGTGTAGCAAAAGAAACGTTGGTTTTGGTTGGGTGGGTCTCATGGTGTAAGGCCATATATTCCCAGGAAATAAAATTCATCATTACGGAGACGGAAAACGTCAGTCAAGGGATGTCATCAAGCAAGCTAGATAAAATTTGGTGAAGCGTTGTTAAATAAAATAACAGGAAATGAAATGAAATAGAAATTGAGCGGATTCTCTCTTTTTTTTTAAAAAAATGCACATTACTCAAAAATAATTTCATGGTTGACAGCAGTAGGCATGCTGAGGTGTACTTTGGTTACAATGGGAGAGCTGGGATGATTAAAACTCATTAAATATGGTCTCCAGTTGCACATGGTGGAATGCGGTTAAAGAAGATTGCCAAGTGCTTTCTAATACTCTGGTTGTGACTTGTAGCACAGGTCGTAAGCAGTTCATCCCCAAATAAGCACGTGGGCAGAGGGGTTGATGCAGCTCTTATTTTCATGGACCTGACCTTGAGCTGTGATTATGCTCACAAGACCCTGAGAGATTCTGTTCCAAGCGCTGTCAAGCACCCCTGTTTCAAATCTCACCTGTTTCTTCTTTTTACTATTTAGGTCATTCTGCTCTGAACTACTACTTAGTGTAAGGTTGCCAGATTTTTTTTCAGTGAATCTGGGGACACTTTTCAACTTCCTACTCAATAGATGGATTTTGTCAAGGGACTGATTTGTAAATCCGGGACTGTCCCCAGGAAACGGGGACATCTGGTAACCTTAACTTAGTGACCCATTTTGCTCTTTGTTTTATCCATGTGTTTGCCAAATGGTTGCACATTACGGAACATAGGGACGCGAGAGGGGTGTGTGCATGCACATTCATGCTTTGAACTCCTTTTTATTTAGTGGCATTTTGTTTTTTATGTCTTGTAATTATTTTCCTCTCATTGTCCGTCCCCCCTATTAACTTTTGAAATGCTGGCTACTCCTTTTTTCGAAGATGGAACACTATGAGTGCTTTTATTTTCCCTTCTCCCCCCACAGAATTTTTGTGAACCTATGTACACATCTCCCAAACATTTACATTCAATTATCTATTCTGTTTATTATATTTTAATTACTTTTAAAGCTGATAACCATTTCTTTTATCTCCCATTTGCAAACAAACCCTCCCCCCAGATCCCTTTTGTGTTTGAACGTACATTGAGATATCTTCTTAGCTATTATTAAAATCCCTACAGTTTATTTGCAGATCGCTTTAAAACGCTACTGTTCTACTTGGGATGCCTTATCTACATTTCGCTCAATGCTGCTGCCTTCTTTTCTTCTCTGCTTCCCTTTAGAAGTAAAATATTTTCATGTTTATTCCTTCATCTGTCTTCTTTATCAAAACATGATTTCCCCCTTTCCCCTTTCTTACGCAAGTCTTTCATCTTCCACCATCAGTCTCAGAAACTCTTTCAGTTTATTAAAATTATTTCACAAAGTTTGCACTATTTGTAGAGTGGGAGCCTCAGATTGTTAAATTATATACCTTCCCCCACCTTTCTAATCTAGCAATAGTTTAGCCGGCCAGTACTAGAAGATGGCCAATTAAGTCTTTGCTGTTTTAAGTCCTTGTTCCTTTCTGGTAACAGATTTAACAGTTCCAACTGAGGCTCCATGTCAGCTTGTTTGTATTTTGTTAAAGATACAACTCCATTCTGTTGTGCAGGTGAATTAGCCAAGCCCCAAGCGGAAGCTCTGTCGCTGTCTCCTCCTTTTCTTTTCTTTCCATTCACGTTCTTCTATTTCCTACTCTACTTCCAACACTATCAGTTTAATTTACCCTTTTGTAGATTTTAAGAAATGTAGGCATGCATAGCTTCAGAAAGTGACTGTTTTGATCAAAAATGTGTGCACTCTTCAGATTACATCATTACATGATAGCCTGACTTGCTGGACTGCAGTTCCTGGGATTAATGGAATGAGAAATATACTTGGTTTGCATTTTGCAGAACTCCAAAGAGCTCCCTGCCCTTTGGCAATTTTTTTTTTAGCAGGAGGGGCTTTCTTGAAATAAAAAAAAAATCCCAAGATGTTCCTGCAAAGCGTGTTCTCCATAAGAGAGAGCACGTGTTGCGGTTGGGGATACAAGCCACTCCATTGTTGCTGGGTGGATTTGGGAGAAAACCCAGGCAGTGAAATGGTTAAATTGGGTCGCTGGGGAGAATTGAATGTTGCCAAATTTGGAGGTGGAGTCAGAGGTTTTAAATACTGGGCGCCCAGCTTTGGACGTCCTCTTGGCTGTTTGCAACGGATCACCCGCCCACCCTCCCTGTAATGGGGGGGGGTGTTTGCTTGACCTTGCTATGCCTGTCATGGGGTCGTCTGCCTTGGTGCAGGGGCCTGGTAGGAATTTTGCCATCTGGCTGATTGGCTCGTGCCAGTTGGTTATTGCCTACTGCGTAGTCATAACCAATGCCTAAGCAACCGCTCACATTTTTTGTATTGGAATTATTTTGGGGGGTGGCATGGGAACCTCAACACACAAATGTCCAAGCCTCCCTCTCTCTTAGTAACATGTCATTGCTCTTGCCTTTTCTTAAATACATTTTGGTGTATCTTTAATTAAAGAAAGAAGTGACCAAAATGAATTACATTACCTTTTAAACCAGTTTCCTTTATTCATTGGGCGTACTCTCAAAGGCCAGGAAACCTATCCACCGGATGTCACTGTTACCCCACAGAAGTTTAGCTGGAAGAACTTTTGTCTGTCTATAGTGAAACTCCTTGTCCGGCTAAAGCACACTTTTTTAACCATGTTTTTTTTTGTAAGGTAAAACGTAGAGCACACTCACCAGAGAAAGAATGTATAAAGCAAATGACTTTAACATGGTTAAATTCCTCTCATGTGTGCTTATATTAACATATTGCTATATTAATGCTTCTAATTTTATTTATTTATTTTATTTTTGCTGGAGGAGCACTTGGAAAGAGGAAGAATTCTGACCAATCTTCCTCCAGGCAGTCTGATGCTAAGGCTCTTTGCACAGATGCTAGTCAACCATATTGCAGTCTATTTTTCTCTAATTAATGTTGTTGTTGTTGTTGATGATGATGATGATATTTTGTGGCTTACGGCATACCTAAAGACATAATAAAAACATCAAGCATTAAAAACCTCCCGATACAGGGCTTCCTTCAGATGTCTTCTAAATGTTGTGTAATTCTTTATCTCCTTGACATCTGAAGGGAGGGCGTTCCACAGGGAGGGCACCGCTACCGAAAAGGCCCTCTGCCTGGTTCCCTGTAACCTCACATCTCACAGTGAGAGAACCAGCAGAAGACTCTTGAAGGAGGACCTCAGTGTTTGGGATGAGCGATGGGGATGTAGATGCTCCTTCAGGTATACCGGACCGAGGCTGTTTAGGCCTCAGAAGTGAGCTCAGCTAGGGGAAAAGTAGCCAGTTGAACCTACTTTGATCCCATTTCAGTGGAAAGTTGGGCAACATCAAGGAAGAGGAGGAGATTGGCTTGGGAGTGGTGAAGAAGAAGAAGAGTTTGGATTTGATATCCCACTTTATCACTACTCTAAGGAGTCTCAAAGCGGCTAACATTCTCCTTTCCCTTCCTCCCCCACAACAAACACTCTGTGAGGTGAGTGGGGCTGAGAGACTTCAGAGAAGTGTGACTGGCCCAAGGTCACCCAGCAGCTGCATGTGGAGGAGCAGAGACACAAACCCGGTTCCCGAGATTACGAATCTACCGCTCTTAACCACTACACCACACTGGCTCTCTGAAGGTTCTCAGAGTCAAATCTGGATCTGCCCCAAGCAGAGCTCACATGACACAGTATACATTGGCAATGCCACCATTTCCCCCCTTTTTCTGGAGCCTGATGCAAAACTGCACACATGGGGAAAGAAGGTGAGCTGTTCCACCAAGAGGATTGAATCAAGGTTGTGCTAATTAGATTTGTGAAATAAGCCAAGGTGTTACCTCAAAGGCATCTTTTCAAGGCAATGTGCTTACTCACCCCTGCAGAGATGGGGAATTCCAGGCAATGCTAAATGGCTGATACTTTTTCGAGGTTTACACTTCAGCTCGAGGAATCTTCATCACAGTTTGCATAATTATACGCATTAATATTCCTTCTTTTTACAAATCTAATTAGCACAACCGGCTGCATCCTTGCAGTGCACCGCAAGCTACTTTCGTCCAGGAGTTGTGAAATATATGCCGCATAGAGGAGTTGTAAATCCCTTACATACTTAGGGAGAAGCATACTTCATGAATAGGAAAGGATCCTACTGCAAAAGTTATCCCAAAAGTTTGTGGAGGGCAAATGGGCAGAGCTGGTGTGCTCATTTTCACACTGTGTGAGGGATTTAGGACATCTGAACAGGGCAATGCTGCCTCTTCTATTTTTCACTACAGAGGAAGAAAAGAAACCTTGGGTGGCAACTGTGATCAGAGAAATGAGAAAGAAAGAAAGGATGAAAAATGCCCTATCTCAGCAGCAGTTAGTCCCCTGGTCATTCCGAAGCCATGATTGCTATTTTACCTGATCTTTTTTTTTTTTTAAGCCCTTGGCGAAAAAGAATTATACCACTGCCTGTAATGTGTGGTTTCAACCTGACTGTGTGATACATGGCCGGAGATGGATGTGTTTTGCATCAGATTTAACAACTATTGCCTCTTTTTTTTGGGATCTTTCTTGAGATCGTGAATGGGCGGAGAGGAAACTTTATACGAAATACCACACAGAGTGTAAGTGCTTCACAATATAATTTAAACATGTATTTCCAAGCTACTTAATCACAACCAGCCACTCAGTCTCAACATTCCCAATGAAACTTCTCCAAAAGTATTCCAATACTAGCTTGGAATAAAAACTGCATGTCCTGCACAAAAGTGAATTTGACACACACAGACTTTTCAATTTAGTATTGTACACTTGCTCATTGAAATACACTTGTAGCATATTCTCTTGATGTGGGGGGGGGGGGAGAGAGAGAGAGACTAAAAGAAGCAGACTTTTCTGGAAAAAATATATACCAGAAGACATAACACACCATTCCGCCCTAATTAGTGTAAAAGCAAAGCCTCAGAGTTAGCAAATTAGATATTTGCATGATTTTTTAAGCCTTTATTTTCATAAAACTTAATTAAATTTACATCTAACAAATACTTTACTTGCAGGGCAACCTTGTAACCAATCATCTGCCAGCCTTACCTACTTTGGTTTCTCTTCTCCATTAGCTGTTGCCTGACAGCATCCATTCCATCTGGCTTCTACTCTTTACAGTTTTTCAGAATTCATGTGCATTTATATATTTCTGGCCTACCAACTGATTGCTATTAAAACGAGCAGCGGGGGTGAGGGATGGAAATGAAGGAGTACATTATTAAAATACATAGGTCTTACATACCTTTTCCAGTGGCAGGGGGGCAAAGAAACATGGGCTGGGATTTCTTTTTTCCTACTGCAGTCACCTCACCAGGTGGTTTCCATTTAAAATGAGAAATAGCTTTAAAGGCATTGCATGTAAGTACTTAGTAAGTTATATCTACAGGGATGCAAAAGGCATTGTGGCTTATTTGCGACATTGAATGCCAAAGGTGTGGTTAAGGAGAACAATATGGCCTCAATTTGTAATAAAAATACACATACCTGAAATAGCCTAAATTCTATTGCCAGCCTGTGTGAAATACAGCCTTCACAGTCATGACATTTCTTTTGATAGGTGGATGCTGTTGAATTTGCTGGTAGCAAGAAGGAGCTCATTGTGTAAGCCGGTCCTTCTGTAGCCTTAAAGCTGTGCCTCGGGTATTTTATATGTCTCACTAAAACCAAAAGATTTAGAGTTTGCCCCGATGTTTTAAGAGGGGGGAAATGAGAGCTACTGTAACCAGTGAGGAAGAAGAACCAACAATAAAATAAAAATAAAAATCAAGTGGTGATTTAGTGAAGCAAACCTGGATGGAGGTGAAGGATCCAGGAAAGTTTAATATATATGGTTATAGTCCCCACCTCACAATCTCCAAGGGTGCACGATACTAGGTGTTCCAGGTTTACCCAGGTTTCATGTTCCCTTTTGGAAGTGAGGAAGACTATGGTGTCTTTATGATAAATGTTTTATTTACACATATATGCAGCCTGGGAAGGGAACTTCACTATATATATATATATATATATATATATATATATATATATGCTTTCGTAGATTTTCTCGGGTACAGGAATGCAGGTTTTGGTGTCCTCGGGTGTCTTCCCGTGTAAAAGTTGGGGTGTCTAGGCGACGTTTCGACGAGGTCTCACTCGTCATCTTCAGGCTGGTGCTTTCGGCTTCTTGTTACTGGAACAGAGCAGGATCTCAGTGTTTGAGTTCCTATAAATACTGTTGAGGGGGTGTGGTGTATAGCCTCCAATGTTCTGGGCAGAGAGGAAGTTCCCAGGCTAGTGTGCCTTTTCTTCTTTTGTTCCTTAATTACTTGAGGGATATTTTGAGTGATTTCTTGAGTGATATCCTGAGTACCACTTGGGTGGGTCATTAGGTGTGGATTAGTTGCTAAAGTCTTTGTGTCTTGACCTCTTGAACTTTGTGAAGAGTTTTTTCTGAGAAGATGGCTGTACTGCACTTAGTTGTGCTCTGGCTTGGCTTCGTGTATAGGGGCGAGCTGTGGTTTTGTGGCCTGTGTCAGCCAGATCTGTGTAGGGATTGCAGGGGGGTGCAGCATCCGGAGGTGCCACCATGGTTTGTGACGACACATCCCGCTTGCCAGACATCTGGAAATTAGCCCTCCCCACAAAAACTGACACCAGATCCAGAGGCACACAGAACGCTATCACCAATCAACCACACCAGACCCAAACCCAGACCCTCTCCACAGATAAATTACAGACACCATCCAGTAGCCAAACCATGGTGGCACCTCCGGATGCTGCACCCCCCTGCAATCCCTACACAGATCTGGCTGACACAGGCCACAAAACCACAGCTCGCCCCTATACACGAAGCCAAGCCAGAGCACAACTAAGTGCAGTACAGCCATCTTCTCAGAAAAACTCTTCACAAAGTTCAAGAGGTCAAGACACAAAGACTTTAGCAACTAATCCACACCTAATGACCCACCCAAGTGGTACTCAGGATATCACTCAAGAAATCACTCAAAATATCCCTCAAGTAATTAAGGAACAAAAGAAGAAAAGGCACACTAGCCTGGGAACTTCCTCTCTGCCCAGAACATTGGAGGCTATACACCACACCCCCTCAACAGTATTTATAGGAACTCAAACACTGAGATCCTGCTCTGTTCCAGTAACAAGAAGCCGAAAGCACCAGCCTGAAGATGACGAGTGAGACCTCGTCGAAACGTCGCCTAGACACCCCAACTTTTACACGGGAAGACACCCGAGGACACCAAAACCTGCATATATATATATATATATATATTTGCTTTCGTATATATATATATATATATATATATATATAAAGGAAGCTATATGTGAGAAGCAAATGGCAGTCTTTTTTCCATTGAGGTCTGCATTCTATTGAGGACCTTCTCAGGGGTGGTCCCTGCCCTGCGGAACACGATCCTATCAAATGTCAAACACATAAGCAACTATCTGACTTTTAGAAAACATTGGAAGGCAGCCCTGTTCAGGAAAGTTTTTAGTGGTTGATGTTTTATTGTGTTTATAATATTTTGTTGGGAACCGTCCAGAGTGGCTGAGGAAACCCAGTTAGATTGTGCCTAATAATAATAATAATTCAATTGTAGCTAATCCATCAGGGGTGCATACTGGTAGCCAGTGGGACCAGAGTTATAAGAGGGTAGAACTGGAAGCTAAAGTAGGCAGGTGCATTCCCCTTTCTTTTTCTGCCACACATTTGTCTCCCTCCCTTCCTCCCTCCCTCCCTTCCTTCCTCCCTCCCTCCCTCCCTCCCTCCCTTCCTTCCTTCCTTCCTTGTAATCTGCATGTAATTAGAATTTTAAAAAATGTAGTATAAACACCGACAACTGGGAAACACTGGCCTGCGAGCGCTCCAACTGGAGAACAGCCTTTACCAAAGGTGTCATGGGCTTCAAAGACACTCGAACTCAGGACACAAGGGAGAAACGTGCTAGGAGGAAGGCACGCCTGGCAAATCCACACCATGATCAACTCCCACCCGGAAACCTATGTCCCCACTATGGAAGGGCATGTGGATCCAGAATTGGCCTCCACAGTGACTTACAGACTTGTTGTTAAAACCGTGTTTATGGAAGACAATCTTACAAGAAGAAGATATGAAATTAGGAAATTAGGATTACAGGTCCCCACCCTTTGCTCCTGTAGGTAGACAGTGGGTCTGTCTCTTACTTTGTTAAATACTAGTTGAGCAGAAAGAAACAGAACAGAGCAGCAGGGCATTCTTTCACAGTTCAGTGAGTGCAATGTGAAGTCGGCATCAGAGGGGATCTGGATTTGTATCCTTTTGCAGTGTATTCATATTATATCTAATATTAAAGGTCTGTGACCGGCTGACCTAAAGTCAGAGTTTCCTAGCTTGGTTATCAGTAAAAAGCTTTACGGGATTGCTAGATGCTTCTGTCAAACACACATCCAGCTGCTTATTATCATGAAAGTTTGTTTCAGGGTCAGGACACAGTTTGTTCCATAGGATTACCCCATAGTCAGAGGTGATGCAATTCCTGTATGAACATCGTGTGGGATGCCACTGGATGCAGGAGTTGCTATTGACTAGATTCATCAAGATTGGAAGGAAAAATACATCTCCAAATTTTTAAAACTGCGATAGAATTGAAAGATCACTGTTTACATTGCCTTCCAACTCATGGAATACAACCATCTGAATTGGAGAGTATTATAGACCCACAAAGGCTGCCAGCATATTTTAGAACCCCGATTATCCAAGGTTTTAAAATGTACAGGGAGCCCCATGGATATGAAAAGTTACCCACTAGGGGCAATCTTCTGCAAGTCAGAAGGTAATGGAAGCCAGCATACAGATGGTGCTTCTCCCTCCTGCCCACTTAACACATTTACTGTCCTCTCCTCTGACTAGGGCTTAATCATATGCACCTTCTCTTCTAAACCACAGCCATCATAAATCTAGGTTGTTAATTAAGTTGTTCAATGAGTGTGTGTCATGATACAGTCACTAGATGTTCTGCTTGAAAGCAGAGTTGTTGAAGAAACTAACTGAGGAGCAGCATTTAAAAGACCAGGGTGTTATTAGAGATGCCCCTGATTTTTATGAAAAGCAAATTTGGAAGGTGCTGTATCCAAAGGAACTTCAGAGGATGCAAAAGGTTATTATAACAGAATTATGAAAGTTTCTAGTGCAGTTCCACAAATCCCTAGAAAGACCTCAGAAGCAGCAATTAATTTGGGTTGCTGTAGTGATTGTTGAGAATGCCCCTTTTTTGTTTGTTTATTGATTCCTGAAGATATTTGAGATGGGTGACATACTGTATGAACAGGAGCACATGGTCAGTGTCTTAGAGCGGGGGATTGTTTGAGAGGCAAGGATTTTAATCCCCTGTAAATCTGAAAATTTCAGTGCACCTCTATTTATAATTATTTAACGGAGAGCCTAACAAGGTTCAGTCTTTTTCTAGTAACAATTTACTGTGGAATGCTTCCTTTAAAATCAATTGACCATGTGATTTGAAGATTGTTGCTATTGTTTATATAGCCATCTGGAGCAACTGATGACAAAGGGATTTAAAATAAGCCCATTGCATTGATTAATTAACCAATTAATTAGCAATAAATGATAAGCAGTTTAGATTTACTGTTCCTTTGAGCACACATATTGATTTCTTTTCTTGCAAAATATGTATTGCATTTCTATGCAGAGCCTGGGGATTAGCTTCTTTTATATGCAGATTTTGCAGTCATTTTTGCTCATACCATAAATTCAAAAATTTAAATCAATATGCATGACAATTTTTGAAAGTGATATATTTTTATGCTGATATTTGCAATACAGAACAATGACATTCCTCTAATTTATTAAAAACATCTATACAGTGAGGAGAGATTTATAGCTTTAATAACTTTGTCACATTAATGTGCATATTTTAATGGCATTCAAACAAAAAAAAGGGGGGATAAAAGAAATCATGTTATACTACTGTTGGGGGAAAGTACCCTTTAAATGTTTCTAAGCATTCAAACTCTGGCTTTTATGGTTAGCATTATTTATAATGATTATAAATTATTTTTCTGAACATTTAGGCTTGATTTCAGTTGAGCTTAGCAGAGTTGCGAAGGACATTCTCATACCTCCTACTGAGTAGCTGGTGGGGCTTCTCTATGCATAATCAGTAAAGTAGGACATCTCTCTTGCCTTCCCCACATTTTAACAAGCTATTCTGTGGATAATCTAAAAGATGGTGCTTAGCTGTCATTCCTCATTTTGAATCCATCTATCATTGCTGCTGTATAGTGTTACCACTTCCTTGGCAGGGTGGTTTTTTTGTTTTGTTATCTTGAGCCTCATTCTGACATGCAATTAAAAGAGACATCATGAAATATTTGGAGAGGGGTTTATTTATTTATTTAGGCGCTGGGCTATAGCTCTGGATGCAACAATTCAGTAGTGAAAGGGTGCAATTCAGTCTTTCATCCCCCCCACCCCACCCTTTTTGGCAGATCCAATAATGAAATAGTAAGTCTGAACCACAATTGGGAAGCTCATTTTGTGGCATGATTAGGCCAAATTTTGAAAACCCAGCTTGGGGTGTATCCGTGGTTCACATCAAAGTGGCTGTTCTGATCCATGGTCATGCTTACCACAAGTGAAAGTAATGAAATAAGCAGGAAGATGACTGGCTTTCCTGGCAAGAAGAGGGTCAGGACCTTGGACAAGGACCAAGATGTTAGTTCAGGACCACGGACAGCAGCTGAGACAGAAAAGGCAAGTTGACCCAGTATTGTATTGATGCTATTTGGCAGAGCTTTAGTTTGGACTAGGTAGCCATGATGAGTGTTGCATCTAGACAGTTTGAGGGCCTGGACCCTTGACTGCAGCTTTTGGCTTTTTCTAGATAGTGGGGTTCCAGCTCTATGACCTGCTTCAGAGAAACCGCCTTGGGACTTTCTTGATCCTCTGACAAATCTGTGGTCAAGTTGTTGGAGTCTGGTGACTATGGTGTCTCATTGTGGCTCAAGGAATGAAATGCAATCTCTGGTGTCAGCATAGCGCTACATCTGTCTCCTCAGGGCTGATGTTGTAGGAGGACTCTTCATCTGAGTATTACTGGTCTGGGGCCATGGCATTGCCTACAGAGGTCTGCAGAGCATCAGGCAGTGAGACATTTGTCTCAGGTGGCCTATGTGAGGGGGCAACAGTGGCCATTGCCCTCTGCTGGGTATCAGTCACACCCTGTTCAAGACTACTGCACTTAAGGGGGAAAGCTATTCCATTTTTACTGCCAAAGTAAGATTCAGCTGCCAGTCTAGCTAGGTTCTGTACATGTGGGAGACATCCATCGTCCTTTTCTTTCTTTCTTTTTAGAGTTTAATGTAGGTGTTGTCAAATGTTCCATGCAGAAAGGAGCTCCAGCAGGTACAAGAGCATATTCACTACCAGGGAAAAATCAAACTTGCCTAAAGGAACTAATCATCTGGGGTAGAAACTGCATCTCCCCAGATTCAGACAGAACATAGAACTGGATGTCAGAATCTCCTGATGACAGCTTCCACCGGCTTCATATAGATGCTAATTAGCTTTGGGGGACAAGATGGAAGCCTGTTGAAAACCACAGGGCAACTTCCATTGTGATGAATAAAAAGGTAAAGGACCCCTGACAGTTAAGTCCAGTCGCGAACGACTCTGGGGTTGCTGCGCTCATCTCACTTTATAGGCTGAGGGAGCTGGCATTTGTCTTGAAGTGGCCCTGGAAGTAGGAGTGGAACCATGCAAGTACAGTGCCCTCAACCCCCAACCTCCCTTAGATGCCGTGGCACAGCATAGGGTGCACAGGGACGGTTGCCCCATGCACACAATTCTTAGGGGTCACAATATTTCAACACCCGATGCTGCACACTTCCATTGCTGGGCTCCGTTGAAAATGGCTTCTTCATGCGAACCAGGAAGTGACCTCTTCCCCCTCCCTTGACCTTTTCACTCTCCTATGCCTTTATCTTTTTTCCTAACAAATGTCATAGACCAAGGTGACCAGTGCAGTATCAGTCCTATGGAATGGATCCAAATAATTAGTTTCTTCCAGGCATGTCTGAAGCTCTGCTGCCACCACCCTCTCAAGCACCTTTGCCTAGGACAAAAGAGGTTACTTCTCATTATACTCTAAGTGACAGACTAATTTTAGCAACTGGGAGTTTTCCTTCAGGCTGCTCCTTATCACTAGAATGTCCCAAATGTTTAAGAAACACTGCCTGGATCAGAACAGGGGAGGAAACAGAAATGTTTTTCTTGATTTGCAGAGGAGCCAGCAGTCTTGATTCATTCATTGCTCTAGCCTTCCTGCTGCTGCCTTGTTGCTTTAATTTCTCATCCAACTGAAAGCATCCTGTTTAGATTAACCATGCATCAAGAGCACAGATGGGCTCCAGGCTTCTTAAGCTGAGCAAACCTTAAGTTTCATCTCTGCCTACACTGAATAGTGCCCTGTTGTTTAAGCATGCAGAATCACAGTTGGGGTTTTCTGTTCACCATATGTACATTTCTGGAGTTTTGATACATATTGAAAGACTCAACTAAACTACTAAAACATAACTAGTTAGAAATCTTCTACAATTTTTGCTGTGATTCCCATACACTAATATGAACTTGTAGTGACAAATAGCTGTGTCCTCTGAATAGATGTCACCACCATAAACCTTTTTGGTGGTGGTACTGCATCTGTCGAATGAACCCCCCACTGAAGTATGTCTTGCCCCAAACTTAGTTTCATGACTGTGCTCAGTAAAAACACATCTTTTTGTTGGGCTTTTGGAGGCTAATGGCTTTTTATGTTGTTGTTCATTATGTAACTTAAGGGAATGGATGTTTCTGCTTGTTATGTATTTTTATTATGATTACCTTATTTTTGTAAACTGCCTTTTGACCAACTAAGTTTGTTATTGGTATGAGCTTTCATGTGCATGCACACTTCTTCAGGCAAACAAACTAGACTTTGAGCAGGACTGCATGAAACCAGAAATAGGAAACAACTGACCCTTCTGACAACTCCTGTAGCCAAGCTGGTTTGAAACATATTACTCTGCTTTGCTTTGGACCACATCAGCAACGCCAAGAGGGGTGTCTTGTTGTCTGGGAAGCCCAGGACCTCCATACACATTGTCCAGGCTTGTGCCTCAGGGAAGTCACTTTGGTGCTCTAGCACACCAGTTTGACTTCAGCCTCAGAGGCGCACTCCATTGTCTCTCGAGACAGGCAGGTGCCAACAGCTCTGAGTTGAACTAACAGTGGAATCAACCCATGGTGTCCAAATTGGATCCTTGATGTGAGCTTCGAAACAGTGAGCTGGTGCAGCTATTTCAATACGCTCCCAATACCTAGCCACAGACGCTGCAGTGTTGCCTTTGTACATTTAATATTTTGTCCATTAGGTTATCACCTTCAAATAAATATTAAGGCTGAAGGGGAATCTTAATATAACCTAATTTAAATAGCTCTGATTTGGGAAGTGCAGGTAGGATGCCCTCAGGAGAAGAGGTCTCCAAAATACCTCTCTTTCTCTAATTATTACTACCTGCTCTTCTTGTAATCTTAGTGCCTCTAACTGTTACAAAAAGTAATAGGATGTACTTGGTCTCCATTACTTCTATTAGTATGAATTTTATTCTTCTGGTTAGTTTAATAATTTTTCTCCTTTCGATGATTTTAAACTTTGTTTCATTGAATTGTTTTTAAGAATTGAATCACCTGACCACTGATGTGGTAACCACTTTTAAAATCTTTTCCACATGCCAGATGTAACCTCGTGGAGAACCAGTTTTTGTAGCCTCCAGCTAGGCAGTAAACTGACCATTCCCATTTTCTCACAATGGGTTGGAAAAAACAGATTAGCAGGATTGACACATCCCAGGTCAGAGAGTTACCAAAAAACCCCCCAAAGGCTAACCAGTTAAAGATACCCAGCAGAAAACCTTTAAAACTGTCCTCCCTTGTACTATGCAAAAAAATGCTTAGTAAAATACAACAATCTCCCTTACCTGCAATTTATCCCATCTACAATTTATTTCATGCTCATCAATTCTGGATTTTCTTTACAACCTTTCAGCATATATAAATCCACCATAAATGTGCCCTTTGCATTAAACCTCCCAGGACTTTCATAATCTCTGCTTCTGTTCCAAGACCATTCTTAAAATGTGAAGCAAACACCTATAGAATAGTTTTTGATTTGGACTTTGAAAGGGCAATGATTATTAGGTCATTTTGATTGTTTTACTTTATTGTTCAAAATATTTTTAACCCATCCTTCATTGGAATATGGTGTCAGGGCGGAGTACAATAATAAATGTAAACCAACCAATGCTGGAAAAAACTGGGGGGAAATGTTAGGAGTAGATAAGGTCACAACAGATGAAGCACTAACAAGAATACAGTGGTACCTCAAGTTACAAATGCTTCAGGTTACAAACTCCACTAACCTGGAAGAGTTACCTCAAGTTGAGAACTTTGCCCCAGGATGAGAACAGAAATTGTGGGCTCACGGTGCAGTGGCAGCAAGAGGCCCCATTAGCAAAAGCACACCTCAGGTTAAGAATAGTAAAAACGGACCTCCAGAACGAATTAAGTTTATAACTAGAGGTACCACTGTAATCTAAATCCACCCAGGTGGGCAGCCCCCACCTCCCTCCCATAAAGACCCAATGCAATAGATGGGTTTTCAGTTGGCACTGGTAAATTGTCCTTTGGTGGCAACTGCATTTCAAGGGAGAGAGTATTCCATAATTAGGAAGGCACTGTAGAATAAGCCCTCTCCCTGGTTACTGCATGACAGATGTCCCTTGGATGTGGAAAACTTAGGAGGACATCAACTGCTGACCTTTGGGTTGATATAGGAGGTGATACACCTTCAGGTTGCTTATGGGTTTCAGAATGCTAGTTATATTTTGAATTCGGCTTGGTAGGCTTGGTAGCAAACTGGCAAATTGGGTCATTATATTTTGGTGCTTCTCTTAATAATTTCCTTTACTCATCTGTATATATATTTTTCAGCTGTGTAACTTGATCCATTCTACCTAGTGCTGTAATCTCTGGCTGTCAGTAGCTCTCTAATGTTCTCTTCCAGTCTTCATAAACTGATATCCTTTTAACTAGAAATACTGAGAACTGAACCTGGGATTTTCTTCATGCAAAGCATCACGTCCTCTGCAACTTAACTACATGAACAGCGGAGGCAACACAGCTAAATGAATTGCAGGAAAGGTATTACAAATGACAGGGATATTTTGTGATACTTTGCTATCAGTACAAGAGAACCTCTTCTTCCTATAAGTATTCCTGAGCAGGCAATGTGTGCAACAATATTTTCACTAGATGTGTGAAAAAATAAGTGGCAACTAATTCTACAATATGATTCTAATTCTGCCGAGTCACAATTATATTGCATCAGGTTTTCTATTAAAAATAAAGAAAAGTTAATTGCAGACCCTAATTTTAATGCAATAGTGATTCAGATCTGAATTGTGAATACAAAATACCTATGTGTGTTCTTTTAATTTTTTATCCTCTCTGTATACAGAATACTGAGTTTATTTGAGAAGAAATGAATAAATGTATGCAGAAAGGAATGTTTTTTGTTCATCACTGCAGTTTTTGTTAAAAATAATAATAATGGGGGCAAATTCATATTTTCCCCTGTGTTTTTATCACTGACTTACCGGATCTACATTTGTAGGGAAATATAACCTGGTCCTAGACAAAAATCAAGATAAATTTGGACCAGGTTATCCAGTTTTTTCTGACCACTGAGCAATAACCCTGCATTGCTTTAGATCTGACAGATTAAAATCTCAAGCAAAACAATTTTAGAATTTCAGTTTCTTTAAGATTTCAGTCCTTATATACACTAACTTGGTGGAAAGCTCTGCTTAAATTGATGGGGGTTTCTTCTGAGCAGCCATGCATGGGTTTTCTCTGCAAAAAAAAATGTCCATGGTTGTATTATTTATGTACTTATTATAATGCATTTCTTAAATGCCTTTACCAGAACGAGACTCAAGGCAACATTTTAAAATATACAAAAAAAATACACAAAATGTAAAACAAAGCAATGCCCTGCAGCTATTTATCAATAGAATACTAAAACTACACACACTATGAAATTAGCATAGGCAGCACCTATACAATAATCAATCAATCAAAAGTCAAACAAAGAAGCCATCAGCACGCTACCAATTTTCCATCTCCTCTTTCTTCCCTTCCTTTGCTTTCTTATTTTATGTTTGTCAGACTATATGCCAGCAGGTTTGTTTGTTTGTTTTTTAACAGTACCTAGCAAGTTTAGCCGGTGTTTATTATTTATTTGCAGAAATAGGAGCTTTTCCATCTCTTTCTTTGGTGATTTTTGTGTGTGGCTATCCTACTATTGAATCTTAAGGGCAAAAAGGAAACCAACAGATATGCAATAATTAAAAGTTTTGAATCATTCTGAAATGGAAAATATATTCATCTGGGGATATGGACATTTCTTACAAAAAAACATAAGAGAGAGAAAGACCAAGGTAACTTGTAAGGGGCTGTATGTTAAAAATGTGTTGAATTTAGATTTAAATGTTTGATTATCATACATTTTGGCAGGCTTGGAAGAATGTTTGCCCTTAGTAAAAAGTGGCAGGTCACCACTGTCTGACCATTTCAGAAGATTTCTAAACTCAGCCAAGAAGGATCCCTCCTGTTTGGCCCAGCTTTAGTAAAATTATACAGCAAGGAGATTTAGATTTATTTTACTAAAGCCTGGATGACAATGTTACATATCCTTAGAACACATGGTGTAGTTTTACAAGCCTGCAGTCTAGCACTTGGGGCAGATTTCATTGAGAAATTCCATAGCCTCCAACATTTCTCTGAAGAAAATAGAAACGTCCTATTCAATTAGTAGTAGTAGTAGTAGTAGTAGTAGTAGTAGTAGTAGTATACCCCACCCATCTAACTGGTTTGCCCCAGCCACTCTGGGTGGCTTCCAGCATATATAAAAACATAATAAAATAATATACATTAAAATACTTCCCTGTACAGGACTGCCTTCAGATCATTCGGGGGGTGGAACCTCCATACCCTCCAACATTTATCTGATGAAAATAGGTATGTCCTAAGGAAAACGATCAAATGTGAAACTGGGATGGTTTCTGTAAATGTGGAACTGTCCCTGGAAAATAGGGACATTTGGAGGTTCTAAGCTGTGATAAATTAAACCCCTATTTCAAATCTGTGAGCAACCCATTAACTGGACACAAGACTCCTTGGTATGTTGCTTCCTCTTTGTTCTTATATGTTTGACAGCACCTTTCTGCTCTTGTCTTCTTCTTGCTTTCACCCCATCATTCCCTTCCCCCACTTCTTCCAGTAACTCAACAATCATTGGGAAGCTGTCTTCAACACAATAAAAAGACCTTTCACTGATGCCTCATAAATGAATTTTTCAGATATTTATAGCTCAGTAGACCTTTCCCTTCAAATCAATGTTCATTACTTTGTGACAGGCTCAGCACTGTCCCTAGCACAAAAAGACGGCCCGCTGCAATGAAGCACAAAAGGAGTGGGTCAGATAAGTGCAAGTGCAAGCTGTTACACAATCAACATGTCTCCAGATGATAAGCTGTACTGTAGGACCATGGGCAAGAGGAGAAACTGAACAGCCTTCCCAAAGGAATGTTAATATCCAGTGCACAGCTGTGTGTTGAGTCAGAGATGCCCATCCTTACATTAGCCCTGTGCCCCACTTAGCATGCCACTGCTATCAACAAGAGCCGGAATGAGTGGGGCATGAATAGTAAAAAATGGCAATGCACATGTTGTCAGGATATCATTTCTGACTTTTGACCATCAGCTCTGGGGCTGATGGGAAATGGAGTCCTATGACATACAGAGGTCCATAGTGTCACGGTCCGGTTTACGGGTGGTCAAAGTATTAGTGGAGGACATTGGGACTGGGGGTGGGGCAAGACGGCAGGGTGGGAGCAGGAACGGGAGTCCGGAAACCAGGAATCAGGAAACCAATGGTCCAAGGGTCAGAGTGCCGAGAGTCAAGAAGCCAAGGGTCCGAGGATCAGGAAGCAAGGAGTGAAGAAGCCAAACGCAGCAAGGCAGGAAGCATGTTGCTGTGGCAAAGAGCCAAAGGGAAATGCTGACCTTATATCCCTTCCCGGCTCTTGCCACCAGGTTCTGTGAGTTACCAGTCGGCCTCACCTGTGCAGCCGCGCCTTGCCTCTTCAGAACAAACTTAGGAAAGCCCCAGTCTTGAGAATCCCTACCGGTCACAGGGCCTGGCTCCTGCACGCACACCTGACACTTAGGTCCCCCATCTCTAGAGTAGAAGATATGGTCAAGGGGGAGGGGGGTCATGGCCACAGTTGTTTGGGAGCCCAGTAAAAGCAATTCTGTGTCTGGGAAAGGTTAGGTAACGCTGTATGACATCATGCCATCGCATATTAGGAAGTCAAGCCACATAGGTCACTGGAATCAATACGGCATAAAATAGTACTTAGGAAAGTTACATTGTGATGTATGATGCTACCAAACATTCCTAAAAGGGGAGTGTGTTTAAAAATAAATACATTATCAAAAATAAAACAAAAACGGATAGCATTCACTACCAGATCCCTGGGGGAAAATAATGTTTCAGCTCAGACCTCCATTTTGAGTCTAAACTTTCAGACTTTCAGAATTTCTGTTTCTGAGTGATAGTAATTTATCTTCTATTATCCAGGTTTGGTCCTTTCCACTGGTTTGGAGTAGGCCATTAGTTTTAAAGAATACTGAGAGAGGATCAGTAATGGAGCACCATCTTCTATTAGGCTAAAACTACTGGCCTAGATTACACTGAAACTGGATTACTACGATTTTGAAAGATTTTTAATGTCCACCAATATTTTTCCAGATCACAATATGTTTCCTCTTATGTTCCTCTTTACATTTATAACAATTAGACTAGGCTCCTCTAAGCGGTTTATGTGAACAATTAAAATTGCCAGTGAAAACAGTTAAAAACAATGAAAAACATTTAAATATAATTGAAATCAGCAGTAAAAAGATGAAAACACATCAGCATGTGTATGTCTGGATAGGCTCGATAAAATTTAAACAAGAATTTAAGCAGAACCCATATTGGAACAGCTCTATGTCACCCAAAAATAGTTGCAGCTGCCCTACCACCTTCCTCCATTAGTGAGTATTTTTGACTGGTTGGTATTTATTCTGGTCCCATGGGTCTAGGGTCAGTTTTGTTAGCAGCGATCATACCACTGCCTCTTACAAGGCAGCAGGGACCCACCTCTCACACAACAAAGGGTTACTGATACTCTGAACCCAATCAGGCCCAAACCTCTGTGAGATTTAATGAAACAAATGGGTCAAAAGGTCATTTGGTTTGGCATATAGTTGTGACTGCTTTTTCCACAATTACTGACTGCAGAAGCTGAAATTGATCCCAAAGCACACCAATGACTCTGGCATTAGATACCTCATCTTGAACTGCTAATCTTATACGTTGTTTTCACTGTTGTTACTGTCTTCTCTCCCTCATTAACACACTCACACAGTCAATGCCTGCAGAATAATGATTAGTGCTGGGCTGTGCCTCGAAATTAATCCCTGATTGAACACTTTGAAACAGATGAAGATCTTCTGGGGGCAAGGAAGTATCAATGCTGTATTTTGACCCATCAAAAAATGATCTAACTTATGATAAGCTGGTTCAATGCCTCCTTAGTAGACCAACTTTTCATAATTAGGAGGAAAACCCAAATGTGATATGACTTAATAATGGGACAATCAGTTTCACTGCTTGTGAAATTGAATTATGGCTTTTATAAGTATAAAGTGGGGTTTTAAGAAATGAAAGCTGGATAATCTGGGGTCATAACCCAAACCAAATATATATGCCTTTCACTCCTCTGAGATAAATGATAACAGCTAATCCTGGAGTTACCCTTTCATAGCTTATCTTTACTATGAAACTTGCCGCTCAGTCTCCAGCATAAATTAGCTCGTAGTTGCTGACAGATATTAAGACGCACTAAAGGTTCTGTCCTAATTCTAGATCAATCAGTGTTCAGTGATCACAACAATCTGTACAATTGTCGATTAACAATCTAATGAACACTGTGGATGCAAATTATAAAATCCTGTAACTCTGGAGAAAGCAAATTACAGTGGTACCTCAGGTTAAGCACTTAATTCATTCCAGAGGTCTGTTCTTAACCTGAAACTGTTCTTAACCTGAAGCACCACTTTAGCTAATGGGGCCTCCTGCTGCTGCCGCGCTGCCAGAGCACAATTTCTGTTCTCATCCTGAAGCAAAGTTCTTAACCTATTTCTGGGTTAGCGGAGTCTGTAACCTGAAGTGTATGTAACCCAAGGTACCACCATAGCTGTCAAGTGTCCCTTATTTGAAAGGACAGTCCCTTATTCCAGAGCCATGTCCCGCTGCTGTCCCTTATTGATGGATGTCCCTTAAATGATGTCCCTTAAATTTCAAAGGAAGTAGCTCCTCTCCATCCCTCCCTGCTGGCCAAGGAGGAGGGAGGCTCCAACTGTGTTGCTTGGCTGTGTTGCTCACCCAGTAAGAAGTCTAAGAATGACTGGGGGGTGGAGCTTGCATGCCTTGTGTGTGGCTAGTTAATGCAAGCTGAGGGGGGTTTTGAATGCTGGATGCCATTTTGTTGCATGTGCTGCTGCAAACTTTGCAGTGCAAAGCCAGGCCAGGAATCCATCTTAAGTTGAGGCTGCATAGGCCTTGTGGTGCATGTGATTCAGATTCTATTCAGTTGAACCTCAGTTTACAAAGTTGGTTGGACAGTGTTCTTGAAGCTACCAGCATGAGTTTGACCAGACTGCAGGAGAACAGGAAGGCTGGAGTGCCTGGAACAGGTGAGGCTGCAGGCCCCTTATTTTGGCTGCTGGTCCCTTATTTTCAAGGCTGCTGGTCCCTTATTTTCAAATCTGTAAGTTGATAGCTATGGGTACCACTGTAAAGGCAAAGTTAATATTCCTGAGTACAAAACTAAATGACAAACTTTTCTTTTTAAAGAAAAAAGAAAGTAATCTTGACAGCCTTATAAGACTGCATTTGAGCCGCTCAACCTTATTTCCTGATGTTGGTTATTGAATGGTAAGAGAAAGATGCCCTGCCTAAGTTCAGACCCCATTTATGTCAAATTGTCCTGCATTGTCCAGACTCGGAATCTGGACTGGATCACAAGCATCAGTCTGAAATGAGCTAAGAACCATTGGGAAAGCAAACTCAGGGTTGATGGGAAGGATGCAATTCTATGGCCCCAGGGAGGGTGGCCAAAGAGCCCTAGGGAATATATTGGAGCTTCCTCAACGTTGGGTTTCCCTTCCCTCTGCCACTGCAATATCTGTGGCCATTAATTCCCAAGCCATCCCATTGCCCTGACATGCCTTCAAACTGGTTTAAGTCTCTCCTTCCTCTTTCCCTCCCATTATTTCAAAAAAGAACCTACCAACTTCAGAATGAATGGAAGACCTTCACCCTCTCAGAGCACGTCCAGTAAGATGTTGTATGGGTAGTTTAACAGCCTTCAGGTTTCTCCACCATCAGCAGTCTTCAGCAATCTTGCACCCTAATAGTGTGTTTAAGTGTCCAAACCAATTGTGTTCTTTTCTGCATGTACTGAGTAACTCGGATGCCTTAAGGAAGTTATTGAAACATTAGGAGGTCTGATGTGAGTTGGAATATTTTTAGTCATTCCTCGGGATATTGGCAACGCTAGATGCACTGAAAGGAACCTTGGAAAGAAAACTAATTTTAATGTGATTTTATAATTTACTCCCACAACCTTTAGAAGAGATTCAAGACATTCTAATTCTTTCTGCCTTAGAGCATGTTCATATTTTTTTACTTAGTAAATTCTTTGAAAATCCCCAGCGCACTTCCTAAATTTCAGACTTAATTGCATGGCTGATATGATAGATGGCAAAATTTCAACATTTCTGAAATAGTATGTAGTATTTATTATAGACTGCTATAAATTCCCTGCAGTGAAAATCTCTCTATTCTATTAAAAGACACACACCACCATTGCTTTGGCATCCTACTTATAATAATAATAATAATAATAATAATAAATTCCATTACTGATTTTTAATATATTTTGATGTTGACTGATATATTCAAATATGTGTTAAACATGTATTATACAATTATGTGTTATTTCTTTATTTAACTTATTCAAATAAGTGTTGGAAATGTAAATAGAAAGAAGGTTCTTTTTACCATATGTGGTGGTTTTGTAGTAAGGTTAAAGCTTACTGGGAAATGATATATAATGAATTGAAAACTCTTATAAAACTGTGGGTTATTACACTAATCCTTACTTTCAAATTTATTTTTAATATTTTCTGCATACCCAGATTAAGGTAATTTGTTCATTTATTCATCTCTTTAAATATATACTCTTATAAAACTGTGGGTTTTATAAAAGAAGAATGGATGCAAAAACGTATGGAATATGCAGAAATGACTAAATATACTGGAAAAATAAGAAATCAAGATAACAAACTTTTTATAAAAGAATGGAAATGGTTTATTGCAGATTTACAAACAAAGTCTAAACAGATAAGAACATTGGCAGGATTAGTGTAATAGCCCACAGTTTGAAATGTTAAAATGACTGTAAAATTATTGAAATGTAAAAAACTGAAAATCACTAATAAAATATAAAAAAACAAGTATGTGTTATACTGTAGGCAACCCTGCTTGCTTCACTCACCAACCCCACCTACCTTCACCAGCTAAGCCAAACATCCCCTCCCTTTACTACACACTAAAGCCATCCCTCCCCCAGCGCTTTCCCAAACCACCCCTGCCATACACCCCCTTAGACCTTGTCAAAACTCTGCAACTCAACTGGGCCATTTGCCTGGGTGAGCCAGGCACTTGCTGGTCCAGACCACCTATCTGATTGCTGGCCTGGGCATCTGTCTGTCCACTTGCCCTGCTACGTGCTCTCAGCATGGCTCAACCTCAATTTCCATTGCCTAAGGCAGGGATGGGGAACCTATATCCTTCCAGATGTTGCTGGACAACAGCTCCTATCTGCCCTAGCCAGTGCAGTTGTTGGTCAGATGTGATGGTAGCTGTTGTCCAACAGCATCTGGAGGGCTACAAATTCCCCGTCCTAAGACTACATTAGCCAATTTCATGAACCTGTTTCCCTTGTCATCGAACCCCTCTTCCAGCTTTCAAAGACAATATATAACTGCTCAAACTGGAGACAGAGAGTGTATGCATGATACATCTGTTCCACCTTGACCTTTCTACCTTGAGCAGGAAGGACTGAAAGAGTCTAATAAGCACATTCAGCTGATTGGAAACCGCAGTAACCCAGAATTCCCAGTTCCGGGGAGACTTCTAAACAGATTCAGCCAAATATGCTTAGAACCTCTCCTAGGCCATTCCACTCAATCCAGGAAGGTCATGGTGGATCATAAATTTCTGGCACACATGGGGATACTGTAACAGTTCTGGCTTGCATGTGCCCAGCCAAGTTTCAGCCCTCACGCCTTCTTTTTGAAGCCTGCTATGGGCTATTTATTTTGTTGTAAAGCATATGAAAAGGCTATCTTGAACAGCTTATACGATTTTTTAAAACCACAACCTACCAAATGCTTTAAATGCCCCACCTATGACCAGTTTCTCACACTTAAACTCACAGTAGGTCTCATTTAACTTAGTAGGATTTACCTCTGAGTAGACACACCTAGGATTGGGCTGTTAATATTTTCATTTTAATTAGTTTTCTACCTGTGCAAAATTTCAGATGGGATTTAAAGTGGAAAAGGCTATTTTAAATTCATTCTCCATCATTATCACAAAATGTATAAGCTGGGATTAGCAATGAATTTAATACCAAAAGCACAAAGAGCATCAGCAGTCATAGATTAACATGGAATTCTATCAAAAAGAAGGAGGTCAATGAAGTTTTTTCCCCCTTCTTTGAAAGAAAGTCAGAAATTTTCTCTGCCCCAAGGATCTGACCTTTTGTTTGGTAGGTTAGTTTTTTGCTTATCACTGTTTAGCAATGGTTTAGCAAGTTCATTTGTACAAAAGTGAGAAAAAGTCTGTCTAGAGAAACCCAGAAGAGGAGGACTTCAGTTTGCAATATTTCTCACAAGTCCCACTGATTCTATCTACTACTGACTGGTGCTGCAGGTCAGAAACTAACCCTGAAGGGCCAAACTCTTTCTAAAAATGTTGATTCCCCTTCCTCCTTCCTCTCATGATGACTGATATGTCAAAAGAGTTGGAGGAATATTAGGACTTGTAATAGCAGTCAGGAGAATGTGGGCAGGTGCACACACACAGTGGTACCTCCGAGGTCTGTTCTTAACCTGAAACTGTTCTTAATCTGAAGCACCACTTTAGCTAATGGGGCCTCCTGCTGCCGTTGCGCCGCCGGAGCACGATTTCTGTTCTCATCCTGAAGCAAAGTTCTTAACCCGAGGTACTATTTCTGGGTTAGCGGAGTCTGTAACCTGAAGCATATGTAACCTAAGGTACCACTGTATTTCAGTCCTAGAATGGGAGAAACTTTATCTCCTGATATTCTGCCTCTCATGGAAAAACACGCCATACTGCTTTCTCTAGAATGCCAGCACATTTCTTGGAGATGGTTAAAACCTGCATATTATAAAGCCCTGGGGAAAACCCAAGGCTCAAGAGCATTTCCCCTACAAAGTCCAGCTGAAAGATGACTTGCTTGTAAGGAGGGGAGACATGTTGCAGATATTAATATCGTGCAGTTTGAAGCAACCCGAAGCATAAGAACTGACTCCTTTTGAAATAAATAATTGCCCAGACCCATAAAAATATTATGCAAACTTTTACTGGCAGAACTCTTTAAAACAAAACATAAGCATTGAAGATATCCACACAATGTCTTGTGCTGTCCAGTACAGGCTCAGCACCTTAAAACAATATGAATTAACCCGAGCAGACCTAAAAACAAAGGTCTTTCTCCCTCTCTCCACAGCTTGCATTCCAGCCTCCAGGCAGTTTACACTCCCTTCAGGACAGTTTATTTTTACATCTTCACTCCACTGAGTCTGGGAGAAAAGACTCAAAGGCAACTCCCTTCAAAATGGAGATTTTGCAACCCAATACTTCTCACGTGACCTAAGGTTACACTACTCACATGTTACTTACCAGAGAAACAGCAATCAGTTAGTTAATCATTAACTTAGCAAGAGCTCAACGTGCTCTCCCTGGCTTTAATATAACCCTGTTGAAAAGCCCATGTTAAGAAGATTTACTCTCTTCTTAGTAAGTTGGATATGTTTTTTTGCAGCTTCTCACTGTTGCTTGAGATTGTACAGTGGTGCCCCGCAAGACGAAAGCCTCACAAGACAGAAAACCCGCTAGACGAAAGGGTTTTCCGTTTTGGAGGCGCTTCGCAAAACGAATTTCCCTATAGGGTTGCTTCGCAAGACGAAAAAATCGTGCGAGTCCCCGCGGTTTTTTTTCACTTCCCCCCCTTTTCCTAAGCCGCTAAGCCGCTTAACAGCTGATCCGCTGATAAGCCGCTTAACAGCTGATCGCTAGAAGCCGCTAGACTGCTGTAGCGCTAATCCGCTAAGCTGTCAATGGGCTTGCTTCGCAAGACGAAAAAACCGCTAGACGAAGAGAATCGCGGAACGGATTCTTTTCATCTTGCGAGGCACCACTGTATTTAGAATCTGAATAAATTAATAGTAGTGACCGTGCAAGCAGGACTAAGACAGTGAAGTTTATTTGAAAATCTCTACCCACTCATTACCCATCTCTACCCAAACAAAACAAAACAAAATGCTAAGGTGATTGATGGCAATGTATTTAATGCCAATGATTTCAGGAATGATAGCTGATAAACTTCAAGTGTTTGTTTGCTTTTTTTTTTTTAACTCAACAGCACTTTTTATCTTCTGCTGTCTGAAAGTGCCCAGCATTGCCTGGGAAATCTAAGAACCCCCCCCCCAAAAAAAAAAACCTCTGAGATTTTTTAATGGATAGTATACTTTGTTAGTTTTTGTGTCTGTACACCCTGACCCAGATCAAGCCTGAAATCCTTGGTTTTTGCCACAAATGACTGGCTTATATAATGCAGCATATAAAGCTTATATAAAGAAGGAATCTTCCCTACGCTTGCTTGCAATGGCACCCCATTCATCTTCCACTGACTCAGTTACACAAGTGCGTGGTGAATTGCAGCCTTAACAAACACTAGTGGGAAATGCATATGTGAAAATGTCATTCTTTGAAAATGGGAAACCGGGGGATCTAATTGCAAAGAGCAAGCAGATGCTGGTAGAACATATTCTAAATATTTGAAAATATATTTAGCGGATAATATATTTATACCTTCAAGATGGCAAGCTGTCACTGAAACTATGTGTGCACACATTCTTGAGAATTAAAGAGTTTCAAAGCTAAATTGTGGAGGTAGTTGGCTTCACACAATGTGCTATCCTTTAATTAATGTGATATGCCTTGCTCGCATAGTCTGGTGATATTTGTAAGAAAGAAATTACATTACCAATCAGTGCTGGTCAGGGAAGAAACCCCATTATTGACCTTACCCACATGTCTGTTTCATTTAAATATTACTGCGGAAGAGTGAGAACAGCCACACCAGTGTGGGGAAATAATGAGGCTGGTTTAAAGTCATCACTGAAAGGAAAATGATGTACCAATGGTATTTGACTCCTAGTAAGCTAGCATGGGTGGCGCTGTGGGTTAAAGCACAGAGCCTAGGACTTGCCAATCAGAAGATCGGCGGTTCGAATCCCCGCGACAGGGTGAGCTCCCGTTGCTCGGTCCCTGCTCCTGCCAACCTAGCAGTTCAAAAGCACGTCAAAGTGCAAGTAGATAAATAGGTACCGCTCCAGCGGGAAGGTAAACAGCGTTTCCGTGCACTTCTCTGGTTCGCCAGAAGCAGCTTAGTCATGCTGGACACGTGACTCCCTCGTGCTGGACACGTGACTACGTCGGCTCCCTCGGCGAATAAAGCGAGATGAGCGCCGCAACCCCAGAGTCGGCCACGACTGGACCTAATGGTCAGGGGTCCCTTTACCTTTAAGCTAGCAAAAATATATAGAACAAGCACAAATACCTTCTGGAAATTTAAAGAAAAAGAAGGTACCTTTTATCATATGTGGTGGTCATGTAAAGTAATAAAGGCTTCCTGGGAAATGATATATAATAAACTGGAACAATGTTTAAAATAACTTTTGTAAAAGAAAAGCAGAAACCTTTTTTATTAGGAATTGTAGGTAGGAACAGAAATGACTTTTCATGTATGCAACAACAGCAGCACAGTTGTTATTAGCTCAGAGATGGAAAGAAGAAAGAATCCCTATCAGAGAGGAATGGTAAATCAAGCTGATGGACTACGTTGAAATTGGAAAACTGACCAGAAAGCTCAAGGACCAAGAAACAAAATTTTTAAGAAAGAATGGGGGGGGGAGGATTAATTTACTTAGGAGACCACTGTAACCAGATGAAAACATTAGCAGGATTTTAATCTCACTTGTAATGTAACAAATACTATGGATAACATGGATAGATATAAAATATAGACTATGATATAATATGCAGTTGAAAATGTTGACATTAGGACCCATGGAGGGGATGGGGGTAGGTATCAAGATTCAGAGTAATCTCTTTATATGGAAGTGTAATTATTTTTGTTATAAATTTATATTCGTAAAATCAAATATGAATTATTTTAAAAAATAAAGTCGTCACTGAAATCAAGCATTGCCCATGGATTCACCATAAAATATTGGACCAAAAATAATATCGGCTGAATGAGTGTATTCTTAAAGCCAAATATGTGGCACAAAAATGACTTGAATGGGTCTACTAATTTTTAAACTTTAAAGCAGTATCAGACCCAGATTGAATTGGTGTTGAGTGAAGGCTGTTTTACTCTTCGCCCTTCCACCATTTATCCAATTTATGGATGATGCTATTAGGCACAGCTGAGGGGAAAAAACTCACTCCCATCTGGAAATACAGGTATCAATGCAGGTTGTTGCTGTAGTGCCTACTTAGCAGGTAAAGGAAGAAATTTAAATCAATGAAGTCTCATATAAAGAAATAATTTCCCCCTCCCCTGAAACCCTCACCCAAAGCAGTCGGCAGAACAATTGGATACTCCAATATATATACACACACTGTATTTTTCCATGTATAAGATGCCCCCTATGTTTTTTTTTAAAAAACAAATTAAGAAATTAAGTTGTTTAGCTTTGGGGTAGGGGTGGGGGAGGTCACTTCTGCCAACCGCTCACCCACCTGCCCACCACTGCCGATCGCTACCACAGCCACTGTCGATCGCACACCGCCACCAACAGCCCACCCGCCCACTTGCTGCAGCCGCCAATCACCTGCCCGCCTCACCACAGCTTCCAATAGCCTGCCCAATTGCCACAGCTGCAGCCAATCAGCAGCAGGCCTTGCCACAGCCACCAATCACCTGCCCAGTCACCGCTGCCAATCTCCTGCTTGCTGCTGCCATTAATCGCATGTCCCCCCTCTGCATTCACTGTGTATAAGAAGAAACCCAATTTTTGCCCATTTTTTAAAAGCAAAAAGCATCGTCTTATACATGGAAAAATACGGTAGATCTAAAATCAGCCAATCACAGATTGCCTACCACACATCCAGTTTGGCCCTACTTGTTATGTCTGAAAATTGCACAACAGCACAGCAGACTTGTCAAACGAAATTAAGATAAGGATCTTGTTTCCAATGTGTCAATTACAGAACTCAGCTTCCTTATCTTGGATGCGTGTTTGCTTAGGGCTGTCAGTACATGAAATAAAATTGATGACATGACATACTATTAATAACTCCGGACAGTGCTATGAAGTTGCTCTTTTGAGTATTCTTTCGAATGCTGCCCCATGTTGGTCACTGCTCAGCTGAGCAGGTGGAGAAATTCTGCATAATTGCTCAGCACTCAATGTTGTATTCTGAGTAATGTAGTATGATTGATTTTGAATTATGGTGCTGCAGGAGACTCTTGAGAGTCCCATGGACTGCAAGAAGATCAAACCTATCCATTCTTAAGGAAATCAGCCCTGAGTGCTCACTGGAAGGACAGATCGTGAAGCTGAGGCTCCAATACTTTGGCCACCTCATGAGAAGAGAAGACTCCCTGGAAAAGACCCTGATGTTGGGAAAGATGGAGGGCACAAGGAGAAGGGGACGTCGGAGGACGAGATGGTTGGACAGTGTTCTCCAAGCTACCAGCATGAGTTTGACCAAACTGCGGGAGGCAGTGAAAGACAGGAGTGCCTATCGTGCTCTGGTCCATGGGGTCACGAAAAGTTGGACATGACTAAACGACTAAAGAACAACAACAACAAGTATGTTTGAATTAGAAATGGAATAATAACCAGATAGCTGGGAGCTGTAGTCCAATATATAGAGGGCAACAAGTTTCCCAAGCTTCCTTGTGGACTGCTTGAGCCTGTATCATGCTGCCTGCTTATCAATATCAGAGAGCACAGCCTTTCTGTATGTCCCAACTAGGATGGCTACATAGCAGGACAGGCCAAAAGAGAGGCATTTTTGGTGGCTGCACAAAGAACCCATGACCCCATGCAGTGCATTTGACCAACTGGTTCTGCCTGCAACTTTTGGTGTCCTTCCAAACTAGACTCACCAAATGATTTTGAGGATGCATAGCTGGGATTGGGTGGAAAGGACTTGAATTCCTGACCTAAAGCACATTCTGAGCCACTGCTTCCATGATATGACCACTTAAGTACAAGACAAGATGGAGAGTTTCAGCCTAGTTCCTAGGATTGTGTGGCCGCCTGATGTATGGCAGGGCAACACCTTCGGAAACACTTTCTAAAAATTACACCAAAAGAGCTGTCCTGTGTACAAGAAGCTGGCCTCAGCAAGCCTGTATATTTAAGCTGCCATACAGTTACACGCTGGTGGTGCTGTGGTCTAAACCACTGAGTCTCTTGGGCTTGCCAATCAGAAGGTTGGCAGTTTGAATCCCTGCAACAGAGTGAGCTCCCATTGCTCCATCCCAGCTTCTGTCAACCTAGCAGTTCGAAAGCACAACAGGGCAAATATATCTAGGTACCACTCTGACGGGAAGGTAAATGGCGTTTCTGTGTGCTCTGGCTTCCGTCACGGTGTTCTGCTGCACCAGAAGTGGTTTAGTTATGCTGGCCACATGACCTGGAAAGCTGTCTGTGGACAAACACCAGCTCCCTCAGCCTGAAAAGCAAGATGAGCGCCACACTCCAAAGTCACCTTTGACTGGACTTATCCATCCAGGGGTCCTTTACCTTTACCTTTACACCAGATGCAAAGCCTGTTCAGCAGTGGGGCTGCTGCCGCAGCTCTGTCCAAGTCTGGCAAAGGGAAAATAAGCCTTTAAAACAGTGTTTTATGCTGGGTTTCCAGGTCAAATGTCTGAGCTAAACAGACTTAGGATCTAGTCTAAGTCCCCTTGCTCTGGTCTTGCTATTTCCACACCCCTGTAGTATCTCTGAGGGGACTTATACCACTTTGACTCAGCCAGGTGGATGTGCAAGTTACCCTGGCATATCTTTGGCAGACCCAAGGTTGAGGTCCTAACACCAGCTAAGGCAGGAGTCACCTGGCTGAGCCTGAGGTCTGCTGCATCCTAAGCTGCTCATCCTAGCAAAACCTGCCACAGGATGCTCCTCAAGTCTGAGAAATGACTTTGAAAGGGCATCTTGAATCTCAAACATGGTTAGTTAAATTTAACTTAATTTAGTTTGCCTAGTTTTGAAATTTATATCCTGGTGTTCTTCCTCTAAGGCCTTGGAAACGCCTCTGAGCAAATATTAATAGGTCAATAAAACCATGATCAAATGCAAGTACACATCCATTTAAAACAAAATGAAACAATAAAATGGCAAAACCATTAAGCTTGAAATGCAACATCCTTTTACAAGCCAGATAAACTTGGTTCCTAACTTTGAAAGGACTCGTTCCCAAAAGCATGGAGGTAGAGAGAGGTCTGCATCGATCTTTAAATATTTCAGTGGAATTGATCTGGCAAATGGACCTAGTGTTGATGGTGAGGTTTGCTCAAGCCTAGCTCAGAAATCCATTTCAGAGGTTCTTAAAAGCCTGCTTCAAATGAGAAGCAGGTTTTTAAGCTCCATAAAATGATCTTTGGGTTGTATAAAAATCTGAGCTGGAGAATGATCCTTGTCTTGCCTCTTCCCATCCACCAGACTTTTCTGTCCTTATCACAATCCACCACAGAAAACAGCTTCAACATCCTTCTTTTTGTTACCAGCGATTTGAGGTAGCTTGGCAGAAGTAGAAGCAAGCAGGGGAGATAGGATGTTTTACTCCTCCTCTAGATTTCTCCATTGTCCAGACATGTTATTGAACATGCTAGGTTTCAGTGTAACTGTGCATCTACTTAACATGCACCAGCTTGCTTTATACCAGCTTCTTGTGTATAGTATTGCTCCTATGTTTGTTACTTTTTATTGATATTATAAATGTATATTTTAAAATCACTCTTATATTGGTTTGCTTAATATAATTCTTGTTTTGTTGTTGATGATGAATTTGGATAGATTTGCTTTCATTTAGTCTTTTCTTCTGTTAAGAAATTTTAAAAAGTAAAATCTGGCACGTTTTCCCAGAGGTGATTCTGTTTTCTTTCTTTCTTTCTTTCTTTCTTTCTTTCTTTCTTTCTTTCTTTCTTTCTTTCTTTCTTGGATGGTATTCAATGCCAGAACTATTCCGTATACAAGTTGAAATTAGTAAACATGACTTAATTAGGTTCATTAGTTTCAACAAGTCTAATCTGAGTAGGACTTAGTTGTGTATATTTATATACATAATTTTTATTAAATTTCTGTTTTACAATTTCAGATAAACATTTTACATACTTAAGATATCAGTGACTTACCTTCTTCTCTTTCCATGGTTCATTTTGCATATCTTACATCCCTGCTTATTTTACAAAAACTATTCCAATTGGTTTTCCATTATTACATCCATCAAAGACGATCACTTTCCATTTTGGGGCTAACAAAACAAGGGCTGCAGTTGTTGCATACATAAATAACCTTTTCTGACACCTAGGGATTTCAGTCTGAGTTATCCCCAACAGAATGAACTCTGGGTTTTTTGGGGAAGTAATTTTAAACATTTTATTTGGGTGTATTAAAACCTTCTATTTTTCTGGAAAAGAAATTTTTGGAAGGAGATGCTTTCTAATCAACCATAGCTTTTTTTTTTTTTTACTGTAGGATCATTGTTCTCAAGGACATTCCCTTCCCCAGTGGTTTTAAGATGTGTTTTTGTGGAGTTAAAGATATACGAAGCCCCACAAGATGAAAAGTTTCAGCAAAGATCCTGTGCTTTGGGGAAGGTTTAAGTACGCCCCACTCACTGGATCATCACCTTGTCATGGTGAGTGGGCTTGCATGTTCCTATGACCCTTGCGAGTGAAGCTGTCGGGAATCTCGTACTCCCAGTAGGGTCACCCAAGGTGGTAAGGTCAAAGGGAAGCAGCTAGACAAAGAATGATCCAAGAAGTCCTCAACGGCAGAAAAGGCGGATGATAACAAGTGGTATGTTACAACGGCTGTGAAGGCAGATGAAGGCTGCAGCACATAGGAATCTACCGGTTTGTTGTGACTACTTCATGCCATCGGAACAGAGCCCTACTGCGAAGACTGTGCGTTGGTCAGTGTGCACTAATCTACACACATAAAACAAATTCATGCACAGGCGTCTTCCAAAAACCCAACCCCTCCTGCCCAGAAACCAATGTCCCCACTGTGGAAGGACATGTGGATCCAGATTTGGCCTCCACAGACACTTACAGACTCACGGTTAAAACCGTCTTTATGGGAGACAATCTTACTCAGCTACAAGGGATCACCAAAGAAGAAAGAAGAGGTACACACACATTGTCATTTCTCTTTGAGAAATTGTTTCCTCAAAGCTGCTTTTTCATTCGAGAATCAGGCATTGAGATTGAATTTCATGGAGTTTGCATATCACTTGTGATTTGGCACATAAGAAGCATCTTGGCTCATCTGTCTCATTTGAAGCAAGTCCCCAAAGAGGGGTGTTTCAGGAGAGAGGTGGGACAGGGCATGAGGGGACCTGCCCCTGTTCCAAATTCTGTTCAGCTTGGTCATACGGCCAGGCATCCCAAGGCAAAGGGGATGGTGTATGTCAAACACTTTATTAATGGGCTTTCCCCCCCTCTACCAGCCATCAGCAGCCCTATGGTTGCTCTGTTAGACATGGTTTAGATAGAATTTATTGACAGACTTAATAATATCCACAGAGAATGCTACAAACTAAGTGTTAAACCAATGAAATATATAGGATAGTGTTCCTTTTGGCTCAGCTCCACTTTTATTCCATGGGTAGGAGAACCGTCCAACTCATCTGAGGATAATATTCAGCTTTTGGAACTGAATGCACTGATTTAAATTTAGGGCATATAACTCAATAGTATAGTGTTTTGCACATGTGGCAGTCTCCTAGCGTCCATAGGTAAACATCTCCACTTTCAAAGGGTCTCAGATGCCAGGGCAGGGAAAGAATCAAAGACCTTGAAATGTTGCTGAAAATGAGGATAGATGTGCCAAATTCTTGCTGTAAGTGCATCATAGCCCAAGTGGGGGAAGGCACCGCACAAATGTGCAGAAAGTAAATCAAAGTGCCTTGTAATTATGTTGAATTTCTAACCTTTGGGGAAATCTTGTTTAGATGGGGGTGGCAGGGTTGGTGCTAGTATTCAGTTGCTTTAAATAGATATTATCGTTAGAGAAAGCTGGTTGTGTGGCTCTGGAATAAGCAACCAATATAGCAGCAGTAGTAAAATGCTGGCATTTGTTCATCCCAATGAAGCCATAATTGCCACATTCAAGAGTTTTAATTACAATAGAATGTGGCTTTTTTTCCTTCTGAGTCATGCGATCAGTTCCAGTGCTGTCTTAGTCCATCTGACACCGCTTTCCCTCAGATAAAATGTGTTTAGTGTTGTTTACATAAACAACATCTTTTAAAACTGTTCCTGTTATGGCCCTTAAAAATCTCTTCAGATACTTTGTTGGAAATGCACTCCCAGCGATCTGCTCAAAATTCAGGTGCGATTGGGTGCCGAGTTCATCCCTTTGCAATTTGCACGAATGGATATTGGTAGAAAGAGATGCCACATCTTTGGATCGAAGAGAATGATAGCTTTTTGACCTAGGTGTCCAAAGAATTCTTTGTCATGTTATTCCAGGGGTAAAGGTAAAGGTGCCCCTGACTGTTAGAGTCACGGATGACTCTGAGGTAGCATGCTCATCTCGCTCTATAGGCCGAGGGAGCCAATGTTTGTCTGCAGACAGCTTCTGGGTCAAGTGGCCAGCATGACCAAGTCGCTTCTGATGAACCAGAGCAGTGCATGGAAACGCTGTTTACCTTCCCGCCGGAGTGGTACCTATTTATCTACTTGCACTTTGATGTGCTTTCAAACTGCTAGGTGGGCAGGAGATGGGACCGAGCAATGGGAGCTCACCCCATCATATGGATTTGAACCGCTGACCTTCTGATCGGCAAGCCCTAGGCTCTGTGGTTTAGACCACAGCACCACCTGCGTCCCAGGGGTAGGGAGCTCTTTTCAGGCTAAGAGTCTCATCCCCTTCTGTGCAGACTTCCAGGGGCCACAAGTCAGCAATGTGGAGGGCCAGAGGCAAAAGCAATAGATGTGAACATAACCTTTGTATACTAGGTAAGTTTCTATACCCCCTGATCTATAATCTATATATAGCAAAGCAAGAAGCATCATCAGAGTTCAAGGATACTATTCGGTCAGGCAAAAACACTCAAAGAAGTTGGAGAGTAGGCCTGGTAAGGGGCATGGCTTGGAAACAATGGATGTGGCTAGGAATGGATAATGTCTGGAGAGAGTCCCCTGCCTGGGCTTTCGGTGCCCAGGGTTCCTCATCACCATGTTATTCCCTAGACTTATTTCACGAGTGGGACTCGGGTGGCACTGTGGTCTAAACCACTGAGCCTCTTGGGCTTGCCGATCAAAAGGTTGGTGGTTCGAATCCCCACAATAGGGTGAGCTCCCGTTGCTCTGTCCCAGCTCCTGCCAACCTAGCAATTCGAAAGCATGCCAGTTCAAGTAGATAAATAGGTACTGCTGTGGTAGAAAGGTAAACAGTGTGTCAGGAAATTGCCATCGGAAGAACAGGTGGCGGAAGGGCTCCAGGAGAATAGGAGAGACTCTGCAGCAGAAGAGGGAACCAGTAGGGGGGAGCAGGAGCTCCAAGGGGAAGGGAATCGGAGGAGAGGCTCTGGGACACTTCCAGTGAGAACAGCGAAGAGGCATCAAGGCCCCCTTTAGGAACCCCCACCCCTCGCCGGAAACTGTCACGCAGGGAATCCAGGAGACGTGTTTCCGTTAAGCAGCTTTTATGCTGGAAGCGTTTCCACAGGCGCCCACTGTCGGATTCTACCAGCGACTGATGGAGCCATGTCAAAGGGCTCCGCTCAAGGCAGAGCTTTGCTACGCTGAGCAAACTCTGAGGGACCAACCCTTTTACGCACAAGTAGCTCATTGTCCCATCACACAGTGTTTCCGTGCACTCTGGTTTCCATCATGGTGTTCCGTTGCACCAGAAGAAGTTTAGTCATGCTGGCACACGACCCGGAAAGCTGTTTGTGAACATACGCCGGCTCCCTCGGCCTGAAAGCGAGATGAGTGCCACAACCCCATAGTCCCCTTTGACTGGACTTAACTCTCCAGGGGTCCTTTACCTTTAACCTCCCTAGACTTATTTCATTCTGATTTAAGTGTCACTCCTTGTTAGTGATTTCTCAAGCTACAGCTGTGAAAATGGAAAGAAGGGGAATTGACCCATGGATGGGAAAGGAGCCACAGGTAGACTGTACTATGTCACAAGGAATAGGTACAATGTATGCCCTTGTGAAAAATTGTGTCTTTTGAGCTTTTGGGCTGGGAGCCAATGAGGACCAGCAATTCATGGTACTGTATGATTATTTTCCACCTGGTCATTTTGACACTTTACCACCCTATTTGCAAAATTTAACAATTCCAAAATATAGACATGCTTCACTTTTGCAAGATTGAATATACTGCCTTCAGCTGTACTTGAGGGTTGGTTTCAAAAAAATCCACGGGGAAAAATTGTTATGTCTCTGTGGAGATGGCAGTATTGATTCAGTGGCTCATGTGCTTCTGGCTTGCACTCTTTATAAAGATTTGAGGAGTGAGTTTATTACCCCTCTACTATTGTCCATACCAGGTCACTCAACCATTGCTACTGTGTCATTTCTTCTAGCACAGGCATCCCTAACCTGTGGCTCACCAGATGTTTTGGCCTACAACTTCCATGGTCCCTAGATAACAGGACCAGCGGTCAGGGATGATGGGCATTGTAGTCCAAAACATCTGGAGGTCCAAAAGTTGGGGATGTCTGTTCTAGCAGATCGAGATGATCAGGTGATAGCAAAAACCTCTACATTTTATTTTATTGCTATGGCTAGTGGCTGATGCAAATAAAGATTCTTCTAGTTTTGATTTCTTAATTCCCATTTTGCTTTTTTGACACAACATGAGCTTATAGGCAAGATGTGTGCAAGATTATGGTATTATTGAACTGACTTTCATACAATACTTTGCATGCTGAACTACATTTCTGAGATCTGAAATAAGTACCAAAACAATGTATGTGATTCTAGGCATCATAGAATTTTTTTTAACTTAAACTAACTTTCAGCTACACTACACTCATTAGCCCCCTACTCTTGCTAATCGTTGCAACACTCTTTCTGCTTAGCAATTAACTCCCACTCAGATCCACCTTCCTTTTTATGTGGACTCATTTGGTTGCTGTTTTAATCACTTGCTGGATGACTCCCTCTCGGTTAGTCTGCAAGAGGATGAGTGGTCTTCAGGTAATGAGTGTTTCTGTTTCGGGTGGTGGTGAAATTCCAAAAGAGACTAGGATGGAATCTCTCACCAGCAAGACTGCATTTAGAGTTTGACATTTTAATGTCGGAGCATTTGGATATCTGTCAGCAATTAAACTCGGTAATGGATTTACTTAAGATAGCAGTTTGAAGTTAGCCAGAGATACATTAACTTGAGCATTTAGAGCAATTGTTTGAGATGTTAGCATGCACTAGGTTCTGAAGTAGTGTACAGTGGTACCTCGGGTTACATACGCTTCAGGTTACATACGCTTCAGGTTACAGACTCCGCTAACCCAGAAATATTAGTTAAGAACTTTGCTTCAGGATGAGAACAGAAATCATACTCCGGCAGCACAGCAGCAGCAGAAGGCCCCATTAGCTAAAGTGGTGCTTCAGGTTAAGAACAGTTTCAGGTTAAGAACGGACCTCTGGAACGAATTAAGTACTTAACCTGAGGTAGCACTGTACCTATAATCTAAGAATCAAAGCATTGCAGAGTTGGAGGGGACCCTGAGGATCATCTAATCCAACTCCCTGCTAGGCAGGAGAGATTCATGTGTGAAAGATTGTGCAGCCACTGTTTTAAGAGTAATATTGTTATGTTTTCAAATGCAGAAGAATAATATATTGAGTAAAATCATTTGCCCGGGCAGGCACATTATGTTGCCCATGAGAGCTTAAAATAACCAGACTGTACAATAGTGATGAGATAAAATCAAGCCAAATCTTTATTGACAGCAGCAGGCAGGGCAAGGGTTGACATGGCATTGGGTCCCAGGGTCAGTTCATCATTCCACAAGCCCCATATTAATGAAATGGATCCGCTGGCTTTGAATCACTCCAAACCTATACAACAGGAGTCAGCCAATGTTGAGCCTTGTCGTGGTGCAAGCTAAGTAAGCAAGGTCTCACTGGGGTGCAGATTCCAACCAGGCAGATACCGAACCCACGCTTGGGTTTGCCATGGTCAACCTACCCTCAGGCCCCTTATGGCCCCCCCCTATACTATGTTGATCCTGTCCAATTCCATTTCTGCCCTCATACAAATAACGTTCTTCTGCCTAACAAAGGAACCCATAATTTCACTGTGGGAAAGGAGGGAGAAAACCTAACCAAGTGCCCATCAAGCTGAGAGAGAAAATTTCATTTCCAGTCCTGTCAACCAACGACCGAAAATTGCTCAGTGAAGGCTCTAATCCAAGGGCAGGCAGGAAGCTCTCAAAGCAAAATGGCTGTGAGCTCCAGGGGAAGCAGCCTTATATAGGCTTTCCTTTCCCCTCTGCAGCAAGGGCTCATGGGACTGCTTTTCCCCATGATCCCATCACACATAGAGGATACTGGGCAAAACCTTGCTGCAATATGGGCCATAGCGCTGCCAGACAAAGGCGTCATGTGCTTATTGGGTACTGAATGGGGCCTAATGCAGAAGAATAATATATAGGATAAAACCATTTATTGGATATGCATAACTATGGGCTGATTCATTCATGCTTCATTAGTGGCAGTATTTACTTATCTATTACGTTGCTTACTTCCTTGCCTCACACATGTGGGCATGGGAAAGGACACAGGGGGATGTTTGAGAGGAGCTAAGGGGATTTTTATAAGACTAGTGAAATTTGGAAACAAAATAATCCTCACATTCCAAAGCAGTCACTCTACTTCATCTATGATGAAATTCAAAACCAAATGAGAGGTTCTTCAGACAAAATATCTACACAATTTCAAGGGAAGTTGAAAGACTAGCGAAATTCCCCAGTTTTGCTTATTCCTGATTGTATTTTTGAAAGAAGAAAAATGAATGAGCTGCAGTGAGCCTGAAAGTTATGTTATCATCAAGTCCCAACATATGTTGTTCCTTCCTCTTTCCTTGTTATACAAGTACTACCTAGAAGTATAGCCTGCATTAAATATTCAGGGACTTCTCACAAAGAAATATACTATATTTACGTACATTGTGCCAGATAGCCACAATTTACCGACCAGTTACCAGTGATATGTGACAGCTGCATACAATTTGCATTAAGATATCTACTGATGCTTGTTGGCCACACATTAATTCTCCTAACTTGGACTTCCCTCCTGTAAAATATGTGGATTCTATCTATCATTATTATGTGAATTGGGAGTTATTCTGGCTCCTGTTACATGAATCAGAAGTACCTATTTTGTGAAATGGGGAGTTATAAAGCAAATCATGAAGGCAGCTTCTTTCTGTAGTATGTTGGCTCCATTTTTTTCTATATTAAGTTCCTTAAGTCCATAAAAATGTAAGATTTCTGTTGTCGTGCTTTACATAACAATTAGGACAGACATTTTAATCCTCTTGCATTTCCCCATATTTTTCCAGCTTACTTGTTGGACTGGAAACACATCCTACTTGGGAAGCCTGTCAGATTGGTAGATATACAAACACAGATTTTTTATTTGTAGCATTTTGCCCAAATACATTCATAAAATACAAGAGTAAAACACCACCTTGAACATGAGTTGTTAGGAAGGAAACAACTCTGTTTTGCACTTGTCTTTAGTGGTTGGAAAGCAAAATGCTGGCATGTTTTGGTCATCCCCACCCCCAATGAACAATTGCAGTAAAATAGATGAGAAGTGACAAACCTCTATTAATGACGTCAAATGGCTTTCCTTTGTTTGAATCCCTGTGACGGAGTGAGCTCCCATTGCTCTGTCCCAGCTCCAGCCAACCTAGCAATTCAAAAGCATGCTAGTGCAAGTAGAGAAATAGGTACCGCTGTGGCGGAAAGGTAAACAGTGTTTCCATGTCCTCTAGTTTCCGTCATGGTGTCCCATTGTGCCAGAAGTGATTTAGTCATGCTGGCCACATGACCCAGAAAGCTGATTTAGTCATGTTGGCCTCATGACCCAGAAAGCTGCCAGCTTCCTTGGCCTGAAAGCAAGATGAGCACCGCAACTCCATAGTCACCTTTGACTGGACATAACCATCCAGGAGTCTTTTACCTTTACCTTTTTGCTGGCATGGGAAGTTAACGCACAGCCTACCCTGCCCAAATGTTTACTTCCCCTCCAGCCTAGAATGGCATCCAAATGATTCACTTCATGCATAAATTTTGCTAGAAGCCATGGCCAACGAGAGATATTTTAAACAAAAAATAAGCACATCTAATCCACGTTCTCCCCAAAATGCATTGCTAAAACTGACCCTATTCCAAACATGTAAGAAAATTAGATGTAAATTGCATAGGCAAATAAATTGGTCTCTCATCACTAAAATTGGCTGCTCACTCTTTATTTTAGGAATACACAAGCCCTGCCATTTTATTTTTTATGAACTGTGGTGGTGGTTGTTTGCCTGCCCACTTGCTGGCATCATACATTTGTGACACTTAGCAGAAAGTGTGGGTGTGCGATTTTTACAATGTAGTTGCACATCATGCTTTTTATTATTTTGTTCAGCCTTGGGCATTGTGGATCAAGTTCTTTGTTGAAAAGGTCAGTCATCGCTCTTATTTATAAGCCACTAGTTTCTGAACATATGTCCCTAATCTGATGCTCATAGTGGTCAAGTTTGTGAGGGTGGGGAAGAGGCTTATCTGTCATTACCAATCTTTCCCAGATAGCTGCAAGCTTACACTGGAGGTGTCATGAGCACCCTCTTGGCTTTTTAGGGCAATTTTGAGAACTCCACACACAGACAGAGAGTATTCCGTGCAGCAGAATCCTTTGCAATAGAATTGTTGTTGTTTATTTGTTTGTTTGTTTGTTTATCTATACCCCACTTATCTGGGTTTCCCCAGCCACTCTGGGCAGCTCCCAACAGAATATTTAAAACACAATAAAACATCCAACATTAAAAATTTCCCTATTGCCTTTAGATGTCTTCTAAAAATCAGATAGTTGTTTATTTCCTTGACATCTGGTGGGAGGGCATTCCACAGGGCGGGCGCCATTACTGAGAAGGCCCTCTGCATTCCGTGGCAGAAATGAAGGCTTTCCTCTGCAGATGAATCAACACTGGGAATTTCATGTTTGGCTTCCAAGAATAAAAACAATAGAACGAGGAATGACACAAAACACAATTCAATCTGTAGAACTCAACAGCTGCATAAATCGGGGCCTCCACCATGGAGGGCACGTGTTGCGATGAGATCACCAGAAACTGCCTCCCTGTTGTGGGGCAGGACTGTTTGGATGGCCACAACACCTCATTGGTTGCCCCTCTGTTGCTGGGGTCAGTTGGGTTGGCTATTGGCTGCTGAGGGGCTACTTAAGCTGCTGCATGTCACTGGAGATTTTCACTTTCTTGTGACGTGCAGCGGATCACACACCCTTCCTCTCCCTATATTTAGGGTGGTTCTTATGACCTTGCTATGCCTGTCTTGGGGTCATCTGTTTTGGAGCAGGGGCCTGGTAGGAATTTTGCCATTTGGCTGATTGGCTGGTGCAACTTGGTTTTTGCCTACCGTGTAGCAAATCGTCACAACTTTGTAAGGTTGGCGGTTAGGCATTTGGTTCAATGTTTTGGGGAGTAGACATGATTCGCTGTGCCTGCCCCTCCATTGCTGCTGCTAGGGAATTCCGTTAAAGGAATCCAGAGGCTCACCTTGCTTTTGTCCGAACCCTGTCAAGGTGCTAGGGCCACGCCAGAGCCCCTGGAGTATATGTGAGATTGAAGCCAGCTTCTCGCTCCCTCAAGATGCTTTCCCTTACTGACATATGGTGGAGCCCTGTGTCAGTCCTGTTCCTGCCACCTTGCAGGGCCAGGTAGTCTGGAACCAATGCCTAAGCAACCACTCACATGCTGTAATCAATAAAGTTGTGGCCAAATTTATGCCAAAAACCTTAAACAAAATCTGTGTCTATTGTGTCTTCATTTGGGGGTGGTTTTGGGGGTCTTCACACGCAACCGTCAAATCTTCATCTCCTTAAACTTACCCTACAGCTTGAAGTGCCAATTTCCAGATTTTGTTCGTAGATGTGATAGCAATTGTGCAAATTTGACTCCACATCACAGATGTTTGGGGCACCTCCAAGGAGTTCCTTTACTGTCACTCACAGGAACAGTCAAAGGTAGATTATGCCAAGTCAGACTGTTAGTCCATCAAGTTCAGTATTGTCTAAACACTGGCTAGCAGTGGCTTTGCAGGGTTTCAGGCAAGGGTCTCTCCCAGTCCTTTCTGGAAATACTGGAGATTCAAATTAGGACATTCTGCATGCAGAGCAGATGCTCTACCATTGAATTTCTACATTTCATAACGAACAATTCAGCTTTCCCCAACCCTTTGGATATTTTTGACTACAACTCCCATCAGCCTCAATCAGCATGGCCAATAGGCAAGGATGAAAGGAGCTGTGCATTTGAAAAGCACCAGCTTGGAGAAAACAGGAATATGGGATTGAAGTGCTTTCCCTCCAAATACGGGAGAAGGGTTTGAATTATTTGCTCAGATCTAACACTGTATAGAGTATGAAATATGTGACCTAAATTTGCAGTGCATGGAACTCTTTATTTACGCGTTATCAGTTTTGCTGACATACAGAGTTCCAATGGCTTCGGGATTTTCTTTTCTTCCTTTCTTTGTACATTATGAAACTCGAAAAAAAGGTTAATTAGATGTATATAGTGCACTTTCCTGGAACTCTACAATGTAAGGGGTTATGAAACTCGCTCATGAGTCAGAGGTGCTGTTGAAGCCTATGCACAAGGAACAAGCGATCAAAACTAGCTGCTTTATAAAGCATGTCACTCTGTGGAAATTTCTGTGGAAATTTCTGCAAGCTTTTGCAACAAATGGCTTCTTATGAGGTCAGCTATAACTGACATGCTTGAAAACAGGTCCCCAATTACTTGAATAAGGATTAGTGCAGTCTTCCAAACATTTTTTTTTTAAAAAAGAAAAACCCTGCCAAATTTATTTTCACATGTTATGTAGCTGGAACGCCAATTGAAGTCAAGTGGAAGTGCTAGGGAGCAATATGAGGATTCAACACACTGCAAAATTATTTCTTTACTTGGTCAGTTCTTTGCTATACAGACCTTCCCATCACTGCAGTTGGGGACATATTGTTGCATGCCACCCAAATTTCCGAGTGGTGTGAGATTCCATGGTTTTCCTGGAGCTTACCCAGGGTTCATGTTTCCTTTTGGAAATGAGGCACGTTGGTGTCTTTATTATAGATGGTTTATTTACACATATATGCAACCTTCGCCTACAATGGAGGGGTTCACAGCATTAACACTCCAAAAGGGTCTTGTTTCTCCCTTAGCCTTGGCTTCAAACAGAAATCAAACCTTACTCTGAAAAATTGCTCTGGGGCTCTCCACAGCTTGCTGCTTAAGGTCACATCATTGCAACTCAATGCTCAACTCTGGCTTTGTCCTTCTTACTGTGAGCTTTGTGCTGTCTCACATGGAGACCCTTTCCTTTTGTTTCCCTTAACGGCTCATCACCAGGACTTTCTCCTCAGGAAACTTGTATTTCAACTCTTGCTGTATCCAGCGTTCCAGATTTACAGTTGGTATGTGGTCTCGCCTATCCTATACGTATTTTATTTCCCCACTTCAGCCCATGAACACATCTCAGTCCCACATCTCTTTCCCAGTGCTACAGGTAGCAATTTGGATTCCTGCATCATCCCTTCTGTTGTACTAAAAGTTGCAGCATGGGTGCAGTTATGAAGAGAAGAGCTTCTGCTTGGAAGGCAAGGAGCAAGAATATTGATCCAAACACAAAGACAAAATATACAACTGATTGCCTCGTTGGCAAATGATAATATGAAGGTTATGCAACATGCAGCTACTTTAACCACGACTATAGGAAAGCTACATCAAATACATTTTGATTCCCATGTCATTTGTTGTGATTTGGATAACTGAGTTATCAAAATATGTAAAGGTCGGAAGCACTCAGTTCCTCTCCAGAAATGCTTTGGCATATGTGTTCTGTAGTCTTAAAAAAAGGGACTATTCTGAGTTTGTTTTTGTTTTTTTAAAGCCAGCTAGTGCCCGCGGGTCTCAAACCGCTGAAAGCGATTGGGGGATCCAAGCAATGTGTTGGTCAATGAAACCGCTGGGCTAAGCTGGCTGGGTTTTTTTAAGCTGAGTTTTCTTTTTAAAGCTATTTCTTAAAAAGTGTGGCATCTATTCTAAAACACTTTCAGTACTGGATCAATTGTTAGCCAATCCAAACATCTGACATGTTTTTTAATAAATTAGCCTTCGTATTGAAAGTTAGATTCTGTTAATTACCTGTTTGGGCCTGCTTAGCCAAACAATTACTGTGTAACACAGACGCTTGCCTGTCCTCTAGATGACTCTATAATTACCTAGTAATTACAGTTCTTAGTGCTCAAGAAAACATCTTTTCTCCTCAATAGCACTCCCACATCAACATTACGTTCTGCTTAGGCATCAACAAGTAAAAGAAAGAGATCACACAATAAGGAGTTTTTAACATGCATCATTTCGATCCCTATCTAAAAATCCAAAAACATCCATGAAGCGGCTTTTCCAAACTTGGGAATAGTGTCAGCGTGCTACCATATGTCAAATGCTGAAGCCCCATCCTGCTACAGGGTGATGGGTCTCCTAGATTTTGAGAGGTGATGTCACACGATGTCACACCCTGGAACCTTTTCTCCTGAATAATTACAGAAGGTTAATGCCCAATCGGACAAAGGGTACTGGATTGGAAAAAAATCTAGCTACAAAAACCTGGAATAGGAGAAAAGACAATCTAGTGACCCAGTAAACTCCACAGCTGGATAGCTGCATCTGAGCTTTGTGACTCTGCGTAGAAGAATGAATGCTAGTGGCTTTTACATGATCCTACCTAGCAATGCTGGAGGAGACTCTTAAGAGTCCCATGGACTGCAAGAAGATCAAACCTATCCATTCTTAAGGAAATCAGCCCTGGAAGGACAGAGACTCCAATACTTTGGCCACCTCATGAGAAGAGAAAACTCCCTAGAAAAGACCGTGATGTTGGGAAAGATGGAGGGCACAAGGAGAAGGAGACGACAGAGGACGAGATGGTTGGACAGTGTTCTCGAAGCTACCAGCATGAGTTTGACCAAACTGCAGGAGGCAGTGAAAGACAGGAGTGCCTGGCGTGCTCTGGTCCATGGGGTCACGAAGAGTCAGACACGACTAAACGACTAAACAACAACAACAACACACATTGGTGTGTACAACTGTTTCCCCACAGAACATTAGCTCGACCTTTATTATCTGCTTGCCTCTACCGCAAGTAGGGCTAGCTGAGATACAACACCCACATGGTTGGAAGAATATAACAGCTGATGCATGATTCAAAATTGCTAATCTAGAAAAACTACAGTCTTCTTAACTGCTATGTGGCTATTACCCAAGCACGCCAGAACTATTGGAAAACATGAACAGCAGTATTCATGACAAATGCTGGGAACAAATGCTGGGAACTGCCACCTTTTGCCCTGCACTCTAACCAGATGCCTTGGGGGGCCCACTAGGGGGCGCATTGGAAGATGGCCGACAATACCATCTCTCCGACCCACACGGGGTGATTAAGAGGCTGTTATGGGAGTAGGCAGCCTTCCTTGTTGCCCCAAGGAAATGGGGAACACTGCCCTTGCCTTGGAAGGTTAGACTCAAATCACATGGTGCTTACATGTTTCAAGCCAGTAAAGGCAAAGGTAAAGGACCCCTGGATGGTTAAGTCCAGTCAAAGCCAACTATGGGGTGTGGCGCTCATCTCGATTTTCAGGCCTAGGGAGCTGGTTTTGTCCACAGATAGCTTTGCGGGTCATGTGGTTTAGCGTGACTAAACCACTTCTGGTGCAGCGGAACACTGTGATGGAAGCTGGAGTGAATGGAAATACCATTTACATTCCCGCCACAGCAGTACCTATTTCTCTGCTTGCACTGGTATGCTTTCGAGTTGCTAGGTTGGCAGGAACGGGGACAGAGCAATGGGAAGTCACCCCATCGTGCAGATTAGAACCACCGACCTTCTGATCACTAAGCCCAAGAGGCTCAGTGGTTTAGACCACAGCACCACCGGCTCCTCCTTAAGTCAGATGGTGCTTACATGTTTCAAGCCAGTAAAGAGCTAGCACAGCTAAATCCCAGCCCTTCTACAGCAGACATCACAAGAGGTTTTAATTCCATACATTTACTCGATTTATCACGGAATACATCATAACCAATAAATTGGATTGGATAGCAGAACATGGAGGCTGGGTAAGTTTTATCACTATAGAGATATAATGATCTTAGAGTTTAGAAAATTATCTGCCTCTTGCTATCAGTGCTATTTTTCTAGGGAAAAGAGTGCCAGAACCCACCATGAACACCTCCCTCATCTCTTAAAATGGCAATAGTATCCACCTGAGAGGTGCCAGAACTGAGTTCTAGCTAAAAAAAAAAAAAGGTCCTGCTTGCTATAACAATAGCAACATATGTTTTTTCTTTGTAACTGCATTTGAGACAGCATTCTCTGAAGTCTTACCAAGAAGCATACACTTGCTCAAGAAATATACACTGAAATGGTTATTGTTCCCAGTTTCAAGTTAAAGAAGATAAATCTTAACCTCTTATCTATTATAGAAATGAAACCACAATACATGAGTATTTTCAGTACTGTTTCACTGAATAAAGGATGCCAGATTGTTTAAATAAATGTGTTACGTTCTAACAGCTTCCTGATTGAATGCCTGAGCGCATGTTTTGGGAAATAAATATAATACAAGACGTGTTTTAAAGGAGGGAAGTGTTACCTTCGAGCAGATTAGAAAACACAGTGGTGTTTTTCCCAACTTGTAGTTCTGGATTATTAGGGAGATTTTAAAAGGAAGTATTAAAAAGGGGTCTATCTCCTTCATGGATCACTGCCTTGTCGTGGCGAAGGGTCTTGAATAACTCAGAGAAGCTATGAGCTATGCAGTGCAGGGCCATCCAAGACAGACAGGTCATAGTGGAGAGTTTTGACTGAACGTGAGCCACCTGGATCCAGTATCCCTGCCAAGTATCCTGAAACCAGTATCCCTGCCAAGAAAACTCCATGTACAAGAAGATCAAACCTATCCAGTCTGAAGGAAATCAATCCTGAGTGCTCACTGGAAGGACAAATCCTGAAGCTTAGGCTCCAATACTTTGGCCACCTCATGAGAAGAGAAGACTCTCTGGAAAAGACCCTGGTGTTGGGAAAGATTGAGGGCACAAGGAGAAGGGGACAACAGAGGACGAGATGGTTGGACAGTGTTCTCGAAGCTACCAACCTGAGTTTGACCAAATTGCAGAAGGCAGTGGAAGACACGAGTGCCTGGAGTGCTCTGGTCCATGGGGTCAAAATGAATGTAAAATCAGTGACATGTATATATCTGAAAAGTATAAATAAAATAATAACAACAACAACAACAACAACAACAACAACAACAACAACAACAACAATAGTTAGCCAATCCAAATATCTGACTTTAAAAATAAATTAATTAGCCATTGTATTGAAAGTTAGATTCTGTTAATGACCTGTTTGGTCCTCACCAACGGTGCCTTTGAGGGTGATGGGACTGAAAAAAGAGCCTCCTCTGAAGACCTGAAAATCTGGGCAGGAATGAAATGAACCAGAAGTTGTTAGGCATATATAACAAGAGGTTCTGATACAAAACATGCAATAAATATATTTTTCAAAGTTCATTTTTGAAGCCCTTCTGAAATCCACTTAAAATGGAGAATACAAAAGGTTGTCCCAGAATAACAGCATTTCTAATCTATCCTGCTCCTCAAGGTATCAGCTGGGTAACTACAAACAAGTAGACATAATGAAACTACCAGCAAAATATTGCTCAGCTTTGACATTTGTAGTGAGAAACTGGATTGGGATCTGATCATCATTTGTATTTCTTTCAAACTTGTTGCCAACTTGCTTTTTTTCTTTCTTTTTTTAGAGCAGCACTAGAAAGAAACATTTTCCTCATGAAAATGGACTGCCAGCAGTGGAAGCAAACACATTTAATACAGACGATATTTTTCACCTTAACAAAAAATAAAATCTCAGATGGTCAAGTTAAAAATGCCCCCTTCCCTATTTTTCACCATGTGATTTGAAAACAATGCACTTGACAGCACTTACAAGTTGTTGCTGGAAGGTGCAAAGCTACTTTGGATGAGAAAGTCAGCTCCCCAAAGGCCTATAGCCAAGCTTTGGCAGAATCTGAGAAAACAGGGGAAAATAAAAGCAAAACAGTACCAAGCAACAGGTTACACACACCATTTATGTTATTTTTTTGTTTCGTTTTGTAAAGCAATCCAGTGCTCTAATGCCCAGGTAACATGGAATAGCTACATTGCAAACTGACTTTGATTTATGTTGATAAATAGTGTACAATTCAATTTATCTGAATTTGGCACTAAATCTGAACATCAGCCTATGGCAGAACATTGCCAGAACACAGAGAACGTAGCAGAAAGCTGCTGTATTGCAGTAGCTCTTACAAACACTGACAAGTGCTATGGAACTGATAGTTCTGCAAGTCCATAGGGCAAGACCTATGTTGTTTTGGGAATTGGAATTCTACAATGCCTCAGCATTCTAGGTGTTTGATTAATTGAATGATAAATTGAATATAGAAAGGCAATATTAAGACTTTACATATGCCAAGGCTCAGTCATGTAACTTATTTCCTAGGGATAAACTTAGAGTTCATCCCTAGGAAAACACTGACATTGTATTTCATCTAAACATGGAACAATATATTTTTTTTCACATAGCCAGGGAGGGATTTGTGATAACAAACACTGAGTTGATTCCAGTTGCACTAATGCTCATTCCACTGGCCCCATATATAAAGTAAGCATTTTTGATAGGGTTAAACCTAGTAAAGTTCTCCTTTGTGTTTTTAGAGAGCATCGTGCCATTAACATGCCAACCATTTCCTTCCATCTGCCAGTTAATCCTTACGTATACAGCCATTTCCATCATAGATATTATTAAACACCTTCTCCATATTGCAAACTAAAACATTTAGCGTCAGCAACGTATGCAGCTTTTGAAATACGAAACAGATTAAAAGCAGTCACAGAAGACATGGGCAATTGCCTGAAGCCAGCACAGGCAGAAATGTGACAACATCTAGAAACAACATTAATAAGAAATTGGAAGAGGAACATTAATAATTACATCCATATTATTTTCAGACACCATTCAAGCTTTTCAGTCTCTAAAAATAATTGTCTGTACTGAAAGTGTACATTTTTCAGATATTTGTGAAGACATTAAAGGAAAATGTTATTCTCTCTTCCTACTGTAAATGACTTTAAGATTCACACTAGATATGGCACACAGTCAAAAGTGTGTTTCATCTCAGGTGTGGTCTAAACCACTGAGCCTCTTGGGCTTGCTAATCGGAAGGTTGGCAGTTCGAATCCCTGCAACGGGGTGAGCTCCTGTTGCTCTGTCCCAGCTCCTGCCAACCTAGCAGTTCAAAAGCACACCAGTGCAAGTAGATAAATAGGTTCTGCTGCAGTGGGAAGGTAAACAGAGTTTCCATGTACAGAGGTACCTCAAGTTACAAATGCCTCAGCTTAGAAATGTTTCAGGTTACAAACTTTGCCCCAGGATGAGAACGGAAATCACGTGCCGGTGGCACAGTGGCAGCAAGAGGCCCCCTTAGCGAAAGCACGCCTCTAGTTAAGAACAGTTTCAGGTTAAGAATGGACCTCTGGAATGAATTAAGTTCGTAACTGTACTCTGGCACTTTTCACTTTTCCTCCGTGTTCTTTAAAACAAACACACACACACACACACACACACACACACACACAAATGGGGTTTAGTCCTGCTGGCCACATGACCCAGAAAGCTGTCTGTGGACAAATGCTGGCTCCCTTGACCTGAAAAGCAATATGAGCACCACACCCCATAGCTGCCTTTGACTGGACTTAACTGTCCAGGGGTCCTTTACCTTTACCTTTTACCTACAGATACTCAACACTAATTTGTGTGAAGCTGTAGATCTCTAATGAGAAAAGCAAAAGCAATGAGGTACAATAGTTATTGAATAAATAATTACCAACAAGTATTACTGAGCTTCATCAGTGGAATTAGTCCAGCATTTTCTGACAAAACATGCATAGAGAAGACATGTTTTTAAGTTTGACGATTTTTCACCTGTATTTCTGTAAATCTCACTATTTCTATGAAAGCATCCCAAACCATCTCTAGAGGTTGTAGAACACTAGCAAATACAAATTTCCATTTCCATTCCAGACATGGAACAAATAAGTCAGCAATGGCAATTTCCATTTTCAGAATATTTCTGTTATTTTTTCCCCCTCACGGTGTCTGTGGAATGATCTGCTTAGTGCAATCAGGAGTGATTGTAATGATTAATTAGTAGTTAGCCGGACTTCCCTGCTGTGTTCGATCAATCACTGGGAATTAATTCAAAATTTAAACCATCTAATCAAAAAAGTTTTTCATATAAAAATGCAGCGATGATTAGAAAACGATCTGTTTAACAAGTTCAGCAATTTGTAAGTGTTGCCTTTGTGAGCAAATATAACAACGTGACAAATGCTTGTTTACAAATTATCAGGCTCAATAAAGAGCCCTTAAAGGCAACTGGTTATTAAGGCATCCATGGGGGAAATAACACCCCCTCAGAAAAACACTTATTGAACAAATCAAGAGACAGAGAAAAACAACCTAAAAGGTTGACATGTGGAAAATAACACAATGAAAGAAAATTCAATTAATGTGCTATCATAGAAGGACTTGCCAATATTGGTCCTACAGACGTGAAGCATATGATACCACAACATTTGTGTGGGGTTTTGTTTTTGTTTTTTTTAAGAAATGCATGTTTGAAAAAGAGATAAAGCTCTTGGATGATCATTATAGAACTTTTCCCTGCAATTTCTGAAAAATCTCCATTTCCCCCCTCCTTGAGATACACACCAAGGATACCTGTTCCCCACCTCCCTTAGCTCTGGATCTTGACTGGACTCAGAATACAATAGGGGAATCTCAGGTCAATGTACAATTCAGTCTGTTGAAAGTGTGGATGAAAGCCATTTCCACTTCCCAGGGAGATGATGTTGTGGGCTGGGAGCAAGCCCTCCCCACGCACACAGGAAGGGATAGCCCTTGCGCCATTGGTTGGTCCTCAGGCACGGCATCCTTAGGCCGTCCAACCCAGATGGTCTGGGGGCATGGCTTAGGCTATTTAAACTGCCCGTGGCCGAGGACTTACCCCTGTTTTCTCCCTGCTAGGTCAGTTCTCCCTCCCTCCCTCCCGTAGGTTAGGTTCTTTATTTCTTGACCTTGATAAGGACCTCGGTTGGTCGCCTTGGTTGTCCCGGGGGCCTGGTAGGAATTTTTCCCTACTTGGCAAATTGGCACCAGCCATTTGCTTTTTCGCCTACCTCGTAGCAAATTGTCACAACATTGTAAGGTTTGGTGGTTAGGCATTGGAGTATTAGGTTGAAGGGGAGGGGTGGTAGTGGCCATCACCTACCCCTCCTAATTCAAGAGTATCCCGTTAAAGGAATCCAGGGCCGTGGCCTCTGTCCGAAGCCCCAGACTGGGGGCTAGGGCCATGACAAAACCCCTAATGCTGACCCTGGGGAAGTTTCTCGTTGATGTGCATCAACAGGGCTCCCCCTACTGGTGCTTAACCCTTCCAAGACTCCTGCAGACAGGCAGGAGTCAGATATAGTCATGTGATTTCCAATGCCTAGGCCAATACCACTCACATTCTGTAACCAATAAAGTTGTGGCCTTTTTTCGCACATTAACCTAAAATACTGTTTTATGTGGCTTTATTCCACTTCCTGGGTGGGTCTGGGACCTTGCCAAGCAAAAGAGCTGCCTTCAAAATGCAAAGATGGTTCTTTTTCTTATCCTTTGCCCTTAAAGATTCACACCACTTGAGGGGAAGTTTGGTGTTGTATTCTTCCATCTGTCCTCACCTCCTTTCAGGAACAAAGGTGTTGATAAACACATCTAAATTTCAGCCCAGTTTGGGGATCAGAGGTGTCAACTCAACTAAAATCTTGGGCAGGGAGGGCAAGTAAGCCCCATCTGGCACAATTAATCACATGACAAGGTGCACACACACCATTTGATTGGCAATGCCCATGGACTTTGGGGTGGCCAGGGCCCATCAAATATTTTATGGGGAGGGGTAAAAGGGGCATTGGTCCCTAGGAGTTGGCTCCTATGTTGGGGATTTAGTATATAGACTCTGCTTACAGGACATCATATGTGGAAGTCTTGGATTCCTGTGTGTTCCTCACTGCCTGCTGGACATAATTTATATTTTGTGAATAGGAAGTATAGCCTATATCTGCTTGCCATAAAAGGGTGGATCCTTCTAGCAGGGCAGGGCCACACATGTGTGAGGATCTATGTGCCCATGCGCATAGATCGTGCACAATGCTCACTGAGGAGGGCACATATTATGACAAAGCTTGTCCTTCTATGGACGTGCTGAGCCTCTATACCTCTTTATTTACCTTATCTGCTGTGCTGTCTTAATTTCAAACCCTACTATTCCCTTCAAAGTTACCCCACAGTGGTAGATATAAAACACTAACATACATTTTAACTGTTCAAGCCCTTAAAAGCTGTTCAATTAAAACATATGAATTAAAACTACACAATATTTATTTTAGAAAACCCCTGCCCCCCACTTTCAAACATAATCTTGAATATCCACCTTCCAAATTACGAACCCTAACCCTCACCTTCTAGAAATTATCTCTAACAATGTGAACATATGTTCTCTCTACTCCCTTACATAATCTGTGCACGCACCCCCCCTTTAAATCACTCTATAACACCACTCATTTCCCTCCCCAAAGAACTGTCTGATTCTTATTTTACACACGTTCAAACCTATAGGAATAACTCATGGTTACCGTTGATGACGATGTAATGGCTGAAAGGATTTTCTTTTTCAAGGGCTAAAGAAGATAATGGGGCATGTATCTTATATAGCCTTTGCTTGTCTTAAACCCTTCAACAAAGATATATATGGGGGGGGGGAGAGAGAGATAAAATATTTGTGAGAGATGTAGAATAGTTACTAACAGTCAAGCATATTCAGGTGCACTCATGAGTAAGCCTCATTTAGTTGGACTTTCTCCTTTGTAAGTGTAGATAAGATTAAGGACACAAAAAGAGCCCCACGGAATCAAACCAAAGGCATGTATAGCACAGCATTCTCTTTTCACAGTGACCAGAAAGGATACCTAAAGGATTGCAACTTAAAAGAATAAATTAGGAAGCAGAAAGTCCCTGGTTTGACTTTGACATCTACAAGGGACTCATTAGCAAGCCTTGGGAAAGCCATCATCTCTCAGCCCCGGCAACACCATCACCACTTCTGCCCTTTGGGAACGATAATACCTTCAGGGTTGTTGTAATGACTACTTGGAAAATGTATTTGATCACTTTGAATATCCATCCCCCGCACAAACCTGTTGTATAAATGAAATTGTTCCATTTCCACATATTCTGGCAGCAAGGCTGGGGCAATGCAAAATTCTGCCATTGTTAAATATATTTTCCTCAAGGGCAATTAGATGCAATACCCTACAAGTGTATCACAGAAGAAAAGGGAAGCACCAAAGAGCATGTGGAAACCGCTTAGAGGAAATCCATCTCTGTAAGATTGCCAATAGGATACACAATAGGTAAAATTTTGACAAATCACTCACTTTGCCTCAAAAGATTCTGTCTATATGAAACTGCACAGTGGGCTGGTTTCGGCATTTGACACGCATCATCCCAAAGATTTGGTTGTCTACCTACTGTGTCAACAATTGGGCTGATGATGCTATCAACAGGAGCGAGCTGCGACTCATTGATCACAGAGGTTTGATATAAATTTTGAGGCAGAGCGTGCAAAGGTTTTTCATTCCTTAAATCTGGAGGGACAGCAGAAAGCTGTGAAGAATGATTTGGCAGCATGGCAGGAGTGTTTTCTCTTGATCCCAGGGATGATCAGAGTTACACATGGAAGAGAGTGACAAAAATATATTCTGTCAAATAAGATGCATAAAGAAAGAAAAATGTCTGTACGCTCAAAGAACTCCCATCAGAAAACACAATTTCTTGCCATGGTGACCACTGTACTTCCATTTTAGCATCGATGTGTCAAAAGTTGAAGGAAGATTAAAGACGAAAAACAACAACCCAACAATACTTTTGGATCCAGATTATTATAGCGGTCTGATGGAGAGAGAACATTAATTATCAGTATTTTAATGTATATATTTGAGTATATGGGAAAGATTGATTTGAGATATTGAGATTACAGAAAGGAACAGGAAATAACACCACACTTCCTGCTATATTACCGTAAGCCATACCTCTGAACCTTTTGCAGCTTTCCTAATAATGTACTTCTTGTTCATGTTTTTAGCTCTATTCAGCTAATATAGTAGTCTGGATCGAAGCCAACTTCCTTTCTTTTCAGAGCCTTCTTCATACCTTCCAACATTTCTCGATAAAAATAAGAATGTCCTTTTAGCCATTAGGCAAAGTCTGCCATGTGCCCCCTAAACTGCCATGCTGCCTATGGTCATTTCAGTCAGGTTTCATATGAAATAAGTGTGTGGAGGCAGGTAGATATTGTCTTGCCATTCACCTTAGGTGAAAAAATGTCTTGGGCTGGGTCTGGTTTTAGGTATTTGGTATGTAACTAAGTCCAGCCTCCACCACCCACTAGTCAGTGCTGCCACCAATTTTCTCTTGGGGCGGAGGACCTACAGTTGTGGACATGCATGGAGCACAAATTTGTGCATGTAATTCTAGACTCTCCACATCTCTCTATTTTCCGGTCCTGGATTTACAGAAGCCGTCGCAGTTTCTGATTTGATCCCAGAATGTCCCACTTTTTCTTAAGTTGTCCCTATTTTCATCAGAAAAATGTTGGAGGGCAATGGAGTTATGCAAGCCCAGAGCCAAGAAGATAAGTAACTATGCAACCTTTTTGTTGTAGTTGTTTAGTCGTTTAGTTGTGTCCGACTCTTCGTGACCCCATGGCCCAGAGCACGCCAGGCACTTCTGTCTTCCACTGCCTCCCGCAGTTTGGTCAAACTAATGTTACTAGCTTCGAGAACACTGTCCAACCATCTTGTCCTCTGTTGTCCTCTTCTCCTTTGGCCCTCAATCTATCCCAGCACCAGGTTCTTTTCCAGAGAGTCTTCTCTTCTCATGAAGTGGCCAAAGTATTGGAGCCTAAGCTTCAGAATCTGTCCTTCCAGTGAGCATTCAGGACTGATTTCCTTCAGAATGGATAGGTTTGATCTTCTTGTCCATGGAATTTTCTTGGCAGGGATACTGGAGTGGTTTGCCGGTTCCTGCATGGGGGAATGGATAGGTTTGATCTTCTTGCAGTCCACGGGACTCTCAAGAGTCTCCTCCAGCACCATAATTCAAAAGCATCAATTCTTTGGTGATCAGCCTTCTTTATGGTCCAGCTCTCAACCTTTAGAAGACATCTAAAAGCAACCCTGTATAAGAAAGGTTTTTTTTTTAAAAAAATGTTTAATTATGTTTTTTTAATGTTTCATTATTATGTTTATATGTATGTGTCTCAGTCAGATGGGTGGGGTAATTTTCATTGGATAAATGTTGGAAGGTATGTAATTCTTTAACCACATGCACAGAACTGCTTTCATTCCAATATGCTTTCTAGCTACGAAAAGGACACATCCCTTTAGCAACATGTATGCATGGGGGTGGGGTGAGGATGCAATGCCAGACATTATTCCTAGAAAATATAGCCTCGTTCTACAATGTTACAGTTCCTAGTTATTTCTCTTGCAGTCAGTGCAAGGTCTGAGCTTTCGCTGCGTTGTGTTTTCTGACCTACTACAGCAGCCCTTAAGCTCTACTGATAGCAGCTGTTTTGTTCAGTGAATGTTACATGAGAAGCAAACAATTTTAATTGGGAGACGGTGCATTCCCATAGGCATTTTCCGCTGTTAAATGTTTTCTTCCTTTTCTTTTTTAGGGTTTCTTCCCCAGCCATCCAGAAAACATTGTGATATAACAAGGCATTTTATTTAACCCAGTGGTATCCTGAACGGAGCATTTCAGGAAGGTGAAAATACCCTGGTAAATGGCTTCTTGCTGTTAGAACATGTTGCTTTTTCGTTCTTGGAAAAAGTTCATTTACTGCATAGCAGACTGGCATCTCTACCAAAAATGAATCCAAAAAAAGAGACAGAGGAACTTACAGGTGCATTCAAGCACCTCCTGAAGTACCAAATAGGCTTTCCAATAGGCATGTAAGCTAAACATCTAAACATCAGTTGCATTTATTGCATACTTCAGAAACTATAAACAGAACATTTAAGCTGCAAATAATGCTACTTTACTATCGGAAGAACATTATATCAACAGTTGTGGAAAGCTCTTGTTAGGGAGATGCACTTTGTGCTATCCTTGTGTATTTTATTTTTTTCTGGTTTAAAATCTTTTTTGTTTGTGAAAGACGTGACTCCCCATTTATGTGGGGGCTATGTTCCAGGCCTCTATGCGCATAAGTGACATGCATGTAAGCGGGGAGCTCGATGCAGCCCAACAGCTGCTGAGGGGGGTAGTGTGGCAGCAGTGAGCCATTTTGGAGCCCTCACAGTCTTTTTTTCTCCTGGACTTTTGGCTCACTGACATCTTCTTCAGGCTCTGGGGAGGGTCTCCTACTGAGCCACAAGGACTTTCCGGCTCTCTCCTGCCATTTCAGGTTAAAATATATATATTTATTTCCTAGCACCACACATATACATTGTCATGCGTGAGTCAATTGATCACAAATGCCTGCATTTTATCTTGTCATGTCACTTCGAGATTTTATTTTATTTTTTGTATCAAGTGAGTGTAACATTATAAGGTTTTGGGGGAGGGTGTGGGGAAGTAGGCCATACGCGCGATCCTCCTAACCTCTGGATCCAGCAAATGTTAAAATATAAGCCAGGCTGGATTCCTGTGTTTGCCAGGGTGATCGCCTGGGTGATGGGTCATTAAGGGGAACAAAGAAAAGGGGCTCTGTGTGAGATGGCAAATGGGTGGAGCCAATTCCTCAACTTGCAGTTAGTTACCATAAGTCCGCCCCAAACATGAATGCCAAAACAGAACTTGTTTGTTTAACTAGGAAAAACCCTAACAATGGGTCTATCCAATGTAGTGTTATGTAACTTGTCCTGTCAATGCAAGGATACACGGTTGTTCAGTCTAATTTCTCCCTCCTTCTCCTACCCCAGTGCATCCCCTAAATCTGTTCTTGGTTTCCCTCCAACCTTATGGAGCAGATTTGGTGAAGGTTCAGGGCTTGAGTAGAGGGAGAAGGGGGGCATTCTGTTGTGCAAGCGTAAATCCTTGCATTGGCAGAACATCGAATGTCCATTCATCCTCTGAGTCCTGTCTTCTAATTAACATTTTAGACATTTACACTTGCAGGTATTAGCCATAGCTCTTTACAGCTGAAAAAAATGTGTGAATGCAAGAAGGTTTTAGTTAATTTTTTAAACACACACAAGCACCAACGTCTGCTGGTGTTCTATTTAAGTGCACAAATCCACATTCTATAGTACTTCTATTCAAGCGGGAACACAAATTTCAGGGCTGTATCTGGGTCATGCTGTTAAGCTGGGGAAAGTGCTAATGGTTTTCTGTCACAGACCACTGATGGGCTCCCCAAGTCCTGAGAGTTGTTAAGGCTACTGTGTGGGCTAGACATTGTGTGGTGGTTCCTTTGTGCTAGCGGTTGCAGAGTCCAGGTGTAAAGTGGAACAAAGCAGCACTGCTTGAGCCAGTTATAATTTGACAGTGTCTCTCTGGAAATAAGAGGGAGGGAGGGAGGGAGGGAGGGAGGGATAGATAGATTTCTCTGAAACAGGTGGAAAATGCTAGGCTCAAGCTTCTGGGGGGAAAGAAAACCATCCTGAATTGTTGTATGCTTACAGATTTATTCCATGCAGCGTCGAAGCATATTGAAATTTATTGATGGTGCTATGAATATTTCAGTCACATCAAGAAAAAAATTCCTGAATCCCTTGTTTCTTCTCCAGGCAAGAGCATCAATTCAATTTTTCACCTTCCGTACCATTCAGACAAAGTATTTTAAAATAATGATAGTGAAAATAACAATAATTTTAACCTGCCCTTTATCAAACTTGTGATCCCAGGGTGGGACTACATCAAATGTAATATCAAACAATATAACCACTCCAGTAAAAACTTTAAAATAATATAAAATCAATCAGTGTGTGAATCAGGTTGTATCCACAGCCTGTCCATTTCTTTCTGGGAGATGTTGAAGTGAACTTTCCTTGCCCTGAGGTCTTATTCTGGTCTTCACATCTGTGCGGTTGGGGCAACTGCCATAGGGAGCAAGTAACTGCAATTTCAGGAGCTCTGGGGACAGATCCCCCACCCTTTTTGAAGGTTTGATAAAAGGCATAGTCCTCCTCAGACTGATTGGGGCTATATCACTAGTGGAGAATTATGCCTTCATACATCTCTTGTCTCCATCCATCATGTGTAGTTTGGGCCTAATAGTGATTACAGGTGGAGATGGTTCCTAGAAGCATTTATTGGCCAGCTGAGAGAGGCTTCTCTGCAGAGGCAAAGTGGTCTGTTTTATTATTATGGCAGAGCTGAATACTACATTTGATTAGTATGTAGAATATTGGCATTTTAATAGCTTGCTTTCAGTGTTTTCTGAAAGCAACACACATTAAACTAATAGCAATCGCTAAATTACAGAGCATAACACATAAGGTTTGACACTGAGGGATCCCCAAAAGATTCTGAGTCCTTTATAAGGAAAGGGAATGCAAACCCTCTTTAAAGGGCAAGAAGTTTTATTTTGCAAGAAACCAGGATTCAATATATTGTACATTATTTTACTCCACCCCCATTTACTTGCAAGCTGAGTGGCTATCAGATCAAAGAAGATGCCTCCTTCAAATCCCTGTATAGCCACTTGTCAGCAAGCAGAACTTGGGATGCACAAATTCAATATTCAGAGCTGAAGGCCACCACTAGTTCAAAGGCTATTTGAACTCCAGCAGTGGAGGAGGCAATTTAATGTTTGCTGCCTTGCATGTTTTTGAGTCACAAGATATTTCTCAGTTAGTATGCAATGCCCAAGTTGAGGGTGAGCTGTGGGAAACTCAACCACAGAAGTAATTCAAAACAGCTTAGAAATTTTGGCTGCAGTACAAGGCAGCTGTCTACCAGCTCCATCTGGTATGCAGGCTGAGACCTTACCTGCCCGCAGACTGTCTCGCCAGAGTGGTGCATGCTCTGGTTATCTCCCGCTTGGACTTCTGCAATGCACTCTACGTGGAGCTACCTTTGAACTACAATTAATCCAGAATGCGGCAGCTAGACTGGTAACTGGGAGTGGCCGCCGAGACTATATAACACCGGTCCTGAAAGGCCTACATTGGCTCCCACTATGTTGTTGTTGTTGTTGTTGTTGTTGTTGTTGTTGTTGCTGCTGCTGCTGCTGCTGCTGTTAACAACCCCACTTATATGGGAGTAAACTCTAGTATATTCAGTTGGATTCACTTCTGAGCAGACATGGTAATAATAGTAATAGTAATAATAATAATAATAATAATAATAATAATAATAATAATAATAATAATAATAATAATTTATTTGTACCCCGCCCATCTGGCTGGGTTTCCCCAGCCACTCTGAGTGCCAATCTTACAACAAAGATTAAAAATACACTAAAATGTCACATTAAAAACTTCCCTGAACAGGACTGCCTTCAGATGTCTTCTAAATGTCAGGTAGTTGTTTATCTCTTTGATATCTGATGGGAGGGCATTCCACAGGGTGGGTGCCACTACTGAGAAGGCCCTCTGCCTGGTTCCCTGTTGCTTTGCTTCTCACAGTGAGCGAACCGCCAGAACCTCAGCGTCCGGGCAGAACGATGGGGGTGGAGACACTCCTTCAGGTATACTGGGCCGAGGCCGTTTAGGGCTTTAAAGATCAACATCTTTAAAGGTCAAATGTGCCATTTCTTGTTTGTTCAGCAGTCATTCTTAAATTGGAGAAAAATCTGAATTTCATATAATCTATAATTAGACCGATGATTTGGAGTTATTGGTTAAGATTGCATTTGCTGGTGGCAGGACCAGTTCAGAATGCTACCGGTAAGATCAAATCAAAATGTTGGCAAACAGGCTACAAAATCCTCAGTAGGCCCTTGAACTTCTGGATAGATCTGGGAGTGTGTTTCTTCTCGTTTGTCTAGCACAAGTGATTACTAACTGCTTCTGAGCACCAGTGCACACCTACAGGCAGCATATATTGTAGTATTTGCCATATATTGAAGCATTTTGAGGTCTTCTTTGCCATAAAAAAATAAGCCCTTGATAGTTCAAGAGGCAGGATTTTTATCCAAATGTACAAGTGAGAATTAGTACTGCTACTGTATTTTTTAATAGAAGTGGATAGGCTCCCACTGTAATTACCGTATTATTTGCTCTATAAGACTCACTTTTTCCCTCCTAAAAAGTAAGGGGAAATGTGTGTGCGTCTTATGGAGCGAATGCAGGCTGCGCAGCTATCCCAGAAGCCAGAACAGCAAGAGGGATTGCTGCTTTCACTATGCAGCGATCCCTCTTGCTGTTCTGGCTTCTGAGATTCAGAATATTTTTTTTCTTGTTTTCCTCCTCCAAAAACTAGGTGCGTCTTGTGGTCTGGTGCATCTTATAGAGTGAAAAATATGGTATTTCATGAGGATGCCCCCATATATTTTCCTCAATAATAATTATATGGCCAGAAACACACTGGGACCATCCTCTCTCTGTGTATGATTCCAATTATAAAAAATAAAATAAAATTTTGCACCCCCCAGTCGTCTGCTTTGCACCTGCTTTTAGTGGCATCAGTTTCTTTTGTGAGAGTTAGATCCAATTTGACGTTGAAGTGTAACCTTTATAGAAAGAGACTATTTGTGTTGGCGTTTCCAACGGGGGACCAGGAAATATCCTTTATGCATCTCTGAGGTTCTGCTTCAACTGCATGGTGCTGAATCTTTGCATAGAAGGATCCTGTTGCTCGGTTCAGCACACTGGCAAATGTGCTTTGGAATTATTTATAGTCAATGCTACAGGGCAAACTTGGCCTTGCACAAAGGGAAGCAAACAGTTTTGCTAACATGGTTTCTGACAGATTGTATGTATATGTGCCACTGCTGTGGCTTCAACACTAGAATTGCACTATCATGTAAACAGTAGCTGCTGTTTGCCAAAAGATTCTGACAGGGTGCCGGAAGGCCTTGTATCTAATGTATGGCAGTTCTCGGTGCTCAGAGAGGTTGGTTTGGAGACAAATGAAATGCTTAGAGACCAATTAGCAGGGAGATGATACCACAATAAATTACAAAAGGCTGCGAGTGGTGTCTCATCTTCTGCTGGAGAGCATTCATGTTCCAGTAGACTGAAATTTGATCATTTGTTAATAATGGAAAGCTACTTGCTCAGTGAGAGGCTCACTGGTAAAAGTGACATGTGCCTGAAGGGTCCAGAAATCAGAATTCCAATAAGAGATGCACAAGGGTTTTGCTTTGTTTTTATCTCCCTGCTTGCAGGAAGAAAGGAGAGGGAGAGGATGTGCTTTTTGCAGCTTTGCAAATTACTGCAGCCATGTTTACATATTACATTTCAAATTAAATTCATGCAGCTGCCAGAAGATCTGAAGGGTTGCAATTGAGCAAGTGCCTCCTTCATAGATTCTAGGCAGATTTCCGTGGCCTCTGTCCCCAAGATTATGAAGCATTTCTTTCCTGTATTTCTGCCCTATTTGTAGATGCAAACCGGGAACTTTGCCTTTCTGTCCCAGAAATGAAGGGTAGAAGTGGCAGTAAAGCCACTCCTCAACACATAATCCAAATTTCAGAGCCCCTATGATCCAGGAGACCTGTATTTCTGGCTCATCTACTGGTTTTATGTAATGAGTGACTCTATCCTTTGGGATCTGCGAATGGGTGGGGGATATTTCTCCCCCTAAGCGTCACATGGTTATCCCAGTAGTGATGTATGGAAGTGAGAGCTGGACCATAAAGAAGGCTGATCGCCAAAGAATTGATGCATTTGAATTATGGTGCTGGAGGAGACTCTTGAGAGTCCCATGGACTGCAAGAAGATCAAACCTATCCATTCTGAAGGAAATCAGCCCTGAGTGCTCACTGGAAGGACAGATCTTGAAGCTGAGACTCCAATACTCTGGCCACCTCATGAGAAGAGAAGAAGAAGAGTTTGGATTTGATATCCCGCCTTTCACTCCCCTTCAGGAGTCTCAAAGCGGCTAACAATCTCCTTTCCCTTCCTCCCCCACAACAAACACTCTGTGAGGTGAGTGGAGCTGAGAGACTTCAAAGAAGTGTGACTGGCCCAAGGTCACCCAGCAGCTGCATGTGGAGGAGCGGAGACGCGAACCCGGTTCCCCAGATTACGTGACTACCGCTCTTAACCACTACACCACACTGGCTCTCCAGTGTGAAGACTCCCTGGAAAAGACCCTGATGTTGGGAAAGATGGAGGGCACAAGGAGAAGGGGGCAACAGAGGACGAGATGGTTGGACAGTGTTCTCGAAGCTACCAGCATGAGTTTGACTAAACTGCAGGAGGCAGTGGAAGACAGGAGGGCCTGGCGTGCTCTGGTCCATGGGGTCAAGAAGAGTCAGACACGACTAAACAACTAAACAACAACAACAAGGGTCACATTGCCACTTTGCAGGGGCTACACGAGTGGAGGCCAGGGGTAAAAGTGGGTGGAGAAATGTGCTGTTATCTTTGTAAAGAAGCTACAGTCCAGCCACTCACAAGTCAGAGGTCCCTGCTCACAGCATGTCAGTGACTGGGCAGAGCTGGGAAATAATGGGAGAGGAGGAGGAAGAAGAAACATCAGGGAGCCACAGCTGATGGACTCAGTCTTTAGGAAGCATTCCAGACCCCCCCACTCCCAGAACCCAGCGAGCATTGAAAGTAGGAGAGAAGAGATCTCAGAGGCAGAGGGCACTTCTCAGCACCCATAGTGATGACGCATGAAGAGAGAGAGAGAGGATGGAGACTCACTCATGCTGCTTTACCAAGCCTCTCTCTGTGAGTATTGAAAAAAAGAAAATTGGAAGGACTTTCCCTTGTCTTGAACATTCCTGGCAACCAGCTGTGGGGGTTGGTTCCTCTGTTGCCTGACAGCTGGTGTTTGTCCATTAGACATGCCCCTATTGTACCCCGTGGGTGGTTCAACTTCAGTAGATCCCACTATGATGTGTGTTGACCACCTCCAGAGAAGAAACAGTTAGTCTTCAACAGAAGCATGTTTCTTTGAGGTGCTGAACCCACCCATTTGGGTCCTATATGTTTGCTTTAAAAAAAAAAAGCAAACATGTTTTGCTTGATGATTCTACTGTATTCAAATGCTATTTTCCTTATACAGTGGTACCTTGGGTCAAATACGCTTCAGGTTACATATGCTTCAGGTTACAGACTCCACTAACCCAGAAATAGTACCTCAGGTTAAAAACTTTGCTTCAGGATGAGAACAGAAATTGTGCTCCGGCAGCGTGGCAGCAGCAGGAGGCCCCATTAGCTAATGTGGTGCTTCAGGTTAAGAACAGTTTCAGGTTAAGAACGGACCTCCAGAACGAACTAAGTACTTAACCCGAGGTACTACTGTATGAGTACAGAGTTGTTGTTGTTGTTATTTATTGGGTGCTTCAGGGGCAAGGAACCCCAATCCTGGAGACCAAATGCAGCACCCTGGTATCTCATCCTGGCTCCCTCAGGCAATGCCCCCCAGACCACACCCATTCTTCCCAGACCCATTTTTCACTGGCCTTGTCCCATGCCCTCCTTGAATGCTTTTACCTGGCCAGAAACGTAACTGATAATGCCGAGTCAGGCAGAAGAGGAACCAACCCCCACGGCAGGTTGCCAGGAATGGACAAGACAAGGAAAAGTCCTTACCATCTGCTTTTATTCAATATTCACAGAGAGAGGGTTGGGGATGCAGTCTCTTAGAATAATGGCATTACTCCTCCATCTCTCCCACTTCCTCATGAGTCATCACTACGGGTGCTGAGACGTGTCCTCTGCCTTTGAGCTCTTTGCTCTCCTACTTTCAAGGCTCGTCAGGTTCTGGGACAGGGTGGGGTCTGGAATGCTTCCTAAAGACACTATGTCCAGCAGCTTCCTCCTCCTCCTCCACTCCCACTCTTTCCCAGATTTCCCCCTCATCTGCCTCTGAGCTGTGATCTCCCTCAAACCCCTGTTGTAATTCTGAACTGTCTTCTTCTTCTCTGGAAGGGTCAGGCTGGGAAGGCGGTATCCACCATTCCTCCTCCGCCCAGTCCCTGACACCAACCTTCATTTCTTGTCTTTGGCTGCCAGAGCGCAGCACAACCCACCATGATGTGGGTTCACTGCCTCCACAGAAGGGACATTATTAAAGTGTTTTTGTGTACACTTAAGTTTCACCAGTATCATTTTCGAACCAGCTCACAGGACTGAGTCATAAAAGAATTTCTCTTTTGTCACATAGCTTGTATTACCATGGTTTCAGGGGTAAAGGCAAGGAAAAGCAAGCAAAAATTTTAGGCTGATAATGAGAAAATGCAAAGATGATGCAATGTTTAGGTTGCACTGTAATGGTTTTTTTAAAAAAGAAAATCAATATATATTCCTATTTAAGGTGTCATCAAACCTATAGGTTTTACACACACACACACACACACACACACACACACACACACACACACACACAAATGTAGAAGGATTTGCTTTTTCCAATATGGACACACTATTTCTCCCTTTACAGACTTTACAAATGCCTTTCCTCCTGTATTTTGGGAAGGATAATAATGTCCTCATTGATTTTATGGCTCCTGTCTCCCCCATGATTGCCGCCTGCCTTATGGTTTAGCATCTGTGCAACTGGCTCTTCAGAAGAGCAGTGAGCATATTGCAAGGTTGCCAGGTTCACAAATGCACTCTAAGTGATGGCCTTGGTAATGGCTGTACAGCTGCTGAACATAACCAAAATCTGTGCTCCCTTGTTTCATGTTGCATATAACCTAAATAAGTAACAAAGCAACATCTGTCAAAGTCTAGCACTCTCTGGGGGATGTTCTATCTTTGAATGTTTGTCACTAGATCATGACTGAATCTTATTAGTTCTGCTATGTTCTTCCAATGGCTCCATCCACATGTCTATCATTTCCTTATTTGGTTGTTTTTGCCCATTGTGTGTGTTTGTGGATAAGCAGTTATTTGCTGTAAAGTATCAAAGGTTCCTTCCTTAGGAGGGTGAAGACTAAATTTCCCTCTGCACTAATTATTTAACACAGGTTTTATTTCAGTTAGCAAACGTAGGAGTATTCATTATCCAGTCTTTTTCTACACTGTTTTAGTCTAGAAAATGGAACCCTTTATTTTATATTTAAGTGGCTCTTAATACACCAACTAGCAATTTTTTTCTTCAAAAAAAAATCTCCTTCCAAAAATCTAGAAATAGCAATATTCAGAAGCCAGTGGGAGAATAGAGGAGCAATCCTGTAGCAAGATCTGACAGGATGAGCTGGAGTGTCCCTGGGGCAGCTGTGCTACACCTCCTTAACTCCTTGATCCTTGGCTTTACCAGATATGTGCCAGGACCCAGCTGACTGATCCTACATTGGCATAAGCCTTGAAAGATGGGTGTTTCAGGGGTGCGGTGGAGATGGAGCCAGAAATGGTGGGAATTCAGGCTAGGTCCTAAGGCTATTCAGCTTGGTCACATGACCTGAAAACCTGACATATGTAAAGCCTATGAAAAGGATCAAATGGTGAGAATGCAAGAGCATCATAGGAAGAAACTACAATAAGCTTATAGCAGGAGGAGAGGATTACGGATATCTCTCTGTCCTTTTGCTCCATTGGTTTCTGGTACCTTTCCTTGCAATATCTGTTTTTTAAAACTCCTTATTTTCCCTTCTTATTAAACTCTTACTTTGTTTCATAAAACTGCATGGTCTCATCTGTTTTAAGCATCATCACGCCCAAAAGCATAAACTGTGCTATTCAGAGAGGCCTCCAGAACCTCAGGAAAGTATTTGGGCTAATTGATAATTGGACAGCCTTGTAGGGAAATTTTCTTCCTCACATGGCACCAGTCCCATGGTGGCTGGGAAGTAGCTAACAGTCACAAAAGAAAAAAGCAGATAGAGAAATTCACATGGCAACACATTTCAAGAGTATCTTTTTATCCCACCTTGTCCTCTATGCAACAGCTGAAAGAACTGAAAGAAAAATTTGAAACCCTCAGAGAATAGTCTAACTGTGTTATTATTATTAAAAAGTGTTCCCACTTAAAATTTCAGAATCATTTGCAGCAAACTGAATATTCTGAATACTAACCTAACTGTTTTCAACCTCAAAGTTAAGTTACAGGGAATTTTTATTCCCATATCTAACTCCCTTCATTTTGCATATTTCCCTCCCTTTACTCTGAATTCATTTCTTCTTCCTCTCTGTTTCCAACCATGGTTCTTAATCCTCTGTAGGCAACTTAATTCATCTTAAAGGAGGCCCTAACACCCAATATACTAAGGACTCTGTTTTGTGTTTCTCCTGACTAGTGCGTGCCAATTTCTTTGTACTGCTGGATCTTTTATGCTTCAGTGGGAAAGGGTTTAGCTGCATGACATTATCATAAAAAGTGTCTACAATTCCATTGATTAAAAACATTTGCAATGAAATTTGTGCAAGCTATTCAGTTCCTTTTGAAAATGAATGGGATATTCCCAGAACTCTGATGAGCTTAAACTGTCTTTCAACAGATTCTCAAAGCAAAATAAATATCCCAAGAAGGCTGCCTATTTTAATAGGAGGAGAAATAGCTCCTACAAATCAAGAATCACATAACTTCTTGATAAAATTCCCTGTTAATATAATATATACTTTAAATGGTAAAAATAGCTTTCAAATAGCTTTCAAATATTATACACACACACACACAATGTATTTTTACTTGCAAGAAGGCTTCAGTGAGTTTTCAGCTTTTCTCTAAGAGGCAATCAAATATATCAACCATAGGAAAAGATCCATTATTAATATCTATATTGATCTGTGCCAAAACACTTATGCATATTAGCAAACTCTGTTACTAACTTGTAGTTGAGTTTCGTATTTAGGACATTCTCCCAGCACCCATTTCCTTATATGCCTTCTCTGTTTCATCATTACCCCTTGAAATCATATTTCAATTTCCAAATGCATGTGTGTGACTTTAGGTCAATACTTTCATCATGAGCCACAGCTTAAAATAATGCCCTGCAATAGTTAGCCTGTGGTCCTCTAGACATTCTTAGATTTCAAGTCCCTTTAGCCCCATTTAAGCATGGGTGGAGAAATTCAATTCAAAATTTGCACTTCTCTGAATTTTGCAATTTGGAAGCCAAGCCAAGTAATTCTTGGATGAATGCATATAACAGGGTGAAGTGTGCACTGTGAGGTCTTATTACAATAAATAATCATGCAAATGTTGGGAAATGAATGAAAATGCACATATCAGATGTCCCTGATAGGAAGCGGGAGGGGAAATTAGCAGTTTGAGGTACTACATGAGACAGGGAGAGCCAAGCAGAAGTTGATCATCACTAAATCAAGGGAGCAATCCTCACTATAGTTTGCCATACTGTGGCCCAAGCAGATCACGTGAACTTGAGGGCTCTCAGACAGGAGATTTTAGCCACTTCCTTCCTCCCTGGTCCTCTGTACTGCCATGCTGTGCTCGGCCAAGCCAAGGTTTGAGTTAGCATGTTATCCAAACTAGAACTCATTTAAGCTCTCTCGTCACTGGGCTCAAGCCCAGGCTATGGTTTCTTCTTGGCTGCATCTCATAGTTAGTGAAGGAGAGACTGCCTGACCATGAGTTCTGGATCTAACGAGAGGGAGAAGCAAAGCAGTTGTGAGGTCCTCTCACAGAGCCTGCACCTTTGTGTGGTGTTGTTAAGCCATAGTTAGCTTTACATGTGTCACGGTGTCCCTCTTTTGCAGCATTTGGAATTTATGTTCATATCCACAAGGTTTCAAGCCTTACTACCAGCTGATCAAAATCTTCCCCAGTTTGCCCATAGGGGGTACATATAGGCTACTTTGAGGCAGTTGAATTCAGGAATCATTCTTAGTGGAGAAGGAAGGAGCAGAAAGTCAATATGACCTCTCCAAAACTTTCTTTTTTGAGAGAAAGAGAGAGAGAGAGGGTAAATGTTTCTATTGGCATCAGATAAGCCCTTGCATTCTGTTCCATGCACAGTTTGTGCATTTCCTTGCACACAGAGATTGTATGATTTCACAAACAGAATATAGATGTGCACCTAACAATCCCCCCCCAACCCTACCTGGAAGAGACACTCAGCTTATTGGCTTTATTTCTTGGAGCAGAGAAGCTTTGAGAGAAATGGTGGGAATGTACTTGGAGCTCAATAGTGTGGGCTTAGAAGCAATTGTAAGAGCAATTTTCTTTCTTGGAATTACCATTGTGTGCAACTCAGTGAGCGTGGGGGTGTGTTCATGCATGTGCACACACGGCGAGAGTGTGACAGTGTGCGGACAAAGTGATACACAATATTTAGCAAAGAAATAGTGTGGAGCAAACATACACAAAAAACAGCTTGGTCTCTGTACTATTATTCCATCCTGTCTTTCTGCTCAAGGAGCAGTGAAGAGGTTAATACACAGTGTTATCATAAACAGAGAAAAGCAATGAAATAAAGTCTTAACAAAAAGTCCATAATCTATACAATTTTCATTTTGGAGAATGGGGAGCCATTGTAGGGATATGAAATGATTCCATCTAGATATTAGCATTGCTCTGTCTGATCTGATACAAAGTAGCAGCTGGACCCAACTCCTATAATTGAAAGACATACAAACAGTGGATAAACTCCCCATATCTTCTCCTGTTGAATTTCAATGCACAGCCAGAGCCAAATATCTTTCACAGATCAATTTATTATCCTCCAAGATTAACCTGTATCATTTGCTGTATACCCATGAAGCTGAAGCGAGAGGGGAAAATAAAATAAATGCACTGTAGTGAATGAACTACAGCATCTCAAAAACAGATGGGTGCATTTTTTACAGACATTCTATACACTGATGCATTTTATTTGAACTTCTCATCTCTGACCAAAGACCAAGGGCTCTGATAACAGACTGTTATGTCACTTACTGTGGTGTGGGGTTTATCGGGGCTTAACATAGGCATAAGCAGGTGTGAGAAAGAGACCCCAAGGTCAGCAAGGCATCCTTGTAGGTGACTGTGGTCATAACAGTTCTTATATATGTTTATTCACATGTGATGGCAACTCTTCCAATGAGCTTAAGGTGGTAAGATATCATACAGTAGTACCTCAGGTTACAGACGCTTCAGGTTACAGACTCCGCTAACCCAGAAATAGTACCTCGGGTTAAGAACTTTGCTTCAGGATGAGAACAGAAATCGCAGGGTGGCAGTGCGGCGGCAGCAGGAGGCCCCATTAGCTAAAGTGGTACCTCAGGTTAAGAACAGTTTCAGGTTAAGAACAGACCTCCAGAACGAATTAAGTTCTTAATCCGAGGTACCACTGTATTCCATTTCAGTGAAGGATGAGAGATATCTTAATTGCGGGGTATTAAGTACAAGCAAGCATGCTTTTGCATGGCTGGAATGTGTTCTTGAACTGTGATGATGCCTCTTGCTTGGTTGGAGAGAGAGCAGAGAGCAAGGTGACAGTGGTCCTACAGGTGTGCGTTGCCACTGGCAACCCGGAACCCCCCTACCTTGTCTTGTCTGTCCTTGCTTCTCCCTCTTCAAACCTTCAGACCAGGGGGCAGAGGAGTTGGTCACAGCAGGAAGAGGAGACACTCTGGCTTCCTCGCCAGTGTGACACATGTCTGCCTCTTGCCCGCAACCCTCCTCTCCAGCTTCCTTGTCTATCTCTGGTTCTCACTGCCACAGACTCTTCCTCCTCACTAAACCCTGTTACCTCTTCAGCTTCCTCCTCTCCCTAGTTGTCTCCCTCTGACCACTCACCGTTGTCCCAACACCAATCCCCAGGCTCTGAGCCTTCTTCCCTTGGGGGTTCCCTTGGGAGTGTAGAACTTTAGAGAGCCAGTGTGGTGTAGTGGTTAAGAGCGGTTGTCTCGTAATTTGGTGAACCGGGTTCGCGTCTCCGCTCCTTCACATGCAGCTGCTGGGTGACCTTGGGCCAGTCACACTTCTCTGAAGTCTCTCAGCCCCACTCACCTCACAGAGTGTTTGTTGTGGGGGGAGGAAGGGAAAGGAGATTGTTAGCCGCTTTGAGACTCCTTTGGGTAGTGATAAAGCGGGATATCAAATCCAAACTCTGTTTCTTCTTCCTCAGCTGGTGACTTCCACCACTCCTCTACATTTAGCCAGTCCATAACATCTTGAGTCTGCCCCTGGAATGTTTCACTGCCTTGGAAAGTAGGGAGAAGACATGCCACTCATGAGTTCAATTCACTTAATTTACTATTTGCAGAGGGAGTGGATAATATTGTGCCGCATTTTATATGCCGAACTCTGTAAAATAATAAGATGTTCCAGTACAATTTGCATAGGCTTGTTTGAGAGCTTCAGGTATTATTTCCTTTTATGCACACATAGACACACATAGGCTGAAACATTTTGTTCAGAAGTTCCATTGATGGAGGCAACATTAAAATTCTTGCTAAGGGATACATTTCCGACTACTCACACACTTTATCTTCCTTCCTATTATACAATCTGAATTTCTCGAACCAGGGTAATTGGTCTTGGGGTGGGTGAGTGTGTGACTTATTTCTGCTGTTGGGTGGTGGGGTGGGGAGCGAAATTGTTGCTCTGTGTAAAGAAATATGCAGAAAAAAGTGGTAAGTTTAATGTAACATGACTAGTGAAACTGAAAATCAGATTAAAAATATGGGGGGGGGGAATAGTTCCATGCAAGTCTAAGATGCTGTGTCTTGATTTCTGCAGTGTGATTGCTAAAAGGACAAAAAGTGGACTTGCATTACAGGTAATGACAAGTTAGATGGCCTTTATCTCACAATTTCAGGCAAGGAACCCAAAGTTTTCTAACACCACTCAACAGGGATCAGAGATTTTCTTCATCAAGATTCCTTTCCACATTCACACACACACTCCCAGTCACATGTTCCCTTTCTGGAACAAAAATTCAGTCTTATGTTAAGGTTATCAGTTTACATTTTATGTTCTGAAAAAAGAGCAAAATACACAAAGGGGTTGTTTTTTCCGGGGGTACCAATGCAAGCCTAACCATAGTCCAAACAGACACAGCTTTTTATTCCTCTTCAATACTGGCCTTTAGTGTCCATGTGCATGCAACATAATTTGAGTAACCCCCCCACCCCCCCGTGAATGGTGAAAGACCTGAGCTCACCAGACAGCAACAGGGCCCCATCATGATTGCATATTTCCGAAAATTTTGCATAAGTTTTACCACATTTGAAAATATGGGAAGAGTGTTGTCCTGTAGAGGGGTCAGAAGTGCACGTCAGATAGATTTGCAGAAAAGAGACTCCCCTTTCTCTCTTTCCTAAGTGCTGCCTGTTTTGTTTTATACACAGATGTGTATCAGTGTTATGATTTATTCATTGAATGCTGCATACAGAAAAGGGGGCAAAAAGATCCACATTTAAAATTCAGACACTGACTGCGCCTAGGTGAAGTTGCAAGAGAGGGGATAACCTCTGGATTAATGAATGTTTTTGAAGGGCTCGGCTATCACCCTTTCTTGTTCATTCTGATCACAGCAATAGTAGTGTCACTGCTTAAATGACCTCTCTGCCAGAGTTTCTCATAATTCCACAGATTTTCTTCTTCTGCTGCAGCCTGCTCCTTTGCCATGTAGAATGTCAATTCACTCTCCTTGTCTCTCTCTCGCACTTAATGTCATTAATACTGCCACCTAAATCAGTACAGCTTAAGCTCTTATTCACTTTTTAGCTAGTAGGACACCGAGAGCTTTCCAATGAATGCCATGCAGGCTGTGAATCAAGTTCTCCGGTAATGTATTGGGCTGTTGTTAATGAGCACGGCTGTGCACTCCTATTCTACTTAAATGCTGTCTCAGCTTTGATTAGTGTCCCAAGGTGTGGGAGAATTTATTTGCTCCACCTTTTCCTTAAACCAAGGATGGGATTCCTCCCCCCAGTTCCATGTTCCTTTCTGGGCAACTTGCCAATGACCACATGCCAGTAGTAGGTGGGGCCAGAGTCAAAAATGGGTAGAGCAATGAATATAAATTTTACCTTTGTGCAGTAGGCTTGATACTAGGCACACTAATGGGATCCTCATAACAGAGGGTCCTGGTTGCGCCCGGGACTCAAGAGCTCACCTGACAGGGTTAAAATGGGGGGAGGAGGAGCGGGAAGTCCTGGCCATTCCCCTGGGATCATGCCAGGCTGTTTTAGCCAATAGCCAGTGGGTGGCGTGATCCCAGGGGCTTTAAAAGCAGCAGTGTGATGCAAGTGGGGCACTTGCATTTGCACGGCTGAACACCCGCCCACCCTCCCTAGTTCAGGTAGAGTCGCTTGGCCTTGCTTTGGTTTGGGTCGCCTGTTTTGGAATAGGGGCTGGGTAGGAATTTTTCCCATTTGGCAGATTGGCTTTTAGTCATTTGGTTTTCACCTACCCCATAGCAAATCGTCACAACTTGTAAGGTGGCGGTTCGGCATTGGCTCAGTTGGATTGTGGGTAGGGGAGGTGCAGCCATCACCTGCCCCTCCAGGAATTGGGTATTCTGTTAAAGGAATCTGGGGGTCCTGGATCTCGTCTGAAGTCCTGGATCTTGTCTGAGGGGCTAGGGCCATGCCAGGACCACAGGAACCCCGGGGTGAGTTTAGGTTGGTCCTCATCGACCTAGCTCCCTCGTTTGGTTTACCCCATTGAATGACCACCCTGAGAGGTGGAGTCAGTTATAGTGGGGAGTCAATGCCTAAGCCAATACCTCTCACGTGATTGTATTTCAATAAAGTTGTGGCCAAAATTTGCACAAAAACTTAAACTAATATAAGTGTCTGTGTGTGTTTATTTTGGGGGTGGGTCTTGGGGCCTCAAGACGCAAACATATCTGTTAACCAACTGAATCATGTGCTATTTCATGGTGCCCTTCAGAAGCTTTTCGGCTTACAAAATTCATGATTTCTCACCACTGGCCAACAAGATCCCAAGGACCTTGTTAGCTGCTTCAGAAGAACTGCCTGAGTGGAGAGAGAGGTGGCTGCTCAGCATAATTTTAGCTTCCTTTGAGAAGCGTACAATAAAGGAACAGAAAATAAGCCATTTGACCAATTCAAAATGCAATTTATAAGTTCTATTAACCCCAGCCATCTGCCTTGAGAATTCCTCCCCATGACCAGTTGTGGGATGGTGGGATTCAAACATTTGTAAATAGAATGTTGGACCAGATGGACCTTAGTTGGACCCAGCAAAGTGTTTCTTGTACAATGGCATCAAAAGTTAATTGTTAAGGGATCATTTGTAACGGGTCTCGATAGTACACACATTGCAACCTGGATGCATTCTGAAATACTAAAGCCATGTTCAGGACTGCCATCATGCAGTGCTGATGTTTCAACATAGTGCAGCAATAAGAACTCACAGATTCCTGATGTGTCAGGACACCTGCCATACCCTTTCGCAGCCCTTGAAGCTGTTCTGACAAAGTTCAGCTATAGCTATCTGAACATCTGACATTGGAGTAATGGCATCCTGTCAACAATGGCATCGTGTCAACAGCATTAGCAATCAGAAAGAAGTGGGAAACATGAATAGTCAGGTATCAAGTATGAGATAACCAACCTGACTGTTGAAATTGAAACCGACTTGACCTGATTGTTGCTTCATAAAAGGGAAATGAATGCAATTTTGCATAGGAATGTGCGGGATTCTTCACACAAATTTTGCAGATCTTATGGAAAACCTTGGTTTTTTTGTAATTTTTAAAAATTGACTTAAGAAAATTACAGTGGTGCCCCACAAGACGAATGCCTCGCAAGACGGAAAACTCGCTAGACGAAAGAGTTTTCCATTTTGGAGGTGCTTCGCAAAATGAATTTCCTATGGGCTTGCTTCGCAAGACGAAAATGTCTTGCGAGTTCCTGCGGGTTCCCCCCCCTTTTTCTAAGCCACTAAGCCACTTATCCGCTTATCCGCTAAGTCGCTAAAAGCTGCTAAAAGCTGCTAAAAGCCGCTAAAAGTGCTAATAGCGCTAATCCGCTAAGCCATCAATAGGCTTGCTTCACAAGATGAAAAAACCGCTTGACGAAGAGACTCGCAGAACGGATTCTTTTCGTCTTGCGAGGCACCACTGTATACAGACAGCAAAACGAAGAAGCCTCAATTAACATTGCCTTCTACCAATAAGAAATAATAACTATTACAATAATGAAAATACTAAAAATACATTTACTTCCCCTTTTGAACTTCTATTCTGGTTACAATATATTTCTATTCTATAAGAATCTATTATATCCTTTGCTGTCCCATATATTATTTTATTTCCCAAATTCAACCTAACCCTCCCCTTCTCCCCATTGCTTTCCTTTCACCTGTGTGAAATCTTCCCATCATAATTTTTTTTTTCTAGTTGCTTTAATAAAATAGAATAACATGAAAACTGTTAAATTATAATTACTTCTTTTGTCCTTACACGCTTAAAAATTGCCTATTAAGAGTTCTGCTTTAACACCCTATTTCTTCATGTATTCCCATTCTGTATAGAATTTTTGATTGGAGTAGCCCCTGACTGATGCAGTCATTTTTTCATTTTGTTTATTCTTGCAGCTAACTGGAATATCCCAGTACTGAGAAGGCTAAGCTAGAAGTATTTGCTCTGCCATGGAGTCTTCTATTTTGTGTTTCCATGCGAGACCATTTAGTTGTGTACCACATCTGCAGTCTGAAGTAGTGCAGTTGAGAAACAAATATGGCACCTCACCTGAATCAGGGATTCAGCCTGATCAATTTTCCCTGAGCAAAAACTGAGATCAGTCTAAAGTACACAGGTTTTCTTTAATCTCATCACTTGTCAATTAACAATATATTAATATCATGTTTTTCACTTATTTCTCTTACAGAAGGAAAAACAATGCAAGCAATTTTCTGGATGGAGAAGGAGCAGGACAAAGCCATTAGAGCCCTACCCTCTCAGTGTGCAATGTTCTGTAATGCAAAAATGTTTTGTGTTGATTTGAATATTTAAAATGTGAATCTTACTAAAATAATTGTTTACATTGTTTATACATAACAAATCAGTTTATATTGAGAATAAAATAAATGATTTTTAAAGAAGCATTTTTTTCACGCAAACCATGCTCTGTATGAAAAACTCCCGCTAAATGTCATATATATTTTTATTACACATCCTTTAAATAAATGATTTAATGATTATCAGTTTCCTGTCAGGAGAATCTAAAACAATGATGTCATTTTTATGAATTGCTATGCCAGGCTGAAACCATACAAGTTTAAGAAATATGAACTGCTATGGACCATGTTTGAATAACAGTAATACAATGAAGAGACAATCAGTTAAAGAACAGTAAACCCCATCCCTAGTAAAAACACAGGGCAGAGATTGCAGAGGAATTTAGGGATGCTTTGGAAATTCTGTGAATTCTGATATAAACCTACATTTCCATGTAGGTTTGCTGTTAGTTAGTTTTTTTTTAAAAAAATCTCAAATTAATGTGGAAAGGAGGGAAAACAGACTTCTGGAATAGACCACTGGAAATGCACTGATTCACCCTTTCTTAGACATTATCCCATGTTCTTTCCTGTAATCTCTATCTCTGCATGCCATCCATTTAGAGGCACACCAGATCAGAAAATGGATGTGCTATTTTGAATGCTTGCTGTACGCAAGCAATGTTAATCAGCATGGCAATGTCCAACTTGTATGCAAATTTATTGATTTGGGTATATTTTCTTTGTTTCTTTATAGACACATTCAACCAATGTAGCATCAGTTGGGAAACTGCTGAAAACTGCTCTTATTTGTTGCAAATGTGTTTTATAGACCCCAAGAAATAAGGAGCTGACTGAAGTACATAAGGCAGGTGTTGATAAGTGATGGATGGCAAAGCTCAACCCAAGCAGGGCACAAAAACGGGGGGGGGGGGGAGAGAGCATAGTATGGCAAGCAGTCTGAATAATCACCAAGACAGAAAAGGTCAGGAGAAAAAAGCAAAGCAGAAAAATGTGTGGTACTATAATTAAATATAAATGTGGCTGTTGGAATAAGGAGGAAAACCACAACATTTCTTTAATTAAGAGTGAAATTTAGTGCAAAACTTCATAGAACACAGAAGATGCCTCGTGCATTATTATTATTTTTTAAATAAAGGGACACTTGTTTTTTTTAAAAAAGATTTTTATTAAGTTTTTCAAAAGTTATATATAAACAAAACAAAACAATAATAAAAAACAGACAAAAATAAAAGACAAGTATAGTTTCAATCCCTTTTTTTCTTATAACTTACTTCCCCGACTTCCTCGTACCTCCCCTCTCTGTATTCCAATTTCTATTTTATTCTTTCAGCAAATCCTTTCCCTTAATTTTCATTTAATTTTTGGCCTTTCTTTTCTTTCTACTTATCCATTACGGCTGGAAACCACATAATTTCTAAACCAATGTCATTCTAACATTCATAAATTTTGCAATATTTCTTGAGATAGTCCTTAAATTTCTTCCAATCCTTTTCCGCTGTCTCTCTCCCCTGGTCGGATTCTGCCAGTCATTTCTGCCAGTCCCATGTAGTCTATCACCTTCATCTGCCATTCTTCCAAGGTGGGTAGATCTTGTGTCTTCCAATTATTTTTTTAATAAAGGGACACTTGAAGATGCTTTATATGGAGTCAGTCCAATGGTCCATCAAGCTCAGAATTGTTTTCACTGACTGGAAGCAGTTCTCCAGGCTTTCATAGCATCACAGAATTGTAGAGTTAGAAGGGACCAAGGGTCCTCTAGTCCAATTCCCTGCAAGGCAGGGATCTCAACACACAGTCTCCTATCCAATTTGAAACCAAATCAGATCCTGCTTAGCTTTGCAAATGTGCTAGCAATTTATCACTGCACCACTAGGAGTTCTCTCCAAGCCCTACCTTGAGATGCCACGAGTTGCATCTATTTAAACACCTTTATCATACCCACATCTGCTATGGCATGGGAATGGGGCTGTGCATGATTTTTGCGTGTTCAGACTCAGAAACCTCCCGCCTAAATAAATTCACAATTGACTCAAATTTGGGTTTTGGTTTTTGGCAGAATTTAGGCCACAACTTTATTGATTACAGAAAGTGACTGGTTCCATAAGCTCTGGTTCGACTAGCTTCCTGCCATGCAGGTAGTGCTGACCCAGGGTTCCAGCATAGGTCAGCCTAGGGTGAACATCTGGATAAGCAGAAAGCCGGGAACAGGCTATCTCCACCACCCAAATGTCCCCCTGGACTCAGGCATGAGCACAACCCTCTCTCAGGGGTTGACCAAACCATCGAGTCCCTGGATTCCTTTAATGGAATACCTTTCACATAGGGATGGCGAGAGTGTTCTCCCATCCCTATCACCTGAACCAAAGCCTATCCGCAACCTTACAAGTTGTGACGATTTGCTACGTGGCAGGTGAAACCCAAATGGCACCAGCCAATCAGCCAAGTGGGGAAAATTCCTGTCATGCCCCTGTTTCAATGACACACGACACACGACAGCATAGCAAGATCAAGAGCAAAGCCCTAAAAGCAGGGAGAGATGGGCGGGAGTTCTGAATGCACGTGCCGAAAGAGGAAGCTCTGGGTCACGTGCATGAGTATAAATACGTCCCTCGAACCATTTGGACTGTGTCCCATTGGCCAGATTTCACCCAGCTACGAGGGACCTACCAATTGGGTGTTGTGGCTCACCAATTTTACCCACCCACAACAGGGTGTCAGTTTCCCAGGTCTCACCGCAATACGTGCCCTTTTTAAGGGAGGACCCAATTTGCCTCTATTAAAAAGAAAAAAAACCCCACATTTTTGTTACATGTTCCGTTATACTCATAGGCCTGGGTCCTAAACCTGCTGACACACAGTCGGATTTTTCATTTCTTTCTTTGCTTTGAGTCATGGCATGTTGTGTAAGATTATGAATAGCTTTTGAAAATCCTTCCGTTTCATGAAGGTTTGATGTGGTGTGGTAAGATGTTAATTTAAGGAACAAAGGCCCAGAAGCCTATTTGTGAATGTGAAAGTTGCTGTGCATTCAGACTCTGGCCTTGATTCTGTAGCATCACTGAAATATTTTATTTTGTAGAAAAGTTAATAAAGCAAACAGAAGATCAACATAAATATTTTAAGCCCTTGTGACCTAACTGGGTAATGCATAACTAGATGCTGTGACAATAAGTGGCTTCCTTCCTTCCTTCCCTTCTCGGTATAGGAAGCTGTCAATTTTAACTGTGATAAGGGCATAGACAGCAACATTAAGTTGTATTCGTGTTTACCTAAATGAGCAATTGGAAGTGCAATCAGCCGATCTTTGGAAAATATGAAATAATGTTGATTTAGTGGCATGCTTACAGTTTGTTCCTTGATGTGTAATCACACTTCCAAAGACAAACTTTTCATCAGTTAGCATTGTAAGTAACACTCCCCCCGCACTCTTCAGAACATCTCTACATTGGTGATTGTCTTCCAGCTGCATTAAATTTACAGAGCTGTGTCAATTAAAAGAAAAATAAATAAACAGGTATGTAGGAGCCAAGGAAAGAGGAACTACATCCCTGAAAGTCCTGTTCCTTTGCATCAGGATGACCTTAGGTGAAAAACGATTTGTCTTCTTCCGTGACAAAGTAAAGGGAATACAAAAGGGAGTATTTTGTAAACTGCCTGTAATGGGAATTGGGGTTGCTCATGCGTAAGTTGCCTCTACTCTTGGCAAAGTTGCCTGGTTAAACCTTTCCCTGGCTGCACAGCCCTTACTCCGCGGCTGTGTCAGTCACTGGCAGAATCCGTCAGTGGGCGTTTCCTGAACTTCTTCCAGCATAAAAGTTCTTTGACGCCAAGTCTCCGCCTAGCCTCCCTGCCCGGAAGTCTTCTGCGCAGGGTGGGCATGGCCAGCGGAGGACCTGTGCTCTCCCCGCTAGTTTCTGTGGAAGAGTCCTGGAGACATCTCTCCGAAGCCCTCCCCTGCTCCCCTTTCTTCCTGGTGTCACGCTGATTTCCTTCCTCAGTGGATGAGTTCCCTCTCTCCCTGATGGGTCTTTCTCCGGCATTGCTGGGGAGCCTTACCTCCACTCCTGGCTCCGATGACAGTTCCCTGACACTGCCCTATGATCCTCAGATGAAGGGCAGTATGCTACTGCTACCTACTACTGCTACAGGACCCAGGTGGCACTGTGGTCTAAACCGCTGAGCCTCTTGGGCTTGCTGATCAGAAGGTTGGTGGTTCAAATCCCCATGATGGGGTGAGCTCCCATTGCTCTGTCCCAGCTCCTGCCAACCTAGCAGTTCAAAAGCACACCAGTGCAAGTACATAAATAGGTACCGCTGTGGTGGGAAGGTAAACAATGTTTCCATGCACTCTGGCACTTGTCACGGTCCTCCATGCGCCAGAAGCGGTTTAGTCATGCTGGCCACATGACCCAGAAAGCTGTCTGTGGACAAACGCCAGCTCCCTCAGCCTGAAAAGTGAGATGAGCACTGCACCCCATAGTCACCTTTGACTGGACTTAACCATCCAGGTTTATTTTTACTTTTTACTACTGCTGCTACTACTACTAGGGATGCAGGTGGCACTGTGCTCTAAACCACTGAGCCTCTTGGGTTTGCCGATCAGAAGGTCAGTGGTTCGAATCGCTGCAACGGGGTGAGCTCCCGTTTCTCAGTCCTAGCTCCTGCCAACCTGACAATTTGAAAGCACACCAAAAATGCAAGTAGATAAATAGGTACCACTCCGGCAGAAAGGTAAATGGCATTTACGTGCGCTGCTCTGGTTTCACTAGACGTGGCTCAGTCATGCTGGCCACATGACCCGGAAAAACTGTCTGCGGACAAACGACAGCTCCCTTGGCCCGTAAAGCGAGATGAGTGCCACAATCCCAGAGTTGTCTCCGACTGGACTTAACTGTCAGGGGTCCTTTACCTTTTATATATACATACTACTACTACTAACAATAGTAATAATAATAATAATAATAATAATAATAATAATAATAATATCAATAATAATAATAATACAGTTGCCCCCAGCACAACATCCACACACCACTTCTGATCACCAGGCAACATTGCACATTGCACAGATGTTGGGGCAAACATTCATACATGCTTTTCCTTCTATTTTGAATGTTCAAACTCCCCCCCTCCACCATCCTGACTACAGTCGTATGCTTCTTAATCTTCATATTGTTCAAGCAAACAAAAAATACATACCTTGGGCAGGAAATTATTTCTATTCAGGGTAAGAAAGAGCATATATTTTCCACACTCAATATAGTGCATATTCTTTTCTTGCTGTTTTTGTCTGAATTCCCTGGCTGAAAACATCTTCACACTCTGCTGGCTGCACTATGTGACAATGGAAGAACAATCACAACTGTGAAGATATTGTAAGTCCAAGGTTTTTTTTCTTCTTCTTCTCCCCATTAAGATTTCTGTAAATTGCGATCGAACAACTATAACACTCATCTTCTTAAAATAGCCTGGCAACCAATACTTGGGCAGAATGAGAATTCATTTGCAAAGGATGCTAAAGAAATATAGTGTCAAAAAACGAAATCAAAAAAAGAAAGAGAGTCATAGCATTGAAATATAATAGATGCATGTATGATTTCACATTTCTGAAAAAATATATTTTTGCTCTAGCTTTGGCGCCCGTTTATGTACTAAATTCATTTTCATTGTATGTGAGTGTCTTTGTGTTTGTGTGTGTGTGATGTATTGACTGCAACCTAGCTATAGATGTTCATGACTAGTAATGTAATCCTATATATGCAAACCCACAAGTGAGACCCATTGACCATTGAGTTCAGTGGGACTGACTCCCAGGTAATTATGCACGGGGCAACAGTCTAAGAATGCAATCCTAGACTCACTTTCCTGAATGTAAGTCCTATTGAATTGAATGGGGGTTTCTTTTGGATAGGTCCCATTGGGATTTGGGTTGTAATCTGAACTGGAAACTACTTCCCCTGCTATTCCACCTGTCCCACTCTATTTTGTTAACAAGTGCTCTAGAATGGGATGAAGAAAATAGTACAAAGAAAGAAGAGAATCAATGACATAGTCAAGAATATTCACAGTTGGGGACAAGCTGAAAATATTAATTAGTTTTAGGAAATGTTTTAAGCTGAATCCTTTTCCAATTATATTTATATTCCAATTATATCTGAGACCTTTTCCAATTATTTTTAAGGCCAGATTTTCTTAATTATTGTCTATCAATTTATCTTTCCTTCTCTTTCATTCCCCCCCAGTTTAATATGTATTCAGTAATGCCATCACACAGCCCAGACATATCCAACATAGCACCTTCCATATGTTGCTGCTGCTGCTATAATAATTTATATACTGCTTTTCATTTCAAGAAGAAATGCCAAGGTGGTTCACAAACAAAAAAAGCCAGCAGCAAAATTGGAAGAATAAAACCAATTATAAAAATATAATTACCTGTAATTAAAATACATAGCAAAACAATTACATTGAAACATCCATAATTAAACTATATAATAAACAAATCCATTAGACAAGCATAAGAGTCAAAATAGCAATCAAAGCAGGAAAACAAGGAAATTCTTATTTAATCAAGTGAGCCTTCAAGAGCCCGTGGAATGCCAATACTGATGGGGCCTGCCATATTTCAGCAGGGAAAGCATTCTACAATACTAGTGCCACCAGTGGAGAAGCTTATGTCTGTATTACCACAGAGCGATAATTATCAGACTGGTCTGCAGCCAATGCTGGATTACAGCTTTCATAACCCCAATCACTGCCCATGTTTGCTGGTGGGACCTGTAGTCTAAGAAGATCTGAAAGGCACCACATTGTCTACTCCTGACAAAGTCAAATCTACTTGGTTACACAGTGTAGAGACAGTGTGACTGTGGATCAGAAGAAGCAGCTGGAAGAGAAGACTGGAACTCAAGCAGGTAGAAAACAGGCAAAAAGCTATTGAGCTATAGAAAGCCTGGAAGTATAGCCTGCTGCAGCTAAGGCACTAGCTTAATTTGAAGTTAGGATGAAAGGCTATCAAAGAGCCATGAGCAGTGAAGAAGAGTTCATCAAGGAGCTTCTGGGAGTTGACCAGAGAGAGAACTGCCTACAAACCCAGCTCATAGTAAAAACAGTGGATGTCCTCTGTATTTGGTGGTGAGATTGATTGAGTGGGGGAAAGGGACTAAGGATAAAAAAATTGATAGGTTTAAGAGCTACATTTTACAAATCAGTTTTACATACCGGTAATTTTATGTATTTGAAAGCAACTGCCATTTATAATAAAAAGCTGATAGAAGCAATTCTAAGTCCCAAAGAAACAATAACCAATTTAGGCACCAAAAACAATGTGTTCCCTGGAAGTTGTTCGTTAGCCAGCATTCACATAATGAGTCCACAATTTCCTTTGATTCCTATGGAAACATTTTTAAATAGGGATTTGTCTGCTCTCCCTCCCCTCTCTTCATTGTTTCTTCCTGAAATGGTTGCAGACAACAAGCAAAGTGGAAACAAACAAAAAATGTTGTCCAATCTCTCCTGATCCCTGATGTGACCAATCTCACCCCCGCCCCCATTTCCTTCCTCGCATGGCATTTGCCTGAAATGGCTGTTGCCAGCCAGCAAACCACAAGCAAGTAAAGAAGCGAGCAAACTCTAACTGTTCATATATCTGAATCTGTGGTGTGAATCTTGAGGTTTGGGCATAATTCTTTATGTTTGGATTGAAGAAATGGGTTTCCCAAATTTAAAACCTGACTGTGCAGTCAGTCTGAAATGGGCCCCCAAATCCCCATTTTTCCTTCTCCAAGGGTTCATTAGCTGAAAACCATTAACTTGAGCACTTGAGCAAATGTATAACAGGAACCCAGCTGTATAAACAAAGCCCTCTCCTTTATCAGTCCGTGACGCTTAATGGATGGCCTTGTCAGTTCCGAAGTGGAGACAGGATGGCTGAGCTGGGGCTTATCTTATCTTGTGGGTTGTAGATATCCTGAAACACTGACGCACAGAACTTGCAAGACACCCCCACGCTCGGGGATGACGCCAGGAGTGCTCTTAGAGTTGGTGACCTTCTTAGCCCAAGATAATGAATACAGGAATAGCAACATCCTTTTATGGTCAAGAGTACAGGAACAGGAACATCTGTTTATGGTCATGGATATCAACTTACGTGTATAAGCTGACGTGGCTGGATTCCTGGGGAGGGGGCAAGGGGACCAGAAAGGGTACATAAGCTCTGTGTAACCGCTCTTTAAGCACTCTTGCTGTGAACCGACCACACAAGTGCCTTCTGCTATCCGGAGAGCAGAATAAACTCTTTCTCTGAATCAACCTCAGTGTCATTTGACTTCCTTTCTCCCTCCCAGAAGCAACACAGACCCCACCAGTCAGTAAATCTAAGAAGGCTACAAGATAACTGAATTTTTTCATAACAAGTGGGCAGATGGTGGGACTTGTGTGTGTATTTACCTTATTTTTACCTTTATGGTTCATAATAAAGAAAGAACTCATTTTAGTTTACTTATAAAATGAGTCTGGTGAGTTCTGTTCCACCTCTGATGTATCACAAGCCAGTGGGTTATGTTGTTCTTGTTGTTGCTGTTTAGTCGTTTAGTCATGTCTGACTCTCCATGACCCCATGGACCAGAGCATGCCAGGCACTCCTGTCTTCCACTGCCTCCTGCAATTTGGTCAAACTCATGCTGATAGCTTTGCAAACACTGTCCAACCATCTCGTCCTCCGACGTCCCCTTCTCCTTGTGCCCTCCATCTTTCCCAACATCAGGGTCTTTTCCAGGGAGTCTTCTCTTCTCATGAGGTGGCCAAAGTATTGGAGCCTCAGCTTCACGATCTGTCCTTCCAGTGAGCACTCAGGGCTGATTTCCTTAAGAATGGATAGGTTTGATCTTCTTGCAGTCCATGGGACTCTCAAGAGTCTCCTCCAGCACCATAATTCAAAAGCATCAATTCTTTGGCGATCAGCCTTCTTTATAGTCCAGCTTTCATTTCCATACATCACTACTGGGAAAACCATAGCTTTTACTATACAGACCTTTGTTGGCAAGGTGATGTCTCTACTTTTTAAGATGCTGTCTAGGTTTGTCATTGCTTTTCTCCCAAGAAGAAGGCGTCTTTTAATTTCGTGGCTGCTATCACCATCTCCAATGATCATGGAGCCCAAGAAAGTAAAATCTCTCACTGCCTCCATTTCTTCCCCTTCTATTTGCCAGGAGGTGATGGGACCAGCGGGTTATAGTTAAAGGTGTTGGTGAACAACATAGTACACATCTATGGCAGCAGCTATTATAAGGTTTTGAAATCTGTGTACCATGGTGGAAACACGAGTTAAATAGAAACTCCTCAGCAGTCTCAAACAGAAGCTCATTCTCTATGAGTAGCAACTCTCCCCATCCATATTTAATCAAAAGAAAAAAAGAAAAATCCTCTCGTGTGCATGTTGTGAAAGGAGGTTTAATCTGAATGGTTCTGTCTTTCTGAGATATTCCAATAGCCAGCACTTATCAGGGGCGGGGGGGAAGAAATGTTTTATCAAGTAATCATGACAAGTCACCTAGGCATTTAGGGCTGGATCGGTCAAAATATTATTTTATAAGATATAATTATTCCAGACAGAAAACACAGTCTGAAAACATATGCAATCTAATTTAACAGTTCCATCTAATAACGTCTCAAGCTGTCATTTGTACATGGGAATTATATAGCAACACAGATATATTTCTCCAGACTTAATCCACTGCCCTATTCAGCTCCACTAATCAGTGATTATGGAAACGAAGGTCATTATCTTGCAAAGCAATCATATCACAAGAAACCCAGATCAAAACCAATTCAGAAAGCTCCATGAATGGCCAGCAAGTCTGATTTTCATGCAAAAAAACCCCACAAAAAACCCCAAACTAAGTTGATGGAAGTGTTTGCACTGAATCTTAGAGAAAGTGGGGGGAAGCAGGACTAAAAAACAAATTTCATTTTCTACCATTTGACTCACAAGCACTATGTCAAAAAAAGGGGGAGGAAAAGTGTTGTATTTCCTTCCTTTGCTAGATTAATCTCTCCTTTTCTAAAATCCAGCAGAGTTTATGTAAGAGAAACCAAGCATAACAGAAAGATCATTAAGTTCTCAATTTGAAAATGCAATTCATTTTTTACAAAGCTGAAGAACAAAGTGTGCACAGTCACTGCTGTGCTGCATCTTTAGTGAGCAGGTCGAATGCTTAGACAGCAACAAGAGTTTCAAACTGTGTTCCTCTGTAGTTCCCAGTGCTATGGCAATCTTTGACTACACTGAGATTCTGAGGGCAGGAACAGCTAATGCAGTACTCCCACCACCCACAGGATGTTCCAACCAGTCTAGACCGGTTCCAACCTGCTTCAGCTGGTTCTAACTGGTTCAAAATAGGCTCAAATGGTCTGGACTGGCTCCAACCAGTCTGAACCAGTTCCAACCGGTCTAGAACGGTTCCAATCAGCTTGGATCAGTTCAAACCGGCTTCAACCGGTTCCAACCGGTCTGAACCAGTTCCAACCGGTCTAGACTGGTTCCAACCGGCTTCAATCGGTTCCAACTGGTGTAGACTGATTCAAACCGGCTTGGACCGGTTCCAACCGCTCTAGACCGGTTCCAACCAGCTTGCACCCATTCAAACTGGCTTCAACCGGTTCCAACCGGTCTGGACTGATTCCAACCTGCTTGGACCAGTTCAAACCAGCTTCAACCGGTTCCAACCTGCTTGGACCGGTTCAAACCAGCTTGGACTGGTCCAAACTGGTCTGGACCGGTTCAAACCAGCTTCAACAGCTTCAACCGGCTCCAACCAGTCAGAACCAGTTCCAACTGGTCCAGACTGGTTCCAACTGGCTTCAACCAGTTCCAACTGGTCTGAACCACTTCCAACCAGTCTGAACCAGTTTCAACTAGTCTGAACCAGTTTCAACTGGTCTAGACCGGATCCAACCAGCTTGGACCGCTTCAAACTGGCTTCAACCAGTTCCAACCTGCTTGGACCGGTTCAAACCAGCTTCAACCGGTAACAACTGGTCTGAACCAGTTCCAACCAGTCTGAACCAGATCTAACAGGTCTAGACCGGTTCCAACCGGCTTGGACAGGTTCCAACCTGTCTAAACTGGTTCCAACTGGTCTGATCCAGTTTCATCTGGTCTGAACCAGTTTCAACCGGTCTAGACCGGATCCAACCAGCTTGGATCACTTCAAACCGGCTTCAACCGGTACCAAGTGGTTTGAACCAGTTCCAATCGGTATGAACCAGTTCCAACCAGCATGGACCGGTTTCAAACATTCTAGACTGATTCCAACCAGCTTGGACCCGTTCAAATTGGCTTCTACCGGTTCAAACCAGTCTGGACTGGTTCCAACCAGCTTGAACCGGTTCCAACAAGTCTAGACCGGTACCAACTGGTGTAAACCGGTTCAAAACTGCTTCAACCGGTTCCAACTGGCTCAAACCAGTTGAAACAGTTCTGGAACACTTTCAACCAGTCTAGACCAGTTCCAAGCCGTCTAAACCAGTTCCAACTTGCTTTAACCGGTTCCAACTGGCTCAAACCAGTTGAAACTGTCTTGGATTGGTTCAAATCGGTATGGACCGGTTAAAACTGGATTCAACCGGTTCACACCGGTCTGAACTGGTTCCAACTGGTCCAGACCAGTTCAAACCGGTTTGGACTGGTTCAAACCGCCTTCAACTGGTTCCAAGCGGTCTGAACCGGTTCCAACTGGTCTGAACCAGTTCCAACTGGTCTAGACCGGTTTCAACCTGCTTGGACCGGTTCAAACAGGATTCAATCAGTTCAAACCTGTCTGGACTGGTTCTAACTTGCTTGGACTGGTTCCAACCTGTCTGAACCAGTTCCAACCAGTATGAACCAGTTTCAACGGGTCTGAACCAGCTCCAACTAGTCTAGACTGGTTCCAACCGGCTTCAACCAGTTCCAACTGCTCTGAACCAGTTCCAACCAGTGTAGACTGATTCAAACCGGCTTGGACCGGTTCCAACCAGTCTAGACAGGTTCCAAGCAGCTTGACCCATTCAAACTAGCTTCAACCGGTTCCAACCGGTCTGGACCGGTTCCAACCAGTCTAGACCAGTTCCAACCAGCTTGGACCGGTTCAAACCGGCTTCAACCGATTCCTACCTGCTTGGACCGGTTGAAACAGGCTTGGAGTGGTCCAAACTGGTCTGGACCGGTTCAAACCAGCTTCAACAGCTTCAACCGGCTCCAACCAGTCAGAACCAGTTCCAGCTGGTCCAGACTGGTTCCAACTGGCTTCAACCAGTTCCAACCTGCTTGGACCAATTCAAACAGGATTCAATCGGTTCCAACCTGTCTGGACTGGTTCTAACTTGCTTGGACTGGTTCCAACCTGTCTGAACCGGTTCCAACCGGTATGAACCAGTTTCAACAGGTCTGAACCAGCTTTACCCTTCTAGACCGAATCCAACCAGCTTGGACCGCTTCAAACCGGCTTGAAACAGTTTCAACAGGTCTGAACCAGCTTTACCCTTCTAGACCGAATCCAACCAGCTTGGACCACTTCAAACCAGCTTGAACCAGTTTCAACAGGTCTGAACCAGCTTCAAACGTTCTAGACCGAATCCAACCGGCTTGGACCGCTTCAAACTGGCTTCAACCAGTTCCAAGAGATTTGAACAGGTTCAAACCGGTCTGAATCAGTTCCAACCGGTCTAGACCGGTTCCAACTAGATTGGATCGGTTCCAACGGACATCGAAGGGTTCAATCCGGTATGAACCAGATCCAACCAGTCTAGATGGGTTCCAAACAGCTTGGGCTGGTTCCAACTGGTCTAAACTGGTTCAAACCAGTTTAAACCAGTTCAAACCAGTCTAGACTGGTTCCAGCCGGTGTAGACCGATTCAAACTGGCTTGGACCGGTTCCAACTGGTCTAACCCAGTTCAAACCGGCTTCAATTGGTTCCAACTGGCTCAAACCGGTTCAAACTGGTCTGGACCGGTTCCAACCAGCTTCGACTGGTTCAAACCGGCTTTGACTGGTTGAATCTGGGATCAACTTGTTCAAACCGGTCTGGACCGGTTCCAACTAGTCTAGACCAGTTCAAACCTGCTTGGACTGGCTCAAAACGGTTTGGACAGATTCAGACCGTCTGGAATGGTTCCAACTAGTTTAGACTGCTTCCAACCTACATGGACAGCCCAAACCAGCTTCGATCAGTCCAATGATCAGGAACAGTTCCAACCAGCTTGAACTTATTCAAACAGGTTTCAACTGGTTCAAACCGGCCGGGTCCGGTTCCAACCAAATTGGAACAGTTCAAACAAGTCTAGACCGGTCCGGGGATTAGTGATTTTTTCAAAAAAATCTTTTTCTGCCGGTTAAGTTGTCGAGGGCTGATTTCTTGTCCTGTGATAAAACCCTTCTGTTTCGACCGCCAAACATCTCAGGGGAGCATTACAAACGTTTGGCACCATTTTTGAGTGAATTGCCGAAAGTCAGATTTTTGCTGAAATTGTGACTTAGGGATTTTTGCAAAAAAATATTTTTCTGCCGGTTAGGTTGTCGAGGGCGGATTGCTTGTCCTGTGATAAAAAGGCTTCTGTTTCGATCGCCAAACCTCTCAGAGGATCATTTGCAACCATTTGGTACCATTTTTGAGTGAAATGCCGAAAGTCAGATTTTTGATGAAATTGTGACCCCGGGGCTTAGGGATTTTTTCAAAAAAATATTTTTCTGCCGGTTACATTTTCATGGGCTGATTTCTTGTACTGTGATAAAACCCTTCTGTTTCGACCGCCAAACCTCTCAGGGTAGCATTTTCAACAGTTTGGCACCATTTCTGAGTGAATTGCCGGAAGACAGATTTTTGCTGAAATTGTGACCCCGGGGCTTAGGGATTTTTTCAAAAAAATCTTTTTCTGCCGGTTAAGATGTTCAGGGCTGATTTCTTGTCCTGTGATAAAAAGCCTTCTGTTTCGACCGCCAAAGCTCTCAGGGGAACATTTTTCACAGTTTGGCACCAATTTTGAGTGAATTGCCGAAAGTCAGATTTTTGCTGAAATTGTGATCCCGGGGCTTAGGGATTTTTTCAAAAAAATCTTTTTCTGCCGGTGAAGTTGTTGAGGGCTGATTTCTTGTCCAGTGATAAAACCCTTTTGTTTCGACCACCAAACCTCTCAAGGGAGCATTTACAACCGTTTGGCACCATTTTTGAGTGAATTGTCGAAAGTCAGATTTTTGATGAAATTGTGACGACGGGGCTTAGGTATTTTTTCAAAAAAATATTTTTCTGCAGGTTAGGTTGTTGAGGGCAGATTGCTTGTTCTGTGATAAAAAGGCTTCTGTTTCGATCGCCAAACCTCTCAGGGGAACATTTGCAACCGTGTGGCACCATTTTTGAGTGAATTGCCGAAAGTCAGATATTTTATGAAATTGTGACCACGGGGCTTAGGTATTGTTTAAAAAAAAAACTTTTTCTGCCGGTTACATTTTCATGGGCTGATTTCTTGTCCTGTGATAAAACCCTTCTGTTTCAACCGCCAAACCTCTCAGGGTAGCATTTACAACCGTTTGGCACCATTTTTGAGTGAAAGGCCGAAAGTCAGATTTTTGATGAAATTGTGACCCCCGAGGCTTAGGGATTTTTTCAAAAAAATATTTTTCTGCTGGATACATTTTCATGGGCTGATTTCTTGTCCTGTGATAAAACCCTTCTGTTTCAACCGCCAAACCTCTCAGGGTAGCATTTACAACCGTTTGGCACCATTTTTGAGTGAAATGCCAAAAGTCAGATTTTTGATGAAATTGTGACCCCGGGGCTTAGGGATTTTTCCCCAAAAATCTTTTTCTGCCGGTTACGTTGTTGAGGGCTGATTTCTTGTCCTGTAATAAATCCCTTTTCTTTCGACCGCCAAACCTCTCAGGTTAGCATTCAGAACCGTTTGGCACCATTTTTGAGTGAATTTCCGAAAGTTAGATTTTTGATGAAATTGTGACCCCGGGGCTTAGGGATTTTTTTCAAAAAAAAACTTTTTCTTCCGGTTACATTTTCATTGGCTGATTTCTTGTCCTGTGATAAAACCCTTCTGTTTTGACCGCCAAACCTCTCAGGGTAGCATTTTCAACAGTTTGGCACCATTTCTGAGTGAATTGCCGGAAGACAGATTTTTGCTGAAATTGTGACCCAGGGGCTTAGGGATTTTTTCAAAAAAATATTTTTCTGCCAGTGACGTTCTTGAGGGCTGATTTCTTGTTCTGTGATAAAAAGCCTTGTGTTTCGACCGCCAAACCTCTCAGAGGATCATTTGCAACCATTTGGCACCATTTTTGAGTGAGTTTCCAAAAGTCAGATTTTTGATGAAATTGTGACCCCGGGGCTTAGGGATTTTTTCAAAAAAATCTTTTTCTGCCGGTGAAGTTGTTGAGGGCTCATTTCTTGTCCAGTTATAAAAAGCCTTCTGTTTCGAGCGCCAAACCACTCAGAGGATCATTTGCAACTATTTGGCACCATTTTTGAGTGAATTGCCGAAAGTCAGATTTTTGCTGAAATTGTGACCCCGGGGCTTAGGGATTTTTTCAAAAAAATCTTGTTCTGCCAGTTACATTTTCATGGGCTGATTTTTTGTCCTGTGATAAAACCCTTCTGTTTCGACCGCCAAACCTCTCAGGGTAGCATTTTCAACAGTTTGGCACCATTTCTGAGTGAATTGCCGGAAGACAGATTTTTGCTGAAATTGTGACCCCGGGGCTTAGGGATTTTTTCAAAACAATCTTTTTCTGCCGGTTAAGATGTTCAGGGCTGATTTCTTGTCCTGTGATAAAAAGCCTTCTGTTTCGACCGCCAAAGCTCTCAGGGGAGCATTTTTCACAGTTTGGCACCAATTTTGAGTGAATTGCCGAAAGTCAGATTTTTGCTGAAATTGTGATCCCGGGGCTTAGGGATTTTTTCATAAAAATCTTTTTCTGCCGGTTAAGTTGTTGAGGGCTCATTTCTTGTCCAGTGATAAAAATCCTTCTGTTTCGACTGCCAAACCTTTCAGGGGAGCATTTGCAATCGTTTGGCACCATTTTTGAGCGAATTGCCAAAAGTCAGATTTTTGATGAAATTGTGACCCTGGGGCTTAGGGATTTTTTCAAAAAAATCTTGTTCTGCCGGTGAAGTTGTTGAGGGCTGATTTCTTGTCCTGTGATAAAACCCTTTTGTTTCGACCGCCAAACCTCTCAGGGGAGCATTTACAACCGTTTGGCACCATTTTTGAGTGAATTGTCGAAAGTCTAATTTTTGATGAAATTGTGACGACGGGGCTTAGGTATTTTTTCAAAAAAATATCTTTCTGCTGGTTACATTTTCATGGGCTGATTTCTTGTCCTGTGATAAAACCCTTCTGTTTTGACCGCCAAACCTCTCAGGGGAGCATTTACAACCGTTTGGCACCATTTTTGAGTGAATTGTCGAAAGTCAGATTTTTGATGAAATTGTGACGACGGGGCTTAGGTATTTTTTCAAAAAAATATTTTTCTGCAGGTTAAGTTGTTGAGGGCAGATTGCTTGTCCTGTGATAAAAAGGCTTCTGTTTCGATCGCCAAACCTCTCAGGGGAACATTTGCAACCGTGTGGCACCATTTTTGAATGAATTGCCGAAAGTCAGATATTTTATGAAATTGTGACCACGGGGCTTAGGTATTGTTTAAAAAAAAAACTTTTTCTGCCGGTTACATTTTCATGGGCTGATTTCTTGTCCTGTGATAAAACCCTTCTGTTTCAACCGCCAAACCTCTCAGGGTAGCATTTACAACCGTTTGGCACCATTTTTGAGTGAAATGCCGAAAGTCAGATTTTTGATGAAATTGTGACCCCCGAGGCTTAGGGATTTTTTCAAAAAAATATTTTTCTGCTGGTTACATTTTCATGGGCTGATTTCTTGTCCTGTGATAAAACCCTTCTGTTTCAACCGCCAAACCTCTCAGGGTAGCATTTACAACCGTTTGGCACCATTTTTGAGTGAAATGCCAAAAGTCAGATTTTTGATGAAATTGTGACCCCGGGGCTTAGGGATTTTTCCCCAAAAATCTTTTTCTGCCGGTTACGTTGTTGAGGGCTGATTTCTTGTCCTGTAATAAATCCCTTTTCTTTCGACCGCCAAACCTCTCAGGTTAGCATTCAGAACCGTTTGGCACCATTTTTGAGTGAATTTCCGAAAGTTAGATTTTTGATGAAATTGTGACCCCGGGGCTTTGGGATTTTTTTCAAAAAAAAATCTTTTTCTTCCGGTTACATTTTCATTGGCTGATTTCTTGTCCTGTGATAAAACCCTTCTGTTTTGACCGCCAAACCTCTCAGGGTAGCATTTTCAACAGTTTGGCACCATTTCTGAGTGAATTGCCGGAAGACAGATTTTTGATGAAATTGTGACCCCCGAGGCTTAGGGATTTTTTCAAAAAAATATTTTTCTGCTGGTTACATTTTCATGGGCTGATTTCTTGTCCTGTGATAAAACCCTTCTGTTTCGACCGCCAAACCTCGCAGGGTAGCATTTTCAACAGTTTGGCACCATTTCTGAGTGAATTGCCGGAAGACAGATTTTTGCTGAAATTGTGACCCAGGGGCTTAGGGATTTTTTCAAAAAAATCTTTTTCTGCCAGTGACGTTGTTGAGGGCTGATTTCTTGTTCTGTGATAAAAAGCCTTGTGTTTCGACCGCCAAACCTCTCAGAGGATCATTTGCAACCATTGGCACCATTTTTGAGTGAGTTTCCAAAAGTCAGATTTTTGATGAAATTGTGACCCCGGGGCTTAGGGATTTTTTCAAAAAAATCTTTTTCTGCCGGTGAAGTTGTTGAGGGCTCATTTCTTGTCCAGTTATAAAAAGCCTTCTGTTTCGAGCGCCAAACCACTCAGAGGATCATTTGCAACTATTTGGCACCATTTTTGAGTGAATTGCCGAAAGTCAGATTTTTGCTGAAATTGTGACCCCGGGGCTTAGGGATTTTTTCAAAAAAATCTTGTTCTGCCAGTTACATTTTCATGGGCTGATTTTTTGTCCTGTGATAAAACCCTTCTGTTTCGACCGCCAAACCTCTCAGGGTAGCATTTTCAACAGTTTGGCACCAATTTTGAGTGAATTGCCGAAAGTCAGATTTTTGCTGAAATTGTGATCCCGGGGCGTAGGGATTTTTTCAAAAAAATCTTTTTCTGCCGGTTAAGTTGTTGAGGGCTCATTTCTTGTCCAGTGATAAAAATCCTTCTGTTTCGACTGCCAAACCTTTCAGGGGAGCATTTGCAATCGTTTGGCACCATTTTTGAGCGAATTGCCAAAAGTCAGATTTTTGATGAAATTGTGACCCTGGGGCTTAGGGATTTTTTCAAAAAAATCTTTTTCTGCCGGTGAAGTTGTTGAGGGCTGATTTCTTGTCCTGTGATAAAACCCTTTTGTTTCGACCGCCAAACCTCTCAGGGGAGCATTTACAACCGTTTGGCACCATTTTTGAGTGAATTGTCGAAAGTCAGATTTTTGATGAAATTGTGACGACGGGGCTTAGGTATTTTTTCAAAAAAATATTTTTCTGCAGGTTAGGTTGTTGAGGGCAGATTGCTTGTCCTGTGATAAAAAGGCTTCTGTTTCGATCGCCAAACCTCTCAGGGGAACATTTGCAACCGTGTGGCACCATTTTTGAGTGAATTGCCGAAAGTCAGATATTTTATGAAATTGTGACCACGGGGCTTAGGTATTGTTTAAAAAAAAAACTTTTTCTGCCGGTTACATTTTCATGGGCTGATTTCTTGTCCTGTGATAAAACCCTTCTGTTTCAACCGCCAAACCTCTCAGGGTAGCATTTACAACCGTTTGGCACCATTTTTGAGTGAAATGCCAAAAGTCAGATTTTTGATGAAATTGTGACCCCGGGGCTTAGGGATTTTTCCCCAAAAATCTTTTTCTGCCGGTTACGTTGTTGAGGGCTGATTTCTTGTCCTGTAATAAATCCCTTTTCTTTCGACCGCCAAACCTCTCAGGTTAGCATTCAGAACCGTTTGGCACCATTTTTGAGTGAATTTCCGAAAGTTAGATTTTTGATGAAATTGTGACCCCGGGGCTTAGGGATTTTTTTCAAAAAAAATCTTTTTCTTCCGGTTACATTTTCATTGGCTGATTTCTTGTCCTGTGATAAAACCCTTCTGTTTCGACCGCCAAACCTCGCAGGGTAGCATTTTCAACAGTTTGGCACCATTTCTGAGTGAATTGCCGGAAGACAGATTTTTGCTGAAATTGTGACCCAGGGGCTTAGGGATTTTTTCAAAAAAATCTTTTTCTGCCAGTGACGTTGTTGAGGGCTGATTTCTTGTTCTGTGATAAAAAGCCTTGTGTTTCGACCACCAAACCTCTCAGAGGATCATTTGCAACCATTTGGCACCATTTTTGAGTGAGTTTCCAAAAGTCAGATTTTTGATGAAATTGTGACCCCGGGGCTTAGGGATTTTTTCAAAAAAATCTTTTTCTGCCGGTGAAGTTGTTGAGGGCTCATTTCTTGTCCAGTTATAAAAAGCCTTCTGTTTCGAGCGCCAAACCACTCAGAGGATCATTTGCAACTATTTGGCACCATTTTTGAGTGAATTGCCGAAAGTCAGATTTTTGCTGAAATTGTGACCCCGGGGCTTAGGGATTTTTTCAAAAAAATCTTGTTCTGCCGGTTACATTTTCATGGGCTGATTTTTTGTCCTGTGATAAAACCCTTCTGTTTCGACCGCCAAACCTCTCAGGGTAGCATTTTCAACAGTTTGGCACCATTTCTGAGTGAATTGCCGGAAGACAGATTTTTGCTGAAATTGTGACCCCGGGGCTTAGGGATTTTTTCAAAAAAATCTTTTTCTGCCGGTTAAGATGTTCAGGGCTGATTTCTTGTCCTGTGATAAAAAGCCTTCTGTTTCGACCGCCAAAGCTCTCAGGGGAGCATTTTTCACAGTTTGGCACCAATTTTGAGTGAATTGCCGAAAGTCAGATTTTTGCTGAAATTGTGATCCCGGGGCTTAGGGATTTTTTTCAAAAAAATCTTTTTCTGCCGGTTAAGTTGTTGAGGGCTCATTTCTTGTCCAGTGATAAAAATCCTTCTGTTTCGACTGCCAAACCTTTAAGGGGAGCATTTGCAATCGTTTGGCACCATTTTTGAGCGAATTGCCAAAAGTCAGATTTTTGATGAAATTGTGACCCTGGGGCTTAGGGATTTTTTCAAAAAAATCTTTTTCTGCCGGTGAAGTTGTTGAGGGCTGATTTCTTGTCCTGTGATAAAACCCTTTTGTTTCGACCGCCAAACCTCTCAGGGGAGCATTTACAACCGTTTGGCACCATTTTTGAGTGAATTGTCGAAAGTCAGATTTTTGATGAAATTGTGACGACGGGGCTTAGGTATTTTTTCAAAAAAATATTTTTCTGCAGGTTAGGTTGTTGAGGGCAGATTGCTTGTCCTGTGATAAAAAGGCTTCTGTTTCGATCGCCAAACCTCTCAGGGGAACATTTGCAACCGTGTGGCACCATTTTTGAGTGAATTGCCGAAAGTCAGATATTTTATGAAATTGTGACCACGGGGCTTAGGTATTGTTTAAAAAAAAAACTTTTTCTGCCGGTTACATTTTCATGGGCTGATTTCTCGTCCTGTGATAAAACCCTTCTGTTTCAACCGCCAAACCTCTCAGGGTAGCATTTACAACCGTTTGGCACCATTTTTGAGTGAAATGCCGAAAGTCAGATTTTTGATGAAATTGTGACCCCCAAGGCTTAGGGATTTTTTCAAAAAAATATTTTTCTGCTGGTTACATTTTCATGGGCTGATTTCTTGTCCTGTGATAAAACCCTTCTGTTTCGACCGCCAAACCTCTCAGGGGAGCATTTACAACCGTTTGGCACCATTTTTGAGTGAATTGTCGAAAGTCAGATTTTTGATGAAATTGTGACGACGGGGCTTAGGTATTTTTTCAAAAAAATATTTTTCTGCAGGTTAAGTTGTTGAGGGCAGATTGCTTGTCCTGTGATAAAAAGGCTTCTGTTTCGATCGCCAAACCTCTCAGGGGAACATTTGCAACCGTGTGGCACCATTTTTGAGTGAATTGCCGAAAGTCAGATATTTTATGAAATTGTGACCACGGGGCTTAGGTATTGTTTTAAAAAAAAACTTTTTCTGCCGGTTACATTTTCATGGGCTGATTTCTTGTCCTGTGATAAAACCCTTCTGTTTCAACCGCCAAACCTCTCAGGGTAGCATTTACAACCGTTTGGCACCATTTTTGAGTGAAATGCCGAAAGTCAGATTTTTGATGAAATTGTGACCCCCGAGGCTTAGGGATTTTTTCAAAAAAATATTTTTCTGCTGGTTACATTTTCATGGGCTGATTTCTTGTCCTGTGATAAAACCCTTCTGTTTCAACCGCCAAACCTCTCAGGGTAGCATTTACAACCGTTTGGCACCATTTTTGAGTGAAATGCCAAAAGTCAGATTTTTGATGAAATTGTGACCCCGGGGCTTAGGGATTTTTCCCCAAAAATCTTTTTCTGCCGGTTACGTTGTTGAGGGCTGATTTCTTGTCCTGTAATAAATCCCTTTTCTTTCGACCGCCAAACCTCTCAGGTTAGCATTCAGAACCGTTTGGCACCATTTTTGAGTGAATTTCCGAAAGTTAGATTTTTGATGAAATTGTGACCCCGGGGCTTAGGGATTTTTTTCAAAAAAAAATCTTTTTCTTCCGGTTACATTTTCATTGGCTGATTTCTTGTCCTGTGATAAAACCCTTCTGTTTTGACCGCCAAACCTCTCAGGGTAGCATTTTCAACAGTTTGGCACCATTTCTGAGTGAATTGCCGGAAGACAGATTTTTGATGAAATTGTGACCCCCGAGGCTTAGGGATTTTTTCAAAAAAATATTTTTCTGCTGGTTACATTTTCATGGGCTGATTTCTTGTCCTGTGATAAAACCCTTCTGTTTCGACCGCCAAACCTCTCAGGGGAGCATTTACAACCGTTTGGCACCATTTTTGAGTGAATTGTCGAAAGTCAGATTTTTTATGAAATTGTGACGACGGGGCTTAGGTATTTTTTCAAAAAAATATTTTTCTGCAGGTTAAGTTGTTGAGGGCAGATTGCTTGTCCTGTGATAAAAAGTCTTCTGTTTCGATCGCCAAACCTCTCAGGGGAACATTTGCAACCGTGTGGCACCATTTTTGAGTGAATTGCCGAAAGTCAGATATTTTATGAAATTGTGACCACGGGGCTTAGGTATTGTTTTAAAAAAAAACTTTTTCTGCCGGTTACATTTTCATGGGCTGATTTCTTGTCCTGTGATAAAACCCTTCTGTTTCAACCGCCAAACCTCTCAGGGTAGCATTTACAACCGTTTGGCACCATTTTTGAGTGAAATGCCGAAAGTCAGATTTTTGATGAAATTGTGACCCCCGAGGCTTAGGGATTTTTTCAAAAAAATATTTTTCTGCTGGTTACATTTTCATGGGCTGATTTCTTGTCCTGTGATAAAACCCTTCTGTTTCAACCGCCAAACCTCTCATGGTAGCATTTACATCCGTTTGGCACCATTTTTGAGTGAAATGCCGAAAGTCAGATTTTTGATGAAATTGTGACCCCGGGGCTTAGGGATTTTTCCCCAAAAATCTTTTTCTGCCGGTTACGTTGTTGAGGGCTGATTTCTTGTCCTGTAATAAATCCCTTTTCTTTCGACCGCCAAACCTCTCAGGTTAGCATTCAGAACCGTTTGGCACCATTTTTGAGTGAATTTCCGAAAGTTAGATTTTTGATGAAATTGTGACCCCGGGGCTTAGGGATTTTTTTCAAAAAAAAATCTTTTTCTTCCGGTTACATTTTCATTGGCTGATTTCTTGTCCTGTGATAAAACCCTTCTGTTTTGACCGCCAAACCTCTCAGGGTAGCATTTTCAACAGTTTGGCACCATTTCTGAGTGAATTGCCGGAAGACAGATTTTTGCTGAAATTGTGACCCAGGGGCTTAGGGATTTTTTCAAAAAAATATTTTTCTGCCAGTGACGTTGTTGAGGGCTGATTTCTTGTTCTGTGATAAAAAGCCTTGTGTTTCGACCGCCAAACCTCTCAGAGGATCATTTGCAACCATTTGGCACCATTTTTGAGTGAGTTTCCAAAAGTCAGATTTTTGATGAAATTGTGACCCCGGGGCTTAGGGATTTTTTCAAAAAAATCTTTTTCTGCCGGTTAAGATGTTCAGGGCTGATTTCTTGTCCTGTGATAAAAAGCCTTCTGTTTCGACCGCCAAAGCTCTCAGGGGAGCATTTTTCACAGTTTGGCACCAATTTTGAGTGAATTGCCGAAAGTCAGATCTTTGATGAAATTGTGACCCCGGGGCTTAGGGATTTTTTCAAAAAAATCTTTTTCTGCCGGTTAAGATGTTGAGAGCTGATTTCTTGTCCTGTGATAAGAAGCCGTCTGTTTTGACCGCCAAACCTATCAGGGGAGCATTTTTAACAGTTTGGCACCATTTTTGAGTGAATTGCCGAAAGTCAGATTTTGGCTGAAATTGTGACCCCGGGGCTTGGGATTTTCCCCAAAAGATCTTTTTCTGCCGGTTACGTTGTTGAGGGCTGATTTCTTGTCCTGTAATAAATCCCTTTTCTTTCGACCGCCAAACCTCTCAGGATAGCATTTTCAAAAGTTTGGCACCATTTTGAGTGAATTGCCGAAAGTCAGATTTTTTGAAATTGTGACCCCCAGGGCTTAGGGATCTTTTCAAAAAAATCATTTTGTGCCAGTTAAGTTGTCGAGGGCTGATATATTGTCCTGTGATTAAAGGCCTTCTTGCTCGACCGCCAAACCTCTCTGGGGAATATTTGCAACCGTTTGGCACCATTTTTTGAGTGAATTGGTGAAAGTCAGATTTTTTAAATGAAAAAAATCTTTTTCTGCTGGTTAAGTTGTCGAGGGCTCATTTCCTGTCCTGTGATAAAAGGCCTTGTGATTTAACCGCTAAACCTCTCAGGGGCGCATTTGGAACCGTTTGGCACCATTTTTGAGCGAATTGCCGAAAGTCAGATTTTTGATGAAATTGTGACCCCGGGGCTTAGGGATTTTTTTTAAAAAAATCTTTTTCTTCCGGTTACATTTTCATTGGCTGATTTCTTGTCCTGTGATAAAACCCTTCTGTTTTGACCGCCAAACCTCTCAGGGTAGCATTTTCAACAGTTTGGCACCATTTCTGAGTGAATTGCCGAAAGTCAGATTTTTGCTGAAATTGTGACCCAGGGGCTTAGGGATTTTTTCAAAAATCTTTTTCTGCCAGTGACATTGTTGAGGGCAGATTGCTTGTCCTGTGATAAAAAGGCTTCTGTTTCGATCGCCAAACCTCTCAGGGGAACATTTGCAACCGTGTGGCACCATTTTTGAGTGAAATGCCGAAAGTCAGATTTTTGATGAAATTGTGACCCCGGGGGCTTAGGGATTGTTTCAAAAAAATATTTTTCTGCCGGTTAAATTTTCTTGGGCTGATTTCTTGTCCTGTGATAAAACCCTTCTGTTTCAACCGCCAAACCTCTCAGGGTAGCATTTACAACCGTTTGGCACCATTTTTGAGTGAAATGCCAAAAGTCAGATTTTTGATGAAATTGTGACCCCGGGGCTTAGGGATTTTCCCCAAAAAATCTTTTTCTGCCGGTTACGTTGTTGAGGGCTGATTTCTTGTCCTGTAATAAATCCCTTTTCTTTCGACCGCCAAACCTCTCAGGGTAGCATTTGCAACAGTTTGGCACCATTTTGAGTGAATTGCCGAAAGTCAGATTTTTTGAAATTGTGACCCCCAGGGCTTAGGGATTTTTTCAAAAAAATCATTTTGTGCCAGTTAAGTTGTCGAGGGCTGATTTATTGTCCTGTGATTAAAGGCCTTCTTGCTCGACCGCCAAACCTCTCTGGGGAATATTTGCAACCGTTTGGCACCATTTTTTGAGTGAATTGGCGAAAGTCAGATTTTTTAACTGAAAAATATCTTTTTCTGCTGGTTAAGTTGTCGAGGGCTCATTTCCTGTCCTGTGATAAAAGGCCTTGTGATTCAACCGCTAAACCTCTCAGGGGCGCATTTGGAACCGTTTGGCACCATTTTTGAGCGAATTGCCAAAAGTCAGATTTTTTTTATATATATATAAATTTTTATTAGGTTTTCAACTTTTTTATACACATAGAAAACAAACACAAAACAAAACATCTATAATTTCATAGCCTTACTTTCATAATCTTCTTTCTGTGACCTCCCCACACTCCCCTACCCACCTTCCACTTTCATTAAATATCTCAGCAAATTATTTGTTCATATCTGTTAAATGTTATTCACATCTTTTCTTAAAACTTATCATTTTTCCATTTTTACTTATCATAATTTTACATATCCCATTTTACACATTAAATCCTTTCTCTGAGGTCGGCCTAATTTCTCTCCCACAAATTCTTCCCTCATTATATTAAATCAATGATCATAATATTTCAATTCTAAATCCCAGATTTTTACCACGCTATACTCCCCTCCCCCCCTGTCCCGGTTTTCGCCCCTTCCCAAATCAGTGTCCTCAAAAAAAGAAAAAACAAATTTAACCCGGATTTCTCACATCAGAGGCTCTTAGGCCCCAGTTAGTCTCTCTCCACCAGTTTTGTTTGTAGTCCTTTTTGTTGGTCTTCTCTTCTCGAAGGAGTTCTATCACCAGCTCCTCATATTTTCCTCCTTCCACATCAAGCAAAAACAGTTTCTGTCCAGGATCAACAAATCTCCCATGCTCCAGCTTGAAGAAAGAGTCCCCATCGTACTTGTTCATTCTTTTATAGCTCAATATTCTAGTTATTCCAGGGACTACCATCTTTCTCTCCTTTTGCAGATTTGTAATCCATTGGTTGTCTTCTTTATTTCTTTTGTTCCCAAAAGTTGCAGGCTTTTGATTACTCTTTTCCACCTGAACTTCCTCTTCTCCTTCTTCTTTTCCCCCCAATTCTAAAGTTATCTCTTCTTCTACAGCTGCTGATTTTTTTTCCACCTGCTTAATTCCATCAACAGAGTTGCTTAGTTTGAGATTGAAGGTCACCAGTTGTTCACTCATGACCTGGCTCTGTTCTTGTAAAGTTCCCACAAGAAAAAACATTTTTTCTATCTCTGCCAGTAATTTTCCTTCAGCAGCCATTGCAATGTCTTTAGTTCCCTCTAGGGGGGTTTCCATCATGGTTCTTTTCCAACAATCTGTTACTTTGTTGTTCAGAATTAGTTTGTTTCCAATCAGTTCAATTTTTAAAGTAGCACTTTTAATCCAGAAAGATGTTTGTAACACAGTTCCAAGTTTTGGCTACCCGTTTGACAACTCTTTTGACAGCTGTCAAACTCCTTGTTCTTTTTCTCGGGCTCACACACAGGGCGCTTCCCAGGTCCGGGGGGGGGGGGTGTCAGCCAAGAAAGAAAAACCTCTGAAATTCCTCTCTCTTCCTCTCCAGCACAAATAACTTCTTAATCCAATTTATGAAAGTTATCAATTTAAACACCAGAGTCTTTTCCGACCTAGTGCTCCTCTCTTTGCTTTAAGTCTTTAGGTGGGGGGGGGGAGTGCAGACTTCCTTTTTAACACGTCCCCCATTCGTACTTAAATTCAGGGATACAAACTTTTAGTGCCGAAATTTCCTTCTACTCACGGGTTACTTTTTTCAGTCCAATTTCAGGAAGAAAGACAGCGCTCTCCGGTCATGGCTCGCGGCTTCGCTCCGCCGAGGTAGCGATGGACTCTCAGCACCGCGCCGCTCCCCAGTCCACTCCGCAGCCTTTAAAAAGGCTCTTCGCGGGTCGGGGAGGGCGTTTAAGGTGCCCACCGAGTCACCAGGTCCGGAGGCTTCCGCGCCTGCGGTTTTTAAGGGTCCCCGTGTCGCCGGCACGGCAAGACCCGTCCTCAACGGAGCCGATTCCCTCCAGAACTCGGAGGGAATCCGCCATTACCCGTTCGCGCTATCCCGGAAGTCAAAAGTCAGATTTTTGATGAAATTGTGACCCCACAGCTTAGGGATTTTTTCAACAAATCCTTTTCTGCCGGTTACGTTGTCAAGGGCTGATTTCATTTCGTGTGATAAAAATCCTTCAGTTTCGACCGCCAAACCTCTCAGGGGAGGATTTGCAACCCTTTGGCAACATTTTGAGTGAATTGCCAAATGTCAGGTTTTTGATGAAATTGTGACCCCGGGGCTTAGAGATTTTTTCAAATAAATCTTTTTCTGCCGGTTAGGTTGTCGAGGGCTGATTTCATTTCCTGTGCTAAAAAGCCTTCTGTTTCAACCGCCAAACCTCTCTGGGGAGCATTTGCAACCGTTTGGCACCATTTTTGAGTGAATTGCCCAAAGTCAGATTTCTGATGAAATTTTGACCCCATGGCTTAGCGATTTTTTCAAAAAAAATCTTTTTCTGCCGGTTTCGCTTTTGAGGGCTGATTTCTTGTCCTGTGATAAAAAGCCTTCTGTTTCGACCACCAAAACTCTCAGGGGATCATTTGCAACCGTTTGGCACCATTTTTGAGTGAATTGGAGAACGTCAGATTTTTTATGAAATTATGAGGTATTTTTTCAAAAAAACTTTTTCTGCCGGTTAAGTTGCCAAGGGCTGATTTCGTGTCCTGTGAAAAACGGCCTTCTGATTGGACCGCCAAAACTCTCAGGGGAGCATTTGCAACCGTTTGCAAACAATTTTGAGTGAATTGGCCAAAGTCAGATTTTTTATGAAATTGTGACCTAGGGGCTTAGGGATTTTTTCAAAAAAATCTTTTTCTGCCGGTTATGTTGTCAAGGGCTGTTTACTTTACCTGTGATAAAAAGCCTTCTGTTTCGACCGCCAAACTCTCAGGGGAGCATTTGCAACTGTTTGGCACCATTTTTGAATGAATTGCCCAAAGTCACTTTTTTGATGAAATTGTGACCCCGGGGCTTAGGGAGTTTTTCAAAAAAATCTTTTTTTGCCAGTTAAGTTGTCAAGGGCTTATTTCTTTTCCTGTGATAAAAAGACTTCTGTTTCAACCGCCAAACCTCTCTGGGGATCATTTCCACCCGTTTGGCACCATTTTTGAGTGAATTGGTCAGTGTGAGATTTTTGATGAAATTGTGACCCCGGGGCTTAGGGATTTTTTCAAAAAAATCTTTTTCTGCCGGTTAAGTTGTCGAGGGCTGATTTCGTTTCCTGTTATAAAAAGACTTCTGTTTCGACCGCCAAACCTCTCTGGGGATCATTTCCAACCGTTTGTCACAATTTTTGGGTGAATTGGCGAAAGTCAGATTTTTTATGAAAAATATCTTTTTCCGCCGGTTAAGTTGTCAAGGGCTGATTTCCTTTCCTGTGATAAAAAGCCTTCTGTTTCGACCACCAAAACTCTCAGGACAGAATTTGCAACCGTTTGGCACAATTTTTGAGTGAATTGGCCAAAGTCAGATTTTTTATGAAATTGTGACCCCGGGGCTTAGGGATTGGACGGACCCCTGACCATTAGGTTCAGTCGTGACCGACTCTGGGGTTGCGGCGCTCATCTCGCTTTATTGGCCGAGGGAGCCGGTGTGCAGCTTCCGGGTCATGCGGTCAGCATGACTAAGCTGCTTCTGGTGAACCAGAGCAGCACATGGAAACACAGTTTTCCTTCCCGCCAGAGCAGTACCTATTTATCTACTTGTACTTTGATGTGCTTGCAAACAGCTAGGTGCACAAGATCTGGTACTGAATGGGAGCTCACCCCATCGCGGGGATTCAAACCGCCAACCTTCTGATCAACAAGTCCTAATCTCTGTGGTTTAACCCACAATGCCACCCACGTCCTGTAAGATTTGCCTAAAAGAGGCATGAGTGTTGTAGATAATAATTAACACGTTTTCTAAATATAATCATAATTGATTTTATTTCCTCAGACAGAGGGCAATCATGAGAGCAGAAGGAGGCTGTAATATCTGCTGATCATGAGCCCTGAGCCAAGTTTACATTTCTTGAATGCTACATGGATTTACTTAACCTCCTCTCACCCACTTCAAGGATCTCTTAATGTTTCTCCTGGCATGCTGTCACTTCCTTACATTACAAAGTAAGTGCTACTCTACAGGCCATTTCTATATAGAGAGTAATCCCAACAGTGATGAGCTTTTACTCAAAGCATTATCGGTAGGAATCAACGTCAGAAAGATTCCTCCATGCAGGTAGCCAAATCGGGTTCCCTCGTCTCCAGGAAGTGCTTTTGAGACTTTTGACCTCTCTAGTTCTTTTGTTTGTTTTTTTTAAAAAAACATTTTGGATTTGAAAGTTCTGCCCCAAGCACATGTTCCATCTCTGACAGTTCAATTGTCACTAGGGATACATATCAACAAAACCCAAAGCAAAATCTGCTGGATGATCAAAATCCTCCCAGGGTGATGTTGTCCACAATGACCATTTTTTTCCTATAGTAGTTCCTGCTGTTTCAGAGGTTTCCAGTGCAAATTGGACTAGAAACAGAGAGATCACATTAAAACAGTTTCCTCCTCTCTCAAATTTCTAGCTTCTTCCAACAGCTGATTGGAAGAATGTTTGATTATACTGGCTTTATGGGCAATGATTTCATGAAAACGTCCTTGCATTTATAAAACCTGTGCATCAAAGAGCATAATAGATCCATCCATCCTACACGTTTTTTCCCTTAAAAACAAAACAGGGAGGAGATCAGAATGATTGTGATTATGTGGAGGAAGCAACTGGGAGACTTTTTTTTTTCCACTAAAGCAGCTGCAAACAGGGGGCATGACTGAAGACTACAGGGAAATGTGGGAGTCTGGTTGGGAGAGATATTTGAAGTCATTTGCATCATTAATCATATATAACAAATTTCAACATGCAGATTGCCTTGGCACATGTAAACTGTTTTGATAAAGTAAGCTACTTTGGGGGGAAATAGTTTGAAAAGGGGGGTAGAAATAATCTAAAGAAACAAGTTTGTATCAAATGTTCCATGTGAGTAATCTCACTGGAACAAGTGGACTTCTGTTTACTCTCCTCTCCCTGCCCCACTCTAATCTTCACTGGAGGGTCCCCCCAACTGCCCAGAGATGATTATGGGGAAGTGGGCAGTGCCAGACCTTGTGGTCTCAAATTTCTGTGTCTCCCACTGCCTCTCACCTTCCATTCCACATAATACAGTGGTACCTTGGTTCTCGGACATAATCTCTTCTGGAATACCATTCGACTTGAACTCCTGCTTTACCTCTTACATATATGGAGACCTCCGGCTACAATGGGTTGTTCTGGATACCAGAGAAATGACTCCTCTAGACCATGATGACCTCTGCCATTTAACTCAACACCTTGGTCACTATCCAAAGCACCATGCACATTATCCCAGGTGTACCTGGGGGCTTTTCCGCCTGCCCCTTTCACCAGTAGCCTCCGATTCATGGAAGCCTTGAGGGTGAGATGTGAGGGACTGCAGTTGGAAAGGGAATTGAGCACTCAGACACACATACCTGGAAATACTATGAGGCCACAGATCTCATTTCCCACTTTCTGGAAATTCTTGTTTATTGCAGTGGAAATTTTAGCTTTAGTCGAATTGTCTGTAGGCTATAAAGACTGCAATGACTCTAGGATACTTGTTAAGTGCCTGCATTTCAGATACAACTGAAGCCACATATTTTGTTTCATTCCCTGTGCATCTGCCTAGCATTCACCATCACTGCAAAAGACAAAGCAGAACAATCATGTAACCCCAGATAATCTGTCTGCCATTCAATCATCACTGTGCATCTCAAGAAGTTTTAGGAGTAGAGGTCTTTCTCAGCAGCACATCTATCTTAATTCTTTAATCAGGGACTAAATTAATACTCCGGGGGAAAGCTCTTCATGCAGCAAAATAAACATTTCAAATGATCACTGCTTGGTGTGTTCATTGCACCTCTTTTTCCACCAGGTTGTTCTAGATCACGTTTGGGGAACCTTTGGCCCTCTAGAAGTTGCTGAACTACAACTCCCATCAGCCCCATGTGAACATGGCCAATAACCAGGAATGATGGGAGCAACATCTGGAGGACAAATATTCTCTGCACCTGCTACAGATCTAGAGGAAGCTATAGTTTCTTTCATGGAAGAAGAAGAGGAGTTTGGATTTGGTATCCCGCTTTATCACTACCCGAAGGAGTCTCGAAGCGGCTAACATTCTCCTTTCCCTTCCTCCCCCACAACAAACACTCTGTGAGGTGAGTTGGGCTGAGAGACTTCAAAGAAGTGTGACTGGCCCAAGGTCACCCAGCAGCTATATGTGGAGGACGCGAACCCGGTTCCCCAGATTATGAGTCTGTCGCTCTTAACCACTACACCACACTGGAGAATAAACTGGTGGTTTGTTTGTTTGTTTTTTAAAAAATGTAGTTCCTTAATTTACATCAAGTGGTGAACCTACAGCTTGCTGGACCCCCCATAATTTTGGACTATTGATCATGATATTGAGCTTAAACTCCCAACATCTGGAGGGCCACAGGTTACCCACCCCTGAATGACCTACTTTTCTAATGAAATTCAAAGCTGTCAGAATTGTAAAATAAGAAACCCACCCTGTGCAATGACCTACCAGATACTATATCCTGCAGCTCATTAACCAGTGATGGTCTGGCCCTCATCAGTGCAGGTACAAATAATTTCCAGCCTTCCAGATATTGTTGGACTACAACTCCCATCACCCCAACTCCCAACACCCCAAACCATGGGCCATGCTGGCTGAGGCTGGTGGAAGTGCAAACCCACAATATCTGGAGGGAGACAGGCTCTGGTTTGTAAGAAGCAGCCGTGAAAGTCAGGACAGCTGTGGAAATGACTCAGAGCTGGGATATACTGTGGTCTGCAGTGAGAGAAGGGGGCAGATCCAATGATTCTTGGGAGAAGGGAGTAGTGTTGCAGTTCCAGCCAACGAGTCAACACACCCTTCTTCTCTTATCCAAGAGTTGGAGAAACGTTATAAGGTCATGATGCTTAGTTACCTTAACATAACCAGAGGCCTAAGCAGCCACTATATCCAGCCCAGCAGGGTGTGTCTCCTGGCAGGGCCAACCCTCATACATCATTGAACAAGTCTTAGGTTTAAAGTGAAAATCATCCCTGTGTTAAATGAAATGTAGAATGCTTTCAGAATTGTGGGTGAGGGGTGTCATAACTTTATTTCTGAAGTCTAATACAGTTGGGTGAGAGTTACTGGGATCAGGGTTCTAAACACACACACACAAAACAATGTCTCACTCTTCATTCCAATAGATATGATTAGTGTCTGTGCAGAATTCATATAGTAGACAGGGGTCAGCAAACTTTTTCAGCAGGGGGCCGGTCCTCTGTCCCTCAGACCTTGTGGGGTCCGGACTATATATTTTTTTTGGGGGGGGGATGAATGAATTGCTATTCCCCACAAATAACCCAGAGATGCATTTTAAATAAAAGAATACATGTTACTCATGTAAAAAACAGGATGATGCCTGGACTGTCCGTGGGCTGGATTTAGAAGGCGATTGGGCCCGATCCTGCTCCTGGGCCTTAGTTTGCCTCCCCATGGAGTAGAGCCTCCCTTATCCGGAGAGGAATATGGGGCAGCAATAATCTGTGGCCTTTATTAGGAAGACTCTCACAGAAAAAAGTGCTCTCGCCGTGCTTGAGGTTGCAAAGCATAGCACCTGCTCTCCTATCCACTTAAATCTCCCTTTGTGTAGAGATTTCCAAAAGGGATACATGACAAATCTGAAGAAACATGAATCGTGTAGGCTGTTTATGTTGGCCAGATTTAACATGTTTCCCTCGGTGGTAGTGAGAGGAAGATATTTAGCTATCCCAGAATCAGAGCGTCTCTGCAAATGCAGTAAAAAGGAACTAGATACTCCAGAGCATATATTCTTTTCCTAGGAGGAGGAACTAGGAGGAACTAGGAGAGGAACTAGGAGGAGGAACTAGGAGGAACTAGGAGGAGGGACTAGGAGGAACAATCATGTAACCCCAGATAATCTGTCTGCCATTCAATCATCACTGTGCATCTCAAGAAGTTTTAGTAGAGGTCTTTCTCAGCAGCACAGCTATCTCCAATATTTTAACCGGCATTGGCTCAGTGAAAAGGAAAATCATCCCTGTGTTAAACGAAATGTGGAAAGCTTCCAGAATTGTGGGTGGGGGTGTCATAACTTTATTTCTGAAGTCTAATACAGTTGGGTGAGAGTTACCAGGATCAGGGTTCTAAATAAACAGATACACAAACAGTGTCTCACTCTTCATTCCAATAGATATGATTAGTGTCCGTGCAGAATTCATATAGTAGACAGGGGTCAGCAAACTTTTTCCGCAGGGGGCCGGTCCTCTGTCCCTCAGACCTTGCGGGGTCCGGACTATATATTTTTTTTGGGGGGGGGGATGAATGAATTCCTATGCCCCACAAATAACCCAGAAATGCATTTTAAATAAAAGTACAGATTCTACTTATGTAAAAACACGCTGGTTCCTGGACTGTCCACGGGCCAGTTTTAGAAGGCGATTGGGCCGGATCCGGCCCCCAGGCCTTAGTTTGCCTATCCATGGAGTAGAGCCCCCCTTATTCGGAGACAAATGTGGGGCAGCAATGAGGGAATCTGTGGCCTTTCAAATGTCATAAGACTCTACTGCTCATCATCTCCAGCTAACATGGCTAATGGCTGGAGATTATGGGAGTTGCAGTCCAGCAATATATGGGGGGTGGGGTGGGTAACCAGGTCCCCCCCCATGCCTGATGCATAGGGGTGGGGTGCATCCTTAAGTTTCAAAAAGAAGCCTCATGTCCCCCAAGTTAACAGGCTTACCAGAGATGGAAAACAACCCAGAGGTTAAGCCTAGTTTCAACTCCACACAACTTTAGAGCAATTCTAACAAACACCCATGTACCACATACCTAAATGGACAGTTCCCCCCATTGGACAAATTTAAGATCTGGTGAGAGACATCCTCAAGTGCTTGTTAATAACCTGATGGGCAAATTTGACCTTCCCGCCAGAACAAAACAGAAAACAGAAAACTGTGTGCCAGTCGCTATACAAGCACATTGTGGTTTGGGGCAAAGTGACAGACAGCCCTGCCCATACAAGGCTTTGTATGTAAAGCCTTGCATGGGGAGGGCTGTGAACCACTGAGCGGCAGCTGGGGTCACAGAGGCTTCTGCTTCTGCTGTTTTAGTTGATGTGAATATAAAGGAAACAGAAAGCATCTTAAAGCTAAAGGGACCCCTGACCATTAGGTCCAGTCCTGACCGACTCTGGGGTTGCGGCACTCATCTCGCTTTCTTGGCCAGCACGACTAAGCCGCTTCTGGTGAACCAGAGGAGCGCACGGAAACGCCGTTTACCTTCCTGCCAGAGCAGTACCTATTTATCTACTTGCACTTTGACGTGCTTTCAAACTGCTAGGTTGGCAGGAGCAGGGACCGAGCAACGGGAGCTCACCCCGTTGCAGGGATTCGAACAGCCGACCTTCTGATCGGCAAGTCCTAGGCGCCACCTGCGTCCCACAGAAAGCATCTTAGGTAACCTGCAAGCCCCATGTCCCCTTCCTAGAGATCCCAACGCACCCCACAGTGGAAACAGAGGCATGCTTGTAAGAGCTCAACGTTCCCGAACAGACATTACAAACCAGGAGCAACAAGTCCAGGTAAGTGACGCTCCTCTGGACAGCTCTAATAACTCTTTGTAAGCAAGTCAAAGCTAGCATCCAGAAGAGAAGACTACAGGCCAAATGTGTATGACAAACATAATAACTGGCAGCACTCACCACCCCCTTCTGTATTGCAAACACCACAGTTCACTGAATGGATATGTTCTGTTGCCAACTGACACGTGCCGGCACCATGTCACATTTCTATTTTTTTTAAAATAATTTTTATTCATTTTTCAAACACATAATAAAAAACAAACACAACACAAAACAAAAACATACACAACATTAAACATATACCGACTTCCCCATACCTCCCTTTCGCTGCATCCTTATTCCACAATTCTTTAGCAACCCTTTAGTCAATTTGTCTATTAGTTCCCTTTCATTAGATTTCCTTAAACTTATTAGTTACAGCTGTAATTCTCTACTTCTTACCTTACCCCTTGACATCTTAACACTCCTCAATTTTACAACAGTTTTTAAGATATGTTTTGAATTTCTTCCAGTCCTCTTCCACTGTCTCTTTCCCCTGGTCTCGGATTCTGCCGGTCATCTCTGCTAGTCCCATGAAGTCTGTCACTTTTGTCTGCCATTCGTCCCTCCTAGTCCCTCCTAGTCCCTCACCTAGTTCCTTCACCTAGTTCCTCCACCTAGTCCCTCCACCTAGTTCCTCCACCTAGTCCCTCCACCTAGTTCCTCCTAGTTCCTGCACCTAGTTACTCCACCTAATTTCACCTCGATCCTCCACCAAGTTCCTCCACCTAGTTCCTCCTAGTTCCTCCACTTAGTCCCTCCTAGTTCCTGCACCCAGTTCCTCCACTCAGTCCCCCCTTGTCCCTCCTAGTCCCCCACCCAGTTCCTCCACCCAGTTCCCCCTAGTCCCTCCTAGTTCCTCCACCCAGTTCCTCCACTCAGTTCCCCTAGTCCCCCTAGTTCCTCCACCCAGTTCCTCCACCCAGTTCCCCTAGTCCCCCCTAGTTCCTCCACCCAGTTCCTCCACTCAGTTCCCCCTAGGTCCTCCACCCAGTTCCCCCTAGTCCCTCCTTGTTCCTGCACCCAGTTCCCGACCCAGTTCCTCCACTCAGTTCCCCATGTCCCCCTAGTCCCTCCACCCAGTTCCCCCTAGTCCCTCCTAGTTCCTGCACCCAGTTCCTCCACTCAGTTCCCCATGTCCCCCCTAGTCCCTCCACTCAGTTCCCCTAGTCCCCCTAGTTCCTCCACCCAGTTCCTCCACCCATTTCCCCCTAGTCCCTCGTAGTTCCTCCACCCAGTTCCTCCACCCAGTTCCCCCTACTTCCTCCACCCAGTTCCCCCTAGTCCCTCCTAGTTCCTCCACCCAGTTCCTCCACCCAGTTCCCCTAGTCCCTCCTAGTTCCTCCACCCAGTTCCCCCACTCAGTTCCCCCTAGTCCCTCCTAGTTTCTGCACCCAGTTCCTCAACCCAGTTCCTCCATTCAGTCCCCCTACTCCCTCCTAGTTCCTGCACCCAGTTCCTCCACCCAGTTACCCCTACGCCCTCCTAGTTCCCCCACCGTTCCTCACTCAGTCCCCCCTAGACCCCCCTAGTTCCTCCACCCAGTTCCTCCACTCAGTTCACCCTAGTCCCTCCTAGTTCCTCCACCCAGTTCCTCCACCCAGTTCCCCCTAGTTCCTCCACCCAGTTCCCCCTAGTCCCTCCTAGTTCCTCCACCCAGTTCCTCCACCCAGTTCCCCCTAGTTCCTCCACCCAGTTTCCCCTAGTCCCTCCTAGTTCCTCCACCCAGTTCCTCCACTCAGTTCCCCCTAGTTCCTCCACCCAGTTCCCACAGTCCCACCTAGTTCCTGCACCCAGTTCCTCCACTCAGCCCCCTAGTCCCTCCTAGTCCCTGCACCCAGTTCCTCCACCCAGTTCCACCCAGTTTCCCCTAGTCCCTCCTAGTTCCTCCACCCAGTTCCTCCACTCAGTTCCCCTAGTCCCCCTAGTTCCTCCACCCAGTTCCTCCACTCAGTTCCCCTAGTCCCCCTAGTTCCTCCACCCAGTTCCCCTAGTCCCCCCTAGTTCCTCCACCCAGTTCCTCCACTCAGTTCCCCCTAGGTCCTCCACCCAGTTCCCCCTAGTCCCTCCTTGTTCCTGCACCCAGTTCCTGACCCAGTTCCTCCACTCAGTTCCCCATGTCCCCCTAGTCTCTCCACCCAGTTCCCCCTAGTCCCTCCTAGTTCCTGCACCCAGTTCCTCCACTCAGTTCCCCATGTCCCCCCTAGTCCCTCGACTCAGTTCCTCCACCAGTTCCCCTAGTTCCTGCACCCAGTTCCCCCTAGTCCCTCCTAGTTCCTCCACCCAGTTCCCCTAGTCCCTCCTAGTTACTCCACCCAGTCCCCCCACTCAGTTCCCCCTAGTCCCTCCTAGTTTCTGCACCCAGTTCCTCAACCCAGTTCCTCCATTCAGTCCCCCTACTCCCTCCTAGTTCCTGCACCCAGTTCCTCCACCCAGTTACCCCTACTCCCTCCTAGTTCCCCCACCGTTCCTCACTCAGTCCCCCTAGTCCCCCCTAGTTCCTCCACCCAGTTCCTCCACTCAGTTCACCCTAGTTCCTCCTAGTTCCTCCACCCAGTTCCTCCACCCAGTTCCCCCTAGTTCCTCCACCCAGTTCCCCCTAGTCCCTCCTAGTTCCTCCACCCAGTTCCCCCTAGTCCCTCCACCCAGTTCCCCCTAGTCCCTCCTAGTGCCTCCACCCAGTTCCCCCTAGTCCCTCCTATCCCTCCACCCAGTTCCGCCACTCAGTTCCCCCTAGTTCCTCCACACAGTCCCCCTAGTTCCTCCTAGTTCCTCCACACAGTTCCTCCACTCAGTTCCCCCTAGTTCCTCCACCCAGTTCCCCCTAGTCACTCCTAGTTCCTCCACCCAGTTCCTCCACCCAGTCCCCCCTAGTTCCTCCACTCAGCCCCCTTAGTTCCTCCACTCAGTTCCCCCTAGTCCCTCCTAGTTCCTCCACCCAATTCCTCCACCCAGTTCCCCTTAGCCCCCTAGTTCCTCCACCCAGTTCCTCCACTCAGTTCCCCCTACTTCCTCCACCCTGTTCCCCCTACTCCCTCCTAGTTCCTGTACCCAGTTCCTCCACCAAGTTCCCCTAGTTCCTCCACCCAGTTCCCCCTAGTCCCTCCTAGTTCCTCCACCCAGTTCCTCCACTCAGTTCCCCCTAGTTCCTCCACCCAGTTCCCCCTAGTCCCTCCTAGTTCCTCCACCCAGTTCCTACACTCAGTCCCCCCTAGTTCCTCCACCCAGTTCCTCCACTCAGTTCCCCCTAGTTCCTCCTAGTTCCTCCACCCAGTTCCTCCACTCAGTTCCCCCTAGTTCCTCCTAGTTCCTCCACCCAGTTCCTCCACTCAGTTCCCCCTAGTCCCTCCTAGTCCCTCCACCCAGTTCCCCCTAGTTCCTCCACCCAGTTCCCCCTAGTCCCTCCTAGTCCCTCCACCCAGTTCCCCTAGTCCCTCCTAGTACCTCCACCCAGTTCCTCCACCCAGTCCCCCTAGTTCCCCCTAGTTCCTCCACCCAGTTCCCCCTAGTCCCTCTTAGTTCCTCCACCCAGTTCCTCCACTCAGTTCCCCCTAGTTCCTCCACCCAGTTCCCCCTAGTCCCTCCTAGTACCTCCACCCAGTTCCTCCACTCAGTTCCCCCTAGTTCCTCCACTCAGTTCCCCCTAGTCCCTCCCAGTTCCTCCACCCAGTTCCTCCACCCAGTTCCCCCTAGTCCCTCCTAGTTCCTCCACCCAGTTCCCCCTAGTCCCTCCTAGTTCCTCCACCCAGTTCCTCCACCCAGTTCCCCCTAGTTCCTCCACCCAGTTCCCCCTAGTCCCTCTTAGTTCCTCCACCCAGTTCCTCCACTCAGTTCCCCCTAGTTCCTCCACTCAGTTCCCCCTAGTCCCTCCTAGTACCTCCACCCAGTTCCTCCACCCAGTTCCCCCTAGTCCCTCCTATTACCTCCACCCAGTTCCCCCACCCAGTCCCCCCTAGTTCCTCCACCCAGTTCCTCCACTCAGTTCCCGCTAGTTCCTCCACTCAGTTCCCCCTAGTCCCTCCTAGTACCTCCACCCAGCTCCTCCACCCAGTTCCCCCTAGTTCCTCCACTCAGTCCCCCCTAGTCCCTCCTAGTACCTCCACCCAGTTCCTCCACCCAGTTCCCCCTAGTCCCTCCTAGTTCCTCCACCCAGTTCCCCCTAGTCCCTCCTATCCCTCCACCCAGTTCCGCCACTCAGTTCCCCCTAGTTCCTCCACACAGTCCCCCTAGTTCCTCCTAGTTCCTCCACACAGTTCCTCCACTCAGTTCCCCCTAGTTCCTCCACCCAGTTCCCCCTAGTCACTCCTAGTTCCTCCACCCAGTTCCTCCACCCAGTCCCCCCTAGTTCCTCCACTCAGCCCCCTTAGTTCCTCCACTCAGTTCCCCCTAGTCCCTCCTAGTTCCTCCACCCAATTCCTCCACCCAGTTCCCCTTAGCCCCCTAGTTCCTCCACCCAGTTCCTCCACTCAGTTCCCCCTACTTCCTCCACCCTGTAACCCCTACTCCCTCCTAGTTCCTGTACCCAGTTCCTCCACCAAGTTCCCCTAGTTCCTCCACCCAGCTCCCCCTAGTCCCTCCTAGTTCCTCCACCCAGTTCCTCCACTCAGTTCCCCCTAGTTCCTCCACCCAGTTCCCCCTAGTCCCTCCTAGTTCCTCCACCCAGTTCCTCCACTCAGTCCCCCCTAGTTCCTCCACCCAGTTCCTCCACTCAGTTCCCCCTAGTTCCTCCTAGTTCCTCCACCCAGTTCCTCCACTCAGTTCCCCCTAGTTCCTCCTAGTTCCTCCACCCAGTTCCTCCACTCATTTCCCCCTAGTCCCTCCTAGTCCCTCCACCCAGTTCCCCCTAGTTCCTCCACCCAGTTCCCCCTAGTCCCTCCTAGTCCCTCCACCCAGTTCCCCTAGTCCCTCCTAGTACCTCCACCCAGTTCCTCCACCCAGTCCCCCTAGTTCCCCCTAGTTCCTCCACCCAGTTCCCCCTAGTCCCTCTTAGTTCCTCCACCCAGTTCCTCCACTCAGTTCCCCCTAGTTCCTCCACTCAGTTCCCCCTAGTCCCTCCTAGTACCTCCACCCAGTTCCTCCACCCAGTTCCCCCTAGTCCCTCCTAGTACCTCCACCCAGTTCCCCCACCCAGTCCCCCCTAGTTCCTCCACCCAGTTCCTCCACTCAGTTCCCGCTAGTTCCTCCACTCAGTTCCCCCTAGTCCCTCCTAGTACCTCCACCCAGCTCCTCCACCCAGTTCCCCCTAGTTCCTCCACTCAGTCCCCCTAGTCCCTCCTAGTACCTCCACCCAGTTCCTCCACCCAGTTCCCCCTAGTCCCTCCTAGTTCCTCCACCCAGTTCCCCCTAGTCCCCCCTAGTTCCTCCACCAAGTTCCCCTAGTCCCTCCTAGTTCCTCCACCCAGTTCCTCCACCTAGTCCCCCCTAGTTCCTCCACCCAGTTCCCCTAGTCCCTCCTAGTTCCTCCACCCAGTTCCTCCACCCAGTTCCCCCTAGTTCCTCTTAGTTCCTCCACCCAGTTCCTCCACCCAGTTCCCCCTAGTCCCTCCTAGTACCTCCACCCAGTTCCTCCACTCAGTTCCCCCTAGTCCCTCCTAGTACCTCCACCCAGTTCCTCCACCCAGTTCCCCCTAGTCCCTCCTAGTACCTCCACCCAGTTCCTCCACTCAGTTCCCCCTAGTTCCTCCACTCAGTTCCCCCTAGACCCTCCTAGTACCTCCACCCAGTTCCTCCACCCAGTTCCCCCTAGTCCCTCCTAGTCCCTCCATCCAGTTCCTCCACTCAGTTCCCCCTAGTTCCTCCACCCAGTTCCCCTAGTCCCTCCTAGTTCCTCCACCCAGTTCCTCCACCCAGTTCCCCCTAGTTCCTCTTAGTTCCTCCACCCAGTTCCTCCACCCAGTTCCCCCTAGTCCCTCCTAGTACCTCCACCCAGTTCCTCCACCCAGTTCCCCCTAGTCCCTCCTAGTACCTCCACCCAGTTCCTCCACCCAGCCCCCCTAGTCCCTCCTAGTACCTCCACCCAGTTCCTCCACCCAGTTCCCCCTAGTACCTCCACCCAGTTCCTCCACCCAGTTACTCCACCCAGTTCCCCCTAGTCCCTCCTAGTACCTCCACCCAGTTCCTCCACCCAGTTCCCCCTAGTCCCTCTTAGTTTCTGCACCCAGTTCCTCCACCCAGTTCCCCCTAGTTCCGCCACCCAGTTCCTCCACTTAGTTCCCCCTAGTTCCTCCACTCAGTTCCCCCTAGTCCCTCCCAGTTCCTCCACCCAGTTCCTCCACCCAGTTCCCTCTAGTCCCTCCTAGTTCCTCCACCCAGTTCCTCCACCCAGTTCCTCCACCCAGTTCCCCCTAGTTCCTCCACCCAGTTCCCCCTAGTCCCCCCTAGTTCCTCCACCCAGTTCCCCCTAGGCCCTCCTAGTTCCTCCACCCAGTTCCTCCACTCAGCCCCCCTAGTTCCTCCACCCAGTTCCTCCACTCAGTTCCCCCTAGTCCCTCCTAGTTCCTCCACCCAGTTCCTCCACCCAGTTCCCCCTAGTTCCTCCACCCAGTTCCCCCTAGTCCCTCTTAGTTCCTCCACCCAGTTCCTCCACTCAGTTCCCCCTAGTTCCTCCACCCAGTTCCCCTAGTCCCTCCTAGTACCTCCACCCAGTTCCTCCACCCAGTTCCCCCTAGTCCCTCCTAGTACCTCCACCCAGTTCCTCCACTCAGTTCCCCCTAGTCCCTCCTAGTACCTCCACCCAGTTCCTCCACCCAGTTCCCCCTAGTCCCTCCTAGTCCCTCCACCCAGTTCCTCCACTCAGTTCCCCCTAGTTCCTCCACTCAGTTCCTCCACTCAGTTCACCCTAGTTCCTCCTAGTTCCTCCACCCAGTTCCTCCACCCAGTTCCCCCTAGTTCCTCCACCCAGTTCCCCCTAGTCCCTCCTAGTTCCTCCACCCAGTTCCCCCTAGTCACTCCTAGTTCCTCCACCCAGTTCCTCCACCCAGTCCCCCCTAGTTCCTCCACTCAGCCCCCTTAGTTCCTCCACTCAGTTCCCCCTAGTCCCTCCTAGTTCCTCCACCCAATTCCTCCACCCAGTTCCCCTTAGCCCCCTAGTTCCTCCACCCAGTTCCTCCACTCAGTTCCCCCTACTTCCTCCACCCTGTTCCCCCTACTCCCTCCTAGTTCCTGTACCCAGTTCCTCCACCAAGTTCCCCTAGTTCCTCCACCCAGTTCCCCCTAGTCCCTCCTAGTTCCTCCACCCAGTTCCTCCACTCAGTTCCCCCTAGTTCCTCCACCCAGTTCCCCCTAGTCCCTCCTAGTTCCTCCACCCAGTTCCTCCACTCAGTCCCCCCTAGTTCCTCCACCCAGTTCCTCCACTCAGTTCCCCCTAGTCCCTCCTAGTCCCTCCACCCAGTTCCCCCTAGTTCCTCCACCCAGTTCCCCCTAGTCCCTCCTAGTCCCTCCACCCAGTTCCCCTAGTCCCTCCTAGTACCTCCACCCAGTTCCTCCACCCAGTCCCCCTAGTTCCCCCTAGTTCCTCCACCCAGTTCCCCCTAGTCCCTCTTAGTTCCTCCACCCAGTTCCTCCACTCAGTTCCCCCTAGTTCCTCCACCCAGTTCCCCCTAGTCCCTCCTAGTACCTCCACCCAGTTCCTCCACTCAGTTCCCCCTAGTTCCTCCACTCAGTTCCCCCTAGTCCCTCCCAGTTCCTCCACCCAGTTCCTCCACCCAGTTCCCCCTAGTCCCTCCTAGTACCTCCACCCAGTTCCCCCACCCAGTCCCCCCTAGTTCCTCCACCCAGTTCCTCCACTCAGTTCCCGCTAGTTCCTCCACTCAGTTCCCCCTAGTCCCTCCTAGTACCTCCACCCAGCTCCTCCACCCAGTTCCCCCTAGTTCCTCCACTCAGTCCCCCCTAGTCCCTCCTAGTACCTCCACCCAGTTCCTCCACCCAGTTCCCCCTGGTCCCTCCTAGTTCCTCCACCCAGTTCCCCCTAGTCCCTCCTATCCCTCCACCCAGTTCCGCCACTCAGTTCCCCCTAGTTCCTTCACACAGTCCCCCTAGTTCCTCCTAGTTCCTCCACACAGTTCCTCCACTCAGTTCCCCCTAGTTCCTCCACCCAGTTCCCCCTAGTCACTCCTAGTTCCTCCACCCAGTTCCTCCACCCAGTCCCCCCTAGTTCCTCCACTCAGCCCCCTTAGTTCCTCCACTCAGTTCCCCCTAGTCCCTCCTAGTTCCTCCACCCAATTCCTCCACCCAGTTCCCCTTAGCCCCCTAGTTCCTCCACCCAGTTCCTCCACTCAGTTCCCCCTACTTCCTCCACCCTGTTCCCCCTACTCCCTCCTAGTTCCTGTACCCAGTTCCTCCACCAAGTTCCCCTAGTTCCTCCACCCAGCTCCCCCTAGTCCCTCCTAGTTCCTCCACCCAGTTCCTCCACTCAGTTCCCCCTAGTTCCTCCACCCAGTTCCCCCTAGTCCCTCCTAGTTCCTCCACCCAGTTCCTCCACTCAGTCCCCCCTAGTTCCTCCACCCAGTTCCTCCACTCAGTTCCCCCTAGTTCCTCCTAGTTCCTCCACCCAGTTCCTCCACTCAGTTCCCCCTAGTTCCTCCTAGTTCCTCCACCCAGTTCCTCCACTCAGTTCCCCCTAGTCCCTCCTAGTCCCTCCACCCAGTTCCCCCTAGTTCCTCCACCCAGTTCCCCCTAGTCCCTCCTAGTCCCTCCACCCAGTTCCCCTAGTCCCTCCTAGTACCTCCACCCAGTTCCTCCACCCAGTCCCCCTAGTTCCCCCTAGTTCCTCCACCCAGTTCCCCCTAGTCCCTCTTAGTTCCTACACCCAGTTCCTCCACTCAGTTCCCCCTAGTTCCTCCACCCAGTTCCCCCTAGTCCCTCCTAGTACCTCCACCCAGTTCCTCCACTCAGTTCCCCCTAGTTCCTCCACTCAGTCCCCCCTAGTCCCTCCTAGTACCTCCACCCAGTTCCTCCACCCAGTTCCCCCTAGTCCGTCCTAGTTCCTCCACCCAGTTCCTCCACCCAGTTCCCCCTAGTCCCTCCTAGTACCTCCAGCCAGTTCCTCCACCCAGCCCCCCTAGTCCCTCCTAGTACCTCCACCCAGTTCCTCCACCCAGTTCCCCCTAGTCCCTCCTAGTTCCTCCACCCAGTTCCTCCACCCAGTTCCCTAGTTCCTCCTAGTCCCTCCTAGTACCTCCACCCAGTTCCTCCACCCAGTTCCCCCTAGTCCCTCCTAGTTCCTCCACCCAGTTCCTCCACTCAGTCCCTCCTAGTTCCTCCACCCAGTTCCTCCACTCAGTCCCTCCTAGTTCCTCCACCCAGTTCCTCCACTCAGTTCCCCCTAGTTCCTCCACCCAGTTCCCCCTAGTCCCTCCTAGTTCCTCCACTCAGTCCCCTCTAGTCCCTTCTAGTCCCTCCACCCAGTTCTTCCACTCAGCCCCCCTAGTTCCACCACCCAGTTCCCCCTAGTCCCTCCTAGTTCCTCCACACAGTTCCTCCACTCAGTTCCTCCTAGTCCCTCCTAGTACCTCCACCCAGTTCCTCCACCCAGTTCCCCCTAGTCCCTCCTAGTACCTCCACCCAGTTCCTCCACTCAGTTCCCCCTAGTTCCTCCACTCAGTTCCCCCTAGTCCCTCCTAGTTCCTCCACCCAGTTCCCCCTAGTCCCTCCTAGTACCTCCACCCAGTTCCTCCACCCAGTTCCCCCTAGTCCCTCCTAGTTCCTCCACCCAGTTCCTCCACTCAGTGCCCCCTAGTTCCTCCACCCAGTTCCTCCACTCAGTTCCCCCTAGTCCCTCCTAGTTCCTCCACCCAGTTCCTCCACCCAGTTCCCCCTAGTTCCTCCACCCAGTTCCCCCTAGTCCCTCTTAGTTCCTCCACCCAGTTCCTCCACTCAGTTCCCCCTAGTTCCTCCACCCAGTTCCTCCACTCAGTTCCCCTAGTTCCTCCTAGTTCCTCCACCCAGTTCCTCCACTCAGTTCCCCCTAGTCCCTCCTAGTACCTCCACCCAGTTCCTCCACCCAGTTCCCCCTAGTCCCTCCTAGTTCCTCCAACCCAGTTCCTCCACTCAGTGCCCCCTAGTTCCTCCACCCAGTTCCTCCACTCAGTTCCCCCTAGTCCCTCCCAGTTCCTCCACCCAGTTCCTCCACCCAGTTCCCCCTAGTCCCTCCTAGTTCCTCCACCCAGTTCCCCCTAGTCCCTCCTAGTTCCTCCACCCAGTTCCTCCACTCAGTTCCCCCTAGTTCCTCCACTCAGTTCCCCCTAGTCCCTCCTAGTACCTCCACCCAGTTCCTCCACCCAGTTCCCCCTAGTCCCTCCTAGTACCTCCACCCAGTTCCCCCACCCAGTTCCCCCTAGTTCCTCCACCCAGTTCCTCCACTCAGTTCCCGCTAGTTCCTCCACTCAGTTCCCCCTAGTCCCTCCTAGTACCTCCACCCAGCTCCTCCACCCAGTTCCCCCTAGTTCCTCCACTCAGTCCCCCCTAGTCTCTCCTAGTACCTCCACCCAGTTCCTCCACCCAGTTCCCCCTAGTCCCTCCTAGTTCCTCCACCCAGTTCCTCCACCCAGTTCCCCCTAGTCCCTCCTAGTTCCTCCACCCAGTTCCTCCACCCAGTTCCCTAGTTCCTCCTAGTCCCTCCTAGTACCTCCACCCAGTTCCTCCACCCAGTTCCCCCTAGTCCCTCCTAGTTCCTCAACCCAGTTCCTCCACTCAGTCCCTCCTAGTTCCTCCACCCAGTTCCTCCACTCAGTCCCTCCTAGTTCCTCCACCCAGTTCCTCCACTCAGTTCCCCCTAGTTCCTCCACTCAGTTCCCCCTAGTCCCTCCTAGTCCCTCCACCCATTTCCTCCACCCAGTTCCCCCTAGTCCCTCCTAGTTCCTCCACCCAGTTCCCCCTAGTCCCTCCTAGTACCTCCACCCAGTTCCTCCACCCAGTTCCCCCTAGTCCCTCCTAGTTCCTCCACCCAGTTCCTCCACTCAGTCCCTCCTAGTTCCTCCACCCAGTTCCTCCACTCAGTCCCTCCTAGTTCCTCCACCCAGTTCCTCCACCCAGTTCCCCCTAGTCCCTCCTAGTTCCTCCACCCAGTTCCTCCACTCACTTCCCCCTAGTTCCTCCACTCAGTTCCCTCTAGTCCCTCCTAGTCCTTCCACCCAGTTCCTCCACCCAGTTCCCCCTAGTCCCTCCTAGTTCCTCCACCCAGTTCCCCCTAGTCCCTCCTAGACCTCCACCCAGTTCCTCCACCCAGTTCCCCCTTGTCCCCTCTAGTTCCTCCACCCAGTTCCCCCTAGTCCCTCCTAGTTCCTCCACTCAGTCCCCTCTAGTCCCTCCTAGTCCCTCCACCCAGTTCCTCCACTCAGCCCCCTAGTTCCTCCACCCAGTTCCCCCTAGTCCCTCCTAGTTCCTCCACCCAGTTCCTCCACTCAGTCCCCCCTAGTTCCTCCACCCAGTTCCCCCTAGTCCCTCTTAGTTTCTGCACCCAGTTCCTCCACCCAGTCCCCCCTAGTTCCTCCACCCAGTTCCTATACCCAGTTCCCCCTAGTCCCTCTTAGTTTCTGCACCCAGTTCCTCCACCCAGTCCCCCCTAGTTCCTCCACTCAGTTCCTCCACTCAGTTCCCCCAGTCCCTCCTAGTTCCCCCACCCGGTTCCTCCACCCAGTTCCCCCTAGTTCTTCCACCCAGTTCCTCCACCCAGTTCCCCCTAGTCCCTCCTAGTTCCTCCCCCAGTTCCTCCACTCAGTTCCCCCTAATTCCTCCTAGTTCCTCCACCCAGTTCCGCCACTCAGTTGCCCCTAGTCCCTCCTAGTTTCTGCAACGAGTTCCTCCACCCAGTTTCCCCTAGTTCCTCCACCCAGTTCCCCCTAGTCCCTCCTAGTACCTCCACCCAGTTCCTCCACACAGTTCCCCCTAGTCCCTCCTAGTTCCTCCACCCAGTTCCTCCACCCAGTTCCTCCACCCAGTTCCCCCTAGTCCCTCCTAGTTCCTCCACCCAGTTCCCCCTAGTCCCTCCTAGTCCCTCCACCCAGTTCCCCCTAGTTCCTCCTAGTTCCTCCACCCAGTTCCCCCTAGTCCCTCCTAGCACCTCCACCCAGTTCCTCCACCCAGTTCCCCCTAGTCCCACCTAGTACCTCCACCCAGTTCCTCCACCCAGTTCCCCCTAGTTCCTCCTAGTTCCTCCACCCAGTTCCTCCACCCAGTTCCCCCTAGTCCCTCTTAGTTTCTGCACCCAGTTCCTCCACCCAGTTCCCCCTAGTTCCTCCACCCAGTTCCTCCACCCAGTTCCCCCTAGTCCCTCCTAGAACCTCCACCCAGTTCCTCCACCCAGTTCCCCCTAGTCCCACCTAGTACCTCCACCCAGTTCCTCCACCAAGTTCCCCCTAGTTCCTCCTAGTTCCTCCACCCAGTTCCTCCACCCAGTTCCCCCTAGTCCCTCTTAGTTTCTGCACCCAGTTCCTCCACCCAGTTCCCCCTAGTTCCTCCACCCAGTTCCTCCACCCAGTTCCCCCTAGTCCCACCTAGTACCTCCACCCAGTTCCTCCACCAAGTTCCCCCTAGTTCCTCCTAGTTCCTCCACCCAGTTCCTCCACCCAGTTCCCCCTAGTCCCTCTTAGTTTCTGCACCCAGTTCCTCCACCCAGTTCCCCCTAGTTCCTCCACCCAGTTCCTCCACCCAGTTCCCCCTAGTCCCTCCTAGTACCTCCACCCAGTTCCTCCACTCAGTTCCCCCTAGTCCCCCCTAGTTCCTCCACCCAGTTCCCCCTAGTCCCCCCTAGTTCCTCCACCCAGTTCCCCCTAGTCCCGCCTAGTTTCTCCACCCAGTTCCTCCACCCAGTTCCCCCTAGTTCCTCCACCCAGTTCCCCTAGTCCCTCTTAGTTCCTCCACCCAGTTCCTCCACTCAGTTCCCCCTAGTTCCTCCACCCAGTTCCCCCTAGTCCCTCCTAGTACCTCCACCCAGTTCCTCCACTCAGTACCCCTAGTTCCTCCACTCAGTTCCCCCTAGTCCCTCCTAGTACCTCCACCCAGTTCCTCCACCCAGTTCCCCTAGTCCCTCCTAGTGCCTCCACCCAGTTCCCCCTAGTCCCTCCTAGTACCTCCACCCAGTTCCTCCACCCAGTTCCCCCTAGTCCCTCCTAGCTCCTCCACCCAGTTCCTCCACTCAGTTCCCACTAGTCCCTCCACCCAGTTCCCCCTAGTCCCTCCTAGTTCCTCCACCCAGTTCCACCACTCAGTTGCCCCTAGTCCCTCCTAGTTTCTGCACCCAGTTCCTCCACCCAGTTCCCCCTAGTCCCCCCTAGAACCTCCACTCAGTTCCCCCTAGTCCTCCTAGTTCCTCCACCCAGTTCCCCTAGTCCCTCCTAGTTCCTCCACCCAGTTCCTCCACCCAGTTCCACCTAGTCCCCCTAGTAACGCCACCCAGTTACCCCTAGTCCCTCCTAGTTCCTCCACTCAGTCCCCTCTAGTCCCTTCTAGTCCCTCCACCCAGTTCCTCCACTCAGCCCCCTAGTTCCTCCACCCAGTTCCCCCTAGTCCCTCCTAGTTCCTCCACCCAGTTCCTCCACTCAGTCCCCCCCTAGTTCCTCCACCCAGTTACCCCTAGTCCCTCCTAGTTCCTCCACCCAGTTCTTCCACTCAGTCCCCCCTAGTTCCTCCACCCAGTTCCCCCTAGTCCCTCCTAGTTCCTCCACCCAGTTCCTCCACCCAGTTCCCCCTAGTTCCTCCACCCAGTTCCTATACCCAGTTCCTCCACCCAGTTCCCCCTAGTTCCTCCACCCAGTTCCCCCTAGTCCCTCCTAGTTCCTCCACCCAGTTCCTCCACCCAGTTCCCCCTAGTTCCTCCACTCAGTTCCCCCTAGTCCCTCCTAGTTCCTCCACCCAGTTCCTCCACCCAGTTCCCCCTAGTCCCTCCTAGTTCCTCCACCCAGTTCCCCCTAGTCCCTCTAGTTCCTCCACCCAGTTCCTCCACCCAGTTCCCCCTAGTCCCTCCTAGTACCTCCACCCAGTTCCTCCACTCAGTTCCCCCTAGCCCCCCCTAGTTCCTCCACCCAGTTCCCCCTAGTCCCCCCTAGTTCCTCCACCCAGTTCCTCCACCCAGTTCCCCCTAGTTCCTCCACCCAGTTCCCCCTAGTCCCTCTTAGTTCCTCCACCCAGTTCCTCCACTCAGTTCCCCCTAGTTCCTCCACCCAGTTCCCCCTAGTCCCTCCTAGTACCTCCACCCAGTTCCTCCACTCAGTTCCCCCTAGTCCCTCCTAGTACCTCCACCCAGTTCCTCCACCCAGTTCCCCCTAGTCCCTCCTAGTACCTCCACCCAGTTCCTCCACTCAGTTCCCCCTGGTTCCTCCACTCAGTTCCCCCTAGTCCCTCCTAGTACCTCCACCCAGTTCCTCCACCCAGTTCCCCTAGTCCCTCCTAGTGCCTCCACCCAGTTCCCCCTAGTCCCTCCTAGTACCTCCACCCAGTTCCTCCACCCAGTTCCCCCTAGTCCCTCCTAGCTCCTCCACCCAGTTCCTCCACTCAGTTCCCCCTAGTTCCTCCACTCAGTTCCCCCTAGTCCCACCTAGTACCTCCACCCAGTTCCTCCACCCAGTTCCCCTAGTTCCTCCTAGTCCCTCCTAGTACCTCCACCCAGTTCCTCCACCCAGTTCCCCCTAGTCCCTCCTAGTTCCTCCACCCAGTTCCTCCACCCAGTTCCCCCTAGTCCCTCCTAGTTCCTCCACCCAGTTCCTCCACTCACTTCCCCCTAGTTCCTCCACTCAGTTCCCCCTAGTCCCTCCTAGTCCTTCCACCCAGTTCCTCCACCCAGTTCCCCCTAGTACCTCCTAGTTCCTCCACCCAGTCCCCCCTAGTCCCTCCTAGACCTCCACCCAGTTCCTCCACCCAGTTCCCCCTAGTCCCCCCTAGTTCCTCCACCCAGTTCCCCCTAGTCCCTCCTAGTTCCTCCACTCAGTCCCCTCTAGTCCCTCCTAGTCCCTCCACCCAGTTCCTCCACTCAGCCCCCCTCTTTCCTCCACCCAGTTCCCCCTAGTCCCTCCTAGTTCCTCCACCCAGTTCCTCCACCCAGTCCCCCCTAGTTCCTCCACCCAGTTCCTATACCCAGTTCCCCCTAGTCCCTCCTAGTTCCTCCACCCAGTTCCTCCACCCAGTTCCCCCTAGTCCCCCTAGTTCCTCCACTCAGTTCCTCCACTCAGTTCCCCCTAGTCCCTCCTAGTTCCTCCACCCGGTTCCTCCACCCAGTTCCCCCTACTTCCTCCACCCAGTTCCTCCACCCAGTTCCCCCTAGTCCCTCCTAGTTCCTCCACCCAGTTCCTCCACTCAGTTCCCCCTAATTCCTCCTAGTTCCTCCACCCAGTTCCTCCACCCAGTTCCCCCTAGTCCCTCCTAGTTCCTCCACCCAGTTCCTCCACTCAGTTCCCCCTAATTCCTCCTAGTTCCTCCACCCAGTTCCGCCACTCAGTTCCCCCTAGTCCCTCCTAGTTCCTCCACCCAGTTCCTCACCCAGTTCCCACTAGTTCCTCCACCCAGTTCCCCCAGTCCCTCCTAATTCCTCCACACAGTTCCTCCACTCAGCCCCCCTAGTCCCTCCACCCAGTTCCTCCACCCAGTTCCCCCTAGTTCCTCCACCCAGTTCCCCCTAGTCCCTCCTAGTTCCTCCACCCAGTTCCTCCACCCAGTTCCCCCTAGTCCCTCCTAGTTCCTCCACCCAGTTCCTCCACTCACTTCCCCCTAGTTCCTCCACTCAGTTCCCCCTAGTCCCTCCTAGTCCTTCCACCCAGTTCCTCCACCCAGTTCCCCCTAGTCCCTCCTAGTTCCTCCACCCAGTTCCCCCTAGTCCCTCCTAGACCTCCACCCAGTTCCTCCACCCAGTTCCCCCTAGTCCCCCCTAGAACCTCCACTCAGTTCCCCCTAGTCCTCCTAGTTCCTCCACCCAGTTCCCCTAGTCCCTCCAAGTTCCTCCACCCAGTTCCCCCTAGTACCACCTAGTACCTCCACCCAGTTCCTCCACCCAGTTCCCCCTAGTCCCTCCTAGTACCTCCACCCAGTTCCTCCACTCAGTTCCCCCTAGTCCCTCCTAGACCTCCACCCAGTTCCTCCACCCAGTTCCCCCTAGTCCCCCCTAGTTCCTCCACCCAGTTCCCCCTAGTCCCTCCTAGTTCCTCCACTCAGTCCCCTCTAGTCCCTCCTAGTTCCTCCACCCAGTTCCTCCACTCAGCCCCCCTCTTTCCTCCACCCAGTTCCCCCTAGTCCCTCCTAGTTCCTCCACCCAGTTCCTCCACCCAGTCCCCCCTAGTTCCTCCACCCAGTTCCTATACCCAGTTCCCCCTAGTCCCTCCTAGTTCCTCCACCCAGTTCCTCCACCCAGTTCCCCCTAGTCCCCCTAGTTCCTCCACTCAGTTCCTCCACTCAGTTCCCCCTAGTCCCTCCTAGTTCCTCCACCCGGTTCCTCCACCCAGTTCCCCCTACTTCCTCCACCCAGTTCCTCCACCCAGTTCCCCCTAGTCCCTCCTAGTTCCTCCACCCAGTTCCTCCACTCAGTTCCCCCTAATTCCTCCTAGTTCCTCCACCCAGTTCCTCCACCCAGTTCCCCCTAGTCCCTCCTAGTTCCTCCACCCAGTTCCTCCACTCAGTTCCCCCTAATTCCTCCTAGTTCCTCCACCCAGTTCCGCCACTCAGTTCCCCCTAGTCCCTCCTAGTTCCTCCACCCAGTTCCTCACCCAGTTCCCACTAGTTCCTCCACCCAGTTCCCCCAGTCCCTCCTAATTCCTCCACACAGTTCCTCCACTCAGCCCCCCTAGTCCCTCCACCCAGTTCCTCCACCCAGTTCCCCCTAGTTCCTCCACCCAGTTCCCCCTAGTCCCCCCTAGTTCCTCCACCCAGTTCCTCCACCCAGTTCCCCCTAGTCCCTCCTAGTTCCTCCACCCAGTTCCTCCACTCACTTCCCCCTAGTTCCTCCACTCAGTTCCCCCTAGTCCCTCCTAGTCCTTCCACCCAGTTCCTCCACCCAGTTCCCCCTAGTCCCTCCTAGTTCCTCCACCCAGTTCCCCCTAGTCCCTCCTAGACCTCCACCCAGTTCCTCCACCCAGTTCCCCCTAGTCCCCCCTAGAACCTCCACTCAGTTCCCCCTAGTCCTCCTAGTTCCTCCACCCAGTTCCCCTAGTCCCTCCAAGTTCCTCCACCCAGTTCCCCCTAGTACCACCTAGTACCTCCACCCAGTTCCTCCACCCAGTTCCCCCTAGTCCCTCCTAGTACCTCCACCCAGTTCCTCCACTCAGTTCCCCCTAGTCCCTCCTAGACCTCCACCCAGTTCCTCCACCCAGTTCCCCCTAGTCCCCCCTAGTTCCTCCACCCAGTTCCCCCTAGTCCCTCCTAGTTCCTCCACTCAGTCCCCTGTAGTCCCTCCTAGTTCCTCCACCCAGTTCCTCCACTCAGCCCCCCTCTTTCCTCCACCCAGTTCCCCCTAGTCCCTCCTAGTTCCTCCACCCAGTTCCTCCACCCAGTCCCCCCTAGTTCCTCCACCCAGTTCCTATACCCAGTTCCCCCTAGTCCCTCCTAGTTCCTCCACCCAGTTCCTCCACCCAGTTCCCCCTAGTCCCCCTAGTTCCTCCACTCAGTTCCTCCACTCAGTTCCCCCTAGTCCCTCCTAGTTCCTCCACCCGGTTCCTACACCCAGTTCCCCCTACTTCCTCCACCCAGTTCCTCCACCCAGTTCCCCCTAGTCCCTCCTAGTTCCTCCACCCAGTTCCTCCACTCAGTTCCCCCTAATTCCTCCTAGTTCCTCCACCCAGTTCCGCCACTCAGTTGCCCCTAGTCCCTCCTAGTTTCTGCACCCAGTTCCTCCACCCAGTTTCCCCGAGTTCCTCCAATCAGTTCCCCCTAGTCCCTCCTAGTTCCTCCACCCAGTTCCCCCTAGTCCCTCCACCCAGTTCCCCCTAGTCCCTCCTAGTTCCTCCACCCAGTTCCCCCTAGTCCCTCCACCCAGTTCCCCCTAGTCCCTCCTAGTACCTCCACCCAGTTCCTCCACCCAGTTCCCCCTAGTCCCTCCTAGCTCCTCCACCCAGTTCCTCCACTCAGTTCCCCCTAGTTCCTCCACTCAGTTCCCCCTAGTCCCACCTAGTACCTCCACCCAGTTCCTCCACCCAGTTCCCCTAGTTCCTCCTAGTCCCTCCTAGTACCTCCACCCAGTTCCTCCACCCAGTTCCCCCTAGTCCCTCCTAGTTCCTCCACCCAGTTCCTCCACCCAGTTCCCCCTAGTCCCTCCTAGTTCCTCCACCCAGTTCCTCCACTCACTTCCCCCTAGTTCCTCCACTCAGTTCCCCCTAGTCCCTCCTAGTCCTTCCACCCAGTTCCTCCACCCAGTTCCCCCTAGTCCCTCCTAGTTCCTCCACCCAGTTCCCCCTAGTCCCTCCTAGACCTCCACCCAGTTCCTCCACCCAGTTCCCCCTAGTCCCCCCTAGTTCCTCCACCCAGTTCCCCTAGTCCCTCCTAGTTCCTCCACTCAGTCCCCTCTAGTCCCTCCTAGTCCCTCCACCCAGTTCCTCCACTCAGCCCCCCTCTTTCCTCCACCCAGTTCCCCCTAGTCCCTCCTAGTTCCTCCACCCAGTTCCTCCACCCAGTCCCCCCTAGTTCCTCCACCCAGTTCCTATACCCAGTTCCCCCTAGTCCCTCCTAGTTCCTCCACCCAGTTCCTCCACCCAGTTCCCCCTAGTCCCCCTAGTTCCTCCACTCAGTTCCTCCACTCAGTTCCCCCTAGTCCCTCCTAGTTCCTCCACCCGGTTCCTCCACCCAGTTCCCCCTACTTCCTCCACCCAGTTCCTCCACCCAGTTCCCCCTAGTCCCTCCTAGTTCCTCCACCCAGTTCCTCCACTCAGTTCCCCCTAATTCCTCCTAGTTCCTCCACCCAGTTCCTCCACCCAGTTCCCCCTAGTCCCTCCTAGTTCCTCCACCCAGTTCCTCCACTCAGTTCCCCCTAATTCCTCCTAGTTCCTCCACCCAGTTCCGCCACTCAGTTCCCCCTAGTCCCTCCTAGTTCCTCCACCCAGTTCCTCACCCAGTTCCCACTAGTTCCTCCACCCAGTTCCCCCAGTCCCTCCTAATTCCTCCACACAGTTCCTCCACTCAGCCCCCCCTAGTCCCTCCACCCAGTTCCTCCACCCAGTTCCCCCAAGTTCCTCCACCCAGTTCCCCCTGTCCCTCCTAGTTCCTCCACCCAGTTCCTCCACCCAGTTCCCCCTAGTCCCTCCTAGTTCCTCCACCCAGTTCCTCCACTCACTTCCCCCTAGTTCCTCCACTCAGTTCCCCCTAGTCCCTCCTAGTCCTTCCACCCAGTTCCTCCACCCAGTTCCCCCTAGTCCCTCCTAGTTCCTCCACCCATTTCCCCCTAGTCCCTCCTAGACCTCCACCCAGTTCCTCCACCCAGTTCCCCCTAGTCCCCCCTAGAACCTCCACTCAGTTCCCCCTAGTCCTCCTAGTTCCTCCACCCAGTTCCCCTAGTCCCTCCAAGTTCCTCCACCCAGTTCCCCCTAGTACCACCTAGTACCTCCACCCAGTTCCTCCACCCAGTTCCCCCTAGTCCCTCCTAGTACCTCCACCCAGTTCCTCCACTCAGTTCCCCCTAGTCCCTCCTAGACCTCCACCCAGTTCCTCCACCCAGTTCCCCCTAGTCCCCCCTAGTTCCTCCACCCAGTTCCCCCTAGTCCCTCCTAGTTCCTCCACTCAGTCCCCTCTAGTCCCTCCTAGTTCCTCCACCCAGTTCCTCCACTCAGCCCCCCTCTTTCCTCCACCCAGTTCCCCCTAGTCCCTCCTAGTTCCTCCACCCAGTTCCTCCACCCAGTCCCCCCTAGTTCCTCCACCCAGTTCCTATACCCAGTTCCCCCTAGTCCCTCCTAGTTCCTCCACCCAGTTCCTCCACCCAGTTCCCCCTAGTCCCCCTAGTTCCTCCACTCAGTTCCTCCACTCAGTTCCCCCTAGTCCCTCCTAGTTCCTCCACCCGGTTCCTCCACCCAGTTCCCCCTACTTCCTCCACCCAGTTCCTCCACCCAGTTCCCCCTAGTCCCTCCTAGTTCCTCCACCCAGTTCCTCCACTCAGTTCCCCCTAATTCCTCCTAGTTCCTCCACCCAGTTCCGCCACTCAGTTGCCCCTAGTCCCTCCTAGTTTCTGCACCCAGTTCCTCCACCCAGTTTCCCCGAGTTCCTCCAATCAGTTCCCCCTAGTCCCTCCTAGTTCCTCCACCCAGTTCCTCACCCAGTTCCCACTAGTTCCTCCACCCAGTTCCCCCAGTCCCTCCTAGTTCCTCCACACAGTTCCTCCACTCAGCCCCCCTAGTCCCTCCACCCAGTTCCTCCACCCAGTTCCCCCTAGTTCCTCCACCCAGTTCCCCCTAGTCCCTCCTAGTTTCTGCACCCAGTTCCTCCACCCAGTTCCCCCTAGTTCCTCCACCCAGTTCCTCCACCCAGTTCCCCCTAGTTCCTCCACCCAGTTCCCCCTAGTCCCTCCTAGTTCCTCCACCCAGTTCCTCCACCCAGTTCCCCCTAGTCCCACCTAGTACCTCCACCCAGTTCCTCCACCCAGTTCCCCCTAGTCCCTCCTAGTACCTCCACCCAGTTCCTCCACTCAGTTCCCCCTAGTCCCTCCTAGTACCTCCACCCAGTTCCTCCACCCAGTTCCCCCTAGTCCCTCCTAGTACCTCCACCCAGTTCCTCCACTCAGTACCCCTTGTTCCTCCACTCAGTTCCCCCTAGTCCCTCCTAGTACCTCCACCCAGTTCCTCCACCCAGTTCCCCTAGTCCCTCCTAGTGCCTCCACCCAGTTCCCCCTAGTCCCTCCTAGTACCTCCACCCAGTTCCTCCACCCAGTTCCCCCTAGTCCCTCCTAGCTCCTCCACCCAGTTCCTCCACTCTGTTCCCCCTAGTTCCTCCACTCAGTTCCCCCTAGTCCCACCTAGTACCTCCACCCAGTTCCTCCACCCAGTTCCCCCTAGTCCCTCCTAGTTCCTCCACCCAGTTCCTCCACTCAGTCCCTCCTAGTTCCTCCACCCAGTTCCTCCACTCAGTCCCTCCTAGTTCCTCCACCCAGTTCCTCCACCCAGTTCCCCCTAGTCCCTCCTAGTTCCTCCACCCAGTTCCTCCACTCACTTCCCCCTAGTTCCTCCACTCAGTTCCCCCTAGTCCCTCCTAGTCCTTCCACCCAGTTCCTCCACCCAGTTCCCCCTAGTCCCTCCTAGTTCCTCCACCCAGTTCCCCCTAGTCCCTCCTAGACCTCCACCCAGTTCCTCCACCCAGTTCCCCCCTAGTCCCCCCTAGTTCCTCCACCCAGTTCCCCCTAGTCCCTCCTAGTTCCTCCACTCAGTCCCCTCTAGTCCCTCCTAGTCCCTCCACCCAGTTCCTCCACTCAGCCCCCCTCTTTCCTCCACCCAGTTCCCCCTAGTCCCTCTTAGTTTCTGCACCCAGTTCCTCCACCCAGTCCCCCCTAGTTCCTCCACCCAGTTCCTATACCCAGTTCCCCCTAGTCCCTCCTAGTTCCTCCACCCAGTTCCTCCACCCAGTCCCCCCTAGTTCCTCCACCCAGTTCCTATACCCAGTTCCCCCTAGTCCCTCCTAGTTCCTCCACCCAGTTCCTCCACCCAGTTCCCCCTAGTCCCCCTAGTTCCTCCACTCAGTTCCTCCACTCAGTTCCCCCTAGTCCCTCCTAGTTCCTCCACCCGGTTCCTCCACCCAGTTCCCCCTAGTTCCTCCACCCAGTTCCTCCACCCAGTTCCCCCTAGTCCCTCCTAGTTCCTCCACCCAGTTCCTCCACTCAGTTCCCCCTAATTCCTCCTAGTTCCTCCACCCAGTTCCGCCACTCAGTTGCCCCTAGTCCCTCCTAGTTTCTGCACCCAGTTCCTCCACCCAGTTTCCCCGAGTTCCTCCAATCAGTTCCCCCTAGTCCCTCCTAGTTCCTCCACCCAGTTCCTCACCCAGTTCCCACTAGTTCCTCCACCCAGTTCCCCCAGTCCCTCCTAGTTCCTCCACACAGTTCCTCCACTCAGCCCCCCTAGTCCCTCCACCCAGTTCCCCCTAGTCCCTCCTAGGTTCTGCACCCAGTTCCTCCACCCAGTTCCCCCTAGTTCCTCCACCCAGTTCCTCCACCCAGTTCCCCCTAGTTCCTCCACCCAGTTCCTCCACTCAGTTCCCACTAGTCCCTCCACCCAGTTCCCCCTAGTCCCTCCTAGTTCCTCCACCCAGTTCCACCACTCAGTTGCCCCTAGTCCCTCCTAGTTTCTGCACCCAGTTCCTCCACCCAGTTCCCCCTAGTCCCCCCTAGAACCTCCACTCAGTTCCCCCTAGTCCTCCTAGTTCCTCCACCCAGTTCCCCTAGTCCCTCCTAGTTCCTCCACCCAGTTCCTCCACCCAGTTCCACCTAGTCCCCCTAGTTCCGCCACCCAGTTACCCCTAGTCCCTCCTAGTTCCTCCACTCAGTCCCCTCTAGTCCCTTGTAGTCCCTCCACCCAGTTCCTCCACTCAGCCCCCTAGTTCCTCCACCCAGTTCCCCCTAGTCCCTCCTAGTTCCTCCACCCAGTTCCTCCACTCAGTCCCCCCCTAGTTCCTCCACCCAGTTCCCCCTAGTCCCTCCGAGTTCCTCCACCCAGTTCTTCCACTCAGTCCCCCCTAGTTCCTCCACCCAGTTCCCCCTAGTCCCTCCTAGTTCCTCCACCCAGTTCCTCCACCCAGTTCCCCCTAGTTCCTCCACCCAGTTCCTATACCCAGTTCCTCCACCCAGTTCCCCCTAGTTCCTCCACCCAGTTCCCCCTAGTCCCTCCTAGTTCCTCCACCCAGTTCCTCCACCCAGTTCCCCCTAGTTCCTCCACTCAGTTCCCCCTAGTCCCTCCTAGTTCCTCCACCCAGTTCCTCCACCCAGTTCCCCCTAGTCCCTCCTAGTTCCTCCACCCAGTTCCCCCTAGTCCCTCTAGTTCCTCCACCCAGTTCCTCCACCCAGTTCCCCTAGTTCCCCCTAGTTCCTCCACCCAGTTCCCCCTAGTCCCTCCTAGCTCCTCCACTCAGTCCCCTCTAGTCCCCCCTAGTCCCTCCACCCAGTTCCTCCACTCAGCCCCCCTAGTCCCTCCACCCAGTTTCCCCTAGTCCCTCCTAGTTTCTGCACCCAGTTCCTCCACCCAGTTCCCCCTAGTTCCTCCACCCAGTTCCTCCACCCAGTTCCCCCTAGTTCCTCCACCCAGTTCCTCCACTCAGTTCCCACTAGTCCCTCCACCCAGTTCCCCCTAGTCCCTCCTAGTTCCTCCACCCAGTTCCGCCACTCAGTTGCCCCTAGTCCCTCCTAGTTTCTGCACCCAGTTCCTCCACCCAGTTCCCCCTAGTCCCCCCTAGTTCCTCCACTCAGTTCCCCCTAGTCCTCCTAGTTCCTCCACCCAGTTCCCCTAGTCCCTCCTAGTTCCTCCACCCAGTTCCTCCACCCAGTTCCCCCTAGTCCCCCCTAGTTCCTCCACCCAGTTCCCCCTAGTCCCTCCTAGTTCCTCCACTCAGTCCCCTCTAGTCCCTTCTAGTCCCTCCACCCAGTTCCTGCACTCAGCCCCCTAGTTCCTCCACCCAGTTCCCCCTAGTCCCTCCTAGTTCCTCCACCCAGTTCCTCCACTCAGTTCCCCCTAATTCCTCCTAGTTCCTCGACCCAGTTCCGCCACTCAGTTGCCCCTAGTCCCTCCTAGTTCCTCCACCCATTTCCTCACCCAGTTCCCACTAGTTCCTCCACCCAGTTCCCCCAGTCCCTCCTAGTTCCTCCACACAGTTCCTCCACTCAGCCCCCCTAGTCCCTCCACCCAGTTCCTCCACCCAGTTCCCCCTAGTTCCTCCACCCAGTTCCCCCTAGTCCCTCCTAGTTTCTGCACCCAGTTCCTCCACCCAGTTCCCCCTAGTTCCTCCACCCAGTTCCTCCACCCAGTTCCCCCTAGTTCCTCCACCCAGTTCCTCCACTCAGTTCCCACTAGTCCCTCCACCCAGTTCCCCCTAGTCCCTCCTAGTTCCTCCACCCAGTTCCGCCACTCAGTTGCCCCTAGTCCCTCCTAGTTTCTGCACCCAGTTCCTCCACCCAGTTTCCCCGAGTTCCTCCAATCAGTTCCCCCTAGTCCCTCCTAGTTCCTCCACCCAGTTCCTCACCCAGTTCCCACTAGTTCCTCCACCCAGTTCCCCCAGTCCCTCCTAGTTCCTCCACACAGTTCCTCCACTCAGCCCCCCTAGTCCCTCCACCCAGTTCCTCCACCCAGTTCCCCCTAGTTCCTCCACCCAGTTCCCCCTAGTCCCCCCTAGAACCTCCACTCAGTTCCCCCTAGTCCTCCTAGTTCCTCCACCCAGTTCCCCTAGTCCCTCCTAGTTCCTCCACCCAGTTCCTCCACCCAGTTCCCCCTAGTCCCACCTAGTACCTCCACCCAGTTCCTCCACCCAGTTCCCCCTAGTCCCACCTAGTACCTCCACCCAGTTCCTCCACCCAGTTCCCCTAGTTCCTCCTAGTCCCTCCTAGTACATCCACCCAGTTCCTCCACCCAGTTCCCCCTAGTCCCTCCTAGTTCCTCCACCCAGTTCCTCCACTCAGTCCCTCCTAGTTCCTCCACCCAGTTCCTCCACTCAGTCCCTCCTAGTTCCTCCACCCAGTTCCTCCACCCAGTTCCCCCTAGTCCCTCCTAGTTCCTCCACCCAGTTCCTCCACTCACTTCCCCCTAGTTCCTCCACTCAGTTCCCCCTAGTCCCTCCCAGTCCTTCCACCCAGTTCCTCCACCCAGTTCCCCCTAGTCCCTCCTAGTTCCTCCACCCAGTTCCCCCTAGTCCCTCCTAGACCTCCACCCAGTTCCTCCACCCAGTTCCCCCTAGTCCCCCCTAGTTCCTCCACCCAGTTCCCCCTAGTCCCTCCTAGTTCCTCCACTCAGTCCCCTCTAGTCCCTCCTAGTCCCTCCACCCAGTTCCTCCACTCAGCCCCCCTCTTTCCTCCACCCAGTTCCCCCTAGTCCCTCCTAGTTCCTCCACCCAGTTCCTCCACCCAGTCCCCCCTAGTTCCTCCACCCAGTTCCTCCTAGTCCCTCTTAGTTTCTGCACCCAGTTCCTCCACCCAGTCCCCCCTAGTTCCTCCACCCAGTTCCTATACCCAGTTCCCCCTAGTCCCTCCTAGTTCCTCCACCCAGTTCCTCCACCCAGTCCCCCCTAGTTCCTCCACCCAGTTCCTATACCCAGTTCCCCCTAGTCCCTCCTAGTTCCTCCACCCAGTTCCTCCACCCAGTTCCCCCTAGTCCCCCCTAGAACCTCCACTCAGTTCCCCCTAGTCCTCCTAGTTCCTCCACCCAGTTCCCCTAGTCCCTCCTAGTTCCTCCACCCAGTTCCTCCACCCAGTTCCACCTAGTCCCCCTAGTTCCGCCACCCAGTTACCCCTAGTCCCTCCTAGTTCCTCCACTCAGTCCCCTCTAGTCCCTTGTAGTCCCTCCACCCAGTTCCTCCACTCAGCCCCCTAGTTCCTCCACCCAGTTCCCCCTAGTCCCTCCTAGTTCCTCCACCCAGTTCCTCCACTCAGTCCCCCCCTAGTTCCTCCACCCAGTTCCCCCAGTCCCTCCTAGTTCCTCCACCCAGTTCTTCCACTCAGTCCCCCCTAGTTCCTCCACCCAGTTCCCCCTAGTCCCTCCTAGTTCCTCCACCCAGTTCCTCCACCCAGTTCCCCCTAGTTCCTCCACCCAGTTCCTATACCCAGTTCCTCCACCCAGTTCCCCCTAGTTCCTCCACCCAGTTCCCCCTAGTCCCTCCTAGTTCCTCCACCCAGTTCCTCCACCCAGTTCCCCCTAGTTCCTCCACTCAGTTCCCCCTAGTCCCTCCTAGTTCCTCCACCCAGTTCCTCCACCCAGTTCCCCCTAGTCCCTCCTAGTTCCTCCACCCAGTTCCCCCTAGTCCCTCTAGTTCCTCCACCCAGTTCCTCCACCCAGTTCCCCCTAGTTCCCCCTAGTTCCTCCACCCAGTTCCCCCTAGTCCCTCCTAGCTCCTCCACTCAGTCCCCTCTAGTCCCTCCTAGTCCCTCCACCCAGTTCCTCCACTCAGCCCCCCTAGTTCCTCCACCCAGTTCCCCCTAGTCCCTCCTAGTTCCTCCACCCAGTTCCTACACTCAGTCCCCCCTAGTTCTTCCACCCAGTTCCCCTAGTCCCTCTTAGTTTCTGCACCCAGTTCCTCCACCCAGTCCCCCCTAGTTCCTCCACCCAGTTCCTATACCCAGTTCCCCCTAGTCCCTCCTAGTTCCTCCACCCAGTTCCTCCACCCAGTCCCCCCTAGTTCCTCCACCCAGTTCCTATACCCAGTTCCCCCTAGTCCCTCCTAGTTCCTCCACCCAGTTCCTCCACCCAGTTCCCCCTAGTCCCCCTAGTTCCTCCACTCAGTTCCTCCACTCAGTTCCCCCTAGTCCCTCCTAGTTCCTCCACCCGGTTCCTCCACCCAGTTCCCCCTAGTTCCTCCACCCAGTTCCTCCACCCAGTTCCCCCTAGTCCCCCCTAGTTCCTCCACCCAGTTCCTCCACTCAGTTCCCCCTAATTCCTCCTAGTTCCTCCACCCAGTTCCGCCACTCAGTTGCCCCTAGTCCCTCCTAGTTTCTGCACCCAGTTCCTCCACCCAGTTTCCCCGAGTTCCTCCAATCAGTTCCCCCTAGTCCCTCCTAGTTCCTCCACCCAGTTCCTCACCCAGTTCCCACTAGTTCCTCCACCCAGTTCCCCCAGTCCCTCCTAGTTCCTCCACACAGTTCCTCCACTCAGCCCCCCTAGTCCCTCCACCCAGTTCCTCCACCCAGTTCCCCCTAGTTCCTCCACCCAGTTTCCCCTAGTCCCTCCTAGTTTCTGCACCCAGTTCCTCCACCCAGTTCCCCCTAGTTCCTCCACCCAGTTCCTCCACCCAGTTCCCCCTAGTTCCTCCACCCAGTTCCTCCACTCAGTTCCCACTAGTCCCTCCACCCAGTTCCCCCTAGTCCCTCCTAGTTCCTCCACCCAGTTCCGCCACTCAGTTGCCCCTAGTCCCTCCTAGTTTCTGCACCCAGTTCCTCCACCCAGTTCCCCCTAGTCCCCCCTAGTTCCTCCACTCAGTTCCCCCTAGAACTCCTAGTTCCTCCACCCAGTTCCCCTAGTCCCTCCTAGTTCCTCCACCCAGTTCCTCCACCCAGTTCCCCCTAGTCCCCCCTAGTTCCTCCACCCAGTTCCCCCTAGTCCCTCCTAGTTCCTCCACTCAGTCCCCTCTAGTCCCTTCTAGTCCCTCCACCCAGTTCCTGCACTCAGCCCCTAGTTCCTCCACCCAGTTCCCCCTAGTCCCTCCTAGTTCCTCCACCCAGTTCCTCCACTCAGTCCCCCCTAGTTCCTCCACCCAGTTCCCCCTAGTCCCTCCTAGTTCCTCGACCCAGTTCCTCCACCCAGTTCCCCCTAGTTCCTCCACCCAGTTCCTATACCCAGTTCCTCCACCCAGTTCCCCCTAGTTCCTCCACCCAGTTCCCCCTAGTCCCTCCTAGTTCCTCCACCCAGTTCCTCCACCCAGTCCCCCCTAGTTCCTCCACTCAGTTCCCCCTAGTCCCTCCTAGTTCCTCCACCCAGTTCCTCCACCCAGTTGCCCCTAGTCCCTCCTAGTCCCTCCACCCAGTTCCCCCTAGTCCCTCTAGTACCTCCACCCAGTTCCCCCACCCAGTTCCCCTAGTTCCCCCTAGTTCCTCCACCCAGTTCCCCCTAGTCCCTCCTAGCTCCTCCACTCAGTCCCCTCTAGTCCCTCCTAGTCCCTCCACCCAGTTCCTCCACTCAGCCCCCTAGTTCCTCCACCCAGTTCCCCCTAGTCCCTCCTAGTTCCTCCACCCAGTTCCTCCACTCAGTCCCCCCTAGTTCCTCCACCCAGTTCCCCCTAGTCCCTCTTAGTTTCTGCACCCAGTTCCTCCACCCAGTCCCCCCTAGTTCCTCCACCCAGTTCCTATACCCAGTTCCCCCTAGTCCCTCCTAGTTCCTCCACCCAGTTCCTCCACCCAGTTTCCCCTAGTCCCCCTAGTTCCTCCACTCAGTTCCTCCACTCAGTTCACCCTAGTTCCTCCTAGTTCCTCCACCCAGTTCCTCCACTTAGTTCCCCCTAGTCCCTCCTAGTTCCTCCACCCGGTTCCTCCACCCAGTTCCCCCTAGTTCCTCCATCCAGTTCCTCCACCCAGTTCCCCCTAGTTCCTCCCCCAGTTCCCCCTAGTCCCTCCTAGTTCCTCCACCCAGTTCCTCCACTCAGTTCCCCCTAGTCCCTCCTAGTTCCTCCACCCAGTTCCTCCACTCAGCCCCCCTAGTCCCTCCACCCAGTTGCCCCTAGTCCCTCCTAGTTCCTCCACCCAGTTCCTCCACTCAGTTCCCCCTAGTCCCTCCACCCAGTTCCCCCTAGTCTCTCCTAGTTCCTCAACCCAGTTTCTCCACCCAGTTTCCCCTAGTTCCTCCACCCAGTTCCCCCTAGTCCCTCCTAGTTCCTCCACCAAGTTCCTCCACTCAGTTCCCCCTAGTTCCTCCTAGTTCCTCCACCCAGTTCCTCCACTAAGTTCCCCCTAGTCCCTCCGAGTTTCTGCACCCAGTTCCTCCACCTAGTTCCTCCATTCAGTCCCCCTACTCCCTCCTAGTTCCTGCACCCAGTTCCTCCACCCAGTTCCCCCTAGTCCCTCCTAGTTCCTCCACCCAGTTCCCCCTAGTTCCTCCACCCAGTTCCCCCTAGTCCCTCCTAGTTCCTCCACCCAGTTCCTCCACTTAGTTCCCCCTAGTCCCTCCACCCAGTTCCCCCTAGTCCCTCCTAGTTCCTCCACCCAGTTCCTCCACTCAGTTCCCCCTAATTCCTCCTAGTTCCTCCACCCAGTTCCGCCACTCAGTTGCCCCTAGTCCCTCCTAGTTTCTGCACCCAGTTCCTCCACCCAGTTTCCCCTAGTTCCTCCACTCAGTTCCCCCTAGTCCCTCCTAGTTCCTCCACCCAGTTCCTCACCCAGTTCCCACTAGTTCCTCCACCCAGTTCCCCCAGTCCCTCCTAGTTCCTCCACACAGTTCCTCCACTCAGCCCCCCTAGTCCCTCCACCCTGTTCCTCCACCCAGTTCCCCCTAGTTCCTCCACCCAGTTCCCCCTAGTCCCTCCTAGTTTCTGCACCCAGTTCCTCCACCCAGTTCCCCCTAGTTCCTCCACCCAGTTCCTCCACCCAGTTCCTCCACTCAGTTCCCACTAGTCCCTCCACCCAGTTCCCCCTAGTCCCTCCTAGTTCCTCCACCCAGTTCCTCCACTCAGTTCCCCCTAATTCCTCCTAGTTCCTCCACCCAGTTCCCCCTAGTCCTCCTAGTCCCTCCACCCAGTTCCCCTAGTCCCTCATAGTTCCTCCACCCAGTTCCTCCACCCAGTTCCCCCTAGTCCCCCCTAGTTCCTCCACCCAGTTCCCCCTAGTCCCTCCTAGTTCCTCCACTCAGTCCCCTCTAGTCCCTTCTAATCCCTCCACCCAGTTCCTCCACTCAGCCCCCTAGTTCCTCCACCCAGTTCCCCCTAGTCCCTCCTAGTTCCTCCACCCAGTTCCTCCACTCAGTCCCCCCTAGTTCCTCCACCCAGTTCCCCCTAGTCCCTCCTAGTTCCTCCACCCAGTTCCTCCACCCAGTTCCCCCTAGTTCCTCCACCCAGTTCCTATACCCAGTTCCTCCACCCAGTTCCCCCTAGTCCCTCCTAGTTCCTCCACCCAGTTCCCCCTAGTCCCTCTAGTCCCTCCACCCAGTTCCTCCACCCAGTTCCCCCTAGTTCCCCCTAGTTCCTCCACCCAGTTCCCCCTAGTCCCTCCTAGCTCCTCCACTCAGTCCCCTCTAGTCCCTCCTAGTCCCTCCACCCAGTTCCTCCACTCAGCCCCCCTAGTTCCTCCACCCAGTTCCCCCTAGTCCCTCCTAGTTCCTCCACCCAGTTCCTCCACTCAGTCCCCCCTAGTTCCTCCACCCAGTTCCCCCTAGTCCCTCTTAGTTTCTGCACCCAGTTCCTCCACCCAGTCCCCCCTAGTTCCTCCACCCAGTTCCTATACCCAGTTCCCCCTAGTCCCTCCTAGTTCCTCCACCCAGTTCCTCCACCCAGTTTCCGCTAGTCCCCCTAGTTCCTCCACTCAGTTCCTCCACTCAGTTCCCCCTAGTTCCTCCTAGTTCCTCCACCCAGTTCCTCCACTTAGTTCCCCCTAGTCCCTCCTAGTTCCTCCACCCGGTTCCTCCACCCAGTTCCCCCTAGTTCCTCCACCCAGTTCCTCCACCCAGTTTCCGCTAGTCCCCCTAGTTCCTCCACTCAGTTCCTCCATTCAGTTCCCCCTAGTTCCTCCTAGTTCCTCCACCCAGTTCCTCCACTTAGTTCCCCCTAGTCCCTCCTAGTTCCTCCACCCGGTTCCTCCACCCAGTTCCCCCTAGTTCCTCCACCCAGTTCCTCCACCCAGTTCCCCCTAGTCCTCCTAGTCCCTCCACCCAGTTCCCCTAGTCCCTCCTAGTTCCTCCACCCAGTTCCTCCACCCAGTTCCCCCTAGTCCCCCCTAGTTCCTCCACCCAGTTCCCCCTAGTCCCTCCTAGTTCCTCCACTCAGTCCCCTCTAGTCCCTTCTAATCCCTCCACCCAGTTCCTCCACTCAGCCCCCTAGTTCCTCCACCCAGTTCCCCCTAGTCCCTCCTAGTTCCTCCACCCAGTTCCTCCACTCAGTCCCCCCTAGTTCCTCCACCCAGTTCCCCCTAGTCCCTCCTAGTTCCTCCACCCAGTTCTTCCACTCAGTCCCCCCTAGTTCCTCCACCCAGTTCCCCCTAGTCCCTCCTAGTTCCTCCACCCAGTTCCTCCACCCAGTTCCCCCTAGTTCCTCCACCCAGTTCCTATACCCAGTTCCTCCACCCAGTTCCCCTAGTCCCTCCTAGTTCCTCCACCCAGTTCCCCCTAGTCCCTCTAGTACCTCCACCCAGTTCCTCCACCCAGTTCCTCCACCCAGTTCCCCCTAGTTCCCCCTAGTTCCTCCACCCAGTTCCCCCTAGTCCCTCCTAGCTCCTCCACTCAGTCCCCTCTAGTCCCTCCTAGTCCCTCCACCCAGTTCCTCCACTCAGCCCCCCTAGTTCCTCCACCCAGTTCCCCCTAGTCCCTCCTAGTTCCTCCACCCAGTTCCTCCACCCAGTCCCCCCTAGTTCCTCCACCCAGTTCCTATACCCAGTTCCCCCTAGTCCCTCCTAGTTCCTCCACCCAGTTCCTCCACCCAGTTTCCCCTAGTCCCCCTAGTTCCTCCACTCAGTTCCTCCACTCAGTTCCCCCTAGTTCCTCCTAGTTCCTCCACCCAGTTCCTCCACTTAGTTCCCCCTAGTCCCTCCTAGTTCCTCCACCCGGTTCCTCCACCCAGTTCCCCCTAGTTCCTCCACCCAGCTCCTCCACCCAGTTCCCCCTAGTTCCTCCCCCAGTTCCCCCTAGTCCCTCCTAGTTCCTCCACCCAGTTCCTCCACTCAGTTCCCCCTAGTCCCTCCTAGTTCCTCCACCCAGTTCCTCCACTCAGCCCCCCTAGTCCCTCCACCCAGTTCCCCCTAGTCTCTCCTAGTTCCTCAACCCAGTTCCTCCACCCAGTTCCCCCTAGTTCCTCCACCCAGTTCCCCCTAGTCCCTCCTAGTTCCTCCACCCAGTTCCTCCACTCAGTTCCCCCTAGTTCCTCCTAGTTCCTCCACCCAGTTCCTCCACTAAGTTCCCCCTAGTCCCTCCGAGTTTCTGCACCCAGTTCCTCCACCTAGTTCCTCCATTCAGTCCCCCTACTCCCTCCTAGTTCCTGCACCCAGTTCCTCCACCCAGTTCCCCCTAGTCCCTCCTAGTTCCTCCACCCAGTTCCTCCACTCAGTTCCCCCTAGTCCCTCCACCCAGTTCCCCTAGTCCCTCCTAGTTCCTCCACCCAGTTCCTCCACTCAGTTCCCCCTAATTCCTCCTAGTTCCTCCACCCAGTTCCGCCACTCAGTTGCCCCTAGTCCCTCCTAGTTTCTGCACCCAGTTCCTCCACCCAGTTTCCCCTAGTTCCTCCACTCAGTTCCCCCTAGTCCCTCCTAGTTCCTCCACCCAGTTCCCCCAGTCCCTCCTAGTTCCTCCACACAGTTCCTCCACTCAGCCCCCCTAGTCCCTCCACCCAGTTCCTCCACCCAGTTCCCCCTAGTTCCTCCACCCAGTTCCCCCTAGTCCCTCCTAGTTTCTGCACCCAGTTCCTCCACTCAGCCCCCCTAGTCCCACCACCCAGTTCCCCCTAGTCCCTCCTAGTTCCTCCACCCAGTTCCTCCACTCAGTTCACCCTAGTCCCTCCTAGTTTCTGCACCCAGTTCCTCCACTCAGTCCCCCTATTCCCTCCTAGTTCCTGCACCCAGTTCCTCCACCCAGTTACCCCTACTCCCTCCTAGTTCCCCCACCCAGTTTCTCCACCCAGTTCCCATAGTTCTTCCTAGTTCCTCCACCCAGTTCCTCCACTCAGTTCCCCCTCTTCCCTCCTAGTCCCCGCACCCAGTTCCTCCACCCAGTTCATCCACTCAGTCCCCCTAGTTCCTCCACCCAGTTCCTCCACCCAGTTCCCCCTAGTCCCTCCTAGTTCCTCCACCCAGTTCCTCACCCAGTCCCCGTAGTCCCCCTAGTTCCTCCACCGTTCCTCCACTAAGTTCCCCCTAGTCCCTCCTAGTTCCTCCACCCAGTCCCATTAGTCCCTCCAAGTTCCTCCACCCAGTTCCTCCACTCAGTCCCCCCTAGTTCCTCCACCCAGTTTCCCCTAGTCCCTCCTAGTTCCTCCACCCAGTTCCTCCACTCAGTTCCCCCTACTCCCTCCTGGTTCCTCCACCCAGTTCCTCACCCAGTCCCCCTAGTCCCCCCTAGTTCCTGCACCCAGTTCCTCCACTCAGTACCCCCTAGTTCCTCCACCCAGTTCCCCCTAGTCCCTATTAGTTTCTGCACCCAGTTCCTCCACCCAGTTCCCCCTAGTTCCTCCACCCAGTTTCCCCTAGTCCCTCTTAGTTTCTGCACCCAGTTCCTCCACCCAGTTCCCCCTAGATCCTCGACCCAGTTCCTATACCCAGTTCCCCCTAGTCCCTCCTAGTTCCTCCACCCAGTCCCATTAGTCCCTCCTAGTTCCTCCACCCAGTTTCCCCTAGTCCCTCCTAGTTCCTCCTCCCAGTTCCTCCACTCAGTTCCCCCTACTCCCTCCTGGTTCCTCCACCCAGTTCCTCACCCAGTCCCCCTAGTCCCCCCTAGTTCCTCCACCCAGTTCCTCGACCCAGTTCCCCCTAGTCCCTCCTAGTTCCTCCACCCAGTTCCTCCACCCAGTTCCCCCTAGTCCCTCCTTGTTCCTGCACCCAGTTCCTCCACCCAGTTTCCCCTAGTCCCCCTAGTTCCTCCACTCAGTTCCTCCACTCAGTTCACCCTAGTTCCTCCTAGTTCCTCCACCCAGTTCCTCCACTTAGTTCCCCCTAGTCCCTCCTAGTTCCTCCACCCGGTTCCTCCACCCAGTTCCCCTAGTTCCTCCATCCAGTTCCTCCACCCAGTTCCCCCTAGTTCCTCCCCCAGTTCCCCCTAGTCCCTCCTAGTTCCTCCACCCAGTTCCTCCACTCAGTTCCCCCTAGTCCCTCCTAGTTCCTCCACCCAGTTCCTCCACTCAGCCCCCCTAGTCCCTCCACCCAGTTGCCCCTAGTCCCTCCTAGTTCCTCCACCCAGTTCCTCCACTCAGTTCCCCCTAGTCCCTCCACCCAGTTCCCCCTAGTCTCTCCTAGTTCCTCAACCCAGTTTCTCCACCCAGTTTCCCCTAGTTCCTCCACCCAGTTCCCCCTAGTCCCTCCTAGTTCCTCCACCCAGTTCCTCCACTCAGTTCCCCCTAGTTCCTCCTAGTTCCTCCACCCAGTTCCTCCACTAAGTTCCCCCTAGTCCCTCCGAGTTTCTGCACCCAGTTCCTCCACCTAGTTCCTCCATTCAGTCCCCCTACTCCCTCCTACTTCCTGCACCCAGTTCCTCCACCCAGTTCCCCCTAGTCCCTCCTAGTTCCTCCACCCAGTTCCCCCTAGTTCCTCCACCCAGTTCCCCCTAGTCCCTCCTAGTTCCTCCACCCAGTTCCTCCACTTAGTTCCCCCTAGTCCCTCCACCCAGTTCCCCCTAGTCCCTCCTAGTTCCTCCACCCAGTTCCTCCACTCAGTTCCCCCTAATTCCTCCTAGTTCCTCCACCCAGTTCCGCCACTCAGTTGCCCCTAGTCCCTCCTAGTTTCTGCACCCAGTTCCTCCACCCAGTTTCCCCTAGTTCCTCCACTCAGTTCCCCCTAGTCCCTCCTAGTTCCTCCACCCAGTTCCTCACCCAGTTCCCACTAGTTCCTCCACCCAGTTCCCCCAGTCCCTCCTAGTTCCTCCACACAGTTCCTCCACTCAGCCCCCCTAGTCCCTCCACCCAGTTCCTCCACCCAGTTCCCCCTAGTTCCTCCACCCAGTTCCCCCTAGTCCCTCCTAGTTTCTGCACCCAGTTCCTCCACCCAGTTCCCCCTAGTTCCTCCACCCAGTTCCTCCACCCAGTTCCTCCACTCAGTTCCCACTAGTCCCTCCACCCAGTTCCCCCTAGTCCCTCCTAGTTCCTCCACCCAGTTCCTCCACTCAGTTCCCCCTAATTCCTCCTAGTTCCTCCACCCAGTTCCCCCTAGTCCTCCTAGTCCCTCCACCCAGTTCCCCTAGTCCCTCATAGTTCCTCCACCCAGTTCCTCCACCCAGTTCCCCCTAGTCCCCCCTAGTTCCTCCACCCAGTTCCCCCTAGTCCCTCCTAGTTCCTCCACTCAGTCCCCTCTAGTCCCTTCTAATCCCTCCACCCAGTTCCTCCACTCAGCCCCCTAGTTCCTCCACCCAGTTCCCCCTAGTCCCTCCTAGTTCCTCCACCCAGTTCCTCCACTCAGTCCCCCCTAGTTCCTCCACCCAGTTCCCCCTAGTCCCTCCTAGTTCCTCCACCCAGTTCCTCCACCCAGTTCCCCCTAGTTCCTCCACCCAGTTCCTATACCCAGTTCCTCCACCCAGTTCCCCCTAGTCCCTCCTAGTTCCTCCACCCAGTTCCCCCTAGTCCCTCTAGTCCCTCCACCCAGTTCCTCCACCCAGTTCCCCCTAGTTCCCCCTAGTTCCTCCACCCAGTTCCCCCTAGTCCCTCCTAGCTCCTCCACTCAGTCCCCTCTAGTCCCTCCTAGTCCCTCCACCCAGTTCCTCCACTCAGCCCCCCTAGTTCCTCCACCCAGTTCCCCCTAGTCCCTCCTAGTTCCTCCACCCAGTTCCTCCACTCAGTCCCCCCTAGTTCCTCCACCCAGTTCCCCCTAGTCCCTCTTAGTTTCTGCACCCAGTTCCTCCACCCAGTCCCCCCTAGTTCCTCCACCCAGTTCCTATACCCAGTTCCCCCTAGTCCCTCCTAGTTCCTCCACCCAGTTCCTCCACCCAGTTTCCGCTAGTCCCCCTAGTTCCTCCACTCAGTTCCTCCACTCAGTTCCCCCTAGTTCCTCCTAGTTCCTCCACCCAGTTCCTCCACTTAGTTCCCCCTAGTCCCTCCTAGTTCCTCCACCCGGTTCCTCCACCCAGTTCCCCCTAGTTCCTCCACCCAGTTCCTCCACTCAGTTCCCCCTAATTCCTCCTAGTTCCTCCACCCAGTTCCCCCTAGTCCTCCTAGTCCCTCCACCCAGTTCCCCTAGTCCCTCCTAGTTCCTCCACCCAGTTCCTCCACCCAGTTCCCCCTAGTCCCCCCTAGTTCCTCCACCCAGTTCCCCCTAGTCCCTCCTAGTTCCTCCACTCAGTCCCCTCTAGTCCCTTCTAATCCCTCCACCCATCTCCTCCACTCAGCCCCCTAGTTCCTCCACCCAGTTCCCCCTAGTCCCTCCTAGTTCCTCCACCCAGTTCCTCCACTCAGTCCCCCCTAGTTCCTCCACCCAGTTCCCCCTAGTCCCTCCTAGTTCCTCCACCCAGTTCTTCCACTCAGTCCCCCCTAGTTCCTCCACCCAGTTCCCCCTAGTCCCTCCTAGTTCCTCCACCCAGTTCCTCCACCCAGTTCCCCCTAGTTCCTCCACCCAGTTCCTATACCCAGTTCCTCCACCCAGTTCCCCTAGTCCCTCCTAGTTCCTCCACCCAGTTCCCCCTAGTCCCTCTAGTACCTCCACCCAGTTCCTCCACCCAGTTCCCCCTAGTTCCCCCTAGTTCCTCCACCCAGTTCCCCCTAGTCCCTCCTAGCTCCTCCACTCAGTCCCCTCTAGTCCCTCCTAGTCCCTCCACCCAGTTCCTCCACTCAGCCCCCCTAGTTCCTCCACCCAGTTCCCCCTAGTCCCTCCTAGTTCCTCCACCCAGTTCCTCCACTCAGTCCCCCCTAGTTCCTCCACCCAGTTCCCCCTAGTCCCTCTTAGTTTCTGCACCCAGTTCCTCCACCCAGTCCCCCCTAGTTCCTCCACCCAGTTCCTATACCCAGTTCCCCCTAGTCCCTCCTAGTTCCTCCACCCAGTTCCTCCACCCAGTTTCCCCTAGTCCCCCTAGTTCCTCCACTCAGTTCCTCCACTCAGTTCCCCCTAGTTCCTCCTAGTTCCTCCACCCAGTTCCTCCACTTAGTTCCCCCTAGTCCCTCCTAGTTCCTCCACCCGGTTCCTCCACCCAGTTCCCCCTAGTTCCTCCACCCAGCTCCTCCACCCAGTTCCCCCTAGTTCCTCCCCCAGTTCCCCCTAGTCCCTCCTAGTTCCTCCACCCAGTTCCTCCACTCAGTTCCCCCTAGTCCCTCCTAGTTCCTCCACCCAGTTCCTCCACTCAGCCCCCCTAGTCCCTCCACCCAGTTCCCCCTAGTCTCTCCTAGTTCCTCAACCCAGTTCCTCCACCCAGTTCCCCCTAGTTCCTCCACCCAGTTCCCCCTAGTCCCTCCTAGTTCCTCCACCCAGTTCCTCCACTCAGTTCCCCCTAGTTCCTCCTAGTTCCTCCACCCAGTTCCTCCACTAAGTTCCCCCTAGTCCCTCCGAGTTTCTGCACCCAGTTCCTCCACCTAGTTCCTCCATTCAGTCCCCCTACTCCCTCCTAGTTCCTGCACCCAGTTCCTCCACCCAGTTCCCCCTAGTCCCTCCTAGTTCCTCCACCCAGTTCCTCCACTCAGTTCCCCCTAGTCCCTCCACCCAGTTCCCCTAGTCCCTCCTAGTTCCTCCACCCAGTTCCTCCACTCAGTTCCCCCTAATTCCTCCTAGTTCCTCCACCCAGTTCCGCCACTCAGTTGCCCCTAGTCCCTCCTAGTTTCTGCACCCAGTTCCTCCACCCAGTTTCCCCTAGTTCCTCCACTCAGTTCCCCCTAGTCCCTCCTAGTTCCTCCACCCAGTTCCCCCAGTCCCTCCTAGTTCCTCCACACAGTTCCTCCACTCAGCCCCCCTAGTCCCTCCACCCAGTTCCTCCACCCAGTTCCCCCTAGTTCCTCCACCCAGTTCCCCCTAGTCCCTCCTAGTTTCTGCACCCAGTTCCTCCACTCAGCCCCCCTAGTCCCACCACCCAGTTCCCCCTAGTCCCTCCTAGTTCCTCCACCCAGTTCCTCCACTCAGTTCCCCCTAGTCCCTCCTAGTTTCTGCACCCAGTTCCTCCACTCAGTCCCCCTATTCCCTCCTAGTTCCTGCACCCAGTTCCTCCACCCAGTTACCCCTACTCCCTCCTAGTTCCCCCACCCAGTTTCTCCACCCAGTTCCCATAGTTCTTCCTAGTTCCTCCACCCAGTTCCTCCACTCAGTTCCCCCTCTTCCCTCCTAGTCCCCGCACCCAGTTCCTCCACCCAGTTCATCCACTCAGTCCCCCTAGTTCCTCCACCCAGTTCCTCCACCCAGTTCCCCCTAGTCCCTCCTAGTTCCTCCACCCAGTTCCTCACCCAGTCCCCGTAGTCCCCCTAGTTCCTCCACCGTTCCTCCACTAAGTTCCCCCTAGTCCCTCCTAGTTCCTCCACCCAGTCCCATTAGTCCCTCCAAGTTCCTCCACCCAGTTCCTCCACTCAGTCCCCCCTAGTTCCTCCACCCAGTTCCCCCTAGTCCCCCCTAGTTCCTGCACCCAGTTCCTCCACTCAGTACCCCCTAGTTCCTCCACCCAGTTCCCCCTAGTCCCTATTAGTTTCTGCACCCAGTTCCTCCACCCAGTTCCCCCTAGTTCCTCCACCCAGTTTCCCCTAGTCCCTCTTAGTTTCTGCACCCAGTTCCTCCACCCAGTTCCCCCTAGATCCTCGACCCAGTTCCTATACCCAGTTCCCCCTAGTCCCTCCTAGTTCCTCCACCCAGTCCCATTAGTCCCTCCTAGTTCCTCCACCCAGTTTCCCCTAGTCCCTCCTAGTTCCTCCTCCCAGTTCCTCCACTCAGTTCCCCCTACTCCCTCCTGGTTCCTCCACCCAGTTCCTCACCCAGTCCCCCTAGTCCCCCCTAGTTCCTCCACCCAGTTCCTCGACCCAGTTCCCCCTAGTCCCTCCTAGTTCCTCCACCCAGTTCCTCCACCCAGTTCCCCCTAGTCCCTCCTTGTTCCTGCACCCAGTTCCTCCACTCAGTTCCCCCTAGTTCCTCCTAGTTCCTCCACCCAGTTCCTCCACTCAGTTCCCCCTAGTTCCTCCACCCAGTTCCCCTAGTTCCTCCTAGTTCCTCCACCCAGTTCCCCTAGTTTCTCCTAGTTCCTCCACCCAGTTCCTCCACCCAGTTCCCCCTAGTCCCTCTTAGTTTCTGCACCCAGTTCCTCCACCCAGTCCCCCCTAGTTCCTCCACCCAGTTCCTATACCCAGTTCCCCCTAGTCCCTCCTAGTTCCTCCACCCAGTTCCTCCACCCAGTTTCCCCTAGTCCCCCTAGTTCCTCCACTCAGTTCCTCCACTCAGTTCCCCCTAGTTCCTCCTAGTTCCTCCACCCAGTTCCTCCACTTAGTTCCCCCTAGTCCCTCCTAGTTCCTCCACCCGGTTCCTCCACCCAGTTCCCCCTAGTTCCTCCACCCAGTTCCTCCACCCAGTTCCCCCTAGTTCCTCCCCCAGTTCCCCCTAGTCCCTCCTAGTTCCTCCACCCAGTTCCTCCACTCAGCCCCCCTAGTCCCTCCACCCAGTTGCCCGTAGTCCCTCCTAGTTCCTCCACCCAGTTCCTCCACTCAGTTCCCCCTAGTCCCTCCACCCAGTTCCCCCTAGTCTCTCCTAGTTCCTCAACCCAGTTCCTCCACCCAGTTCCCCCTAGTTCCTCCACCCAGTTCCCCCTAGTCCCTCCTAGTTCCTCCACCCAGTTCCTCCACTCAGTTCCCCCTAGTTCCTCCTAGTTCCTCCACCCAGTTCCCCCTAGTTCCTCCCCCAGTTCCCCCTAGTCCCTCCTAGTTCCTCCACCCAGTTCCTCCACTCAGCCCCCCTAGTCCCTCCACCCAGTTGCCCGTAGTCCCTCCTAGTTCCTCCACCCAGTTCCTCCACTCAGTTCCCCCTAGTCCCTCCACCCAGTTCCCCCTAGTCTCTCCTAGTTCCTCAACCCAGTTCCTCCACCCAGTTCCCCCTAGTTCCTCCACCCAGTTCCCCCTAGTCCCTCCTAGTTCCTCCACCCAGTTCCTCCACTCAGTTCCCCCTAGTTCCTCCTAGTTCCTCCACCCAGTTCCTCCACTAAGTTCCCCCTAGTCCCTCCGAGTTTCTGCACCCAGTTCCTCCACCTAGTTCCTCCATTCAGTCCCCCTACTCCCTCCTAGTTCCTCCACCCAGTTCCTCCACTCAGTTCCCCCTAGTCCCTCCACCCAGTTCCTCCACTCAGTTCCCCCTAGTTCCTCCACCCAGTTCCCCCTAGTCCCTCCTAGTTCCTCCACTCAGTTCCTCCACTCAGTTCCCCTAGTTCCTCCTAGTTCCTCCACCCAGTTCCTCCACTTAGTTCCCCCTAGTCCCTCCTAGTTCCTCCACCCGGTTCCTCCACCCAGTTCCCCCTAGTTCCTCCACCCATTCCCTCCTAGTTCCTCCACCCAGTTCCTCCACTCAGTCCCTCCTAGTTCCTCCACCCAGTTCCGCCACTCAGTTCCCCCTAGTTCCTCCACCCAGTTCCCCCTAGTCCCTCCTAGTTCCTCCACTCAGTTCCTCCACTCAGTTCCCCCTAGTTCCTCCTAGTTCCTCCACCCAGTTCCTCCACTTAGTTCCCCCTAGTCCCTGCTAGTTCCTCCACCCGGTTCCTCCACCCAGTTCCCCCTAGTTCCTCCACCCAGTTCCTCCACCCAGTTCCCCCTAGTTCCTCCCCCAGTTCCCCCTAGTCCCTCCTAGTCCCTCCACCCAGTTCCTCCACTCAGACCCCCTAGTCCCTCCACCCAGTTGCCCCTAGTCCCTCCTAGTTCCTCCACCCAGTTCCTCCACTCAGTTCCCCCTAGTCCCTCCACCCAGTTCCCCCTAGTCTCTCCTAGTTCCTCAACCCAGTTCCTCCACCCAGTTTCCCCTAGTTCCTCCACTCAGTTCCCCCTAGTCCCTCCTAGTTCCTCCACCCAGTTCCTCCACTCAGTTCCCCCTACTCCCCCCTGGTTCCTCCACCCAGTTCCTCACACAGTCCCCCTAGTCCCCCCTAGTTCCTGCACCCAGTTCCTCCACTCAGTTCCCCCTAGTTCCTCCACCCAGTTCCCCCTAGTCCCTCTTAGTTTCTGCACCCAGTTCCTCCACCCAGTTCCCCCTAGTTCCTCCACCCAGTTTCCCCTAGTCCCTCTTAGTTTCTGCACCCAGTTCCTCCACCCAGTTCCCCCTAGTTCCTCGACCCAGTTCCTATACCCAGTTCCCCCTAGTCCCTCCTAGTTCCTCCACCCAGTCCCATTAGTCCCTCCTAGTTCCTCCACCCTGTTTCTCTAGTCCCTCCTAGTTCCTCCTCCCAGTTCCTCCACTCAGTTCCCCCTACTCCCTCCTGGTTCCTCCACCCAGTTCCTCACCCAGTCCCCCTAGTCCCCCCTAGTTCCTCCACCCATTTCCTCCACTCAGTTCCCCCTAGTTCCTCCAGCCCGTTCCCCTAGTCCCTCTTAGTTCCTCCACCCATTTCCTCCACTCAGTTCCCCTAGCTCCTCCTAGTTCCTCCATTCAGTTCCCCCACACAGTTGCCCCTAGTCCCTCCTAGTTTATGCACCCAGTTCCTCACCCAGTTCCCCCTAGTTCCTCCTCCCAGTTCCCCCTAGTCCCTCCTAGTTCCTCCACCCATTTCCTCCACCCAGTTCCGCCACTCAGTTCTTCCTAGTCCCTCCTAGTTTCTGCACCCAGTTCCTCCACCCAGTTCCCCCTAGTTCCTCCACCCAGTTCCTCCTAGTTCCTCCACCCAGTTCCTCCACTCAGTTCCCCCGAGTCCCTCCTAGTTTCTGCACCCAGTTCCTCCACCCAGTTCCTCCATTCAGTCCCCCTACTCCCTCCTAGTTCCTGCACCCAGTTCCTCCACCCAGTTACCCCTACTCCCTCCTAGTTCCCCCACCGTTCCTCACTCAGTCCCCCCTAGTCCCCCCTAGTTCCTCCACCCAGTTCCTCCACTCAGTTCACCCTAGTCCCTCCCAGTTCCTCCACCCAGTTCCCCCTAGTTCCTCCACCCAGTTCCCCCTAGTCCCTCCTAGTTCCTCCACCCAGTCCCCCCACTCAGGTCCCCCTAGTCCCTCCTAGTTCCTCCACCCAGTTCCCCCTAGTTCCTCCACCCAGTTCCCCCTAGTCCCTCCTAGTTCCTCCACCCAGTTCCTCCACCCAGTTCCCCCTAGTTCCTCCAGCCCGTTCCCCTAGTCCCTCTTAGTTCCTCCACCCATTTCCTCCACTCAGTTCCCCTAGCTCCTCCTAGTTCCTCCATTCAGTTCCCCCACACAGTTGCCCCTAGTCCCTCCTAGTTTATGCACCCAGTTCCTCACCCAGTTCCCCCTAGTTCCTCCTCCCAGTTCCCCCTAGTCCCTCCTAGTTCCTCCACCCATTTCCTCCACCCAGTTCCGCCACTCAGTTCTTCCTAGTCCCTCCTAGTTTCTGCACCCAGTTCCTCCACCCAGTTCCCCCTAGTTCCTCCACCCAGTTCCTCCTAGTTCCTCCACCCAGTTCCTCCACTCAGTTCCCCCTAGTCCCTCCTAGTTTCTGCACCCAGTTCCTCCACTCAGTCCCCCTACTCCCTCCTAGTTCCTGCACCCAGTTCCTCCACCCAGTTACCCCTACTCCCTCCTAGTTCCCCCACCCAGTTTCTCCACCCAGTTCCCCTAGTTCTTCCTAGTTCCTCCACCCAGTTCCTCCACTCAGTTCCCCCTAGTCCCTCCTAGTTCCTCCACCCAGTTCCTCACCCAGTCCCCCTAGTCCCCCCTAGTTCCTCCACCGTTCCTTCACTCAGATCCCCCTAGTCCCTCCTAGTCCCTCCACCCAGTCCCATTAGTCCCTCCTAGTTCCTCCACCCAGTTCCTCCACTCAGTCCCCCCTAGTTCCTCCACCCAGTTTCCCCTAGTCCCTCCTAGTTCCTCCACCCAGTTCCTCCACTCAGTTCCCCCTACTCCCTCCTGGTTCCTCCACCCAGTTCCTCACCCAGTCCCCCTAGTCCCCCCTAGTTCCTGCACCCAGTTCCTCCACTCAGTTCCCCCTAGTTCCTCCACACAGTTCCCCCTAGTCTCTCCTAGTCCCTCTACCCAGTTCCTCCACTCAGTTCCCCCTAGTTCCTCCACCAGTTCCCCCTAGTCCCTTCTAGTTCCTCCACCCAGTTCCTCCACCCAGTTCCCCCCTAGTACCTCCTAATTCCTCCACCCAGTTCCTCACCCAGTCCCCCTAGTCCCCCCTAGTTCCTCCACCCAGTTCCTCCACTCGGTTCCCCCTAGTTCCTCCACCCAGTTCCCCCTAGTCTCTCCTAGTCCCTCTACCCAGTTCCTCCACCCAGTCCCCCCTAGTTCCTCCATCCAGTTCCTCCACTCAGTTCCCCCTAGTTCCTCCACCCTGTTCCCCCTAGTCCCCCCTAGTTCCTCCACCGTTCCTTCACTCAGTTCCCCC